>NC_091472.1:221310071-222541282 GCF_036971445.1 Narcine bancroftii | reverse complement strand
CCCATTTTTTTAACTTTTGGGGCATGATATATAACCTGTGTAACCAATTATACTGTATCATGCGTAACCTTGTGTTTATTATATTCATAGTTCCAGAACATAATTTTTCCCATGTTTCATTTTTTATCTTTGTTTAAATCCTTTTCCCACTTTTGTTTGGGTTTACAGCTTATTTCATAATTTTCCTTATCTTGCAGCTTAATGTACATGTTGGTTATAAATCTTTTAATTATCATTATGTCTGTAATCACATATTCAAAACTGCTTCCTTCTGGAAATCTCAGACTGTTTCCCAATTTATCCTTTAAATAAGCTTTCAGTTGATGATATGGAAACATTGTACCATGAGTTATTCCATATTTGTACTTCAACATTCAAATGTTAATAAATTATTTCCCAAAAAACAATTTTCTACTCTTTTGATTCCTTTTCTCTCCCATTCTCTAAAGGAAAGGTTATCTATTGTAAAAGGGATTAGCAGATCTTGCGTCAATAGTAATTTTGGTATTTGGTCATTCGTTTTTTTTTTCCTTTCTAAGTGGATCTTCTTCCATATATTGAGTAAATGATGCAATACTGGTGAGCTTTTATATTGTACCAGCTTTTCATCCCACTTATAAAGTATATGTTCAGGTACCTTCTCCCCTATTTTATCTAGTTCTATCTTAGTCCAGTCTGGTTTTTCCCTTGTCTGGTAAAAATCTGAGAAATACCTTAATTGTGCTGCTCTATAATAATTTTTTAAGTTTGGTAACTGCAAACAACTTTGGTTGTACCTCTCTGTTAATTTATCTAAAGCTATCCTCGGTTTCCCCCCTTTCCACGAAAATTTCTTTATTATTCTCTTTAGTTCATTGAAGAATTTCTCTGTTAAGGGAATTGGTAACAATTGAAATAAGTATTGTATCCTTGGGAAAACATTCATTTTAATGCAATTTACCCTCCCTATCAGCGTTAGTGGTAATTCTTTCCAATGTTCTAAATCTTTCTGCAATTTCTTTATTAATGGCTGATAATTTAATTTGTACAAGTGGCTTAAGTTATTATCTAACCTAATACCTAGGTATCGCATTGCTTGTGTTTGCCATTTAAATGGTGATTCTTTTTTAAATTCTGTATAATCCGCATTACTCATTGGCATCACTTCACTTTTATTTGCGTTGATCTTGTACCCCGATATTTCTCCATATTCCTTCAATTTCTTATGTAATACTTTTATTGTTAGGTTCTGTTAGGTTCTCCATATTCCTTCAATTTCTGATGTAATACTTTTATTGTTAGGTTCTGTTAGGTTCTATGATGTCACCTGCAAATAAGCTGATTTTATACTCCTTTATTTTTATCCCTTTTTATCAGTTCTGCCAATGGTTCTATTGCTAAAGCAAACAGTGAGGGGGATAATGGACATCCCTGCCTAGTTGACCTACTTAATTTAAATTGGTTCGATGCATATCCATTTACTGTTACCTTCGCCAATGGTCCCTTATATAATGCTTTAATCCAATTAATATATTTTTCTGGTAGATTGAATCTCTGTAATACTTTGAATAAATAATTCTATTCTACTTTGTCAAAGGCTTTTTCTGCATCTAAAGCAACAGCCACTGTTGGCTTCTTATTTCCTTGAACTGCATGAATTAGATTAATAAATTTACAAACATTATCCGCTGTTCATCTTTTCTTAATAAATCCTGTTTGATCTTGTTTTACTATTTTTGGTACACAATCGGACAATCTGTTTGCTAAAAATTTCACTATTTTCTTATAATCTGAATTAAGTAGAGATATTGGTCTCTATGATGCTGGTGTTAGTGGATCCTTCCCTGTCTTTCGTATTACTGTAATTATTGCTGTCTTACATGAATCTGGCAAGTTTTGTGTTTCTTCTATCTGGTTCATTACTTACAGGAGAGGAGGAATTAATAACTCTTTAAATGTTTTATAGAATTCTATTGGGAATCCATCCTCTCCAGGCGTTTTATTGTTCGGCAGCTTTTTTAATATATCCTGTACTTCCTCTATTTCAAATGGTTTTATCAGCAGTTCAATTTTAGCTAAAAACTCTTCTACTTTATCATCTTTCCACTCGTTCTCAGTTTGGGATAATTGTTCATAAAATTCCTTAAAGTTTTCATTAATCTCTATTGGATTATATGTAATTTGTTTGTTCTTTTTCCTTGATGCCAATACAGTTCTTTTAACTTGTTCTGTTTTTAAGTTGCCAGGCTAATATTTTATGTGTTTTTTCTCCTAGTTCGTAATACTTTTGCTTTATTTTCATTATTTTCTTCTCCTCCTTATTCATTTGTAATGTTTTGTATTTTATTTTTTTGTCCGCCAATTCTCTCCTTTTTGTTATATCATCCCTTTTTACTAGTTCCTTTTCTGTACTTACTATCTCCCTTTCCAACTACTCTATTTCACGATTGTAGTCCCTTTTCATCTTAGCCACATAACTTATTATCTGCCCTCTAATGAAGGCTTTCATTGCGTCCCATAATATAAATTTGTCTTTCACTGATTCCGTATTTATTTCAAAATATGTTTTAATTTGGCATTCAATAAACTCTTTGAATTCCTGCCTTTTAAGTAGCATGGAGTTTAACCTCCATCTATATGTTCTTGGTGGGATGTCCTCCAGTTCTATTGCTAATAACAGGGGTGAATGATCAGATAGTAATCTAGGTTTTCCTCACTCTCCCTTGAATATGGGCCAACAACAAAAATATATCAATCCTTGAGTATGTTTTATGCCTACTTGAATAATATAATAATATGAGTATTCCTTCTCTCTTGGGTGCTGCCTCCTCCATATCTCCATAAGTTTCATTTCCTGCATTGATTTAACCATAAATTTGGCCACTTTATTCTTTTTGCTAGTCTTTTGTCCAGTTTTATCCAACATTGGAGCCAAATTAAGGTTAAAATCCCCTCCCATCAATATATTTCCTTGTGTATCTGCAATCTTCAAAAAAATATCTTGCATAAACTTTTGATCCTCCTCATTAGGTGCATATATATTGAGCAAATTCCAAAATTCTGAATATATCTGACACTTTATCATTACATACCTCCCTGCTGGATCTATTATTTCCTCCTCTATTTTGACTGGTATATTTTTATTAATATAGCTACACCTCTAGCTTTTGAATTTTATGATGCTGCCAATACATGTCCTACCCAATCTCTCTTTAATTTGTTATGTTCTACTTCAGTTAGATGCGTTTCCTGCACAAATGTTATATCAATTTTTTCTTTTTTCAGTAAATTTAATAGCCTCTTCCTTTTAATTTGGTTATGTATTCCATTAATGTTTATAGTCATATAGTTCAACATGGCCATCTCATACTCTGTTTACACCTCATTTCCGCTTCCTCACCACCACCTTTTCCCCATTTTCATCTCTCAGTTTTCCCTTTTTAAACTCAATGTATGACAACACATTTAAAACATAAAATACTCCAACAACTCCCACATCCAATATTCCCTTAACCCCAAATATCCCACCCCCCACCTCTCTGAGTTGCCAGGCAACCACAACTCCCATTTCCATTTGGATTCCAATCCTGCTCGCAAGCGTCAACTGATTTTGCAGTGATGGTTATTCTCTCCCCCGCAACACCCCCAAAGAAAACACTTGTTTTTTACACATATAACAAAGTTCTCCTTTTTTTCCCCTTACTTCCTTTCTTCCCTTCTCTTTCCCTTCTTTAGTTCTTTACATATACATTGTTTTTACATCTTTATGTATATTTTATCACCGTACTTCATTCTTATTACATCTCTTCATCTTTCCTTATGTCCTGCAAGCATTCTGCAAATTCTTGTGCTTTCTCCGGATCCAAGAACAGTCTGTATTGCTCCCCGGGGATAAATATTTTAAACACAGTTGGATGTCTTAACATAAATTTATAACCTTTTGTCCATAGGATCGATTTTGCTGTATTAAACTCCTTCGTCTTCTTTAAGAGTTCAAAACTTATGTCTGGGTAAAAAAATGTTTTTTGACCCTTGTATTCCAATGGTTTATTGTCTTCACTAATTTTATTCCTTGCCCGATCCTATATATTTTCTCTTGTTGTATATCTCAAAAATTTTACTAAAATGGATCTTGGTTTTTAATGTGTCTGTAGTTTCGGAGCTAGTGTTCTGTGTGCCTTTTCTATTTCCATTTCTTTCTGCATTTCTGTCATTCTCAGTATCTTCGGGATCCATTCTTTTATAAATTCCTTCATATCTGTGCTTTTTTCATCTTCCTTTAGGCCCACTATTTTTATGTTGTTTCACCTACTATAATTTTCCAACATATCAATTTTCTGAGCTAACAACTCTTGTGTCTCTTTAATTTTTTTTATCACTTTCTTCCAATTTTCCTCTTAAATAGTTTACTTCCATTTCTACAGCTGTTTCTCATTCTTCCACATTTTCTACACTTTTCCCTATTTCTGTTATGACTAGCTCTAATCTTTGCATTTTATCTTCTCTTCTTTTCATTTTTCTTTTAATTGCACTAAATACTAATGAAAAGCATTCTTTTAATGCTCTCATTTGTTCTTGAAAGAAAGCTTTATCTATATTCTATCCATCTGTTTTACCTTCTATTTCTCTGTGAAGATCTTGGTCGTTTTCCTCTTCTTCTGTGTCTTTACCTGTGTTTGAGTCTTCTTCTTCTCTTCTTTGTATCTGTATCTCTTCTGACTTTCCTCATGAGTTGCTTGTCTTACTTTGTTGGGTCTCTTCTTGCTTGCCTTCTTGGTGTTGGTCCTCTTCTTCTGAGCTGCTCATCTGTTGACCCTCCTGCTGCTGCTCTTCTTTCCTTTCACCCCATCAACTTTCCTTCTCACCAGGCTAGTAGGGAGATTCCTGGGCCCTGCAAGAGAACTTTGCTTCGTCTTGAACAGCATTTGAGGAACCAGAAGACGCCAACAGTGCCTTATTGGGAAAAGTTGAATAGGTCAGGATTTTATTCCCTGGAGCATCAGAGAATGAGGAAGATTTGATTGAATTATACAAAATTACAAAGGGAATAGATAGCGGAAAGGCAAGCAGGCTTTTCCCACTGAGGTTGGGTGAGACAAGAATAATAGAGCAGGGATTGAAGGCAAAAGTTGAAATGTTTAAGGGGAACATTAGGGGGAACTTTTCACTCAGAAGGTGGTGAGAGTGTGGAACGAGCTACCAGCAGAGGTGGTGGATGTGGATTCGATTTTGAAATTTATTTAAAAATTGGACAGATCCATGGATGGGAGGGGGATGGAGGGCTATAGTTGGGGGGAAGGTCACCGAGTCTCGGCAGAATAAATGGTCATGTTTATGGTTCTGTGGTTATATTACATCAACATACCACTGAAGTCTCTGGACCATTGAAACATTTTTTTTTGCATTAAATGCCACTGAATATTTATTCATCTGTCCTTTATATCTCTTTCCATACTGAGATAATTGAATGTAAATGGTTCTATTTGGTGTATGTTACGCACCTGTTTGGCTGCAACAACTAAAAATTTTGATACATATATGTATATGCCAATAATTATCATGGTTGTCCATGCCCTTTTTAGTGAATATAGACAAGACTGTACTGACAATAACCACACCAGCAGTGCGAGTATAAGACAGCTTTAATAAACTAATATGTACACTAAGAGATCTTGTCTTTCTGCAAGACAAACCTGGAAGGCTAGACTGTAGCTCTTGACTGCTTTATATACAAGGTCACCTGGATGACCCCTGGTGTCCGGTGACGGCGCCACGGAGTCGCGACCCCCAATCGCTGGACTGCAAAAATGGTTCTCTGAGCCAAACAAAAGTGCACAACTGTGCAAACTAAGGAGAAGGAAAACACCGACGGGAGGGGGTGTTAGCCGAGGAGCGGGCAACCACAGCGCGACCAGCTGAGGGCTGCCCGACACCAGGGCTCTCAGCTGGAAGAAGAGGAAAGCGGCAGGAGAGGGAAAGTGGCCTCAGCAATCTCCCTACTAGCCTGGGCCATGGGGACCTAGCCATCCTTATACAACACCTCTTTCTTCTTAATACTGGTATTTTCTAGAATATCAATGTCTACACATTGGAGGACTTCTCCTGGAGCCACCACATCAATGCAGCCATGAAGATTCACTAGGTTGATTCCAGAGATGAGGGGGGTTTGCCTATGAGGCGAGATTGAGTCATCTGGGACTCGACTTGATGGAATTTAGAAGAATGAGAGGGGATTTTATAGAAATATATAAAATTATGAAAGGCATAGATAAGATAGAGGTAGGTACGTTGTTCCCATTGGTGGGGGAGACTAGAACTAGCAGACATAGCCTTAAGATCCAAGGTACTGGATTTAGAACGGAGATTAGGAGGAACTGTTTTTACCAGAGGATGATGAGTCTATGAAATTCACTGCCCATTGAAGCAGTGGAGGTTACCTCAATAAATATATTTAAGGGGGGGTGTGGCCATGCAGGGTGGCTGAGCAGACACATTAAGCTCTCCGAGAAAATCCTCTAAAAGATGACCAAAAAGGGGTTTGAACAAAAGATTTTCAACTAAAAAAGTGTGGATACATCTTTTAAAGATTAATATTGAAGAATGACTGGAAGATCCCATGGGAAGAAGCCAAAATCTGTGATGAAGAAAGCTCCAGCCTCGTCATACGCCTTGACGGAAAATGCAGATGGAGATGCCTCCTCCTCTCAATGAACACTCGACTTTGAACCTCTGCTGCAAGAGATTGGAGGTCTGGGTCAACGTTTTATAAGTGTGGAGAATGCTATTAAAGAGCTTCCCAATGTGAAATGTGGGCAAAGCTATTAATGATTTAAATGAAAGAATGGACAGAGCCGAGAAAGATCTTGGCATACACGAGAAACAAATTGAAGAACTAAAGAAACAAGCTGAACAATGGGCAACAAATAAACAGCTTCTATTGGACAAATTGGATCATATGGAGAACAATGAGCGAATTTGGCCTGAGAGAAGGTGCAGAAGGCAGAGATGCTGTGAAATTCTTTGAGACTTGGATCCCTCAAGTCCTTTGCACTGATGCACTCGGCGACTGAGTGCAAATTGAATGCGCTCATTGAACATTGGGACCGAAGAGAATGGGTGAAGCCTGCCCTCGACCTGTTCTGGTAAGATTGCTGAGCTTCAAGGATAAGAGTTACTTATGAGAATACTCAAAACTGGTTCTCCCTTGAAATGGGACAATGCAGAGATCATGTTCTTCCAGCACTTTATTAGTAAGATTGTGATTCAGAGAAGAAGGTACTTCTTTTTGAGAAGTCAGAGGAGTTTCAGTTGGGACCGGGGTTCAAATTCCATGCAGTCTGTGAGGAGTTTGTACTTTCTTCCTGTATCTGCATTAGGGTTTTTCCCAGGGTTTCAGTTTCCTCCCACCATTCAAAACATACCAGTGTTAGAAATAGAAGTACCTTTAAAGAAATTGCTCGAGACAAAAATTGAGAACAAAGAACATTTATTACAGCAACAATGCAAAGTTGGGTGCTTCCCCTTACCCTGGGAATACACACATATACTGGGGCTCACCCAACTTTTATACAGTTGATTTCAGTATAGGAATACCCTCCCCCTTACATTCTTCTGCCTCCTGCTGGAGAGGTTTGGCATTAGGCAATCCTGCCTGCCTACGTGCAATTTCAGTATACTTGGAGGACCAGGGGGTATCCTGTCGGTGTCCCTTCATGTTATTGTCCTTATTCACACCTTCCTGATTCTCGGGGCTACAGTCTCTTGATATGCAGAGTTGGCTCATCCTGTCTAGGGTTGGCTAATTTAATATGTATAAATCTGTGTAAGGTTAGCTAATTAGATATGTAGGACTTGGTACTTCTATCCAGGGCTAGGAGACCCTTATCTGATCCAGACTACCTCAACTTCCTACATTCTATTGTTCCTTATCACTCCTTATCTTAGTCTTATGGTCTTGTCACAAAGACTAGAAGATTCTTATGTTAATCGTGCTGACTCTGCTTTCCTGCATCCTAATCCCCAAGTTCATCCTGTTTGTACTGGTTACAGCCATTAACTGATGTATGAATTTTAGTTTCCTTCATGTTCATAATTTTAGATTTTAGATCACAGGCATGTAGGACATTTGGGTGTAATTGGGCAGGGTGGACTCGTGGGCCGAAATGGCCTGTTACCATGCTGTCTATCTAAATTTAAATTTAAACATTTATAATACAGCTCTTCAAGTCCCAACAACATCCTTGTAACTTTTCTCTGTACTCTTTTTAATTTTATTGATATCTTTCCTTGAGGTAGATTACCATAACCACATACAATACTTCAAATTAATCAAAACAGCTGTGGATGAGTGTATCCTCACCAAATCGTTCAGAGTTTTCCCCAAACCAGAATCCCCGGATGAACAATAAAATCCAGAACCTGCTACAAGCCAGATCACAGGCATTTAAATTTGGAGATCCAGATCAATAAAGAAGGGCCAGGTATGATCTGTAGAAACCCATTTCACGGGAAAAGTGGAGTTTTTGGATGAAAATGGAAATCACGAGGGATACCTAAATGACACAACCTGCCACAATCCCAAATTTGGTGCAGTTGGAGACAGCAAAGCTTCACTCCTGGACCAACTCAATGTCTTCCACTCCCGATTCGACCACAACCACTGCTCATCCCTATGTCCCCTGATGATCCTCTTCACTCTGTATCCAAGGATGACCTGCGGGCTACCTTCAGGAGAGTGAATCCAAGGGAAGTATCCAGTCCAGACAGAATATCCAGATGAGTATTAAAACTGTGCTGACCAACTTACCAACGAATTCAAGATTATCTTCTGTTTCAAACAGACATCAATCATACCAGTGCCCAAGAAGAACATATTAACCTACCGAAATGACTATCAATCAGTGGACACACATCAACAGTGATGAAGAATTTTAAGAGGCTGGTAATGTCTGAGCGGTGACATGGATTCTTTCCTATTTGCCTTTCATAGTAATACGTCTACAGCAGATGCCATCTCACTGGCTCTACACAAAGCCCTGAAACATCTGGACAGCAAAGATGGTTTTATAAGGAGATGAATTGACTACAATTCAGCATTTAACACCCTCAAAACTGATCATCAAACTCCAAGACCTTGGACTCAACACCCGACAGTGTAATTGAATTCTTGATTTCCTCACCTACAGACCACAATCAGTCAGGATTGGTAGAACATCTCCACAATCTCCATTAGTACCGGAGCACCACAGGGCTGTGTTCTTAGACCCCCCTGCTCTACTTACTGTACACCTATGACTGTGAGGCTTGGTACAGCAATAACACCATCTACAAATTCACTGATGATACCACGGTAGTGGGTTATTTAAAGGAAGGGGATGGGTCAGCATTCAGGAGGGAGATTGAAAACTTGAATGGCTGAATGGTGCACCAACAACAACCTCACACTCATTGTCACCAAAACCAAGGAGCTGAATGTTGACTTAAGGAAGGGAAAACCAGAGGTGTATGATCCAGTGATCATTGGGCGATCAGGTTTAGCATATTTCAGTTCTTGAGAGTCACCATCTCAGAGGATCTTTCCTGGACCCAACTCATTAATGGCATCATGAAGAAAGCACGACAGCACCTCTACTTCCTCAGGAGTTTGCGGAGGTTTGGTTTGACATTGGGAACCCTGGCAAATTTCTACACAGGTGTGATGGAAAGTGTGCTGACCGGCTGCATCACGGTCTGGGATGGGGACACCAACACCCCTCAGTGTAAAGCCCTGCAAAAGGTAGTGGACACATCCTAGGACATCACAGGCAAAACCCTTCCCACTATTGAGTACGTCTACAAAGAACGCTGCCATCGGAGAGCAGCAGCAATTATCAAAAACCCTCACCAGCCAGCACATGCTCTATTCTCAGTGTTGTCATCAGGAAAGAGATACAGGTTCTACAAGGCTTGCACCACCAGGATCAGGAACAGCCGCTACCCCTCCACTATCTGACTCCTCAGCAACAAACTTAATTAGGGACTCTTACTTTTGGACTTTATTGTTTGTTTTTTTTTAATCCTCTCTGTATTGCCCGCAGAAGAAAAGAATCTCAGGGTTGTATGTGATGTCATGTATGTACTCTGATAATACATCTGAAATCTGAAATTGGACCTCACCAATTACTTATACAATTTCACCAAAACATTCTAATTTAGTCTTAAATAATTGTAACTTTTACCTCTGTTTATTGTATCCAGAATTTTCCCTATCACTAATATGAAGTTGTCTGAGCAGTAGTTAGCAATATTACACCACTTTTTCTTTAGCTGGTAACTCAATGAACTTAACTTTTGGTTATGAAATGTGCTCATCTGCAAAAATTGTCTCCTAATTAAGAGATGGACATTATTCAGGTTTCTAGGAATTTATGAGGTTCCAGGAACTCCACTGGTATTTCTGACAGTCATAGTCAGAATGGAACCTGAAATTTATCAAGCTTTTCCTATTTGCTGAAACTGGTCTTTACACTGCAATTATTCTTGTGCAAGAGATGTGTTCCAGTTATGTGATTAATTGTATATTGTGGATGATTCACTGTAAAATAAAAGTATTTTAAAACTATTTTGGACATGTAGCCACATGACATAGCAAATTTTAGCAACACAGCCTTGCTTCTGAAATTCTGTGTCATATATCAGCCACTTTCAATCTTTCTTTGGCTCCCTTTGGACTCTGCTTAAACTTTATGGCCTCCCCTCCCTGTGCTTCAGGTTTATTAGGTTTCTTCTGTACTTCTACTGACAACTTAAAAAAACATTGATTTCAGTCCGTGCCCCCCCCCCCACCAAATGTGCTGTGCCCCCCATTGAGAATGGCTGCTGAAAGCCAGTGTAATAAGAATCATTTTTTTAAAATCTAGAATCTTGCCTATCTCCTACTATTTGAGTAGCAGTATTGATACTGTGTCAGAGTATTTAGAGGTGTTTTGGGAAGGATTATTAGAGCAGGCTGCACACAAACATTTTAAAACACAATATTTGCAGGACTTTTGCAGAGTGCTTTTTGGAAAAAGAGCACACAGCTTTCCTGGGAGAGCATGTGATTTTTGCAGGCAGACAGAACAGTTTTGCTCTCAGAGAGGGAGGGTGTGAAACAGAGAGAAAGGAGACAGAAATCAGTTCCAGAAGGACAAAGCTGACAAATTTTTGGAAGACTGCCTGGTCAAAGGAGAAGACTAGCTGTCTGAAAGGCGACCTAAAAGAAAGAGGATCATCTGGAGAAACCTGAAGGGGGCAAGTTTCGTCAGCAAGACTGATTAAACAGGAATCAGGTGCAGATGTCCTGGAACAAAAAGATCTCTCTCTGAAGACCAACAAGGACCCTCCTGGGTGCTAACCATTTGCCTGTTAAGCACCAAAGACAGGTGAACTTTGTTAATGCTAACCTCTGTGCACAGTACAAGAATTGCCTGCAACCAGTGAGATTGGACTGTGATCCAAAATACTTTTCTAATCTTAAATACGCATTACACAGACCTGCGCTTAGTATTAGAGGAGGGATTAAGTAGGTTAGGTAGGTTAAGTAATAAGTTAAAGTTTAATTCTGTTTTCCTGTTCAAATATAATTAAAAACTATTTTTATTTAAGTAACCCTTTGTGTTATGATGCATATCCATTGCTGCTGGTTTTTGGGGTCCTCTGGACTCTGTAACAATATGCTCTATCAATGATTCCAAAGACTGTGAGTGAGGAACAACAGGTTTTAATACACTTTGCTCAATTGAATGGATAGGGGGAGGGAAGTCAACCTTTATGGCCAAGTCACAAGGGGCAGAGTTACTAGGGAGCGGGTCATCAGTGGGCAGGCCAGCCCACTGTATATACACACTTGTATATACATAACATCACATTCACCCCCTCCTTAAAAATAAAATCCCACCGGGTTAAAATCCTAGAGGCTCAGCCGGTCAGATGGTCTCCTCTACCTTTGAGACCGGCGCAGCTCCACCTGTGGTGTACTGGTCGGTTCCGTCGCCAGTTATGTGTCTTGAGACTGGGGGGGGGGGGGGCTGCCTGTGTAGGAGGTGGAGTTTGATTGTACGTGGGGGCAGTCATGATGGTTGGAGCAGCTGTAAGGGGGTCTGGGGTGTGTGGTATGGGTGCCCGGGATGTATCGCTAACCTGCACCGAGTCCCTGAGGGGGCCCGATGTGGGTGTAGGTGGGTTCTGGGTTGGCTGGGGTGGCGGGTGGGTAGGGTCTCTTGCATGCGCCAGGTCCTGGACAGGGACTGTGACCTCATGGCCGTAGGGGTACAGCACGTAGGCATATTGAGGTTTGGCATGCAGCATCTGCACCTCTTCAACCAACAGATTGGTCCAATGGCCCCTCATGTGTTTCCGCAGCAGGACCTGTCCCAGAGATGAGAGCCAGGGAGGCAGAGTGGTTCTGGTCGCCGACCTACCTGGAAAGGAAAACATGCGTTCACATTGGATCATGTTAGTAGCAGTGCATAGGAGGGATCGGATGGTATCGAGTGCTTCAGGCAGGACTTCCTCCCAATGGGACCCCACCATGCTTTTTGACTTCAGGGCTAGGAGGACTGCCTTCCAAAGGATGGTGTTTTCTATCTCCACCTGGCTGATCCCCCTGGGGTTGTAGCTTGTGGTCCTACTAGTGGCTATGCCTCTAGCCAACAGGTACTCCTGCACCTCGTCGCTCATGAAAGAGGACCTGCAATCACTATGAATATAGTCCGGGTACCCGAAGAGGGTGAATATGCTGCCCTGATAACTGTGTCAGAGGTCATGTTGGGACAGGGGATGGCAAAATGGAATTTGGAGAACTCATCGATGACGTTGAGGAAATAGATGTTCCAATTGGTCCCTTGAAATCGGTGCAGAGTCATTCAAAGGAGTGCGTAGCTTTGATGAGGTGCGACTTGTTGGACCAGAAGAACTGTGGTTTACAACCTCGATATAGTATGGGAGGTCCCGGGCTTTTATGAAGTGGAACAGTCTTGTAACTCCAGGGTGGCAGAAGTCGTCATGGAGGGACTGGAGGTTGCTGAGATGCACACTGGTACACGTCCCCTGGGATAGGGCATCTGGGGGGGGCGGGTGTTGTTGAGCTTGTCTGGCGAGTATAAGATATCATAGTTATAGGTAGAGAGCTCGTTTCTCCACCTCAGGATTTTATCTTGATTTTACCCCGCAATTTTGGTGTTGAACATAAAGGCCACGTCTAGTTGGTCCGTTAGCAAGGTAAATCTTTTCCCGGCCAGGTAATGATACCAGTGGCATACAGCCTTAACGATCACTTCTGCCTCCTTCTCAACAGAGGAGTGCTGTGTCTCAGGGCCGTGGAGGGTGCGGGAAAAAAATGCTACTGGCCTGCCCTCCTGGTTGAGAGTGGCGGCCAGTACGAAGTTGGAAGCATCACTTTCTATATGGAATGGATGGATTTGTCCACGGCATGCATCATAGCTTTAGCGATGCCTCCCTTGGTTTGGTTGAATGCCACCTGGGCTTCTGCCAATAAGGGGAAGTTTGAGGATCTTATCAGCATAATTGAGCACCCACTGGGCATAATAAGAAAAGAACCCCAGGCACCTTTTCAGTGCCTTGAGGTTGTGTGGGATCAGGAGCCCCATGAGGGAGCGCATATGGTCAGGGTCAGGGGCAATGACACCATATGCCATGAGGAGGCCCAGGAGAGTTGTGCTAAATACACACGTCCTTATTATGTCAAATTGAGGGACTTTGCCATGTGGAAGAATTTGGCAAAGTTCACGTCGTGGTCCTGCTGGTCGTGGCTGCAGATGGTGACATTGTCTAGGGAGGGGAACATGGCCGTCAGTTTGTGCCTGTCTACCATCCGATCCATCTTTCTGGAACGTGGAGATGCTAATAATGACTCTGAAGGGCATCCGGAGGAAGTGGAAGAGCCTGCCATCTGCTTCAAATGCGGTATACTTTAGGTCTCCTAGGCAAAGGGAGAGTTGGTGGTATGCCGACTTCAGGTTAATAGTGGAGAACACCCTATACTGGGCAATCTTATTGACCACGTTGATGATCTGCGGGAGGGGGGTAAGCGTCCAGCTGTGTGAATCGGTTGATCATCTGGCTGTAGTTGATTACCATATGGGGTTTACTTCCGCCCCTGACCACAACAGCTTGGGCTCTCCCTGGGCTCAAACTGTGGGCTACGACTCCCCCCTCTACCAGGAGTCACTCCCCCTCAGACTTTATAAATGCCTTGTCCTCAGCGCTATAGCGCTTGCTCTTTGTCACGATGGGCTTGTAGTCTGGGGTCAGGTTCTCAAATAATGACGGAGGGGCTATATGGAAGGTAGAGAGGCCGCAGGTGTGGGCTTGCTGCCGAGGAGGGGGGGTCCGTGAGCTGGGGGTTGTATACTGTTATGGGTGGTTGTGGTCCTCCGAACGCCATTGTCACACTCTTGAAATGGCTTTGGAAGTCTAGGCCCAGGAGCATTGGTGGACAGTGCTGTGGCATTACCAATAAATGAAAGTTATCATATTGTTCCCCCCCCACCCACCCCACTGTTTTTTTTAAATTTTTTATTTTTCACACTATGGATCACATTATTCAAGATATACACATTTCTCCTTTCAAATATATACAGTGTCATTTTCTCCCCCCCCTCCCTCCTCCCCTCCCCTCCCCACCTCCCCCTCCATCCATTCAAAACTCTTAGTCCAAGATACATCAAACCCATCAAACAATGTTGTCACTCAACAATAACGAACAATAACTTCCACTGAGTCAATTCTTTCCATTCTCTTTTCCTTTTGTCATTTTAGGTGATAGATGTCCCGGTAGGTTTTCTCTATTATATTCCATGTACGGCTCCCATATTTGTTCAAATAATGTTATATTATTTCTTAAACTATATGTTATTTTTTCTAATGGAATACATTTATTCATTTCTATATACCATTGCTGTATTTTCAAATTAACTTCTAATTTCCAGATTGACATAATACATTTTTTTACATTTTTTTAATACAGCTAGGGCTATCTTAACAAATCTTTTTTGTACACCCTCCAAATCAAGTCCAAATTCTTTATTTTTTATGTTACTTAGGAGGAAGATCTCTGGGTTTTTTGGTATATTGCTTTCTGTAATTTTATTTAATATCTGGTTTAGATCTTCCCAAAATTTTTTCACCTTTTCACAAGTCCAGATTGCATGAATTGTTGTTCCTATTTCTTTTTTACAACGAAAACATCTGTCAGATACTGTCGGATACCATTTATTTAACTTTTGAGGAGTGATATATAACGTATGTATCCAATTATATTGTATCATACGTAATCTCGTATTTATTGTATTTCTCATAGTTCCTAAACATAACCTCTCCCATGTTTCCTTTTTTATCTTTATGTTTAGATCTTGTTCCCACTTTTGTTTAGTTTTATCATTTATTTCCTCATTCTCCTTTTCTCGTAATTTGATATACATGTTTGTTATAAATTTTTTAATTATCATTGTGTCTGTAATCAGATATTCAAAATTGCTTCCTTCTGGTAACTTCAGACTACTTCCCAATTTATCCTTTAAATAGGATTTCAATTGGTAATATGCCAGCACTGTATCTTGAGTTATATTATATTTATCCTTCATTTGTTCAAAGGATAATAATTTATTCCCCGAAAAACAATTTTCTATTCTTTTAATCCCTTTTTTCTCCCATTCTCTAAAAGACAGGTTATCTACCGTAAAAGGGATTAGCTGATTTTGCGTCAGTATTAGTTTTGATAATTGGTAGTTTGTTTTATTTCTTTCTACATGAATCTTCTTCCAAATATTAAGCAAATGGTGCAATACTGGAGAGTTCCTATGTTTTACCAATTTTTCACCCCATTTATATAATATATGTTCAGGTATCTTCTCCCCTATTTTGTCTAGCTCTAATCTAGTCCAATCTGGCTTTTCTTTTGTTTGGTAAAAATCTAATAGATATCTTAATTGTGCGGTTCTATAATAATTTTTAAAATTTGGCAGTTGTAAGCCTCCTTGTCTATACCATTCTGTTAATTTATCTAGTGCTATCCTCGGTTTCCCCCCCTTTCCATAAAAATTTCCTTATTATTTTCTTTAACTCCTTAAAGAATTTTTCTGTCAAGTGTATTGGCAGTGCCTGAAATAGGTATTGTATCCTTGGAAAAATGTTCATTTTAATACAGTTTATCCTTCCTATTAGTGTTAATGGTAAGTCTTTCCAATGCTCTAAATCTTCCTGTATTTTTTTCATTAGTGGATAATAATTAAGTTTATATAGCTGGCTGAGGTTTTTATTTATTTGTATACCTAGGTATCGTATTGTTTGCATTTGCCATCTAAACGGTGATTCTTTCTTGAATTTTGAGAAATCCGCATTATTCATTGACATTACTTCACTTTTATTTGCGTTAATCTTGTAACCCGACACTTCTCCATATTCCTTCAATTTCCTATGTAATTCTTTTATTGATATTTCTGGTTCTGTTAAGTATACTATAACGTCATCTGCAAATAAACTGATTTTATATTCCTTGTCTTTTATTTTTATCCCTTTTATTTTATTTTCTGTTCTTATCAGTTCTGCAAGTGGTTCTATGGCTAACGCGAACAATAAGGGCGATAGTGGGCATCCCTGTCTTGTTGATCTGCTTAAGTTAAAATGTTTTGATACATATCCATTTACTGTCACTTTTGCCAATGGCCCCTTATATAATGCTTTAATCCAATTAATATATTTCTCTGGTAAACTAAATTTTTGTAGTACCTTGAATAAATAATTCCATTCTACTCTGTCAAAGGCCTTCTCTGCGTCTAAAGCAACCGCTACTGTTGGAGTTTTATTTCCTTCTACTGCATGAATTAAGTTAATAAACTTACAAATATTATCTGTTGTTCGTCTTTTTTTTATGAATCCAGTTTGGTCTAGACTTACTATTTTTGGTACATAATCAGCTAATCTGTTTGCTAATAATTTAGCTATTATCTTGTAATCTGTGTTAAGTAGAGATATTGGTCGATATGATGCTGGTGCAAGTGGATCTTTCCCTGCCTTTGGTATTACTGTAATTATTGCTGTTTTGCACGAATCTGGTAAGCTTTGTGTTTTATCAATCTGGTTGATGACTTCCAGGAGGGGAGGAATTAATAAATCTTTAAATGTTTTATAGAATTCTATTGGGAATCCATCTTCTCCTGGTGTTTTATTATTTGGCAGATTTTTTATTGTCTCTTGTATTTCTACTATTTCAAATGGTTCTGTTAATTTATTTTGTTCCTCTGTTTGTAATTTCGGTAGTTCAATTTTAGTTAAGAATTCATCTATTTTGCCTTCTTTCCCTTCGTTTTCAGTTTGGTATAATTGTTCATAGAATTCTCTGAAATTTTCATTAATTTCCGTTGGATTATATGTGATCTGTTTATCTTTTTTCCTTGATGCCAATACCATTCTTTTAGTTTGTTCTGTCTTAAGCTGCCATGCTAAAATTTTGTGCGTTTTTTCTCCTAGTTCATAATATTTCTGCTTTGTCTTCATTATATTTTTCTCCACCTTATATGTTTGAAATGTTTCATATTTTATTTTTTTATCTACCAATTCCCTTCTTTTAGTAGTGTCTTCCTTCCTTGCTAATTCTTTCTCTATATCTGCTATTTCCTTTTCCAACTGTTCTGTTTCCTGATTGTAATCCTTCTTCATCTTAGTTACATAACTTATTGTTTGCCCTCTGATGAACGGTTTCATTGCGTCCCATAATATAAACTTATCCTTCACTGATTCCGTATTTATTTCAAAGTACATTTTAATTTGTCTTTCTATGAATTCTCTAAAATCCTGTCTTTTAAGTAGCATGGGGTTTAATCTCCATCTATACATTTTTGGAGGGATATCCTCTAACTCTATTGTCAATATCAAGGGTGAATGGTGCGATAATATTCTAGCTTTATATTCTGTTTTCCTAACTCTATCTTGTATACAAGCTGATAACAGGAATAAATCTATTCTTGAATATGTTTTATGTCTATCCGAATAATATGAATATTCCTTTTCCTTTGGGTGTTGTTTCCTCCATACATCCAAAAGTTGCATTTCTTGCATCGATTTAATTATAAATTTGGTTACTTTATTCCTTCTGTTAATTTTTTTCCCGGTTTTATCTATGTTTGAATCCAAATTGAGATTGAAATCCCCTCCTATTAATATATTCCCTTGCGTATCTGCTATCTTCAGAAAAATATCCTGCATAAATTTTTTATCTTCTTCATTAGGCAAATATATATTAAGTAAATTCCAAAACTCCGAATATATCTGACATTTTATCATTACATATCTTCCTGCTGGATCTATTATTTCCCTTTCTATTTTAATTGGTACATTTTTACTGATTAATATAGCCACTCCTCTAGCTTTTGAGTTATATGACACTGCCGTTACATGTCCTATCCAATCTCTCTTTAATTTCTTGTGCTCCACTTCAGTTAAGTGTGTTTCTTGCACAAATGCAATATCAATTTTTCTTTTTTCAGTAAATTTAGCAGTTTCTTCCTTTTGATTTGATTATGTATTCCATTAATATTTAAAGTCATATAGTTTAATGTAGCCATTTTATACTTTGTTTATCTTTCCCTTCCGTTTCCTTATCATCACCTTTCCTTCTCATCCATTTCTGCTTTCTTTCTTTGAACAGTTTATAAGACAACATTTTTAACACATCAAACATTCCCCTTATTCTCCTACCTAATATTTCTTTAACCCCATTGTCCCCTCCCCTTCCTGAGTTGCCCATTATCCCTTGTCGGGCAACCACATCTCCCCTCTCCATTTGGATTTGCGAATTCACTCGCAAGCGTCAACTGATTTTGCAGTGACCGTTATTTCTCCCTACCCAGCACCCCCCAGAAACGATTTCAATTTTTATATACAACAAAGGTCACTCTCTCAATTCCCTCTTTACTCCTCTCTTCCCCTTTTTTTTCCCTCATTAATTCTTCTCTATACACTATATATTTTCTTTTAAATGCACATACACTTATGTAATATATGTATTATATATGTCTTTGGCTTGGCTTCGCGGACGAAGATTTATGGAGGGGGTAAAAAGTCCACGTCAGCTGCAGGCTCGTTTGTGGCTGACAAGTCCGATGCGGGACAGGCAGACACGATTGCAGCGGTTGCAAGGGAAAATTGGTTGGTTGGGGTTGGGTGTTGGGTTTTTCCTCCTTTGCCTTTTGTCAGTGAGGTGGGCTCTGCGGTCTTCTTCAAAGGAGGTTGCTGCCTGCCAAACTGTGAGGTGCCAAGATGCACGGTTTGAGGCGTTATCAGCCCACTGGCGGTGGTCAATGTGGCAGGCACCAAGAGATTTCTTTAGGCAGTCCTTGTACCTTTTCTTTGGTGCACCTCTGTCACGGTGGCCAGTGGAGAGCTCGCCATATAATACGATCTTGGGAAGGCGATGGTCCTCCATTCTGGAGACGTGACCCATCCAGCGCAGCTGGATCTTCAGCAGCGTGGACTCGATGCTGTCGACCTCTGCCATCTCGAGTACTTCGACGTTAGGGATGAAAGCGCTCCAATGGATGTTGAGGATGGAGCGGAGACAACGCTGGTGGAAGCGTTCTAGGAGCCGTAGGTGGTGCTGGTAGAGGACCCATGATTCGGAGCCGAACAGGAGTGTGGGTATGACAACGGCTCTGTATACGCTTATCTTTGTGAGGTTTTTCAGTTGGTTGTTTTTCCAGACTCTTTTGTGTAGTCTTCCAAAGGCGCTATTTGCCTTGGCGAGTCTGTTGTCTATCTCATTTATCTATATATGTATATAGTCCTATACACACGTCTTTTTAGTTCACAGTCTTTTGTACTCTCGTTACACGTCTTCATCTCTCAGTCTATTTTGTAATTGTTCTGCAAATTTTCGTGCTTCCTCTGGATCCGAGAATAGTCTGTTTTGCTGTCCTGGAATAAATATTTTCAATACCGCTGGATGCTTTAGTATAAATTTATACCCTTTCTTCCATAAAATCGCCTTTGCTGTATTGAACTCCTTTCTCTTCTTCAGGAGTTCAAAACTTATATCTGGATAAATAAAAAATTTTTGCCCTTTGTACTCCAGTGGCTTGTTGTCCTCTCTTACTTTCTCCAGTGTTTTCTCCAGTACTTTTTCTCTTGTAGTATATCTTAGGAATTTTACTAAAATGGATCTTGGCTTTTGTTGTGGTTGTGGTTTAAAGGCTAATGCTCTATGTGCCCTTTCTATTTCCATTTCTTGCTGTAGTTCTGGACATCCTAAGATCCTGGGGATCCAATCTTTTATAAAGTCTCTCATATTCTTGCCTTCTTCATCTTCCTTAAGGCCCACTATCTTTATATTATTTCTTCTGTTATAATTTTCCATTATATCTATTTTCTGAGCTAACAGCTCTTGTGTCTCTTTAACTTTTTTATTAGATTCCTCTAATTTCTTTTTTAAGTCCTCTACCTCCATTTCTACTGCTGCTTCTCGTTCTTCCACCTTGTCCATTCTTTTTCCTATTTCTGATATGGTCATATCTATTTTATTCACTTTCTCTTCTGTACTGTTTATTCTTCTTCTTAAATCACTAAATTCTTGTGCTTGCCATTCTTTAAATGAATCCATGTATTCTTTAATAAGAGAAAGTATATCCATTGTCTTGCCTTTCCCTTCTTCTTCCATTTCACTGTACTCTTCCTCTTCCTCTTCTTCTTCCTCTGGGTTGGCCATCTGTTGTTTCTTTGTTTTCTTTTTCTTCTCTTCTTTCTTGTTTTCGTTGTCTTCTATGTTCTCCTCTTGCTGTTGCTGTTCTGTAGCTGTCATTGCCGGCTGTGGAGATCGACTCCCCAGCTGGTCGCCCCTCCTGTCGGTGTGTTTTTTTGCATGCGCGGTTGCGCACTTTTACTCGGCTCAGCAAGCCATTTTTGTAGTCCACTTTCTACCGACCTGAGGGAGCGGGTTTCTCTCTCCACCACGGGCCTCTTCGAACAGGTAAGGCCTTCTCCTTCTTCCGTTGTCTTCTCTTCCTCTCTTCTTACCGTTGGTTTCGATTTTTCTTTTTTCGTCGCCATCTTCTTTCCACCTTTATATTCACTTTGCTTTAATTTTTATTTTTGTGCCTTTGTGCTTTCCTTTATTTTTTTCAACTTTTCTGGAGAGGGCTGGAGTTCACCGTCCGGCCACTACTCCATCACGAGACTTCCCCCACCCCACTGTTAATGACGCAGTACAGTACCCGTGGATCTCAGCAGATTGGTTCTTTGCAGCCATAGAGATTGTGCTGATCGTTGGTCTTACAGAGAGAGAGAGATTTTGCGGACACTGACTGGGTGGATGAAATTCTCCGTACCTCCACTGTCAAACGGTCAGTTAGTTCTTTTCCCGTTTATCTCAATGTTCATCATTGAGTGGGCGATCGGGGGAGGGCTGCCTTGGTTCAGTATCACGGATGCCAGAACTGGATTATTGTCGTTATTGGAGGGGAGGACCAATTGGTAAGATGGCAGCCCCATGTTGACCACGTGATCGTCCTGGGCGAGAAGGAGGAAGAAGGTGGACCAGGGGTGCACGCAGTGCTGCTTGGGAGGGAGGGTTTGGACTTACAGACACGCTGGTAATGTCCTTTCTTCCCACATCCCGAACAGGTGGCTTCCTTTGTCGGGTAGAGTCGCCAGGGGTGCTTCAGCTAGCCACAGAAGTAGCACCTCGGGTGCTTGATCGCGACGCCGGCAGTGGTGGGGTCGGGGCCTCCTTGCACGGAGGGAGTCTATGATGCTGAACTCCAAAATGGCAGCACCCACGGCCCACATGTGGAGGGCCCATTCTTACCGGCATTGCACTGGGCAGCATCGAGAGTCTAGCAAGCTGGAAGGCTCTCTTCAGAGGCAGTTTGTCCTCCTTGAGCAGTCATTGACGGATTTAGTCAAATGTCACCCCAGACACGCAGGCATCATGGACCAGCTCCTCCACACACTGGGCTACGGGTACTTGTGTTGAAACTGTGCCCCAACAGTCTCTACCCAGGTCGTACACGGTCTGAAGGAACTCGTTCATGGACTCACCAGGCTGCTGTTTCCTTGAGGCCAGAAGGTAGCATGAGTACGCTTTGTTCACCTGGGGTTGATAGAGGTTGCGGACTTCAGACATGGCCTCTGGATGGGTCGTATAATTTCTGATCGCCTGGTACTCTGGGTGGCTCACTTTCGCTTGCAGGACTTTGAGTTTCTTCTCATCTGAGTTCACCAGGTCCGCGGCGACTTCCAGAAAGTTTGAGAAGCAGGCGATCCACTGCTCGTACTGCTCAGGAGCTCCGGGCGCCAGTGGATCTATGTTTAGCCTGTTGGGTCGCAGCAGTTTGTCCATCCCATGTGGAAAATGAAAGTGTTTAAATTGTTACACTCTATCCATGACTCCAAAGACTGCGAGTGAGAAACGATAGGCTTTAATAGGCTTTAATACACTTTAGATAGTAGCTGGCCCAACTCCATGTGCTCGAACGAATGGATAGGGGGAGGGAGGTCGACCGTTATGGCCAGGTCACAAGGGGAGTAGTTTCTAGGGATTGCGTCATCAGTAGGCAGGCCAGCTACTCATACACAGATGTATATACATATAACCACAAGTATGCTGATATGTTGACCGATGACATCTTGTTCTATTTGATCACCAACTGACTTGATACCTACACTTTGATAATTTGCAAGCAAACAATGTGCAGAAGTTTTCTCCAATAAAATATTGGGCAGGCTGATGCACTACTCCACTAAACCCACTCATAGTTTCGGTGAACTGTGCTTTGCTTACCCTGCATTTTGTTTTGTCATTGTAAAACACTGACTTATTTGAATTCTTATAACATGTCCCCTCCCCCCCACAACTTCTGTTTATTTATTTATTTGTTTGTTGACTATTGCACTACTTGCTGCATGAGTTGCGCATTTGGGAGGCTGTACAAAAGAGTCTAGAACAACAAGCATCAGAAGAAAGGCACAAAGATCAGTGTGTACAGAGCTGTTGTACTGACCACCCTCCTGTACAGCTCTGAGACGTGGGTCATCTACTGTTACCACCTACAACTCCTTGTGTGCTTCCACCATGCTGCCTCTTCACCATCCTCAACATCCACTGGACTGACTTCGTCACCACCATTGAAGTCCTCAAACAGGCAGAGGTTACCAGTATTGAGACCAGGCTGATGAAGTCAAAGCTTTGCTGGGCAGAGCACATCTTTCAGATGGAGGATTATCAGCTACTCAGGATTGTGCTGTATGACAAACTCTCCATCGTGACAGAGAGGCTCTGAAAAAGAGGTTCAAGGACTCTCTGAACAAATCCCTTGGTGCCTGTCCATTGACCATCGCCAGTGCCCTGCTCTGGCCTCCGATCGGATGACCTAGCAACATACCATTCACCAGTCTGTCTCCTCCTTCAAGAATGCATGCAGGGCTGGCCTTGAGAACAAAAGTAGATGGAGAAAGCACTGTGACACAGTAACACCAAACCCAAAACAGAATTTCCCTTGCAGTCGCTGTGGCCAGGCATGTCTGACCTGCATTGGCCTCATCAGCCACCAGTGAGCCTGCAGCAGATGTGGACAGCCCATTCTGAAATCTTCATTTGCAAAGTTAAGCCATAGAATGGAATGGCTGCATGAGTTGACCTGTCTGGATAGCATACAAAGCCAAGCTTTTTACTGTTTCTCAGTACATGCTACAAAAAAATAAATGCACGACAACATCTGTGACACAGCTCTTGACCCCAGAAACCATTGGGATTTTCCTGGTATCATTCTGAAACAGTTTTGGACATTGTCCCTTTGCCCAAACTAAGGCTGCATATTTTAATCTGTGACAGAGTACTTAGAGGTGGTTTGGAAGGAATTGTTGGAATAGCTTGCACACACACATTTTAAACACAGAATATTTGCAGGACTTTTGCAGAAGGCAACAAATATTGACAGCAGCTTGCCTAGGAACATGTGATCTTTGCAGGCAGAGGAGAACTGTTTTGCTCTCAGAGAGGGAGGGTGTGAAACATAGGAAGAGAGGAAAGAGAAATAATTTACAGAAGGTCAGAGCTGGGAAACTTTGGAAGGTTGCTTGGTCAAAGGTGAAGATTGGCGGTGTGAAAGGAGACCTGAAAGAAAGAGGGTCATCTGGAGAACCCTGAAGGCGGCAAGTTTTGTCGACTAGACTGATTGAGAAGGAATCAGTTGCAGATGTCCTGGAAAAGGAATCTCTCTCTGTAAATCAGCAAGAACCCTCCTGAGTGGTGACTATTTGCCTGTTAAACACCAAAGACTGGTGAACTTTGTTAATGCTAACTTCTGTGCACAGAACAAGAATTGCCTGCAACCAGTGAGATTGGACTGTGATTCAAAGAACTTTTCTAATCTTAAATTTACATCACACACACACCTGTGCTTAGTGTTAGAGGGGGGGATTGAGTAGTTAGGTAGGTTAGTTAAGTAAGTTAAGTAATAAGTTAAAGTTTAATTCTGTTTTCTTGCTCAATTATAATTAAAAACTACTTGTGTTTAAGTAACCCTGTGTTGTGGTGAATATCCATTGCTGCTGGTTTTTGGGGTCCTCTCGACTCCGTAACAATCTCCACAAGATTTCTCCATGTGTTCAGCCTCAGCATGTATACCACTGAAACCCTTGCATTTGTCTTCACAACCACTGAACTTGGTGGTGCCACTGCATTCCTGCCTGTTTTATGCTTGGTGGTCCTTCAAAATACTGACATTTGTGTCCTGAATTACTTGATGTAAATCTTGATTACCTCTGGTATTAAAGAAGCACAGACATTCTGTTTGGATTATGGCTTAAGTTTAAAGTTTTCATTGTTTTATATAATCCTTCATTTTTCTGAAAATTTCCATTCTAATAACATCCTAAGATGTTTGGAGCCCTGGTATGATGAGTGTTGTTTCAATTGGAACCCCTCTCATTTGTCTAAACTCTTGTGAAAAACAAGTCAGTTGGCTAATCTCTCCTCAGTGACTGTCCTTCCACCCTAGAGGTCAAGTCTTGGAACCTTTACTGCACTCCTTTTATGGCAAGTGTCTTTGTTGAAGAGTAACACTGCCCACCATGCTCTAAGGCCTTGTATAACCTTTACAAGGTATTATTTCTCTTTTGCTCAGATCCTACTGCTTTTAGCCCCCTAAACTGTTTGCTGCACTTCAATTAAAAAAGTACAATCTGCTGGTGAAACCCTGCACTTCGAGCAACATCAATAAAGGCAAAAGTATTCAAGAATAGCCAAGTCTCAGAATCAGAATTTAATGTCATGAACATGTCATGAAATTCGGTGTTTTGAGGCAGCATCTTAGTGCAAACATACATATTAAACCATCTTTCAACATTACTACAAAAAAAATAGTGCACAAAAAGTAAGGCCGAGTCTTTGGTTCATTGATTATTCAGCAATCTGATGGCAGCAGGGAAGAAGCTGTCCTTGTGCCATTGAGTGCTCGTCTTTAGGCTCCTGTACCTTTTCCCTGATGGTAGTAGAGTGAAGAGAGCATGGCCTGGTTGGTGGAGGTCTTTGAGGATAGAGGCTGCTCTTTTAAGGCACCGCCTAACGTAAATGACCTCGATGGAATGAAGTCTGGTGCCTGTGATGTCACAGGTCGAGTTAACCACCCTCTGGAATTTATTCTTGTCTTGAGAGTTGGTGCCTCCATACCAGGCAGTGATGCAACAGCTAAAATGCCTTCCACGATACAACTATAGAAGTTTTCAAGAGTTTTAGGTGACGTATCGAATCTCGTCAGACACCTCACAAAGTATAGGCACTGGCGAGCCTTCTTTGTGATTGCATCAACATGGAGGTTCCAGAACAGATCCTCTGAGATGTTGATACCAAGGAATTTGTTGACCCTCTCCACTACTGAGCTCTCGATGTTTCCCTGACACCTTCCTTCTGAAGTCCACAATTTTTATCTCCTTGGTTTTGCTTACATTGAGCTGATTGTTGTCATTAAACCATTTAATGAGCTGATCTATCTCCCTCCTGTATGCTTCTTCATTGCCGTTTGTGATTCTGTTGACAACTGTTGTTATCGCCAAATTTGTAGATAGAATTGGAATTGTGCCTGTCCACACAGTCATGAGTATAAAATGAGTAGAGCAATGGGCTAAGCGCACATCTTTGGGTTGTGCCTGTGTGGATAATCACTGAAGAAGAGACATTGTTTACAATTCAATACTGACTGTGGTCTTCTGATGAGAAAGTCAAGGATCCAGTTGCAGAGGGGAGTGCAGAGGCCCAATGTTTGTTACTTCTTGACCAGCACCGAGGGAATGATGGTATTGAAGGCCAAGCAGCTTGTAGGTATGAATTGCTGTTTTTGAGGTGATCCAGAGCTGAGTGGAGAGCCATTGTTATTACATCAGCTGGGAAGCGAGTGTGACAATAGGCGAATTGCAATGGGTCCAGATCTTTGCTTAGGCTAGTGTTAATTCTAGTTGTCCATCAACATTTCCCAATCTAACACCATCTCAATGAAAAGCTGCAATTCTGTTTTTTCCCCCCCTGATGTAGGTAGCTTCACACTTATCTACATTAAACTGTATCTGCCAAGTTTTGCCTGCCCCCATTCTGCCTGCCTCACTGAAGCCTCTTTGGACCCTCATCAAAGTTCACAATCCTACCTTATTTAGTATTATTGACAAATTGTGAAATATCACATTTGTGTTTTCCCATCCAAATCATTGACATAGTTTAGAAAGAGCTGAGGCATCCATGGGGGTCCGTTTTACCATCCAGCAGTGAGGTCTCTGTATGTGGGAGACCTCCCCCTTTACATCAGAGAGCTGGGATAGAATGTGTTGCACTGAGTGGTGCCATGCAACCACTTTCTGAGTAAGTTCACCGACATCCCAATCACCTGCCATTTCAACAGCCGGGAGGAACTAGTGTACTATGTGTATGTGGAGCGCGAGAGATTGCAGCCCTCTTCACTTACCTGAAGGAGCTTCTCCTCAAGTTAAGGCTACACCAGCCCCACGCTCCTGATCTACGGTCGCCCTGTGAGGAGGGAGTCAGGCACTTGGAGGATCTCCTTGTGGGGTTGTTGTTGAGCCTGGCCAAGCTGGCCATTCACAGATCAAGGTGGCAGGCAGAGCTGACTGTCTGCCCCTCTTTCGGGGTTACGTCTGGGCCCATGCTGTGTTGGAGAGGGAGCATGCGGTGTCCAAGGGGATGGTGGCAGAATTCCAGGAATGATGGGACCTCCAGGGGATCGAGTGCATCTTAAACAGTGATAACGGTATTTTAATTTGAAAATGTAAATACAGGTGTAGAATGTGGCAGAGGGGTGAAAGTGATTTACCATTTCTCGCAAATCTCCAACAATGTTAATGGTGGCTTTAGATGTAGTTCTTTGTATCTTTTGTGCCTCGTCAAGTTGCTGTTTGGTAAAAAACAGAGCTGAGTCCTAAGCATGGATCTGTGGAATTCCTCACCTGCCACTCTCAAAAAGACTAATTCATTCAACCAATTGTCAATTCATGCCAATATATTATCCAAAGACTATTTGTTTTAATTTTATACATGATATTCTACATGAGATTTTCTCCAAAGGTTTCTTCATATTCACCCTCCCCATATTGACTGGTTTTCCCTTGTCTATTCCACCAGCTACATCTCTAAAACACAACTTTGCTTCCAAAGGGCCTGTTCCTGTGCTATATTGTTCTATGTTCCAAGCTTACTCTCTCCAATGTCTCCTCAACCCTACATAGGAATCTAGTCCAGAGGTTCTCAACCTTTTTCTTTCCACTCACATTCCACCTTAAGTAATCCCTATGCCATTAGAGCTCTGTGATTAGTAAGGGATTGCTTAAGGTGGTATGTGAGTGGGAAGGGAAGGTTGAGGATCACTTCTCTAAAGACCCAATTGTTACTGAAATATTTTGCTTGAGAAAAATTGTCATTGGCCCATTTCCTTTGGAGTTATGAAAGCGTGCACATAACGAGTCAATCAGGTATGATTAAAACAGTGGTTTTCAAACTTTTTCTTTCCATCCACATACCATCTTAAGCAATCCCTTACTAATCACAGAACACCTATGGCATAGGGATTAGTTAAAGTGGTATATGAGTGGAAAGAAAAAGGTTGAGAACCACTGATCTAGTCCCACTAACTGTTTCTTTTTTAAACATTTTTTATTTTTCACACTATGAACCATACTGACCAAAATGCACACAGACATTTCCCTCTTGAATATACACAGTGTCATTTTCTCCCCTTTTTCCCCCTCCTTTCCCTTCCCTCCCTCACCCCCCCCCCCCCAACTCACTCAACATTCAACCTATATGATACATTAAACCCATTAAACAATGTCGTCATACAATGAAAATAAACAAGAAATTTGTGTCTTCTACTTTTACATACTGGGTCAGTTCATTTCATCTTCTTCTCCTTCTGTCATTTTAGGCGGTGGAGGTCCGCGGTAGGACTTCTCTATTGTGTTCCATGTACGATTCCCAAATTTGTTCGAATACTGTGATGCTATTTCTTAAATTATATGTTATTTTTTTCCAATGGAATACATTTATTCATTTCTATGTACCATTGCTGTATTCTCAGGCTATCTTCTAATTTCCAGGTTGACATAATACATGTTTTTGCTACAGCTAAGGCTATCATAAGTCCTACTAACTGTTTCCACGTGTTCTGGTATCTTATTCTTTATAATAGCCTCCAGGCTTTTCTCCGTAACCTCCAAAGTATGAAAAATGAAGATCAAAAAGCATCGATGATCTTTATGACTACGTTCTTTCATACTTTGGGATATGCATGTTCTCAGGCCTTCCTTGTTAATCAGCTAATTTCTCCAGCACTTTGTTTTATGAATAATTCCCTTAATTCATCCTCTCAGTGTTCGAGAACTATTTGTGTCCTCTTCCATAAAAATAAGACCATAGTATTAGTGTAATTGTTCTGCTGTTTCCCTATTGCTCACTGACTTAAGGGGACCTACTCTTGATTACATTTTTTTTTTCTTTTAAATATTTGTAGAAACTTTTGAATTACACTTTCATTTTCCCTGAAAGGTTTCTTTCATTCTCGGTTTTGGCCTCTTAATCAGGTTTGTTATTTTCTCCGACAACTTTATATTGGTCTTCTTTGGATCTGACTCTCCACTTAAATACTAGCCACGATTGGATCACAAATTTCGAAGTTCTGATTTATTGACATCACATACAACCGGAGACTGCGACTGCAGTAGTAGTGGTATCTTGCATCCTGTTGTGTTTGATGTGGATTTCAAAACATTGGAATCGTCAGGGTCACCACTGTAGTGTCTGCTTCGGCAGCGCTACGGAATAAAGAAACGTCCGCACAATGCGAGGGTGAACCAGTAAACTGATTTTATTGTTTGAATTTACCACGTTTTGCAAAGGGGACGCCCACTTCCAGTGACATGTGTGCCGGCTTCCGGAAGTGATGTCAGCTCGTCACTCTTTGGCTGGCAGTACGTCACCTGGAAGCGGGGAGTTTCCTTAATCTACATATGGCATCAACCGTGGGCTTTTCCTCAGTAGTGAAGGGGGGCTTGCGCAATCTTGGGTTGGCCGATTGGTGCGGCAATTCAGCCCATCTAACCGTGCGGTCGCTCGGCCCGCTACACCACCCCCACCCCAGAATCACTGCCGCCCTCTGAGCAGGTTAAATTACAGTCTCTGAGTGGTCAGCCTCTGTGCCTAATCTGTGGGTCCAGGGCCAGAAGGTCTAAGTCCAGGTGCACTGCCTTGAGGAGGTCGATTGTGAATCTGCCCTGTCGGCTGCCAATGTCCAGTGTTGTGTTTACACATATAACACCGTGTCTCTGCAGCTCCTTGAATGGGCCTTTGTATGGATACTGTAGGGGTGTTCCTTGTTGTCTTCTCCACTTGAAGATGTAGTGGGTGGACTGCAGGTCCTCCTTTGCTGTTGTACGGATGTCTAAGAGCACCCACGGGAGCTCGTCCACCCAACTCGGGCCTTGCAGTCGGGCTTTCAAGGTGCCCTTCAGGTGGCAGTGGAAGTGCTCAACCAGGGCGTTTGCTTTAGATTGGTAGGCCATGGTATGGTGTACTTGGCTGCCGCAGAATTTAGTCAGGTTAGTCCAGAGCATGGAGGTGAAATGTGCCCTTTGATCCAAGGTGATGTGGATCTGCATTCCAAAATGCATGACCCAGGTGGATAAGAAGGCTCTGACACATGTCTCCGTGTCGCACATGGGTATGGGTATGGCCTCCGGCCAGCAGTTAAAACAGTCAATCATTGTGAACAGGTACCGAATGCCCTGGCTCATGGGGAGTAGGCCGACAAGGTCTATGTGTACGTGCTCGAAGTGGTGTTGCGCCGGCTCGAAAGTCTGGAGTGAGGCTTTCATGTGTCTGTGTATCTTGGCACGTTGGCACTGCAAACAGATTTTGGCCCACAGGGTCACATCTCGCAGAGACCGTGCCACACAAACTTGTCAGGCAACAGGCTAACCATGGACCTTATGGGGTAGTGAGACAGGCTGTGGATTTAGTCAAAAACCCACCATCACCAGGTTGTGGGTAGGATGGGTCTGGGGAACCCTATGGAGACGTCGCTCATCAGGGATGGGCATCCTGTTAGGCGCAGAAATCACTGACCTTCAGGCTAGTGATGGCAGTCCAGTAGGCCTGGACGTCCACATCCTCCACTTGGTCCTTGGCCAGCTGGGCGACGTCAAGCCCTCCTGAGGTTGTGGCAGTTGTGGATCTAGAAAGCATGTTGGCCACCATGTTGGATTTGCCTGTGACATGGTGAATGTCCATGGTGCACTCCAAGATGTAGGAGAGGTGACACTGTTTCCTTGCTGACCACAGGTCTGAAACCTTGCTGAGTGCATAAGTTAGTGGTTTGTGGTCTGTTTAGGCAGAGAAAACCCTTCCCTCTAACATGTATCGGAAGTGCCATATTGCCTGGTACAGAGCCACAGTTTTCGGTCAAATGTGCTGTATTTGAGCTCTGGCATCAGGAGGTATTTAGTGAAGAAGGCAAGGGGGGGAGGGGGGAACCAGTGCTCATTTACCCATTGCTCCAGCACTGCACCCACCGCTCTGTCTGATGTGTCTGTTGTAAGGGGCAGGGGGGTGGTTGAGTCTGGATGTGCCAGGACTGTAGCCCTTGCCAATGCTGCCTTGGTGGTGTGGAATGCTTCTGTGGTGTCCAGCGTCCATTGGAGCATATTGTTGCCGAGCTTGATGAGGTTGAACAGGGGCTGCATGAGGGTGGCCACTCCCAGGAGGAAATGATGATATAAGTTAACCATCCCCAGGAACTCCTGCAGACCTTTGGTCATGCTTGGCTTGGGGAAGTTTTGGATGGCTTCTACCTTGTCTGGCAGTAGTATGGCTCCCTCCAAGATGATGCGATGTCCCAGAAAGTCTATTGTCTCTAGACTGAACTGGCACTTGTCCGTGTTCATATGAGTCTGAACTGCTGCAGTCTGTCGAACAGAAGGGTCAGGTACATCCTGTGTGTGCTAGCATTGGGGCTGGCAATCAGAATGTCGTCTAAGTAGATGAAAATGAAGTTGAGGTCCCTGCTGACCATGTCCATCAGTCACTGGAATGTCTGGACCTCATTCTTCAGTCTGAAGGGCATTCGCAGGAACTCAAAGAGGCCGAAGGATGTGACGATTGCCATTTTTGAAACGTCGCGGGGGTGTACCGGTATCTGGAAGTATCCTTTTATGAGGTCTACCTTGGAAAAGATTTGGCAGCCTTGTAGGCTTATGGCAAAGTCCTGGACATGTGGGATGGGGTATCTGTCTGAGAATGTTGAATCATTCATCTGCCTGTAGTTTCTGCATGGGCACCAACCACCAGAGCTCTTCTCCACTATGTGGAGTGGGGAGGCCCAGAACTGCAGGGGGTCTAGTGACAAGGGAAGCAGGAGCTTGATGTGCCCCATGACGATGGAGGTGAGTGCGACAGGGTGGTTGTCATCTAGGCAGGACACAGATGATTTCTTCAGCATGGGGACAATGGTGGCAGCTTTGAAGCACATAGGGACCACAGCACTTCTCAGGGAGATGGTAAAGATGTGGGTGAGAACATCTGCCAGCTGAGGCGCACATCCCCTGAGTATTCGGCCAGGAATGCTATCTGGTCCAGGAGGTTTCCTCGGGTTGACATTACCTAACTCTCTTCACATCAGCCACTGCAAGACACAGCACCTGGTCATTTGGAGGAGGGGTGGTCTTCTTCACCACTACTAGTAGAAGAAGACCTTTACTATATGATGTACGCTGTTTGACTTGCTGAGTTTCCCCAGCTTTGTGTTTTTACTTCGATCACAGTGTCTGCAGACTCTGATGTTTTACTGTATGCTGAATGATGAGTGTTGCTGCATCCCCGGGTCTTTTAAATTCACCACCATCAGATTGAAAAGCAGGTTTAGGGCAAACGGACTACAAATCCAATTGCAGGAGTCTTCACCCCACCCCCCTCCCATCTTTTTTTGAATGCAAGAAATTGGACAATGGAGCGTATTCCTTCTATCCACACATTGGTGTTGTTTGAAGAGGATGGCCACAGGAAGAAGGAAACGTGCGGGAGTAAAGTGGAATGGGACACTCTTTCAAAGATTCAGCGAGAACTGATTCTGCCGGCGCTCGACCCGGGTGTTCACTGCGAGAGGGAACCCTGCCACTTTCCTTCTCCAGCGGCGGCCCCTCGCTCACTGTCTGTCCCGCTCGCCCCGTTTCCTGGGGCGGCTGTCAGATGCAGTGTGACAGGGTCAGTCCTAACCTGACACCATTCATATCGGAAACCTCAGCCACACCAGAGCGAAGACGTCCTTGATTCGCTCAAAGGGCTGCGTCCCAGATTCTGCCTCGATTTCCTGGGCGGATCCAAACGCAACGTAACTTCGAGAAAGGGACGGGGATCTTCTCGGTCGGACCTTTTGGAGGGATCAAGAAGTCTCACAGAAGTAAGTTTTTTTTTCGTTAACCCTGAATTGTTGCTGAGGCGCCTCCTAGATCGAATGGAAAATAAAATGGGTGAGTTGGGGACCAAAGCAATTTTAAAAAGCCACTGATGATCGTGCTCAGAATCGGCGGGGACACCGGCCCGTCCGTGTACACCCCGGGGACACCGGCCCGTCCGTGTACACCCCGAGGATACATGGCCGTCCTCACGTTCACATCGCTTGAGCAAGGTGGAATTTTCGTGCTGTGAAGGCAATTACAGTCACACGAGGGAAGCATTGGCTAAAGTCTAATGGGGAAAACAGCAGATCAGCAATAGCTGGAGTTTCTGCGAAAAATGAGGAAAGTGCACGGCAGGCACTGACTTGTAGATGGAACGCTGTGAATGTATAAGTTAATTATGGCTGAAGAGGGAAGTTGAAGCCAAAGTAAAAGCAAAAGGTAGGGGCATACAAGGAAGCAAACAATTGTGGGAAGAGACGGAACTGGGAAACTTTTAAAATTTGGAGAAGTCAACTAAGAAGGAGATGAGAAGGGAAAAGGTGAATTATGACAGGAGGTTAGCAATTAATATCAAAGAGGATACTGAAAGCTTTTTTAAATATTTAAAGAATAAAGGCATGACCAAAGTAGACATAGGACCGATAGAAAACAGTGCTGAGTAACTGTAATGGGAGGAATTGAATGAATATTTTGGATCAGTCTTCACTGTGGAAGACATTAGAAGCAAACCAGACTCTCCCTGCTCTCTCGGAAGAGAAGTGAGTGCAGTCAAGATGATGAGAGAGAAGGTAGTTGGGAAGCTAAGTGGCCTCAAGGTAGATAAGTCTCCCAGACTAGACGGAATGTACCCTCAGGTTCTGAAGGAGGTAGATGTGAAGGCATTGGTTCTGATCTTCCAAGAATCAATGGAGTCTGGCTTGGTTTTGGTGGACTGGAGCATCAGAAATGTTTAAGAAGGGAGTGGGGTCGCAGAAAGGAAATTATAGACCTGAGGTCGGTGGTTGGGAAGCTGTTGGAGTTGATTGTCAAGGATGAGGAAACAAAATACCTGGAGGTGCATGAAAAGATAGACCTATGTCAGCATGGTTTGTTTCCTTAAAGGAAAATCATGCCTGACAAACCTATTGCAAGAGATCACAAGTCGGATAGACAAGGGAGATACAGTGGACGTTGTGTATTTGGACTTCCAAAAGGCCTTCGACAAGGTGCCACATATGAGGCAGTTAAACAAGATGAGAGGCCATGGAATTACAGGAAGTTTGCTAACATGTGTAAAGCATTGGAAACAGAATGGGCTGGTTGGATACCAGTTACTAGTGGTGCTCTGGAGGGGTTGGTTTTGGGGCTGCTTCTTTTTGTATTGTATAAAAATGATTTGGATCATGGAATAGATCATTTTATGGCAAAATTTGCAGATGACACCAAACTGTGTCGGTGTCGGGGAGGTGGTGCTGAGGATACTGAAAGGCTGCAGAGACACTTGGATTGAGCAGATGAAATACAGTGATGGAAAGTGTACAGTCATGCACTTTGGTAGAAGAATTAGTTGGGCCGACTACTATGGGGAGAACATTTAAAATTCCAAGGTGCAAAGGAACTTGGGAGTCCTCGTGCAGGATACCTTAAAGGTTAACCTCCAGGTTGAGTCGGTGGTGAAAAAGGCAAATGCAATGTTGGGATTCATTTCTAGAGGGATAGCATTCAAAAACAAGGATGCAATGGGGCACTGGTAAGACCTCACTTGGAGTACTGTGTACAGTTTGGGTACTTTATTTGAGAAGATATGTGGTGGCATTGGAGAGGGTTCAGAGAAGATTTACTAGAATGATGCCAAGAATGAAAGGGTTAGCATATGATTGTCAGCTCTTGCATTGTACTCTGAGTACAGATGGATGAGGGGGAACTTCATAGAGACATTTTGAATGCAGAAAGGCCTGGACAGAGTAGATGTGGCAAGGTTGGTTCCCATGGTGGAAGAGTCTAGGACAAGAGGGCACAACTTCAGGATAAAAGGGCATCAATTTATAATGGAAACATTTCATTGGTCAGATGTTCATGCATAGGCGGCTGTGGAAATTAGATCGTTAGGTATATTTAGGGCAGAGATTGACAAGTATTTGATCTGTCAGGGTATCAAGGATTATGGGGAAAAGGCCAGGGAGTGCAGCAGAGTGGGAGGGTGGATGAGGTCAGGATTAGAATGTGGAACCGACTCAACAGGGTGATGGGCCTACTTCTGCTCCTATATCTTGTGATCTTGGATGGAATTGCTGAACTACAGAGCTTCAAATCCAGCCCAAACGTCAGGAAAGATGCAAAGGTTTTTGCTTAGCTGTTAAAACTAGCCTGGTATATTATGCAGGAAAACACACCATGCTGGAATAACTCAGCAGGTCAAGCAGCATCAGTGGGGGAGAAAAAGGATGGTTAATGTTTTCAGCCCAAACCCTCCTCCATAAAGAGTTGCTGTCTCAAAACATCCACCATTCTTTTTCTCTTCCACTAATGCTGCTTGACCTGATGAGTCACTCCAGCACAGTGTGTTTAAATTCAGATTTCAGATTTATTATCAGAGTACATACATGACATCACAAACTACCCTGAGATCCTTTTTCCTGCGGGTGAGGCAAAAAATCTGTACATGATGTACACATGTAAACAAATAAACAAATGTGAACAAACTGTGCAATACAGGGAAAACAAAACAAAAAAATCAATAAGGTGCACAAGTAAGAGTCCTTAAATGAGTCTGATTGAGTTTGCTGTTGTGGAGTTTGATGATGGATGGGTAGCAGCTGGTGGTTCGAGTCTTGTTTCGAGTCTTTCCTGATAGCAGCAGCGGGAACAGAACATGTGGTGCGTGGTGTGGATCCTTGATGATTGTTGCTCTCTGAAGGCAGCATTCACAATAGATGTTCTCGATTGGGTGGGGGGGGGGATGCGGTGGGAGAGCGTTTTACCCATTATGTCCTGAGCAGTGCCCACTACCTTTTGGAGGGCTTTATGATCTGGGGTATTGGTGTCCCCATACCAGACTATGATGCAGCTGGTCAGCACACTTTCTACCACACATCTGTAGAAATTTGCCAGGGTTTCTGATGTCATACCAAACCACCACAAACCCCTGAGGAAGTCGAGGTGCTGACTGCTTTCTTTTCAATGCAGTTTCCTGTGAGTTTCTAGTATGTTTTGTCACTGGATTATTATTACAAAGAATAAGTTGAAATCCATGCAAGTCAGTGAGATTTTGAATTTAATTTAAAATATATCTATAAACTTAACAAATCTTGAAAGTAAAAAAAAAGTGACAGTGAAGCTGCTGTTAATAAATGATTGATTTTTTCAAGTAAGGAAGCCCATTTTTGGGTTTGAATGAGTTCAGTTCCTTATCAGCACATCTGCAATTTCATTCCCATCTACCACTGAGCACTTATTTGCAACAAACCTCTGCTAAACAACCCATGGCTTCATTCTCAGATCAAAGAGGTGTACGGAATAAACAGCGTCTTTCTAAACTTTCCAGGAATTGGATCTGATAGCATCTCCCTTTCGCTGCACAGTTCATCACCAATTGAGGACGGGGAATGGACAAGAAAGGGGACCACACATTGCCTAACCCCATGTGTCCTTGGAAAGGTGGAAGTGAACCTCTGCAGTCTTCCTGGGAATGGTGTGCCCAGAGTATAACTGGGGAGAGAGTTTATGGTTTTGTCCCAGCATCTTGTGGGATAACCTCCACGGTACATGTCACACTTTGGAAGGCAGTCATAGTCAGTAAGCCATGCAGGAACAGGCCATTCAGCACAACCCATTGAGGGTAGCCACCCTTCTGTATTTCTGCCATCTCCAAGCACTTGGTGCACAGCTTTAAATGGCAAAGTGATTCAAGTGCCCATTTGGATACTTCTTAAAGCCTGTCAATGACCAAGCGACAAGCACTCTCTTCAGCAGTGCATTTTACCTCACTCTGGGTGAAGTAGGACACCTTGAATCTCCCTGAGAGATGTCCTCTAGTTTTACCTACCTCTGTTAGGGTGAAAGGTTTCCTGTAGTCTACTCATTATCTTATAAACATCCTCTGGAACTACTTCTGCCCTGGGGAGAACAGAGCTTCTCCAATCTCTCATCCTGTGGGAGGAACATATCATTGCCCCAGCCTTCATAGCTTTTACAAATGCTCATTTTGAACCTTCAGCCTGTCACTGTAGTAACCTAAGCTTGGTGCTCACCAAATCTTGTACTTTGACTTCAACACACGTAACACTGGACAACAATTTTTTTCAAAAGGTTTGCTTCCTGAAAAGAAATTGGGGATTATGATAGACATCCTCAAGCTGAACACAATGATAATTTCAGATTTGCTGTATCACGTAGGAAGTTGGAGAAACATCAAATTAACTTCTATTGAATTTAGCATGTTTAATCCCATAATGATGCTGACACATTACGCTAGTTCAACTGATCTAAAAATATTTTGCCACTTATTTTCATTGGTACTCAGCATCTGATGCTTCCCATGTCAGTGTCCAACAGTAGTTAGCCAGCTTTCCCATGGTTGCAATGTCCTAGTGAAACCTTTCACCATGTTCATCACTGACTGCACCAGGATCAGCAGGGAAGGAGTCCAAGAGTAAACACAGAAAATGGAAATGTGTTACACTTCATGGTTTTGAATGCTTGAAGTGAACTTAAAATATAACCAGAAATCACAAAAATAGATTATATCTAAAAAGAACAGTTCACGATCGGAAAATTTTAAGGTGATTTTGGTGATCAGCGGCACAAAATCCAACGAAAAGTGTTCAGGAAGGAAAATCGTCATTGTCTTTGACAAACCCCTGTCAAAACAGCAGCTCCCACAAGATCTTCATCCTTTTTACCTGCTGCTGGTTAAAAACTCATGCTCTCTTACCTTGTCTTGTCATTGCCGTTGGGCCTGTCAAGTAGGAACTACATGTATGACTGAACTAGTTTTGAGGGGGGTACCCTTTGCACCCAGGATGGTGGAGGGATGTATATCTGGGGTGGTGGGTGGGCTTCCCATTACGTGTCCTGAATGGGGCCATTATGCACCCAACTAGGCAAGCAGAGAGCATTCTGTCAAGTTTTTAACCTGTGACCTTTTGATGTCAGAAAGCTTAAGGAGAGTCAACAGTCAGTCACTCGCAAAAAGGTACTTAGTCACTGAGCAACTATTGTGGCCTCAGTTCTTATGTGGCTAATCCTAATGAACTTCTCGTTAAAGGTGATTTTACACAAAAATTCTGGAGAAATCATTTATGACATTGCCTGTGGCCCTGTGCTCTCCCCCACCACCACTTATGCAAGTGTTGGTTATGTATATTTATCTATGGGACCAATGGCCAGGAAGTGCATAGCGGTTACCTGGAAATCTGACTCTCCTTTGGGCATTGCGTGCTGGAATACAGAAATGCAAAGTTGTGTTCCCATAACTTAAGGAAAAAATGTAACATTTACCTAAAAATTTGGTAACTGTATTTAAATTTTATAGGAACACAGTCTGCGTATCTCGCCACCCTACCTCCCCCATCTGTCCTTCTACTGAGAGAGAGGTTGGGGGGGGGGTTCCATTCCATCCCACTCAAGTCAAGAAAAATGTACCAGCCTAAGAGCCGGCTGTTGGGCCATTACAAATCCCTGATGTGTTCCCTACCTTTGTTGTAGGTGTCTTGAAAGTTGTTTGTAACTGTGGTCTGTTGAGTGTGGGAGGGGGGAGGGAAATGGGGTGCAGTGAACTGAGATTCATTAGTAGTGTGTTGTGCTTGCTCTGCCCCCATTTGCTCACATATAACCCTGGTTTCCCCCCTAAAGCCAGAACCCTTCTGAAGACGACTGTGAGACTCTACCCATAGTTATAAGCTAATAAAAGTGTTTGTTCTCTCTCCAGTCATGAGAGCTTTTATTCGCGCTTCAGGGAGAAATGGCTCAGACTCAACGGTGAATTTTGTATATAATTGATAACTGTAATTTGTGATTGATTACTGGAAACTATTTGAGTTCGTATGAAAATTTATAAATAAAATATTTTTTTTAAAACTGCGTAAGATGCTGAGTTTCTCCAGCATTTTTTGTGGAAGTTGCAAACACAAATTTTCTTGTTTAGTCAAAGGTGATTTTCAGGATGTTGGTGGGAGAGCTCTAGACAATATTTTATGTAATTAAATGTCAAGGTTAGGTGATAAGAATCGCTCTTGCAAGATACTTTTGTGAATTTTACTTACCACATATCAGCTCATGTCTGAATGGGTCTTGCTGTTTGCAAGCATGAGTAAGTTCATATACTGAGGAGTTCTTAATGTATTTTTAAATTTAAGGTTACAGCTCAGTAATAGGCCTTCTGAGCCCACGCTGTCCATGTCGCTAATTAACCTACTAACCTGTACATCTTTGGAACATGGGAGAAAACCAGAGCACCCAGAAGAAACCCACACGGTCACGGCAAGAACGTGAAAATCCACACGGTCACGGCAAGAAAGTGAAAACCCACACGGTCACGGCAAGAACGTGAAAACTCCTTGCGGACAGACTCAACCTGGATTCAAACCCAGGTTGTTGGCACTGTAGTATTGTGCTAACTGCTACGCTAACCTTGCCAGCATGCTGTGATCAAACATTGTGTGATTGTTCATGAACAGCCACACTGAGGATGGAATGTAGGTCATTGATGAAGTAACTGAAGATGGTTGACCCATGACATTGTCCTGAGCAACTTCTGCAGTAATTCCTGGGGCATGAATGGTTGATCTCCAACAACCACATCCATCTCAGTTGGTACAAGATGCTTGATCAGAGTGCTTTCCCTGTAATGTCTGTTGACTTCATTTTTACCAGGGTGCTTTGATCCCACACTCAGTCAAACACTGCTTGACATCAAAGATGATCACTGTCACCTCAGCTCTTTGATGCATGTTTGGAAAAGGCACGAGGCCCGGAGCCATGGAAAAGGTGCTTTCTTGGTCGGATTTTCCTGCTTATTGGAACAGGGCATATTGTTGGGCAGTTGGTGGGCTCTGACTGTTTTGGAGGGACTGATAGTTCTGGGGTGGAGGCATTTTGTACTGGAACTATGTGGTTTGAACCCATAGTCTTTGCTGCATCAAATGCTCTTATTTATTTAACTGCGCCCTCTCCCAAACATTGACTTCAATGCTAATTCCTCTTTTTTACCTTCCCAACCACGCTAATGTTTCCAGCATTCGTTTCTGTGCTGCAACACTCTACCCATTGTTTGGCCCGATCTCCTTCAGATGCATGGCCTGGTCCTCTCTCCTCCATGACCCCCTAGCCCTGGCCACTCCAGGCACTTTATCTGGTCTTGGGCTTGATGTACTTTGCACACTCTGACTGTTGCGGTCAATTGTTTCTGAGTTTAAACTTCTGCTTTTCCTTAGGGTTACCAAGGTGGATGATGGCTGACGATATAAACTACACCTTGATGACAATAGAAAGGGAACTGGATGAAGAAGATATAAGGGACATACAGTTCCTGTGCAAAGACTACATTTCATCAGGCAAACCGATGAATTTGTGGAATATATTTACTTCATTCCAGGAACAAAAGCTGGATTTTCTTCCTGAACTTCTGTTTCGAATTAAACACTATAAATTGCTGAGTCATCTTGGAAAAAATAAGCATTTAATGTTGCAGTTTTTGAAACAACCAGAGAACTGCAAAATCTCAAATTACAGGTAATTTCATTTTACTATCCAATTGTTTAATTGTTGTGCTGGCCTTACCTTGAAGGAATTGTTCTGATATAGGGTCCTCAGCCTGAAGCATTTTTCTTTTTTCAGTTTCTCTTTTCAGAGATGCTTCCTTGCCAGCTGAGCATTTCCATCTTTGTTTCTGTCCAAGATTGCTAAGGTCTGCAGGTTCTAGATTTTCATAGAATAACCGATGGATCACCTCTTTTGTTGCTGTTTATTGGACCTTTGCCCATAATTGAATTGAATTACTTAATTGTCGTGTGTACCGCAATACAGTACAAAAGGCTTAATTTTGTGAGCTATCCAAGAAAGTCAACCCATATAGCAGGGAGTCGTGCTGCAATAGTCAAATTGTGCGAGGTGTCGAGAAAAGTAAATAACATCGTGCAGGGTATCGAGAAACATAGTCAGAAAATACAGTTCAAGGACATCATCTCTTTCCAGTGTGAAATCCATTACAGAGTCTAATTGCAGAAGGAAAAAAAAAACATCCATAAATCTGAAAGCTCGTGTTTTCAAGGTCATACATCTTACCTTGTACCCAAATGAAGAGGAGAGAAAAGAAATGCTTGAACCCATTAAAATTATCTTATAATTCTTTAGTTAAACCACCCATTCTCAACTTCCGCCACGGCCCATTTAAGTGGGGGCCATGGACTGAAATCATAAAAAAAATTTTGTGTAGTCGGTAGGAAGAACTCAACTAAATGTGACTGCTTTCACAGGGAAGGGGGCCCATAAACTTTAAGCAGAGTCCTAACGGGGCCACAGCCAAAAAAATGGTTGAGAATGGCTGATGTAAACCCAATAAGCAAAAAGGCCCAGCCTGCTTAAAATCTCCTGCCATCAAGAAATTAATTTGGTGAACTTTCACTACTTACTTAATTTCAAGTAAATCCACTCAAAGGTTGAGACCAGGCCTATGCACAATACCCCAGTTGTGGTCTTACTAGGGCCTATCGGGTAGTGACTCTCAGAACTTGATCCCCTTCAGAGTCAGAATTTAATGTCACGAACAGGTCACGAAATTCATTGTTCTGTGGCAGCTTCACAATGCAAACATTTATATAACCACCTTGCAACAATAATAAAAATAGTCTGCCAAAAATCAAAGTAAGGCAGTGTCTTTGGTTCATTGATCATTCAGGATGGCAGCGTGGAAGAAGCTGTCCTTATGCCATTGAGTGCTCGTCTTCAGGCTCCTGTACCTTTTCCCCAATGGTAGCAGAGTGAAGAGGGTAGTGGGAGTCTTTGAGGATAGAGGCTGCTTTTTTAAGACACCACCTCATGTAGATGTCCTCAGTGGAGTGAAGTCTGGTGCCTGTGATGATGCAGGCCAAGTTAACAACCCTCTGGAGTTTTTGCATGTCCTGAGTGTTGTCACTGCCATACCGACAGTGATGCAACCAACCAGAAGGCTACCATTGTACACCTGTAGAAGTTTTCAAAATCCTTCGGTGACATATCCTTGTCCAAGTCATTGAAATAGACTTTGAACAGCTGGAGCATCTGGAGAAACTCCAGCAGCAGTCCACTGGTCACTTCCCACCCTGAAAATGGACTACCTTTTGCTTTCTGACCATTTAGGGGAAAGATTTAAGAGGGACATACAAAGTGACTCTTTCACTTAGAAGGTGGTCTGTATCTGGAGTGAGATAGGAGAAGCAGGCACAATAACATCATTCAATAGACATTTGGGCAGATTTATGGGCAGGAAGAGCTGAGAGGGCTAGGACCAAATGCAGGCAAATGGAACTAGCCCACAATGTCAAAATGGTGGGTGTGGATGAGTTGGGCTGAAGTTCTCTGATGGATGACTGACTCATTGTCCATTTCTAAATCCACTCCAGTATATTTCCACAAAGACTGTGTGCTTTAGCAGACAAAAATAGCTGGAGGAATTCACTAGATCAAGTCTCATTTATTGTCACCTGATTGCACAAGTACAACCCGACGAAACAGCATTCTCCAGTCCTCAGTGCAAAATATTCAGACACACAACCAGACATAACACACATACAGACAAACAGTACATATGCAGGGCAAGAATTTTATATATACAAATAAATAAATATTGTTTTGTACAACAAAACAGTATCTGTGAGTAGAAATAGACATTCAAAGTTTCAAGTCTGGACACCTTATCACAATGAAGAAAAATAGCAAAATTGCATATATAAAAGGGGCTCCAAAGGAGAAATACAGGACAGAAGGTGTGGGAGGTGGAGGGACAGGTGGAGGGAGAAATATTAGAGAGATTTCTCTCCTCCCTCACCACCATTCGGGGCCCCAAACAGTCCTTCCAATCAAGACAACACTTCACTTGTGAATCTGCATGGGTTATCTACTGCAACCGGTCAGTGCTTCTAATGTGGGCTCCTCTACATTGGACAGACTGGGAGATCACTTTGTTGAGCATCTTTGCTCTGTCAGTGGTAACAGCAAGGACCTTCCTGTGGCCAATCACCAATTTCACACACCATTGCTACACCAACGCCTGTCCATGGTCTAATATACTACAGGTTAAGGCTGCATGCAAATTGGAGGAACAACACCTCATATTCCATCTTGGGAGTCTCCAACTAGACAGCATCAATATTGACCTACAATTTCCAGTAACCTCCCCCCCCCCTCACTTTCCCATATCTCTCTGTCCCACTCCTCCTCTTTTCCTTTCCCCTTCCCCAACTTCCTTCCACTAGCTCCCCTCTCCCTTCCTTCCTCCTATCAGGGTCCCATTCTGAGCCCTCTGCCCCTTTCCCCATCACCCACCCGCATTCACTTATCACCTGTCATCTCTGCTCCACACACCCCACCCTCTTATTCAGGTGACTGAAGGGTTCCAACCTGAAAAGTCTGTTGCCTTCAATGGATGCTAAGTTTGCTCTGAGTTTCTCCCAACGGTGCGTGTTGCCCAGGTGTCCAGTGTCTGCAAACGTTTGGTTTACTTCCCTAGATTTATCCAACTTTTCTTCCCCACCTCTCTTCCTAATGGTTTCTCCTACCTTTCTCTCCATCTCCCTCACCTTCGATAAAGGGTTCCGACCCAAAATGGTAACTGACCATTTCTAGCCACGGATGCTGCTTGACCTGCTGAGTTCCTCCAGCAATGCTTTGTCTGCTCAAGATTCCAGCATCTGCAGCTTTTGTGTTTCTCCACTGAGTGTTTCCATTTTTGTTCATTGATCTCTTGTACGTGACCTCTGAAAAGCCTTCTGGAAGTTTAGATCCACCACCTCAACTGGTTCACCGTTATGTGTTCTGCTTGTTATAATCTTAAAGTCCATCGACTGCAAAACCCTAGGATACAAGTTATCTTGTAGTCCTTTTATTTCCACATCACTAGATCTTTGCTAATGTTTATTTTGGTCATCTCTCCATTCACCTGCCGTTCTCCACTATTTCTAGGAGGTTTTATGTGTTGTCTTCGTGAAGGAATAATTTTTCTGCCATAACCTGTCCCCCAATACAATTTCTCCAGGCTTATTCACTTTATCTAGTTATTTTATTCTCCTCCTAGATGTCTGCAGGAGCTCTTGTGGTCTGTTTTACTTTTCTTGAGTGACTTCCTGCATTCACTTCTTGCCTGCGGGCCTGTGTTGTAACAACCTCTTCCAGAAGGTCATTACACTCAGCCACCACTCTCTGAGTAAAGAAGCTTTCTCTTATGTTACTTCTAAAGTTTTGCCTCCTAACCCTTAATTAATGACCCTTCATTCCAATCTCTTCTACCCTCAAGGAGAAGAGCCTATTCACATCTACTCTATCTATATCCCTCATAATTTTATATACCTCTATTGAATCCCCCCCCTCAATCCTCTACACTCCAATGAATAAAAATCCAGTCTACTCAATCTTTCTCCATATTCTAGATACTGCAATCCAGGCAACATTTTAGTAAATCTTCTCTGCACCCTCTCTACCTTATTGATTTCCTTCCTATAATTTGGGGACCAGAACTGCACATAATATTCCAAACTTGACCTCACCAATGCCTTGAACAGTCTCAGTATCACCTCGTAGCTCCTATACTCTATGCTATGATTTATAAAGGCCAGCATACCAAAAGCCTTCTTCACCACCCTAACGACATAAAAATCCACTTTCAAAGAACAACGAACCGTTATTCCAAGATATCTCTGTCACATTTCAGACAGCGAGTCTTCTCCTTTGACAAGACAGCCTTCCAAACGTGGAGTATAAACAATCAGGATGCTGAGCTACCAACAGAGCAACAGGACAACTTTGATCAGGGAAGAATTGATATTCTGGTATGACACAAAAATGGGGGAGTTGTGGATAGTGAGGAGGGTTTTTGTTGACTGCAGAAGGATTTGTACTGCTTAGAAGAGTGGGCTGAAAGATGGCATATGGAGTTTAATGTCGATAAGTGTGAAGTGCTTCATTTTGGGAAGAATAATCAAAACAGGAAGTATCCAGTGAAGGGGAAGGGATTGAGGAATGCAGAGGAACAGAGGAAATAAATTATTGGGGCTTTGGTATCCTCTTTAGCCACAGGGAGGTGGAGGAGCCCGAGGATTGGAGAATGGTAAATGTGGTCCCCTTGTTTAAAAAAAGCTGTTGGTCTGGACTCTTCCCTCTTTCTCTCTCCAGTCTTTATTTAGATGCCTTCCTATTTTTTTGCTTATACCTTGAGGGGGGACTTCTTTACTCAGAGAGTGGTGGGTGTGTGGAATGAGCATCCAGACAAGGTGGTAGAGGCAGTCTCGATATTAGCATTTAAGGAGAAGTTGGATATGTTTATGGACGGGAAAGGGTTACTAGTTGAGTGTAGGTTAGAGAAGAAAGGTGACCTGAAAGAAAGAGGATCATTTGGAGAACCCTAAAGGGGGCAAGTTATGTCAGCAAGACTGATTGGAAAGGAATCAGGTGTGGATGTTCTGGAACAAAAAGAATCTCTCTCAGAAGACCAACAAGAACCCTCCTGAGTGGTAACCATTTGCCTGTTAAACACCAAAGACTGATGAACTTTGTTAATGCTAACTTCTGTGCACAGAACAAGAATTGCCTGCAATCAGTGAGATTGGACTGTGATCCAAAGAACTTCTCTAATCTTATATACACATTGCACACACCTGCGCTTAGTATTAGAGGGGTGGGGGGTTAAGAAGGTAGTAAGTAGGTTAAGTAAGTTGATAGTAATAAATTAAAGTTTAATTTTGTTTTCCTGTTCAGATATAATAAAAACTACTTTTATTTAAGTAACCCTTTGTGTTGTGGTGCATATCTATTGCTGCTGGTTTTGGGGTCCTCTGGACTCTGTAACACTATGAAAATATATCACTTGACCTTGCTTGTTGCACAACCTCAGCCTCAGCTCCTCGAAGCCTCTCAAGCCGAAGCCTCTTACTCACTGCTCCTGCACTTGGCTGCCAGCCTCACTGGGCACCTTCCCACATCTGGCCACTAGCTGCACCAGCCCCTCCCTGCACTGGTCCCCTCCCCGCGCCAGGCCACTCCACTTGAGCTTCCCTTCTTTTTATCAGAATTGGACAAGTTAGTAACGCCACGGAGATATACAAGTGCAAGTTTCTTTCTCTACAATGTCCAAATTATAGATTAGAACAAGAATAAACTCCACACTGCTCATTTGATCATTTGTAATGACTTTCATACTCTTCAGTGATTCCACTGGCAGTTTCCAGTTCCCATTTAAACCCTACTTGGTCAAATCATTGCCTCATGCAGTACCCTTCCAAACAACATACCGATGACTGAATGCCCACTAACAAAACTAACTATTTTGAGACAAGTAATAACTTGTGGATTCATTCAGCAAACATTGTTTGAGCAGCCTTCAGAACTGGGTACACATACTGCATGGTACAAGTTTTCTTGCCTGTGGCACAGTGTCTAAATAATAAGCCACTCCTCCCTCCCCACCAATCATCTCCTTGGCACCTACCCGTGACCACAGGAGGTGCTCCACTTGTGCCCACACCTCCTCCCTCATCACCTTTCGGGGCCCCAACAGTCCTTCCATGTGAAATAGCACTTCACTTGTGAATCTGCAGGAATCATCTACTGCATCCAGTGCTCCCGTTATGATCTCCTCTACATCAGATAGTCTGGACGCAGACTGGGAGATCGCTTCGTGGAGCACCTTGGCTCTGTCTGCTGCAGTAGTGTGGATCTCCTAGTGGCCACCCATTTCAATTCCCCATCCCATTCCCTTGCTGACATGTCTCTCCAAGGTCTCTGTCACTGCCAGAGAGAGACTACTTGCAAATTGGAGGAACATCACCATATCTTCATCCTGGGTACTGGATGGCATTAATATCGACCTCCAATTTCTATTAAACCTTCCCCCTCCCCCCTTCTTCCCTGTCTTCTTTCCTCTAGTTCTCTCTTTCCTTTACCCTCTGGCTCTTTTCCTCTTATCATATCCAATTAACACCTTTTGTCTATTGGGCTGGACTCTTCCCCCTCCCATTCTTTCCCCTTTCTCTCCCCAGTTCTTAATCCAGACACCTGCCCATTTTTACTCGCACCTCTAAGAAGGGCTCAGGCCAAAATGCCAGTAATACATCTTTACCTCCTCTGGACACTGAGTCCAGCTGAGTTCCTCCAGTATTTCTGTGTTATTTTTTAGTGTCTTACTGTCAGTCAAGCTAAGTGCAATAGTTATCATAATTATTTCTGGATGAGAAAGAACAAACAAATGCTTTAGGTTGTCATCCTGTGACTCCCACAGTTAAGCTCAGTGAGATTGGGTGAGAAGAGGCTTTAAAATCAGTTGACCAATACTTACCCAAGGAGATAGTTCAGAAACCAACAGCTGCCATTAGCACCAAAATTCATCATCAATTTTTACTGACAAAAGTGTTGATTTATTTATTGAGAAAAGTAATTGGTAATTTCAGTCTCTCAAAGCTTTGGAATTTCTCTCATTTATCAACCCTAAAAAAGCTCCTTTGTTTCTGTTCAGAGTGCTGCTCTATGACATTTCCAAAGAGATTGATGATAAAGAGCTCGATGATATAAAATTTCTAACATCTGTACCCAAGGGAAAATGCAAGAGCATTACGGTAAGCAACAGTAGGTGCAGTTGGGTACATTGGGAATGCAGTGAACATTGGAAAATAGAAGCAGGGATGGGCTACTCAGCCCCCACACTGCTCCATGGTACAACATCTTTGTATCTCAGACCTGATTTCGGTTGCTCTGCTGGTTCACTAGAGTCTCCAATTCATCGATCTTTCAAAAAAAAAAGCATTGACTTCCTTTTTAAATGACTCCCGATTATCTTGTTTCCATCATTTCTGGGTGAAGAATTCTAGAGGTTCACCACACTCTCTGAGAAGACATTGCTTTAAATGACAAACTCTGGATCATATCCCTCACCTGAGGTTCTCCCTCCACTACTATGCCCTTTAGCACCTTCTATATTTTAGTGGATCACCCTCAATCTTCTAAAGTTAAAAGGTTATCAATTCATTCCTTTAACTAATTGCTTTTGGGGTGTATTTCATTTGCATAGTTACATTTATTTATCTCCATAATGCTATGCACAGGAGTGAGTGTGGGGTTTGAGTATTTTGTTTAGGTGGCTGACTTGCCACAACTTGAATTCGATGTTAACTCATCTCCCCTAACAGCTGAGAGGAAACAAACTGCTGGAGGCAGTCAATGAGTCAAGCAGTGTACATGGGAGGGGTGGGGGGGGGGGGGGGGGTGGGGGAGGGGGAAGGAGCTGTCAGCGTTGCAGGTTAAAACCTTTCATCACTCTTGATGGAGAGAGACATTAGGAGGAGATGGTGGGACAGGGGCCATGACAGGAGTGGGATAGGTTTTAGCATCATTACATAAGCCAGGTCCATTGCAAGAAGCCAGAAGAGTGGACCATGCAGATGGACAAGATCAGACTCAGCTGTACCATATTCATTTGGTGAAATGAGTTGCCATGCTTCATTCTTGGATTGGCATTCAAAGGATCTTACTATCTGTGAACCAATGTGATCCAGTGAAAAGGAAAACTGGATTTTTTAAAAAATCTCAGTTGCTGAAAACTGTACCTGTAATTTCTCCTCCTTTAGAGCTTTTTGGATCTTTGTACTGTATGGGAAAAGGAAGGGAAAATTTCACCGAATAACCTACAGATTTTGTTGAATGCCTTGGAGGTAATAAAAAGAAAAGACCTGACAAACAAAGTGGAACGCTACCAGGAGGAGACAACTGGTAAGCCAAGTTTATAGGCCTGGATCATTGGTAATTGCTTTGGGTAATATTGTTGCGAATGGATGCGAGTACTGCAGCGATTAAACTGTTCAATCTGAAGCCATATTTTTGTTCATAATTAATGTGAATTTATTCCAAAAGTTACCATGCACCATTTACTGCTTGGATTGCCACTCCACTCATTTATAAAGTTTTAATTTAGACATACCGCAAGGCAACAGGTCATTTTGGCCCACAAATCTGTGCTGCCAAATTGCACCCAATTACCCTACACCCCTGGTACATTTCGAAAGGTGAGAGGAATCCGGAGCCCCCGGGGAAAACCCATGCAGACACAGGGAGAATGTACAAACCCCTTACAGACAGCGTGGGATTCAAACCCCAGTCACTAGTGCTGTAACGGTGTTGCGCTAACTACTATGCCAACTGTGCTCCCCTTTTGTGTCTCCCACCCTTACAAAGGGGAAGTTCAATTTCTACAACTCTCTTCCTGGTCTTGGATAGAAATTAAAAGAGTCATTGAGTCTTATTGCACAGATGCAGGGCTTTACTCCCACCAAGACCTTGCTGAGTATCACATGCCTATTGAAATGATCCTACCTGCCCTGGATCCTGTGGATCACACAGTCTTCTGTGCCTTGGCACTCCAAGTTCTCATCCATGTACTTTTAAAATGCTGCAAAAGAATCTGCCTCTCCCACCCACTCAAACAGTCCATTCCCAATTCTAACTCCCCTTCCTCAGATCCTTTAAACATACTCCCTTATCCTCAAGCTGTGCCCTCTAGTTTTAGACAGCTAAGCAGTGGGGAATGTTTCCTCATATCTGCTCTATCTATCCTCTCATGTATCTTCCTGAGAGTGAAATCTCCATCCCCGGCAACATCAGGTGAATCTGTTTTGTATCTTCTACAGTGCAATGACATCTAAGGATCATAGAACATTAGAGCACAGAGAACCCTTCGAGTCTGTGTTGAACTAGTTTTCTGATCGTCCCACTGATTTGCACCTGGTCCATATCCCTCCCCTCCCATCTATATACCTATCTAAATTGTTCTTGAATGTTAAAATCGAGCCCACATTCTCCACTTCAGCTGACAGCTCATTCCACACTCACACCACTCTGTGTGAAATTCCCCCTAATGTTCCCCCTAAACTTTTCCCCTTTCACCCTTAACCCACATCCTCTGGTTTGTATCTCTGTCTCAGCCAACCTTTGTGCAAAAGCCTACTTGCATTTATTCTGTCTATACTCCTTGTAATTTTTTTACCTATATCAAATCTCCTCTGATATGCTCAATGGAATAAAGTCCGAACCTGTCACTCAGTTCCTGAAGTCCCAGAAACATCCTTGTAAATCTTCTCTGCACTCTTTTCAAAATCTTATTGATATCTTTCCTGTAATTAGGTGACCAAAACTGCACATAATACTCCAAATTTGGCCTCGCCATTGTCTTATACCATAACATCCTAACTCCTGTACTCAATACTTTGATTTATGAAGGACAATATGCCAAAAGTTCTCTTTACAACCCTATCTACCTGTGACTCCACTTTCAGGGAATTAGGAATCTGTATTCTACCACACTCCTCAGTGCCCTATCGTTTACCGTGAAAATCCTTGGTTTGTCCTTCCAAAATGCAACACCTCATACTTGTCTGCATTTACCATCTGGTCCAGATCCCTCTGCAATCTTTGAAGGAAACCTTCCTCACTGTCCATAACACCTCCAATCTTAGTGTCATCTGAAAACATTGCTGATCCAATTTACCACATTTTCATCTAGATAATTGATGTACCCTATATGGAAGACAACAATGGTCGAAGCATGGATCCCTGAGGCACACAACTGGACACAGGTCTCCAATCTGAGAAGCAATCATCCACCACCACGCTCTGGCTTCTCCTGTATAGCCATCATTGAATCCAGTTCACCTCCTCACCATGAATACCGAGCAACTGAACCTCCCTGACTAACCTCCCATGTGAGACCTTGTCAAAGGCTTTACTAAAGTCCATGTAGACAACTTCACGGTCTTTCCTTCATCAACTTTCCTGGTAACCTTCTTGGAAAAATATAAAATTTGTTAAATATAACCTACCACCTACTAAATCTCTCCTAATTATTGACTATCCCTAATCAGTCCCTAACTATCCAAAGTACTGTTCTGATCTCTCAGAACACCTTCCAGTAATTTATCTACTACTGATAACAGACTCTCTGGGTTATTTTTGGAACCATTTTTAAGCAACAGAACAATACGAGCTGTCCTCCAAACCTCCGGCACCTCACGCATTGCTAAGGACATTTTCTTTACTGTATTTCTACCACTCGCTGCCCTTAAGATTCAAGGGAATACCTAGTCTGGCCCAGGAATTTATCCTAATTTATTTGCTTTAAGACAATAAGCACCTCCTGGTCCTTAATCTGTATAGGTTTCATGACTTTACTGCTTATTTGTATCACTTTTCTAGACTCTGTGCCAGTTTCCTGTGTGAACAGAGATGTAGAAATCCCATTTAAGATCTCTCACCATTTCTTCTGGCTTCAAACATAGCCGACCACTCTGATCTTCAAGGGAACCAATTATGTCCCTTACTATCCTTTTGCTCTTAATATACCTGTAGAAACCCTTAGGATTTTCCTTCATCTTGTCTACCAAAACAACCTCATGTCTTTTTATTAGCCCTCCTAATTTCCCTCTTAAGTATTTCACTGGATTTTTATACTCCTCAAGGACCTCATTTTCTTCTTGCTACCTTTATCTGCTATACATACATGTCTTCTTCTTAACCAGATCTCCATTAACCCTTGATAACTAAGGTTCCTTATGTCTGTTAACTTTGCCTTTAATCATTACAGGAACATACAAATTGTGTACCGAGCATGTCCATCACAATAGCGTGGATCTCCCAGGGGTCACCCATTTCAATTCCCCATCTTATTCCCTTGCTGACATGTCTGTCCATGGTCTCATGCACTGCCAGACTGAGACCACCTGCAAATGGGAGGAACAATATCTGGACACCCTCCAACCAGATGGCATTAACATCAACTTCTCTATTTTCTGTTAAACCACATCTGCTCTCCTTTTTCTTCCCCCCCCCCCCGTCATCTTTCCCCCAGCTCTGTTTCTCTCTTTCCTTTTCCCTCTGTCTCCTTTCACAGAGCCAAAATCAATTCTCACCTCTCCTCTTATCATATCCATTTGTTGGTCTAGACTCCTCCCCTTGTCTTTATTCTGACGCCTTCCTGTTCTTTGCTTATTCCTTGAAGAAGGGCATAGGCCAGAAAAGTCAGTAATATATCTTTTCCTCCTTTGAATACTACATCATTAGTTGTGTTCCTCCATCCTTTTTCTGCAGGTTCACCATTCTAGGCAACTGTGATCATTGTTTACAAGGCATCCTGACACTTCAACCCCTTTCCCAGCTACATTGTTATATAGAGGGGGAATAACCATCACTGCAAAATCAGTTGACGCTGTGAACATGATTGCAATACAAATGAAAAGGGGAGTTGTGGTTGCCCGGCAATGGATATGGGGCAACTCAGAGGGGGGGGATCTTTTGGGGTTAAGGTATTAGTGGATGTGGGAACTGTGGGGATACTTTATGTTTTAAATGTGTTGTCGTACTAAGTGTAATAAGAGAAAACTAAGAGGTGAAAATGGGGAAAAGGGGGATGGAGGTGGTGAAGAGGTGGAAAAGAGTTGTATACAAGATATAAAATGGCCATGTTGAACTATATGACTATAAACATTAATGAAATACATAACCAAATTAAAAGGAAGAGCTACTAAATTTATTGAAGAAGGATTATTGTGCAGGAAATGCATCTAACTGAAGTGGAACATAAATTAAAGAGAGACTGGGTAGGACATGTAACGGCAGCATCCTATAATTCAAAAGCTAGAGGTGAAGCCATACTAGTTAACAAAAATGTACCAATGAAAATAGAAGAAGAAATAATAGATCTTGCAGGGAGCCATGCAATGATAAAGTGTCAGATATACTCAGAATTTTGGAATTTGCTCAATATTATATATACGCCTAACAAGGAGGATCAAAAGGTTATGCAGGATATTTTATTGAAGATTGCAGATACTCAAGGAAAGGGGATTTTAACCTTAATTTGGACCCAAGGTTGGATAAAACTGGGCAAAAGACAAGTAAAAAGAATAAATTAGCCAAATTTATGGTTAAATCAATGCAGGAAATGAAACTTATGGATATATGGAGGAGGCAACACCCAAGAGAGAAGGAATTTTCATATTATTTGAGTAGGCACAAAACTTACTCAAGGATTGATATGTTTTTGCTATCGGCCCATATTCAAGGGAGAGTTAGGAAAACTGAATATAAAGCTAGATTACTATCAGATCATTCACCCCTATTATTAGCAATAGAACTGGAGGACATCCCACCAAGAACATATAGATGGAGGTTAAACTCCATGCTACTCAAAAGACAGGAATTTAGGGTGTTTATTGAACGCCAAATTAAAACACATTTTGAAATAAATACAGGATCAGTGAAAGACAAATTTATATTATGGGACACAATAAAAGCCTTCATTAGAGGGCAGATAATAAGTTATGTGACTAAGATGAAAAAGGATTACAATTGGGAAATAGAGCAGTTGGAAAGGGAGATAGTAAGTACAGCAAAGGAATTAGTAAAAAGGGATGATATAAGGAAAAGGAGAGAATTGGCGGACAAAAAAATAAAATATGAAACATTACAAATGTACAAGGTGGAGAAGAACGTAATGAAAACAAAGCAAAAGTATTACGAACTGAGTGAAAAAACAAATTAGAACTGATAGTGTAGAAAATAAAATAAAATAAAAGGGATAAAAATAAAGGAGAAGGAGTATAAAATCAGTTTATTTGCGAATGACATCATAGTACACTTAACAGAACCAGAGGTATCAGTAAAAGAATTACATAGAAATTGAAGGAATATGGAGAAATATCGGGGTACAAGATCAATGCAAATAAAAGTGATGTGATGCCAATGAGTAACGCAAACTATACAGAATTTAAAAAAGAATCGCCAGTTTAATGGCAAGCACAAGGATCCGATAACTAGGGATCAGGTTAGATAATAACTTAAGCCAATTGTACAAACTAAATTATCAGCCACTAATAAAGAAATTGCAGCAAGACTTAGAACATTGGAAAGAATTACCGCTAACGTTGATAGGGAGGGTAAAATGCATTAAAATGAACGTGTTCCCAAGGATACAATACTTATTTCAAACATTACCAAGTCCCTTAACAGAAAAATTCTTCAAGGAACGAAAGAGAATAATAAGGAAATTCTTGTGGAAAGGGAGGAATCCAAGGGTAGCGTTAGATAAATTAGCAGAGAGGTATAATCAAGGTGATTTACAGTTACCAAATTTTATAAATTATTATACAGCCCCACAATTAAGGTATTTATCAGATTTTTACCAGACAAGGGAAAAACCAGACTAGACTAACATAGAACTAGATAAAATAGGGGAAAAGGTACTGGAACATATACTTTATAAGTGGGATGAAAACCTGGTGCATTATAAAAGCTCACCAGTACTGCATCATTTACTTAATACATGGAAGAAGATCCACTTAGAAAGATAAAAAAACAAATGATTAAATACCAAAATTACTATTGACGCAAAATCCACTAATCCCTTTTACAATAGACAACCTTTCCTTCAGAGAATGGGAGAGAAAAGGAATCAAAAGAATAGAAAACTGTTTTTTGGGAAATAATTTATTAACATTTGAACAGATGAAGTACAAATATAGAATAACTCATGGTACAATGTTTGCATATCATCAATTAAAAGCTTATTTAAAGGATAAATTGGGAAACAGCTTGAGATTACTTGAAGGAAGCAGCTTTGAATACATGATTACAGACACAATGATAATTAAAAGATTTATAACCAACATGTACATTAAACTGCAAGATAAGGAAAATGAAATAAACTATAAACCTAAGGAGAAGTGGGAAAAGGATCTAAACATAAAGATAAAAAATGAAGTATGGGAAAAGTTATGTTCTGGAACTATGAAGAATACAATCTTTTCTTTGGCTTGGCTTCGCGGACGAAGATTTATGGAGGAGGTAAATGTCCACGTCAGCTGCAGGCTCGTTTGTGGCTGACAAGTCCGATGCGGGACAGGCAGACACGGTTGCAGCGGTTGCAGGGGAAAATTGGTTATTTGGGGTTGGGTATTGGGTTTTTCCTCCTTTGTCTTTTGTCAGTGAGGTGGGCTCTGCGGTCTTCTTCAAAGGAGGTTGCTGCCCGCTGAACTATGAGGCGCCAAGATGCACGGTTTGAGGCGATATCAGCCCACTGGCGGTGGTCAATGTGGCAGGCACCAAGAGATTTCTTTAGGCAGTCCTTGTACCTCTTCTTTGGAGCACCTCTGTCACGATGGCCAGTGGAGAGCTCACCATATAACACGATCTTGGGAAGGCGATGGTCCTCCATTCTGGAGACGTAACCTACCCAGCGCAGTTGGATCTTCAGCAGCGTGGATTCGATGCTGTCGGCCTCTGCCATCTCGAGTACTTCGATGTTAGGGATGAAGTCGCTCCAATGAATGTTGAGGATGGAGCGGAGACAACGCTGGTGGAAGCGTTCTAGGAGCCGTAGGTGATGCCGGTAGAGGACCCATGATTCGGAGCCGAACAGGAGTGTGGGTATGAAAAAGGCTCTGTATACGCTTATCTTTGTGAGGTTTTTCAGTTGGTTGTTTTTCCAGACTCTTTTGTCTAGTCTTCCAAAGGCGCTATTTGCCTTGGAGAGTCTGTTGTCTATCTCGTTGTCGATCCTTGCATCTGATGAAATGGTGCAGCCGAGATAGGTAAACTGGTTGACCGTTTTGAGTTTTGTGTGCCCGATGGAGATGTGGGGGGGCTGGTAGTCATGGTGGGGAGCTGGCTGATGGAGGACCTCAGTTTTCTTCAGGCTGACTTCCAGGCCAAACATTTCGGCAGTTTCCGCAAAACAGGACATCAAGCACTGAAGAGCTGGCTCTGAATGGGCAACTAAAGCGGCATCATCTGCAAAGAGTAGTTCACGGACAAGTTGCTCTTGTGTCTTGGTGTGAGCTTGCAGGCGCCTCAGATTGAAGAGACTGCCATCCGTGCGGTACCGGATGTAAACAGCATCTTCATTGTTGAGGTCTTTCATGGCTTGGTTCAGCATCATGCTGAAGAAGATTGAAAAGAGGGTTGGTGCGAGAACACAGCCTTGCTTCACGCCATTGTTAATGGAGAAGGGTTCAGAGAGCTCATTGCTGTATCTGACCCAACCTTGTTGGTTTTCGTGAAGTTGGATAACCATGTTGAGGAACTTTGGGGGGCATCCGAGGTGCTCTAGTATTTGCCAAAGCCCTTTCCTGCTCACGGTGTCGAAGGTCAACAAAGGTGATGTAGAGTCCTTTGTTTTGTTCTCTGCACTTTTCTTGGAGCTGTCTGAGGGCAAAGACCATGTCAGTAGTTCCTCTGTTTGCGTGAAAGCCGCACTGTGATTCTGGGAGAACATTTTCGGCGACACTAGGTATTATTCTATTTAGGAGAATCCTAGCGAAGATTTTGCCTGCAATGGAGAGCAGCGTGATTCCCCTGTAGTTTGAGCAGTCTGATTTCTCGCCTTTGTTTTTGTACAGGGTGATGATGATGGCATCACGAAGGTCCTGAGGCAGTTTTCCTTGGTCCCAACAAGGAAGAATACAATAAACACAGGGTATATATCACTCCTCTAAAATTAAAAAAGCGGGATTCAACATTATCGGATAGATGTTTTCACTGTAAGAAGGAAATGGGAACAACATTACATGCAACTTGGGCATGTACAAAAGTAAATACGTTTTGGGAAGAATTAAATCAGAATCTAAATAAAATTACAAAAAAATAATATTCAAAAAAAACCAGAGATATTTCTTTTAAGTAACAAAAGTAGAGAATTAGGCCTCAAACTGGATAAAGTGCAAAAAAAATTCATTAGCGATAGCAAAAAAAAGTATAATGTCAACTTGGAAAATGGCAATTGGTACATGGAAATGAATAAATGTATTCCATTGGGAAAAAATAACATATAATTTAAAAAATAAAGTCACAATGTTTGAACAAATTTGGGAACCATACATGGAACATAACAGAGAGGGCTTGCCTCAGACCTCCTCCCCTTAAAATGAGAATGGCTTGCCTCAGACCTCCTCCCCTTAAAATGAGAATGAAAATGATGAGAAGACAAAATGATTAGATTCAGTGTGTAATAAATAGATGACGTATTTTTCTTGTTTATTTTCCTTTGTGTGAAGATCTTGTTTTATGGTCTTTTTGTATTGTAAATTTTGAATATTTATGGGTTTTGGAGGGGGGTGGGTCGAGGGGAGGGAGGGAAAGAGGGAAAAAAAGGGGAGAAAAGACCACTGTGTAAATTTAATGAGAAATGTTTGTACATATTTTGGTTGATATGGTTCATAGTGAGAAAAATTTAAAAAATTTAAAAAAAGATTGTTCAATATTACATAGTATGTGTAAAATGTTTACAATTAAACCCCCAATTACTCATTTAGAATATTAGAACAATGTAGCACACTAAAGGTCAAATCTACACTGTAACATGTGAGGTTTGAGCATGAACCAGCTGTCTCACATCAGGTTTGGCCACATTGAATTATATTGATTCTTCTTTGAAAATGTTGAGAGCCAAGCTGTAGACATTTTGCAATAAATTTGAAGGACAAGAGCACCAATGAACAGATTGAGACTTTAGTGGCGAAAACAAATCTCTGAGCCACAGAGGATATATTAGAACAAGGGTATGATTAAATTATTATTTATTTTACTTTCAGCTGCACTATCACTTCAAGAAAGCGGGAAGCAGCAAGATCTTAAACAATGGACTCAAGAGCAGAGTCAAGAGATCAGATATCACCCTGAGGTTGATGCCAAACCAGGTTGTTCAGCAGGGACCAACAAGCATCACGAATCTCAGGTGAGGTTCATTCTGGAGTCTGATAATGGCAGGAAAGAAACTGTGCTTGCATCTGGTGGTGCATGATCTCACGCTTGTGAGGCTTCTTTCTAATGGCGGGTGTTGAAGAGAATGGGATGAGTCTTTTCAAATGTTGGCTGCTTTTTAAGGCAGCAGATGGAAAGGATGGCGGGGAGAGGTAAGTGTGTGATGATTGGAGCCACGATCACAACCCTCTGCTGTTTCTTGCATGAGCATTTCCTATTCCACTCAGAACTGCCCCCTGACAGGATGCTTTCAATGGTCTACCTGTAGAAGTGATTGAGTTATGCTGGTAACATGCCAAATTTCATCAGGCTTCTGCAGAATTAGAGGCTCTCTCTTGGCCATTGTGTTGATATGGGTGGACTAGAACATGTCACTGGAGATGTTTATGTAGCAACTTAAATCTGACTACTGATTCCATGTCATCACCATCGGATGGTGAACATTTCCTTCAACCAGAAGTTTACAACCAACTCCTTGGACTTGCTGACATTGAGGGAGAGGTTGTTGTTTGGCCACCAAACCACTAGAGTCTCCATCTCCCTTCTGTGCTCTGACTCCTCATTGTTAGGGATCCTGCCCTATGACTCGCAAATGCAACAGGGTTGTTGTAATGGGAGACTTTAATTTCTCCAATGTTAACTGGGATGTCATTAGTGCCAGAGGCTGACATGGAACAAAATGCGCTAAGTGCATGTAGTAGAGTTTCTCGAAGCAGCATGACGATAATCCAAACAGGAAGGGAGCCATACTGGGCTCTTTGGCAAATGATCCCGGGCCAAGTGATCGGAGTTTCACTGGAGGAATGTTTTGGGAATATGATCACTCTTCCTTAACTCTCAAGATAGTTATGGGCAAGGATAAGCTTGGGCCTTGTATAAAAGTACTAATTTGGGGGAGGGCAAATTATGGTTCATTTAGACAGGAGATAGGGGGAGTAAAGGACCCATTAATTATGGTCAAGAACCAGCATGCTCCAATGTCAAGGAAGGAGAAGGATGACAATATAAGAGAACCTTGGATGGATGATAAGTGAGGTCATGAACTTAGTCTGGAAGGAGGACAGAGTAGTGAACAGACACTTGCCTTTGGTCATGGCATTGAGTACAAGAGCTGGGATGTTACACAAGATGTTGGTGAGGACCCACTTAAAATATTGTGTGCTGGTTTGGCACTCTAGCTACAGGAAGGATGTTATAAAGTTGGAAAGGGGATAGAAGAGCTTTAGAAAGTTGTTGCCAGGTTGAGGGAAGTTGAGTTATCGTGAGAGAATGGATAAACTTAGCCTGTTTTCCTTAGAGCATTGGAGGTTGAGAGAGAATCGTACTGAAGTCTATAAAAATCATGAGGGACATAGATAAAATGAATGGCAATGGGGTGTTTTCCAGAGCAGAAAAATCCAAGAAGAGGGGCCATAACTGTAAAGTGAGGAGGTGGTATTTAGTAGGGATGTGATGGAACAGTTGTTCACACAGGAGATGGTGGGCACATGGGACAAGCTGCCAGATGAATAGGAGGAGGCAGGTACATGAGCTTCATTTAAGAAAGACTTGGATAACTACATGGATGGAAGGTGATTGGAGTGGTCAGGGTCGAATGAGGGCAACTGGGACTTAAGTGGGAGAGATTATTGTTTGGCCTGAACAAGTTGAGCCTGTGGCCTTGTGCTGTAGGACTTTATATGGAAATAGAGGCCTATGAAAGGTTCAGGAGGCTACAATCAGAAGGCTAAGGAGAAATATAAAGATTGCAGGAATGAGCTCAATCAGGGCATGAGGCAGGTCAAAGGGGCCATGAGATCTCCTTGGCGAGCTGGATTAAAGAAAACTCCAAAGCAATTTCAAAACAGCGAGATGACCAAGGGGAGGATAGGACCTCTATAGTCATTTGACCAGAAACTGGAGTAGCAATTTGTCAGTAGTGGCCATTCCAGTCACTCATCTAACTAGTGGTACTCTTTAGAAACAGTCTAGCATGAGTATGGATGCATAATAGTGGCAGTTACCTTACAGTGCAGGAGGGTTACCTCCATGATCATATATTTGTTGTGTGAAGCGAATCTTAAAAGAAGGGGGGCGTGGCAAGATGGCGTAAGGAATAGACGTGCCTTCCAGTCCTCTCCTGACTCCTTGTTATTGTTTTGTCTATAAGTGCCCGTTAAAACTTTTTTAAAAGTTTATAAATAGTTAGAGGTTTTGAATTAGCTCCTAATGGTACAATTGTTAAAAAAAAGTAAAACAAAACGGCAACAGATCGCTAAGAAACTGCATTTTCCGAAGTTATTTGAGCCTACCTGTTTACAAGAAGCCAGGACTCAGCGTGGAATGGATCCAGGAGAAGTGCAAGACTCGGCAACGGAGCTTCGCTCTATACCGGTAGGGCTCTTTGGCAGCCTTTGGAACAAAGGGCTAGCCAGATGCATGTATTTCAATCAACGCCCGCTATGAGCGCTGTCACTGAACCTTTGACAGTTGGAACAGCTGGGATGCCGCCAGCTGAAGACCCGACTTTAAAGAGACGTCGACCGATCGATGTAGTGGTGGCGCTGCGAAATGCACCACCAGTTATGAAGGCTTCAATAGATTTTGATGTAACGAAGGCTCTTGATACAAAATGGGCTAAGGATAACCCTGACTATCAGTCTTCTGATATTGCTGAGGAAGTTGTGGCAGGGGTTTCTATACGTAGTCATACTGCAAGAAAAGCAGTTCAACTAAGGGAAGGAATGGAAGATCCTTTGGTTATTCAGAAACAGCAGGTTTTTTATTCATCATTTAATTCAAAGGCGAAAGGAGTGGCAATTTTGGTGCACAAGAATCTACCATTTCAGTTAAAGAATTAAGAAAAAAATGGTGGAAGATTATTAAAATTGAATGGTACAATTTTTAATGAGGCTTGGACTTTGCTTGACCTTTATGCTCCAAATGTTGGGGATACAGCTTTTGTTGTGGATGTCTTTATTACTTGGACAATCGAACTCTAATGTGATGATTGTGGGAGATTTAAATATGGTATTGGGGTCTTTATTGGACAAGTATCCAAGAGTAATTAAGAAATCTAAGATGGCAGTACAAGTGACTAATATGATGACAGATTTGAATTTAGTTGATATTTGGCAGAGATTTAATCCTACAGAGAAAGATTTTTCTTTTTATTCCTCACGCCATAATTCTTTTTCAAGAATTGATTATTTTTTCATTTCAACACATTTGCAGGATAAGGTTATATCCGTGGATTATAAGGCTAGGTTGGTTTCAGATCATTCATTACTATTATTAGAATACCAGAGTTCACAAGATGTTCAGAGAACTCCAAGATGGAGATTTAATACTATGCTATTACAAAAACCAGAGTTTATTAGTTATTTAAAAAAACAAATTGAGGTTTTTATTAGTAATAATATTAAATCTGTTTCTAGTCAGTTTGTTTTATGGGATGCAATGAAAGCTTTTTTACGAGGTCAAATTATTAGTTATGCTTCTAAAGTAAAGAAAGAGAGACTTAGAGAGATTGAAGATTTAGAGAAAAAAAATAACTGTTATTGAAAAAGAATTTCAAAAAAATGCTACCGAAATGCAAAAGAATCAGTTAACTAATTTAAAATTTAAATATAATGAATTACAAACATATCGGTTTGAATGTTTAATGAATCAAACTAAACATAAGTTTTATGAATGGGGTGAGAAAGCCCATAAAGTTTTATCATGGCAGTTAAAAAAGGAACAATTATCTAGGATTATACCAGCAATTAGAAAGAAATCGGGTATTACTTTTAGACAAAATGAAATTGGAATTTTGTAATTTTTTTAAAAAATTATATACTTCTGAATGTAAAGATGTAACTGAAGACGCAATAGATTCTTTTTTGAAAAATATTAAATTGCTACAACTGAATCAAAAAGATAGAAAAGAGTTGGATAAATCTTTTACAGAAAATGAAATTGAAATGGCGATAAGAGATATGCCAAATGGAAAGGCACCTGGTGAAGATGGGTTTTCTATAGAATTTTAAAAAACTTTTTATGTTGATATATCTTTTATTTATAAGGATGTAATACAGCAAATTTATAAAACTTGTCAACTACCTGAATCTTGTTCTAATGCAATAATTACAGTTATACCAAAAAAAGATAAAGATCCTTTACAGGTTTCTTTTTATCGACCAATATCGTTGCTAAATGTAGATTATAAAATTGTAGCTAAAGTTATGGCTAATAGATTAGCTCAATATTTACCTAAAATAATACATAAAGACCAAACAGGATTTATAAAAAATAGATATGCGTCTGATAATATTTTGCATTTAATTACTTTGATAAATAAATCTAAATCTCAAATGAATTATCCAATAGTGGTTTCATTAGATGCAGAAAAGGCTTTTGATAGAGTGGAATGGAAGCTTTTATTTAAAGTACTTGAGAAGTTTTGCTTTGGTTCCTCGTTTATTGGATTGATAAAGGCTTTATATAATAGTCCGAAGGCTAGAGTTGCTACCAATGGGCAGATTTCAGAATCTTTTGATTTAACAAGGTCTACTAGACAAGGATGCCCATTGTCACCTGCTTTATTTGCTATAGTTATTGAACCTTTGGCATAATTAATACGTCAAAATGAAAATGTTAAGGGTATGAGAGTTTTGAATGAGGAATATAAGATTAATTTATTTGCTGATGATGTCTTATTATACTTGGTGGATCCTGATATTTCTTTACCAGCAATTCAAGAATCTTTAGCAAATTATGGTCAATTATCGGGTTATAAAGTAAATTGGGCCAAAAGTAAAATTTTTTCAATTTGTAAAGATGATTACTCAAGATATAAAAATATTACATATTTGAAGTGGACTAAACAAATTAAATATTTAGGAATTAATGTTAATACAGAATATCAAGATTTATATTCAATTAATTATCTTCCTTTAATAAAAAAGATTAAATTAGATTTGATTAGGTGGAAGGATTTACCTTTAGGTTTATTAGGGAGGATTAATACTATAAAAATGAATATTTTTCCTCAGATACAATATTTATTTCAATCAATTCCTTACTTTTAAAAAAAAAGTTTTTTTAAGGATTTATATAAAGCAGTTAGAGAATTTTTATGGAAAGGAAAATTTCCAAGGGTAGCAATGAGAAAGCTGATGTGGGATTTTCAATTTGGAGGTTTAAGATTACCAAATTTTCAATATTATTATGAGGTAGCTCAATTTAAATTTCTTAGTGCTCTAATGAATATGGAGGATACGCCTAGTTGGGCAAAGATAGAAATGGCAGTCATTTTAGAAAAATTTCCACATGAATTTTTGTTTCGATGGAATAAAAATTTATTACAAACTTATGATGTACCAATATTAAAACATTTAATGAATTTATGGACGAGTAAACTTAATAAATTGGGGCTTAAAAATAAGTGGTCTGCGCGATTGCCATTATATAATAATCAACTTGTTCCTTTTACTGTCTCCAATATCATTTTAAAACAATGAGAAAGGAAAGGAATAAAAAATTTATCAGATTGTTTTTTCGAAGGATGTTTTTGTTCTTTTGAGGAACTACAAAGGAAATTTGGTATTAGTGGAAACTCTGTATTTGTGTATTATCAGTTAAGATCATTTGTAAAACAGATATGTGGTCGGCATATGATTCTATTGCCTGAAATGAGTTTTGAGAAATATGTGCTTTCAATACCAAAAAAGGGGTATATATCTGATTTATATTGTATTTTACAAGAAAATGAAAGTAAGAAAGATTGGGATAAAGATAAGTTGAAATGGGAAAAAGATTTAGGTTCTACAATAGCTGAAGAAGCCTGGATGGAAATTTGTCAAAATAGTATTCGGAAATTGATTAATGCTAGATTAGCGATGATTAATTATAATTTTATACATCAATTATATTTAACACCAGAGAAATTAAAAAAATTTGGTCTTAGTAAGTTAGATTGTTGTTTTCGCTGTGATCAGACGGCTAATACTTTTTTACATACTGTTTGGTTTTGTGACCGATTGCAACAGTTTTGCAAAGGTATTCAATCTATATTTAATAGTTTATATAATATCTATGTTGTATTAGATCCTGATATATTTTTATTAGGGAATATGCAATCATTAATTGATTTAGGATTAAATGATTATCAGATTTCTTTTATCTATTTAGCCTTAGTGGTGGCCAAGAAATGTATAGCGCTTACTTGGAAAGATAGAAATATATTAACTTTGGATAGGTGGTGCTTAGAGATGAAATCTTGTTTAATTATGGAAAAGATATCTTTTTCAATTCAAGATAAGATGTCTTTATATAAGCTGAAGTGGACTCCATTTGTTAAGTATATGCAATTAAGTTTGACTTAAATATGTCTTTAAGAGGGAGGAGTCACGTGATGGAGTAGTGGCCGGACGGTGAACTCCAGCCCTCTCCAGAAAAGTCGGGAAAAACAAGAGAAAATACAAAGGCACAGAAATACAAGTTAAAGAAAAGTGAGTATAAAGGTGGAAAGAAGATGGAGACAAAAGAAGAAAAATCAAAATCAATGGTAAGAAGAGAGGAAGAGAAGACAACGGAGGAAAAAGGTGAAGGCCTTACCTGTCCGAAGAGGCCCGCTGTGGAGAGAGGAGCCCACTACCTCAGGTCGGTGGAAAAAGAACTACATCAATGGCTCACAGAGCCGAGTAAAAGTGCGCAACCGCGCATGCGCGAAGAGTCGCGCATGCGCGATGCGCATGAAAAAAAACACACCGACGGGAGGGGGGACCAGCTGGGGAGTCGATCTCCACAGCCGGCAACGACAGCTGCAGAACACCTGCAGCAAGAAGAGACCTCAGAAAACAATGAAAACAAGAAAGAAGAGAAGGAAAGGGCAACAAAGAAACAACAGATGGCCAACCCAGAGGAAGAAGAAGAGGAAGAAGACAGTGAAATAGATAAAGGGAAAGGCAAGGTAAAGGATATACTTGCTCTTGTTAGAGGATACATGGAGTCATTTAAAGAATGGCAAACACAGGAATTCAATGATTTAAGAAGAAGAATAAACAACACAGAAGAGAAAGTGAATAAAATAGATATGACCTTAACAGAAATGGGGAAAAAAATGGACAAGATGGAAGAACGGGCAATAGCAGCAGAAATGGAGGTAGAAAACTTAAAAAAGAAATTGGAGGAATCTAATAAAAAAACTAAAGGGACACAAGAACTACTAGCTCAAAAAATAGATATAATGGAAAATTATAACAGAAGAAATAACATAAAGATAGTGGGCCTTAAGGAAGATGAAGAAGGCAAGAATATGAGGGAGTTTATAAAAGAGTGGATCCCTAAGACCCTAGGATGTCCAGAACTACAGCAAGAAATGGAAATAGAAAGGGCACATAGAGCATTGGCCTCTAAACCACAACCACAACAAAAACCAAGATCTATTGTAGTAAAATTCCTAAGATATACTACAAGAGAAAAGGTACTGGAGAAGACAATGGAAAAAGTAAGAGAGGGCAACAAACCACTGGAGTATAAAGGGCAAAAAATCTTCATTTATCCAGATATAAGTTTTGAACTCCTAAAGAAGAGAAAAGAGTTCAATACAGCAAAGGCGATTTTATGGAAGAAAGGGTATAAATTTACACTGAAGCATCCTGCGGTATTGAAAATATTTATTCCAGGACAACAAAACAGACTGTTCTCGGATCCAGAAGAAGCACGAAAATTTGCAGAACAATTACAAAAATAGACTGAGGGATGAAGACGGGTAATGAGAGTAAAAATGATCACGATTGATATGTATGTGGGTAAAGACAAAAATAGACTGAGGGATGAAGACAGGTAATGAGGGTAAAAATGACCACGATGGGCATACGTGAAAGTATCTGTAATTAGAGGAAAACATAGATAGTATAGACAAGAATTAATAAGGGAAGGTAATGGAATAGAGAGAATAAGGAGGGAATTAAAAGAGTGACCTTTGTGACATATGAAAAGTGAAATCTTTTCTGGGGGGGGCTGGGTGGGGGAAAAGAGCGGTCACTGCAAAATCAGTTGACGCTTGCGTGTGGATTCGCAAATCCAAATGGAGAGGGGAGATGTGGTTGTCCGACAAGGGATAAAGGACAACTCAGGAGGGGAAGGGGAGATTGGGGATAAAGAAGATAGAAATAGGAGAATAAGGAAAATGTTGGATGTTGTAGGAATGTTGTCTGGTAAAGAGTTGAAAAAAAGAAAACAGAAATGGAAAAGGAGGAAAGGTAATGATGGAAAAACGGAAAGAGAAGATAAACAAAATATAAAATGGCTACGCTGAACTATATGACTTTAAATATTAATGGAATACATAACCAAATTAAAAGGAAGAAACTACTAAATTTACTGAAAAAGGAAAAAATAGATATAGCATTTGTCCAAGAAACACACTTAACTGAATTGGAGCACAAGAAATTAAAGAGAGATTGGGTAGGACATGTAACAGCAGCATCGTATAATTCAAAAGCAAGAGGAGTGGCTATATTAATTAGCAAAAATGTGCCATTTAAAATAGAAGAGGAAATAATAGATCCAGCAGGGAGATATGTTATGATAAAATGTCAGATATATTCGGAGCTTTGGAATCTTCTTCTTCTTTTGGCTTGGCTTCGCGGACGAAGATTTATGGAGGGGGTAAAAAGTCCACGTCAGCTGCAGGCTCGTTTGTGGCTGACAAGTCCGATGCGGGACAGGCAGACACGATTGCAGCGGTTGCAAGGGAAAATTGGTTGGTTGGGGTTGGGTGTTGGGTTTTTCCTCCTTTGCCTTTTGTCAGTGAGGTGGGCTCTGCGGTCTTCTTCAAAGGAGGTTGCTGCCCGCCAAACTGTGAGGCGCCAAGATGCACGGTTTGAGGCGTTATCAGCCAACTGGCGGTGGTCAATGTGGCAGGCACCAAGAGATTTCTTTAGGCAGTCCTTGTACCTTTTCTTTGGTGCACCTCTGTCACGGTGGCCAGTGGAGAGCTCGCCATATAACACGATCTTGGGAAGGCGATGGTCCTCCATTCTGGAGACGTGACCCACCCAGCGCAGCTGGATCTTCAGCAGCGTGGACTCGATGCTGTCGACCTCTGCCATCTCGAGTACTTCGACGTTAGGGATGAAAGCGCTCCAATGGATGTTGAGGATGGAGCGGAGACAACGCTGGTGGAAGCGTTCTAGGAGCCGTAGGTGGTGCCGGTAGAGGACCCATGATTCGGAGCCGAACAGGAGTGTGGGTATGACAACGGCTCTGTATACGCTTATCTTTGTGCGGTTTTTCAGTTGGTTGTTTTTCCAGACTCTTTTGTCTAGTCTTCCAAAGGCGCCATTTGCCTTGGCGAGTCTGTTGTCTATCTCATTGTCGATCCTTGCATCTGATGAAATGGTGCAGCCGAGATAGGTAAACTGGTTGACCGTTTTGAGTTTTGTGTGCCCGATGGAGATGTGGGGGGGCTGGTAGTCATGGTGGGGAGCTGGCTGATGGAGGACCTCAGTTTTCTTCAGGCTGACTTCCAGGCCAAGCATTTTGGCAGTTTCCGCAAAGCAGGACGTCAAGCGCTGAAGAGCTGGCTCTGAATGGGCAACTAAAGCGGCATCATCTGCAAAGAGTAGTTCACGGACAAGTTTCTCTTGTGTCTTGGTGTGAGCTTGCAGGCGCCTCAGATTGAAGAGACTGCCATCCGTGCGGTACCGGATGTAAACAGCGTCTACTTAATATATATTCACCTAACGAAGAAGATCAAAAGTTTATGCAAGATATCTTTTTGAAGGTAGCTAATACACAAGGGAACATACTAATAGGAGGGGATTTCAATCTGAATTTGGATCCAAATATGGATAAAACGGGGAAAAAAATTAACAGGAAGAACAAAGTAACCAAATTTATAATTAAATCAATGCAAGAAATGAAACTTGTGGACATGGAGGAAACAAAACCCAAAAGAAAAGGAATACTCATACTACTCGACTAGACATAAAACATACTCAAGAATAGACCTATTTTTGTTATCAGCTAGTATGCAGGATAGAGTAAGAAAAACAGAATATAAAGCGAGAATGCTATCGGACCATTCACCCTTAATACTGACAGTAAAGCTAGAGGACATCCCTCCAAGAATGTATAGATGGAGATTAAACCCCATGCTACTTAAAAGACAGGATTTTAGAGAATTTATTGAAAAACAATTAAAAATGTACTTTGAAGTAAATACGGAATCAGTGGAAGATATGTTTATACTATGGGACGCAATGAAAGCATTCATTAGAGGACAAATAATAAGTTATGCAACCAAGATGAAGAAGGACTATAATCAGGAAACAGAGCAGTTGGAAAGGGAAATAGTAAACATAGAAAAAAAATTAGCAATAAAGGAAGATACAACCAAAAGAAGAGAATTGGCGGATAAAAAAATAAAATATGAAACATTACAAACATATAAGGAGGAGAAGAATATAATGAAGACAAAACAGAAATATTATGAACTAGGTGAAAAAACACACAAAATCTTAGCATGGCAGCTTAAGACAGAGCAAACTAAGAAAATGGTATTGGCAACAAGGAAAAAAGACAAACAAATTACATATAATCCAAAAGAAATTAAGGAAAACTTCAGAGAATTCTATGAACAATTATACCGAACTGAAAACGAAGGGAAAGAAGGGAAAATAGATGAATTTTTGACTAAAATTGAACTACCAAAACTACAAATAGAGGAACAAAATAAATTAACAGAACCATTTGGAACAGTAGAAATACAAGAGATAATAAAAAATTTACCAAATAATAAGACACCAGGAGAGGATGGACTCCCAATAGAATTCTACAAAACATTTAAAGATCTAATAATACCGCCCCTCCTGGATGTAATCAACCAGATTGATGAGACACAAAACTTACCAGATTCATGTAAAACAGCAATAATTACAGTGATACTAAAACAAGGGAAAGATCCACTCTCACCAGCGTCATATAGACCAATATCTCTGCTAAACACAGATTATAAGATAATAGCTAAACTATTAGCAAACAGATTAGCAGAACAGGTACCGAAAATGGTAAATTTAGACCAAACTGGATTTATCAAAAAAAGACGCACAACAGACAATATTTGTAAATTTATTAACTTAATTCATGCAGTAGAAGGAAATAAAGCACCTGCAGTAGCAGTTGCTTTAGACGCAGAGAAGGCCTTCGACAGAGTAGAATGGAATTACTTGTTCAAAGTATTGCAAAAATTCAGTTTACCGGAGAAGTATATTAATTGGATTAAAGCATTATATAAGGGACCGTTAGCGAAAGTGACAGTAAATGGACATGTATCAAAGCAATTTAACTTAAGCAGGTCAACGCGGCAGGGATGCCCACTATCACCATTATTGTTTGCTCTAGCTATAGAACCACTAGCAGAATCGATAAGAATAGATAATAATATAAAAGGAATAAAAATAAAAGACAGGGAATATAAAATCAGTCTATTTGCGGATGATGTTATAGTGTACTTAACAGAACCAGAACTATCAATAAAAGAACTATATAAGAAATTGAAAGAATATGGAGAAGTGTCGGGATACAAGATAAACGTAAATAAAAGTGAAGCAATGCCTATGAATAACGCGGATTTCTCAAAATTTAAGAAGGAATCCCCATTCAGATGGCAAATGCAGGCAATAAGATACCTAGGTGTACAAATAAACAAAAATCTAGGCCAATTATATAAACTCAATTACAATCCACTAATGAAAAAATTACAGGACGATTTAGAGCATTGGAAAGAGCTACCACTAACACTGATAGGAAGGATAAACTGTATTAAAATGAACATTTTTCCAAGGATACTATACTTATTTCAGGCATTGCCAATACAACTGACAGAAAAATTCTTCAAAGAGTTAAAGAAAATAATAAGGAGATTTTTATGGAGAGGGGGGAAACCGAGGATAGCACTAGATAAATTAACAGAATGGTATAAACAAGGAGGCTTACAATTGCCAAACTTCAAAAATTATTATAGAGCCGCACAATTAAGGTACCTATCAGATTTTTATCAAACAAGGGAAAAACCAGACTGGACGAGATTAGAATTAGATAAAATAGGGGAAAAGATACCTGAACACATATTATATAAATGGGACGAAAAATTGGTACAACATAGAACTTCTCCAGTATTAGACCATCTCCTCAATATATGGAAGAAGATTCATGTAGAAAGAAATAAAACAAATTATCAATTACCAAAGCTAATATTGACGCAAAATAAGCTACTCCCTTTTACAATAGACAACCTTTCCTTTAGAAAATGGGAAAAAAAAGGGATTAAAAGAATAGAAAATTGTTTTTCAGGAAGTAGATTCTTATCCTTTGAACAAATGAGAGATAAGTACAATATAACTGGAGATACAGCGCTGGCATATTACCAACTGAGATCCTACTTGAAAGGTAAATTAGGAAGCAATTTGAGTTTACCAGAGGGTAGTAGCCTTGAATATGTGATTACAGATACAATGTTAATCAAAAGATTTATAACAAATATGTATATTAAACTGCAAGAAAAGGAGAATGAGGAAACAAATGGTAAAACTAAACAAAAATGGGAACAAGATTTAAATATAAAGATAAAAAAGGAAACATGGGAGAAATTATGTTCTGGAATGATGAGAAATACAATAAATACGAGGCTGCGTATGATACAATATAATTGGTTACACAGACTATACATTACACCGCAAAAGTTAAATAAATGGGACCCAACAGTATCTGATAGATGTTTTCGATGTAAAAAAGAAAGGGGAACAACAATTCATGCAATCTGGACATGTGAGAGAGTAGAAAAATTTTGGGATGATCTCAATCAGATATTAAATAAAATAACAGAAAACAATATACCAAAGAATCCAGAGATCTTTCTCCTAAGTAACATAAAAAATAAAGAATTTGGAATTGACTTGGAAGATGCACAAAAAAGATTTGTTAAGATAGCCCTAGCCGTAGCAAAAAAATGTATTATGTCAACCTGGAAATTGGAAGATAATTTGAAAATACAACAATGGTATATAGAAATGAATAAATGTATTCCATTAGAAAAAATAACATATAGTTTAAGAAATAATATTGAAATATTCGAACAAGTATGGGAGCCTTACATTAAATACAATAGTGAAAACCTACCGGGGACAAACATTACCTAAGTTGATGGAAGGAGAAGGAAAGAAAAGAATGGACTCTGTAGAATTTCTGGTGTATTTTTGTTGAATGACAACATTGTCTGACTGAATTAATGCAACCTAGATTGTATACCTAAAATGGATGAGGGGGGGGGGGTGGGGGGGTGGCTTGGGAGGAGGGAGGGGGGGGAGAAAAAGTCACTGTAAATGTGTGAAAAAGAAAAAGTGTATATCATGGCTATTGTGATTTATGGTGTGAAAAATAAAAAATTTTAAAAAAATGTCTTTAAGTGTGATATTTTAGATTTGATGATTCTTTTTTTTTCATTATTTTTTTTGTAGGTGAGTGTTTTTTTTTTATTTAATTTTATTAACTCTTCACTCTTTATTTTGGGGGGGGAAGGGTGGGTTTTTTTTATATATAGATTTTATTTTTTCTTAGTGGCCGTATTGGGGGGGTTAGTTGGATTTAAGTTAGGTGACTAATGTTGTATTGTAATCTTATTATTTTATTTTTTATCTTTTCTTTAAATGTAATTTTTCTTTTTATTCTTTTGATAAAATCTTTAAATAAAGTTTTTAAAAAAAAAAGGAAGGGAGAAGAATGGATCAATGCAAAGACATGTAATGTAAGTGTTTCTTCTTGTACTTTATAGATGGAAGACCCATCAGCGGTAAATGCAAATTTCCAGGTAGCAGAAACTTCACCTGTGCAAGAAAGTGAGTGAAAGTGCAAAGGAGTTCCCTTTCCACATCAACATCTTTCTTCTGCTTATGCTAACAGAACTAGTGATGAATGCCTTCCTTGGCATGCAGCAATTCACATCTGAAAGTGATCCCTGGTGAGAAGCACTGTGCTTGAACCTGCACTCTCCCCGTGTCTATTTTATTCATTCAGGGCAAATGGTGCCTTGACATCACTCATTCTGGAACTCAGCTCTTTGATCAAGGCTGTAATGAATGGCTTTGGTTAGGTGCTGTCCTTCAGTGAGTGATGAATTAAACACAAGGTCATGGAGGTTGTGGGTTTTTTTTGGTAATGTGACATTTAGTCGCTTCAACGAAGTCAGTGATACAGATACAAGCTACATATGCATGTACCCTCTATAATGCACTACATATTCCACTCTGTCCCCTTCTCCAATCGAGATTCTTTTTAAAAAAAACTTTATTTATAATGAATAAGATACAAAAGTATATACAAAAAACCCTTATTACAATTCTTCATTAATAAAATACAAATAAATAAATTAGTAAGTTAGTATACTACCTCTCCCCCCACCCGACCACCCCACTAAAAAAAACACAATCCACCCCTATCTCTACCTAATAGCGGAGCCTTTTACATAAATAGGTAAGTGTCTCTTTTTTTTATATATATGAAAAAATAATTAACATATAGTCAGACCCATATATTTTAAATATGGTTCCCACATTTTATTAAAAAAAGAGTAATTATTATTTAAACTATATGTTATTTTTTCTAAATAAATACATGATTTCAATTCATTATTCCATCTTTGAATACTTAACTCTACATCATCCTTCCATGTTACTGCTATACATTTTCTTGCCACGGCTAGAACCAAGCGAATTAATGCAATTTGAAATTTATCCAATTTTAATCCCTCTTTTAAATCCGACATGAGTCCCAATAAAGGATCAACTAATAACTGAATATTACACAAACGTTCTAAAAATTCTCTAATTTTCACCCAAAATTTTGCAGCTTTTTATATGACCAAACAGAATGCAAGAAAGTCCCATTTTGTATTCCACACTGGAAGCATAAATCTGAATCCCTAAAGCCATATCTTTTCAACTTCTCTGGTGTCAAATGTAACTGATGTAAAAAAATATAATTAACTAAACTATATCTCACATTAATCGACCTAGTCACAGTGTCTTCACACATCTTTACCCAATCTTCCTCCAATAAAACAAGTTGTAATTCCTTCTCTCATTTATCTTTTATTTTAAAAACTCTAGGTTTATTCATCTTTTCTTGTAATAAAGTATACATTTCTGATATAAAGCCTTTTTTCAAAGATTCTGTTATTAACTTTTCAAACTTAGTCAAATTAGGATGTTTAAGTTCCTATCCAAAATTTTCTTTTAAAAAAGCTCGCATTTGATAGTAAGCAAATATTGAATTCAATGATATCCCAAAATTTTTCTTGCAATTGAACAAAAGAAAGAAAGACGCCCTTCTCAAAACAATCTCCCACCATTCGAATACCTTTCAAATCCCACTCTTTTAAATATCGACTATCCATTGAGAATGCTATAATAATATTTCTATATATAGGGGTCTGACCAGTAATTTTACCCTTAGAACTAATCATATAATCTTTCTTATACTGTACCAAATTTCCAATAAATGTTTATGCACAGGCACATTGTAAGTCTTTTTAAAAATTTGGTCCCCATTTATGTATAAAAGAATTTGCATTATCCTCTGAAAGCTGTGTCAATTCAACTTTAGCCCATATTGGAATTTGTTCAGTATCTGACATTTGGTTAATAAATTTCAATTGTGCTGCTTCATAATAATTCTGAAAATTTGGTAACTGAAGGCCTCCTAAAGTGTATTTCCAAGTCAGTTTTTGCAATGAAACTCTAGATAATTTACTCTTCCATAAAAATAAGCGAACTGCAGCATTCAATTCTTTGAAAAAAAATCTTTGGTAAAAAACAGGGAATAGATTGAAAAAGATACTGTATACGAGGAAACACATTCATTTTAATACAATTTACCCTTCCTATTAAGGTTAAAGGTAAGTCTTTCCACTTCTTCAAATCTGTCTTAATTTTTTTCAATAAAGGTATATAATTCAATTGATACAACTGTCGATATTTACTATCACTCCTAAATACTTTATCTTATCAGACCAACAAAATTAAGTAATCTGTTTACAATTTGAGTAATCTTCATTTGAGACTGGTAATAATTCAGTCTTATCCCAATAAATTTTATACCCAGTCATTTTTCCATACTGTTCCAAACATTTCTGCAAATGTATTAAAAATTCTTTAGGGTTTGTTAAGTATATTAATACATCATCAGCAAATAAATTAATTTTATATTCCAATTCTCTTACTCTTGTACCTCTATTGTTAATATTCTGTCTAATTGATTGAGCCAATGGTTCAATCACCAAAGCAAATAAAGCTGGAGATAATGGGAAACCCTGTCTAGTTGATCTTGATAAATTAAATAAAGGCGAAATTAATCCATTTGTAACTACTCTAGCTGAAGAATTATTATATAAAGCTTTAACCCAACCAGTAAAAAGTGGACCAAACTTAAAATGTTCGAATACCTTAAACAGAAAGTACCACTCAACTCAGTCAAAAGCCTTTTCAGCATCTAAAGCTGCTATTAAAAATAAATTATGTCGATTTTTAGATGCATCAATTAATGTATCTAATTTAACAATATTATCAGCAGAATAACGCTTGGTCTACATGAATCAACTTTGGTAGATATTTCGTGATCCAATTTGCCAACACATTAGCCACAATTTTATAATTTAACATTTTACAATTAACAAAAAGATTGGTCTATATGACGCTACTTTAAACCAACATCTATCTTTTTTTGGAATAACTGCAATCAAAACTCTAGAAAAAGATTCCGGAATAGAGGATGTTTCAGAAGCCTGCGATAATACCTGTTGGAATATCGGAAGTAATAAATCATAGAATTCCTTATAAAATTCTAACATAAATCCATCTTATCCAGGTGATTTTCCATTAGACATAGTTTGTAATACCTCTTTAATTTCCAAATCAGTGAATGGGGAATCTAACTCCTTAACTTCTAAATCATTTAAAAATGGAAGATCTAACCCAGGCAAAAATGATTCTACTCAATCAGTATCTTGTTCAATCTCTGACTTGTATAAATTCTGATAAAAAGAACAAAATTCATCATTGATTTCCTGAACATCTTTTTACCGCATTTATCATCCTAGAAACTTGTTCTGTTTTCAACTGCCAGGCTAATACTTTGTGAGCTCTTTCTCTCAACTCATAATACCATTGCCTAGATCTTTGAATTAATTTCTCATAATGATATGTCTGTTATGTATTATAACACATTTTCAAATTAGATAATCGTATCTTTTTATCTTCCGTCATATTTCTCTGCAAATCTTTCTCCAATTCTTTAATCTCCTCCTCAAGTTTATGTCTATAAACTAATTTATCAGTTTACCTTTGATGATGTGTAGACCTTTAGGTCTATTGCACCATGATAGTTATGCCCCTACCAATTCATGACTGCTGCTGCCAAGGAAGACAAAGGCACCTGTGATCACTATTGCTAAATGTGAATCTCTACAAATGGAAAATATATTGCAAACTGGGTGGAACTGTACCTTTATCAAGAGCAATAACTTCCAGTCATGACTATTATATTTAGAACATGAATTAATTTTGAAATACAGGAATATGGATGGGAGAGGTATGAAGGGCTATGGACTGGCTGTAGGTCAGTGGGACTAGGCAAAAAAAGAAGGATTGAAGGGGCCTCTTTCTGTGCTGTAATGTTCTACCGTTCTACATCTTTTTATTTTAGCATCCAATCTCATGGAAACCCTGAATATAAATACGGAGGTGCTATCCAAGGAACCTTCAAAAGGTAAGAGCAAAGAGAAATTTGGTTAATTCCATGTGTTTTTGTCTGTCCTCTCCTCTTGTCCCCATTCTCCTTCATCATATCTCACCAGGCTACGGAACATATGTTGACTGGGATTCCCAAACCATAAAGGGCTCAGGGCAGAATTTATTAAAAGTATCCTGAAGTTTTCCCTTAAACAGTAATTAAAGGTCCTAGTCGAGTGAGTACAACACTGGATCTCCTTTTGGGAATAAGGCAGTGCAGGTGATGTAAGACTGGAGGGTGGCTAATGTTGTTTCTTTATTTAAGAAGGGCTACAAGGACAAGCTCGGGAACTAAAGGTGAATGAACCCAACATCAGTAGTGGGAATATTGCTGGAGAGGATTCTGAGAGACAGATTCTACCAGCTTTTGGAGAGGCAAGGACTGATTAAGAACAGTAGCACAATTTTGTGCATGGGAAATCATGTCTCTCATTTCCAATGGTAACAGCTTCATTAGGCCTGCAAGCCCATTCTGCCCAATTAACCTAAAACTCCCCATGAATTTTGAAGGATGGGAGGATATTAGAGCATCTGGAGGAAACCCGCAGAGATGAGAGGAGAATGTACAAAATACTTACAGGGAACATTGAATTTAAACCCGGGTTGCTGACGCTGTAACAGCATTGCACGAACCATGCCACCCTAACCATCTCTCATATTCAAATTTTTTAATTTGGCGTTCAATAAATTCTCTAAATTCTTGTCTTTTAAGTAGCATGGAGTTTAATCTCCATCTATACGTTCTTGATGAAATGTCCTCCAGTTCTATTGCTAATAACAAGGATGAATGATCAGATAACAATCTAGCTTTATATTATGTTTTCCTAACTCTCCCTTGGATATGGGCTGACAACAGGAACAGGTCAATCCTTGAGTATGTTTTATGTCTACTCAAATAATATGAGTATTCCTTCTCCATTGGGTGTTACCTCCTCCATAAATCCAAAAGTTGCATTTCCTGCATCAATTTAACCATACATTTGGCTACTTTGTTCTTTTTGCTAGTTTTTTGTCCAGTTTTATCCACCTTTGGGTCAAAATTAAGGTTAAAATCCCCTCCTATCAATATATTCCCCTGCATATCTACAATCTTCAAGAAAATATCTTGCATAAACTTTTGATCCTCTTCATTAGGTGCATATATATTGAGCAAATTCCAAAATTCTGAATATATCTGACACTTTATCATTACATCCCTCCCTGCTGGATCTATTATTTCCTCCTCTATTTTGGTTGGTACATTTTTATTGATTAATATAGGTACACCTCTGGCTTTTGAATTATATGATGCTGCCGTTACGTGCCCTACCCAGTCTCTCCTTATTTTATTATGCTCCACTTCAGTTAGATGCGTTTCCTGCATGAATGCTATATCTAATTTTCTTTTTTCAGTAAATTTAATAGCCTCTTCCTTTTGATTTTGTTATGTATCCATTAATATTTATAGTCATATAGTTCAACATGGGCATCTCATACTCTGTTTACACCTCATTTCTGCTTCCTCACCGTCACCTTTCCCCTTTTCCCCATTTTCATCTCTCCGTTTTCCCTTTTGGAACTCAATTTATGACAAGACTTCAAAAACATAAAATACTTCAACAACTTCCACATCTAAAATTCCCTTAACCTCAAGTGTCGTCCCCCCCTCTCTGAGTTGCCCCTTGTCCCTTGCCGGGCAACCACAACTCCCCTCTCTATTCAGATTGTGAACCCGCTTGCAGTGACTGTTATTCTCTCCCACCCAACCCCCTCCAGAAAAGACTTTTATCTTCACATTTAAACAAAGCTCAGCCTCTTTTCTTCTCTTTTTTCCCTCCTTTTTTTCCCCCTTCTCCCGTACTTCCTTTTTCTTTCCCTTCTTTAGTTCTTACTTATTTTTACATCTTTATATGTAATTTGTCGTCGTTCTTCGTTCTTGTTACATCTCTTCCTCTCTCTTTCTGTCCTGCAGTTGTAGCACACCTGGATATCTTAACATAAATTTATAGCCTTTTTTCCATGGGATCGATTTTGCTGCATTAAACTCCTTCCTCTTCTTTAGGAGTTCAAAACTTATGTCTGGGTAAAAAAAAAAATTTTTTTGACCTTTGTATTCCAATGGTTTATTGTCTTCTCTAATTTTATTCCTTGCCTTCTCCAATATATTTTCTCTTGTTGTGTATCTCAGAAATTCTACTAAAACGGATCTTAGTTTTTGTTGTGACTGTGGTTTCGGGGCTAATGTTCTCTGTGCCCTTTCTATTTCCATTCCTTCCTGCATTTCTGGCATTCCCAGGACTTTTGGGATCCATTCTTTTATAAATTCTTTCATATTTTTGCCTTCTTCATCTTCCTTTAGGCCCACTATCTTTATATTGTTTCGCCTACTATAGTTTTCCATTATATCCATCTTCTGAGCTAACAACTCCTGTGACTCTTTAACTTTTTTTTCTCTGTCTTCCAATTTTCTTCTTAGGTCATTCACTTCCATTTCTACAGCTGTTTCTCGTTCTTCCACATTTTCTAATTTTTTCCCTATTTCTGTCATGACCAGCTCTATTCTACTCACTTTTTATTCTGTACTTTTCATTTTTCTTTTCATTTCATTAAATTCTAATGTCAACCATTATTTTAATGCTTTCATTTGTTCTTGAAATTTTTTTTAATCTATATACTGTCCATCTATTTTACCTTCTATTCCTCTGTGCAGAGCTTGGTCTTCTTCTGTGTCTGCTCTTGGGTTTGTGTCTTCTATTTCTCTTCCTTGTATCTGTGTCTCTTCTGACTTTCTTGTTGAGCTGCTTGCCTCAGTTTGTTGGGTTTTCTTTTGCATAGCTTCTTGTTGTTGGTCCTAGTTATCTGTTGGGCTTCCTGTTGCTGTTTTTCTTTCTTATCACTCCCTTTCCCGTTGGTTTCCTCTTCTTCCAGCTGAGAGCCCTACTGTTGGGCATCTCACAGCTGGTCGCATTGTGTAGGTTCACTCCACAGCTGGGCCCCCCTCCTTTCGGTGTTTTCTTTTTCCTTGGTGTGCGCATTGCGCACTTCTGTTTGGCTCAATGAGCCATTTTTGCAGTTTCGCGGTCGGGAGTTCGCGACCCTGCGGGGTCTCCACTAACCTTGGGGAGCAGGCTCCTCTGTCCACAGCGGGACCCTGTTTCTTCATGCAGGTAAGGCCTTCTCCTTTCTCTTCCAGCGTCTTTCCTTTTTTTCCCATTGTCTTTGGTTTTTCCTTCATAGGTGCCATTTTCTTTCTTTTCTCCACACCTTTATCTTTTATTTGTTGTGTTTTGTGTTTCTTGAGCTTTGCATTTTTTCCACACTCTCCATATCTCTGTCGATAATGACTGAGACACACACTGCACGCTCCAACCCAAGCTGCAACCAACTTGTCTCCCACTCCCTCCAGTGGTCATGAGTGACACTAGCACTCTATCACCACACACTGGGGCACCTGGAGGAAACCTGCACAGACAAGGGGAGAATGTACAAACTCCTTGCAGATACCGCTTGATTCGAAACTGGATCACTGGTGCTCTGAAGAAATTGAATGTTGCCAGCTCTTTCCATAGGATTGGTCATTGTCATTTGAGCACCACCAGCACCATCTGTCACTCATTGCTTCATTATATTTTTTTTCTTGTGGCTATGGTACCCATGGCTCTAGGTGCAAGCCCTTTAGGTATGTCAATTTGAATGACAAATCTTGCAGAATCCTGAGTTAATGCTTTCACTTTGGCAATATTCATAGTACGTTGTTCCTCTATTCACTAATCTATTTTGTTCTTCTTGTTGTTTCTTAATTTCACCTTCTTGCCTCAGTTGCTGATTCCTGATTTGAACTCTCCTTATCCTCTAAAGCATATCTTTTCTCCAACCACTCACCTTGTATACAGACAGTAGCCAAATCTCCTTATGCCTTAGCATGCATAGCTGATATGCCTGAAGCACATGAAGCTGTACTTGCTCTAGATGCCTTTGAAGACTTTGATGATCTTCCTGTTCTTATATTCTTAGAAATTCTTTGGCTTGGCTTCGTGGACGAAGATTTATGGAGGGGGTAAAAGTCCACGTCAGCTGCAGGCTCGTTTGTTGGTGACAAGTCCGATGCGGGACAGGCAGACACGGTTGCAGCGGCTGCAGGGGAAAATTGGTTGGTTGGGGTTGGGTGTTGGGTTTTTCCTCCTTTGCCTTTTGTCAGTGAGGTGGGCTCTGCGGTCTTCTTCAAAGGAGGTTGCTGCCCGCCAAACTGTGAGGCGCCAAGATGCACGGTTTGAGGCGATATCAGCCCACTGGCGGTGGTCAATGTGGCAGGCACCAAGAGATTTCTTTAGGCAGTCTTTGTACCTCTCCTTTGGTGCACCTCTGTCACGGTGGCCAGTGGAGAGCTCGCCATATAACACGATCTTGGGAAGGCGATGGTCCTCCATTCTGGAGACGTGACCCACCCAGCGCAGCTGGATCTTCAGCAGCGTGGACTCGATGCTGTCGACCTCTGCCATCTCGAGTACTTCGACGTTAGGGATGAAAGCACTCCAATGGATGTTGAGGATGGAGCGGAGACAACGCTGGTGGAAGCGTTCTAGGAGCCGTAGGTGATGCCGGTAGAGGACCCATGATTCGGAGCCGAACAGGAGTGTGGGTATGACAACGGCTCTGTATACGCTTATCTTTGTGAGGTTTTTCAGTTGGTTGTTTTTCCAGACTCTTCAGCCTGAAGAAAACTGAGGTCCTCCATCAGCCAGCTCCCCACCATGACAACCAGCCCCCCCACATCTCCATCGGGCACACAAAACTCAAAACGGTCAACCAGTTTACCTATCTCGGCTGCACCATTTCATCAGATGCAAGGATCGACAATGAGATAGACAACAGACTCGCCAAGGCAAATAGCGCCTTTGGAAGACTACACAAAAGAGTCTGGAAAAACAACCAACTGAAAAACCTCACAAAGATAAGCGTATTCTTAGAAATACTATCATCAGAAATCACATCTGAACTTTCAGATACCACTGATAGAATCTCTATCTTCAGCATTTTGCTTGGTTCAGTACTAATGGGATTTTGCAACATTTGTTCCAGTTCCACTAACCTTTAAGCCAGTAAATGAGGCCTGTAGTGCCTTTACAGAGTTTTTTTCTTGCTTGCTAATTGAAGCCACTTCTTCTTTGACTACTGGCTCCAACCTTCTGCCAAGCATTATCAGTCCGCCATGCTGGGTCAACTCATGATCAAACAGTCCTTTGAGAGGAGCTGTTTGCTTGAGGTCTTTAGCCCGATGAGACTTCTTCTTATCCATCTTGGGTTCTTCACACTGCAACCTGGCTTCTGCCCCGGTTTCTTCTGGTTCCTGGGAACTGTAAATGAATTTTGTATCTTACTTTGTCCCTTTAAAAGAGTTGCTGCTAGCTGAATTGTTTCTGTGATTCTGCTCACAATCTTTCTTATCTCAGTGTTTTTGTTTACAATAACATCTTCTGGGCTTCCTGCCATTTCTGCTGCCAGAGCAGAGGCCTAGCTTTATCAAGGATGCTGGCCGTCTGACCAGTCTTTGGCTCAATTTCAAACTGTGCAATTTACAGACAGATTCACACAGACTTCTGAAATTTCTATTATTACAGCACGGACAAATTTTATGAGCCTTTCTTCCGAACAACGTTCACAATTAAATTTTTCTTTGAATCAAAATATAAATGGCACTTTCCTTATTCTAATACATCCTAATTTCAGAGTATCATCTTCCAAATCGTGAGCTACGATATCCCAAATTTTGATCTCTTTAATCCAACAAATCAAACTCTGTGGCTGTTATTTTAATTTGTTGATAGAACAGATAAACATTTTGCATAGCTTTGCAATAAGACTTTCAAAACGATAAATAATAAAGTATTTACTGCAAAATAGAGATATAAAAAGAACATGAAGATACAAATGATATAAAAAAAACTTTTAAAGAGATACATAAATTCAAAGAAAAATTTCTCGTGTCACGCTTCCTTCACATCTTGTAGAATGAAAGAGCAACTGCTAACCTGGATAGATACTATGACAAATTACATCATAGTCACTATGGTATCACTACAAGCAATAGTTCTCTTAAAGAGACAGGCACAAAATTCTTCTTTGGCTTGGCTTCACAGACGAAGATTTATGGAGGGGGTAAAAGTCCACGTCAGCTGCAGGCTCGATTGTGGCTGACAAGTCCGATGCGGGACAGGCAGACACGGTTGCAGTGGTTGCAGGGGAAAATTGGTGGGTTGGGGTTGGGTGTTGGGTTTTTCCTCCTTTGTCTTTTGTCAGTGAGGTGGGCTCTGCGGTCTTCTTCAAAGGAGGTTGCTGCCCGCCGAACTGTGAGGCGCCAAGATGCACGGTTTGAGGCGATATCAGCCCACTGGCGGTGGTCAATGTGGCAGGCACCAAGAGATTTCTTTAGGCAGTCCTTGTACCTCTTCTTTGGTGCACCTCTGTCACGGTGGCCAGTGGAGAGCTCGCCATATAACACGATCTTGGGAAGGCGATGGTCCTCCATTCTGGAGACGTGACCCATGATCTTCAGCAGCGTGGACTCGATGCTGTCGGCCTCTGCCATCTCGAGTACTTCGATGTTAGGGATGAAGGCGCTCCAATGAATGTTGAGAATGGAGCGGAGACAACGCTGGTGGGAGCGTTCTAGGAGCCGTAGGTGATGCCGGTAGAGGACCCATGATTCGGAGCCGAACAAGAGTGTGGGTATTACAACGGCTCTGTATACGCTTATCTTTGTGAGGTTTTTCAGTTGGTTGTTTTTCCAGACTCTTTTGTGTAGTCTTCCAAAGGCGCTATTTGCCTTGGCGAGTCTGTTGTCTATCTCGTTGTCGATCCTTGCATCTGATGAAATGGTGCAGCCGAGATAGGTAAACTGGTTGACCGTTTTGAGTTTTGTGTGCCCGATGGAGATGTGGGGGGGTATGGTAGTCATGGTGTGGAGTTGGCTGATGGAGGACCTCAGTTTTCTTCAGGCTGACTTCCAGGCCAAACATTTTGGCAGTTTCCGCAAAACAGGATGTCAAGCGCTGAAGAGCTGGCTCTGAATGGGCAACTAAAGTGTCATCGTCTGCAAAGAGTAGTTAACTAAGCATTAAAAACACAAGGTTTTAATCTTTACAGTGCTGTCAACAAGGACTTTGTACGTTCTCTCCATGACCTGTTTGAATTTTCTCTGAATGCTCTGTTTCCCTTCCACCCTCCAAAACCTTGGGGGTTGGGAGGGTAATTGGGTGGCATGGGTTTCATGGACAGAAGGGACTGCTACCATGCTGTCTTGTTAAAATTTAAATTTTCAAAAAAATTAGAGCATTGTTCCTCATTTTCTTACTCACTAATGATTCAACAGCCTTCTCATTGAATGTGACGGCCTTCCCTTCTCCACGCCCCTCGGAGCAGACAACCTCAAAGAGCACGGCAAGGCAACAAAAGGTTGGTGAAACAACATGAAAGTTTTGCAAGGCACTTCCACTTATTCTAAGCTTCTCTCATGAACTGAAGTCGTAATCGATGCTGAATTGTTCAGATTCAATTGGGGGTGGGAGGTGGGGGGGGTGGCGGGTAGAAGGAATGCATAGTTGACATCGTATTTTTTGGCAAGAGAGGGAAAATGAGGTAAAGATTGTGGGAAGTTGGCATCTCTGCATCCTTCCCTCCATCAGGGGTCTGTCACTTTAGAAGAACATCATAAACTCATGGTAATACAGCAGCTTGAACATCTTGAAGTTACACTGCAGAAAGGAGATCACTTTGGCACATAACAGTGGACAACAACTTTTTCAAAAAGGTTTTTTTCCAGAAAAAAAAATTGGGTATTACGATAGTTAACTTCAAGCTGAACACAAGATAATTTCAGATTTGCTGCATCACATAGTTAGTTGGAGAAACATTAAATGAACTTAGCATGTTTAAAATTTTAGCATGTGTAGAAATTGCAGGGTCCTAGGCAGATATATTCAAAATGTCCTTAGCCAAGAGTGAGGTACCAAAGGATTGGAGGGTAGCTCATATTGTCCTGTTGTTTAAAAAAGGCTCCAAAAAGGCTCCAGTGAGCCTGACGTCAGTAGTGGGTAATTTATTGGAAGGAGTTCTGAGAGATAGGTATATATAGGTATTTAAACAGCTATGGGCTGATTAAGGACAGTCAACAAGGCTTTGGGAATGGTAGTCATGTCTAACAAATGTTGTAGAGTTTTTCGAGGAGGTTACCAGGAAGGCAAATGAAGGAAAGGGTGTGTGGATATTGTCTACGTGGACTTTAGTAAAGCCTTTGACATGATCCCACATGGGAGGTTAGTTCAAAAGATTGAGGCACGAGATATCCATGGAGAGGTTGTAAACTGGATTTGAAATTGGCTGTGTGGGAGAAAACAGAGAGTTTTAGTAGATGGTTGCTTTTCAGACTGGAGGCCTGTGACTAGAGGTGTGCCTCAGGGATCGGTGTTGGGACCATTGTTGCTTGTTGTCTGTATCAGTGATCTGGATGATAATTTGGTTAATTGGATCAATAAGTTTGTTGATGACACAAGATAGAAGATGTTGTGGACAGCAAGGAAGATTTTCAAAGTTTGCAGAGGGATTTGGACTAGAAAATGGCAGATGGAGTTTAATGCAGACAAGTGTGAGGTGGTGCATTTTGGAAAGGCAAACCAAGGCAGGACATACACAGTAAATGATAGGGCACTGAGGAGTGCAGAGGAGCAAAGAGATCTGGGAGTACAGATACATTGTTCCCTGAAGTGGCGCCGCAGGTGGACGAGGTTGTAAAGAAAGCTTTTGGCATCTTAGCCTTTATAAATCAAAGTATAGAGTATAGTGGTGAGGCCAAATTTGGAATATTATGTTCAGTTCTGGTCACCTAACTACAGGAAGGATAAGAATAAGATTGGAAGAGTGCAGAGTAGATTTACTAGGATGTTGCCATGTTTTCAGGAGTTGAATAACAGGGAAAGATTAAACAGGTTAGGACTTTATTCCTTGGAGCAAAGAAGAATGAGGGGTGATTTGATAGAGGTTTACAAGATTATGAGAGGTATAGACAGAATGGGTGTGAGTAGGCTTCCTCTACTTAGATTGGGGGAGATAAATACGAGAGGTCATAGTTTTAAGCTGAAGAGGGAAAGGTTTAGGGGGAACATTAGGGGGAAGCTCTTTACTCAGAGCATGGTGGGAGTGTGGAATGAGCTGTCATCTGATGTGGTGAACGCAGGCTCAATTTTTAAGAATAGATTGGATAAATACATAGATGGGAGAGGTCTAGAAGGTTATGGGATGGGAGCAGTCAATGGGACTCACGGAATAATGGTCAGCACAGACTGTAAGGGCCGCAAGGCCTGTTTTCTGTGCTGTAGCATTCTATAGTTCTAATCACATAATGATGCTGACACATTGCATTAGTTCAACTGACCTAAAAATGTTTTGCCACTGATTTTCGTTAGTACTCAGCACCTTATGCCTCTCAAGTCAGAGTTCAACAATAGTCGGCTGGCATTGATGGATTCCAGTTCTCTTGATACCACTTTGGCTTGGTTGCAATGTCCTGGTGAAACCAAAATCACCAGGGAAAAGGTCTAAGGGAGAACACTGTGGCATTGCCTGAAGAACATGTGCATCAACATGCATTCAATCTATAATTAAAGTAATACACAGCATCTGTACATGTGATCTGCTTTTATAGCCTGTCTGCATCTATCCTGACTAAACATGCCCAGGCCTAAGACTACATTTGCATAGCACCTGCACTGAGTGCACGCCCAGGCATGCTTGGACTGACCAAAACAACTTGCTTTGTTTGCAATAATACTGGTAGATTTAAAATATGACAGAAAATCACAAAAATCAGCTCTACTATATCTTAAAAAAAACAGTATATGATATGAAAATTTTAAGCTGATTTTCATGATCAGTAGCCCAAAATCCATAAAATACACCCAAAATTGTTCAAGAACAAAATCTTTTTTGACCAATGTAATTGGTTTAAAAGGTAAACACCATGATAATAAAAGATTAAAAGGCTGTCATACCACAAGCCTGCCCCCAGTTCAGGTCCAGAGTGACCAACACAGTTGTTGTCAGTTTTGGCAACTTTCAGTCTTTATGTAATTGATCATGCATTATGCCCTGTCCTAATGCAGACCTGCCTTCCTCTTGAATTGGACCACCACGTTGACAAGATTTAACCAACAGGGCATAATGCACGATCAATACACACTCCCCCACCCCCCCATCCCCAGCCCAGCCAAGTACCCCCACCGGGCTAACTGGGATGGATCAGCTAAAACTGTCAGAGATGGCTACGGACCCCTGGATGGGGATGGGCTGGTCACAATGCCAAAGGAGACCGCTGGACAAACTGAACTTATGAGGTCAGCTCACACTACACACACACCCACCACCCTCCCCGGAACTTTTCTTTTAAAAGAAGGGGTGATTGTAGTGAAACCATTATTTTACATATTTGTTATATGTAAATGACATGACCTTTTTGTTTTGAAAATTTTATTTATCATTTGCATCAATACAAAAAAAGATTCAATAATACAGTTATTATTGTAAGTCATACAAAATTATACAATTTTTTTTATTTTTCTCTCCATAATATTATTAACATATATAATATTCATTGACTCTTTTTTATAATTTCTAACAGAAAGGTGGAAGATGTGAATGGAGTTTTATTCATAAAATCCATATATGGTTCCCAAATTTTATAAACGTTTTCAGTTTGATTCCTTAAGCTATAAGTAATTTTTTTTCTAAAGGTGTACAATTTTGCATTTCATTATGCCCTCTATCTATTTGTATCAAACTCTCAGTTTTCCATATTACCGCTATACATTTCTTAGCGGTCACTACGGCTATATTTTAAAAAAGAATTCTTGACATTTATCCAATTTAAGTTTTATATCTTTTTCATATATATTCCCAAGTAAAAATATTCTTGGCTATTTTTGTATCTTTATCTTCAATGACCTTTCCTGGTTGACCCTGTTCTCACTGGCTGGCTCGTGACTTTTTCCCTTTCTCCCCCATAAAGGCTGTCATACCACAAGCCTGCCCTCAGTTCGAATCAAGGTCAGTGTAAGTGGCCAACACAGGGAAACTGTCCATCTCTTGCTAATAAAAACCTTCCATTTTGATTACTTCATTCTTTGTCCAATTGATTGTGCATCAACACTACAGCCCTTCATCCCTCAGATGATGTGCCGACCTATATATTCTTATATATATATATAAAAAAACCCTCCCTCCTCATAACTTATTTCTCTTTGTGCCTGTCTTGGAGTCTGTTAAATGCCGCTAATTTTCCAGCATCCACTTTCTTTACTTTAATTTTAGATTTCCATAATTTGCAGGGAGCATTTTGCTGGACAAATGATGATAGTCTGTTTCCCTGTGAAATGCATGGAGGAAGAAGCTGATTGGAGCAAGAGAGGACAGGTGACCTGAGGAGTGGCAGCAGTTAGAATTTAAAAAGGAGTGAGGCAGCAGCAAGAAGCTGATTGGAGGAAGAAGATGAGAATCACTATAAAAGTGAGGGACTGTGTAGTGGAGCGGTCATTGTCGGAGTGGGCTGAGTCAGAGTGGTAAGACTTTGGAGTTGAAGTAAGAAAGGGCCACCCTATTCAAGGAACTAAAAGGATTCAGCAGGTAGGCTCTAGTCATAAATAGTGGGAATGGCAGTCAAGGCAGGGGAATGCTCCTCTTGAAAAATGTGGGTCATCAGGGAAGCCATCAGTATCGTTGTCAACTTCATCTGCGAGAAGTGCATCCAGCTGCAGCTCCTGACAAGCTGAGTTAAGGAATCGGAGCTGGAGTTGGATGGACTCTGGATCATTTGGGAGGTAGGAATTACATGGACATTATCATACCTAGGAGGCAGGAGGAGGGTAGGTGAATGACAATCAGGACAGGAGAAAGGGAACAGACAGGCAGTGAAGGGCACTCCTGTGGCCATTCCCATCAATAACAAGTATACCATTTTGGATGCTTTTTTTGGGGGGGGAGGTGGAGTGGGGGGGGTAAACAACTTACCAAGGACAAGCCACGGTGATCAGGTCTCTGGCATGGAATCTGGTCCTGTGGCTAAGAATGGAATGGAGGACAAGAGGCTAGCTGTAGTGATGGGGATTCCATAATTCAAGGGACAGATAAGAGGTTCTGTGGAAAAGATTGAGAATCCCGGGAGGTATGTTGCCTCCCTGGTGCCAGGGGTCTGAGATATATCAGATCGAGTTCACAGCATTCTCAGGAGCGAGGGAGAGCAGCCAGATGTTGTGGTCCATGTAGGGACCAATGACATGGGTAGCAAAGATGAGGAGATCCTGCAAGGAGAATTCGGGGAGTTCGGTGCTAGATTGAAGGACAGGACTTCTGGGGTTATGATCTCAGGATTGCTACCTGTCCCATGTGCTAGAGAGGTTAGAAATAGGAGGATAATGCAGTTTAACAGCTGGCTAAGGACAGGGTGCAGGAGGGAGGGCTTCAGGTTTCTGGATCATTGGGCTCTCTTCCAGGGGAGGTAGGACCTCTTCCAACAGGTCAGTTTGCATCTGGACTGGAAGAGGACTAATGTCCTTGCGGGAAGGTTTGCTAGTGGTGCTCTGGTGGGTTTACACTAGATTTGCGGGGTGGGGGGGGGGTAGGGGGAGGGAACCAGAGTGGACGAGGGAAAAGATGATGTTAAAATTAAATGCACTGTTTGAAGTCAACGGGTTGTACGTTAGGGAAATTTTCTAAAGTGCATCTATTTCAATGCCAGGAGTATTATAGGAAAGACAGACAAGCTTAAAGTGTGAATTGGGACTTGGAATTATGACATTGTGGGGATTAGTGAAACTTGGTTGCAGGAGAGGCAGGACTGGCAGCTCGATGTTGCTTTAGACATGATAGAAAGGGAGAGAAGTGGCATTGCTCATCAGGGAAAATATCACAGCTGTGCTGAGGCAGGACAGACCAGAGGGCTCATCTCCTGATGCTATATGGATGGATATAAGAAACAGGAGAGGTAATGTCCACACTCGAGGGGTTGTATTGACGGCCTAATAGTCAATGAGAATTGGAGGAGCAAATCTGTAAAGAGGTAGCAGACATCTGCAGGAAACATAATGATGCGATAGTAGGGGATTTTAACTTTCTACATATTGACTGGGACTCCCATACTGTAAAAGGGCTGGATGGCTTGATCTGTGTCCAATGTGTTCAGGAAAATCTTTGAAATCTTTGAGGTACCAACTAGAGAGGGTGCAATACTGGATCTTGTATTCAGGAATGAGACAGGACAGGTGACAGAAGTATGTGCAGGGGAACATTTTGGGACAAGTGATTATAATGCCATTAGTTTCAAGTTAATTATGGAGAAAGATAGGTCTGGGCTTTGGGTTGAGATACTGTGGTGTGCTGTGGTGCAGCAAACAGACACAAAACACAGAAAGACTGCACTACAGCCTTTAATCCACTTAAAGTCTTGTACACCAGTTTCAGTCTCAATGGTTCCACATGTGACTGGCCCAGGAGGGGACGACTCAAGGTCTCTATCCAGGTTGGTTGATTGATAGCCAGCCAGGTGGAGTCAGCTCCCAGATGGTCTTCCTGCAGGTACAAAGGTCACCCCTACATTAAGCTGGTGGTTGTATCACCACAGATTCTAAATTGGAGAAAGGCCAATTTTGAGGAAATGATAAAGGATCTAGAATGTTCGGATTAGGATGTTGTTTTCGGGCAAGGATGTGCGAGGTAAGTGAGGACCTTCAGAAGTGAAATTTTGAGAGTACAAAATCTGTGTGTTCCTATCAGGATTAAAGACAAGGTTTGCAGGCATAGAGAACCTTGGTTTTCAAGGAATATTGCAGATCTGGTTTGGAAGAAGAGAGAGAGATGTATAACAAGAAAAACCTCAAGAAAGAAATAATGAAGGCTTAAAGAAAGACTAGGTTGATTTGGCAAATTCCTAAGGGCTTCTACAAGTATATTAAGAGCAAAAGGATTGGGGAGGTGGGGGGAGGAGGGGTTGGCATGGCCATGCAGAGGATCTGGCAGACGTGTTTTGAAAGAGCTCTCCAGGAAAAGTATTGAAAAGATGGTTTGAAAGTTCAAAAATCAGAATTTTATAATCAAAAATTGATAAAATTGGTACTAATCATCCAAGGCAACCAAAAACAAAAACTGAAACAGCAACAGCTCAGCCAGAACATGGAGTAAAAGCTCAATGAGGAGCGGCACAGAAAGAGCCTTGGGACTGGCTAAACCCAGCAGAGCTGGGTGGGGCGGGGTTGGCCCAAGATATAGCCATCATCCTGAACAAGATAGAAACTTTGTGCACTCATTTTATTGACGTTGGATCAGCAAATAGAGACATAGCGGAAATTAAAGAAGTCGTGGAAGATTTAACAGAACTAATGACTCAAGTGGAGGCTTAGCTGGACAAAAGACAGGCAAAAGGCTCTAGAAGAAAAAGCAAACACATGGGACACAGAGAGAAAAGGAATGATGGACAAGATCAGTCCTAAGGAACATTTCAGTACTTGCAATAATGTAAGAATCAGTGGAGTGAGAGAAGAAATCGAGAGGAGAGACCCAATGAGCTACTTAGAAACATGGATCCCACAAATGCTGAGACAAAACAAGCTAAATGCAAGGCTGCAAATTGAAATGGCTCATCAGACCCTCAGACCCAGAAGAACTGGCAATCAACAATCATGACCAGTCGTGGAAAGACTTTTAAGTTACTAGGAGCGGAATGTGATCTTAGGAGTGGCATACAAATATTCAAAAAAATAACAATGGCCCATTAGTGGAGGACAACGAAAAAATAATGTTTTTTCAGGACCATAGCCCTGCCCTGGTCAAACAAAGAAAAGAATTTGATGAGATAAAGAGACAACTGCAATCAAAAAACTTAAAATATTCAATAGTGGTTTTTAGACAGCAATGTTGGAAAATTTAACATAAATTAACATAATTACTCACCTTGTGGTTGTTACACTGCACGCCTTAAATTCCTGTGCACGTTAGTCCCAGTGCTTTTACGTGGAGCAACGTGGCCTGTGTCTGTAACTGACGTCCGACGTGTAACATCATCGCTGATGTCACTATTCTGCTTCCAAGAAGGCAGCCATGGCTGTTGATCCTCAGTCCATACTGAAGGTAGTAACAAGTATGTATGGCATTATTCGCAGGACTCGTGAATTCACGCATTTCATAAATGCCTTTGTGATGGGATGAGTTTGAGGAGAGAAACGGAGCAGGCTGGTTGTCACATGCTGAGCATGTCAAATTCATGAGGTGAGTTCTGTGGTGCGATTTAGACTGCAGGATAAATCATAGTGCAGGAATTGACTAAAATTCCAGCACTTTTCTTTCTCAACTGTCCACATAACAGCAAATTGTGTTGATTGTGCCGTTACATGCCTGTAATCTAAAAACTATAAATGACTTATCCAGCAATGCTGAGGATTGATGTCTCTGAAAGCAATCGAAGAAATTTCAAGAATAAGGAAGAAGTGAAAGAATTTTTTTATGAAAGCTATGAAAAGGTCAAAGTTGTAAGATAAGATTGAAGAGACAGTTTTAAAACAGGACTAACTGAAAAATGCATCTTTTATCAATCTTCTAATACTGAACCATCTTATTTTTACTGCTAAAAGAAAAATAAATCACTGCAATATAGATGGAGCAATCTGGAAAGTGTGGAGAGGAAAGTGGCAGGGTGAGGACTCCGATCTGAGGAGGAAAATGGCGAAAGGAGCAGTTTTTCAAAATGGTGCTATAGGGAGGAGTTCTTCAGAGGATTTCATGGACCTTTTGGGGGGCTTCCAGGTTTAACTACTTAAGTCACTGTTAGAGCTAGGGATGTGTATGTTTTTTAAAGGAGAAATGTTTATGTTTCTCAAAAGGGAAATGTTTTTTAAAAAAGGAATGTGTCTTAAAAAAGGGAAATAAGTCTTAAAAAGGGAAATGATGCAGTATTATTTAAAAAGTTGGAAAGATTTTATTGTTATACTGTAGCATTCGCGCTATGTATGCCTGGAGAAGAACAACACACACCAAAGCCTTGGAAAACGAGACTGATTTATTGCTCTGGCCATTGCACTTATATGGGCCCTAAGCACTGACGTCAGGGCCCTGTGTCATTGGAGCACCGGCTTGGGATTGGCTGACATTCCTGCTGGAGTTCCCCATCTTCCTGCTGTGTGGAGGTCACCAGGGATGACGATCGGTGTCACCCCCAGGTTCACACAGTCACCACATTCGTCAGCCATTTTGCAGGCTTCCATGCACGTCCATGTCTCCATGCATGGCCTGCTACAGGACCCTCCCCCCCCCGCCCCAGAACCAGTCTTGGGTGGTCTGTCCTTGCGCTGCGGGGGAGAGGTGGAGACTGACTCATTATAATCCAGATTTGCCGGTTTCAGGCAGACGATAGTAAAAGTCTCCTCCTTACTGCCTATGTCGACGACGAAGCTGGAACCGTAAATCCCCTCATAGGGCTGTTGTAGGGGTGGCTGATGTGCGCCCCTCACATAAATATGTACTGACAAGTCCTTAAGTCCCTGGGGATGTTATGTCTGGGCTGGTCATGTGGTGGGGGTTGCCACGTGACCAGGGACCCAAGTTTCCACCGCAAGTTCTTGAGGGTTGCCAAGGGGTCTTCCAGGTGTTTATCAGGGGCCAGGAACTCTCCAGAGATGTTCAAAGGCATCCCGTAGATAATTTCTGCTGCTGAGGCATTGAAGTCCTCCTTTGGCGTGGTTTGAATTCCTAACAGGACCCAAGGCAGTTCATCCACCAAGTTGGGACACTTGAGCCAGCCCATCAAGGCTGCCATAGTCAAGAGGTAGCTCATCCCACTAAATCGATGTGTACATGGCTGAACCTGCGCCACGCTGGTGTGATCCTGCACTTTGGAGGACTGACAGTTCGTGCAGATTTTGGCCCACTGGCTGACCTGTTTACAGAGGCCATGCCAGAAAATCTGCTATCCACCATTTTTATCGTGGTACGATTGCAGGATGCGACAGGTTGTGTAAGACGTCGAAAACCTGGCGCATCCATGCGGCCAGGTTGATAGGGGCTAGGCTGCCGGTAGAAATGTCACACAGCAGTGTCAGGTTACCTGGGCTGATGGGGGCATCCACCCTGAGACCGGAGACGGCTGTCCTATACCTGGAGATTTCAGGCTCCTGCTGCTGCACTTTTGCGAAGGCCACATAATCGACACCTTGGGACAGGGCATATACCGACTTGATCGTGGGGTGTGACAGAGCATCAGCTACCATGTTGCTACTGTGATGTGCTGTATGTCTTTGGTAAATTTGGACACATGGTCAAGTGTCTCTGTTGTCAGACCAACCACGGGTCCGATACCTTATGGAAGGCGAAGGTCAGTGGCTTGTGATCGATGAAGACCTTGAAATGCCAGCCTTCCAAAAAGTAACAGAACTGTCTTACTGCCAGGTACAGCACCAAGAGCTCTTAGTCGAAAGCTCTGTATTTGAGCTCTGGGGGCAGAGGTGTCTGCTGAAAAAGCCCAGGCGTTGCCACTGGTCTTCATTGAGCTGTTCCAGCATGTCCCCTACCGCTGTGCTGGAGGTGTTGACTGTCAGGGCAGTAGGTGTCTCCAGTCTGGGTTAGATCAGAAGGGTGAGGGTGGCATTACACACCACTTCTTTGGCATTCTAGAATGCCCTGGAATACTCCTCATCCCAAGTAATGTCTTTTGACTTGCTTGTTATCAACGTGAAGAGGGCGCAGGAGGCGTGCCGCTGCTGGTATGAACCTATGGTAAAAGTTTATCATACCAGCAAATTCCTGTAGCCCTTTTACCGTGCCTGGCTTAGTGAAGTGCCGGATCGCCTTGACCTTCTCAGGGAGTCTGTTTATCTTATGCTCCAGGAAGTCAATGGTGTCCAGACTGAATTGGCACTTTGCGGGGTTGATCGTCAACCCGAACTCACTCGGGTGCACAGTCGTCTCAGGTGGGCGGTGTATCGGTGTGACTGCGGCTGGCGATGAGGATATCGTCCAAGTAGATGAATGCAAATGGGAGGTCCCGGCCAACTGTGTCCATCAGCTGCTGAAAAGTTTGTGCTGTGTCCTTTAGACCAAAGGGCATATGGAGAATTTCAAACAGGCCAAAGGGGGTTATGATTGCAGATTTAGGGATGTCCTGGGGGTGAACTTGGATTTGGTGTTACCCCAGATGAGGTCTACCTTGGAGAAGACCTGTTCCGCGTGCAGGTTGTTGGCAAAGTCTTGGATGTGGGGCATGCGATATCTGTCGGGTGTGGTGGCCTCATTGAGGCAGCGATAGGCACCGCATGGTCTCCAACCCTCTGCTGATTTGGGCACCATGTGGAGGGGTGAGGCCCAGGGAGTGTTGGAGAACTGCACAATCCCTAGCTCCTCCATTTTCTTGAACTCCTCCTTCAATAGGCTGAGCTTTTCAGGAGAGTGTTGGCACATTCTGGCACGGAGTGGGGGGCACTCAGTCAATATGTGGTGCCTTATCCCGCGCTTTGGCTCAGCCGCGGAAAACTGTGGCACCTCTATCGAGGGAAACTCCACCAGGATGTGAGCGAATCCATTGTCTGAGAGTGTTATGGAATCCAGATTGGGGCTTTCCCCAGAGGGAGAGTTTGAAAAGTTCTGGCATGCACCAAGCATCATCCTCTGAGTCAACAAGCAAGCAGTAGGCCCGAAGGAAGTTGGCCCCTTGGAGCCGTGAAGGTCTGTGTAAAGCGGCTGTTGCGAACTGAAGGGGAATGGTGTGGGTCCCAAATGTCTGAATGGAGGAGCTGTTAGGTGCCCTCAGGCTGGGCCCTGTTTGCTGCAGGTGTTGAGGCCTGCAGAAGGTAGGACGCTTATCTCGATGTCAGTGTCAACCAGGGAACGCCTGCCCGACAATGAGTCCCAGACGTAGAGGAGGCTATCATGTGGGCCAACTGCTGCAGCCATCAACGACAGTTGGCCAGAGTGTTTCCCGGAAACTTGCAGGGTGAGCAGCATTGACGGGCCTCTGCACCCCATCACAGATGATAGTAGCAAAGGGTATTAACTTGCATCTCTGGTGGTCTTGGACTCGCAGGCGGCTGTTCATGGGGCTTGCTGATGTGGTCTACAACAACGCTGGTGCCCTTCTTCGCTCTCCATATCAAGTCCGCTTGGACTGCATTGGTTATATATCTTTACCTCCTATGGATTCTGTGAGACCTGCTGAGCTCCTCCAGCATTTCTGTGTTTTTACTACAATCACAGCGTCTGCAGACGTTTGTGTTTCACTGCATATATTAACTGATTATTTTCATCCTTCCTAGCTTGCAGGAGTAAAGTTCAAATGCAACCTCCCTTTAGTGCCTTGACTAAAGTGGTAACTTGCATGTCTAATTGAGTGCAATGTATGACAGCAAGCACACTTCCCAGCTGTGATGACCGGGTAACAGCCAAAAGGAGCCAACTTCATTTTTACTCTCACTGGCCCAAGGTGTCTAATGTGGCTCAGTGGCAGCCCTCAATGGAAATTTCTGGAATCATGAGTGCAAATTTCCAGATAAACTCTCAAGCAAACTGAAAATATCCCTTAGTGTTTTTTGAATAAATATGGGTGGCCAATCAATATGGTCAACGAACGCCTGTTTATCAGATTCTGCCTTTATTTCAGTGTCTTGCTGAAAATAAATTGGTGCTGTATTTCAATATGACAACCACTTTTAAAGGAGTTCGACATTTCCTGAGTTTCAGTCCTCTTGTTCAGTCTGATCAGTGATTTTATTAAGATTAAACTCTTCAAATGTAGTATTTTATTTATTTATGCTTTTACTGCTTTCTCAGCTTCTGCCAAGTGAATCGAAGATACTGCAGAATTAATAATAAAGATAATCTGTTCATTGTCATACATGCAAATACCATGTATATAAGCAGCAAAATTCTTACTTGCTGGAGGCATATGGGTACTTAGTAAAAATTAAAACTCAGCAAACATCCCTGAGAGAGAGATAGTAAATATAAAAAATCACAAATATTCACAGTTACAGCAGTGCAAGGAAAAAGTGGTGTTTCCAAGGTGCAGACAGGTCATTTTGAGGTGCCCCTAGTAATGGTGATTAGGGGACTTTCAAGTGCCTGATGGCCTTTGTTCTTAATCCTACAGGTGTTATATTTCAGGCTTCTGCAACTTCTTCCTAAAGGTAGCAGTGAGAAATTAAATACTTAACACTTGGCAAGGAACATAGGAACAAAATATCTGTCCCCTTGTGCCTTCTCTGCCATATTTCTGCAGTGCATCTTCCAAAGAAAAACTGCTCCGAATTAATGCTACCAAGTTCATTGTAATTGGCCAGCTCCACAATTCAATAGTTTCCCAAATTGTTTACTCCTGTCCTTGTCCATAGCTATACTGAAGGCCAGGGAGGTTTGTCACTGTCACCAAAATGCTCACCCACCAAGAGGTCTGTCACCTTTTGCCCAATACTATTCTAGTATGTCCTTTCCACTGGTATGCCAATCCACATATTGTGTCAGGAATCCTTAATGACATCCCTTACAAATTCTGCCCCATCTTGCACGAAGGAAGTGCCAATCGAAAAGGGAAGTTAAAGACACCATGATAACAACTCAATTCCTTTTGCACCTTTCCAAAATCTGCCTATTTATCTCCTCCTCAGTGGCCCAGTAGTTATTGGAGGGGGCCTATAGAGTGATAACTCCCTTCCTGTTTCTAACTTCATCCACAGTGTCATATTGCCTGAATTGTTTTTCATGTTGAGTTAACTGTTTCAACAGCCAATTGAAGTGTACAAAATGGACAGTTCACCACTTGGAATCTGTTTGATATTAAACAATAAATTATTTCCTGGGACACACTTCAAGGAAAGAAGTGGGACAGATAAGGATGCAGGTACATTTTAAAAAGATTCTGAATGACGCCTTGCCTAATTGGAAAGGTATTGCATGATGTATAATTGGTGTTATGTTTAGCGTGAACATGGAGTCGATAGAGTTGAGCTTATTTTCAAATGTCCCATTTTCATTCTCTTTGCTGTTCTATTTGTACCCTGTGCCTGATTACAAGTGTGCTTTAAATTTCTATTAATCTCTTCATTTTTGCTTCCCAAGATAGGGAGATTTTTTTTTAACGCCTTAACAGTTTACATACTTCACTGGTTTCTTTTCTCCTCACATTATGACCAGTCTTCTCACAGTATTACACATTTCTGAGTTTTATAACACATGCAGACACTGGAAATATATCCTGTTTAAGCAAGCTCAGGTCAAGACATGTATCGAAAAAGAGAAACTCCAAGCTCAACCACTTGGCATTCCCTCAGCCTTAGAACCATTACTCTTGTCGTCTGACCCTTGTCCAATGTTGTATTTGCTGTATTTTCACTGCCACCAGGAATTACATTTGCACAAATTGGAATTTTTCAAATGTCATTTGAAATACACATGCTCAACTTTTATTAATGCTCTCCATTCCTTCATCAAATAACAAATCAAATTAGTTGAAAAGTATTAGTGGTTCAATAATATATTCTGCCTTTTATTTATCAGACTTTTTTGGTGACAATTAATTTCCCCCTGAATGAACATGTTAAACCAAAGAGCTCCCAGAACAAATTCTTGTGGATGCTCTGACTGCATCAAAGACAGGTATCTCCGAAGAAAGGAAGTAAGGAGGGAATTAAGAGAGTGACCTTTGTTATATATGAAGATTAAAATCTTTTCTGTGGGGGGCTGGGTGGGGAAGAATTACAGTCACTGCGAAATCAGTTGACGCTTGCGAGTGAATTCACAAATCCAAATGGAGAGGGGAGATGTGGTTGCCCGACAAGGGACAAAGGCAACTCAGAAAGGGGAGGGACTATTGGGGTTAAAGGAATTTTAGATATGAGAATAGTGGAAATATTTAATGTTTTAAAAATGTTGTCTTATAATGTGTTCAAAAAAAGAAAGCAGAAATGGATAAGAAGGGAAGGTGGTGATGAGGAAACGGAAAGGAAAGATAAACAAAGTATGAAATGGCTATGTTGAACTATATGACTTTAAATATTAATGGAATACATAACCAAATCAAAAGGAAGAAACTGTTAAATTTACTGAAAAAAGAAAAAATTGATATAGCATTCGTACAAGAAACACATCTAACTGAAGTGGAACACAAGAAATTAAAGAGAGATTGGATAGGATATGTAACAGCAGCATCATATAATTCAAAAGCCAAAGGAGTAGCTATATTAATCAATAAAAATGTACCAATCAAAATAGAAGAGGAAATAATAGATCCAGCAGGGAGATATGTAATGATAAAATGTCAGATATATTCAGAATTTTGGAATTTACTTATATATTCACCTAATGAAAAAGATCAAAAATTTATGCAAGATATCTTTTTGAAAATAGCAGACACGCAAGGGAACATACTAATAGGAGGGGATTTTAACATTAATTTAGACTCAAACATGGATAAAACTGGAAAAAAGACTAACAGAAAGAACAAAGTAACCAAATTTATAATTAAATTGATGCAAGAAATGCAACTTTTGGATATATGGAGGAAACAACACCCAAAGGAAAAGGAATATTCATATTATTCGGGCAGACATAAAACATACTCAAGGGTAGACCTATTCCTGTTATCAGCCCACATTCAAGGGAGAGTTAGGAAAACGGAATATAAAGCTAGACTATTATCGGATCACTCACCCCTGTTATTGGCAATAGAGCTAAAGGACATCCCACCAAGAATGTATGGATGGAGATTAAACTCCATGCTACTTAAAAGACAGGATATTAGAGAATTAATTGAACGACAAATTAAAATGTACTTTGAAATAAATACAGAATCAGTGAAAGATAAGTTTATACTATGGGATGCAATGAAAGCATTCATCAGAGGGTAAATAATAAGTTATATAACTAAGATGAAGAAGGACTACAATCGGGAAACAGAACAGTTGGAAAGGGAAATACAAATATAGAAAAAGAATTAGCAATAAAGGAAGATACAACTAAAAGAAGAGAATTGGCAGATAAAAAAATGAAATATAAAATACTACAAACATATAAGGTGGAGAAGAACATAATGAAGACAAAACAGAAATATTATGAGCTAGGAGAAAAAACTCACAAAATTCTAGCATGGCAGCTTAAGACAGAACAAACAGAGAATGGTATTGGCATCAAGGAAAAAGGACAAGCAAATTACATATAATCCAATGGAGATCAATGAAAACTTCAGGGAATTCTACGAGCAACTATATCAAACTGAAAACGAAGGGAAAGAAGACAAAATAGATGAATTTCTAACTAAAATTGAACTACCGAAATTACAAACAGAGGAGCAAAATAAATTAATAAAACCATTTAAAATAGAAGAATTACAGGAGATAATAAAAAAACTACCGAACAATAAAACACCAGGAGAGGATGGATTCCCAATAGAATTCTATAAAACATTTAAAGACTTATTAATTCCTCCCCTTCTGGAAGTAATCAACCAGATTGATAAAACACAAAGCATACCAGACTTATGCAAAACAGCAATAATTACAGTAATACCAAAGACAGGGAAAGATCCACTTGCATCAGCGTCATATAGACCAATATCTTTACTTAACACAGATTATAAGATAATAGCTAAACTATTAGCAAACAGATTAGCTGACTATGTACCAAAAATAGTAAATCTAGTCCAAACTGGATTTATTAAAAAAAGACGAACAACAGACAATATCTGTAAATTTATTAACTTAATTCATGCAGTAGAAGGAAATAAAGCTCCAACAGTAGCGGTTGCTTTAGACGCAGAGAAGGCCTTTGACAGAGTAGAATGGAATAATTTATTCAAAGTACTACAAAAATTCAGCTTACCAGAGAAATATATTAATTGGATTAAAGCATTATATAAGGGGCCATAGGCGAAAGTAACAGTAAATGGATATATATCAAAACAATTTAACTTAAGCAGATCAACAAGGCAGGGATGTCCACTATCGCCCTCACTGTTCGCGTTAGCTATAGAACCACTAGCAGAACTGATAAGAACAGAAAATAAAATAAAAGGGATAAAAATAAAAGAGAAGGAATATAAAATCAGTCTATTTGCAGATGACGTTATAATATACTTAACAGAACCAGAAATATCAATAAAAGAATTACATAGGAAATTGAAGGAATATGGAGAAGTGTCGGGGTACAAGATTAATGCAAATAAAAGTGAAGCAATGCCAATGAATAATGCAGATTTCTCAAAGTTTAAGAAAGAATCGCCATTTAGATGGCAAACACAAGCAATGTGATACCTAGGTATACAACTAAATAAAAACCTCGGCCATCTATATAAACTCAATTACCATCCATTAATAAAAAAATTACAAGACGACTTAGAGCATTGGAAAGACTTACCACTAACACTGATAGGAAGGATAAACTGTATTAAAATGAACATTTTCCCAAGGATACAATACCTATTTCAGTCATTACCAATACGCCTAACAGAGAAATTCTTCAAGGAGTTAAAGAAAGTAATAAGGAAATTTTTATGGAAAGGGGGGAAACCAAGGATAGCACTAGATAAATTAACAGAATGGTACAAACAAGGAGGTTTACAACTACCAAACTTTAAAAATTATTATAGAGCCACACAATTAAGATACCTATCAGATTTTTATCAAACAAGGGAAAAACCAGTTTGGACCAGATTAGAACTAGATAAAATAGGGGAGAAGATACCTGAACATATACTATATAAATGGGATGAAAAATTGGTACAACGTAGGAATTCACCAGTATTGCATCATCTGCTCAACATTTGGAAGAAGATTCATGTAGAAAGGAATAAAACAAATTACCAACTACCAAAACTAATATTGACGCAAAATCAGCTAATCCCTTTTACAATAGATAACCTTTCCTTCAGAGAATGGGAGAGAAAAGGGATCAAAAGAATAGAAAATTGTTTTTCGGGAAATAAATTATTATCCTTTGAACAAATGAAGGATAAATATAATATAACTCACGATACAATGTTTGCATACTACCAACTTAAAACCTACTTGAAGGACAAATTGGGAAACAGTCTGAGGTTACCAGAAGGAAGCAATTTTGAATATGTGATTACAGACATAATGATAATCAAAAAATTTGTAACAAATATGTACATCAAACTGCAAGAAAAGGAGAATGAGGAAACAAATGGTTAACCTAAACAAAAATGGGAACAAGATCTAAACATAAAGATAAAGAATGAAACATGGGAAAAGCTATGCTCCGGAACTATGAGAAATACAATAAACACGAGATTACGCATGATACAATATAACTGGATACACAGGCTATACATCACACCTCAAAAGTTAAATAAATGGGACCCAACAGTATCAGACAGATGTCTTCGTTGTAAAAAGGAAACGGGAACAACAATTCATGCAATTTGGACATGTGAGAAAGTGGAAAAATTTTGGGAAGATCTAAACCAGATATTAAATAAAATCACAAAAAGCAATATACCAAAAAACCCAGAGATCTTCCTCCTAAGTAATATAAGAAACAAAGAATTTGGACTCGATTTGGATGGAGCACAAAAGATTTGTTATGATAGCCTTAGCTGTAGCAAAAAAATGTATTATGTCAACCTGGAAATTAGAAGACAACTTGAGAATACAAAAATGGTATATAGAAATGAATAAATGTATTCCATTAGAAAAAATAACATATAATTTAAGAAATAACATTACAATATTCGAACAAATATGGGAACAAATATGAAACACAATAGAGAAATCCTACCGTGGACTTCCACCACCTAAAATGACAGAAGGAGAAGATAATGAAAAGAACTGACTCAGTAAAATTTCTTGTTTATTTATATTAAGTGACAACATTGTTTAACGGGTTAATGTATCTTATAGATTGAACTTTAAATAAATGGGAAAGGGAGTGAGGGAGGGAGGGAAGGGAGGGGGGTAAAAGGGGGAGAAAACGACACTGTATATATTTAAGAAGAAAAATGTCTATGTATCCTGCTAAATATGGTTTATAGTGTGAAAAATAAAAAATTTAAAAAAAAAAGACGGGTATCTCCCAGTGGCCAACCTTTTCAATTCTGCACCCCACTCCCATGTCAACATGTCTGTCCATGGTCTCATGCACTGCTAAACCAAGGCCACACCTAATATTCCGTCTAGACACTCTCCAACCATTAGTGTCGACTTCTCCGGTTTCTGTGAAACCATCCCCCGTTCTTCCTCTCTTCCCTATTCCTCTGTCTTCTTTCCTCCAGGTCTCCACTCCTTTCTCTTCCCTCTCCATTCACAGAGCCATCACCCCCTTTCTTTGTTTGCCAGTGTGCCCTCCCTCCCATATCCACCTATTACCTCCTGCCTGTGGCTGTGTGCCCCTCCACCTTTTTGTTTGGACATCTGCCCACATTTTGCTCATACCATGATGAAGGGCTTAAGCCCAAAACATTGGGCCTATTTGCTACATATAGTAAGTACACTGTTTGACCTGCCCAATGAATTAACTGCAAAGCCTCCCCTATCTTTTGTATCTGTTAAAGTGTATTCAGAAGTATTCAAAGAATATTAAAATGGTTTAAATTATTATTTTTTAAATAAAGAAAAATAAATCACCTAAAACTTTTAAATAATTTAAAATACTACTGCAAATTAAAAACAGCTTTTATAAAAGTATCTTGCAATCCTTGGTGATAGTTCTAAATTCTTCATTGATAAAACTTGTAGATCACCTCCCAGGTCCAAGAGCAGATTCTGTAGAATAGACAGCATGTAAACTAAAATAGGAAATAACAAAGAGAGCATTAGCATGGCTCCGCACAGGGTTTACATGCAAATTTGTAAAGCATCCCATAAATGTAAAAGAATAACGACCAGGCAATCTCCATTTTCACTGCTGGATTCCACAAGGAGCTCTTCTGCTTTCATGTACATGTGGTCCTGAACTTGCTTGCATCTGTATGAGTACATTCTGGTAGTCCTCTCCAAGACTACTTGCATTTATCAAAATGTTTTTGCCCAAGTTGTTCAACATTTTTATAAGACACAAAGTGTATACCTCCTGAAAAGAGCTGGCACTTACAGTCTTTAAACTGTTAACCTTTGGTAGTGATGGAGAAGAAATGGCTCCAAGCTACAAGAACTCCAAGCCAGTGGACATTTGTGTCTTCAGAAAGAGAGTAGAGGAAAATAATAATATACTTCCAATTCTCTCACTAAAATTGTAAATGTGTTTTTCATTTTTACAGAAAGGTTGAAAGAAGTATTTAATGACTTGGGGTTTGATGTACGCAAGTATGATAACTTGACCGTGAACGAAATGGTGCAAAAGTTGGAAGCATATAGTCACTATGACCATAATGCCATGGATTGTTTTGTATGTTGTATCCTCTCTCATGGTGAAAAGGATGTAATTGTGGGAAAAGATGGCAAACACCTTCAGATTGGAAAAATAAGAACATTGTTTTCAGGGTCCCAGTGTACCTCATTACTGAAAAAACCCAAGCTCTTCTTCATTCAAGCTTGTCAAGGTACCAAGCAACAAAAACCTTGCTTCATCAGAAACACCAACTCTGACTTGGAATTCGATTCATCACCACTATTAATCCCGGAGCACAGGGATTTTCTGTTTGCAATGTCTACAGTTCCTGGATATGTTTCATGTAGGACAAAGGAAGGCTCTTGGTTCATTCAAACCCTGTGTACCTGCTTAGAAGACTACTGCAAAGAGTAAGTATTCTGGCATTATTTTGTGTCTACCACGTATTGATTATTTCTGTATGAGCTGGGATGTTCTGCTTTGTCAAGTTTCCCATCAAAGTGATCTAGCCCAGCTGTGGGTGCCTAGTTCTCCTAGAAGGATTCCTTCCTTGTGCTGGCAACCTTGCCACTGATTTCAGTGCATTTTATGCTAAATGATGCCTTCCTTTGAAGCCAACCATTTTTAAAAAATACATTTAATTTAGTTTTGGTGTTTGCCAGTGTTATCTTTTATATTAATCTGGCCAATAGCCTTTTCAGATTCCAGAATTTATGGAGTGATTCATAGAGGCTGATTAACCAGTTAAATATTTACATCCTATTCTGATTTTATTTCCCATTTTTAACATCATATCAGTACTTGCAATCTTTTTTATCGGCTTTTATAAGTACAAAATACACCTAACCTACTTTAATTTTTAAAAAAAGAAAAAAAAACTAATAAAAAAAAAACAGTTGAGCAGCTTATCCTGAAGGTTACCTATATTTTGTAGTTTTTGGTTCCTACCATAAATCAAAAATCAAAGGTGGAAGAGCGAGTACATCTAATCTCATTAGAAACATTTACATCAAATGAAAATAACACATAAAAGGCTGCCATGTATCTTCACATTTCACTGATGAATCAAATGCATGATATCTAATTTTTTTTCTAAGTTTAGACAAGACACTCTATGGAAAACCATTGAAAAACAGTTGGAGGTCTAGAGTCTTTTCATTTGAATAAGATGGCTCTTCTAGCCAACAATATAGAGAAGGCCACAACCCATTGAAGAGGTACAGAAAAACTCGCTATGTCTGGGTCAATAACCCCAAAAAGAGCAGTTGTTGGATTTGGTCGTAGCTCTACATGGAGTATATTGAAAAGATATTAAAAATTTCTTTCCAATAGTTTTCTAAGGATGAAAAAGACCAAAACATATGTGTTAATGTAGCAATTTCAGATTTATTTGTCACAAATTGGGTTAATATTAGAAAAAAGTACTAGCCAATTTATCTTTGGACATTTGGTCATGGTGTGCCACTTTTAATTAAATTAATGTATGTCAGGCACTTACAAATGATGTATTTAACAGTTTAAAAATTTTGACCCATAGATCCTCTGATAAGGTTCTTGCAAGTTCCAGTTCCCAAGCTTTTTATCCTTATTGTGAAATACTGGACATAATTTCAATAATGGATCAGCTATAATTCTGATTAATCCTTCCTGAGAAGGATTCAATTGAAAAATATTATCAACTAGATTTGGTGGATATACAAATGGAACGTCAAATAATATGGTATTTATAAGAAATGTATAATCTGTAAATATAAAAAAAAGAATATTTGGTAAGCCATATTTACTTGTCAGCTGTTCAAAAGATATTAAAAATAAATTTGCAAAATAAACAATACTTTTGATTATCCATATAAAGATGGTTGAAAAAAAAATCTATGGGAGAGAGCACGAGATAGAAGAAAGTTTTTTAAATTAAAAAATTCCTAAATTGGAACCAGATTCACAATATATGTTTGAGTATTGGATTAGATATATCATTATTGATCTTGGAAAACCTAAATGAAAGAGAGGTACCCAATAAAGAGGCCACTGAATACTGCTGTATAGATTTCGATTCAAAATCTGCCCATAATGGATGATCCAATTTGTCAGAATAAAAAATCCAAAAAGTTAGATAACAAATATTAACAGCCTAGTAATGAAATCTAAAATTAGGTAGGGCCATACCTCCATCTTTTTTAAATTTTTGTAAATAAAATGTACTAATTCCAGGGTTTTTGTTCTTCCAAATAAAGGAAGAAACTTTTGAGTCAATATTATTTAAAAAAAATATTTTGAGATGAAAACTGGAATTGCTTGAAATAAATATAAAAACAGGTAATATTGTAGCGGCCAACTGCCAACTCTGCGGGCCGACACAAGAAACAGCTGTAAGAACATGGCGATCGAGCAAACAACACGCAGAATGAGACACCCACTACCACTACCATAGACCGCAGTAATAGCCGTCGAATTGACCAATCACTGCCAGCAGATCGCAGGGGGTCCATCCGGGTCCATGTATCTTGGAAAGCCAGCCCCACTCAAGCCACACCCCATGGTAATGCAGCTGGCTGTCTATAAAAGGCAGAGCTGCAGCCCAATAAAGTCAGTGTCGATTACACTCCCTTCATGTGAGAATCTTCTTTCATCAACCTTGAGCTATAACTATAGCATCCCCACTACGATATTATCATTTTAACTGCATTAATACGGCCTATTAAAGATAATAATAAAGAAGACCATCTTGAAAAAGACAATCTCACGTACTTAAATAAAGGAAAAAAAATGAGTTATATAGATCTTTTAGTAATTTTAACCCCTAAGTATGTGAAATTATCTCTTAACAATCTTTAATGGATCTTGAGTGTAGATAGGGATCTGGATAGTATCAATACTTTCCTATTTAAAACTTATTTTAAATGTGTAATCCATTCACAACTCTGAAGTGGATTATCTTACTTCCATCGGAGAATTCCCAGTTTAATCTGAGGTTGACAACTTACTCCTACAATAGAAGTCCGAAAATCCAGATGCAGAAATCCAGACCACCCAAGAATCCAAAGTATTTGAAACTCTCAAACTTTTAAAATATAGCAGGCTTTTGTGTGGATCTATGCGTGCATACACCACAGGTGCACAGCGGCAACAAGCAACCAGATCACACTTAATACAGGTAATCTTATCACAAAGGAATTCATTTGCAAACTGTATTTTTCTTTTACAATGTTTATTTTTAAACATAATTTCAAGCCTTACATCCTCTTTTTTTGTAGTGAAAAAGTTTGTCTGCCCATTTGTCAAATGTTGATTTATTTTTCTTTAAAACTGCTTGTTTTGATAAATGGAGCAAGCTGTAATTGCTAATGAACAAACTATCAACATGTTCCTGCTTGTCTGTTCTGTCTTCTTTAAATTTGAATTTTAAAGGTAAAAGTGAAAACCTGGACTGACCTGAGCAGTCCAGATTTTAGGACTTCTACTATATTGACTTAATTGACTTTCCATATCTTTCATAATATTTAATGTCAATATTGTCAACATTCAGTCCATGAGATGCTCTGTTATTCTGAGTCATGTTTTACATCTTGTCTCCCCAGAAATTATGACATACTTGACATTCTGACTGAAGTGAATAAGAGAGTGAGTGAGATGAATCAAAGTATCCAACAAATGCCAGAGCAACGAGTTACCCTTTCCAAGAGGGTTGCCATTGTGCCCCCATCTCTTCGAAAACAGTTTTTTTAAAATAAAATGTTGTGCAAAGGTGACAATAAAAAAAATTCTTGAAGAAAACAGGGTGTTGAAGGTTCATGCTTTGTGAGGAATAAACTGTATCTCTTTAATGTTTAGTTGCAGTGGTTGCTGGGCAAGTAAAAGCCAATTCAGAACAATTGGATTTTTATAAAAGACGAACATTTATACATAACTTTCATGAACTCGGGATGGTAAATCTGAAAAAATTTCTTATAACCAAATCCCTATAATGACTGCAGGCACACTATTGATCTTCCAGGTGATGATGACTGTGTGAAACCACTGTTGCATATAATTATCTGGTTGGGCACAACTTTTGGCCTATTGTACCTCTGGTCCCTCCCCACAGGCTCCTGTATAAAGGTGACTGTTTCATGCCCCCTCCTCAGTGCAGGACATTTGAATGGAATGCATATCCCTTTGTTCTTTAGTGAATAAAAAATCTATTGGTTTCTCAACAACAGTCTTTTGAGTAATTAACAGTGCATCAATTTTACAATGGAGCAGATCCTGAAGCCACAAAAGCTGGAGGTTGACCCTCAATTGCCTGAGGCATCCACCAGCTTTGAGCTCTGGCCACACTATTTTGAAGCTTTCCTGCAGGCTTCCTCTACCACTGTGCAGTCAGAGACCAATAAGCTACAAGTGCTGCACACCCGGGGCGGCACCCTAGTGTATTTCATGATCAGGGATGCTACTTCATACCAGGAAGCCATGGACATACTCAAAGGACAGTATCTGCATAAGATCAATGTTGTCTATGCCAGACATCTGCTAGTGGCCCACAAACAGCAACTATGTGAGTCCAACACCAAATATTTTTGGCCCCTGCGGGCACTCGGCAGGGCCTGTGAATGCAAGGCCATGTCCGCTGCAGAGAACACAGAGGTCCTGATCCAGGATGCCTATGTCACGAGGATCAGGTTGAACTACATCCGACAGAGACTCGAAGCAAGGGGAGCAATTGAGCTGGCAGGTACACTGGAGTTGGCTCTCCAGAACATGGAAGCCTACTTGCCCGACACCATGGCCGCCTCGTTACCCTGGGCACCGCCATCTTGGGATGTGCTGCCAGCCCTTCACTCCGCTAACAACTCGACCATGGCACCAGTGCTCTGCAACCACCTCCCATCACTATCATCCTGCTCCGGTGGTGACCCAACCACAGCCACGGTGCTAAGGGAGTACCCAATGTGCTACTTCTGCAGCTGAAGGAAGCATCAAAGGAAATGCTACCCAGCGAAGGATTCAACCTGCTTCAGCTGCGGGAAGAAGGGCCACTATGCCAAAGTGTGTAGGTCGAAGCCTCTTCCTAGCAGCACCCCATGTGGATCATGGGGGTCGCTGTCCTGGACACTTGTCATCACCAGGGGCCAGCAGTGCCATGTGAAATGCGCCTTTCCCTTACAGTATTGACAGTGAACCAGAAGGTCTCCTGGACATCCAAGTCACACACAATGGATGTCCGGGGCTTCTGCACAGTGACTCTAAAGGTGTGGGGTACTGAATATAAAGACTTTAGACTGTTGGTGATGCCGCAGCTTTGCGCTGATGTTCTATTGGGACTGAATTTTCAGTTCGATGGGCCCTATCCATCCCTCACTGTGTATAACCGGCAATCTTTGAAACAACCACTGCGCACCAACCGCCCCCCTCGTACTTGGCTAACAACCCAGGAAATCTGCAACAGAGACTACACTACTGGCATGGCTGACATCCACAGGGCCCATCCTACTTCAGAAGCATGTAAGGAGCCATAAGTCGGACCCCCTGGTCGAAAGGGTCCACCTCCTCCATGCCAACCTCCAATATGCTTACGTTGCATACTCGGACAGACACGAAGCCACCGTTTCTGTCAGGGACTTGGCTCCCTCAGCTGCCCTGGAGACCATTGCTGATCACCCCACACCCCCCTCTCCATTGAACACACACGATCCTCCTCATCCCTAATACCCTGCCTATGCCCCAAGGGAGGATACACTGGACTCATCACTACCTACCCACCAGCCCAATACTGATGCCCGAGACCATCCAGGATCCCGCTGCTGTACCACAGCTGCAACTGGTACTACAATGGTCCCAGTGAACGACCAGACTGCCTGAAAGACTGAACTTGTGACTTTTGAATTTGTAACTTTATAAGTTCCACTTCACCCTGCTGGAATCTTTAAAAACAAGGGGTGAATGTGGTAAACCACCTATTGGCCGATTGTACCTGTGGCCCCTCCCCACAGGCTCCTGTATAAAGGTGACTCTTCCACAACCCCCTCTTCAGTGCAGAACAGTCAAACAGTATGGATGTGCTATTGTTCTTAGGTGAATAATTGATAGTGAATCAGTGCTGCCCTCCTTTTGGGTATGGGTCGGGAGTTCTGCGATTTAGACCAATGTATAGTAATCAAGAGGGCTGCTTTATTCCAGATCGTATTAAACTTCTTGAGCATTGTTGGAGCTGCACTGACCCATGTGAATGGATGATATTCCATATCACTCTTGACTTGTAGATGTGGAAAGATCTTGGGTGTCAAAAGCTGAGTCATTCATTGCAAATGATGCTGAACTTAAAGGTTAGGTGATTTTGTTTTGGATCCTGACACTACACCTTGGTGTGAATGGTACTGATGACACATCAGCCCATGTTGATTTGGAAAGATGTTCCCTAGTTCAACTTCTTTAAAGAGGAAAAAACAGAATGCAGGAAACTACAGGTCAATCAGCTTAAGATTTGTCAAAGAAAATGTTAATGTTATAGCAGGGCAATAGAAAAAAAATTGAGGTAATCAGCAAAGTCATTGTGGTTTTATGCAAGAAAAATCAGAGTTTTTCCCCAATTTATTGGAGTCCCTTGAAGAAAATAACGTCGTGGATAAAGGGGAACTGGTTATGATGATGAGTTTATTCTCATACACATTGTACAATGTACATAAAATTCTTACTTGCTGCACTCAAGAAGATGCTTAGAAGCATAAAACATTACAGCACAGAAACAGGTCCCTTCAACCCTTCTAGTCTGTGCTGAACCATTTTTTTTTGCCTCGTCCCATTAACCTGCACGTAATCCAAAGGCCTCCATACTTCTCCCATCCATGTACCTGTCCAAATTCCTCTTAACTGTTAAAATGTAACATGTTCACTACTTAAGCGGGCAGCTTGTTCCACATCTCCACCACTCTCTGTGTGAAGAAGTTCTCCCTCATGTTCCCCCCAAACCTTTCCCCTTTCACTCTTATCCCATGTCCTCTGGTTTGTTCCTCACCTACCCTCAGTGGAAAAAGCCATTTACTCTGCAAGTCTGGGCAACATCCTAGTAAATCTTCTTTGTACTCTTTCTACCTTATTGATATCTTTCCTGTAGTTAGGTGACCAAAACTGCATGCAATACTCCAAATTTGGCCTCACCAATGTCTTATACAACTTTAACATAACATCCCATCTCCTGTACTCAATACTTTGATTTATGAAGGCCAATATGCCAAAGCTCTTTTCACAACCCTATCCACCTGTGAAACCACTTTCAGGAAATTATGCCATTGTTGAATCCAGTTCACTACTTCACCACGAATACCTTGCGTCTGAACCTTTCTGACTAACCTCCCATGTAGACAACATCCACAGCCTTTCCTTTCTCTGTAAATAAAAACAAATTGAATAAATTTTAAAAAGACAATAAATATATAGATATAAATATTCACAGTAATCCTTGTGCAAAATCTGTAATGCAATAGGGCAGAAAACCTTTTTGTGGTGTCAGAGAGCAGTCCATAATTAGAATAACAAGGAGAAGTTACAAGAGCCTGATAGCTGATGGAAATAAATTTTTCTTGAACCAGAGGTGCTCTTTTCAAGCGTCTATATCTTTTTCATGAAAGTAGCAGCGAGAAGAGGTTGTAACTAAGGTTATGGAGGCCGTTTATGATGTTAGTTGCCTTCTTGAGGCAGCAGGTCAAATAGATGTCTGTAATGGATCAGAGGTCAGAGCCTGCAATGGATCTGGCAATGTTTACTACCTTTGGCAACCTTCTACGTTACTAAGCAGTCAAATTTACCCGCACACCTGCCCTGGCTCCCTCCACCCCCACACAAAACAAGGACAGGATTCTTCTTGTCCTCACCTACCACCCCAACAGCCTCTGCATCCAACACATCCTCCTCCACCATTTCCGTCTCCTACTGTGATCCCAACACTAGACAAATCTTCCCCCCTCTCTGCCTTCTTCAGGGATCGCTCCCTCTGAGACTCCCTTGTCCACTCCTCCCTCCCCAACCATCGTCCCTTTGGTACCTACCCCTGTGACGTCCAGCGCCCACAGCTCCTCCTTCACCACCATTCAGAGCTCCAAACAGTCCTTCCAAGTGAAGCAACATTTAACTTGTGAATCTGCAGGGGTGCATCTACCGCATCAGGTGCTCCCGTTATGGTCTCTACAACAGAGACTGGAAGCAGACTGGGAGATCATTTTGTTGAGCACCTCAGCTCGGCTCTGTCTGCCACAATAGCATGGATATCCCAGTGGCCACACATTTCAATTCCCGATCCCCTTCCCTTGCTGACACAACTGTCCATAGTCTCGTGTACTGACCACCCGCAAATTAGAGGAACATACCTCATCTTCAAACTGGGAATCCTCCAACAAGATGACATTAATATCAACCTCTGGCTTTCATTAAACCATCCCCCCATCCCCCCCCCCCCCCCACGGTCTCCCTCTTTGCATTCCCCAGCTCCTTCTCTCTCTCTTTTCCCTTTCTCCTTTTGCATAGACTTTAAATTAATTCCCACCTCTCCCATTACCATATATTTTGTTGATGTGGATGCCTCCCCCAGCCAGCATTGTCTGTATCCTGAGATTTCCTGCTTTTTGCTTCTTCTTTGAAGGGCTCAGGTCCGAAACGTTGGCAATATATCTTTGTCTCCTTTGGACGCTGGAAAACTGGCTTGAGTTCCTCCAGCATTTTGGTGTGTTTTTACTACAACCTTTACCATGTTTTTACAAAAAGTCTACAGACTTTCATATTCTACTCAGTCAAATTTACAAAGCAGGCCATGATTCAACTAGCCTATATACTTATCACTGCGCATCTGTTGAGGTTTGATAGGGCATTTGTTGACATGCCAAATCTCCTCAGACGACGTTGGGGTGTTGGTGTGCTTTCTTCATGGTCTTCTCGATGTTCTAGTCCAAGAGAAGCCTGGATGTGTGTTATGTCAGGCTGGATGAAGACAGGTGATCGCTGACCCACAGATCAATGAACTGCTCACAACACTAAATGCATGACATCACAGCTACACTCCTGTTGCTATTTCTCAGCTACTTTCACCAAGAGCTTTGGTAAAGCAGGAAGTTCATTTGTTCTAATTGCAAGACACAACACTTCTTTCCTCATAACTGCTAGCAGAAAATTGAAGGAAATGCCTGTAATTATATGGATTCTACGTAGTCATTTGCTGGTAAAGGCACGAGCTGGCCCGTCCCCTGATGATACTCTCCCCTGGACTCCTCCCCTGTGGCCTAGGCCATAAAGGTCGAGCCATCTCTCCCTTCCCTAGCTTAGATCCGGGCCAGCTCAAGTCTTCTGTACAATAAAGCCTATCGCTCCCCTCAGTCTTTGTCTTTGTCATTATTAGGGCAACTGGTAGTGCCCAACAATTTATTGCACAGAAAATTTTAACGTCTCAAGTACTGGTAATGGAGAAGTTGCTGCGCCCCGATCGGCTAGAGGTGGATCCCCAAGTCCCGGGTGCATCAGAACTCTTTGAACAATGGATTAGTTGTTTTAACAACTTCATTGAGGCCGCTGCTGGAGTGGTCGACTCGGAAGAGAAGAGGCTGAGGGTTCTACAGGCAAGTGTTGGCCAGAGGGCTTTCCAGGCCATCTGAAGCTGCGTAAGCTGCATCACCGAGGTGATGGCTGAGCTACGGGTGCTATACAAGCCCAAAATCAACAAGGTCTACTCCCGCTACCTCCTGGCATCTAGAAAACAGCAGCCTGGTGAGTCAGTAGAGGAGTTCGTCCAAGCCCTGATCACACTGGGAAAAGACTGGGGAACCCCACAGTCCCTGTGCCAGGGGCCCAGTGCATGGAAGACCTGGTCTGGGCCGCTTGCGTGTCGGGGTTGAGGTTGGACTATATCTGACAACATCTCCTTGAGGAGGAACAACTTCCGCTGAAATGGGCGATCCAACTGACCAGGACTTTAGACTCGGCCCAGCACCACGCAGAGTCGATTGCGGGCAGAATCGGGCTTACCCCGTATGCGCCACTGCAAGGGCCGCCATCCTGGGAGTCGGCATCCAGGATGGCCAACCTGACCGCAGCTGCAGTGGCACCGGGATCTACAGGATGCTACTTCTGTGGGCAGGCAAAACACCTACGACGTCTCTGACCCATGAAAGGAGCTACCTGCTCGGGCTGTGGGAAAAAGGGGCATTATCAATGGGTCTGTAGGTCCAGAGCCTCATTCCAAAGCAGCACGGTGTGTATGACTGAGGAGCTTCCGGTGCTGGCCGTGTGTGAGGTCAGGGTGGCGCCATCTTATTTGTTGCCACTCCCATCTTCTACGCAGCAGCAGCCCTCTTCAATGACGCCACGCCTGCCTTCTTCATCAACTTTTGCAGCGTGGTCAACATGGAGGCCATCTTCTTGGACATGGGCCTCCCCACCATCGACAAAAATGACGCACCCATCCTAGCATTGATCACCTTGAACTAGGCCAGCCCTCATCCGATCACGAATTCCATGATGCAGATCAAGGTGAATGGGCACAAGTCGAACTGCCTCTTCGATAGTGGCAGTACTGAAAGTTTTATCCACCCCGAGGTGGCCCGTAGGCTCTTGATCCCTGTATGGCCGATGACCGGATCCATTTCAATGGTGGCAAAAGACAAGCGGACTTGTATCTGGGGGTACTGTGTGGCACCTCTGATGGTGGAGGAAGGGGAATGTTATTATAACTTTTTGTTGTTGGTCATGCCCCAGCTCTGCACGCCGATCCTCCTGGGCCTCAACTTCCAGTCAGTTCAGGAGTGTGATGATGGCGTTCAGGGGCCCCAACCACCACTCACCGTTTGCAATCCACAGGTTATGGACCCCCCTCCTAACTGAGCACCCAGCCTCTGGCACCAACCTGCAGCCTCACCACCCTGCGGGTGGCCCCTCCATCACTATTTGCAAACTTCACTCCAGACTGTAAACTGATCGCCACCAAAAGCAGGCGCTACAGCACTGAAGATATGGTGTTCATCCAGGCCGAGGTTCAGTGACTCTTGGTGAAGGGGATCATAGCCCCTAGCTCCAGCCCCTGGAGGGCACAGGTCCTCATGGTCAGAGGGGCAGGCATGCCCCGGATGGTGAATGACTACAGTCAAACCATGAACCGCTTCACCCAGTTGGATGTGTATCCTCTACATTGGATAGCTGACTTGGTCAACAAGATTGCACAATACAGAGTCTTTTCGACCATTGACTCAAGTCGGCCTATCATCAACTTCTTCTTCGCCCGAGTGACCAGCTCTAAGCGGGCTTCGAGGCTGAAGGGAAACTTTTTCACTTCCTGCTGGTGCCTTTTGATGTTACTAATGGTACTCTACTTTTCAGAGGGTCATGGATCAAATGGTGGAGGAGCACAAGCTGACGGCGACATTCCCATACCTTGATAATGTCACTATCTGCGGCCATGACCAGCAGGACCACAACGCGAACCTTGCAAAGTTCTTATGTACAGCCATGTCTCTCAACCTGATGTACAATGAGGACAAGTGCGTGTTCAACACAGACCGCCTGGCCCTCCTTGGATACGTCATGGCACATGGTGTCATTGTCCCGGACCCCGATCGCATGCGACCTCTTATGGAGCTCCCAGTCCCAAACACTCTAAAGGTGCTGAAGAGGTGCCTGGGGCTGTTTCCTATTATGCACAATGGGTGCCCAATTACGCCGGTAAAGCCCACCCCCTGATGAAGTTCACAACTTTCCCGTTATCGGCAGAAGCCCAAGCTGCATTCTACCAGATCCGAGGAGACATTGTAAAGGCCATGATGCATGCCGTGGACGAGTCCATCCCGTTTCAGGTGGAGAGCGATGCCTCTGATTTCGCACTGGTCGCCACACTTGGGTGGGCAGAGCAGTAGCATTTTTCTCCCACACCCTGCACGGACCTGAGGTACGGCACTCCTCCATCGAGAAGGAGACACAAGCAATCGTTGAGGTGGTGCACCACTGGCGACATTACCTGGCCGGTAAATGGTTTACCCTGCTGACAGACCAGTAGGCCGTGACCTTCATGTTTAATACTAAACAGCGGGGTAAAATCAAAAACAACAAGATTCTTAGGTAGAGGATCAAGTTCTCCACCTATAATTACGACATCTTGTACCGACCAGATAAACTCAACGATCCCCCAGATGCCCTATCCCAGGGGACATGCGCCAGAGCGCATCTTGACCGCCTCCAGGCCCTCCGTGACAGTCTTTGTCACCCTGGAGTCACAAGGTTGTGCCACTTTATCAAGACTCGGAACCTTCTGTACTCCATTGAGGATGTCAGGTCCATGACCAGACGCTGCTAGATCTGTGCTGAATGTAAGCTGCAGTTCTACCGACCCAACAATGCACATCTTATTAAGGGCCTCCGACCCAACACAAATAGGAATGCCTACTTCCTGACGGTGGTGGATTAGTTCTCCAGGTTCCCTTTGCTATTCCCTGTCCGGATATGACCTCGGTGACGGTGATCAAGATGCTGCGCAGCATCTTCACTCTGTTCAGGTACCCCAAGTACATCCACAGCGATTGGGGGACCTCGTTCATGAGTGAGGAACTGCGACAGTACTTCCTGGCCAGAGGCATAGCCACCAGCAGGACCAGCAGCTATAACTCCAGGGGTAATGGCCAGGTGGAAAGGGAGAATGCCACTGTCTGGAAGGCAGTGCTCCTGGCCCTTAGGTCCAAGAACATGCCAGTGTCCCACTGGCAGGACATTCTGCCAGAAGCACTCCATGCCATTCAGTAACTCCTGTGCACCACAACCAACACCACCCCACATGAACGCTTGTTTGCTTTCCCTAGGAGATCAGCGAATGATTCATCCATTCCTCCTTGGTTGGCAACCCCAGGGCTGGTCCTGCTACGGAGAGACTCGAGGAGCCATAAGACAGATCCACTGGTGGAAGAGGTCTACCTCATACACGCCAACCCTCAAAGGCCACAAGGACACGGTGCCTATCCGAGACCTGGCAAGAGCCGGAGATCCCGAAACTGCCCTGTCCACCACCGACCACCCCACGGAGCAGATCACCCCACACTGGAACTCAATACTAGTGGCTGAGTTGCCTGGCTCTCCTCTCCATGAATCAGTCCCCCGGGAGACATCAAACACCCCTCCCCCCACGGTAGCCCTCAGACAGTACCTCCCCTGCCCCCCCACACCAGTGGCAGCTTCCCCTCCCAAACAGCAAAGCGCAGACACACCTGCCCCCCCCCCCGTCGGTCCCACAGAAGGAGAGTCGCCGTTGCGACTGAACCTCTAGTTAGACAGGAGAATTTTTTTTTGTTGGTTCCACCTCTGAAAAAAGGGGGGGGATTCTGTTTAAAATGAAGAGGTGAATATAATGATATAATGATATGGATTGTACATAGTCATTGGCTGGTAAAGGCACGGGCTGGCCCACCTCCTGAAGACACTCTCCCCTGGACTCCTTCCCTGTGGCCTAGGCCATAAAAGTCGAGCCACCTTTCCCTTCCCTGCACTTCCCTACTTTCGATCCGGGCCACCTCAAGTCTTATGTACAATAAACCCTATCGTTCCCCTCAGTCTTTGTCCTTGTGGTTATTGGGGCATCTGGTAGTGCCCATCAATGCCTTTGACGGATTCCCTTCACAGATCTTGCCCTTCTCACCCATCATTGGATAGCCCCAATCAAAATCAGGTTTCTTGTCATGAACTTGCATCACAAAATTTGCAGCAGCAGTATTATGCATTGCAGTGGAGAAAATGGCAGTGCTGCTAGAGCTGCTGTAACAGCAGCACTGCCGCTGGTGCGGACCCATGGGGAGAGGGGACTGGTGGCTTTAAATGGAGCTGATGATGGTTTTTTTTAAAAAATACTGCACCGCGGTGTCTGAACCCAAGATGGCGGCGCCTATGATTGGCAGCAGCCAGGAGGGGTTGCAGACTTCAGAAAAGCAGAGGACTGGTGCAGGGCACCGGAAAAAGGGGAGGCCAGCACACCCCCCCCCCCACCCGCCCACCATTTGAAAAAAAGCAGAGAAGACGGCCCACAGGACAGTGACCACGACAGCAGTCCAGTGAGGGGCTCTGAGGCTGAAGAACACACAGGTGGTGGGCTGTTGGGAACTGCAGACGAGGGATTCACACTAGGCTGTGGTCTGCTGGAGACTAGCTCAAGAACGGCTGAATGGGTACCAGGTATCGGAACTGGGATATGAGAGGGTGCTGAAGGAGAAGAAGCTGTTTTTGTAATGTTGGGTGTATAATGCGACTGAACACACTCAGAGACAAGTGAGGAATACAAACACACTTTTAATAGCTTACAATTAATGGGCGGTAGACAATAGTCCTCAGGGGAACCTGAGGTAAGGTGAGAAAACCAGGGTTTATATTGAGGTAGGTGAGGGTGGAGCCAGGGGAGGAGCCAGCCATCTGAACAATACACAGACAGTGAATTCCAGTTCACTGCAGGATGTTCATCTTCAGGCTCATGAACCTCCTTCCTGCTGGTAGGAGTATGAAGAGGACATGGCCTGGGTGGTGAAGGTCCTTGATGATAGAAGCTAAAGAAAAATCTGGTTGTTCTGGAAACGGAAGAAATGGTAGAAATGGGAAAAATGGGAACGGAAAGAGTCCAACTTCTTTTGAAATGGGATCTTCGAGTTTGGAACCTCTTGGATGAATATTAGAATCTTCTTATTCTTATTTTACTTTTTAAGTTATTATGATATTTTGAGATTTTTTTTTGTTCGGCTGGGGAGGAAGAGATTTGTTCTAGGTTCTATTAGTCATCAGCCACTGGTGGGTGATCCACACCCAAATTTTGTTTAGGGATTACTACCTTTTGGTAGTTTTTTTTTTGGGGGGGGGGGTTTGTTAATTTTTTTTTCTTTTCATTTTATCTTGCTTTATTTTGTGATTTTTTTTTTCTCCTATTGGAGGGCCTATATATGATGATTTGAGTTTTTATATAAAGATTAATATTAGTAGATATGTTAAAGTTGAGGTTGGCTACTTTTAATGTTCGAGGTTTAAATAGTTCGATTAAGCATAACGATGAGGGACAGCTATGGTATTGATAAGAATTCTTTGTTGCTTTATTTTTAAATTTGATCTTTGGTAAAATGTGTGTTTGGTGGAGATATAATTTTACCTGAAATTACTAAATTTGAGACTTTTCTTATGAAGGTACCAGAGAAAGGTTATATTTCATTCATGTATTAAATATTAAAGGATGGTATGGATAAAAAGGGTTGGGATAAATCCAAATCTGTATAAGATTAAAATACATTTAGATCTGATAGTATCTTTATTGGGCAGTTTGCAACCTCTGAAAGGTTTGGGATTAGATAAATTTCAACTTGCTTTTGTATATTTAGAATTATTTGTAGAGAAAAAATATATTGTTAGTATGTGGAAAGATACAAATATGATTGATATTAATAGATGGCATAATGAGATGACATACTGTTTAATAATGGAAAAAATTACATATGTTTCGCGTGATAACTACAGCTTTTTAATTAGTAAGTGGTTGTTATATTCAGAATATTTACATTTTGATTTATGTTGATTAGATTTTAATATGTATGTTTAATTTTTCCTTAATTTTTTTTCCCTTTCTTTATGACTCTCCTTAGGAGAGCTGGCTGAAGGGGGGGAGGGGGGTGTTCTTTTTTTGTTTTTTTTCTATAAAATATAACGTTCATGTTTTTGGTTTATTGTTGTATATGTTATTTACTATCTGTATTTTGAACGAATAAATAAAGTTTAAAAAAAAGGGAGTGCCTCAACGTAAGTTGAGGATGTGCACCCTGAAATAACAATGAGGCAATCACGTGGTTGCAGTTTGTTATGGATCATTGTGATGGTGATATCCAATAGTTGAGTCTGTGAGCTAAGATGCCACCCTATTTCATTTGCAAAACACAAAAGTGCAGAAACTTAGCAGGTCACTCAACTATAGGAAGTGAAGTAAAAGGCAGTCGCCTGTTCCCTTTGCTGGGAATGTGGAAAAACAGGTAGATGCCTGAATATAAAGGTGGGGGGAGCTGGGGCAGAATTTTCACTGGAGACACACATAACAGCAGAATTTTGAGTGAAAATGAAGTTCTCAACTATAATCACTTCGATTTAAAATCCAGCAGGTGGTGGGATGGAGCTGGAGTCAATATTTTTGATCAGTTCTCAATATTTTTGGCAACTGAACATTGGTTTATGCTGCTTAGTTTCCCCCTTATTTATCTACATGTAACTCACATATTTATAACTCAATAAATCAAAATGGCTCTTGCCTCTCGTAACGTGACTGATTGCATTCAGACTTGAGAGGAATACAAATATGCTTTTAATAGCTTACAATCAATGGCTGGTAGATACAATAGTCCTTGGGTGAGTCTGAGGTAAGGTGGGAAAATCTGGGTTTATATTGGGGTAGGTGAGGTTGGAACCAAGGGAGGAGCCAGCCATCTGAATAACACACAGTCAGTGAATTACAGTTCACTGCACCTCTTGATGTTTCCTCTTTATCCCTTGGCCTTAAATGCACCTCCCTTTATCTTCCTTTTTTTTTAAATTTTTTTATTTTTCACACCATAAATCACGTTAGCCATGATATACACTTTTTCTTTTTCACACATATACAGTGACTTTTTCTCCCCCCCCCTCCCTCCTCCCAAGCCACCCCCCCACCCCCCCCCTCTCATCCATTTTAGGTATACAATCTAGGTTGCATTAAGCCAGTCAGACAATGTTGTCATTCAACAAAAATACACCAGAAATTCTACTGAGTCCATTCTTTTCTTCTCTTCTCCTTCCATCAACTTAGGTAATGTTTGTTCCCGGTAGGTTTTCGCTATTGTATTTAATGTAAGGCTCCCATACTTGTTCGAATATTTCAATATTATTTCTTAAACTATATGTTATTTTTTCTAATGGAATACATTTATTCATTTCTATATACCATTGTTGTATTTTCAAATTATCTTCCAATTTCCAGGTTGACATAATACATTTTTTTGCTACGGCTAGGGCTATCTTAACAAATCTTTTTTGTGCATCCTCCAAGTCAATTCCAAATTCTTTATTTTTTATGTTACTTAGGAGAAAGATCTCTGGATTCTTTGGTATATTGTTTTCTGTTATTTTATTTAATATCTGATTGAGATCATCCCAAAATTTTTCTACTCTCTCACATGTCCAGATTGCATGAATTGTTGTTCCCCTTTCTTTTTTACATCGAAAACATCTATCAGATACTGTTGGGTCCCATTTATTTAACTTTTGCGGTGTAATGTATAGTCCCTTTATCTTCCTTTAAGTCATTCTTGATTTGGGGAAGTCACGTGATGGAGTAGTGGCCGGTAAGATAAAACCAGCCCTCTCCAGAAAAGAAAAAAAACTTAAGAAAAGACAAAGTTCAATAAATATAAAATATAAGAAATATAAGATAAAGCTACAGAGAAGAGAAAGAAAATGGCACCTAAGAAGGAAAAAGTAAAAACAACAGGAAAAAAAAGAAAAGACACCAGAAAAGAAAGGAGGCCTTAGCTGCACGAAGGAACAGAGAACCGTGGTGGAGAAGAGCGCCCGATCTCCGAGGTTGGTGATGGCCCTGCAGAGTCATGACCCCCCCCCGACCGGTGGACTGCAAAAATGGCTCTCTGAGCCAAAAAGTGCGCAGTGCACAATCTAAGGTAAAGGAAAACACCGAAGGGTGGGGGCTCAGCTGAGAAGTGGGCAACCACGGTGCGACCAGCTGAGGGATGCCTGACACTAGGGCTCTCAGCTGAAAGATGAGGAAAGTGGCAGGAGAGGGAGTGATGTACCAGGTGAGAAAGAAAGTCGACAGGGTGAAAGGAAAGAGGAGCAGCAGCAGGAGACTCGACAGATGAGCAGCTCAGGAGAAGAGGACCAACAGCAAGAGGCCAAGCAAGAAGAGACCCGACAAAGTGAGACAAGCTTCTCATCAGAAAAATCAGAAGAGACCCAGATACAAGAAGAAAAGAAGACACAAACACAAGTTCAGACACAGAAGAAGACCAAGATCTTCACTGAGAGATAGAAGGTAAAACAGATGGAGAGAATATAGATAAAGCTTTTTTGCAAGAACAAAGGAGAGCTTTAAAAGAATGGTTGTCATTAGAATTTAGTGCAATTAAAAGAAAAATGAAAAGAACAAAAGATAAAATGCAAAGATTAGAGCTGGTCATGACAGAAATAGGGAAAAGAGTAGAAAATGTGGAAGAATGAGAAACGGCTGTAGAAATGGAAGTAAATGACTTAAGAGGAAATTTTGAAGAAAGTGATAAAAAAAATTAAAGAGACACAAGAGTTGTTAGCTCAGAAAATTGATATGTTGGAAAATTATAGTAGGCGAAACAACATAAAAAATAGTGGGCCTAAAGGAAGATGAAGAAGGCACAGATATGAAGGAATTTATAAAAGAATGGATCCCAAAGGTCCTGGGAACGACGGAAATGCAGGAAGCAATGGAAATAGAAAGGACACACAGAACACAAGCTCCGAAACTGCAGACACATCAAAAACCAAGATACATTTTAGTAAAAATTTTGAGATATACGACAAGAGAAAATATACTGGAGCAGGCAGGGAACAAAATTGAATACAATGGTCAAAAAATATTTTTTTACCCAGACATAAGTTTTGAACTCTTAAAGAAGAGGAAGGAGTTTAATACAGCAAAATCGATCCTATGGAAAAAAGGTTATAAATTCATCTTAAGACATCCAATTGTGCTTAAAATATTTATCCCCGGGGATCAAAACAGACTGTTCTCGGATCCGGAGGAAGCACAAGAATTTGCAGAACGCTTGCAGGACAGAAGGAGAGATGAAGAGATGAAATAAGAATGAAGAAAGGCGATAAAATATATATAAAGATGTTAAAACAATGTATATGTAAAGAACTAAAGAAGGGAAAGAGAAGGGAAGGAAGGAACTAAGGGGGGAAAAAAGGGAGAGCTTTGTTATATGTGTTAAAAAAATTGTTTTCTGGGGGGGTTGGGGGGGGAGAGAATAACCGACACTGCAAAATCAGTTGACACTTGTGAGCAGGTTCGCAATCCAAATGGAAAGGGGAGTTGTAGTTGCCTGGCAAGTAATAAGGGGCAACTCAGAGAGGGGGGGGGGAATATTTTGGGTTAAGGGAATATTGGATGTGGGAGTTGTTGGAGTATTTTATGTTTTAAATGCGTTGTCATACATTGAGTTTAAAAAGGGAAAACTGAGAGATGAAAATGAGGAAAAGGGGGCTGGTGGTGGTGGTGAGGAAGCGGAATGAGGTGTAAACAGGATATGAGATGGCCACGTTGAACTCTATGACTATAAATTAATGGAATACATAACCAAATTAAAAGGAAGAGGCTATTAAATTTACTGAAAAAAGAAAAAAATTGATATAGCATTTGTGCAGGAAACGCATCTAACTGAAGTGGAACATAAATTAAAGAGACTGTGTAGGACACGTAGCGGCAGCATCATATAATTCAAAAGCTAGAGGTGTAGCTATATTAATCAATAAAAATGTACCAATCAAAATAGAGGAGGAAATAATAGATCCAGCAGGGATAAAGTGTCAGATATATTCAGAATTTTGGAATTTGCTCAATATATATGCACCTAATGAGGAGGATCAAAAGTTTATGTAAGATATTTTTTTGAAGATTGTAGATACACAAGGAAATATATTGATAGGAGGGGATTTTAACCTTAATTTGGATCTAATGTTGGACAAATCTGGACAAAAGACTAGTTAAAAGAATATAAAGTGGCCAAATTTATGGTTAAATCAATGCAGGAAATGAAACATGAATATATGGAGGAGGCAGCACTCAAGAGAGAAGGAATACTCATATTATTCGAGTAGGCATAAAACATACTCAAGGATTGTCAGCCCATATTCAAGGGAGAGTTAGGAAAACTGAATATAAAGCCAGATTACTATCTGATCATTCACCGCTGTTATTAGCAATAGAATTGGAGGACATCCCACCAAGAACATACAGATGGAGGTTAAACTTCTTGCTACTTAAAAGGCAGGAATTTAGAGAGTTTATTGAACGCCAAATTAAAACATATTTTGAAATAAATACCGAATCAGTGAAACACTAATTTATATTACTGGATGCAATGAAAGCCTTCATTATAGGGCAGATAATGTTATGTAACTAAGATGAAAAAGGGCTACAATCGGGAAATAGAGCAGTTGGAAAGGGAGATAGTAAGTACAGAAAAGGAACTTGTAAAAAGGGATGATTTAACGAAAAGGAGATCATTGGTGGACATAAAAATAAAATATGAAACATTACAAATGTACTAGGTGGAGAAGAACATAATGAAAATAAAGCAAAATTATTATGAACTAGGAGAAAAAACACATAAAATATTAGCCTGGCAACTTAAAACAGAACAAGCTAAAAGAACTATATTGGCATCAAGGAAAAAGGACAAACAAATTGCATATATCCCAATAGAAATTAATGAGAACTTAAAGAAATTTTATGAACAATTATACCAAACTGAGAACGAGGGGAAAAATGATAAAATAAAAGTTTTTAGCTGAAATGGAACTGCTGAAATTGCAAAAAGAGTAACAAAACAAATTGATAAAACCATTTGAAACAGGATATATTAAAAAAGCTGCTGAACAATAAAATACCTGGAGAGGATGGATTCCCAATAGAATTCTATAAAACATTTAAAGAGTTATTAATTCCTCCTCTCCTGGAAGTAATGAACCAGATAGAAGAAACACAAAACTTGTCAGATTCATATAAGACAGCAATAATTACAGTAATACCAAGGATGGGGAAGGGTGCATTAACACTAGCATCATATAGACCAATATCTCGACTTAATTCAGATTATAATAGCGAAATTATTAGCAAACAGATTGGCCGATTGTGTACCAAAAATAATAAAACAAGATCAAACTGGATTTATTAAGAAAAGACAAACAGCGGATAATATCTGTAAACTTATTAATCTAATTCATGCAGTTCAAGAAAATAAGAAGTCAACAGCGGCTGTTGATTTAGACGCAGAAAAAGCCTTTGACAGAGTAGAATGGAATTATTTATTTAAAGTATTACAGAAGTTCAATCTACCAGACAAATATATTAATTGGATTAAAGCATTATATAATGGACAATTGGTGAAGGTTACAGTAAATGGATATGTATCAAACCAATTTAAATTAAGTAGGTTTTTATTTTAACCATGGTGTCTGCAGGCTTCCACCATCAGATTTCTGAACAGATAGGTGGAGAGGATGAGCAAATGTAGGTTCTTGGGAGTCACTATCTCGGAAGATCTTTCCTGGAACCAACACACCAATGTAAACTTACAGAACCAGAAATATCTATAAAAGAACTACATAAGAAATTGAAGGAGTATGGAGAAATATCGGGGTACAAGATCAACGCAAATAAAAGTGAAGCGATGCCAATGAGTAACACGGATTTTGCAGAATTTAAAAAAGAATCACCATTTAAATGGCAAACACAAGCAATCTGATACCTAGGTATTAGGTTAGATAATAATTTAAGCCATCTGTACAAACTAAATGATCAGCCACTAATAAAGAAATTACAGGAAGACTTAGAACATTGGAAAGAATTACCGCTAATGTTGATAGGGAGGGTAAAACACATTAAAATGAATGTGTTCCCAAGGATGCAATACTTATTTCAATCGTTGCCAATTCCCTTAACAGAGAAATTCTTTAATGAACTAAAGAGAATAATAAGGAAATTCTTGTGGAAAGGGGGGAAACTGAGGATAGCATTAGATAAATTAACAGAGAGGTACAACCAAGGTGGTTTGCAGTTACCAAACTTTAAAAATTATTATAGAGCAGCACAATTAAGGTGTTTATCAGATTTTTATCAGACAAGGGAAAAACCAGACTGGACTAAGATAGAACTAGATAAAATAGGGGAGAAGGTACCAGAACATATATTCTATAAGTGGGATGAAAAGCTGGTGCAATATAAAAGCTCACCAGTATTGGATCATTTACTCAATATATGGAAGAAGATCCACTTAGAAAGGAAGAAAACAAATGACCAAATACCAAAATTACTATTGACGCAAAATCCGCTAATCCCTTTTATAATAGATAACCTTTCCTTTAGAGAATGGGAGAGAAAAGGAATCAAAAGAATAGAAAATTGTTTTTTGGGAAATAATTTATTAACATTTGAACAGTTGAAGTTCAAATATGGAATAACTCATGGTACAATGTTTGCATATCATCAACTGAAAGCTTATTTAAAGGATAAATTGGGAAACAATTGAGATTACCAGAAGGAAGCAGCTTTAAATATGTGATTACAGACATAATGATAATTAAAAGATTTATAATGAACATGTACATTAAGCTGCAAGATAAGGAAAATGATGAAATAAGCTTTAAACCTAAACAAAAGTGGGAAAAGGATTTGAACATAAAGATAAAAAAATGAAACATGGGAAAAGTTATGTTCTGGAACTATGAAGAATACAATAAACACAAGGTTACACATGATACAGTATAATTGATTACACAGGTTATATATCACGCCCCAAATTTTTTAAAAAATGGGATCCAACATTATCAGACAGATGTTTTCACTGTAAGAAGGAAATGGGAACAACAGTACATGCAATTTTGGCATGTGAGAAAGTGAAAATGTTTTGGGAAGATCTAAATCAGATATTAAACAAAATCACGAAAAATAACATAGCAAAAAATCCAGAGATCTTTCTTCTAAGTAATATAAGAAGTAAGGACATAGGCCTCAAATTGGATAAAGTGCAAAAAATATTTATTATGATAGCCTTAGCAGTTCCAAAAAAATATATAATGTCAACTTGGAAAATGGAAAAGAACCTGAGAATTCAGCAATGGTACATGGAAATAAATAAATGTATTCCATTCTAAAAAATAACATATAATTTAAAAAATAAAGTCACATTATTTGAACAAATTTTGGAATCATACATGGAACACAACGGAGAGGGCTTGCCTCAGACCTCCTCCCCCTAAAATGATAAGAGGACAAAACGACTTGATCCAGTGTGTAAAAGTAGATGACACATTTTTCTTGTTTATTTTTCATTGTTTGATGACATTGTTTAATGGTTTTATTGTATTGTATATGTTGAATATTTATTGGTTTTGGAGGGGGGGTGGGAAGGGGGGAGGGAAGGTAGAGGGGAAAAAAAGGGAGAAAATGCCACTGTGTGACGTGGACATTACCCCTCCATAAAGAAGAAGATGTTTAATGAGAAACATTTGTATATATTTTGGTTGATATGGTTCAGAGTGTGAAAAATAAAAAAATATTTTAAAAAAGTCAGTCTTGTTTTCACTGATCATCAGCTCGTCAATGCCAGGACAATTTTCCTTTCGTAAACCAACTGAAGAGCAGTCACTGGAGAGCTGGGAAAGAGAAGTTACCAGTGTGTTTAAACTGATTGATGGAAGGAGGGATTGTCTACCCTGTGGGTAAAAGGGACATATAGTTGGTTTGATTTAGATAAATGACCTATTTCTGCTTCTGATCAACGTTTAAATTTATTGTCAGTGTACATCTGTGACATAACATACAACCCTGAGATTCTTTTTCCTGTGGGCCAGGGAGGATTTCTACTTATCGGTAGGGCAAAAAAACACTGTATTTAAGAAAAATTACATATACGAGACAAATGTAAACAAAGAAATAAATGTAAACAAACTGACTGAGCTGTACAGAAAAATATTCAGTAAGAAATAATAAGCAAAGGAAGAGTCCTTAAATTGATCTCTGATTGAGTTTGTTGTTGAGGAGTCTGATGGTGGAGGATAGCAGCTGTTCCTGAACCTCGTGGAGCAAGTCTTGTGGCACCTGTACCTCTTGGCGGCAGCTGCGAGAACAGAGTGTGTGCTGGGTGGTGTGGATCCTTGATGATTGCTGCTGGCCTCTGATTGTAGTGTTCCCTGTAGATGTACTCAATAGTGGGGAGGGTTTTGCCCATGGTGTCCTGGGCTGTGTCCACTACCTTTGGAGGGCTTTACATCAAGGTTATTGTGTCCCCATACCAGACCGTGATGCAGCTGGTCAGCACTTTCCACCACACAATAGAGTTTCGGATGTCATGCCAAACCCCTGCAAACTCCTGAGGAAGTAGAGGCACTAACATAATTTGCTCACAATGCCATGGGTGGGTCCAGGAAATATAATCTGAGATAGTGACTAGCAAGAATTTACGCTCACCCTCTACATTTTACGCTCACCCTCTACATTTCTGATCCCCCTCTGCGCCCCTGATCCCCCTCTGCGACCCTGATCCCCCTCTGTGCCTCTGATCCCCCTCTGTGCCCCTGATCCCCCTCTGCGCCCCTGATCCCCCTCTGCGCCCCTGATCCCCCTCTGCGACCCTGATCCCCCTCTGCGCCCCTGATCCCCCTCTGCGCCCCTGATCCCCCTCTGCGCCCCTGATCCCCCTCTGCGACCCTGATCCCCCTCTGCGACCCTGATCCCCCTCTGCGACCCTGATCCCCCTCTGTGCCTCTGATCCCCCTCTGTACCTCTGATCCCCCAATGGTCACTGGATTGTGCCCCTCTGGCTTTCCCTTCGAGACGGCCTGTGTAAATTCTCCAGAGGCGGCAGACGTAATTCAAAGCTAATTTTTGATAAGTGGTCCCAGTCAGGGACACCTGACCGACTCGGCCCACAAAATGCAGGACTGCTCCATACCAAGCTTCGGGTCCAGCGGGACGGGCAAATGGCCCCACGACCACAGACAATCAGAAAGCATCAAGTAAAGCAGGGTCACCGTTCCCAGTCGCGATGTTGGAGAGCGCATGCGCACGTCGGCCTCGTCTCCTCGACAACAGCCGGCCTAGGCCTCGCCTGGGCTGCTGAGGCCTAGCCTCTGGCGACTCCGATGACCCAATGGATTCGCGGCAATTTTTCCTCGCTCTCTCCATCAGGGCTGGTACCCCCGCCACTTGACGCCTCTCACCGCAGCGGGGGCGGCCCCCTGAAGAGAACCTACGAGAGGTGGGTGGCCGGAGGCGGCTGGTCGGCCTCTCACGCACGGCGCGTTCGGAGACGGTTCATCTCGGTGACATGCAACCCAGGTTCCCGCTGCTGCTGAAACCATCAGCCGGGCCTTCTGCAGCTCGGCGTCTGACCGTTGTCGGTTGATGTACCTCGCAGACCCACCATCAGCTTGGAGACCAAGCTGTCAGGGAATGCTAGTGTCCCTCATTCGAGCACCAAGGCGTCTCTGTCTGCCCAGTCTCTTAAGGACTTTTCCACGTTATTTCTTTTGGACCTCGTGAAGATTTCAAAGAACATACAAACAAACGCCACAAATACTTGCCTTTTGGCCATGAGGAATGAAGTGATCTGACATAGAGTTGTCATTGGTTCCATAAAGTGCCTTGAAAAGTTGCTACACCAATTCACAGTGTATTATAAACGATCTCTGCAGTGCAGTGTCTGTGGAGCCCAAACAAAGATGGATGGAAAAAAGGATGGGTTTGACAGATTATTGATATGCATTTTGCCCTTAAAATCCGTTTCTTTGATCAAGATGACAAAGGGAATCACGTTATCTATCGCTTTGATCTGTAATGGCGGCTCCTCTTAAGTGGTCATTTGGAAGGAAAGTATTGGAAAAAAACTCCACTTTTCTGTAAAATAAGTTGATTAGAATTCAGAATCCCAATTTAGAAGAATGCGCTTGCTTTCCTTCATTGAGATTGTTAGTTATAGAGAGCTGACCCTTCAAAAACTGGTAATATTTGGGTTTGATTATCCGTGGGCACTCTGACATATATGCAACTGTTCCGCGATTCACCTGTAATCTTGAAATCTTGGACCCCAACTACTGCATTCCAGCGAGGTTTTACTGTAATTGATTGTGAATTATTGTTCAAGCAAACAAGAGTATCGGTTTTCTTGGTCCCAAGGGGTCTGATATCTCTGAAATTGTCAAAAGTCTTTGCTAAAACTGCATTGTGAACAAAGTTGACAGCGAAATAAATCAATCTTATTAATAAGATTGACCTTGTCTGACAGCTCTTCAACCAAATTGCAGGTAGATTTGAGCACGAAAATGGTGAAAACTTAACATTCCAAGTATGATTTTATGAAGAACCTACCATGACGAAAGGCTCAGGCCCAAAATATTGGTTACATATCTTTACCTCCATTGGCACTGTGAGACCTGCTGAATTCTTCCAGCAATTTTTTTTTTGAAGAACATGATTCTGTAACAAAAAATAGACACTTGTTTGGAGGAAATGTTCCGACAACCCCTTATAGATAGCAGGGGTTGGCTCCTGTTGGGAGTAAGTTCCTGAATCCAAACAGAAAATGCTGGAAAATCTCAGCAAGTTGGTCTGTAAAATGTGAAAAGAGAAAATATCAACATTTTGGATCTGCGACCCTTCTTCACAACTGAAAAGACAAAGATGCAAGTTAGTTTAATGCAGCTTCTTAAAACTTGGCTTTGGCAACACGCAAGAGTATTGTGTGCAATTCTGGGTTATTGGGAGTATTGGAGACTTGAGGGGAGACATCATGAAAATTTTATAAAATTAGGGGAGATATGGATCTTCCTAGGGGAAAATGTCACATACTTGAGGAGTTGAACCATAAAGTCTGCAGACACTGGGTCGAGTGTAATGTGCAAAAGTGATGGAGAAATTCAGCAGGTTGCGCAGCATCAATAGCAAGCAAATGTTTCTGGCCTGAGCCCTTTGTTATGGTAAGAGCAAAAGGCAGCGGCAGCGGTGCCTGAATAAAAAGCTGGGGGTGGGGAGGGGGCAGGTGGAGGAGGAACAGTGGGGGGAGGGAGGAGGAGGGGGAAGCACAGAATAACATTTCTATCACTTATCAGGTTTTTTTCTCTTCTACCCTCCCACCTGTATGACCTCTTGCTTGTTAAGCTGTGCTCCTCTCTCTCTTCTTCCTGCCACCACTCCACTCCCCCCCACCACACCTTTTTATTCAGAATCTGCCTGTCTTTTGCTCATTTCTTGACAAAGGACTCAGACCTGAAACGTTGGTTGCCCTTTACTTCCCATAGACCTGCTGATTTTCTCCAGCACTTTTGTGCATTACATCATTACATGCTAGTGCACATGTGATTCGGTGAGGGGTTGTGGGTGTTGGATTTTAATGGAGATGAGTGTGAGTTGTGGGTGCTTGGAGTGGGCTGGTAGGGATGGTGGGTGGTGGAAGTAGGTATGATCGTGTTTAAGAAGCTTCAAGTCTGTCACTGTCGAGTCTTTCTACACAATGTCGTTTTCCCAAAAGTTTTGAGGATTTGAGGTATAGTGGACCCTAGAATTTGTCAAATTTAAGAAAACTAATTCAAATAGACAGATTAGAGCGGGGATGGCCAAACTTGCTTAACGCACATACAATAAACCAGATATCTGAGAGCATCAAGACATGAAAAAAGATTACAGACACATTTTCACTCTTAAATGAATATATTGTTTTTAATATATATAAATATTAATAAATGTATGTGAATAATAATATTTATTCATGTATGTAAATTTTTAAACTGCAAATTTTAATAGTTTCAATAATCAAAAAGTATGCATGTACATTCTAAATATTTTCAAAATCCTGATTGATTTTCTGATTTGCCTCATTAAATAAATTTAAGATAGATTTCAGCATCTTAAGGAAATTAAGGGTTATGGGGGAAAGGTGGAGCTGGGCGCATAGCCAGATCAGCTCTGATCTCACTGAATGTGGGATCACGCTCAATGGGCTAGATGGACAACTCCTGCTCCTGTTTCTGATGTGTTCTCTTCAGGAATGCTGCTCCCCACTGGTCTCTTCAGATACCTGCACTATTGTAGTGTTCACAGACATGCGCACGATACGGGAAGTGACCTGATGCAAAGCTGTTGTGAGCACCGGCTCAAACAATTCCTGTCATAGCTGTACATTATATTTCAAAAAGCTGCATGTGGATTGCAAGCCAAAGTTTAGCCACCTTGGAGTAGAGGGATATGTATCATGAGCATTGTAGTTTAATTTGTGTATCGAGTTTGACGCAGATGTCGTTGGTTGAATACCAGTTGCTGTGCAGTATTATTCTATATTCTAGGAAATAAGGTGGGAGAGGGATATGTAGAGCAAAGGGATTAAGCAATTTCAGCACATCAAAAAAGATCATGGCTAGAGTAATGAGAGTCTCTTATAATATATTGTTATGGCAGTGCCTCACTTGGATGTCTTCAATGGTAGGAGGTTGAAGCTCATGATGAATTTGGCTTGGTTTGCCATTTTCTGCAACCTCTGTTTCTGAACATTCAAGTTTCCAAACCAGGTTGTGATGCAATCACAATATACCTTACACAATAAGCCTAGAGAATTTCAGTAGCATATTATCAGCCTTTGTATGCTGTCTTCATGTGCTATACCCAGGAGCGATCCTCCAATATGGGATGCCCAGGAACTTGAAGCTACTCATTCTCTCCACTGCCATTCCCTCAATGAAGATTGGCTTCCCCTTCCTACCATCCGCAATGAGTTCCTTGGTCTTGTTGCGGTTGAGAACAAAATTCTTGATCTCTTCTGTATTATGGAATAGAGTTCCAGATTTCTAAATTTGGTTATCTGTTTAGATGGGATAATGGTGTTAATGCTGATCTGTAGTCAATAAATAACCATCTGCATTTGGCTGATCTTCGACAAACCAACAGTGAAAATCAGGATTTCATATGACATGGTCGGGGTTACTCTTAATTTAGACATACAGCATGGTAACAGGTCCTTCTGGCCCACAAGCCTGTGCCACCCGATTGACCTACACCTCCCCCGATACTTTTTGAAGGATGGGAGGAAACCGGAGCCCCCAGCGAAAACCCACGCAGACACAGAGAGAACATACAAATTCAGACAGCGTGGGATTTGAACCCTGGTCCTGATTGCTGGTGCTGTAATAGATTTGTTGTTCCACAAGTTTGCATTGGATCTCATTATAATAGTGGAAGCTTGGTCATTCCTGTGGACTGAACAAATGCCCAATCTGCGCTTCGTTTCCCTAGTTGACAGAAAACCACATTGTGAACACTGAATGCATTGCGTTAGATTGAAAGAGGTACAGATAAATTGCTGTTTGGATAACTGATGGAGTGAAGATAAGATGTATAAAGATAGGTGCTGCATCTCTTATGGTTGCATGAGAAAGTACTCTACTGTGGCAAGTGGTGGGTGGGTTCAGAAGGTGCAAACAGGAGTCTCAATGGGAGCAACCTCTTTGAAATGCTGGGAGGAAAGGGGTTTATGTGTCTTGTGCTGGAATCTTTTTGGAGCAGGCAGAAATTGTGAAGGGTGATCTGTTGAATGCGAAGCCTGGTAGGATAGACAAACCCAGGGAACTTGTTCTGTCCAGGGTTAAGAGTAGGGGTGCAGGAAATAGTTGAAATACAGTCGTCTACTCTGATAGAGGAGAAGTTACGATTTTGGGAATTCTTGAATATTCTCTTAAAATCATATTATTTTGGTCTTTTGTTCCAGTGTCCAGGCTTCTAATAATGAAATTGAATGGAAATCGGTAAAGAGGCAAAAGCTGGGTAAGTTTTCTTTTAAAAATAATATTACATTTCAAATTCAGTTCGTGAAGGTTGCCTAGTTGGTAACCAGGAAGTGTATAATGGTTACGTGGAAGTCCAACTCCCAATTAAATACCACACGGTGGTAGATGGAAATGTAGAATTGCATTCCCTTGCAGAAAATCACTTCCAATCTAAGGGGGAAACATGACACATTTGTTAAAGTGTGGCAGTCATATCTGAAATACATGGGCATGTAGATTGAGTAGTTCCCCCTCCCTGTGGGATATAGATATAAAAACCAATCTTAATAGGGATAAGATTGGAGTTAAGGAAATGGAACATGGTACAGACGACGTACATGTTTTTGTTTTAGTTTGTTCTATTTTAGTTTTGTTTTTCAGTTTTTTTTCTTTTATTTCTTACTTGGTTTATTTATTTAATTAGGTTTTTCCTTTTTTTAGGTCGTTGGTGGGGCTCTCAACCCCACTTGTATTTGAGGAAGGAGAGGGGGGGGGGTGGAAGAAAGCATAATCTCTGTACATTCCATGAATATTGAAAAGGATTGTATTGATTGTTGAAATTACTTCGAGTCTGTAAAAAAATCAAAATAAAATATTTTTTTTAATGTTAATGAATTTAGAAAGTTAAAACATATTGTAACTTTATTGGCTGAAACTTAATGTCCTGTTCTGACCATACCCAGAATTCTATGAGCAGTTCAAGGCAACAATTTTTAGGACATTATGGGAAACAAGAGAAGAAATTATAGGAGCCCTGGCAGAGATATTTGTATCACTGTTAGGCACAGGTGAGAGGTGCTGGAAGACTGGAGGTGGCTGATATTATGCCTTTAATTAAAAAGTGAGTAAAGCTGGTGAGAATGTCAGTTGTGAGTACGTATTTGGAAGGGATTCTGAGCAACAGGATCCATGAGCATTTGGAAAGGCAAGAATTTATTAGGAATAGTCAGCGAGGCTTTGTGTGTGGGAAATTGTGAATCGCAAACGAGGTTTTTTTTGAAGAAGTGATCAGGAGTTTTGATGAGGGTAAAGTGGTAGATATTGTCTCTGAACCTCATCAAGGCCTTTGACAAAGTCCTGTGTGTATGTTGGTCCAATAAGTCAAATTGCATGGGATCTGGCCTGAACTGGGCAATTGGATACAGGATTGCTTGACAGTTGGATTTGGGGTGGTAGTGGAGGATTATTACTCAGATTGGTGCTCTATAACCATTGATGTCCCAAAGGATTCTGTGTTGAGTCCTCTGTTGTTTGTCATCTGTATTAACAACTTGGATGACAATTCAGTAGCATGTTCAGTAAGTTTGTGGATGACACCAAAATGAGTTGGTGTGGTGGATAGTGACAAAGATGATCAAATAATACAACAGGAACCCACATGGCTCATAACTTTAAGGCCATGTAAGATCTAAGGCAAGCTGGTGATAGGTGACAGAGGTCAGTTGTGACGACTGCTTTTTTGATTGGATGACTAAGATTAGTGGTATAATGCAGGAATCAGTGCTAGGACTTTTGTTCGTGATTTGTATATTAATAATTTGGATGTGAAAGTGGTGGCACAAACATTGATGGTGTGGTGGATAGAGAGGAAAATTGTCCACAGCAGGATATGGCATAGATGGAGAATTGGGTGGAGTAGTGGCAAATGGCCCCGGACAAATGCATGGTGATGCATTTTGGGAAGTCAAATAGGGGTAAAACTATAGTTCCCAGAAGGTGGCAACACCAGGGTGGTGAAAAGGTATATAGCATGTTTGCCTTCATTGGTTAGGACATAGAGTATATGAATTGGGATGATCAGCTGGACTTGGTCTATTGTGAGCTGTTTTGGTCATTCCACTGTGGGAGATCAGAGGACTTTAGTTTTAAGGAGAGATTGGAAGGGCCAGCACTTTTGTTTACTGGATTGGAAAGGATGGTTTTGTTTTTTCTTGTAACGAAGGAGGCTGAGAGAGCTGTATACAAATTGTGAGAGGCATAGATGCATAGTCAGAATAATTTTCCCAGAGAGGTGGTCTTTAAAAAAAAAACAAGGTTTAGTAAGCCTAAGAGAGAAAGGAGTTAAAAGGTTGAGGGGCAAGCGTTATTTCAGCCAGGAAATAGTTAATATAGGAATGCGCTGTCATTGGATTTGTTGGAATTGGATACATTCATTACATTTGAAAGGCATTTTGGCAGGCAGAAGGAAAGGCAAGTTATAGAAGGATATGGACCTAATGCAGGAAAATAAATGGGTTTGTTGTTGATGAGCAATTTGTTTTGGCATGGATGTGATGAACTGATTCTGATTCTATGACCTGAATAGGATATTGGTGGATGCAGGTCATCCAGAGTATAACATTGAATACAGTACTGGTATGGTGAATCATAAATTTATTTATGGTTTGAATAGATTTGATGAGATTTGTCCAAAAGTAGTAGATGATGACGGATTGAGGGATTTAGTGGGCTGTAAATGATTAAAAATGTTTTGGTATTGTTAAAGCAGTTGGTTGTAGATGTGCACATCAAGGATTCAAAGGTTCCTTTTATCATCACGTAATAATACTGTACATGTACAAATATAATATACATGATGTACTCCAACCTTTGTTTGCCTTAAGGCAAAGAGTCGCCATGAGCATAGCCTGGCACTCTCAACAATAAGAGAAAGAGAGACCTTTCAGAGACACTGAGTGCTCCTTATTTCGCCTCCAGCGCTCCCTCCGCTTCTGCAGCCGCACAGACTCCAGATCAAACCATCAGTCTGGAGAAAATGTTGCCCTAATTTTGTTCTTCATCTCTGGGAAGATGGTTCCTGATTGCTGACTCACAAATCCTGGGAACAAACTACAGGGATTAGCAATGATCCAGCAATATGTCTTCAGCCTATCTTCCCATAGAAAGAACATGGAAAAGATGGTCAGTCAAGGAGAGTGGAGCAAAGTTCAGTCACCAGAAGAAAACAAATTGTTCTTTGTTTTCTAGATTACTTTGTGAATACGGTTAAGGAGTATTTAACAGGATTTGTCAGCTATATAAAATCTTTACCAACATTTGGTTACAAAGTCATGCAAGTAGAATCCATATCCTCCGTGGAGAGGAAGTCGAGACAACCATTGAAACAGGTCAGTGATGTAATTGGTTGAGACTATTTTTTTAAAAGAATGCAGTAAAAAAAAAACATTATCCAGAATTCAAGCAACTATCAAAAAAATTGAGGAGAATAAATAAATAAATCAATAAAAAGATTTAAATAAATAAGAATAAATAAAAATGTAAATGGAAGTTTAAAATTGTAAAAGCAAATGTTCTCCGATGTAACAAATAAACCTTTGATGAAGATGGGAACAAATATTCAGCCAGTAGAGGGCCTTTGTCGTGCTTTGCTCGTAGCAGCCGTTTGAATAAAGTGTTTGAAGTGTCAGGATGAAGAGCTGGTTGATGCCACTCGCCGTTGGGGTGACTCTCTTAAAGTGTCTCCTTCTCCCAGCTTATTTATCTTTATTAGTATATTATTAAGTATATTAGCAAGGCTTCATTTGTCAGCTTGGGGGGAGGGGGAGTTAATTACCTATAATGTTATTGATCATCTTTTGGGATGCTCTGTGGAGGGGGAGAAACTTGCAGATAGAGTGAAGGTTAAATGTTTTCAAAGAATGTGACTGAAAACTAAGTAAAATGCTTTAAGGTTTATATATTTGTGCAAGTGAAGTTCATTCTGTGTAAATGCAATATAGTATTTTTGTATTTTTATTCTTAATGCAGTTAATTAGGCATTGTAAAAGTAGGACTCAAGCAACCAGAAGATACATCTATCAATCCCTGTAGGTGCTGGATTCCAGGGATGTTACTATAATCAGAAAATAAAATTAACCCACTATGTTAATCACATTGCCTTCCTATATAACTAACTGATGGTGTAAATTGCAGAGGAACTCCATGGGAACTGTTTCAGTCCTGTATCTTGTAGAACAAAAGGCTTCACATCTATTAAGAGAGGATCACATGGGAGAAGGTGTGCATGAGTGGGGGGTGATTAGTTTAGATTGTTTTTGCTCTTCTAGTTTTTTGTGCAGTCCAGCTTTGTGTTTTTTTTGAGGACCCTGGCTAATGCCCACAACTTGTCAGTATTCCATTGATTTAACAAGGGTTTCTTTTCATTATGGCTTGCTTCTTGTTTTTTGCATTTCTGGAATGAAGGATAGCTAGATTTTCCTGATGCATGGGCTTGAGGTTCTTGATGCAATCCTAAATGCTCCTTCTCCACTCCAGTGACCAGGGGTTGGAGATTCTCAATAGTCAGTAGGGAGTTTGGATTTCTTTTCTGTGGGAACTTAGACCACATTAAAAAAAAATTCCACTGTCTGCTTGGTAATATTTTCCCATGACAGAACTTGGAATAGTGTCGTTCAGTAATCAATTGTCAGGGTTGCCCAAAAGAACTGACAGCATACATAGAGCTTCATTGCTGGGGATGTTGGTTCACTTACCCTTCCAGGGGATTTGAAGGATTTTGCAGAGTAGATATTGGTGATAGCTTTCCATATCTTAAGAATTGCCTCTTCATGAAGCTAGACCTCTGAAGTTCAGCATTGCTTTCAATGAAGAAGCACGGCCATTAATCACTTGAGGAAAAGGATGTCTGAAGATCAAACATGGGTTGAAACATGGCCTTCTGGGAAGCAGTGAACTATGTCCTGTATGCCCTGAGACCTGGACTACCTGCAGCAGGCACCTTAAGCACTCTCATGTAATGGGTATTTAATGTGCAAAATTGCAGGAATGTTGTAGAGGAGTTGGCTTTTTTTTGAGTCTGGCTGCAGGTTGTAGAAATCGCATGGTGTTTCACAAATCACCACTTTCTCATCACGTTGTTGGCTGCTTTGGATTGTGCATTGCTATTGTTTGTAAATGAAAGCCCAATCAATTCAGGAAAATAAATGGCAAATTTTTTTTTAAATGATAAAAGTTAGCACTTTTGTGCATTTAACTATCCAGAAGTTTGTTTTCATGTTCATAATATATGATTAGATTTTCTTTATATTTGACATCTCCCTCCTTCAAGGAATTTTCCTCCTCCCTGACTGATCTCCGTGTCTCCAGTTCTCGGGATGCTGTATCAAAAGTGGATTTAAAATTGGGTAAGTCCAAACTTTCCTTGGTTGGTACACATCTTCCTGTTGTCTGCCACTTATTTTTCTTTAATACTTTCTACCTTTTGTATATATTGAAAACTTTGCCCAAGAGGTAAAAAATGCTGTTACTCATCCAGGTAATAATATCCTAGATCTAAGATGAATCTAATAGCAGATATCCATATCCAATCATCTAGCCACCGGTAAGTCATTGACCAAACTCTGTAATCAGAATCAATGCAATTTCCATTTAGTCATTGAACCAATTGTATTGTGGAAAAAAATCTACAGTATGTGAGCAAATATAAGTTAATGTTAGAAATCTGAAAGAAAATGAGATGCTCAACAGATTAGCCAATCTTGAGAGAAAAACATACTGAGTATTTCCAGAATTTTTGGTGTGCTTTTGGAAATTAAAACCTAGCAAATTCTCCTTTGCTAAATCTCCACTAGGTTTGGGACTTTCTGTCCCAATTTCTGGTTTCTAAAAATTGATTTACAACCTGTAGTTTTGATGAAACTTGTGCTGAAGCTTCATGTATTATTTGTATAGAAATAAAGGCATCACAACTTACTCCAGCTTTTTACTTATTAATTTGTCACTGTTTGCCAGAAGCAGATTTTGGCATTTCTTATTCCTGGTCCTGTCCTCTGTTTGTCCCTATCTAATCTTGCATTCCTTTGTTTTTCTCCTTGTTGACTATGATCCCCTGAAGTTTCTTTTCATCCTTAGTCTCTTCATTTGGTTTGGCAGTACTGTTTCCTAGTTCATGCTCTCTCAGTCTGGAACAAGGGCAGAGGAGTTCGGACTGTAGGGCCATGTCTTGAACCATTTTTTAACATGTAGGCAGAGCAGACTATTTGGAAAATTTATAAGAATCCCATGAAGGTGGATACATATGGAAAGACTCTGGGTTTCTTCCCTTCAATGAAAAAGCGAGGATAGAGATTATTGTTTCAACTCCAGTAAAACAAATCTAGCACAGACAAATTTAATAAAATAATGTTGTGCTGTACTTAATTACTCTGATTTTTATTTGGAAGTTAATAACTTTCTTAATGACTATTGACCAATAGCACTTAGATCAACAGTGAGGAAATGTTTTGAAAGGCTGGTCATGAGCATATCAGCTTTCGTCTACATTCCCATTCACCTATCGCGGCAACAGATCTACAGAGGATGCCATCTCACTGGCTCTGCACAAAGCCCTGGAACATCTGGACAGCAAATATACATACATCAGGATGCCCTTTATCGACCACAGTTCGCATTTAACACTATCATCCGCTCAAAACTGATCAACAAACTCCAAAACTTTGAAAGTTAACACACCACTGTGTAATTGGATCATAGATTTCCTCATCTCCAGTCCCACAATCAGTGAAGATTGTTAAGAACTTCTCCGCAATCTCCACCAGTTCCGGAACACCACAGGGCAGTGTTCTTAGCCCCCTGCACTACTCACTTTACACCTTCAACTGTGTAACTCAGTATGACAATACACCGTCTACAAATTTACCGATGATACCACGGTAATGAGTTGTATAAAGTAAGGTGATGAGTCTGCATACAGGATGGAGATTGAAAACTTGGCTGAATGGTGCACCAACAACAACCTCACATTCAATGTCACCAAAACTAAGGAGCTGATTGTTGACTTCAGGAAAGAAAAGCCAGAGATATACAATCCAGTGATCATTGCGGGATCAGAGGTGGAGAGGGTGAGCACATTTAGGTTCATGGGAGTCACTATCTCAGAGGATCTTTCCTGGACCCAACACATCAATGGCATCATGAAGAAAGCACATCATCACCTCTACTTCCTCAGGAGTTTAGGGAGGTTTGACGTGACATTGGGAACCCTGGCAAATTTCTACAGGTGGTGGAAAGTGTGCTGACCGGCTGCATCACGGTCTGGGATGGGGACACCAATACCCCTCCAAAGGTATTGGACACAGCCCAGGACATCACAGGCAAAACACTTCCCACTATTGAGTACATTTACAAAGAGCACTGCCGTCGGAAAGCAACAACAATTATCAAAAACTCTCACCACCCAGCAACCGCTCTGTTCTCGCTGCTGCCATCAGGAAAGAGGTCTAGGTGCCACAAGACTCACCTCACCAGGATCAGGAACAGCCGTTACCCCTCCCCCCATCAGACTCGTCAGAACAAACTCAATCATGGATTCATTTAAGGACTCTTACTTCTGCACTTTATTGATTTTCGTTGCTCTTCCTGTACTGCCCGGTCAGTTTGTTTGCATTCATTATCTGTTTACAGTTCTTTTGATGGTTTTCATGTTCTCACTGTGTGCAGTTAATGTTTGCACCACCAATTAGTGGTAATTCTGCCGCGCCTATGGGAAAAAGAATCTCAGGGTTGTGAAAGTTAATGCTGTCTTGTTAAATGTGAATTTATGATAAATTGGAATGAATTCTGTCTCACTGTTCCAGAAAGAACAGAATCTGTGGTGTTGTCAATCTTCTGTGCATTTTTTCCATCCTGATCTTCCAGGAATATAGTTTCTGCAAATCTACGAAGGAAAATGTAATCGCCGAGCTTCAATACATGTTGTAATCCAGTACATTGGTTGTGGACCTTTGATCATCAATTACGGAACAAAGTTGGAAACTTCAGTTGAAATCACTTTCAACAAGGATAAACTGGGCTCAGGACACTATTTTCATATTGCTTTTTGGTTGCTTTCTAGATATTGACCAGGAATTAAAGAGGAGGAACCATGGGATAAAGCAAAAGTAAGTATTTCTTGAAAACATCAAGCTATTCTTTTTCTGACTTTAAATACACTCTTGCGTTTTCAAGTATTCTCTCGTAACATTCTGGAAGAGTGAGACAACTAAACTCTTGGCCCACGGATGGGCTATTGTAGGTATTATTACAAAAGTGCATCAAAATCACAAAAAAGGATGAGCAGTGTAGTAAGGCACTGATGTGTAATTTTAAAAGGATCTCAGTTGATGAGTGGTTCTGCTTGCTTGAATTTTCCATTAAAAAAAATATAAATAAAAATGTGTGAGCTCACTATGCTTTCACTTTAATCAAATCCTTTTCCCACATCAAAAAGGTTACTCTCGATATGCTCAGATGTTGGTTCTAGCCCATTTCTCTGGCTGAACAACAAACAGCCTTGTAGTCTCCAGTTGCAAATTCTCATTCCAACTTTGGTCATCGAGCAGACTGATGCTGGCATTTCTGGACAAAGATGTGTCAGAAGCATCACAAAAGGTAAATGGGAGAGGTATTTACTTGTGATCTATTTGTCCTGAACAGAAAACTCCCTGAACGTCCAGGAAAAATTAGTGAGCTCCCACCTTTTCCTCTACAGTACCGGAGCCTTCCATCCATACCTCTGCCGAATAGGAATGATGTCGGACTCAGCACAGTTAACCAGGTGAAATTGCTATTAATTCTTAGTGTTTATGAGAAAAGACTGTTTTCATTTGAGCCAACAAGGCTGAGGGTGATGTGATCAAGGTAAATGAAGCTCTGAGGGGCAAATATGAGGTAGATGGTAGGAATATGTTCCTCCTTGTTCTAAACGTCCTCCACTTTTGACTCCCCTTTTGGGGAAGAGGCTTGGCTAGAATCTGGAATATGCTGTCTGAGCCAGGTACTCTCACAAGATGTAAGTATCTAGAAAATACTTAAATTGCCAAAGCATAGGCATTTGGTAAATGGGATTAGAGTTGTTGGTTCCTGAAGGACATGTTGAGCCAAAGAGCCCATTTCTGAATTGAATGGCTGGTCAGAATGACCAATCAAGATTTGATAGCATGGAGGGATGATGGTGAAAGGGAAAAATAGTAATGAGTCAGGTTTTTGCTCATGCATTTCTTGTCATGTACATTGTGCAATGTATATGTGTGTTTATTGTCGTATACGTGGTAAAAATTCTTGCTGCAACAGAACATGTTCTTCATTTTAAAAACCTACAATAGTATGCATTGAATTGAAAATAGATTTTCAAGAGCAGTCGTATGGTATGATACCAAAAACGCTGGCAAATTTCTACAGATGCGTGGTAGAAAGTGTGCTGACCAGCTGCATCCCAGACTGGTATGGTGACACCAATACCCCTGAGCATAAAGCCCTCCAAAAGGTAGTGGGCACAGCCCAGGACATCACAGGCAAAACCCTCCCCACTATCAAGAAAATCTACAGGGAACGCTGCTGTCAGAGAGCAGCAGCAATCATCAAAGATCCCCACCACCCAGCACATGCTCTGTTTTCGCTGCTGCCATCAGGAAAGTGGAATAGGTGCCACAAGACTCACATCATCAGGTTCAGGAACAGATACTACCCCTCCATCAGACTCCTCAACAACCGATTCAGAGACTCATTTAAGCACTCTTACTGATTTTTAAAAAAATTCTCTTTGTATTGCACAGTCAGTTTGTTTACATTTGTTATATGTTTACAGTTCTTTATTTGTTTACATTTATACGCTGTGTACAGTTTTATTGCACTACGAATTAGTGGTAATTCTGCTCGTCCACAGTAAAAAAGAATCTCAGGTTTGTATGTGATATCATGTATGTACTTTGGCAATAAATCTGAGATAATGTATATTCACAGTTAGCACCATGCAAAAAAAAGTGGCATTGACAATAGTGCAGACAGTTCTTTTGGAGCAGTCCATGATAAGTGTAGCAAGGCCAAGTTTGAGAGCCTGATAGCTGTTGGATAGAAACCGTTCTTGACCAAGAGGTGCTGATTTTTGCCCTACTGAACCTTTCAACTTAAAAATCAAAATCATTGATTTTTAAAATAAGTAGCTTTTAAACACAAAAGAAATGGGGTCCAGAGGAGCCATCAAGACATGACAAAAGTAAAAACACAGAAATGCTGGAGAAACTTGGCAGGTCTCGCAGCATCCATAGAAAGTAAAGAATAATCGACAATTCAGGCCTGAGCCCTTCTTCAAGAAGACATTCTTCAAACATAGGTATACCTTCAGCATTTCTGTGGTTTTACTACAATCACAGTATCTACAGTCTTTTGTGTTTCACTCCATCAGGTTACGGCAGATCAGTTTTGTTCTCCGGGTGTTGACTTTAGAGTTTTGCCCAGAGGGAAGATGGCCTGCTATTTCTCACATTTCTTTTGTACATTTGAAATAATTCAAAATCGTAGTTGCAGATTGATGGAGATGTTCAGCAAAGTGATTAACCTCCCCGGTTTTGCCAGTTCTGATGTGCATTAAGATTTTCTTTGTGACTCCTTGAAGTTGATAAGCAATGTGGTTGTGATATTTTAGCACTTCATGAACACTCAACTCAACCAATGAGATTACAAGAAAAGGGAACAGAAGCAGCCCATTCGGCCCATCGAGTCTGCTCAGCAAATCCACCCTGCTAAACTGTTCTTGCATCTAGTTCCAAGTTCCGGCCTTTTCCCTATATCCCTTGATAGCTTTAGATACCAATCAATCTCCCCCTTAAATTTCCCCAATGATTGCACCTCCACAGCTGCATTGTGGAATGAATTCCACAAATCCACACCCCTCTGGCTAAAGAAATTTCTCCTCATCTCTGTTTTAACTGGGTCCTGTTGTGGTTTTTTGATGCCCAAAATGAGTCAGGAAATCCAGAGAATTCTTCAGAAAAGTTTAATCCTTTATTTGCAAACAAAAGCTGAGACAAATCAAAGCCTGGACTCTGAAATGCCTGTTGCTATGAGACACTGCCCTTTTTTATATTATAGTCCTGTCTTAATCACATTTCTGCACCCAATCATTCATAACCTTGTATCTTAACAGGATGTCATCCCTTGGCTCGCCACAATTATTTTCATTATTTTCTACCCATTAATCTAATCATGTTTAGAGCCATGTGTTTCATCATCTCCTGCCACTTGCTTCCTTCTATTCATTACTGTGGTCTTGTGTAGTAAAAACATAATGGATTACTACTTTTGTAACATAGTGTGTAAATTATTACATAGTAATGGATTAATGAATGGTAGCTCATTTGGTTTATTTTCCATAGTCCTTTCTAATTCTAAGACTGTGCCCTCTTGTCCTGTATTCACCCACGAAGGGAAACATCCTATTCACATCTACTCTGTCCATTCCTTTCAGCATTCGCAATGCTTCTATGAGATCCCCTTTCATTCTTCTATAGTCGAATGAACGGAGTCCAAAAGCCACTAAGCGTTCCTCATACGTTAGCCCTTGCATTCCAGGAATCATCCTAGTAAGTCTTCTCTGTACTCTCTCTAACATTATTGCATCCTTTCTAAAATAAAGGGCCCAAAATTGCACACATTACTCCAAATGAGATCTCACCAGTGCCTCATAGAGCCTCATCAACACCTCTTAAGTCTTGTACACTATTGTCCTTGAAATGAATGCCAGCATAGCATTCACTTTCTTTACTGTCATCCAACCTGGTGGTTAACCTTAAGGTTATCCTGCACGAAGGCACCTAAGTTCCTTTGCACTTCCAAATTTTGAATTTTATCCTCATCCAAATAATAATTTGCTTGTTTATTTCCTCTTCCAAAATGTACATTTCTCAACATTGTATCTCATCTGCCATTTCTTTGCCCACTCTCCTAAGCTGTCCAGGTCTCTCTGCAACTTTTTTCTTCAACACTTACGACTCCACCATCTATCTTGGTGTCATCTGCAGACTTTGCCACAAAATCATTCATTCCATAATCTAAATCATCAATATACATTATAAAAAGAAGCGTCCCCATCTCCAACCCCTGCAGAACACCACTAGTAACTGGCAACCAATCAGAACAGGATCTCTTTATTCCCACCCTTTGCTTTCTGCCTATCAGCCAAAGCTACACCCAATCTAGTATCTTTCCTGCAATTCCATGGGCTCTCATCTTATTAAGCAGTCTCTTATGCGGCACCTTATTGATAGCCTTTTGAAAGTCCAAATACACAACATCCATCCTACTTGAGATTTCTTCAAAACATTCCATTAAGTTGGTCAGGCAGGATCTTTCCTTCATGAAACCATGCTGGCTTGGACCTACCATCTCATGCACTTCAAGATATTTCATAACCTTGTCCTTGAGGATTGACTCCAATAACTTTCCAACAACCGACGTCCAACTAATAGGGATATGATTTCTTTTTTTCTACCTCTCTCCTTTCTTAAACAGTGGAATTACATGTACAACCTTCCAATCCTCCGGAACCATGCCAGAGTTCATTGATTTCTGGAAAATAAATTCCATTGCCTCCACAATCTCCAAAGCCACCTTCTTCAGAACCTATGGGTGCACCTCACCTCATCCAGTCCAGGAGACTTATCTACCTTTAGTCCATTCAGCTTACTAAGCACTATCTCTCCAGTAATCCTGTCTGTACTTAATTCTATTCCCTAAGACCTCTGACTATCAGGTCTATTGTTATTGTCTTCCTCAGTGAAAACTGACGCAAAAACATTCATTTAGTTCCTCTGCCATCTCTTTGTCACCCATTATAATTTCTCTAGAGAAGCGTGCGCACTACCGCGAAGTGATGAAAGAAGACACACACATGAGGAACTGAAGTCGACGACTGATTTATTGCACTAGCAGCTCTGCTTATATTCTCTCCCCACAGCTGATGACAGGAGTGAAGTCACACCAGTGTCGATATCTGATTGGGTGGAATTCCCACCGTTCTTAGTTGTTTCCCGCCATGCAGATGGTCACCTGGAACAAAGATCGTTGGCCCCCATGGGGTCTGCACAGTTGCTGCATTTGTCGCGCTGGGTTATGTCCCGGTTAGCGGGATGGTACACAACCTCCCCCCCCCAACCCCCACCCCCCACCCTGCCCCAATCAGGAACTGGCAATTGGAATGCTGTTCACCGCTTTCAGTGGCCTACTTCTGCATCGCGTGGGCTGCATGGAGACCGGTTGGCTAATGTCTAGGTGTGCTGGTTTGTGGCGGGCGAAAGTGAAAGTCTCTTCCTTACCGCTGATATCCAGCGCACATGTTGAACAATTGTGTATGATTACTTCATACGGTCCCTCATACAGCTATTGCAGAGGTGTTCAGTGTGTCCCCCTCTGAACAAAAATGTACTGACAGGACTCTAAATCTTTGGGGACATGGGTTTTGGCCTGGCCGTACGGCAGAGGCTGCGGAAGTGCAAGAGTGCCTAGTTTTTCCCTCAGCTTCGCCAGTGAGGCCGTGGGGTCTTCTGGGTCCTTGGCAGCTGCCAAGAACTCCCCCAGTATCACTAACGGTGCATTGTACACCATTTCAACTGCTGAGGCATTGAAGTCCTCTTTTGGCGTGATACAAATCCCCAGGAGGACACAGGGTAACTTGTCTGTCCAGTTCAGCCCCTTGAGCTGAGCCGCCTTTAGGTGCCTGTGGAACCGCTCCACCAACCTGTTGGCCTGAATGTGGAAAGCCATGGTATGGTGGAGCTGGGTTCCCAGCAACTTGGCCAGCTCTGCCCAGAGTCCCAAAGTGAATTGTGTACCTCTATTGGAGGTCATATGCTCTGGGACTCCTGACGCAGGTCTCGGTGGTTGTGTCGGCCAGCAGGACTATCTCTGGCCACCTAGTGGAGTGGTCAATCGTGATGAGGAGATATCTCACCCCACGGGAGACTGGCAGTGGCCCTACAATGTCAGTATAGACGTGGCTGAACTGTCGTTGCTGGCTTGAAAGTCTGGTGTGGTGGGGTGGGGGGGGGGGAGTGCCTTGACATGCGTCTGCACTTTGGATGTCTGGAAGACTGTGTAGGTCTTGGCCCAATGACTGACCTGTTTCCGTGCCAGATAAATCTACTGGCCACCATTTTAACCTAAGTCCAGATGGCTGGGTGCGTCTGGTTGTGCACTGTCCTGAAGACCTGCCGCCTCCACATTGCCGGCACGACGGGGCAGTGTTTGCCGGAGGAGACACAAGATAAAGGAACAAAAGTAGGCCATTAGGCCCATCAAGTCTGTTCCGTGACTCTACACTAAGCTGAATTATGCTCACACCTTGTTCCAATTTATAGCCTTTTCCTCATATCTCTTGATACCCTTACTAATGAGATGCTTATCCATTTCCTGTTTAAATATTCCCAGTGATCTGGCCTCCACTGCTTTGTGTGGAATTGAGTTCCACAGATCCATGACCCTCTGACTAAAGAAGTTCTTTCTCCTCCCTGTTTTAATTGGATAACTTTTAATTTTAAGACTATAACCCCTTGTCCTCGAATCACCCATCAAGGAAAACATCTTATCCGCATTCACTCTGGCAAAACCTTTCAAGATTCAAAATGTCTCAGATTCCCCCCCATATTCTCCTATACTCTACTGAATACAACCCAAGAGCTGCCAAACGCTCCTCATACGCTAGCCCTTGCATTCCAGGAATCATCCTAGTAAATCTCCTCTGCACCCTCTCCAACAACATCACATCCTTTTTAAAACTATACATTGTACTCCATATGGGGTCTCACCACTGCCCCATAGAGTCTCATTAACATCTCTCTACTCTTATACACTATTCCCCTTGAAATGAATGCTAGCATAGTATTCACCTTCTTCACTACCAATCCCACCCGTGCATTAACTTTTAGATTTCTCTGCAGGTTTCTTTGCACCTCCGAGGATTGAATTTTCTCCCCATCCAGATAGTTTTCTGCCTATTTATTTCCACTGCCAAAACGCAGAATCGAAAACTTCTCAACATTGTACTTCATCTGCCATATTTTTTGTCCAGACTCCTAATCTGTCTATATCCTCCTACAATTTAACAGTTTCTGCTCTGCCACTTATCTTGGTGTGATCCACAAATCTGGCTACAAAACCATTCATTCCACAATCCAAATTGTTAATATAAATTGTAAACAGCAGCGGCCCAAAGACTGACCCCTGTGGAACACCGCTTGTTACAAGCAGCCATTCTGAACAACTCTTTGCTTTCTGTCTATCAGTCAATTTTCAACCTAGTCCAATAGCGTCCCTGTAATGCCATGGGCCCTCATCTTATTTAGCAGCCTGACATGCGACACCTTATCGAAAACCTTTTGAAAATACAAATGTATAACATCCACAGCCTCCTCTTTGTATATCCTACCTGAGATTCCTTCAAAAAACTCTTAATAAGTTGGTTAGACAGGATCTACTCTTTAAAAAACCATGCTGAATAGGATCTATTCTATCATGCATTTCCAGGTATTTCATAACTAAATCCCAACCACCGGTGTCAGACTTGTAGGTCTATAGTTTCATTTTTTCTGTTTCCCACCTTTCTTGTACAGCAGAACCACATTTGCCACCTTCCAATCCCCTGGAACCACACCAGAGACTATTGATTTCTGGAAAATTGTCACCAATGGATCTACAATCTCCAAAGCCAGCTCTTTCAAAACCTACTGGTGTACTTTGTCCGTTCCAGGAGATTTATCTGTCTTTAATCCATTCAATTTACCTAGCACAATTTCTCTAGTAATCTTAACTATATCCAACTCTACTCCCTGAAACCTCTATCTGTCAGGGATGTTACTAATGTCTTCCATAATGAATACTGACATAAAATATTGATTTAATTCTTCTGCCATTTCTTTATAACCCATTATAATTTCCCCAGCATTGTTTCCTATTGGTCCTATGTCAACACGTGTCTCTCTTATTCTTTATATATTTTAAAAAACTCTTGGTATTTATTTTATATTGTTTTCCAATCTCCTTTCATAACTCATCTTTTCTTTCCTTATGACTTTCTTTATTTCTTTCTGTAAGTTTCTAAAGGAATCCCAGTCCTCTGATTTCCCACTAGTTTTAGCTTTTATCTTAGCCTTCACTTCTTTTGTTAGCCACATTGGTACCATCTTTCCATTGACTAATTTCCTTTTCCTTGGAATATATCTATCCTGCATGCATTTTCTTATTTGCAAAAATATCTTCCAATCCTGCTCTGCTTTTCCAATTGACGAGCCAGTTCCTTTCTCATACCACCATAATTTCCTTTATTCCACTGAAACATTGATACATTCGATAACATTTTACCTTTTCAAATTTGAAATTGAATTCGACCATGTTATGGTCACTGCTCCCTAGAGGTTCTAAGACCTTTAACTCCCTAACGACCTCAGGTTCATAACACATGACTCAATTGAGAACTGCGGATCCCCTGGTGGGCTTCTCCACGAGTTGTTCAAAAAATCTATCTCTTAGGTTTTCTACAAACTCACTCTCCTGTGATCCAGTAATTTCCTGTCCTTCCCAATCTCCTGCCATATTAAAATCTCCCATAATTATTTTGTGACATGCCCTTTTTATTTCTGTCTGTATCTCATAGTTTACTTCCCAGCTGCTGTTTGGGGGCTTGTATATAACTGCTAATGTGATCTTTTTACCCTTGGCATTTTTTAATTCAACCCATACTGATTCTACCGCTTTTGACTCTATGTCCCTTCTTTCTATTGATTTAATGTCTTTACTTATCATCAGAGCCACCCCTCCACTTCTATCCTCCTGGCTATCTTTCCTATAGACTGTGTATCCTTGGATATTGAGCTCCCAATTGCGTGCTTCAATGAGCCATGTCACAGAGGAGCAACTGGCTGCCAGGACTGATGGCAACATCCTCCAGCCTGAGGGCGGAAACTGCTGTTCTGTATGCCTGAATCTCAGGGTCCTCTTGCTGTGCCTTGGCTAGGGCGGAATAGTCTATTCCCTGGGATGGGGCCTGGATGGACTCGATCACGGGGCGGGACAGTGTGTCGGCCACCACATTGGTTTTATCCGCAATGTGTCGGATGTCCATGGTGAACTCAGACATGTATGAGAGGTGTCACTGCTGCTTGGCCGACCACGGGTCAGACACTTTGTGAAAAGCAAAGGTCAATGGTTTATGGTCAGTGAGACCCTGAATTGCCTGCCTTCCTGAAAATACCAGAAATGCCTGACTGCTAAAGAAGGCCAGTGGCTGCCATTGCCCTTCGATGAATTGTTCCAGTACGTCCCCTATCGCTGTGCTGGAGTCATCTATTGTAAGAGCGGTTGGCACCTCTGGTCTGGGGTGTACCAGAAGGGTGTCATTGGCCAGAGTGTCCTTGGCCTTTTGGTATGCCTCTGAGGCCTCATTGTCTTTACCCTTCCCCACCATGAGTGCGAAAAGGAGTCACATGATGCAAGCCGCTGCACTGAGCATGGCTTGGCGAAATGCCGAATGGCCTCTACCTTTTCAGGCAAGGGTTTCGTTCTGTGCCTGTTGATTCGATGCCCCAGGAAGTTGATCGTTTCCAACCCAAACTGCCACTTAGCAGGGTTTATAGTTAGTCTGAATATCTGCAACCAGACACACAGTTGCATGAGGTGGGCCGCATCCTCTGTGTTGTTGCGGCTGATGCTGAGAACATCATCCAAATGGATGAACATGAATGGGAGTTCCCGACCCACCACGTTCATCAGCCTCTGGAAGGTCTGGGGTGCGCTCATGTCCAAAGGGGATTCTTAGGAATTCAAAGGGGCAATGATAGCGCTTTTATGGATGTCATCGGGATGGACTGGGATTTGATGATAGCCCCTGATGAGGTCGACTTTTGAAAACACCAGTGCCCCTTGTAAGATAATAGTGAAGTCTTGGATATGGGGCATGGGGAACCTGTCGGGAGTGGTGGCCTTGTTGAGGCAGCGATAGTCACCATATAGCCTCCACCCTCCTGCTGCCTTTGGTACCTTGTGCAGGGGGCGAGGCCCAGGGACTGTCGGAGTGCCACACTATCCCTGGCTCTTCCATTTTTTTAAACTCTCCTTTGGTGAGGGTGAGCTTCTCAGGGGGAAGATGGCACACCCTGGTGTGAAACGGGGGGCCCTTTGTGAGGATGTAGTGCCTAAGCCTGTGCTTCGGCTCAGCAGTGTAAAACTGGTGCCACCATCGAAGGGAACTCTGCTAGGATCCGCATGAATGCGTTGTCGGATAGCATAACAGAGTCAAGTTGGGGAGCAGGTAACTTGGCTTCCCCCAGGGTCATGGTTTTAAAAGTCCTGGCGTGCACCAATTGCCACCCTTTAAAGTCCACCAGCAGGCAGTGGGCTCGCAGGAAGTCTGCTCCCAGGAGTGGGTGTGCCACAGCTACAATCGAGAATTGTCCATGTGAACCGTTGCTGCCGAAGCAGAGGGGGATGGTGCGGGTGCTGAGTGTTTGTATGGTAGTGCTGTTCACTGCCCTCAGTGCCGGGCCCAGTTTGCTGTTCCAGGTGTTGTAGGCCGAGGAGAGGAGGAACTAATTTTGGTGCCGGTGTCAACGAGGAAGCTCCTTCCTGACAGAAAGTCTCACACGTGGAGGAGGCTGTCACATTGGCCAACCACCGCAGCCATTAATGATGGTTGACCATGGCGTTTCTCTGAAACGTGCAGGGTGGGCGGCATCAATGGGCCCCCACACCCCATCTTTGGTGATAGTAGCAATACTGTTGGGTTAGGGGGGGGTCCACGCCTCTTTGTTTGCTGTGACCTTGTTACCGGCTGTGTGAGGGGCCTCACAATCTGCTCCATTGAGATGCTGTTTTCTTTCTTCTCTCTGCAGAGCAGGTCTGCCTGGGCTGCAGCTTTCCTGGGGTTGCTGAAGTCAACATCGGCGAGCAAGAGTCAGATATCCTCAGGCAGCTGCTCCAGGAAAACCTGTTGAAAGAGCAGGGAAAGCCTGTGTCCCTCAGAAAGGGCGAGCAAGGCCCTGTCTCCCAAAACATCCATATGCAACAATCGGGCACCGATTAATCAGCCTGAAAGTGCTGATTAATAGCTTCTTGAGGGAATTGTAATTGCCTTGCTCTGGAGGCTGCCTTAGGGAGTCAATGACCCTTGCTGCCGTATCCTGGTCGAGCAAGCTCACCACGTGTGTTGTCGGCGTTGATCTGTTGAAGGTGGATCTGGGCCTTAGCTTGCTTGAACCATGTGTGGTTGCCAGGCAGACCTACAGAGGTCACCAATGTAGTGTGCGCACTACCGTGAAGTGTAGAAGGAAGACACACGCTCAAGGAGTTGAAGTCGAAGACTGATTTATTGCACTGGCAACTCTGCTTATATTCTCTCCCTGCTGCTAACGACAGGAGTGATGTCATGGCAGCACTGATCATCGATTGGGTGGTGTTCCTGCTGTTGCTCATTGTTTCCTACCATATAGGTTGGCACCTGGAATGAAGGTTGTTGGCCCCCGTGGGATCTGAGCAGTTGCCACGTTCGTCAGCCATTTTGTTTGCTGGGTCGCGTCTAGGTTAGCGGGCTGCTACACCAGCATCATTTTCAATCAGTCCAATATCTACCCCTGTCTCTTTTACTCTATTTATTAAAAAAACCCTTAATATCCATTTGTATATTATTTGTCAACTTCCTTTCATAATTCATCTTTTCTTTCCTCATGATTTTCTTTGTGTCTTGCTGTAAGTTTTTAAGTTTCCCAGACCTCTATTTTTCCACTGATTTTTGCTTCCTTGTATGCCCTCACTTTTGTTTTTATTTTAGGCTAAATCTCTCTTGTTAGCCCCATTTATGCCATTTTTAATTCATAATTTTCCTTTTTCTTTGAATATATCTATCCTGCACTTTTTTTATTTCTTGTAGAAATATCCAATGCTGCTCTGCCGTCCCTCCATCTAGCTTACTTTTCCAGTCAATTGTAATTCCCTTTGTTCCTCTGAAATATTGACACACCAGACATCAGCCTTTACTTTTCAGATTTGAAAATGAACTCAATCACGTTATGATCATTACTTCCTTCAATTCCCAAATCACCTCAGGTTCATTACACATCACCCAATCCAAAACTGTCGATCCCCTGGTGGGCTTATTGACAAGCTGCTCCAAAAAGCCATCCCGTAGGCATTCAACAATCTCACTCTCCTGAGATCCAATACCTTCCTGACTTTCCCAATCCCCTTTCATGTTAAAATCCCCATAATTATTTTGACATTCTCCTGACATAATTTTTCTTTCTCCAGCTATAGCTTGTAGTCCACTTCCCAGCTACTGTTTGGGGGCCTGTAGGGTCATTTTATCCTTGCCATTTCTTAAGAACAGAAAATTAAACACTGACAGGATAAGAATTGATGGAATTCAAATTTGAATCACATTCTAGAAGAAGAAGAGAGGGAAGGAATAACAATAAAATTGAGAAAAAACTAGAAAGGAAATGTAAGAAAAATAAAATACTGGTACACAATCCTTTATCCGGACACCTAAAATCTGGAAAGCTCCAAAATCCAACATTTTTTTTCCTGGTGCTGGTACAGCGGAGGGAGAGAGACAGCAGCATAACTTGGGTGGGTGGGGGGTAGGAGAGAGAGAGACGGCAGTGCGACTCAGGTGGGCGAAGGGGGAGAGATGGCAGCGTGAATCAGTCAGGCGGGGGAGAGACAGCAGTGCGACTTGGGTGGGCGGGGATGGGAAGAGAGACGGCAGCGCGACTCAGATTGGCAAGGGGAGAGAGACGGCAGCGCGACTCGGGTGGGCAGGGGGGGAGAGAGACGCCAGCGCGACTGGAAGGGTGTGGATACGGCAGCACAATTTGGGTGGGCTTAAATCTGGGGCAGCTGGCTTTCGTTCTGAAATCCCGAAAAATCCAAAATTCGGAACACGCTGTCCCCCAAGGGTTCCGGATAAAGGATTATGTAACTGTATGACCTTTAAAACTTCTCCAATAACAAAGAATGATTAACTGCAAGGCACATCAACTGTTAAATTGTGATGTTTTGTGGCAAGCTTAATGGACAACATGAAATTGTGCATTTTTGTAAAAATCACAAGGAAGTTAAAGTTGAGATGTTGCTTGGACTGTTGCAGACAAAGCTACAACCGAGAGTTTTGCTTTTCACAACAAATTCTTTTTTGTCTCCATATTGGAGCTATTAAGCCAAAATTGCGAAGTTCTTGTAATGTATTTTCAAATATTTTATTTTTGTTTTTTTCCATACATGGTAAACTCTCCAATACCAAAGTGTTTTTGTGTGTACACGCACAAGCGTGCATTATACTTTTTCATATAAGTTGAGTAGTGAAACCCCAAACAATCTCTCAAAAAATGGGGTCGACATAAGTTGGATTGGATTTTGAGCTGAATTAAGATCTCAAAAGTATATCTGACGTATAAATCAACCCTTGAAAAACCAAACAAAACCCCAACTGCCACATATTTTCATGGAGATTTTTATTGAAAACAACACAATTACAACCACACAAATAGCACCCTTCAAAATCGCTATCATTGTCTGAAAACAAAAAACACATTTAGAACCCCTCAAAATCACACTTGCTATCATTGTCTGAAACAAAGATGGCAGCAAACCATCCATACTCTCACTGTTTAAACAGTCATCATATGGATCCCAGTCTGTATCTGATGAGGTGGTTTCAGCTTCATTGTCAGTGTCTAACAATAAATCCTATTCCATGCCATCAATTGCATAAGAGACACTGCACTTTTTAAATGATTTTATCACAGTCTCTACTTTAACTTTGTCCCATGCCTTGAGCACAAAGTTACACAGCACATCAAGTGATGTAACATGCATTGCCCCGCCTTTTATAAACAACTCTTCTGCACTCAACATCCATGTATTCCATTCCTCGCGCACATGATCTTTGAATGGCTTGTTCAAGCAGACATCGAGAGGTTGCAATATAGACGTCAAATCACCTGGGATAACCATCATCTAAGTATTATGTAGTGCTAATCTACTTTTAGTTTCTCAGTTAAATTGTTGCAAAAAAATTTTCAGACCAGCAAACTCCGTTCTTTGTGTAAACAGTCTGGCTGCCTGTTCCACACATTGTCTATCCATAGTTTTAGACCATTTTCACCCATCCATCCTTTTTCATGGAATTGTACAAAAATACATGTAGGAATTTCATTTCAGATTTAATTTTGCGTTTGAAGATTACCGTGGGTCTTAACTTTGTCCCGTTGGCCATGCCAAGTCCTTTTGTGGCCTGTACTTCAGGTTTCCACAGTTTTATCACCTTTCCATTCCACTATTCTATTGTCTATCATGTCAAAGTTCATGGAGGTTTCAAACATGTTTCTAATATTTGCCAATGCAAACTGGTGCTTCTGCTTGTTGCGTATAATGCACTGGTGAAAACTTACAACTTTATGATCAAGATCTTTTGGTAGTTTCTGTGCAATTTTTGTTTTTTTGGCGTAATACCAGATTTTTTCTGTTCATGAAACTATTGCACCACCCTACTGTAGCCTCAAAATCATCACTGAGGTCTGGGTGCACTTAGCCCACTGCAGTGCAAATGTTCTTTTTTTTTTCGGGTGACTGTGTAGCAATCTTGCCTCTGTTCACGTACCCATTCTGCAGTGATTTTCCAACTCTGGCCAACGAGTGATTCCTTTTCTCAAAGAACATTGCCTTTTTGGTATTTTTCTTAAAGTTTCTTCTTTCTTCCTCCAATCTCTTACCAACTTCTCATGCCCATCAGATTTTCTCGCAGCAGCCCAGTTAAAGCTCGCTTCATATTTTCGTCATGTGCTGCATTGTGTCGATGGATCTTCCATGATAACAATCACCTCCAGCCAACACCCAGCAAATCAATCCATGTGATCTATGGGGATCACCGTATACGCTGGTCAACAGCCTATCTTTGCGGGTCGACTTGTACACTGGTCAATGGGGCGCCTGAAGCAGCAAGGAAATGGAGGTCAACTTATACACTGAATATACCATAAAACCCTTAAAATGAGGCTGATAAATGCGGTCGACATACGCTACTCGACTTGTACGCTGAAATATACAGTATGTATGTGTATATATTATATATATGTATATATTTGTTTTAAAACTTTTTTTTACAAAAAACATTCAAAACAACCCCTTCTCCCTCCCCCTCCCTTTTCCGTAATATAAATCCACACACTGTCAGATAACCATAAAAAATTCTATATGGAGAGGTCACTTGCATTTACTATTGTAGTTATAATTATAATTGGGCTCCTATATGATCTAAATATGGCTGCCACATTGATAAATATGTCATATTTATTCCTATATGTAATACTTTTCCATAGGTATGCAACTATTCATCTCAGTAGTCCGTTGTGCTATATGTCGAGGAGAGTCGGATTTCCAAGTAATTGTAATATATTTCTTAGCCATTCCTAAGGCTATTTTAATAAATTAAATTTGGAATTTAGTTAATTTATTGCTTATTTCAATAAGTTTACCCAAAAGATAAAGCTCCAGGTTGCCCGTGAAGGCCACCCTGGTTATCCTTGTTAATATTTCGGTAATATCCTGCCACACTGTCACACATGACTACGTGGCATATAAAAACGTTCCTATTTCTGACCCACCTCTAAAACACGTCTCCGATATTTCAAATTTTCATTTGTGCAACTTCTATGGTGTGAGATATAATTGGTGTAAGAAATTATATTGAACTAATCCATATCATGCATTTATAAATGGTGTCATGCTATCCAAACACCAATCAGACCAACATCTTAACATTATTGCAACTCTCTCTCTCTCTCTCTCTCTCTCTCTCTCTCTCTCTCTCTCTCTCTCTCTCTCTCTCTCTCTCTCTCTCAATTTCTGTAAACCTGGTTTTGCACTTTCATTCTGGAGAGCATGGAAATCTTAGTTATAAATTTAGGTGTTCTTTCTTTGGCTTGGCTTCACGGACGAAGATTTATGGAGGGGGTAAATGTCCACGTCAGCTGCAGGCTCGTTTGTGGCTGACAAGTCCGACGCGGTTGCAGCGGTTGCAGGTGTATTCCTCAGCCAAATCATTTGATCCATTTCACTAATTTCAGGTGGGCCAAATTTGGCTCCCTTCTCTCTCTCAGGAATGATCTTAGATGGAGAAAACAAAAGAAAATCCCATTAGCTACTCCATATTTATTTTTTAATTGTTCAAAAGATACAAGAGATCCCTCCAAATAACAATCCTCAATATATTTTATTCCTTTGTCATACCAGGAATTCAAAATTTTGTTGCCAGATTCATGGGCAGCCACACATTTTTACATAATGGTGTTCTTGGATATCCCTACTTTTTTTCCAATACACCTTTATTTCTTACCATATTCTAATCATATGTATTAATATAAGGTTATCCATTTTTTTTGTTATTAACTTAACATTCCACATAAATAAAGTCCTTCACTGTCCCCTTTTTTTATAGAATACAATCCCATTCGGAGCTAAAAAGAGGGACTGTCTTCTTCAAAGAAGCATGATAAAAATCTAGCTTGTGCTGATAAATAATACTCCCAGTTTATAATTCGATTTTAACTTTCCAATGAAATTCTCAACATGTTGTTATTTCATAGCAATCGCCTTATTTAATCTTTTAAATACATTTTTAGATAGTACAATAGTACTGTAATCTTTCCATCACCTTCATTTTTTAAAAACTTTATTTAAGATTTTATAACATGAATAACATATAGGATTACATTAAAAAAAATTAAGAATAAAATAATAAAATTACAATACAATATCAGTAATCTAAATAAACTATACCCTCCCCAATAATTATTACACATTAATAACCCAACTCAAATTAGTCCAACCCCCCCCTTTCCCCCCCAAAATAAAGAGTGAAGAATTAATAAAGTTAATAATATATGTGAGAAAAAAACCCACTTACAAAACAAAAACAAAAACATAACCGATTAAAATACTAACAAAAAGAAAAGTAATTAATACTAAGATATCAGACTTAAAAAACATATTTAAATCAAACTTAAATGCATATATTTAACAAACGGAGTTAAGATGAAACATGTATTTAACTCAAACTTAATATAAAAAATGAATAAAGTTAGTAACATTATCTATCAAAAATTTTTAAACAATAATCAATTCTTAAAAAAATTGTAGCATGAAAAAAAGATGAAAAAAAAACTTTCTCTATAGAGATAAACCTTCACCAAATATCAACTAACTTCACATCTATCATCATATTAGTCACATAAACCACCATCTTAAAACAAAATTCAAACCTCATTAAGCATTGTACAATTCAATTTTAGTACTCTTCCACCATTTTTCCCTTTTACTCTTGAATAGTTATTCAATAAAAGCTCCAATACCACATTTAAATATCCCCAATCATTACGTTAAAATTCAGATATCCAAATAATAAAAACACATCTACAACGAAATCTATATCTTCAACAAATGGAGCATAAACCACAAACAAAATTCAAGCCTCATTAAGAATTGTACAATTCAATTTAAAACTTTCACCATTATTCCCTTCGTTCTATAACTAAAATAGCAAAATAATATACACCAGAATTACCACTCCTTTCACCTTAAAGTTAAAGTAAAAATATTAAAAAAAACTTATCCATCCCATTCACATTTAAATTTCAGATATTCCTTATCTACTGAATAAACTTTACAAAAAAAACCACATCAATTTTTCGTTTTTTAAACAATCAAATACATTCTTATGCTTTTTTTTATATTTAAACAAAAAAAAACCCTTCACTCTTTAATCTAATAATACAAAAAAAAGGAAAAAAAACAGGTAGGAGGTTAAAAATACCCCCTCCCGTCTAAACCGCGCAATGCGGTAACTCCCAAAAAAAATGGGTGTGAGATAACTCACACGTAGCTGATTACTTTCAGGAAATAGTGCCTATCCAGTTCACTCTCCAACTCTCACTTCATCTTAAACTAACATCATCATTATTTAATATCCATTTTTTAAAAAAAACATTAGAAAAAAAATGAACAACTCTTCTTTTAATCAGCTCCAACTGCCGAGTCACCATTACAACCATTCCTTCTTGGAGCACGGCTCTTTTCTTCCATCTCTTGTCTCCTTAGAGATCGCGGCGGACTATGTCTCTGTTGAAACTGAGTCATTGGCAGCTCTTGAGAAAATGCTATAGCTTCCTTTGGAGAATCAAAGAACTTTGGTTGGCAACCATCTTGAAAAACCTTCAAAACAGCTGGATATCTAAAGGTTGCCTTGTAACCTTTCTTCCACAACAACTCTTTAGCAGGATTGAATTCCCGTCGTTGGAACATAACTTCTTGACTCTCAAATCCACATAGAAGAAAACTCGATTATTTTGAATCATCAAGGGTGATTTTCTCTGTTGTACATTTCTAATAGCCACTCGTAAAATTATTTCTCTGTCGTAATAATTCAAGCAATGAACCAAAACAGGTCTTGGACTTTGACCTGAAATAGGTCTTCTACTCAAGGCTCTGTGAGCACGTTCCAGTATTATACCTTCCGGGAAATGTTCTTGAGCCAACACCTGCGGAATCCATTCAGTAAAAAATTTTCTTGGGTCTGGTCCCTCCATACCTTCCGGCAAACCAATAATCTTTATATTGTTCTGTCTGGATTGGTTTTCCAAATAATCAATCTTTTTCACCAAATTTTTATTTTGAGTTTGTAAATCTTCGACCATTTTGGTCACATCAAAAACTTGATCCCGTATTTCGTCTATATCTTCTTCACACGAATTAAATTTATCTCTCACTTCAGCTTAAAAGCTCCAAACTCAGCCATCTGTTGAGAATGTATTTTCACCAAAGTATTAAACCTAGTACCAAGTTCAGTCATAATCTTGGATAATCCCTGCATTGTATAAGAGAATTTAGATTCATGATTCACAAAAATCTTTTCAATTGGAAGAGATTTTGTCTCAACAGATTCCTGCTTCTTCTCCAAAGGATCTTCTATTCCTTCCTTCATTCTGGTTGCCTTCCTTGTAGTATGACTGCGTGTGGAAACCCCAGCCACAGCCTCTCCAGCAATGACTGGAGGACGCTGGCCGGGGTTTTCCCCAGTCCATAATGTATTAAATTCTCCCAGTACATCAAGTTGTATAGGTTCTTGTATCTCAAGAGATGCAGTTTGCAGTGCCACCTCTACAGTTGACAAATGCCTTTGAGTAACTCTTTGTTCTAAAGACTGTTTGGTGCCCTCTTTAGGGGGCTCTACCGATGTAACATAGAGCTCTACATCCGAACACTGTACCTCTCTCCTGGGATCCATTTCACGCTGAGTCCCGGTGTCTTTCCTGTAGGTAGGCTCCAAAACTTGAACTTTTGGAAAATGTAGTTTTTTGATGATCTGTTGTCGTTTTTTTTTGCTCTTTTCCACCAATTGTACCATCATAAGTTAAATTAACAGCACTGAAATTATCTAAACTTTTAAAGAATTTTAACGGGCATTTCTAGACAAAACAATAAGATAGAGTCAGGAGAGGACTGGAAGGCACGTCTGATCCTTACGCCATCTTGCCACGCCCCCCCCATCACCTTCATTTTAATACAATTTACTCTTCCCACTAAAGTAATTGGCAAGTAGGAAAAGAGTCTTGGCACACATTATCTTCATTTTTAATACAATTTACTCTTCCCACTAAATTAATCGGCAAATAGGAAAAGCGATTTGGCACACATTAAAAAAGTGATGGAAGATCTGGAAACATTCCTAATGGAGCAGGAGCACCAAAAGCTAAAAAGAGGATGGGTGGGCCAGTCAATATCCTCCTTGTTTGGCTCAAAGGCAAGCAGGGTGGCAATTCTGATAGGTAAGAGTGTTCACTGGAAATCTGAGAGTGCAGAATATGACCATAGATAAAATGGAGATTTGTAATGGTACATTGTCAGATATATTGAGAATACTGGACCTTAGTAAATGTTAATACCCCCAATTTAGAATATGAAAAATTTATACTGGATACTTTCCAAAAATTGGCATAGGGGAAGGAGAACATCTTGGTTGGGGGTGGACTTTAACTTTTGTCTGAATCCTGTCTTAGATAAATCAATTAAGAAAATAACTTTAAGAAAAGTGGTAAGGGCTACCATTAGTTGTATGAAGGAGATGAATTTGATAGATGTATGGAGGAGGAAGCATCCCAGGGAGAGGAACTACTCTTATTCAAAACAAAATGACTCCTACTCTAGAATTTTTTTTCCTGTCTTCAGCACATATAGAGGTTAGGATCATGGAGGCTGAGTACACAGCAATGCTCCTCTCATATCATTCACCCCTAATCTTTGGCTTGGCTTCGTGGACGAAGATTTATGGAGGGGTAATGTCCACGTCAGCTGCAGGCTCGTTTGTGGCTGACAAGTCCGATGCGGGACAGGCAGACACGGTTGCAGCGGTTGCAAGGGAAAATTGGTTGGTTGGGGTTGGGTGTTGGGTTTTTCCTCCTTTGTCTTTTGTCAGTGAGGTGGGCTCTGCGGTCTTCTTCAAAGGAGGTTGCTGCCCGCTGAACTGTGAGGCGCCAAGATGCACGGTTTGAGGCGATATCAGCCCACTGGCGGTGGTCAATGTGGCAGGCACCAAGAGATTTCTTTAGGCAGTCCTTGTACCTCTTCTTTGGTGCACCTCTGTCACGGTGGCCAGTGGAGAGCTCGCCATATAACACGATCTTGGGAAGGCGATGGTCCTCCATTCTGGAGACGTGACCTACCCAGCACAGTTTGATCTTCAGCAGCGTGGATTCGATGCTGTCGGCCTCTGCCATCTCGAGTACTTCGACGTTGGGGATGAAGTCGCTCCAATGAATGTTGAGGATGGAGCGGAGACAACGCTGGTGGAAGCGTTCTAGGAGCCGTAGGTGATGCCGGTAGAGGACCCATGATTCGGAGCCGAACAGGAGTGTGGGTATGACAACGGCTCTGTATACGCTAATCTTTGTGAGGTTTTTCAGTTGGTTGCTTTTCCAGACTCTTTTGTGTAGTCTTCCAAAGGCGCTATTTGCCTTGGCGAGTCTGTTGTCTATCTCGTTGTCGATCCTTGCATCTGATGAAATGGTGCAGCCGAGATAGGTAAACTGGTTGACCGTTTTGAGTTTTGTGTGCCCGATGGAGATGTGGGGGGGCTGGTAGTCATGGTGGGGAGCTAGCTGATGGAGGACCTCAGTTTTCTTCAGGCTGACTTCCAGGCCAAACATTATGTCAGACAAGCAGGTAACGGTATACAGGTGGCATTTTAATACACTGCTGTTAAAGAAACCAGAATTTTGTAGTTTTATAAGAGCGCGGATAGACATGTTCTGTGAGACCAACTGTGCCTCTACACTGGATAAATTTCTTATATAGAATACTTTCAAAGCATACTTGAGAGGTCAGATAATTGGGTACACTAAAACAGTTAAAAAAGAATATATGAAGGAGGTTGATGAATTAGAACAGGAAATTACTGACCTAGAAAAGGAATTTCAAAAATCAGATTCAGAGGACCATTACAGGGCACTAACAAATAAGAAATTGAAAAGGCCATTATGCAAACAAAACAAAAATACTATGAATTGGGAGAGAGAGCCCACAAAATCCTCTCATGGCAGCTGAGGACATAACAGGTCTCAAGGATGATCAATGTGATACAAACTGGGAGCAGCAGGATCTTGGATAAACCAAAAAAGATTAATGAGACCTTCAAGAAATTTTATAAAGGTCTATATAAATCAGAACTGGCGAGAGGATCTGATAAAACCAGCAAGTTCCTGACTAAATTAGAACTGCCAAGTTTAGACCCAAAAGAAAAAGAAGGGTTAGATCTTTCCTTCACAGCGGAAGGAATAGGTAAAACATTGAGTTCACTGCAAACTAACAAGTCTCCAGGGGTGGATGGATTTCCACCTGAGTTCTATAAAGAGTTTAAAGATTTATTGATGCCTCTTTATATGGCAGTGGTGAACCAGGCAATGGAGACCCAAACCCTCCTGTAAAAGTCTGCCCACAATACAAACCTATCTGTGAACAAAGAACACAGCAAAGAACCACAGAACCAGTTTAAATTAGAAACACTTTTAATACTTAAATTATAATACCAATGGGAGAGAGTGGCGACACTATGAATATCAGTGATATTCCTTTAGTGCTGTTACCCTGTCTCAAAGTTCATACAGAAATGGGTCAATTTATAGAGTAAATTTAGATCAGTGCCTTTGTATGACTTCACTTGTTCTAACTAATTGGAAACAGCTTTCACATTTGTTCATGGACTTAGAATTTCTTTGTTTTAGCCAGAGATATCTCTAAAACTTCTAATTATTCCTTAGCTTCAATTACTCATTCAATCCTGATACAGCTAATGTCTCCTTCAAATGAAGGATGTTTCTCTTTCCAGGTATAAAAGCCATTACAACTGATTTATGTGACAGCCCTTCTGAGGAAATGTAAGCCTTGAGTTTTTTTTCAGAGGGTTCATTTTTTGTTAAAAAGTTCATCTATAGTTACAATCCCATAATGCTTAGCAATAAGAGCTGGCCACATATCACATAAAAACTCCCAGAACTCGTTGCACTGTCACAAAATAATACTTAATTAACCACAAATCCTTCACACTTCCAGAATCTTTTTCAATCATTACGACAATACTTTTAAAAAGACAAGGATTCGCTAATGCTGTCTGCTTATAGGCTAATCATATGGATCCACTAATGCTGTCTTCTTATAGGCTAATCATATGGATCTGCTAACGCCGTTTTCTTATAGGCTAATCATATGGATCTGCTAACACTGTCTTCTTATAGGTTAATCATATGGATCCACTAATGCTGTCTTCTTATAGGCTAATCATATGGATCTGCTAACGCCGTTTTCTTATAGGCTAATCATATGGATCTGCTAACACCGTCTTCTTATAGGCTAATCATATGGATCCGCTAATGCCGTCTTCTTATAGGCTAATCACATGGATCCGCTAATGCTGTCTTCTTATAGGCTAATCATATGGATCCGCTAATGCCGTCTTCTTATAGGCTAATCATATGATCTGCTAACGCCGTTTTCTTATAGGCTAATCATATGGATCTGCTAACACCGTCTTCTTATAGGCTAATCATATGGATCCGCTAATGCTGTCTTCTTATAGGCTAATCATATGGATCCGCTAATGCCGTCTTCTTATAGGCTAATCACATGGATCCGGTAATGCTGTCTTCTTATAGGCTAATCATATGGATCCGCTAATGCCGTCTTCTTATAGGCTAATCATATGGATCCACTAATGCTGTCTTCTTATAGGCTAATCATATGGATCTGCTAACGCCGTTTTCTTATAGGCTAATCATATGGATCTGCTAGCACCGTCTTCTTATAGGCTAATCATATGGATCCGCTAATGCCGTCTTCTTATCGGCTAATCACATGGATCCGCTAATGCTGTCTTCTTATAGGCTAATCATATGGATCCGCTAATGCTGTCTTCTTATAGGCTAATCATATGGATCCGCTAATGCTGTCTTCTTATAGTCTAATTTCTCTGTTAAATACAGATCACAAAATACTAAGCAAAGCCCTGTCAAATAGATTGATGAAATATTTGCCAAAACTAATAAATAAGGACCAAGAGGGCTTTATACAGAAAAGACAGGTGGCGGATAACATTGGCAGATTGTTGAGTATCATGTATCTGGGTATCATAGGAATGAGAGGGGCTTAGCTATGGCTCTGGATGCAGAAAAGGCATTTGACAGGTTGAAGTGGAACTTTTTATTTAAAGTACTGGTAAGATTGGGGCGAGGGCCAATTTTTATAAATTAGATAAGGGCGCTTTACCATGCGCCCAAGACTAAAGTTGTGACCAATGAACAAATCTCTCCAGCCTTTCCACTGACAAGATCAAGTAGACAGGGGTGCCTGCTATCTCCAGCTCTGTTTGTACTAACCATGGAGGCATTAGCCGAGGCTATTCGCCAGGATCCATACATTAAAGGCTTTAAAACAGGACAGGAAGAGCATAAAATTAATTTATTTGCCAATGATTTTCTGATATATCTGACAGACCCAGCAAACTCATTGCCCAAGCTGCACTCCACTTTGGAAATCTATGGGGAGATCTCGGGTATAAGATTAATTGGGATAAAAGTGAAATCATGCCACTTTCAAAGGGGGAATTACAGTCAACATCAAGAAAATAGTCGACTAAAGTGGCTGAAAAATGGGATCTAATACCTAAGAGTTAGAATAGATAACAACTTGAATAATTTGTACAAGTTAAATTACCCCACCTTGCTTGGGAAAATTGAGGAGGCACTAAAACATTAGTGGGCAGAGATAACTGCATCAAGATGAATGTGTTGCCGAGGCTCCAATACCTCTTCTAGACAGTGCCCATGGCATTTCCCCAGGAATTCTTCAAAAATTTACTTTCAGGAGTAAGGAGATTCCTATGGAATGGAAAGACAGCCAGGTCTCTATGGAAAAATTGACCTGGGATTATAGTCTGGGTGGATTGCGAATGCCAAACTTTAAAAAAAATACTATCGGGCAGCCCAGTCGAGATACATTGCCTCACACTTCAAGGGGGGAGGTGTAACATCCTGGGCACATATCGACCTGCACATGATAGGTGAGCAAGTAGCAGAGGACTTTATTTATAAATGGGATACTAAATTGCGATCAGAAAAAAAGGCAGCCACATATTAAAACAAATAATCCTCATTTGGAACAAAATTAACCAATATATAGGAACCAAAGTGGGGCTGTCCTCCAAAATACCCCGACTCCAAATGTATCCATCATAAGAGGCATCGGCAAGTCTTTATATTATCTTAGAACTCAAGAGGAAACTCAACTTCCCCCGGAAACATATTAGTTTGTAAAGTACCCAAAGCATTCCCAATTTCTTGTGAAAGGGGCATCTAAATCAACATATTCTTTATCTTCTGATTTTGGAAGTTCAATATTTGCTAAAAATTTGTCCATTTAATTTTCATCTCCTAATAATTCTGACTTATATAGTTTTGTATAATATTGTCTAAAAATATCACTTGTTTCTTTTTGATTATGTTATAATATCAGCCAGATTTTATTGCATTTATTATCCTAGATAATTCCTCTGCCCATTACCCTAATTCATAATATTTTTGTTTAGTTTTTAATATAGTTTTTTCCATTCTATACATTGGTAATGTGCTTTTGTTGTAGTGTGTGCGCAAGTGCAACGAGAAGAACTGAGACAGCAGGCTGTCTTGTTAAGCACAACTAGTTTACTTTGAGTTTCATACTGCAGCCTTTTAGGCACTCTGGAACCTGCCGCTTACTTCCCAGAACTCACGTCACAGAAATTAAAATCTCTTCCAACCATATATTTTGTCTTCCCTCAGTTGTTTTTAAAAAAAGATATCCTTCATAAAGGCTTCATCATCATAATTTGGTGCATAAATATTCATAAACATCTATGATTCTTCATAACTTGTACTATGTGCCATTATAAATCTTCTGGTTTGGTCAGTCAGTCTCTTCTATTATTATTGGTATATTTTTATTAATTAAAACCGCTACTCCTCTTGCTTTTGAGCTGAATGAGGTCAATATTACTTGTCCCACCCATCCTCCTTTTAATTTAGCATGTTCCAATTTGGTAAGATGTGTTTCTTGTAGAAAGACTACATCTACCTTTTAGGTGTACCAGATCTTCTTCCTTTTCACTGTTTCATTTATCCCATTAATGTTAAGATGAATAAATTTTAACGTTCTATCCATACCGATTTTTAAACAAATATTGTTTTTTTTAAATTTTACAAAATAAACATATACATGTACTCATCAAAAAAAAATCCCCTACTACCCCCCTTCCTCCCCCTCCCACCTAATCCACCCCTAACAACCCACCCCATTTCAGAGCTTTTTCCAAAAAAAAACCAATCATATCGGGTTTTGACAGGTTGCTGTTAGCTGTACCATCTTTTTACATTTAAAAAAAACATTTACTTAACATCCAAACCCATAAACTCCAAATACAGATTCTACATTTTAACAAAAAAAGAATAATTGTTCTGCAAATTGTAAGTTATCTTTTCCAGGTAAAGACACGATTGAATTTCATTATGTCATCTTTGTATATTTAAAAATCAACATCGTTTTCCTTTGTTTTATATATTTTTTTATTTTTCACACTGTGAACCATATCAACCAAAATACATACAAACATTTCCCTCTTAAATATACCCAGTGGCATTTTCTCCCCTTTAATCAACATTGTTTTACCAAGTGACAGCTATACATTTTCTAGCTACTGCCAGCCCTAAACGTATAAATGCAATTTGAGGTTTATCCAATCACAAACCTGTTGTTAATGTATTCATGAAACCCAATAAACATACCCATGGGTCAATATGTAGATCTATCTTGAATAAGTCTTGCAAAAACTTAATTTTTCCCCAAAAAGGTCTGACTTTTGTACATTCCCATACTGGATGTAAAAAAGTACCTGACTGTTCACCACACCGAAAACACAGGTCTGATGAACTAAATCCATATTTTTGTCAACTTTTCAGGAGTTAAATACAACTGATGCAAAAAATTATAATTAACCAAACTATTGTACATTAATTAACTTTGTAACACTGTCAAGACACATATTAGACGACTCCTCCAAAGATATAGGAATGGATAGGTCCTTCACCCATTTATCTTTCATTTTAAATATATCAACCTTCATCATCTTTTCCTGTAGTAACATATACATTTCCAAAACAAATCCTTTTTTCCCCTTATCAACAATTAATTTCTCAAATTTTGTTTAACCAGGTAATACTAACTCTCTACCGAAACTTTCTAACATTAAATCCCATACTTGATAATAAGCAAATAAAGTGTTTGGTAATATACCGAACTTCTCTATAAATCTATTAAAAGAAAGAAATAGACCTGCTTCAAAACAATCCTCCACTAGTATCACACCTTTTGATTTCCAGTCTTTCAAATAAGGATTATTCAAAGAAAATGGAATTATCTGGTTCTGATATAATGGTATCTTATCTGAAAATTTACCTTTCGATCCTATAATTTGATTTCATTTATACAATACACCCATCAAATGTTTTGGGTTATAAAGTAAATTAGGATAAAAGTGAGATATTACCAATATCGAATGAAGATTATTCAAATTGTAGGCAGCTTACGAAGTTTAAATGGTCCAATAAAATTAAGTACTTAGGAGTAATAGGGGACAAAGAATATCAAAATTTATATAGTTTAAACTATATACCTCTATTAAATAAGATTAAATTTGATATAAATAGATGGAAGGAGTTACCACTAACTTTGATTGGACAAGTTAATTGCATTAAAATGAATATATATTCTCGCATTCAATATCTATTTCAATCTATTCCGAATGCTATACCGGGAAAATATTTTAAGGAATTAAGTAAAGCAGTTTGTTTGTTTTTATGGAAAGGTAAGTTGTCAAGAATCTATGCAAAAGTTGACATGGAGATATGATTTAGGTGGTCTTCAATTACCACACTTTCAGAATTATTGGATTCAGGAGAGAAACCTACATCATTTTATATATAAATGGATTCCATCGCTTTTACAGGAGTATTAACTGCCAGTTTTGAAACAAACATATGTTGTTTAACCTTAAAACCATTGCGATTGTTTAAATAATTATCTTTCCCCTTTTAAAAAAAACACATACAATGTCCCTGCCCTGACGATGATGTAAACAGGAAACCCCAAACACCTGTGAAAAAATCCCATGGAATCTTTCGAGGAAGAAGATCCCCTTCCTTTAACACCATCTTTTATAGATATTCCTCTCCCAGCGCCATTCTTCCCTTACATCGGCGTCTCCACCCTGCTACTACTTTTCCCAAGTTTCAGCTCTTTCCTGACCTCTTCGTGAACATTTAAATAAAATTTTATTTTCAACAATAAATACAAGATAATTTAAAAATACAACTTTTACATAGTCCCAATGTAAACATTCTTCTTCTTTGGTAACCTTAGTCTTTTCATAATCCTCACAAGAAGTCTTCCACCTTGTTCTTATTACCTTCTGCTCTTTCAACCCTCAGAGTTGTGGGGTATATCATCGAGTATTTCAAGTTTTTAGAGCACAATTGTCTTTTTTACATTGTCAAACTCCTTTGATTAAGCAAACATCTTGAAAAATTAGCACTTTTTCATGGTCAATCTCGGGAAGGCCATTATTTGCTTAGAGCTGTTTCCAGAATTGTCTCCCGTTCCTGGTAACTCAAAAGTCCTACCAGGACTGGTCGTGGTCGCTGATTGCCGGCTCTTGTGGGTCTGGAGGTTTGGTGAGCTCTTTCAATATATAGTTTTTCTCTGAATTTGTCTTCTCCCAGCACTTGCGGGATCCATGTTTCAAAGAAATTCATCGGATCTCTCCCATCGATCCTTTTTTTCAATCTGATAATTCGAACATTATTTCATCTGCTAAAATTCTCCACGTGGTGGATCTTGTCCAGCAGACCTTGTCTATCTGACTCCCATTTCTTTGCATCCTTTTCCATAGATTTTAGCTTATCTTGTGTATTCACCAAGTCTATTTCTACTTGGTTATTCTTTGCATTAAGTCTTTAACGATTTCGTTTAATCCTCCCAGACATAACTCTCATCACAATTTCAACACCTGCAAATCAATTACTCAAATTTTCCATTTTCTCAAGGATTATATTTAGTTCTTGTCCCGACTCCCCTGCTCTGTCTGGGTCCGCCGGTCACGAGACCACTCTGACACCGCTTCCTTTCAGTCTTTCGCTCAATGTTCCTGACTGAGTAGAAACTTCCTTGACTTTTGTTGTTTGACTAACTCTTGGTACTTGCTCTATCCATTTTTGGTGAAAAAATTATTGATTTAGAGATTTTAACTGTCTTTTTGATTCTCTTCACGGAAAGCTCACCAAAACACTACTGTCTAAGTCCTTTGCATGGCCACATCCCTATTTGTAAGGTTATTATCTGCAGTAAATTCTAGGCATCTGGAATTCAAGCAACTGGCAACCAATCCAACTGGCAAAAAAAAATTTGAGGAAATAAATAAATGAATTTAAAATGAATAAGAATAAATAAAAATGTAAATAAAAGTTTAAAATTGTAAATATTCCCTTTGTGAAGCTGAGACCAAATATTTAGCGAGTGGAGTGCCACGGTCGTGCTGTGCCGGCAGCAGCTGTTTGAATAAAGTTTCAATAAAGTTGTGTTTGAATAAAATGGTGACACCCAGGACGAAGAGCCGGCCAATGCTGCTCGCCGCTAGGGAAACTCCCCCAAAATGTCTCCCTGTTTCTGCCTAATAAGAGTCTTTATCTTTATTTGCATAAAGTATATTAGTAAGGCTTTATCTGTAAACTTGGTGGGAGGGGTTAATTAAGGCAGCGCTAGTGCAATGCTGTAACAATGCCAGAGACTGGTGTTAGAATTTAAAGTGAACTTAATGTAATTAAGGACTACAATACTGATTTTTTTTTTCAAATTACTTTACATTTTGGACTGTCTTTTTTTTAGATTATTTATTCTTAATGGAGATGTATTATAGGCATCATAAAGAGTATGTCTCAGTCATCAGAAAATTAATATATCCCGCATCTACAATCCGCGTAGGTACAGGATGCCTTGGATTTTACTGTATTTATTTGATGCATATCCATTTTCTAAACTTGTATATTAATGAACTGAGTTGTAAAATTTGTCTCGTATGCTTGAATTTTATAAAATATATAAATGATTTGACATATGCAAGCAAACACTCTTTGCAGATATGGCTACAAATATTGATTTTTTTTGGACAAAGTACATTGGCAGATTGACAAGCCTATATTTGAGGTGAAGGTTCAGAGGACTGCAATCTGAACAGATTGCAGGTATTAATTTTAGAAAAATACACATTTAGGCATGTAGACAGAGCCAATGCTAAACATTTATAGTCATTCTGGAGTAAGTATTCTGAAACATGAAGAAATTAAGTAGTAAGTGCTTGCTTGTTCAGGGATTTCATGATTCACAAGTAGTTCTGTGAAGCAGGAGTTAGTGAGAAGGGATTTAAAGTATACTTGATTAGAAGACAAACAATGTTATTTTGACCTTTATCAGATTTTTAAAATTCATTTGTGTGATGCAAGTGTCACTTATAATATTTACATCTATTGCTTGTTGGTAATTGCCCTTGAGAAGCTGATAGTGAGTTTACTGCCTTGAACAATAGCAGGTTTTCTCGTGATGGTATTCCTCCATTGGTCAGGACTTAATTAGATAGCTGTGTCCAATTTTAATTCCATCACAAGCATGATATTGAGTCTTTAGAAAGAAAGATTGGAGAAGAGGGATAGTGGAACAATTACTACTTCATGTGTTGGCTGTCAGGATGAGGTAAAGGAGCTGTGACTCTGTCTGTGCTGCTTTGAGACTAATAGGAGAATAAGAGGAATCAAAAATATTTGTTGTAAAAGTCCAAATAAGGGACGATGCTTTCCTCCGAGTGTAGTAGACTGGAACGGATTAATATTTTATGGACGATGGTGATCTTATGACAACTTTCAACAGAGCTAAACTATCTCTGATTGAGGTAGCCATGAATAAAAACTGGGTGCAATAAGGAATTCAAGTCAGTGTGCCTTCTGGATCTGATCTCCAGAGGTCAGGGGATTGAAGAAATATTTCCCAGATCCCCTGTCACAAACTCCCCCAGTCTCCAGCCATCCAATCTTGTAAATCATAAAATATTGTTTGAAATTTGATGGAGAATGTTTGAGATAACCTGCGGGGGTGGGGGGGGGGTCGTGGGGGGAAGGGGGGGGGGGAATGATCAATGAACTGGATTTTTAAAAATCCAAATTGGAAGGGAAAACATCTGGGAATTTCTTTCAGTTGATCTAAATGGCTCGCGCTCTAATTTCAAAGTACTCGCACTTTGACTAAGATTATGACTACCATGGCAAGAATCAGGCCCAGTGTTCCCTTGCAAGATTCTGTATATCACTGTCCACTGCAGAAGGTTGGCAGCTGTTTTAGAGGCCCACTATCCTCTGGATAAGAAACACTTCTTGACATCTAACCTAGAAATAGCCATGGATACTTGAATGAGCCTGGCTTCATTGAAACCCTTTGGATTTGGTTCAATACTGTAAACTAAAGCTAGATTTGTTTTGGATTTCTGTATCCATGGCCTTAAAATAATGGAGTTTCAAATATTCTTGGACAATCATGTAAGTCTTGTTATTAGCAAGCAGAAGATGGTAAAGGTGCTACAGTAGTACACCATTCCTGAAGATGGAAAGGAGTTCTTAGTTCTAGTTCTTTGGAAAAAAAAATGGATGCCAAGGATATTGTTTGCTTTGGCAATAGTGACCCTGTAGTTGAATAACACTGGACAATGAAGATTTTGCTTCCTGAACACTTTTGGGTGTATTTTGTAGATTTTGGGTGATCAGGATAATCAACTTAAAATTTTCCTATCACGTACTGTTTTTTTCAGATATAACCTATTTTTGTCATTTTCTGTCATATTTTAAGACCCCTTCAAGCGTTTAAAACCATGAAGGGCAACATGTCATTGAAAATTCATTTTCTGCATTCGCACTTGGATTTCTTCCCTGCTGATCTTGGTTCAGTCAGTGACAAACATGGTGAAAGGTTTCACCAGGACATTGCAACCATGGAAAAGGAATTCATGGCAATTGGAATCCTCCAATGCTGGCCAACTACTGTTGGTCACTGACACGAGAGGCATCAGATGCTGAGTACAAACGGAAATCAGCAGCAAAACATTTTTAAGTCAATTAAACTAGTGGCTGAATAAATCTTTTAGATCTACTGGAACTCCAAGGTTTAGCAGAAAGTCTACAATGTCCTTGTGTCCGGCTGAGCATGTGTTAGCATCATTATTGAATTATATTCCCCAATTCCTCCTTGATAAAGCAAATCTTAAATTATCTTTATGTTCAGTTTGAAGTTGTCTATCATGAGCCCCAATTTTTTTCAGGAAGCAAACCTTTTGGAAAAAATTTCTGTCTAGTGTTATCAGATAATTTTGACATGCAATTATAAAATGGTGCCCAATTTCTTCACTTTTTTTTAATGAATCGGGGGGGGGAAAAGGATGTTCAGAATTAAAATATTGTGTTCTATTCTGTTTCCAGAACATAAACAAGAATGAAAAGGAACAGTATAAACGCCTGCTGCAACTGGTAGCTGCAGGACTGGAGAAAAAGTCCAAGCCGCAGCCCTCCTGTTCGACGCCCAAACCAACACATGTGTTAGTACCAGTAATTTATATTTTGAGTCGGTTCCAGTAACAATTAGTTTTATTCCACGCTTATAATGAGCTCAAGACTGTGGTGCAAAGCATATTTGTTCTCAAAGCTTGATACCAGGCACAAAGCAGTACTAGATGGTTGACCACAAGCATTAGATTCAAATATTGTCAATAAAGAAGTGAGGCAGAAGGTTCAGGAAAGGAATTGCAACTAAAATGAAGTTTGATCAAAAGCCAGAACTGATCAACTGCAACATTTTTAGGTGGTTGCAAGACTTGAGAAGGATCAAAGATTGGGAGCAGTGGGACATGGCAGATTTTAAAAACCAAACTTCTCATTTTAAAACAGCTATTGACAAAATAGGAGATCCAGGAGAGTTGGTGAACTCAAGAGTATAGGTTGAAAGGAATTCTTGTGACTTTGACCATGAGTTGGAGGTGATTGAATGATATGCATAAGGTACAGAATGAAGGAAGCCAGTCAGACTATCATTGAGATTGTTGCAGGTATAAATATTTGAACCAGTTTAACCTAGTAAGAATGGATTGAGAAGTTTTACAGAGATGATGGTAGAGAAGTTAGAGAAATCTTGATAGAGAATATGTAGATTTGGCCTCCTCTCTGGGGGAACAGAATGGATGCCAAGATTATAGATGATCACCAACAACAACCTTGCACTCAAAGTCACCAAAACCAAGCAGCTGATTGTTTACTTCAGGAAGGGAAAACCAGAGGTGTGCGATCTATTGATCATTGGGGTATCAGAGGTGGAAAGGGTGAGCAAATTTAAGTCATTACCTCAGAGGATCTTTCCTGGACCCAATATACATCATGAAGAAAGCATGCCACCACCTCTACTTCAGGAGTCTGTGGAGATTTGGTTTGACACCAGAAACCCTGGCAAATTTCTACAGACGTGTGGTGGAAAGTATTGCTGACTGTCTGCATCATGGTCTGGTATGGGGACACCAATACCCCTGAGTGTAAAGCCCTCCAAAAGGTAGTGGACACAGCCCAGGTCATCACAGGCAAAACCTTCCACACTGTCAAGAACATCTAGAGGGAACACTGCCATCGGAGAGCAGCAGCAATCATTAAGGATCCACACCACTCAGCATCAGTGGCAGATTAACCATTAAGATAAGTGGGCTTAAGCCTAGGGGCCTGGTAGGGAGGGGTCCTGGCCAGGAGCTGGGACCTTGGACTCTACAATTCTTTCAACCCCAAAAGTTCAATCAACCCCCACCCCTGGCATTTATTGACCCCCCCCCTTTTGACCCCCTGGCATTTTTCGACCCATTGGATAGTCCCATTGACTCCCCAGGGGTCACTATCATGCACTTTAGAGGCCCCTAATATGTTGTTTAACATAACGTAATGTCATTTTATTCAACGAAAGGTGGAGCAAGGGGGCAAGGTCAGGGGAGCCTTACTAAAGTTCATTCTAGGAGCCTGGGTAATAGTTAATCTGTCACTGCCCAGCACACACTCTGTTCTCACTAAGAGGTATAGATGTCACACAAGACTCGCATCACCAAGTTCAGGAACAGCTGCTACCCTCCACCATCAGACTCCTCAACAATAAACTCAGTCAGGGACTCGTGGACTTTATTGATTATTTTTTATTCTCTCAGTTTTGCCAGTAAGTTTGTTTACATTTGTTATCTATTTACAGTTCTTTATTTGTTTGCATGTATACGTTGTGTACAGTTTTATTGCTCTACCCATAATGGTAATTCTGCCTCACCCACAGGAAAAGAATCTCAGGGTTTTATGTGATGTAATGGATGTGCTGACAATAAATCTGAAATCTGAATTCATCCAGTTATCAGGGTGAAAATGGTGAAAAAACACACATGCTGGAGAAACTCAACAGGTCAAACAGTGCCTTTATGTAGCAAAGGTAAAGTTACATCACCAATGTTTCAGGCTTGAACCCTTCATTAAGATGTGAGGGAACATGAGAGATGTCGAACAAAAGAGGGGAGGATGGTGAGGGTGGATGTTGATGGGGCGGAGTGGGGGGGGTAGGAATCTAGGCTGGGTGGAGAGAGAAATAAGAACTGGAATAACTAGTTAAGGGGGGGGGGAGTGAAGGCCAGCTGATTAGTGGAATGCAGTGAACTCAATGTTCATTCCCTGGGGTTGGAGAGTGCCCAGATGAAAAATGAGGTGCTGTTCCTCCAATCTGCAGGTGGTCATGGAGGGGTAGTGTGAAAGGCCACAGACAGACATGTGAGCTTGGTAGTGTGACTCAGAATTGAAATGGTTGGCTATGGGGAAGTCGCTTTTGTTGCAGATGGAGAGGAGGTGCTGGGCAAAGCAATCTCCTAATCTGTGACCGGTCTCTCTGATGTAGAGAAGGCTACAGAGGGTGCACTGGATGCAGTAAATTAGTTCTTTGGAAGTACAGGTGAAGTGTTGCTTCACCTGAAAGGGACCTTGGACCGTGGTGAGGGAGAAGGTGTGGGTGCAAGTACTGCACCTCCTATTGATAGTGATTAGCATCAAATCACACAAAGCAGAGTGCAGATAAAACACTAGTTTTAATAGATTAATGAATACAGCAAAGTCTTGAGGTCTTGCCTCTGTGCAAGCCAAGGCCAGAATAATGGGGGATGGGTCTCCACCGGTTTATAACGTGGTGCAGTAACGTACCACCACACCTATGATCACAGTGGAAAGTGCTGGTGGGGGTGGTTGATGGGTGGGGAGGGAAGAGTGCACAAGGGAGTCATGGAGGGAGTGGTTCTTGCATTAAGGAGAAGGAAAAATGTGTCTGGTGGTGGGGTCTTGCAGTAAGTACTGAAAATTCCGGCAGATAATGTGTTGGATGTGGAGGCTGGTAGGGTGGTAGGTGAGGATGAGGGAGATTAGTGTCCAGAACCTCTGAAATCTCTGCCTTTTTCCACATATGTGGCTTCCCCTCCACCTATCATCTCCCACCCTTACCACCCCTCCTTCCCCCTCATGTTCCCCCACACCTTGATGAAGGGCTTAAGCCCAAAACGTTGGTGATGTGTATCTTTATCTTTGCTACATAAAAGCACTGTTTGACCTGCTGAGTTTCTCCAGCATTTGTTTTTTTCACTTAACCATGGTGTCAACAGAATCCTGTGATTTACCCAGGGTGAAAATGGTTGTTGGTGACGGAAGAGAAGAATTTGTTGCAAATAATGGATTTAAAGATTTTGGTTGAAAAGAAAAAAAAACAGTGCTAAAATGTTGCACTTAGGTCATTGAAACATCTGCAGAGAGAAAAAACAAAACTGAATTTTCAGGTTGATAATCCTTTATCGGAACTAGAAATGTGAGAGAATGCGTTTTAAGTTGCAAATGGAAAGAGGTGGAGTGAACAAAGGGATTGTCGTCAGGGTTGCCACATCCATTGGTTCTGGTAAAAAGAATGGGGAGAATGTTTGTTTATCTTGTCTGATCAATCTGGGGAAATGTAAATAGAGAAGGCAGAAGAGAGAAAAACAAAATACTACCACTATGAGATGCATTGACTGGAAATGTGCTACTCTGCAGATCATGATTTCTGACATAAGCAGGAAGATGGGTTATCTGAAATTGTTGATTTAAAAGAAAATAATTTTAACGTCACAGCACGGTAGAAGACCCTTCCGGCCCATGAAACCTGTGCCACCTAATTAACTTCCCAACCCTGTACATTTTGGAGGGTGGAAGAAAACTGGAGCATCCAGAGGAAAAATTGCCATCAAGTTTTCAAAGATGCAATGTGTCGAGACAGAAAATGAACCTAGTTATTTTAACACTCTTGTGACGAGACTTTCGTGCACTTTGTCTTTTATCCTGAACCATGATTTTCCCTCTAGCATGGTTGACAGAGCTGTTGATTGCATCTGCTCCTTTCTCTGCACTCCATCCAGAGAAAGAATACAGTTCCTTTTCCCATCTACCATTGATGAATGATCCTTTGTAATTTGTACTAACTTCCACATGATGTCTCCATAAGATGCACCTTCCCCTTTCCACTGTCAGTATTCTGAAGGGCCCTTTCTCTCTCCAAATACATTCCATTTTCCATTTCCATGAATCACTCCCTTTCTGTTAAATTTCTCATGGGAAATCCAATACTGTACTTGTCTTTCACCCCCCCTCCCCCACAAGGGTTATAAGCATTCTTTCCAGGTAAATCAGCAATGCACTTGTGCACTTCTCATGGCATGGTCTCCTCTGCAGTAGAAAACAAAATGCAGGTTGGGTAACTACTTTGCAGAATGCAAAATTACACAATAAACTAATGATCGTTAAGATCACTTTGCAGCAGTGTGAATTGGAGACCATTGATCCTGGAATAGTTTTATCCAAGAATACTGGGGAATTTAAATGTAAATAATCTGGATTTTTTTAAAGAAAAGTTCACTAATATACAGTGCCTTCCATAATGTTTGGGATAAAGACACTTTTTTTTCCCTTTATTGCTCCCAGGCTCCACAGATTTAAATTTGTAATCAAACAATTCATGTGATTAAAGTGCTCATTCCAGATTTTATTAAAGAGTTTTTGTGTACATTTTTATTTCACCACATAGAAATTACAGCACTTTTTATACATAGCTCCCTCATTCCAGGGCACCATATTTGGTATGTATATTAAAGTAGTCATCATGTTTTGTACTTTGTTGCATATCCCTTGCATGCAATGACTGCTTGAAGTCTGTGAATCAAAGACATTACCAGGAGTTAAGTATCTTTGGTGATGCTCTACCAGGTCCTCTACTGCAGCCATCTTCAGCTCCTGCTTGTTTTGGAGACTCATCTCTTCAGCTTATGGAAGGCATGCTCAATTGGATTTAGATTGGGTGACTGACTTGGCCAGTGAAGAATTTTCCAGTTTTTAGCTTCGTAAAACTCCTTTATTGCTTTAGTAGTAAGTTTGGGATCATTAGGAAACATGGTTGGCTTAGCGGTTAGCACAATGCCTTTACAGTGATCAGGACTGGGGTTCGAATCCCACGCTGTCAGGAGTTTGTAGGTTCTCCCCGTGTCTGCATGGGTTTTCCCTGGGGGTGGGGGGATCCTGTTTCCTCCCACCGTTTGAAACATACTGGGAGTGTAGGTTAATTGGGTGTAAATTGGACAAAATGGTCTGTTACCATGGTGCGTGTCTAGATTTAAAATAATTAAATTATCTTGCTGTAGGATGCAACACAGTCCAATATATTTGAAGGCATTTGCTCAAATTTGAGCAGATAAGATGTTTCTATATACCTCAGAGTTCATTTTGCTACTGCTATCAGCAATTACATCATCAATGAAGATAAATGCACCAGTACCTGTAGCAGCCATACATGCCCAGGCTATAACACCCCTACCACCATGTTTCACAGATGAGGTGATATGCTTTGGATCTTGGGCAGTTCCTTTATACCTCCACACATTGCTCTTGCGTTCACTCTGATGCAGATTCATTTTGGTCTCATCTGTCCAGAAGATCTTTTTCCAAAATTCTGTAGATTCTTTTAAATACTCCTTAGCAAACTGTAATCTGGCTGTCATGTTTCTGTGACTGCCTAGCGCTTTACATCTTTCAGTGTAGCCCCTATTTCTGCTCATGAAGTCTTCAGTGAACAGTAGTCATTGACACATCCAGACCTGCCTTCTGAAGACTCTGATCAGGTATTTTGGGGTTTTTCTTCATTAAGATGAGAATTCTTCTATCATCACCAGTGGAGTCTTCCTTGGCCTATCAATCCCTTTGTGATCACTGAGCTCACCAGTCCACTTTTTCTTCTTAATGATGTTCCAAACTGTTAAATTTGATCATCTTAATGACTGGGCACTGATGCTTGCGGTTTTTATTCTTGGTTTTCAGTATCATAATGGCTTCTTTGATTTTCATTGACACAACTCTAGTCGTCATGTTGAAAAATGGCGATTACAGACACAAAAAGTGATTAAAAGCTTCGAAGCTCTCTTTTTTTCTGCACCAATGAAGTGATTAAACATACCTGAGTAAGAACACACACCTGTGAAGCCAAATATTCCAAACATTATAGTGCCCTGAAATGGCACCTATAAAAAGTACTATAATTTCTACATGGTCAAACCAAAATATATATAAAATCTGGAATGTGCACTTTAATCACATGCGAATTGTTTGATTACGAGCACAAGGACGACAAAATGTCTTTGACCCAAGGATTATGGAGGGCACTGTAAGTGCTAATTTGTTGTTTAAAACCCTGCCTGATTCACTGATATTCTTTAGGGAAGGTATTTTACTCCCTTTAGTCAGTATGGCCCATATCTGATTCCAGATCCACAATATATTTCACTCCTAACTACTTAACTTCAGAGGTAATTACAAGGCAACAATAACTCCCAGCCTTGACCAGTGACATCCATATCCTGGAAACGAATAAGTAAAATTCATCTAGACTTTGTTTGACCTCAAACATCCTTTGATGCCTTGCATGTACTTGTCCCCTGTCCTTGTCCTTTACACACAGCTTCACTGTTTAGAGTTGATGTTGCATTCGACTAATGATCAAATGATCCATGCTTTAATAAAAATTTTATCAACTCCAAAACAGTTTTGATACACTCTAACCAACAATTATTTTTCATCATAGGTTGAAGTTTTAATTAAATAATGCATATCCATAAATTTCAGTTGTTTGATTATTTTTATCTTTTGAAGTGTTTTATCAGTAAACAACTGGAAGTTAGCAGCAATATATATATATTACTGTTGACAAAATGCTCCCAATATTGAATGCCTATGACAGGAGAAAAAATATTCTTTGCTAAATATGTGTAACTTCACTCATCATTGTATATGGGATTGAAGGTCATTTCAGATATTTAAGTGCAAGTTTCATTTTAAGAACTTAGTTGCAAAGAATTGGATTCACATGTGCAAGATAGAAACTGCTCAATAGTTAGCAGTGGTTGTGTGACTTGAGAAATTAAAACACTGACCAGCGCCTGGGAACCTAGGAGGTAAGAAGGCTATATTGTTGTGGTCACTTGAGGTCACTTACAGCTCTGTTCCATATCTATGTGGCAGTGTACTAACACAATATGGATCAGGATTTGTTTAACAACAAGGTAACAACAGGATCAAATTCAATATTCACATTTAATGTTTGTGAACATACTGTACTTGACATCAAATACAACCCTGAGAATCTTCCTTCTGTGGGTCAGGCTTAGTAATTTTTATACTGGTAACTTAAACTACTCATCAGGAACTGGGGCAAACTGTTAAAAATACGGATGTAGATATAAATATACAGTAATAAATTATGAGCATACAAGTCATTATATGAGCCTGACTGAGTCGGTTATTCAAGAGTCTGATAGTTTAGGGGTAGGAACAATTCCTGAACTTGGAGGTACAAGTCCTGTGGCACCAGTACCTCCCACCTGATGACAGTAAGCACAATGCTGTTACAGCACAACTGTTAAAATACGGATGTAGATATAAATATACAGTAATAAATTATGAGCATACAAGTCATTATATGAGCCTGACTGAGTCGGTTATTCAAGAGTCTGATAGTTTAGGGGTAGGAACAATTCCTGAACTTGGAGGTACAAGTCCTGTGGCACCAGTACCTCCCACCTGATGACAGTAAGCACAATGCTGTTACAGCACCAGTGACCCAGGTTCGAATCCAGCACTGTCTGGAAGAAGTTTATACATTCTCCCCGATTCTGTGTGGGTTTCCCCTGGGTGGTCTGGTTTCCTCTAGCCCTTCAAAATGTATTGAGGTTAAAGGTTATTTTGGTATAATTGGACGGCATGGTCTTGTGGGCTGGATGGGCCTGTTACCATACTGTATGTCTAAATTTAAAATTTAAATTTAAAACTGGGTAGTACAGATCCTTGATAATTGTGCTGCTCTCCAATGCCAACATTCCATGTAGATATCCTTGATGGTGGTGGGAGTTTTGCCTGTGACATACTGGGCTGTGTCCACTACGTATTTTCCACTCAGAGGTGTTGGTACCCCCTTACTAGGCCAAGAGGCAGCTGGTCAGCAAACTTTCCGCCACACATCTATAGAAATTTGCCATAGTTTCTGATAACATGCTAAACTTTCACAGATTCCTGAGGAAGTAGAGGCTCTGACATTAATACGTTGGGTCCAGGAAAGATCCTCCAAGATGGTGACACCCAGGAATTTAAGGTTTCTGACCATCTCTATCTCTGATTTCCCCAATGATCACTTTATTGTTCATCTCTGGCTTTCCTTTCCTAAATTTTATAATCATTATCTTGGTCTTGTTAACATTGAGTGAGAGGTTGTCCTTAATACACCATTCAGCAAAGTGGACTCATCACCCTTTTTATGCAGCCCACTATTGTGGTATCATGAGCAACCATATATGGTGCATGTCTCAATCAACTGGGAAAATCAGAAGAAAAATGGCAGTTGGAATTTAAATCTATCAGGTACTTGAACAGTACAGCACAGGAACATGCCCTTTGGCCCACATTTTCACACTGAACATGATGCCCAAAACTTTGCTACTTGCACCTGATGCATATCCCTCTATTCTGTGCATATTCATGAGTCTATCTTATGTTATGAACCCAGAGGACCCAAAACCCAGCAGCAATAGAAATTCACCAAGACAAATGGTTGCTTAAACAAAAGTTACTTTTAATTATTTTTAGACATGAAAACGGGATCAAACTTTAACTTATTACTATTAACTTAACTTAACCTAACCCCCTTCTAATTCTAAGTGCATATGTGTGTAATGTATGTGTAAGTTCAGAAAAGTTCTTTGATTTATAGTCCAATGTCACTTTTCACTCCTCCAAGTTCACTGGTTCCAGCCAATTCTTATATTGTGCCCAGAATTTAACATCTATGAATTTCACCAGACTTTGGTGCTTGAAAGGTAAATGGTTACTGCTCAGGAAGGTTCTCATCGGTTTTCAGAGAGAGATTTGTTGCTCATTAGACACCCACAACTGATTCCTTCTAAACTGCCACTTCAGTGTCTTGCCGAAGAAATTTACCCCTTTAGGGTTTTCCAGGAGATAACCTATTTCTTTCAGGTCACCACAGAGTTCCTTTTTGTTTCTCTTATTTCAAGTGAAACTTTATGCAGCCAGTCCTCTCCTCTTGTATGGACCACAAGGGCTTTGACCAGGCTGAACAAAGAACTCACAACCCATCTTCAAAATGGGGTTTTTCCACAAGTTTGCCAGCTTGTCATGTTCCAGTCCCAGCAGCTGCTGCTGAACTGTAGAACTGAATTCTCTCTCTTTCTCTCTCTCTCTCTCTCACTCACAGAGAAAACCACATGACCTTCTTTGCCAACTGCACTCAGACAGACTACAGCTGTGGACCTAATCTTCCTAGTTCGTTCATCTGTTGCTTTCCAAAACAATAATTCATTACTCCACATCATGTCAAATTAATACCTACTTGTGAAGTCCTTATGGGCATCCTTCAAAGTTTTTGCAAAGGCACTCGGAGCCTGGACTGTCTGGGTTGACCAGAGCTCTGGCATTTTAAATGGGATCTGTTTTGAAGTGTTTGTATGTGACCTACACCAAAAAACCTGCCACAATTTATCTCCTTTAAAACATATATCTATATACAATATAAAATATAACATAATCTGTCACACTAGAAAGCTCTTAAACACTCCTATCATATACTGTATGTTTCCGCAACTACTCCTGGTAACTCATTCCAGGCAACTACCACTTACTTCTTAAAAAAAAAAACTTGCCCTACCCATTTCTTTTAAAATCCCCCACCTCCAATCTTAAATGCACATTCTCAAATTTGTCATATCTTTACACTGGGGAAAAAAAAAGATTCTGACTGTTTACCCCATCAGTGCCCCATATAATTTATAAACTGCTATCAGATCACCCCTCAGTCTCCATTCCAGAGAGAACAACTCACATATGTCCAATTTCTCCTTGTAGCTTGTACCTCTAATTCAAGTTGCATACTGGTAAGTCTCTTCTATACCCTTTACAAAGCCTCTACATCCTTCCTGTAATTGAGCAACCTGAATTGCACACAGTGTTCCAAGTGTGACTTAACCAAAGTATTGTATAGTTGCAACCTGACTTCATTACTTTGTTAAAACCCTGCCCAGTGAAGACAAGCATACCAGGCACCTTTTTTACTACCCTATTTGCGTGTATGTGCATGGCCAATTCCAAGGATCTGTGGACCTGCACCCTATATCTCTCTATATTCCTGGCACTATATGTCTACCTTACATTTAACCTCCTGATCTGCAACACCTCATATTTGTCCATAATAGATGGGGGAGAGCCAGTGGATGTGGTGTACCTGGATTTCCAAAAGGCCTTCGATAAGATTCCACATAAATGACTGGCATGCAAAATCAAGGCTCATGGGATTGGGGGCAAGGTATTGATGTGGATTGAGAACTGGCTGCCAGATAGAAGAGAGAGAGTTGGGATAAACGGCTCATTTTCTGAGTGGCAGGCGGTAACCAATGGGGTGCCACAGGGATCTGTACTGGGACCCCAGCTGTTCACAATTTACATTAATGATCTAGATGAGGGGATTGGATGTAATATCTCCAAATTTGCAGACGACACTAAGCTAGGAGGGGTTGTGTGCACTGAAGAGGGGGTCAGGAAGCTCCAGTGTGATTTGGATAAGTTGAGGGACTGGGCAGATACATGGCAAATGCACTACAATGTGGATAAATGTGAGGTTATCCACTTTGGTAATACAAACCGGAGGGCAGACTACTATTTCAATGGCAATAGATTGGGAGATGGGGAAGTACAGAGAGACCTAGGGGTTCTTGTGCACCAGTCATTGAAGGCGAGCATGCAGGTACAGCAGGCGGTTAATAAGGCAAATGGTATGTTGGCCTTCATATCAAGAGGATTTGAGTATAGGAATAAGGATACCTTACTGCAGTTGTACAGGGCCTTGGTGAGACTACGCCTGGAGTATTGTGTGCAGTTTTGGTCGCCTTATCTGAGGAAGGATGTTCTTGCAATGGAGGGAGTGCAGAGGTGATTCACCAGGCTCATACCTGGAATGGCAGGAATAACTTATGAGGAAAGATTGCGCAAATTGGGATTGTACTCGCTGGAGTTTAGAAGATTGAGAGGGGATCTCATAGAGACATATAAAATTCTGGCAGGACTGGACAGAATGGATGCGGAAGGGATGTTTCTGATGGTTTGAGGATAATAGGCAAACCATTTAGAACCGAGATGAGGAGGAATTTCTTTACCCAGAGGGTGGTGAATCTGTGGAATTCATTGCCACAGAGAGCAGTAGAGGTAGGTTCATTGAATATATTTAAGAGGGAATTAGATATATTTCTTCAGTATAAGGAAATTAGGGGTTACGGAGAGAAGGCGGGGACGGGGTACTGAACTTTAAGATCAGCCATGATCTCATTGAATGGAGGAGCAGGCTTGAAGGGCCGAATTGCTCCTATCTTCTATGTTTCTATTACATTCTTGTCTGCCCACATCTATAACTAATTGATAGTATTCTTTGATAGCCCTGTTGACCACTGTTCCACCAATCTTAGGGTAATCTCAAAACCTACTGTAAACTTCTAGGTATTGCATTTTGGGATATTAAATCAGACCAAGGTATAGTGATGGAATGGCCTCAGGGTGTATTGTTGAACAGTGAGACCAAGTACATGATGCATAGAATGGTGACAGAAACAAGGCAAATGGTATGCTTGCCTTCATTATGCAAGGCATTGAGTACAAGAGTTAGGAAGTTGCCTTGGAGTTGTATGCAATGTAGATTTGGCAGCACTTGGAGCATTGCATGTGGTTCTGGTTATTACACCACATGAAAGACCAATTTAAGCAGAATAGATTCATAAAGATGTTACCTGGACTGGAGGCCTCAGGCCAAAAGGATTGACAGATTGGATAGGCTGATTTTGTTTTGCCTGTATTAAAGGAGATTGAGAGGTGACATGATAGATAGAGTAGTAGAGTTTCCCATGTAGTGGTGCCTAAAGCTGGAGGGCATAGGTTTTAAAGGGATGTTCAGACAAAAAAAAGCACTTAACATCTGGGTTGATGTAATGGTGCAGAACAGTAACAACATATAAAGAGACATCTGGAAATCTCAAATGAGCAAAGCATTGAGGGACATGGCATGTAGTATTAGTAGAGATAGGCATAGACTGTGTCTATGCTGTATGACCCGACACTGCACTTAACCCACCTCTTATAAAAATAATAAATTTTCCCATATCTTGCTAAATAAGAAAATTGCTGAATCTTAATCAGAATCAGAATTTATTGTCATGAACAAGTCATGAAATTTGTTGTTTTGCAGCAGCGTCACAGGGCAAACATTCATATAAACCACCTTACAACAAAAATCAAAATACTGCACAAAAAGTCAAAGTAAGGCAGTGTCTGGTTTATTGATTATTCAGGAATCTGATGGTAGCGGGGAAGAAGCTGTCCTTGTTCCTCTGAGTGCTCATCTTTAGGTTCCTGTACCATTTTCACAATGGTGGCAGAGTGAAGAGGCCATGGCCTGGGTGGTGGGGTCCTTGAGGAAAGAGGCTGCTTTCTTAAGACACTGTCCCTTGTAAATATCCTTGATGGAGTGAAGTCTGGTGCCTGTGATGTTGCAGGCTGGAGTTTTTTCTTGTCATGAGCATTGGCACCTCCATTCCAGCCAGCATTGCAACCAGCCAGAATGCTCTCCATGGTACACCTGTAGAATTTTTCGAGAGTCTTCAGTGACATCCCGAATCTCTTCAAACACCTCACAAAGTATAGTCGCTGGCGAGCCTTCTGAGTGATTGCATCGACATGGAGGCTCCAGGACAAATCCCCTGAATTTGACGATCTCCAATACTGAGCCCTCAATGAGGACGGGGTCATATTCTCCTGACTTGCTCCTGAGGTCCATAAACATCCAATTAAAAAGAAAAATGTAGAGAGACAATCAAAATAAAAAGATAATTTTAAGAGGAGTTGGGAGGAGTTAGAAGAGGAGCAGTGAGTATTCTCTCCTTGTGTGTTTTGCCCAAACACGGTCCATGACGTGACAGTGAGAGAGACTCTCAGAGAACAGAGAGATGAAGAGGATTTTAGGGAGAGAGCAGGGTGGGTGTGTATTTTATGCACAAAAATCTTTAAATGTGGTTTGACAGTCTGATTTAAGCTTTTTTTTTTAAATACTGTAATGTTAACTTCCTGGATGACAGAGCTGGGATGTTTTCACTGAGGTTTTCACTGAGTCCTCCACTGGGCTAGATCTGACCCGAAGCTGAGGATCATGTCGATATACTGCACTCAGAGCAAAACCATTTTCTTAGCTTCATGTTTCAACACTTCCCAGGGTGAGATATAAATCTGCATTATTTCACTTTCAATGACTCGCACTCAAAAGTTAATGTATCACAGTTTCATGAAATGGTTTGTTTTTACTTGAGAATATATAGAACTGGAAGAGCTCGCTTGCCTGCCAGTATACTATTCATGATTTCTGGAATGAGCTGTTGTGTCTGGTCTTGTATTCTTGTTTTGTGTTGGTCGTGGATCCTAAAAGTTTCTCAACTTCAGCTGGGAACAAAAGACTTTCAAATGTATGAATCTTGCTTCCAACATACCTATAAATGTACTCAATGACCTTTAAATAGGACCTTCCAGATCCTGGCCACTGTGTTTCTTGTCTTTTCTTTGGATTTTCATGCCAACAATAAATAATATTGATGAAGGTGTAGTGGGGTTGCTACGGTTATAGCTCGGGTTATAGCTTGAGGTAGAAAGAAAATTTGCACATCAAGGGAGTGTAATTGACACTGATTTTATTAGGCTACAGCTCTGTCTTTTATAGGCAACTGGCCATGTCACAACCAGGGCGTGGCTAAAGTGAGGCCAGCTGCTGATTGGGTGTCCCGGATGTGCGGGACCAGATTGGACCCCCTGCGTTCCGCTGGCTGTGTTTGGCCGATTTGACTGCTATTCCTGCAGCCTATGGGAGTGGGCGTTTCATCCCACGAGCTGTCTGCCTGATCATCATGTTCGATGACTGTTTGCTATGTCGGCCTGTGGAGTGGAGCTAGATGACCTCCCTGCCAGAACTGGCGAACGGGACCCTGTCTTTTGGCAGCCGACCTTTGCGCCATGGGTTTGGGTGAGTAACTGGCTGGTAAACATCCAAATGGGCTGTTTTCAGCCGGTTAAGCGTGAAGGTCTCCCTGCCGTCATTGTCCAACATGAAGATGGAGTCATTGTGTCTGATGACGTGGTATGGCCTTTCATAAGGCCGTTGAAAGGGTGGCCAGTGGGCCCCGCGTCAGACGAAAACCTAGTGACAGTCTGCAAAGTTTTTAGGGCAAAGATGCTGGCTTGCCTGTGAGCTCTGGGCTTAACTGGGGCTAGTGAGCCCAGGTGCTTGCGCAGTCAAAACATATAGCTGCCGGGAGCTCCCCCCAAGTCCTCGGAAGCCACCACGAATTTGCCCGGGATGACTATGGATGCGCCACAGACCAACTCAGCAGAGGATGCCTCGAGATCCTCTTTTCGGGTGATGTGGATGCCTAGCAGGACCCAAGGGAGTTCATCTGCCCAGTTCGGTCCAGTGAGTAGGGCCATCAGGGCTGTCTTCAGGTGCCTGTGGAACTCTCCACCAGCCCGTTGACCTGAGGGTGGTGCTTTGTGGTGTGGTGGAGTTGAGAGTCCACATGCTGAAAGTGAATTGAGCCCCCCTGTCAGATATTAAGTGTTTGGGAACCCCCAAAACCTGCCACCCAGATGTTCATTAATGCCCGTGCACACATCTCCATGGAGATTTCAGGTAGTGGCACCACCTCTGGCTATCTAGTCATCCAGTCGACCACGGCCAATAGATAACATGCACCTCTGGATACAGGTTGGGGCCCCACAATGTCTATGTGCATGTGGCTGAAATGGGGACGTGCTGGTTTGAAAGGCTGTGAAGGGGCTTTAATGAGGGTATGCCTGGCAGTGAGTAAATGTTTTGGCCCACTGAATGACCTCTTTACAGAGACCGTGCTGGACATACCTGTTGGCCACCATTCTAACTGTAGTCCTGAAAGCAGGATGATTATGGACTGAATTGAAAACTCGCCTCTTCCATGTGACCAGAATGACAGGGCGCGGTTTACCAGTTGAGGTGGTAGAGCAGCGTACGGTTACCTGGGACGATCTGGATGTCCTCCATTTGCAAGCTGATAAGTGCTGTCCAGTATGTCAGGGTCTCCTTGTTGTGCATCTGCCAGGGCCGCATAGTCAATACCCAGGCGGGGCCATGCACTATTAGGATGGCCAGATGGGATAGGGCATTGGCTACCACATTGGACTTGCCAGCGATATGTTCAATAGCCATTGAAAATTCAGATATGTTGGACGGGTTCTGCTATTGCCTGGCTGACCAAAAGTCTGACACCTTGCTGAAAGCAAAAGTAAGTGGTTTGTGGTCTATGTAAATCTTGAACTTCCATGTTACTTCCAAGTAACGGAAATGCCGAATTGCCAGGTATAACGTTAACAGCTCCCTGTCAAAGGCACTGTATTTGAGCTCTGGGGGCCTGAGATGTTTACTGAAAAAGGCCAACGGCTGCCACTGTCCATTAACCAGTTGCTCAAGTACACCCCCGACCGTTGTGCTGTAACTGTGAGGGCGGTCGAGGCGTCTGTCCTGGGATGCACAAGGAGGGTAGCTTTGGCCTGGTTGCTTGGAAAGCCTCGGTCACCTCCTATGTCCATTGAATGTCTTTACTGGGCCTTGCCATGAAGGGAAATAGCAGACTCACGATGCAGGCTGCTGCAGGTATAAAGCGATGATAAAAGGGGACTATACCAGTAAACTCTTGCAGTCCCTTCATGGTCATTGGTCTGGGGAAGAAACGAATGGCAATCATTTTGGTGGGTAACGGCCTGGCCCCATGTTGGTCAATACGATGGCCCAAGAAGGCAATTGTCTCTCGGCCAAACTGGCCCCTGGCTGGATTGATGGTTAAACCAAACTCACTTAGCATGGAGAACAATAGTCTTAAGTGAGTAGTGTGTGGGTGTGGCTGGCTATTTAAATTTCATCAAGGTAGACGAAGGCAAAGAGCAGATCCCGGCCTGCTGTATCCATCAACCTTTGGAAAGTCTGAACCACGTTTTTCAGCCCGAATGGCTTGCGGAGGAATGTGAACAATCCAAAGGGAGTTATGATGGCAGTTTTGGGAATGTCATTAGGGAGAACTTGGATCTGATGATAACCCCTGAAGAGGTCCACCTTAGAGAATATCCATGCCCCTTGCAGATTAGCGGTGAAGTCCTGGATGTGGGACACAGGATATCTGTCGGGCTTGATGGCCTTGTTAAGGTAGCAGTAGTCTGCACATGGCCTCTAACCTCCAGCTTCCTTTGGTACCATATTGGAGGGGGGAAGCCCATGGGCTATCGGAGCGCCGCACAATGCCGAGTTCATCCATCTTTCGAAAATCTTCTCTAGTCAGGTTGAGTTTCTTGGGAGGAAGACACCAGGCCCTGGCGAGGAGGGGAGGGTCCTCTGTAATAATTTGGTGCCTCACTGATGGAGAGGAATTCCACTAAGACTCGAGCGAATTCGTTGTTGGCAGTGCTCACCGAGAGTAGATGGGAGTTAGTAAGTTTGGTGCCCTTGAGCGAGAGTGTCTGAAATGTCCGGGTGTGTACCAGCCGACGCCCCTTAATGTCCATCAGCGAGTTGGCTCTCAGGAACTCGGCACTCAGTAACGGTTGTTTAACAGCCACCACTGTAAACTTCCAGGTCAATTGTCTGTCCCCAACGTGGAGAGGAATTGTACGGGTGCCAAATGTCCGAATGTTGGAACTGTTTGCCGCTCAAAGTTCTCGGCTCACCTTGCCACTGCAGCCTTCTAGGCTGGACGGGGAAGGACATTGTACTGTGCCCCAGTGTTCACCAAGAAGCGTCAGCCTGCAGGGAGTCTTGGATGTGGAGGAGGTTATGTAGTTAGCCAGTCATCGCAGCCATCAATGACAGACGGCCTTGGCGTTTCCCTAGAATGCACACAGGGAGCGGCATTGACAGTGCCCACTGTTGATGATAGAAACAGTACTTCTCACCAGTGGGGTGCGTTGATCGGGTAGTTGGTTGGTTGGACGGACAGTTAATGGGCTTCCTGGCTTGGCGATGCTGACGAGGTGCTGTCACCTGTTCAAGTGAAATGCAAGCATCCCTCTTCGCCACCCATAGCATGTCTGCTCAGACAGCCACTCTCCTGGGGTTGTCGATGTCTTCCTCCACGATGATCAACTGGATGTCTTCAGTCAGCCACTCCAGAAAGATGTGCTGGAAAAAAAAAGAGCTGTGCCCATCGTTGAGAGCAAGCTTGTCGCTCGTGAGGGCGGAAGGGGCCCTGTCCCCTAAACCATCGATGTGCAGCAGTCGGGCCGCACGCTCATGCTTTGTGAGCCTGAAAGTGCGGATTAATAACCCCTTGATGGCCACATACTTCCCTTGCTCCAGGGGCTGCTGGAGGAAGTCGATGATGTGGGCTGCGGTGTTTTGATTGAGGGTGCTGACCATGTGGTAGTAGCATGTGTTTCTGTGGAGATCCGGCGAATGGCGCACTGCACCTCACTCCAACCACACCTGTGATTGCGACATCCAGAAGCCCGGCAGCTTCAATGCTATGGTGCTGATTGTAGGCTGTTCCTCCATCATTGGGTCCAAAGCACTGTTTGGACCAGTCAGGGTCACCACTGTAGTGGGGTTGCTGCGGTTATAGCTCAGGTCATTCTATCTATTTATTTATTTATTTATTCGTTCAAAATACAGATAATAAGTAACATATATAACAATAAACTAAACATGAACGATACATTTTATATATATTAAAAAAAAAAGAAAGAAAAAAAAGCTCAGGTTATAGCTCGAGGTAGAAAGAAAATTCGCACACCAAGGGAGTGTAATCGACACTGACTTTATTGGGCTGCAGCTCTGCCTTTTATAGGCAGCCGGCTGTGCCACCACTGGGGCGTGGCTTGAGCAAAGCTGGCTGCTGATTGGTTGTCCCTGATGCACAGGCCCGGATTGAACCCCAGGCGATCTGCTGGCTGTGATCGGCTGATTCAACCGCTATTCCTGCGGCCTATGGAGCGAGTATCTCATTCCACGTGTTGTCTGCCTGATCGTTGTGTTCGATGACTGTTGTGACAGCCTGTGGAGTGGGACGCTACAAAGGATCATTTCATGAGGGCTACTTAAAAATCTTTTCAAAATTGAGGGAACTCCTATGTTTTTAGCAATCTTAGATTTTTGCCTGATTTAGTCTTTAAGATGAATATCTTTTCATTTGGAAGGTAAGAATGAATGTGTAGACATTATTTTATGTAAGGACCATGTTTCTCAACAGGCTTCATACATATTACCTTTGTTTCCAGTTCAGCCAATCCTAACCAGTACTATCAATCAAGGGCAGGATACAAAGACAAACAAGGCAGCATTGAAAAATATCCATTATCGCTCAGAGTGGGTGAAGTAGGTGAGTTTCACTATTCCAGCAATTTTTACTGAGAAGTTCATGTTTGATTATTTTGGAAAATGTGAAAAGTAGCTTAATGGATATTTATGTGCCAATATTCAGTTGCCGGAGTGTAGAAACAAACATAGTAATTTGGGGATCAAAATAAAAAAGATGTTCAGATGATGGAAATCTGAAATAAAAATAGAAACCGTTGTAAAATCTCAGCAGGTCAGGCAGCATCCATGTAAACAGAAACAATTAATATGGCAGGTCAAAAACTTCATTAAATCTTTCAACCTTCATGTTTCTCTTTCTATCGTTTGGAGGTTTAAATTCAAGGTGAAACTCAAGTGATCTGCTCTGTAGCTCATCCACAGTGGAGTAAACCACTTTCCCTTCTCTTCTGCAGTGAGAATTAAAGGCCTTATCACTTTTGCTTAAATCTATGCCTTTCCAAAATGAAATGCTCCAGCCTTCTAAGTCTTCCTTAATATACTGGTATCAATCTACAGGTCCTTCTTTGAACAATGGGAGAGGATACATAACTTTCTTTAAATTATATAAGGCTGAGTGTGCAGCATTGTGGGATGAATTTGGGGTACATTATTTAAGGGTTGATGGTGGATCGGCAAAAGCAAGCATTCTAACTGCATGAATGAATTGAAACAATACCTCATTCTTGCCTTTCTGGCTGTGCAAGAATAAAATGGATAAGGTGGCTCACCCAAGGTTTGCACAGAAAAATCATTGATCTGTCAGTTTCAACAGAGAAAAATGTAATATGCTGGAAAATATAATAAATTTGAGAATGGGGAGCAGTCTAAAATTTGGCAAAAATAACAGATATTGATTTAAGAAGGGGAAAATGAGTAAGGTTACATTGAACATAACTTTTCTCAGATATATGAAGAGAAAAGATGAGTGGGGGGGTGTGGAATATTATCTCCTTGCTGTCGTCAGAAATTGGAATTTATAAAGGGTGATTTAAAAAGAACAAGCTCAGCAACATTTGTGTCTTCATAAAGGAACCAAAATGAAATCAGTATTAGGAGGAAGGAGATACTGGGGAAATTTGAAGGGATTAAAGACTGATCGGAACCTCAGAATACTGCTAAATGTGACCGGAGATATAGTGCATGCATGCTTTACTCATCATTTTTCAACATTCTTTAGTCTCTGGGTAGTCTATGTAACCCCAGAATTTTTTTCAAATTGCAAAACGGTCCATTATGGACTGGTTAGCCTGACATCAGTTGAATAAATGGAGAAACAGTAGATGTGGTGTATTGAACTTCGAGAAGCCTTTTGATAATGTTCCAAATAAGAGGTTAATGCGCAAAATCAAGGTAAAAAACAAATCTTGTTGGTCAACAAGAAACAAAGAATCGGAATATACTTTTTTTTTATCCTGAGTGGGAAACACTGAGTAGTGAAGTACACTGGGGATCAGTGCCAGTACAGCAATAATTCATGATGTATGATAATGGTGAAGATGAAGGAATTAAATGTAAAATCTCACAGTTCTCAGACAACCAAAAACTGGGTGGAACAATGATAAGCTCAAAGAAGTTCCAGTATAGTTTGGATGGGTTGAGGGAGTGGGCAGATGTGTGGCAGATGGAGTATAATTTGGATACACATGAGATTATTCACGTTGTTGATAATAACAGGATAGCAGTTGGATTTGGTTCTTGGGCAAGAAGGGTCTAAGATTTGGAGAGACTGTAGAGATCGTCGAAAAAATCAAAGACTTGTTGATCCAAACCAAGGCTTTTATTAGCAAAAGACAGGAGCTCTTCACAGGTGGCCGACCAGTCTGGAATGATCCAACCTGGCTAGGGACACAACCCTTTAAGGCCCAGACAGTAGGCGTGGCTAAGCTCTCAGCCAATCGCTGTAAGCACAGTCTAGATACTGTAACTATATACACTATAAACATTGGTGATAGATTTGTACTATCACAGACTGCCCCTGTTTTTTTCTGTTTCCTTTTTTAAGATGGAGCCTATATATATACCCTGGTTTTATAGCTTGTATAAATTTCAAACATTTTATTGGTATAGATTTGATCATTTATTGCAAAACATAAACTTGCTTCCACAGCAATACTCAGCGCCACAATCTTTCACCATCACAAAAGCTATAAACAATGACATAATTGGATCTTTGATTTTTACCTTCCAGCAGTCTCAACTTGGAAATTTATCCTGGGTCATGATCATTGACTCAGGGTTGTTAAATTCACTATCTTCAAGAAAGTCCCGAGGGCAAAGAGGTTGAATGTAATATAAGTGAATGTCCCAGAATTGCCCAGAACCCACAAAATATGTAAAGTTTTAATGAATCTAAAATTATTCTACTGCAAAAAAAATGTCATAAAAGAAAAGGATCTGAGAATTTCTTTGCACAGATAATATAACTCAAAGATATTCCCAAGCATGGAAAGATATTGAATTAATGTGTTTATCTACCTACTAATTGATCTATGTTGAACAGATTCTGTCCCACCCTGTCCACTTTGAACTGGCACTCAGCTCAATGCATTTGGCTTCAACTGCCCCAGAGACATCATCTTGTATTCCGATTGGGTAGTCTACAATGCAATGATATGAACATTGATTTTTCCATTTAAGATATTGAATCCCCCCCCACCCCCCCCCACCCTTTCAATATTTAGATTCTAGATAATCTAGATTCTCTCTCCTTTTGGTCACCTCTATTTGATATCCTTTTCCATCTAGTTCCTTCATCTCTCCCTTATTTGTTTTCACCTATCACCCACTAGCCTCTGTCTCAAAAATTGGCCTTCCTCTTCCACCTGGATCCACCTGCCATCATCTATCACTTCGACCAGGTTTTGTTTCTCCCCTCCTTCTCTATTAACTCTCTTCCATCTATACTCCTTAACCTATTCAGGGTCTCAACCTGAAACATCAACCACCTTTGCCTCCACTGACGCTGAAGGCTTTTTTTTGCTTAGAAAATTTTAACTTCCGGTAACACCTGGATTGGTCAGATGGAAATCAGCCAGGGATCCTGCTTCTAATGACCCCACAGTAGAAATAGTATAGATCAGCCAGCTCATTTGTAAGATGGGATTGTATTTGCCTTACTTTATTGTGTGATTCCCTCTTCTCTCTGATTAAACAACTTTCTCTGACTTATTCTCACAATCTCACTTCTCTTTAAACTTGGTTCTTGGTTATTTAAATCTCATTCAAGAACTACTTTTGCTGTCCATAAATTTATTTCTATCTGTACTAATTCAAATTAAATTTTATCCATGATTATTTGTTCCATGCATATGAAAACATGAGAAATAAGAGAAGGAGTAGGCCATTCGGCTCGTCGAGCCTTCTCCACCATTCAATGTGATCATGGCTGATCTGATGATGGGTTCGTCTCCACCTACCTGCCTTTTCCCCATATCCATTAATTCCCTTACTATGTAGAAATCTAAAGCGGCATCGTCTGCAAAGAGTAGTTCACGGACAAGTTTCTCTTGTGTCTTGGTGTGAGCTTGCAGGCGCCTCAGATTGAAGAGACTGCCATCCGTGCGGTACCGGATGTAAACAGCGTCTTCATTGTTGAGGTCTTTCATGGCTTGGTTCAGCATCATGCTGAAGAAGATTGAAAAGAGGGTTGGTGCGAGAACACAGCCTTGCTTCACGCCATTGTTAATGGAGAAGGGTTCAGAGAGTTCATTGCTGTATCTGACCCGACCTTGTTGGTTTTCGTGCAGTTGGATAATCATGTGAGTTGAGTAATCACGCTTTAGTTGCCCATTCAGAGCCAGCTCTTCAGCACTTGACGTCCTGCTTTGCGAAAACTGCCAAAATATTTGGCCTGGAAGTCAGCCTGAAGAAAACTGAGGTCCTCCATCAGCCAGCTCCCCACCACGACTACCAGCCCCCCCACATCTCCATTGGGCACACAAAACTCAAAACGATCAACCAGTTTACCTATCTCGGCTGCACCATTTCATCAGATGCAAGGATCGACAATGAGATAGACAACAGACTCGCCAAGGCAAATAGCGCCTTTGGAAGACTACACAAAAGAGTCTGGAAAAACAACCAACTGAAAAACCTCACAAAGATAAGCGTATACAGAGCCGTTGTCATACCCACACTCCTGTTCGGCTCCGAATCATGGGTTCTCTACCGGCATCACCTACAGCTCCTAGAACGCTTCCACCAGCGTTGTCTCCGCTCCATCCTCAACATTCATTAGAGCGCCTTCATCCCTAACATCGAAGTACTTGAGATGGCAGAGGCCGACAGCATCGAGTCCACGCTGCTGAAGATCCAGCTGCGTTGGGTGGGTCACGTCTCCAGAATGGAGGACCATCGCCTTCCCAAGATCGTGTTATATGGCGAGCTCTCCACTGGCCACCGTGACAGAGGTGCACCAAAGAAGAGGTACAAGGACTGCCTAAAGAAATCTCTTGCTGCCTGCCACATTGACCACCGCCAGTGGGCTGATATCGCCTCAAACCGTGCAGCTTGGCGCCTCAGTTCGGCGGGCAGCAACCTCCTTTGAAGAAGACCGCAGAGCCCACCTCACTGACAAAAGGCAAAGGAGGAAAAACCCAACACCCAACCCCAACCAACCAATTTTCCCCTGCAGCCGCTGCAACCGTGTCTGCCTGTCCCGCATCGGACTTGTCAGCTACAAACGAGCCTGCAGCTGACGTGGACTTTTTACCCCCTCCATAAATCTTCGTCCGCGAAGCCAAGCCAAAGAAGAAGATGTAGAAATCTATCCAACTTTGTCTTAAATATATTTTAGTGAGATGTCTCCACTACTTCAATGGGCAACAAATTCCACAGATTCACCACCCTCTGGAAAAAAGCACTTCCTCCTCATCTCTGTCCTAAATTTACAACCCTGAATCTTGAAGCTATATCCCCTGGTTCTGGAATCACCTACCAATGGAAACAACCTCCTTACCTTAATCTATCTGTGCCTTTCATAATTTTATGTTTATATAAGATCACCTTTCATTCTTCTAAATTCCAGCAAATACAGTCCCAGGTGACTCAATCTCTCCTCATAGATCAACCCCTTCATCCCTGAAATCAACCTGGTTTCAACCTAGTGAATCTCCTCTGCACTGCCTCCAAAGTCAATACATCCTTCCTCAAGTAAGGAGACCAGAAATGCATGCAGTACTCCAGATGCAGTCTCACCAGTACCTTGTATAGTGGCAGCATAACCTCCCAGCTCTTAGATTCAATCCCTCTACCAATGAAGACCAACATTCCATTTGCCTTCTTGATAGCCTGCTGCACCTGCAAACCAACCTTTTGTGATTCATGCACAAGGAGTCCCAAGTTCTTCTGTACATCAGCATGCTGCAAATGCTTGCCATTTAAATAATATTATGAACTTCCATTCTTCCTTCTAAAGTGGATAGCCTCACACTTGCCAACATTGTTCTCCATCTCAACATTGTTCTCCATCTGCCAGACCCTTGCCTACTCACTTAACCAATCTCTGCCAATCTCTGTATCCCCTGCACAATTTGCTTTTCCACTCACTTTCGTGTCATCAGCAAACTCAGATACACTACTCTCTGTCCTCTCTTCTGGATCATTTATTTATACTGTGAACAGTTGCAGCCAAGCACCGACCCCTGTGGCACCCTGCTCAGCACCGGTTGCCAACCAGAAAAACATCCCTGTATCCCAACTCTGCTTTCTATTGGTTAACCAATCCTCTATCCATGCTAATACATCACCCCCAATTCCATGCATCCTTATTTTCTGTATAAGCCTTTTATGCAAAACCTTATTGAAAGCCTTCAGAAAATCCAGATAAGCCATCCCCATCTGCTCTCCTCTATCTACCTCACTTGTTATATCCTCCAGTAAATTTGTCAAACAGCATCTGTCTTTGCTGAATCCATGCTGCATCTGCCTGATGGATCTATTTCACTCCAGATGCCTCACTAAATTTCTTTTTTAATGCATTTTCCCAACTACAGATGTTAAACTAACTGGCCTATAGTTCCCTACATATTTGCCTACATCCTTTTTTGAATAGTGACATGATATTCAATATCTTCCAATCCACCGGTATCTGCCCAGAGTCCAGAGAATTTTGGTTAATTATCATCAAAGCCTCAACTATAGCTTCTGCCATTTCTTTCAGAACCATGAGATGCATTCTATCAAGACCAGGGAACTATATCTTTAAACCCTCAAGTTTTCTGAGTATGACCTCTTTAGTGATAGCTATTAGATCTAGATCCTCATCTCCCATCACATCCATAATATGTCTTTGGTATGTTTGATGTGTCCTCCATCGTGAAGACCGGCACAAAATAGTCATTCAAAGTCTCAGCCATTTCCTCATTATCCAATATCAATTCTCCCTTCTCACCTTCACTTTAGCCACCATTTTGCTCTTTATATAATTATTAAAACTTTTACTGTCCATTTTTATATTTTGAGCTAATATTTTCCCATAGTCTACCTTCCCTTTCTTTATTGCTTGCTTTGTGGTTCTTTGTTGCTTCTTAAAGGTTACCCAATCTTCTGGTTTCCCATTGCTCTTGCCAGGTAGAATCCTTTTTCCTTCTGATTTGTATCTCTGCAAATTTGTTCAATTTACTTGGAATTCTGAATAAAATTATGCAAATTGTAAACCAGGCAATTAATTTGTAAGTACAGTGTTATTATTACCTCTAGGTCCACCTGTGTGGAAGGAATCTCGTTCAAAATCAGCATTGGGGAATATAAATGCAAGGTGAGAAAATAATTTTCTCAACAAGTAATATTTCTCTTGATAAGTAAAATATTTTAGTCTATGGATGACATGGTCATTTTTAAATATGGTCAAGACAACGGAAAGGTTTAAAAATAAATTTATTAGTCTCCTAAGTAATTGTCCAAATTCAGCATTTTGTATTAGGACACTGTTTGACCTGCTGAGTTTCTCCAGCATTTTGTGTTTTTACTTTAGTCCAAATTCACCTGGAGAGTAAAGCTCTAATGTTTCCTGGAGCTAAAATAATTACTTGAAATGTTTGCAAATAATTCTTAGTTAATTATAAAAGTAACTCATGAACTTGAGGCAGCATGAAAAAAAGTTTTGTTTTTCCTTAATACACAATCCTTTTTGATATCAGTTGGTGAATCTGCTTCCACTGCATTTTCAGGCAGATAATTCCAGATCATCAATATTCACTACAATATTTTTGGTTATTTTTCCAGGCAGTTTGATTTTTGACCATTCTATTATTGGAACCTTTTTTTTTTTTGCTTGGATCCTTTTTGTTTTTAAATATTCTGAAATATCCTCTATCATTTCATTATTTTCCTGCCTATTCACATCTCTGTGACTATTCTATTAATTTTTTTAAGCAATACAGTAAAACCCCCAGTATCCGGCACCTATGGGGATTGGTAGGTGCCAGATCAGTGAATTTGCCAGTTGCTTGAGATTGTGTTGCGTGATTGGCAAACTAACCATGGGGTGGGGGGGGCGGGGGGGGGGCACCATATTTAAACTTTCATATTTTTTATCCATTTATGTTCTGCGGATTATTTTTTTTGCCAGTTACTTGAATTCAGGATAACAGGGATTTTACTGAACATTGAAGGTCTTCTTATCCTTCCTGAAATGCATTAAAACACTTCTGTTATCAATAGAGTCAGAATTCTACAGCACAGAACAGACCACTTGAACCATTTGACAACATTTGACCCATATCTCTTAAAGCCTTTTTTATCCATTATCTGCCTAAATGCCTTTTAAATTTCTTCAATTGTATCTCCCTCGACCACTGTTAGCTCATTCTGCATAGCTACCATAGTCTGTGGGCTAAATGTGCCTCTCGGGTCCTTTCTTAAATCTATGCCTGCTAATTTTGGACCCTTGGAGAAAAAAGATGATGACTATTTTACTTCTCTCTACCGCTTGTGATTTTATAAACTTCAACAGCCATGTTTGGCTAACAGTGCTTTAAGAAGAAAAGTTCCAGCCATTCTAGCCTCTCCTCATAACTCAAGTCTGCCAGTTCCATCCTTGTGAATCTTTTTTGCACCCTTTCCAGCTTAATAACATCTTTCCTAAAGTTGGGAGCCCAATTTTTAAAAAAATCTGGGAATCATATATAAAGTTCATTGGTGATCGCCAGACTCAAATCTCCAACTCTTAAAGGGATAGTATAATGTATGTTACCAAATATTATATTCATCAAGTCAATAAAAAGATGACACCCCTTTTTTGAAAAAAAATTGGGTTTAATTTTGTGGTGAGGAGATGGAGGAGGGATGGGGAGAAAATGGAAAATATCACTCTCTCTCTCTCTCTCTCTCTCTCTCTCTCTATCTATATGAATTTATGTATGTAGAGTATAGTTTTGAATTATTATGACTTATTAAATAAAATATAAGCTGGGAGCCCAGAATTGTACACAGAACTTTCGTCTCACCAATATTGTAATGTGGCTCCTGTACGTGGTGCTCTGACCAAATGTGTTCTTCATTACCTTGATTAACTGTTGTCACTTTTGTGAACTACAGTAAAACCCCCTGTTATCTGGAATTCAAGTAACCAGCGGCCTCAACCAGCAAAAAAATTGAGAAAAATAAAAAGGTAAAAAAATTCAGGTTTAAAATTGGCGCATCTCACCATTAGTTCACCCAATCACCTAACACACAATTTCAACCAACCAGAAAATTCACTTATCTGGCATCTACCAATCCCCATAGATGCCAGATACAAGGGGTTTTACTGTATGTTCTTGTACACCTTGACCTCTTCTCCAGGGCCATTTAAGCCTTGCCCTGATTTCCTACTAAAGGCCAATACTTCACACTTGTACGAATTAGCTTTCTGCTTTCTGCTTTCCACTTTCTCAGTTTCCAGGAGCTACCCAGTTCAAGACAGGTCTTGGAATGGCAGTAAGCTGCAATGAATGAATCTTATTTGCCTGTTATATTCAACCCCATTTAACTGCTGCCATCATTAATCTTGTTACTTTGTTTTACCATGTGGACTTCTGTGAATTTTAAATCCAAAATCATGCCAAATTGTGACAATGTACCATCACGCAGTTCATCTAGATCTTGTTGTAATGTCAGCTGACTACTGCCCACTACAATTTTGGTGTTATCCACATGCTAACTACATCATAACCTAAGCCCTTAATAACTGTGGACCCACCACTGATCACCTCTGGTAACAGGTCTTCAATCTGAATAAAAAAACCAGCAAGGCAGTTTGTCTCTATTTGGCCAGCTCACCCTGGATCCTATGTGATCCAGATCAAACTTCCATCCAGGACTTTGTAAAAGGCCTTTCTAAACTAGGCAATACCTGTTGCATGCCCTCATCAATGTCCTTAGTCAGCTCCTCTAAGAAACTGAAAATCATGTGATGAACCATTATTTATAGGTTCCCTTGCTTCCCATGAGCTTCTCGTGGACTTCTGTGTCTGAGGTGAAATTATTGCCTTTTGAAGTCCTTTTCCTCAGTCTATATACTTGCCTAAAATCTGCCTGTAAGGTAAGAGTTAGCAGATTCAAGAGCAAAAACAAACTGGAGAAATTCAAAGGGTCAACCATCATCTGTGTGGGGGAGGGGGAACTGCTAACATTTTGCATTGAGACTCTTCATGGGGACTCAGGATCCAGTTGATGATAGATGGACTGATGGGGGAGGATAAAAATGGACAGATGAAACCAGGTAGGGGGTTCAGAGTCTGAGACAGATGCTGGAGGGTGATAAGTGAGGACATAAAGGCTCCCAGTGCTAGAATGTGATGCAAGTTGATAATAAGGGGAAAGGTGAAGGGTTGATGCAACCAGATGAGGAAGGGGATCTGGTGGATGAAATATGTGAGTACAAGTATGTGCTGCTTAACGTCCATGAGATGTTCTGTGAAATTGGGCATTATGTGATGTGGAAATTATGTGAACACCATATTATGTACTTAGAAAACCATTAAGGGACACTGTAAACTCTTTATTTGTAAGTAGGGATCAGTGTGGGGACCGACTGGGGCTGTGGGAGAGAGAAGGGCAGTGGATCAGTGTGGGAATGGCTCAGGGCTGTGAGAAAAGAACGGGGCAGTGGGATCAGTGTGGGGTCCGACACAGGGTGACATGGGGAGAGCACAGGGAGTAGGATTAGTTTGGCTAAGAGGAGAGAGCGCGACAGTTGGAAATTATACAATTTCCTACAGTCTGTGATCGCTTTTTCTAAATTGCTGCAGACTTGTGGGAACTGAATAATTATGGGACCGCGGACTCATATGTGGTTAGATGTTTCCCAAACAGATGTTAAGTGGCGCATACCTGTAGTAAGTGGATGGAACCAGGAGGGGTAGAAAATTGGTGATGAAGAGGGGTATGGTAAAGGGGACAAGAATGGGAATATTGGAGGCAGATGGGAAGTTGAGAAAGAATGGAACATTGGAGGTAAGAGTTAGCTGCATTTTCAGAACCTTCGGGCCAGAGGAGCAGATGTTGTAATCATAAGGAATTAAACAAGAAAATTTGCAGATGCTGGGGTCCAGCGCTGGAGAAACATAGCAGGTAATGTGGCATCCATAAAGAAGTAAAAGGTGACCAAATTTTCGGCCCTGAGCCTTTCGTCAGAAATGTTGCAGGTCAGAAAGCATTATTGTTTCAAATTTGAGATTCTTCATCGGGATGAAGAAAGAGTTTTTTTAAGTTGAGGAGAAAGTGGCAAGAAGAATGGATTAGATAAAGGGAATTTCTGTTATTGAATGCAATAGAGACATTCTGCTCCAGTTGAACATGGCCCTTGTGAGACCACATCTAATATTATCATTTACAGATCTGGTCTCCTGATCTAAGAAAGGATGTACTCATGGTGGAGGTAGCTAAAGTTTACCAGTCTGATACATGGGATGTAAACAAAAAATCTGGGCTGTGGTGCAATGCACAAAAGTCCTGGATGAACACAGCAAATTACACAGTAACCATGGAAATTGAAAGGCAGTCGACATTTCAGACCTAACCCCTTCAGGAGTGCTGAAAATCAAGCAGATGCTTGAATCAGAAGGGGGGCAGGGAGGAGCACAGGCTAACAGGTGGAAGGGTGAAGCTGAGAAGTGATGAAAGGGGAGAGGGCGAAGAAGGGTAGCTCTCTGATCAGAGAATGAGGGGAGGTGAGGAGAGCTGGAGGAAGGGAGAGACAGGGATGAAGGAAAGAGACCAGTGTAGGGGGTTAACGGAAATTGAAGAGGTTGAATTGATGCTGACTCGTTGGAGATTGTTGAGACGGAATACAAGGTTCTGTCCCTCCAATTTACAGATGACTTCAATTTGGCATAACATGGACAGGCATGTCAGTGTGGCAATAGGGTGTGTGGAAATGAAGTGGTGGGTCACTGGCAGTTGCTTGCTTTTGCTGGTCAACTATATAAACTCAATTATTATCCACTAATGAAAAAATTACAGGACGACTTAGAGCATTGGAAAGACTTATCACTAACACTAATAGGAAGGATAAACTGTATTAAAATGAACATTTTCCCAAGGATACAATACCTATTTCAGGCATTGCCAATGCACTTGACGGAGAAATTCTTCAAGGAGTTAAAGAAAATAATAAGGAAATTTTTATGGAAAGGGGGGGAAACCGAGGATAGCACTAGATAAATTAACAGAATGGTATAAACAAGGAGGCTTACAACTGCCAAACTTAAAAAATTATTATAGAGCCGCACAATTAAGATACCTATCAGATTTTTATCAAACAAGGGAAAAGCCAGATTGGACTAGATTAGAACTAGATAAAATAAGGGAGAAGATACCTGAACATATATTATATAAATGGGATGAAAAATTGGTACAACGTAGGAATTCTCCAGTATTACATCATCTGCTCAATATTTGGAAGAAGATTCATGTAGAAAGGAGTAAAACAAATTACCAATTACCAAAACTAATACTGACGCAAAATAAGTTACTCCCTTTTACAATAGATAACCTTTCCTTTAGAGAATGGGAGAAAAAAGGGATCAAAAGAATAGAAAATTGCTTTTCAAGAAATAAATTACTATCCTTTGAACAAATGAAGGATAAATATAATATAACTCAAGATACAGTGTTGGCATACTACCAACTGAAATCCTACTTGAAGGACAAATTGGGAAGCAGTCTGAGGTTACCAGAGGGAAGTAATTTTGAATATGTGATTACAGACACAATGATAATCAAAAAAATTATAACAAATATGTATATTAAACTGCAAGAAAAGGAGAATGAGGAAACAAATGGTAAAACTAAACAAAAATGGGAATGAGAGACTGGATGCAGACTGGGAGATCACTTCATTGAGCCTCTCGGCTCTGTCCACCACAATAGTGTGGGTCTCCCAGTGGCAACTCATTTCAATTACCTATCCCATTCCCTTGCTTACACTGCCAGAATAAGACCATCTGCAAATTGGAGGAAGAACACGTCATTTTCTGACTGGGTTTCCCATCTCTGCCAAAGATCTGGATGTCATCTGTGATGCCGACAGCTCCCTTGCATCCCCTATAGGTCTCATCCAACTTTTGCTGGAAGATGTCTTGCTCACCTTTAGGCCAAAAGGTAGGCACAGGAACTTGTACCAGCCGAATGGAGTGTTGAAAGTTGTTAGCAGAGTCGATTCTTCATCCAGCTTCACATTCTAATACCCATTCTTGGCATCTAGCTTACTGAATATTTTGGATCCCAATAGTTCAGAAGTGATGTCTTCCAGCATTGGTATTGGATAGTGCCCTCTTTTGATTGCTTGGTTTAAGTCTTTGGGGTCCAGACATATTCTTAGGTGGCCGTTCGGTTTTTCTTTTACTACTATAGAATTTACCCAGTCAGTTGGCTCTACTACTTTTGCTATCTCATTTTTCTTCCAGCTCCTGCTTTAGCCTTTGTTTCAACTCTATTGGCACCTTCCGTGGAGCATGGATTATTGGTTTGTATTTTGGGTCTATAGTAATGTGGTATTCAAAGTTCCCAAAGCACCCGACTGTGTCATCAAAGCATTCAGGGTACATGTCCATGAGCTCGGCCTTGTTTGTGATCAGAGGACGTTGCTCATGAAGAGTGTCGCTTGTGATCCTCTTGGACATTTTCTTCTCCCTGATCTCATTGTTTACAGAGATTAGCTATAATTCCTGACAACTATTCAAGCCTAGGATTGCTTGTCCACCACCATCAACAACAAAGAATATGCATATGATGATCTTTCCTTTATGTCTGCCTTTAATTTGAACTATTCCTAGTTGTTTAATCACGGGGCCACCATAGGCTGTGAGCGTGACATTTATGGCTTCTACTATGCCTTCCTCCGGGTACCTATTCTTTATGTGCTCGGGGAACATCTGGCAGTACAGTCTAAACGGGAGGACGTTGCTTTGTGATCCAGTATCCAACTTTAAATTCAGGTTGAATATTGTTGATTTGTTTCCAATCTTTCTTTTTACTTGGATCGTGGTGTGCAATTCATTTTTTTCTCCCTTCCCTATCTCAGACACCTCATGAAGGAGTATTGTTTCGATGCCAAGCATCAGTGAGTGTACTTTCCTTCTGTATTCTTGGTTTTCCTCTCTCCTTTTGTGTCAGATGTACACATCTTTTCCCAATGATTGACCTCCCACAGGTCCTGCACTTCGAACCATACGTGGGGCATTTCTTGAGGTCATCGAAGGAGTGTAGTCTGCCACACTTCCTGCAGTTCTTGGATGTCTGCGACTTTCTCTGTGTGCGATTTATGGCATTGAAGCTTCTATCTCAGTGCTGCATGTTGACCTGCACGGAGAGGGATTACATTTGCGTCCTAGTGGCCTTGAAGGCCCGAGCTGTGTCTACAGCATCTGCTAGTTTCAAGCTGTCTTTGCCTATGAGAGCTCTCTGCACTTCAGGATGAGCGCTTCCCCAGATTAGTTGGTCGACTCTTCTCTCCTCGATTTCCCTGAACTTGCATTTTGCTGCAATGTTCTTTAGCTTTGTGAGGAAATTATCTACTAACTCATCAGTGTGGTGCACTGTTAGCCAGAATCAGACACACACAAGGTAAAGACTGTACCAAGGCTTTAATCCACAAAGATTTCCACAGAGCCAGGCTGGCTGTAGCTTCAGTAACTCTGAGAGAGACTTAGGGAGGCCAGCGCAGGCTTATATTCTGGAGGGTGATTGACACCCGACCAGGTGGGGCTTGATCCATTCAGGCTGACTGATTGACAGCTGGCCAGGTGTTGTCCTGTCCCCTTACACTCCTGCAGGAACAGAGGTTTCCCCCTGCAGTAGGCAGGTGGTGTACCACCACATTCACCCACTTCTTTAAAATTGTCCCGGAGGGGGGCAGTAACAAAGAATCGTACCCACTATACAAAATACAATATTTACAGATTGAGACAGTCCAGGACTGACTCCTGGTCACTGGTCGGAGGGGAAGTGGGGGGGCTGGTGGCAGGGGTCTGTGTGACTGGTGTGGGGCTGCGTGGAGGGGTGGCTGAAGGGGCCAGGGCCGACGTCGTAGAGTCGTATTGGATGGGTGGGGGGGGCAGGTTCATCCCCCAGGGCTAAAGCGGGCCCCTGGTGGTCAAAGAAGTACTGCGTGCCCCATAGCTGCTTGGGGATGGGGATTTATGCCCGTCGGCGTCGTCCTGGGCTGAAGGGTGCTCCTGCTGGTGCCAGGTCCCTGGTTGAGATGGTGTCCTCCCTGCCACTGCCAAACCTAACGTACGCATAGTTGTGGTTCGCGTGTAGGAGGAAGACCTGCTCGACCAGGGGTTCGGCCTTGTGTGTCCGTACATGTTTACGCAGGAGCACCAGTCCCGGGGATGTGAGCCATGCTGGGAGGGACATTCCCGTCGCTGACTTCCTGGGGAATGAGAACAGACATTCATGAGGGATCTCGTTGGTACCTGCACACAGCAGCGACCGAATGGCATGGAGTGCCTCGGGCAGGGCATCTTGCCAATACTCAACAGCCCACCCTTTCGACTTGAGAGCTAAGAGGACTGCCTTCCAGACCACTCTGTTTTCGCATTCCACGCCCATTGCCTCTCGGGTTATAACTCGTCGTGCAGCTTGTCGCAATGCCCCTCGCCATCAGGTTCTGGCACAGCTTGTCACCCGGTCGCTGTGGATGAAAGCGGGGTAGCCAAACATGGTGAAGATCTGCTCCAGGGTCCCGATGACAGTGGCTGTGGAGGTGTCTGGGCAAGGGATAGCGAAAGGGAAGCGTGAGTATTCGTCCACTACCATGAGGAAGTAGACATTTCGGTTTGTGGAAGGCAGGGGCCCTTTGAAATCCATGCCGAGACACTTGAAGAGCTGAGTGGCCTTTATGACTTGGGCTTGGGGCGGGCGGAAGAAACGAGCTTTACACTCCACGCAGACCCGGCAAGCCTCGGTCATGTCCCTGATGGTATACAGCAGGTTCCAGGACTGAATGAAGTGGTACAGCCTGGTGACACCCGGATGGCAGAGGGACTCATGCAGTGCCTGCAGCCTGTCATCGTGCATAGATGTGCAGGTCTTAGAGAGGGACATCGTTAAACTTTCTGGTGCGGTACTAGATATCGTAGCTGTAGGTTGCCAGCTTGACTCTCCAGCGCAGGATCTTGTCGTTCTTGATCTTGCTCTTGTGGGTAGTGTTAAACATGAACACCACGGCCCACTGGTCAGTGAGGAGGGTGAATCGCCTGCCGGCCAGGTAGCGGCGCCAGTGGTGGACTGCTTCCACAATCGCCTGGGCCTCCTTTTCAATGGTGGAATGCCCTAGCTCGGAGCTGTGGAGGGTCCTAGAAAAGAATGCGACGGGCCCCCCCCTCTTTGGTTGAGGGTAGCAATGAGGGCTACCTCCACCTGAAAGGGGGAGTCCTCATCCACAGCCTGCATTGTGGCATCCACGATGTCCTGCCTGATGCGGATGAAGGCTGCCTGCGCCTCAGGTGGGAGGGGAAAAGTTGTAGCTTGGGCCAGTGGGCGGACCTTTTCCGAGAAGCGAGGGATCCACTGTGAGTAATAGAAGAAAAGGCCAAGGCACCTGCGGGGGGGCCTTTAGCGTGGGGGGAAGAGGTAGCTCCATTAATGGGCGCGTCCTTTCGTGATCTGGGCCGATGACCCCATGGGCCACAATGTACCCCAGGATGGCGAGGAGGGTGGTGCTAAGCACATACTTCTCCTTGTTGTAAGTGAGGTTCAGCTCTCCAGCTGTCTGGAGGAATTTTTCCAGGTTGGCATTGTGGTCCTGCTGGTCACAGCCGCAGATAGTGACGTTAATCAGATACGGGAACGTCGCCTTTAGCTTGTGCCGATCCATCTCCTGCTGGAAGACGGAGACACCATTCGTGACCCCAAAGGGAACTCGGCAGAACTGGTACAGGCGCCCATCCACCTCGAAGGCACTGTATGGCTTGTCCTTCGGGTGGATGGGAATTTGGTGATACACCGACTTTAGGTCAATCATGGAGAAAACCCGGTAGCAGGCTATCTCTTTGACCATGTTGGCTATCCTCGCAGGTGGTAGGCGTTCAGTTGGGTGAAATCCACAACCATCCTCGGCTTACTTCCCCCTTTGACCACCAGGACTTGGGCTCTCCAAGGGCTGTTACTGGGCTCTACGACGCCTTCCGCCAGGAGTCGCCGCACCTCCACCTTGATGAAGTCTCTGTCTGCGGCGCAATAGCGCTTGCTTCTGGCAGCAATCGGCTTTCAGCCTACCGTAAGATGTAGGAAGAGCGCCGGTGGGGTGATGTGTAGTGGGTGATGTGTAGTGCGTAGAGGCCACAGGTTGGCGGGGGTTGGTAGGTTGGCGCACTAAGTAATGGGAGTGGAGGTTGGGGCCCCCCGAAAGCAAGGGTGACACTCTGTAGGTGGCACTGGAAATCCAGGCCCAGGAGGACTGGGGCACAGAGTTTGAGCATGACCAGGAGCCTGAACCCCGTGTATGTCTCCCCTCCCACAGTTATATCGGCCGAGCAGCGGCCGAGGATACCAACAGTCTTATTCTTGGTGGCGAGGGCGATCGAGAAGGTGATAGGGTGGACTTTTAATCTCAGGGAGTGGGCCACGTTTGGGTGAATGAAGCTCTCGGTGCTGCCACTGTCGAACAGGCACTTTGTTACCTGATGGACTTGCACGTCCATCATAGAGTGCCCTAGGTCGTGAGGGATGTCTCTGGTCAGAGTGCTGGCAGCTAGGACCATCTTGAGGTCAGAGTCGTCGCTCTCCAACTGTGTGCAATGATTTACGGCATCCGGAGGCGTGGGGAGCGTCGGTAGGGCGGTTTGGTCATCGCCCATGTTGACCACGTCATCATCGGTCGTGGGGTGTGGCGTGCAGCAACCGATGATGTCCAGAAGCGTGGGGTGCATCGGTGGGGCGGCCTGGTCATCGCCCGTGTCAACCACGTCGTCCCATTCGTCGTTGGAGGCCCTCTGTGTTGGCTGCTGCCTGGCCCAAGTGCCGGCGGCACGTGGGGGCCCGCTGCATGGCTGGCCTCCTTCCCTAGCCATGTCTGTTGCACCAGGGGAAGTGATGTCGTCGCGGCCAGCATAAGTGACATCATTACATCAGCTGGAAGTGGCATCATGCCGTGAGCCGGAAGTGACGTTACTGTAGTTCTCCGCGAATGGCATTGGTGAGGGCGGGGGCTGGTCCAGGTGCTTGGGGCACACGCTGCGATTTTCACTGGCGGGCCCAGATGCTACACCGTTGGGGAAGGCTGAAGTCGTAGCGGGGACAATGGCGCCGCCTGACACGCGCACGTGGAGGGGTCCGTGGGGGAGGTCATAGAGGGGCACTGAGCTGCCAGCTGGTTTTGAGAGGTACACTTTAGCAAAGTGGCCTTTCTTGCCGCATCGGAAACAGTACTGGTTCCTAGCCGGGCAGTTTTGGCGCAATCGTCAGTCTGACCCACACCAGGATCCACAGTACTTACAGGAGTGCCGGGCACACGCCACAGCGATGTTCTCCTCTCCAGCTCAGTCTGCAGCTGCAGCTGCAGTGTGAGGGGGCCATGAGGGAGCCTGGGGGAACCTGGAATCGAAGGCTTTGACGTGCAGGGCTGCAGCTTCCAGGGTTCAGACCACTTCCATTGTCTTGGTCAGGGCGTAGATATTATCTTCCAGCAGCTTCTGCCGGATGGCCCTCAAGCATAACCCTCAGACGAAGGCATCCCGGATCAGCCTCTCGACCTCCTCTGCACCTACCCCGGGTTCAGCCAGACACGGTCGGGCCAACTCTCACAGGTGTCCCAGGTAAGACAGCCATCTCCCCGGGTTGCTGCGCTCAAGTATTGAGGAGGTATCTTGCACAGACCGCATTCAAGGGGGGCTTGTACAAGTTCTCGAGAGTGTCCATTGCGCTCTTGTATGTCGAGCAGCCTTTGGTTGCTTGGAAGGCGTGGAGACCCAGCTTTGAGTAGGACCAGCATCTTCCAATCTGAGTCCAGCATGCCGCTTGCGTGCGCCTCGATGATTGCTTCGACTGCGTACCGCCAGATCTCAAAATGTGTCTGGGTTTCCGGGTGGCGCGGGTCGACTTCGAGGCTCTCTACGCTCAGGAGTTTTTCCGTGGGAAAAATTTTGTGGATTAAATTGTGGTGCGCTTTTAGCCAGAATCAGACACACACAAGGTAAAGGCTGTACAACAGGCTTTAATCCACAGTCTTCCACAGAGCCAGGCTGGCTGTAGCTGCCGTAACTTCGGGAGGTCGGCGCAGGCTTTTATCACGGAGGGTGATTGACACCCGACCGGGTGGGGCTTGATCCCTTCAGGCCGACTGATTGACAGCCAGCCAGGTGTTGTCCTGTCCCCTTACACTCCTGCAGGTACAGAGGTTGCCCCCTGCAGTAGGCCGGCAGTGTACCACCACAATCAGGTTCTTGTTTTAATCCCTGGAACTCATATCGCTTTATTCTATGGTTGGATTTTGGTTCCAGATGAGAGGAAAATTTTTCAAATATCCTTTCTGGGTTTTTTTCTTCCACTTCAGCCAGCTCCCAGCTATTAAACAGGTTTAGTCCTCACTCCCCTGTCCAAAGAAGGATGTAACTAACCTTTTCCTCTGGTATGATTCCCTTTGAGGAAACTTTTGAATGTCAGGTTTCACTTCTGCTTGAACCTTTTAAAAGCCTCTATGATGTCATTGGCTTCCCCATCCATGACTGGGTGTAATATTGCTGCTGCGGCCATCTTCTTTTCCAGCTCTGGTCGTCAGGGAATGGTGCTTTTTCTGTTTCCTTCTCTTTGTATTTATTTTGGTTTTGTGGGGTTTTTTTTATATGGTGTGGGTTTCTTTCAAACCCACCGCTGCCACCATGTTATGTCCTCGGTTGTACCATCGGAGGTCTTAATAAACATGAAGAAAAGCTTGTAAGTTAAGAAGCACAAATCTTTACTCACATCACGTTACTGGTCATGTAGTGATACACTGTCGTACTGAGCATGCTCACCCCTCGTGTGATGTGGCTCTTACAATGTGTCTCACTGAGCATGCTCACCACTCAAGTGTGATGCGGCTCTTACAGTCTTGTAGTGTTCATGCTCCAGCATAAAATAGTCCCAAGTTTCCTCTGTATATAATAGTCACTGTATGTATGAGTGAGTAGGATGACTACTTGAGGGCAGAAGTAGTGGGGAACGATATAATCATAGTATGAGTTTAAATGGGTGCTTGATGATTGGCAAGAATCAGGCTACAGAGCTTGTTTTCATTCTGCATGACTTTCTGTCAGACCAGCATAGATCAACACCAAATTCAATGGTCGAAGTGTGCGCTATCGATACCATTGGTACTGAAAACAAGGCAGAATGGGCCTTTTGTTATGGTAAGGTAATTAGTTAACGGTAGCTACTTGCAAGAAAGTGAATGGATACTTGTTGTTATCTCCCAGATTTGTAAGGAAGATAAATGTAAAACACAAGGCTGGAGAAGCTCACTAGGTCAAACAGTGCCCTTGAAAGAGCAAAGATAAAGATACATAACCAACATTTTGGGCCTGAGCCCTTCACCAAGGTATGAGCAAAGTGTGGACAGGCACCCGAATAAAATACAGAGGAAGGGCAGGGGGAGGAGCACAGTCCCACAGACAAGAAGTAATAGGTGGATAAGGAAGGGAGGGCACAGTAGTAAACAGTGAGGGGGGGGGGATCTGTGTAAATTGAGAGAGAAGGAGGTGGAGAGCTAGAGAAAAGGAGACAGAGGGACAGGGAAGAGAGGGAGTGGTCTACCAGAAACTGGAGAGGTCGATGCCAATGCCAATGCCATCCAGTTGGAGAGTGCCCAGATGGAATATTAGGTGTTGCTCCTCCAATTTACAAGTGGCCTTAGTTTGGCAGTGCATGAGGCCATGGACAGTTACTGGGTAAGTATAGGTGGAGCTAATGCTGGTAGAGTTATAGAATTGTAACAGCACAGGAGGCAGCTATTCAACCCATTGAGACTCTGATGGCATGGAATGTCAAGATGTCCACTAGTCAGCAGGGTTTGAAGGGAGACGGTTTAGTGAAATCAGATTCTAGTTAATTGAAATGTCCTGTGATGCTTTAAAAATAATACAGCTAATGGGAAAATTGGAACTAATTGAGATAACTCTGTTGGTCTAGTCAGAAGATCCACTTGGATCACCAGGCAGAAGTCTTGCTGAACACTGAAGGCAGGTCTGCTGTGGGAATCAAAGCCATTGCAGAGGTAAGTGCTGTATTGTGGCAGGGTCAGTGTAGTGGTTATCACAACTCTGTTACAGCACCAGAGACCAGGACCAGGTTTCGAATCTCACACTATCTGTAAGGAGTTTGTACTTTCTCCCTGGGCCTGTGTGGGTTTTCCCTGGGGTCTTTGGTTTCCTCTCAACATTCGAAACGTACCAGGATGGCACAGGCTTGTGGGCCAAAATAGCCTGTTACCGTGCTGTATGTCTGTTAAAATTAAAATTAAAGAATTAATACAGAAGCACAATGACCTTTCATTCTTCCTCTTTTATTTGACCTGCTTGTGTGAGAATGTTGTCATTTGTAAGACTTATTTTACACTGTTCATCTTAACTTGTCTCTTGCTCAATCAGTTTTACATGAGGATAAAGCTAGGGGTGAGGGTCTCCTAAATTAGAAAAATAAAAAAAACACTGATTCCACTCTTCCCATCTCTTCTTTAGCTACTCCTGCATTTGTTTTTCTTTCTCTGTACCTCTCTCTCTAGCTTGATTCACCATCCCCCCCCCTTCCTAATGGTTTCTCCTTCTATTTGTCTCCTCATGTCTAATACCTACTGCCCTGCACCCATCACCTCTGGGCCCCTCCCCCAGTTTCTTCTGCTCTTTATATATGTAATTACACTGACTCAATCCAAGTCTTGATAAAAGATTTTGGCTCAGACCATTTCTACCCTTGGATGTTGTCTGACCTGCTGCTCAAGATTCCAGCATCTAAAACTTTGGTGTTTCTTATAATGAAATAAAATGCCCAGCTGTCCCACACACAGCTCAGTAATGAAGCAACCTGGAAACGTGGAGCCTTACATGTAAGTTAGGTTCAGTATAACTTCTAAAACCTCCGGAGGACACCCTCCATTGCCCAAAGGGTTCCAATTTTTAATTTCCCCTTTGAAAATTGATTTTTTTTTAGGTACTTGATGTTTGGGTGGACCTGACAGAAGCACTTTTGGTCTACTTGCACCACAAGAGAATCAAAAACAAATTGTGTACTTAATTTCAGTGAGAGACTAGCTATGATTTAAACAGTTTGAATGTACCTGAGAGAAAGAATCAAGTTCAGTGACATACCAATGTAATACCTTAGATGGTATAGCAGAGGCTGTTTATAATGACCTAAGTAATTTTTTTGCATGCTTCTGGTGGAACAGGTAAAAACACTCCTATTAATCTACTCTTGGCTAAAGTTTAAAGACAAAACTTGATTTTCCTGGACTTGGCATTGTTTCAATACTTCTGACTAGCGAGGAAACCAGTTAAAAATATTGAAACAACAGCCTTTCAGCTCCCTTACATTTGACAAACATGTAACATTACATTCAGTGAATTGCAGAGCAAAATGTTCTGAAAGATTGTAAACTTAATGACTGGCAGTCATTGAGGCATTCAATGAGATAGACGTTGCAAGATCTCAGACACAATAATAAATTAATGGAGATGCTACTTTAATGGTTGCTGCAGATTGTTGATAAACACTGCCAGTACCTCCACAAGGATGAAGGCAGATGAGATGATTTGACGACCTGTATGTTAACATTGTGCATGTTTGAAAATGTTCACTGATTACACTTGAAAGCCAATATCTGAGTGCTTTTGACAAGTAATCCATCTGCAAGAGCGTTTGCTTCAAAATTAATCAAATTATGAAATGGCAAAATTAAAGTTGAACACTCAACAGGAGTGACTTTGATGAAAAATGTCTCCGCTGAATTGTTGCATCATTTCATGACCTGATGCAAGCTCTATTCCCAAATATTACTCAAAACTATTTGAATGATCACTGGTTGTGTGAAAGAGCAATTTTAGCACCAAAATATTAAGCAGTGCAGGCCATGAAATGAACACCTTTCTTTGAAACTTCCTGGGCGACATGTACCATAAAAATCTACTAACAGTGTGACAGCCTTGATGAGGTTGTATATTTTTCTTTTGAGTTTGTAAAGTCTCTGTCACCACCTAAAAGTTGAGCAAAAAGGATCAAGATCAAGTTTTCCATCTTAAGAGACAAAAAAAAATCTCCACTTCATTAACGACTATTTTGGTGCTATCTCATGTACCCATGATGACCTCATTGACTTCATTCACTTTGCTGCCAACTTCCACCCCAACCTCAAATTCACTGAACCCATCTCTAGCAACAATCTCCATTTCCTCGATCTCTCTGTTTCCATCTCAGGAGACAAACTCTCAACAGACATCTACAAACCCACCAACTCCCACAGCCACCTCGACAACACCTCTCCCATCTTCTACAAACCCACCAACTCCCACAGCCACCTCAACTCCACCTCTTCCCACCCCGTCCACTGTAAGGATTCCATTCCATTCTCACAATTCCTCCATCTCCGTCACATCTGCACCCAGGACGAGGATTTCCATGCCTGACAATCAAAGATGTCCTCCTTCAAACAATGTGACTTTTCCTCTACCACCATCAACTCGGCATTCACCTGCATATCCTCCATTACTCGCACATCTGCCCTGGCCCCCTCCACCCTACAAGGACAGGATTCCTTATCCTCACCTACCATCCCACCAGCCTCCACATCCAACACATCTTCCTCCACCATTTCTGCAACCTACATCATGATCCCACCACATTCCCCTCTCCTCCTTCCATAGGGACTGCTCCCTTCGTGACTTCCTATTTTTTGTAATTTTTAAAAATATATTTAACAATCAACAATCATACCATATTCAAATCATCAAGAGAACCCCTCCCTCCACCCTTTCCCCTCTCTTTCTTTGGCTTGGCTTCGCGGACGAAGATTTATGGAGGGATAATATCCACGTCAGCTGCCGTCTCTTTTGTGGCTGACAAGTCCGATGCGGGACAAGCAGACACGGTTGCAGCGGTTGCAAGGGAAAATTGGTTGGTTGGGGTTGGGTGTTAGGTTTTTCCTCCTTTGTCTTTTGTCAGTGAGGTGGGCTCTACAATCTTCTTCAAAGGAGGTTGCTGCCCGCCGAACTGTGAGGCGCCAAGATGAACGGTTTGAGGCGATATCAGCCCACTGGCGGTGGTCAATGTGGCAGGCACCAAGAGATTTCTTTAGGCAGTCCTTGTACTTCTTTGGTGCACCTCTGTCTCGGTAGCCAGTGGAGAGCTCGCCATATAACACGATATTGGGAAGGCGATGGTCCTCCATTCTGGAGACGTGACCTACCCAGCGCAGTTTGATCTTCAGCAGCGTGGATTCGATGCTGTCGGCCTCTGCCATCTCGAGTACTTCGATGTTGGAGATGAAGTCGCTCCAATGAATGTTGAGGATGGAGCGGAGACAATGCTGGTGGAAGCGTTCTAGGAGCCGTAGGTGATGCCAGTAGAGGACCCATGATTCGGAGCCGAACAGCAGTGTGGGTATGACAACGGCTCTGTATACGCTAATCTTTGTGAGGTTTTTCAGTTGGTTGTTTTTCCAGACTCTTTTGTGTATTTGCCTTGGCGAGTCTGTTGTCTATCTCGTTGTCGATCTTTGCATCCGATGAAATAAGTCCTATTAAACTGAGAAAGAATGAAGAAAAAGAAACAGAAAAAAAGCATCCCATTGTCAGTGCATACAGTACAACATATGGAGACAAGATAATACCACAGTGTTAAAATTTTTGCAGAGGTCTACTGACCAGCTAGTAGTGATTGTAACCCTATATTAGCGCCAATGAGGTACCTGTATGGTCTAAATAAGGCCGCCACTTTTTTAGGAAGGTGTTATATGTATGTGACCTTTTCAAGTGGGATGCAGCTATTCATCTCTGAAGACTGCCTATCCATGAGTAGATAGGAGTCAGACTTCCATGTTACTGCTATCCACTTCCTAGCCACAAACAACACAATTTCTGTGAATTTAATTTGAGAATTATTAATCTACCAACCATGATAAACTTCCCCAGAAGACAAAGCTCTGAGTCTACTGGGAAGCTGACGACTGTGATCTTGGTTAGGGTGTCACAGAAATCATACCAGAAGGGCCTCGTCTTCTTGGCTGAGCCAAGAATGTAAAAAGCCAGGTAGAATGTAAAAAGGAACCAACTTCTTCACGACATAGAAGTTGTTCTAAAACACAACTCTGATAATTCAGGTTTATATTGGCGTAATTTATGTGAGGTGAGGTACAATTGAAGGAGAAAATTATAATAGACCATCTGTACCTGGTATTGATAGCAGCCAACAAACATCCCTGACATAGATCTGATCAGAGTTGTTCATCAATTGTCTGACTCCCATCTCACCTGGCTTTGGGCTCTCACATCACTAAAAAATACATTCCAGAAATAAACTTGTATACATTTCCTTCATGGAATAGTTTTTCCTTTCCCTCTGTGACTTCCTTGTCCACTCCTCACACCCCACCATTCATCCCCTTAGTACCTACCCTTGTGACCGCAGGAGATACTGCACTAGTGCCCACACCTCCTCCCTCTTCACCATTTGGGGCCCCTTCCAAGTGAAGCAACATTTCACTTGTGAATCTCCAGGGGTCATCTACTGCATCCGGAGTTCCCACTGTGGTCTCCTCCACATTGGAGAGACTGGATGCAGGAGGAGTCACGTGATGGAATAGTGGCCGGTCAGGGAACTCCAGCCCTCTCTGGGAAAGTTTAAAAAAAACACATAAAACACAAAGGCACAAACATAAAAATTAAAACAAAGTGAAAGTAAAGGTGGGAAGAAAATGGCAGCGAAGAAAGAAAAGTCGAAAGCAACGGGAAGAAGAGAAGAAGAAAGAACGTCGGAAGAAGAAGGTGAAGGCCTTACCTGTCCGAGGAGGCCCGCCATGAAGAGAGAAGCCCGCTCGCTCCCTAAGGTCAGTTGAAGTCCCGAGCTCGGGACTACAAAAGTGGCTTGCGGAGCCAAGTAAAAGTGCACAACTGCGCATGGAAAAAAAAACACTGATGGGAGGGGGACCAGCTGAGGAGTCGATCTCCACAGCTGAGGATGACAGCTGCAACACAACAACAGGAAGAGAACATAGAAAACAACGAGAACAAGAAAGAAGAGAGTAAAAAGAAAACAAGGAAACAACAGATGACCAACCCAGAGGAAGAAGAAGAAGAACATAGAGAAATGGAAGAAGAAGGGAAAGGCAAGACAATGGATATATTTTTTTTTAAAGAATATATGGAATCAGTAAAAGAATGGCAATTACAAGAATTTAGTGAAATAAAAAGAAGAATTAAAAGTGCAGAAGAAAAAATGAATAGATTAGAGATGGTCATGTCAGATATAGGAAAAAGAGTGGACAAGGTGGAAGAACAAGAAACAGCCATAGAAATGGAAGTAGAGGACTTAAAAAAGAAACTAGAAGAATCTAATAAAAAAGTTAAAGAGACACAAGAGCTGTTAGCTCAGAAGATAGATATAATGGAAAATTATAATAGAAGAAATCATATAAAGATAGTGGGCCTTGAAGAAGGCAAGAATATGAGAGAATTTATAAAAGATTGGATCCCCAGGGTCCTAGGAAGACCAGAATTACAGGAAGAAATGGAAATAGAAAGGGCACATAGAACATTAGCCCCGAAACCACAGCCACAACAAAAACCAAGATCCATTTTAGTAAAATTCTTAAGATATACAACAAGAGAAAATATATTGGAGAAAGCAATGAAGAAAATAAGAGAAGACAAAAAGCCACTAGAATACAAAGGTCAAAAATTTTTTTTCTATCCAGACATAAGTTTTAAACTCCTGAAGAAGAGAAAGGAGTTTAATACAGCAAAAGCGATCCTATGGAAAAAAGGATATAAATTTATGCTAAAGTACCCAGCGGTACTTAAAATAGTTATTCCAGGGCAGCAAAACAGACTATTCTCGGATCCGGAAGAAGCACGAAAATTTGCAGAACAACTACAAAACAGGCAGAGATGAAGACATGTAACGAGAGTAAAAATGACCACGAACTATATGTATGTGTGTATATGGGAAAATATATATATGTGTGTGTGTATGTATATATGTGTGTACATGAGTATATCTGTATTTAAAGGAAAATATATAGAGTATAGACAAGAATTAATAAGGGAAAGAAAGGGAAGAGAGGAAGTAAGGAGGGAATTAAGAGAGTGACCTTTGTTATATATGAAAATTGAAATCTTTTCTGGGGGGGGGCTGGGTGGGGAGGAGTTACGGTCACTGCGAAATCAGTTGACACTTGCGAGTGAATTCGCAAATACAAATGGAGAGGGGAGATGTGGTTGCCCGACAAGGGATAAAGGGCAACTCAGGAAGGGGAGGGGATAGTGGGGTTAAAGAAATTTTAGATAGGAGAATAAGGGAAATATTTGATGTTTTAGAAATGTTGTCTTATAAAGTGTTCAAAACAAGAAAGCAGAAATGGATAAGAAGGAAAGGTGATGATGAGGAAACGGAAAGGAGAGATAAACAAAGTATGAAATGGCTACGTTGAACTATATGACTTTAAATATTAACGGAATACATAACCAAATCAAAAGGAATAAACTGCTAAATTTACTGAAAAAATAAAAATTGATATAGCATTCGTGCAAGAAACACATTTAACTGAAATGGAGCACAAGAAATTAAAGAGAGATTGGGTAGGACATGTAACAGCAGCGTCATATAATTCAAAAGCTAGAGGAGTAGCTATATTAATCAGTAAAAATGTACCAATTAAAATAGAAGAGGAAATAATAGATCCAGCAGGGAGATATGTAATGATAAAATGTCAGATATATTCGGAGTTTTGGAATTTACTCAATGTATATTCACCTAACGAAGAAGATCAAAAATTTATGCAAGATATTTTTTTGAAGATAGCAGACATGCAAGGAAACATACTAATAGGAGGGGATTTCAACCTTAATTTGGATTCAAACATGGATAAAACTGGGAAAAAAATTAACAGAAAGAACAAAGTAACCAAATTTATAATTAAATCGATGCAAGAAATGCAACTTTTGGATAGATGGAGGAAACAACACCCAAAGGAAAAGGAATATTCATATTATTCGGGTAGACATAAAACATACTCAAGAACAGACCTATTCCTGTTATCAGCTCGTATGCAAGACAAAGTAAGAAAAACAGAATATAAAGCTAGAATATTATCGCACCATTCACCCTTGATATTGACAATAGAGTTAGAGGACATCCCTCCAAGAATGTATAGATAGAGATTAAACTCCATGATACTTAAAAGGCAGGATTTTAGAGAATTAATTGAAAGACAAATTAAAATGTACTTTGAAATAAATACGGAATCAGTGAAAGATAAGTTTATACTATGGGACGCAATGAAAGCGTTCATCAGAGGGCAAATAATAAGTTATGTAACGAAGATGAAGAAGGACTACAATCAGGAAACAGAGCAGTTGGAAAGGGAAATAGTAAATATAGAAAAAGAATTAGCAATGAAGGAAGACACAACTAAAAGAAGAGAATTGGCAGATAAAAAAATAAAATATGAAACACTACAAACATATAAGGTGGAGAAGAAGATAATGAAGACAAAACAGAAATATTATGAACTAGGAGAAAAAACGCACAAAATTCTAGCATGGCAGCTTAAGACAGAACAAACTAAGAGAATGGTATTGGCATCAAGGAAAAAAGACAAACAAATCACATATAATCCAACGGAGATCAAGGAAAACTTCAGAGAATTCTACGAACAATTATACCAAACTGAAAACGAAGGGAAAGAAGACAAAATAGATGAATTTTTAACTAAAATTGAACTACCAAAATTACAAATAGAGGAACAAAATAAATTAACAGAACCATTTGAAATAGTAGAAATACAAGAGATAATAAAAAAACTACCAAATAATAAAACACCAGGATAGGATGGATTCCCAATAGAATTCTATAAAACATTTAAAGATTTATTAATTCTTCCCCTCCTGGAAGTAATCAACCAGATTGATAAAACACAAAGCTTACCAGATTCATGCAAAGCAGCAATAATTACAGTAATACCAAAGACAGGGAAAGATCCACTCGCACTAGCGTCATATTGACCAATATCTTTACTTAACACAGATTATAAGATAATAGCTAAACTATTAGCAAACAGATTGGCCGACTATGTACCAAAAATAGTAAATCTAGACCAAACTGGATTTATTAAAAAAAGACGAACAACAGACAATATTTGTATAAGTAGAAGGAAATAAAGCTCCAACAGTAGCGGTTGCTCTAGACGCAGAGAAGGTCTTTGACAGAGTAGAATGGAATTATTTATTCAAAGTATTACAAAAATTCAGTTTACCAGAGAATTATATTAATTGGATTAAAGCATTATATAAGAGGCCATTGGCGAAAGTGACTGAAAATGGATATATATCAAAGCAATTTAACTTAAGCAGATCAACAAGGCAGGGATGCCCACTATCACCCTTATTGTTCGCGTTAGCTATAGAACCACTAGCAGAATTGATAAGAACAGAAAATAAAATAAAAGGGATAAAAATAAAAGACAAGGAATTATAAAATCAGTTTATTTGCAGATGACGTTATAGTATACTTAACAGAACCAGAAATATCAATAAAAGAATTATATAAGAAATTGAAGGAATATGGAGAAGTGTCAGGTTACAAGATTAACGCAAATAAAAGTGAAGCAATGCCAATGAATAATGCGGATATCTCAAAATTTAAGAAAGAATCACCATTCAGATGGCAAGTGCAAGCAATACGATACCTAGGTATACAAATAAATAAAAACCTCGACCATCTATATAAACTCAATTATTATCCACTAATGAAAAAATTACAGGACGACTTAGAGCATTGGAAAGACTTACCACTAACACTAATAGGAAGGATAAACTGTATTAAAATGAACATTTTCCCAAGGATACAATGCCTATTTCTGGCATTGCCAATACACTTGACGGAGAAATTCTTCAAGGAGTTAAAGAAAATAATAAGGAAATTTTTATGGAAAGGGGGGGAAACCGAGGATAGCACTAGATAAATTAACAGAATGGTATAAACAAGAGAAACTTGTCCGTGAACTACTCTTTGCAGACGTTGCCGCTTTAGTTGCCCATTCAGAGCCAGCTCTTCAGCACTTGACGTCCTGCTTTGCGGAAACTGCCAAAATGTTTGGCCTGGAAGTCAGCCTGAAGAAAACTGAGGTCCTCCATCAGCCAGCTCCCCACCATGACTACCATCCCCCCCACATCTCCATCGGGCACACAAAACTCAAAACGGTCAACCAGTTTACCTATCTCGGCTGCACCATTTCATCAGATGCAAGGATCGACAATGAGATAGACAACAGACTCGCCAAGGCAAATAGCGCCTTTGGAAGACTACACAAAAGAGTCTGGAAAAACAACCAACTGAAAAACCTCACAAAGATAAGCGTATACAGAGCATTTGTCATACCCACACTCCTGTTCGGCTCCGAATCATGGGTCCTCTACTGGCATCACCTACGGCTCCTAGAACGCTTCCACCAGCGTTGTCTCCGCTCCATCCTCAACATCCATTGGAGCGCTTTCATCCCTAACGTCGAACTACTCGAGATGGCAGAGGTCGACAGCATCGAGTCCACGCTGCTGAAGATCCAGCTGCGCTGGGTGGGTCACGTCTCCAGAATGGAGGACCATCGCCTTCCCAAGATCGTGTTATATGGCGAGCTCTCCACTGGCCACCGTGACAGAGGTGCACCAAAGAAAAGGTACAAGGACTGCCTAAAGAAATCTCTTGGTGCCTGCCACATTGACCACCGCCAGTGGGCTGATATCGCCTCAAACCGTGCATCTTGGCGCCTCACAGTTTGGCGGGCAGCAACCTCCTTTGAAGAAGACCGCAGAGCCCACCTCACTGACAAAAGGCAAAGGAGGAAAAACCCAACACCCAACCCCAACCAACCAATTTTCCCCTGCAGCCACTGCAACCGTGTCTGCCTGTCCCGCATCGGACTTGTCAGCCACAAACGAGCCTGCAGCTGACGTGGACTTTTACCCCCTCCATAAATCTTCGTCCGCGAAGCCAAGCCAAAGATAAACAAGGAGGCTTACAACTGCCAAACTTTAAAAATTATTATAGAGCCGCACAATTAAGATACCTATCAGATTTTTATCAAACAAGGGAAAAGCCAGATTGGACTAGATTAGAACTAGATAAAATAGGGGAGAAGATACCTGAACATATATTATATAAATGGGATGAAAAATTGGTAGAACGTAAGAATTCTCCAGTATTACATCATCTGCTCAATATTTGGAAGAAGATTCATGTAGAAAGCAATAAAACAAATTACCAATTACCAAAACTAATACTGACGCAAAATAAGTTACTCCCTTTTACAATAGATAACCTTTACTTTAGAGAATGGGAGGAAAAAGGGATCAAAAGAATAGAAAATTGCTTTTCAAGAAATAAATTACTATCCTTTGAACAAATGAAGGATAAATATAATATAACTCAAGATACAGTGTTGGCATACTACCAACTGAAATCCTACTTGAAGGACAAATTGGGAAGCAGTCTGAGGTTACCAGAGGGAAGTAATTATGAATATGTGATTACAGACACAATGATAATCAAAAAATTTATAACAAATATGTATATTAAACTGCAAGAAAAGGAGAATGAGGAAACAAATGGTAAAACTAAACAAAAATGGGAACGAGAGACTGGATGCAGACTGGGAGATCACTTCATTGAGCCTCTCGGCTCTGTCCGCCACAATAGTGTGGGTCTACCAGTGGCAACTCATTTCAATTACCTATCCCATTCCCTTGCTTACATATCATGCACTGCCAGAATAAGACCATCTGCAAATTGGAAGAAGAACACGTCATTTTCTGACTGGGGACCCTCCAACCAGATGGCATTAATATTGACTTCTCTGGCTTTCATTAAACTCTACCCACCTCACTTCTTACCCGAGCTCTGTCTCTGTTTTTCTTTTCCCTTTTCCCTGTCTTCTTTCACACAGACATAATTCTCACCTTTCCCCTTATCCTATCCAGTTAACACCTTTTGTTGGTCTGGACTCCTCCCCCAGCCAGCACTGTCTATTCTGCGATTACCTATCTTTTGCTCATTCTGCTTATTCCCTGAAGAAGGGTTCAGGCCCAAAACGTCAGCAATATATCTGTATCTCTTATGACCAGCTGAGTTCCTGCAGCATTTTGGTGTGTTTTTACTACAATCACAGCATCTGCAGACTTTCATGTTTCACTCAGTTCAGTTGATCCACTGCAAAATATCTTCAAGGATCCCGACCCTGAAGTGGTTCTCCTCTCTTCAAAGGGAGTTCTGTGAGAGTCTCTCTCACTGCTTCCCATCTGTACTCATGCAGCTCTCACACTCTGCAAAGCATGTTCTAACCCAGACTTGCTTCCACAGTCACGTGTCTTTCCTGGCTACTTGCCTCTGCCGCCATCTAGTGCCACGTGTATTCCAACTCCAGTTCCAAGCCTTCCTGTTTGGCCTCCATTGGGATCTCAGGAACCTGCACTGCATTGACTCCTGCTCTCTTTGCTCCTCCTGCTGTATTCTATAACGGACTACCCTTAACTTGATGAGCAGGTATGTATGGACACGCGCTCTCTCACTACCACAGCTCTGTACCTTACTCACCACAATCTTCTACAGACTCGTCCTATACCATCCTAAGCCAGATCAATGCATTCACTCGCCGATCCTACGCACATCTGGATCGGAAGGTTGCGACCCTAGAGACGGCCACCTCTGTGACATCCCATGAGGATCTCCACTCTGACCCTGACAGTTTACAGGACTGAGCTCCTGACACAGATATCCACCTTTGCCCCAGAGTCCTACAGGTCAAGTTCCTGACGCGGGTCTCCACCTTGGCCTAAAGGACCGAGTTTCAAACGCGGGATTCCACTGAGACCAACAGGACCGAGCCTCCGTTGCAAACTCCCACCCTGGCTCTGGGATCGCACGATGCTCTCTCCCTACACCCTCTGACTTTCCCAACCCTCCCCTCCCTCCCTTAACCATTCCTACCCTCCACCTCTTGATCCATCCCAATCTCCTCCCCTCCCTGACATCCTCTGAACTTCCTCCTAACCCCGACATGGTCTTCACTATTCACTCTGACCTTCCCCTCTTGGACACTCAACACTCTGTCCTCAGTAGAGGCCTCATCTTCATCCCCCTTCACCCACAGGGTGGTGCTGGTCTGGTCTGGCACATTGACCTCTAACTGGCTGAAGCCAGACGACAACCTCCTCTTAACCCTCCCAACAGAACCCCACCAAAACTCATCAAACCACTTTATTACACTCCATTTCTGAACATTACTTCCAGTCACCTCACTGGCATGACCTCCAAACCTATTGTTTCCAAACCCTGCATCACCCGTTTATATCTCCTTACTCAAGATCCACAAACCAAATTATCCTGGCAGACTCATTGTGTCCACATGCTCCTAACCCACCGAATTGCGTACCTCGACTCCGTTTTGTCCCTCCGGTCTAGTACCTCCCCATCTACATCCTACCATGGATATCCAATCCCTATACACCTCCATTCCCCATACCAAAGGCCTCAAAGCCCTTCATTTCTTTCTGGACAATACCCAACCAGTCCTCTATCACCACCCTTCTCTGGCTGGTATAACTTGTCCTCACCATCAATAATTTCTCCTTTTGATTCGTCCCATTTTCTTTTGGTCAAAGGAAAGCCATGGTACCCGCACGGGCCCAGATATGCCTGCCTTTTTGTTGGCTATATGGAGCAATCCATGCTACAAGCCTACACAGGCGAGGGCCCTCAACTCTTCCTCTGCTACATCGATAACTACTTTGGTGTTGCTTCATGCACCTATGATGAGCTTGTTGACCTCATCCACTTTACTGCCAGCTTTCACCTTGTCCTCAAATTCACTTGGTCCATCTCTGGCAACGCTCTCCCTTTCCTTGATCTCTCTCTGTCTCCATCTCAGGAGACAAACTCTCAATAGACATCTACAAACCCACCAACTCCCACAGCTACCTTGACTACACCTCATCCCCTGTTAGGATTCTATTCCATTCTCTCAATCTCCGTCACATCTGCAACCAGAACAAGGACTTCCTTGCCATATCATCAGAGATGGCCTCCCTCTTCAAATAACATGGCTTTCCCTCTATTATCATCAACTTGACCCTCACCTGTATTCCTCCCTTGTCCGTACATCTGCCCTGGTTCCCTCCATCCCCACGCAGAACAAGGTCAGGATCGACCTTGTCCTCAACTCCCACCCCACCAGCCTCCACATCCAACACATCCTCCTCTACCATTTCTGCCAACTATTACTTGATCCCAGCACTAGACACATACTCCCCTCTCCACCTTCCACAGGGACTACTCCCTCCATGACACCCTTGTCCCTTTCTTCCTCCCCACAATCATCTCCTTTGTATCTGCCACTGTGACTGCAGGGGATGCTTTAATTATGCCCACACCACCATTCTGGGCCCCAAACAGTCCTTCCAAGTGAAGCAACATTTCACTTGTGAATCTGCAGGGATCATCTACATCTGGTATTCCCAATATGGTCTCCTCTGCATCGGAGAGACTGGGTGCAGACTGGGAGATCACTCTGTTGAGCACCTCGGCTCTGTTTGCCACAATAACATAGATCTCTCAGAGGCCACCCATTTCAATTCCTTATCCCATTCCATTGCTGATATGTCTGTTCATGGTCCCACGCACTGTCTCATCTTCTGACTGGACACCCTCCAATCGAATGGCATTAATATCGACTCTCTGGCTTTTGTTAAACCCTCCCCCCTCCCCACCTCACTTCTTCTCCTCCATTGCCTTCCCCCAGCTCTGTCTCTCTCCTTTTTCCCTGTCTCCTTTCACACAGTCATAATCAATTCTCACCTCTCCTCTTATCCAATTAATTGTCCAATTAACACCTTCCCCCAGCCAGCATTGTCTATATTCTGCAATTTCCTGTCTTTTGCTCATTCTGCTTTTCCCTTGAAGAAGGGCTCAGGCCCGAAATGTCGGCAATATATCTTTGTCTCCTATGGATGCCGAGCAATTCGGAGTGCTTTTACTACAATCGCAACATCTGCAGACTTTGGTGTTTCACTCAAGTTCAAGTTTGTCGCATGCACCATGTGCAGTGATAAGGTTGTTTTGTGAGCAGACAACTAGCCGTACATAGTAGAACAATAAAGACTGTTCAAAAGTTCTGGTTTACAGAGAGAGAGATCAGTTGAGTTGGAGCACAGGCAACATAATTTTACCTTTTTGGGTTCATTCAAAAGTCATGATAATCACAGAAAGTGAATCAGGAGGTGGATAGTCTAATACTCTTCTTCCTCACAGAAGAGGGAGAAGGAGAGAGTGGCCTGGGTGAACTGAATTTTTCAGTATGTGATGGCTGCTTTTCCAAGGCAGCGGGAGTTGTAGATGGAGTCGAAGGAGGGGAGAAGAATGTGTGTGATGACCTGGGACACTTTCACAACCCTTCTGCAGGTCCGCCTCTCCTCTGGAGGTCCATGACCAGCTCTTTGGTCTTGGTAACATTGAGGGAGAGGTTGCTGGGTAAAAGGACTCACTGACAATGTCTGTTCATGGTCCCACGCACTGTCTCATCTTCTGACTGGACACCCTCCAATCGAATGGCATTAATATCGACTCTCTGGCTTTTGTTAAACCCTCCCCCCTCCCCACCTCACTTCTTCTCCTCCATTGCCTTCCCCCAGCTCTATCTCTATCTTTCTTATGTACTCCGCGTCATCATTGTTAGTGAATCTGCCTATGAAGATGGTGTCATCTGTGAATTTATAGATGGATTTGGAACTGTGTTTTGCCATGGAGTAGACCATAAGACATTGGGGCAGAAATAGGCTTTTCAGCCCATCAAGTGTGCCCCACTATTTAATCATGAGATGATCCATTTTCACACTCAGCCCCACTGCTCAGCCTTCTCCCTATAACCTTTGATGTCCTGGCTAATCAATCTCTGCTTAAAATACACCTAATGATCTGGCCTCCACAACTGCCTATGGCAACAAATTCCCCAGATTTACCACCCTCTGGTCAAAGAAATTTTCCGCACCTCTGTTCTAAGTGGATGCCTTCAATCCTGCCCTCTTGTCCTAAGCTCTTTTTACACAGAAAAACTGTTCTTGTTGTATACACCTGTCTTTGGAAACTGGCATGCTTGTTCACACAGAACAGAAGAAAACCCAGGTCAGTGAGTCCTTTTACCCAGCAAGCTAGCTTCCTGAAGCAAAAGAGGTGGGACATGTAGCACAGCATCGTCGGTGCCTAGTGTGATGTTGTGTTGAGAAAAGAATCAAATTAGTGGGTCTGACACATAGCTATTATTAATTGTGTTCTACTTAACATTTTCCCACTCTCTTTTATAAACTGCATGTGTGTATTTTATTCCCATTAACATTTTCCCATGCTCTTCTACAAATTGTTGTGTCATAATAAAAGCTACATGTGATTGCAAACCCTTATGTCCATACCCATGAATCTGATTCACAAAGGTGGTGCTGCCATTCGCACACTGTGCGCCTGGTAGAGTTCCCTGCTGTACTCACTGTGCACCATGAAGCTTTTCTGGACCCAACACCACGACGTCATCTTCCCTTCTGTTTTAACCCGGCATCACAGGTCACCTATTTTAGACTGGCCCTTCATCAATGCGCTCCACCTCTGTCACTATCTACCTTGGTGGATTAAAGCTGGGTAAGTTCAGCCCCCCGCCCCCCCCCCCAATCTGTCTTTGATGCATTCGCACAGCTAGGTGAAACATTCGAAAGGTGAATTTAATCGTCTTGTGTAAAAAGGAGTGTTAGACTCTCCCAGCATGGGAAACAACCTTTCTGCATCTACTCAGTCCATGCCTTTCAACATTCAAAATGTTTCAATGAGATCCACACTCATTCTCCTAAATTATCCTAAATTCCAACAGGCACAAGCCAAGAGGTGTCAAACACTCCTCATATGATAACCCTTTCATTCCCAGAAACATTTCCAAAATTAGTACATAATTTCTTAAATTTAAATTTATACATAACAGCACGATAACAGGCCATTTTGGCCCATGCGTCTGTGCTGCCCAATTTACACCCAATTAACCTATATCCCAGTATGTTTTTGAAATGAGGAACACAAAACTGCTCACAATTCTCAAGTGAGGTCTCACCAGTGCCTTATAAAGCCTCAACATCACATCCCTGCTCTTGCATTCTATTCCTCTTGAAATGAATGTCAGCATTGCATTTCTTCTTCACCACTGACTCACCTGCAAGTTTACCTTCAGGCTATCCTGCACAAGGACTCCCAGGTCCCTTTGCATCTGAGAATTTTCAATTTTCTCCCCATTTAAAAAATAGTCTGTCCATTTATATCTTTCTTCCAAAGTACATGACCATATGCTTTCTGATATTGTATTTCATATGCCATTTTTCTGCCCATTCTCCTAATCTGTGTCAGAACTTCTGCAGCCTCCCGGTTTCCTCAATACTATCTGCTCCTTCACCTACCTTCATATCTTCTGGAAACTTGGCCACTAAGCCAATCATTCCATAAACCAAATCATTAATATTCAACATAAAAAGAAGCGGCCCACTCTATCCCCTGTGGGAACACCACTAGCAACTGGCAACCAACCAGAATACGATCCCTGTATTCCAACTCTGCTTCCTGCCAATCAATCTATGCTCGACCCACGCCTGTAGGTTTCCTGTTATACCATGGGTTCTTATCTTATTAAGTAGCTCAGACAGTGGGAAGAAGCTGAGAGGGAAATCGAGGTGAGGTGACCCAAGCATCACTATAAAAGCAAAGGACTGTGTAGCAGAGCGGTCATCGGGAGAACAGGCATTGGCTCAAGAGGCTTTGGTGAGAAGAGGCTAAGGTAGTGGTGCAGAAGTTGAAGTAAGAAAGGGTCTCCCTAGTCGAGGAACAAAAAGGATACAGCAGGTAGGCACAGGTAGGGCAAGTTTATATTTATCTTGTATAATTTTTCCTCTAGTCATAGGCAGTGGGAATAGCAGCCAAGGCAGGGGAATGCTCCTCTTGCAGAATGTGGGCCATCGGGGATGCCAGCAGTATCCACGACAAACCGAGTTAAGGAATTGGAGCTGAAATTGGATGAAATCCAGATCATTTGGGAGGCAGAGGGGTTGAGAGACAGGGGTTACAGGGACACTATCACACCTAAGAAGCAGGAGGAGGGTAGATGGGTGACAGTCAGGAATGGGAAAGGGAACATACAGGCAGTGAAGGGCACCCCAATGGCCGTTCCCCTCAATAACATATACCATTTTAGATACTGTTGAGGGGATGACTTACCATGGACAAGCCACAGTGATCAGGTCTCTGGCACGGAGTCTGGTCTTGTGGCTAAGAAGGGAAGGGAGGAGAAGAGGCAAGCTGTAGAGACAGGGGATTCCATAGTTTGGGGACAGGTAAGAGGTTCTGTGGAAGAGGTCAAGAATCCCAGATAGTATGTTGCCTCCCTGATGCCAGGGTCTGAGGTATCTCAAATTGAGTTCAGCATTTTCAGTAGGGAGGATAAGCAGCCAGATGTCATGGTCCATATAGGGAACGATGACATGGGGAGGAAATGTGATGAGGTCCTGCAAAGAGAGTTCATGGAAATAGGTGCAAAATTGAAGGTCAGACCTTCCAGGGTTGTGATCTCAGGATTGTTACTATTCATGCCATGTGCTAGTGAGGTTAGAAATACGATAATGCAGCTTAACACATAGCTAAAGACATGGTGCAGGAGGGAGAGCTTCAGGTTTCTGAATCATTGGGCTCTCTTCCAGGGAAGGTGGAACCTGTTCCGATGGGACAGTTTGCATCTGAATTGGACAGGGACTAATAATCCTTGCAGAAAGGTTTGCTAGTGCTGCTCTGGGTGTTTAAACTAGATTTGAAGGGGGATGGGAATCACAATGCCAGAGTATATCGAGGATTGGAGAAGGAAAAAGATTATGTGAATATTGCATGTAATGTTTGAAGTTAACAGGTTGTACGTGATGGAAACTTACTCAGATGCATCTATTTTAATGCAAGGTATTGAAGGAAAAAGGCAGACGAGTTTAGAGCGTTGATTGATGTGGCCATTCGTGAAACTTGGTTGCAGGAGGAGCAGGACTGGCAATTCAATGTTCCAGGCTTCTAACCCTAATCCTAATGTTGCTTCAGATGTGATAGCGTTGGTGGTGGGCAGGGTGAAGGGGGGTGGGGGGAAGTGTGGGAAATGCAAGGGGAAGGAGTGGCATTGCTCATCAGGGAAAATATCACAGGTGTGTCATGCAGAATAGACCAGAGGACTCATTTTCTGAGGCTATATGGGAGGAGCTGAGGATTGGGAAAAATATGACCACACGCGGGGCCAAATAGTCAATGAGAATTGGAGGAGTAAAACTGTAGAGAGATATCAGACTGCGGCAGGAAAGGCAAGGTTGTGATACTAGGAGATTTTAACTTTCAACATATTGACTGGAATTCCCATACCACAAAAGGGCTGGATGGCTTGGAGTTTGTCAAAAGCATTCAGGAAAGTTTTCTAAATCAATGTATAGAGGTACCAACTAGAGAGAATGCAATACTCGATCTCCTATTAGGGTATGAGACAGAACAGGTGACAGAGTATGTGAAGGGGAACATTTTGGATCTAGTGATCATTATGCCATTATTTTCAAGTTAATTATGGAGAAGAATAGGTCTGGACCTCGGGTTGGAGATTTTAAATTGGAGAAAGGCCAATTTTGAGGAAATGAGAAATGATCTAGAAATCGTGGATTGGGATAAGTTATTTCCGGGCAGGGATTTGCAAGGTAAGTGGAAGAACCTTCAAAGGTGAAAATATGAGAGTATAAAGTTTATATGATCCTGTCAGAATTAAAGGCAAAGTTAACAGGCATAGGGAACCTTTGTTTTCAAGATTCATTGGGAATCTGGTTCGGAAGAAGAGAGAGAGGTGCATAGCAGGTATAGGCAACATGGAGCAAATGAGGAGTATAAAAATGCAAGAAAAACCTCAGAAATAAATCAGGAAGGCTAAAAGAAGACATGAGGTTGCTTTAGCAAATAATGTGAAGGAAAAGGGTTTCTATATCTATACTAAGAGAAAAAAACTAAATACAGTATTAAGAGTAAGGGATGATCAGAGTGGTCGGCTATGAATTGAGCCAAGAGAGATGGGGGATATGTTAAATGGGTTTCTTCCATCTGTATTTACTCAGAAAACAGGCACAGAGTCGTGGGAAGTAAGGAAAACATGCAGTGAGGTCATGGAACCCATATAGATTAAAAAGGAGGAGGTGCTTCCTGTCGTAAAGCAAATAAGGGTGGATAAATCCCCAATGCCTGACAAGATATTCCATTGGACCTTGATGGAGGGTAGTGTAGAAATTGCAGGGTTCTGGCAGAAATATTTAAAATGTCCTTAGCCACTGGTATGTTGTCGGAGGATGGGTGGGTAGCTCATGTTGTTCCATTTTTTTTAAAAGTCACCAAAAGTAACCCTGGAAATTATAGGCTTGTGAGCCTAACGTTAGTATTATTGTCATTATTATAATATTTATAATTATTATAACATTGTCAGTATTATTGGAAGATGTTCTAAGAGATTGAATATACAAATATTTGGATAGCTATGGACTGATGAGGGATAGTCAACATAGCTTTGTGTGTGATAGGTCATGTTTAACCAATCTGATAGAGTATTTCAAGGATGTTACCAGGAAAGTAGTTGAAGGAAAGGCTGTGTATGTTGTCTACGTGGACTTTAGTAGGACCTTTGGCAAAGTCCCACGTGGGAGGTTAGGAAGGTTCAGAGGCTTGGTATTCATGGTGAGGTAGTGAACTGGATTCGACATTGGTTGTGTGGGAGAAGTCAGAGACTAGTGGTGGATAATTGCTTCTCATATTGGAGGCCTGTGACTAGTGGTGTGCCTGAGGAATCAGTGCTGAGACTATTGTTGTTTGTCATCTATATCAATGGTCTGGATGATAATGAGTTAAATTGGATCAGCAAGTTTGCAGATGACACAAAGATTTGAGGTGTTGCGGACAGCAAAGAAGGTTTTCAAAGCTTGCAGAGGGATCTGGACCAGATGGAAAAATGGGCTGAAAATAGCAGATGGAATTTAATGCAGACAAGTGTGAGAACAAACCAAGAAAGGACATACACTATAAACAGTAGGGGATTAAGGAATGCGGTAGAACAGAGGTATCTGAGAATACAGATGCATAGTTTCCTGAAAGTAGTGTCATAGGTAGATAGGGTTGTAAAGAGAACTTTTGGCATATTGGCCTTCATAAACTTATGGTAAAGTTGTGTAAGACATTGTTGAGGCCAAATTTGAAGTATTGTGTGCAGCTTTGGTCACCTAACTACAGGAAAGATATCAATAAGATTGAAAGAGTGCAGAGAAGGTTTATTGGAATGTTGTCCAGACTTTAGGAACTGAGTTACAGGGAAAGGTTAAACAGATTAGGACTTTATTCCCTGGAGTGTAAATGAATGAGGGTTGATAATTTAAAATTATGAGAGGTATAGACAGAGTAAATGTAGGGCACAGAGGGTAGGTGAGATACAAACCAGTATCAGGGGAACTTCACATCGAGAGTGGTGGGAGTGTGGAACAAGCTGCCAGCTGAAGTAAATATGGACTCAATTTTGACATTTAAAAAGAATTTGGATATATGAATGGGAGGGCTATAGACTGGGTGCAGGTCAGTGGGGCTAAGCAGAAAAATAGATTGGCACAGACTAGAAGGACCAAAGGGACCTCTTTCTGTGATGTAATATTCTCTGGTTCTATGTGCGATATCTCAGCATCCATTGCATTTCCTTTATCTAGGCTGCTTGTCACTTTTTCAAAGAATTCCAATAGGTTTGTCAAGCAAGATTTTCCCTTGGGCTAAAGCCAACATGGTTTCCTTATCTTGTCATGTGTCTCCAAGTACTCCATAACCTCATCCTTGACAATCTACTCCAACTTTATTTCCCAACCGCTGATGTGGGTTAACCAGTCTATAGTTTCTTTTCTCCTGCTCCCTCCCTTCTTGGATAGTGGGGTGACATATGTGATTTTCCAGTCTTCTGGGATCATAGCGGAACCTATAAATTCCTGAAAGATCATTACCAATACCTCCACAAGCTCTACCGCTATTTCTTTCAGAGCCCAAGCATGCAACCCATCTGTTCCAGGAGACTTATCCACCCTTAGACCATTCAACTTTCTGAGCATCTTCTTGCTCCATATGCCGGGCTGCTGTTCATCAACTTCAGCTCAGAGTTTAATACAATCAGTGGCTGGTGGAGAAGCTGTCATGCTGGGATTCAACACCCCTCTCTGCAACTGGATTCTGGATTTCCTAACGGAAAGACCACAGTCTCTCCAGGTTGGAAGCAGAACATCAAGCACCATCATGTTGAGTATTGGCGCACCTCAGAGCTGTGTGCTCAGCCAGCTCCTGTTCTCGCCCATGTCTGCATCGCCAGATCCAGCTCCAACAGGGTCATCAAATTTGCAGATGACACAACTGTAGTTGGCCTCTTCAGCAAAAATGATGAGTTACATTCCAGAGAAGAGGTGGAAAATCTGGTGCAAGAATAACAACCTGAGTCTCAACTTGGACAAGTCAAAGGAGATTATCGTGGACTTCAGGAGAACCAGGAACAACCAGCTTCCACTACGCATCAATAACTGTTGTTAAATCACCAAGTTCGTGTCCATGATAGATCACTCGTGATCTATCATGGATACATAACATCTCCTCGCTTGTCAGGAAGGTACAACGGTGACTGCACTTCCTGAGAAGACTGAAGTGGGTAAGACTACTGGCCATCATCATGTCAACCTACTATAGAAGCTCCATCGAGAGCGTCCTGACCGGCTGCATCACAGTCTGGTGTGGTTGCTGCAAAGAAATGGATAGGAGGGCAATTCAGGATGAGTGGCAAAGAGGATCACTGGAGTCTTCTCCATCCTCCCAACCATCAACGTGATCTACTGGGATCGTTGTCTGTAGAGGATGCGCAAAATCGACGAAGACCCCTTCCACCCCGCAAACAGCATCTTTGAACTGCTCCCGTTGGGAAAGTGATATAGGAGTACCAGTGCCAGCACCACCAGGCTGAGAAACAGCATCTTCCCACGGGCAGTGAGAATGCTGAACAACCAAAGGAACGGCTCACACTAACCATCTGAGACTCTTGTATTTACGAAACAATATTTATTTATTTGTATAAATGAATAAATGTTCTGCATATGTATTGTCTTTATGTGTGTTGTCTGATTTGTGTGACTCTGTGTTTTGCACTGAGGACCAGAGAATGCTCTTTCGTCACCAGAGAACGCACTTTCATCAGGTTGTACCTGTGTGATCAGATGATCATAAATTTGACTTAACTTGAAATAGTAACTGCACTCACTTCCCTTCCCTGATACCCTTTGATAGCTGGCACATTGCTAATGTCTTCCATAGTGATCCAAAATACTCATTTAGTTCCTTTGCTATTTCCTTGTCTCCCATTATTGTTTCTCCAGCATCATTTTCTAGTGGTCCAACTCTCACCTGTCTTTTTCTCTTTATATACTTTAAGGAGCTTTTTTGTCCTCTTTGATATTATTTGCCAGCCTACTTTCAAATTAATATTTTCCCTCCTTTTGAGTTTTTTGTTACCTTCTGCATTTTTAAAAACTTCCTAATCCTCTGTCTTTCCACTTATTTTTGCTTCCTTGCTTCCTCTTTTAATTTTATGTTGGCTGTGGGTGTACAGAGAATATAGTAGTGGTGTACAGGAAATATAGTAGCAAAATGAGTACATATACAGCCTTGTGGTGCCCCTTGTTGAGGATGCTCATGAAGGAGATACTGTCATCAATCCTCAGTAATTGCAGCGTCCAGGATAGAAAGTCATGATCGAATTACAGAGGGATGCCTCGAGTGAGATCAGCTTATCCACCAATGCTAAGCAATGGCAAAGATTATCAGTTCAAAAATTATGACCATGTGTAATTGTAGCTGCAATATTGATTGGTAATGCTGTTGGGATAAATGTCCTCATCCCTTGAATCCCAGTTATCCCATCTGATCTATTTTCATTCTTGCGACTTCAGTTCCCTGTTCAGCTCAGTTTTGCTATAAGCATTAACAAAATCACTGAATGTTGTTGGCTTTGATTTCAAAACATAATGCTTTACCCATGGTCAGCTGTATGTAAATTGCTTTGGAGTTGGAGATGAAACTAATCTATATCATTTAAAAGAAAGAAAATTAGTGTATAATGATCTAGTTCAACAATGAAATAAATGTACACATTGTACATCAGTACACCCTTAGAGAGCTATATTAAATGTGATTTGTGAAGGTACATTTATTTCAGTGAGTTTTCATTTATAACTAGTTAAACTACATGATTTTAACCTGCTAATGATATCATTCATGGCATAATAATGTATTAAATTTTACTTCATTTACAAGCAGATTTCTAAAATTTGATTGCCTGGAAATAAATGCAAACATTGTTGATTATCCGGGTTATAACCCAAGCAACCTGGGGAATAGCAATGAGTAATTTCATATACTTCAGTAACAACCCCTCCTCTGTGCCAGGGAGAACTGACTGATATTCTCCAATCTCTCTCCATACCAGGTAGCATCTTCATGATGCTCTACTAACCCTCTCCAGTATTGTCCCACCCTTCCAAAAACACGCTAACCCACACTATGTGCATTACGCCAGCTGAGATCTGACTAAGGGGTCTTAAAGTTGGAGCATAACCTCCCTACTTCTGTATTTAATGCCTTGACTAATAATGGCCAATGTCTGATATGCCTTTCTAACTACATTATCGACTTGTGTTGCCTTATTCAAGGACTTCACATTCTCTGATAATTATCATTCATGGTGTGTGAAGCCTCATTAGTGCTCCCTAAATGCATCAACTGTGCCTCAATGCAAATGAAGAACGAGTAAATGATCAGATGTAGTCGAGTCGAAGTTCAGTAAAAGTCGTTTACTCGAACAGTCATGTGCAGCTTTTTAAAACCCCGCGTATTTCAAATAACTTCATCATATTGTGATGTCATGACGTCACTGAGAACCTCCCGAGCCGGTTTGATTAAGCCTCCAGTGAGCCGCTACATGGCTCCCCCCTCCCCCACCAGAACCGGTGATAGGAGGCTAAATCTCTGGTGTCATTACTGTCCACCACTCTTGGGCAGTTGTCCGCACCTTCACATCGGGGTCGTGCCAAGGGCCGATCAAGGTCAAGGTGAGCGGGCTTTAGTCAGTCAATCGTAAATGTCTCTGGATGCCCCCCAATGTCTAGTACACAAGTTGTATGATTGTTTTGTAGCACTCTGAAGGGGTCCTCATATGGCCTTTGTAAGGGGTCCTGTGTGCACCTTACACATAAACACAAACCCACAGTTCCAGAGTTCCTTTGGGATGAAGGTTGTTGTTGTTCCATGCCTTGACGTGAGAACTGGGGGCAATTTTCTAAGCCACTCCGACAGTCTGCCTAAGACTGTGGCACCTCCTGTCTGTGTGCTGTAGCCAAGAACTCCCCAGGTACATTGTGTGGGGCTGCATAAACCAACTTGGTCAATGAGGAGATGAGATCCTCCTTGGGTGCCGTTCTTATTCCCAGGAGGATCCAGGGCAGCTCATCCACCAAATCAGGTCCCTGGAGACGGGCCATCAGTGCAGCCTTCATGTGCCTATGGAACCGCTCCATCAGGCCATTGGACTGCGGATGGTAGGCTGTCCTGTGGTGGAGCTGCATTCCCAGCAGTCGCAACAAAACATCAGAGTGCGGAGGTAAACTGTGGGCCTCTGTCGGAGGTGATGTATGTGGGTAGGTTGAACCAAGATACCCAGGCAGAAATAAAAGTTCTGGCGCATGAATCGATCGATGAATCTGTCATAGGAACTGCCTCCAGCCACCTAGTGCATCTGTCGATGACCATTAACAAGTACTTAGACCCTCATGACACCAGAAGCGGACCAACAGTGTCCACAGGCACGAGGTTGAATCTGCGCTGTGGTGGCTGAAGTGGCACCTTCACGTGCCTTTGCATTTTTGCAGATTTGCAGCCTGTACATGTCTTTGCCCAGTATGTGACCTACTTTTTGAGTCCATGCCATACAAACTTGTCAGCAATCAGGTGGACCATCGCTCAAATGGAGGGGTGGGACAGTCCGTGAATGGCATTGAAAATGCAATGTCTCCATGCAGCACGGACAATAGGATGAGGCTGACCTGTGGAAACATCGCACAGGAGAGTGGTACCTTGCGGCCCAAAGTCTACATCCTTGAGTTGCAGCCTCATGACAGCAGTTCTATAAGCTAGGAGTTCGTCGACCTGGCGCCATGTAGTCTACACCTGGAGAGAAGGCACCTACTACTTGAATGAAGAAGCAGGACAGGGCATCAGTCACCACATTACTCTTATTGAAGATGTGTTAAATCCGGATTGAAAAATCAGATACTTAAGATAGGTGACATTGCTGGTGGGCTGACCAGGAATCTAATGCCTTGACGAAGGCAAACGTTAGCAGTTTGTGGTTAGTAAAAACAGTGAGGTCCCTGCCTTCCAAAAAATAGTGGAAGTGTCTGACCACTAGGTACAGCACCAGCAGTTCCTTTTCAAATGTGTTGTATTTATTTCCAGAGAGTGGAGGTACCTACTAAAAAAAACACTAGAGGCTTCCATTGTCCATTGGTGTTCTGTTCCAAGACCCCACTATGTATATATATGTATGTATGTTCTGCATGGGCTGGCCCGCCCCCTGAACCTCTGACTCCTCCCTCCCAGATATCCCAAAGGCTGTTACGGAACCCCTTCCTCAGTACCTGCCTTGGAACCAAGACAACTACATGTAAACTGTGCTGACACTTTAAGGTGATTAAAACCTATTAATCATGATTCTCTGTCTGACTGTGGTTGATTGGTAGTATACTACTGCCACGTTGGACGTGTCTGTCATCAAGGCAATTGGTGCATCCAATGTTGCCAACATTGCCTTTGTAGGGCATCTTTGGCCTGCTGGAATGCTACCGTCGTCTCCTTTGTCCACTTGAGTTCTTTGGCATTGCCAAAGGGGTTTCATAATATGTGCTGCAGAGGATAGAAAGTGACAAAGAATTTGACTACCCCCACAAATTCCTGGTGTCCTTTGATGGTATCAGGCCTCATGAATTTGAGGATGGCTTCCACCTTGCTAGGCAATGGAATGACACCCTGGCTGCTGATCTGATGTCCCAAGAACTCGATAGAGGACTGCCTGAATTTGCACTTGGCAGGGTTCACATCCCGAACTCCTATAGGTGGCAGCAGAGTAAACGCAGATGCTGCAGTTGCTCTTTGTGGGAGTGGCTGGCAACGAGTATGTCGTCCAAGTATACGAAAAGGAAGTCCATGCCACGCCCCATTGTGTCCATTAGTCGCTGGAATGTTTGTGCAGCATTTTTGAGCTCAAAAGGCATTCTCAAAAATTCAAAGAGGCCAAATGGTGTTATGATGGCGGTCTTGGGCACATCCTCTGGGTTTACAGGATTTGGTGGCACCCGCGCACCAAATCAATTTTAGAAAATATCCTGACCCCATGAAAATTAGCTGTGAACTCCTGTATATGGGGCACTGGGTAGCGGTCTGCAGTAGTAGCGTCATTGAGATGCCTGTAATCCCCGCAAGTTCTCCAGCCCCCATGGCTTTTGGCACCATATGCAGTGGGGAAGCGCATGGGCTATCAGATCTGCATATAATTCCAAGTTCCTCCATTTTGTGGAACTCTTGTTTTGAAAGCCACAACTTGTTGAGAGGCAGGCGTGTAGAGGAGGTCCTTGGGTGAGGATGTGGTGTGCAATGCCATGTTTGGGTGTGGCAATGGAGAACTGAGGAGTGACAATGTCCGGAAACTCTGCAAGAAGTTTGGCAAATTCATTGTTCGAGTACTCAACGGCGTTTAGGTGTGGGGCGGGTAGTTTGGCTTTTCCAAGGCGGAGAGTCTGGAACGTTGTGGTGTTCACCAACCAACGTTGTGGTGTCCACCATTAGTGAGTGGGTTCTGAGGAAGTCGGCACCCAGCAACAACCAGGACACAGCAGCAAGAATGAACTTCCATGTGAACTTATTGTTGCCAAATTTCAGGGGTATAGTCCATGCGCCGTACGTACAAATTGAACTGTTATTTACCGTAGTGAGCGCTGGACCCGCACTCTTGGTACAGGTGTCAAAGCTGGAAGGAGGAAGGTCACTAACCTCCGCACCCAGTCGAGTAGAAATTTGCACTTGGCGAGTTCGTCCCAGACATAGAGTAGGCTGTTATGGTGTCCACTTCTATCTTGTGAATGTGGAACTGCACCACAGCCTGCCCAAACCAAACTTCAGGTTGAGTGTTCCAAACGTCAGGCAGTTTGAGTGAAGCCGCTGTGTTGTCCATGTTGGGTCCAAAATCCGTTTGGCCTGTCAGGGTCACCATTGTAGCAACTGTGTCGCAGTGCAAAATGAAGAACGAGAAAATGATCAGACATAGTCGAGTCGAAGTTCAGTAAAAATCATTTACTCAAACAGTCATACGCAGCTTTTAAAACCATGTGCGTTCCAAATGACGTCACTCAGAACCTCCCAAGCCAGTTCGATTAGCCTTCAGTGAGCTGCTACAACTTCCCATTTATCTAGATTAAACTCCATGTGCCATCACAACAATAACACTGCAGCTTAAGACGACATTCCACATGATCAACAACTCCACCAATTTTTGTGCCATCCCCTCAAGTCAAGATACTGAGGCTGACTGTACCAAAGGGCTGAAATAAACAAGAAAATGTTGGAAACACAGCAGGTCAGGCAGCAATTGTGGAAATAGTTCAGGTGGAAAACTCTTCATCAGGTATGAATGCTGTTTTTCTTTCTCCAGATGCAGCCTGACGTGCTGAGTGTTTCCAGCATTTTCTGTTTCTCATAATTTGTTGATTTTCCTTGTACCAAAGAGCTGGCACTCAGTCAGAGAAAGCCCCAGATCTCCATCCATGACATATGCATCCTTTTCCCTTTCTTTCAGAAACTACACGTTGAACAAGACCTATCACATGAGGTGGCAGCTCGACTATGCCTGGATGAGGGAGATATGCCAACCTCAGAAATCCTAAAGGAAAATCTAAGCACCTTAACAAAAGTGCAGAGAGGCAATCTTCACCAATTGACTGAGGTATGTTTTATACAGCTTTCCAGAAGCATTTCTGCAGTGTAACCTGTCCAGTCAACCTGCTTATTCAAGGGTCAAGGACAGCTGCAATATCAGAAAAGGAGAAATGACAATAAACTACATGTATCTGCCACTTAGCATGTGTTTCCACACCCAATAAGGTCATGAAGGGGATAACTTATAAAACGGTACAGGGAAAAATGAAGACCATGATGGATAAATGATTTTATAGGGAGAAAGTTTTCCAGCAAATCAGAGCAGGCAGCAATGAATGGAAGGACCTGGGATTGCAGATTGGGTGAAACTTTGGTGCGAGAATAAAAGCTCAAATTTTGAATCTGTTACTTTAGGAGATCAGAAGCAAATAAAAGATGGTAAAAATTCAAGATTACAGATTTAATTCAGTGGAGTTCACAACGCCAGCATGCAGAGTACTGGAGAACGACAGTGAAATCATGAATAATTTTACATAGGAGAACTTAGCAATGACAATGATACAGATGATACATATCTGAAACAGCAGGGTCTGTGGGTGATGAAATGAAATGACTCGTGACTTTTAATCAGATCCAGCAAAACTAAAAATGTCACACAGATTAAGACAAAAGGAAAGAAAAATAAATGTCTCAGTGATGGAAGGTAAGAATAATTAAATGAACAATTTATTACTCAAGTTATCTGTCCAGAAAAAGTAGAGCAATTGTAGCGGCCCACTCTGCAGGCTGACACAGGAAATGCCGAGTGAGCAAGCAGCACGTGGGATGAGAGACCCGGTCTCATAGGCCACAGTAATAGCGGTCAAATCAACCAATCGCCATCAGCACATCACAGGGAGCCCACGGATTTGAGACAGCCAATCGGCAGCCAACTCCGCTCAAGCCGCACCTCAGTGGTGATGCAGCCGGCTGCCTAGAAAAGGCAGAGCTGCATCTCAATAAAGTCATTGTCAACTATACTCCCTTCGTGTGAGAGTCTTCTTTCTATAACCTCATGCTATAACCGTAGCAACCCACTACACAATGATAATTATCTGAACTTATTGAACTAAATGTTGATCATATAGCAGTAGGTCATTCGACCCCTCGTGCCTGCTCACCATTAAGATCATGCTTGATCTTTTGCCTTTACACTACTTCCTGGCAGTAATCCCTTCCTTCCTTTAACGCGATGAATTGTGACTTAATGATTGAGCTCCATCACCACTCAGTGTTCAGAATACCAAAGATTCACAGTGCTCTTTCGTCGTTTCTCTATCTTGAATGGTCGACCTCTGGTTTTCGGTCTGTGGCTTCAGACTCCAGACACTCCATCATTTCTATTTCTATCCTGTCAAGTCCAATAAGAATTTTACACTTTCCCCTGAGATCTCTTTTCACTCTTCTAAACTGAAGCAAATACATGTCTAGGCCATTTGCCTAACTCTCCTACTATGACAAACCTACTATCCCAGGAATCCTTTCTTACCTCGGGAGTCAGACCCTTATTTAAGCTATGGCCTCATCAGGGCCATCAAATTTGGAGCAGTACTACATCTCTACATCTTGTCTATTCTCTCATACTCATCTTGTAATAAAGGCAAACATACTCTGCCTCCCCAAATCTTTGCTGAACCTGTGCAATAACTTTTTAGTGATTTGCATGCAAGGATACCTGGGTACCTCAGAGTAACTACATCCATCATTTTCTCACCAGTTAAAACTCTGTGTTTCTCTTTTATTTATCCAGGATGCCAGATGAGAAGTTGTTTATCGAGTTTCTGTTGAGAGGAATTAGGGGATATGGGGAGAAGGCAGGTAGGTAGAGTTAGGTCATAAATTAGATCAGCCATGATCATATTGAATGGTGGAGCAGGCTCGATGGGCCATTTTTGGCCTACTCCTGTTCCTACTTCCTATGTTCCTATGTTCACTAGAACGGTGCATTAGCAAAATCAAGAGTAGGAATTCATTCAAGAATTAAAATCACAGGTGACAGGAAGCTCATTTTGAAACTTGTGGACTGTTGCAAACCTATCACCCAATCTGCATATCTACATTTGACAGAGAAAACCTGGTCGTGTTCAGTGAATACTGTGTACTAAATCAAAAAAATGAACTGCTTCTTCATCCCACGATCTCTGGGCATGGAACAAGAGGTGAAAAAGTAGGTGTGGCATCTGTACATCTGTGAGAAGATAAAGAGATGTAGGTGGTGATGCAAAAGTGAAGAAAAATGGCCTTGAGGGAGATATCCATGAGCATTGTTGGAATGGATAGAGTATGGGGTTTGAAAGGTCATCCAGATGCTTGGATTACACACATCAGGTTCACTCTGGGAGAACATACAGGAAGGAGATTGGTTTGGAGGCTGGAGTCAATGGAATGTTGATGTTCTGCTGATCCTGATTTGGAGCAGACTGTCACTCACTGACATTATGCTTGGGATAACCTCAAAACTGAAGCAGTGGGAGGTGAGTCATGAAAGTTTGCAGTACTCCTGTAATAAAGATAGAATGACATAATAAGGTCTGGATATTTATAAATGGAACCAAAGTAAAAATGGGTAAAGTTTGTGGTGATACAGAGTTAGTGATTGAGTAGGACATACTGGCCTGCCTTATTTTCAGCAAAAAAAAATGATGACAGAAACTATTTCAGAGAATCAGAGAAAATTTTGATCAGGATGATTGTAGCTTTATATTGATGGAAAAGAGTTGAGAGATCTACAGAAAGTGAGGTTTGATTCAAGTGATTCAAGTGAGAGAATTGGAAGGCAGTTGCCTAGAATATGGGGATGGGATGTACCCCACAAGGAGAATTACACAGTGCATTCAGTGGATGAGGAAGAAATGAAGAGACAGTGAGGACTGATGCAAAATGTAAAGGCAATCAAAAGAATAGATTTGAGCTTGTGAATACAACTATTTGTGGAGGAAACCTGTTGATTTGTTCTTAAAGGGAGAATGACTGCATGTACAGGAGCTTGGTACCATGCTGGATCACAGTGAGCAATTGTGTTGATGGGACAAAGGACAGCAGAGATTCAGCAGTCACCATGATCTACATAAATTCTTCTACATTGTCAAAAGCAGCCAAGATCTAGAGTGTGACAGGGTAATTAGAGGTGGTTTGGGAGGAATTGTTAGAGCAGCTTGCACACATACATTTTAAAACACAGAATATTTGCAGGACTTTTGCAGAGTGCTTTTTGCAAAAAGAGCAACAAATTTGCAGCATACAGCTTGCCTGGGAGAGCATGTGATTTTAGCAGGCAGACAGAACAGTTTTGCTCTCAAAGAGAGAGGGTATGAAAGAGAGAGAAAGAAGACAGAAATCAGTTCCAGAAGGACAAAGCTGGCAAACTTTTGGAAGACTGTCTGGTCAAAGGAGAAGATTGGCTGTCTGAAAGGTGACCTGAAAGAAGGAAGGTCATCTGGAGAACAATGAAGGGGGAAAGTTTCGTCAGCAGGACTGATTGGAAAGGAATCAGGTGCAAATGTTCTGGAACAAAAGGAATCTCTCTTTGAAGACCAACAAGAACCCTCCTGAGTGATGGCCTGTTGAGCACCAAAGACTGGTGAACTTTGTTAATGTTAACTTCTGTGCACAGTACAAGAATTGCCTGCAACCAGTGAGATTGGACAGTGATCCAAAGAACATTTGTAATCTTAAATACACATTACACACACCCGCACTTAGTATTAGAGGGGAATTAAGTAGGTTAAGTAATAAGTTAAAGTTTAATTCTGTTTTCTTGTTCAAATATAATTAAAAACTACTTTTGTTTAAGTAACTCTATGTTGTGGTGCATATCTATTGCTACTGGCAGACTAGCTAGGATGGAGGAAAACTTGTCAAAGGAGAGAGGAAGACTGTGCCTGTTTGGAAGAACACTTTGAAGAACTCCTCAACAGAGGATCTTTCTCTAACATGAATCCCCTTGGCTTCATTCCACAGCATCTACTTCACCGTTTCTGTTACCTCAGCTATATAAAAGTTTGGAAAAGGTCATTTCCATCTGAAAACCAATGTTCCTGGTACGAATGGGAGCTGCACCTTTGGGCTCAAGAACAGTTCTTTTCCTAACAGCCTCATAATGGCAAAGGGCTAAGGGCACAGATGATACTTAAAGAATGTTCTAATGATTTCAGCAGCTGCAAACTTCCACTGTGCTTTGCATTTGCAGTGCAGGTAATATTTTATCTTCCTTTGCAGGAAATGGTGGAGGAGGTGAGAAGGGCCCTTGACTATGGAGAACCTGATGAAGTGCTCAGCACTGGGTTTAAACTGAAGATAACACGAAAAGATATCAGTACTCTCTGTAATTACAACTGGCTCAATGATGAGGTACCAGGCCCTTTCACCTATCATATCTTTTTGTTGTCGTATATTTCCTCACTAATTTTCTGTACATTCTTCTACTTGTTTGAATGTATTGACTTGGTGATCGTGTGCTCCCAGCTGCCTTTTAGCACTGCATCCTATATGGAGGAACAGTGGATCAGGCAGCATCCATGGAAATGAACAATCTGCTCATCCTGTAGGAGACTGCAGATGCTGCACAAGTCACTTCAGCCACCTCAGACCCACAGAAATGTGACTGAACATAAAATGCATTATTTTCTTCCATTTGCCATAGTTGCATGAGGAATTGCTTGGGACACAGGTTCCCCCTAAATATCACCCTCTGCCCAAAGTCTTTTTGGCACTATACTGTCAACAAAGCTTGCTGCCTGCACCCACTGCATCCCCTTCTTTGCTTTATCAGTTTTCATGATTCTCTCCACTTTTTGCCCTCACTTTCACTGGTCAGTCCTAAGTTGGTTCACAATCCAGAAAGCACTTGGTTTTGTTTTGCCATTTAATATTAAAGGATATTTCAAATAATATAAAATCATCAAATTGTTGTGTAATTTGTTTTTGGATTTCTCGATAGCACGTGGTCAGCATTGTGGAGAATTTTAGGCAGATGTCAGGAGGGAGTAGGGAGGAATGCGTGGTAGGAGTAACTCAAGGTGTCGTTCTGGGACAATATTTGATTAATGTGTATACCAATAATGTGCACATAGCTTTAGAAGCAGTGAAGATAAAGAAGCAGTAAAGATTTGAAGATAGTGCAAAAATAGGAGGAACGGTTAATTATTAAGATCAAGGAAATAATTTTGCCAAGGTTTCATGGTTCCTTCCTCAGAACAGAGAACAGAATAGAAACATACCCTTAGGCCCAAGACCCTGATGTCCAAACAAACTAAAACTCTGCTGCTTCCACGAGATACATATCCCTCTATATTCATGTATCTGTAAGTCTCTTAAATGAGCTATTATATCTGCTTCCACCACTGCTCCTGCAGCCCATTCCAGGCACCCACCATTCATTTGTTTAAAAAAAGACTTGCCTTGCACATCTCATTTAAAATCCACCACCACCCCCTCCCTCTTCACTTTAAACACATTTACTCTACTATGTGACTGTTTCACCCTGGAGAAAAGATTCTGACTATCTGCACTATAAATGCCTCCCATCAGGTCACTCCTAGCATCCAACATTTCTCGGTAACTCATACCCTGTAAACCAGGGAGCATCCAGTAAACCTCTTCTGTTCCCTTTCCAAAGCCTCCACTTATCTCCTGTAATGGGGCAACCAGAATTGCACACAGTGTTCCATGTGCGGCCTAACCTGCAACATAACCTCCTTCCCTTGACACTCAATGCCCCAGCTTATGAAGCCAAACATACCATATGCCTTCTTTACCACCCTACCTACTTATGTGGTCACTTTAAAGGAACTGTGTCCTGGACCCCAGATCCCTCTGCTCAATCAAAACTTTTTAAGTTCAGCCATTAACTGTATACTTTTCCCTTGAATTTGACCCCGCATAGTGCATCAACACCTCACAGTAGTTGGATTAAACTCCATCTCCCATTTCTTTGCCCATAACTGTAATGATCTATATTCTGTTGCATTCTGTGATAACTCTTCATATCTGCAAATGTACTAATCCACCCACCTACTTTTTCATCCAAGGAATTTGTGTATACCACAAACCACAGGGGTCCCAACACTGATCACTGCATAACACAACTGGTTACAAGCCTTCGGCTCAAATAACTGCCTTCCACCACTCCCCTCTGTTTTCTATGAGCCAGCCATTTTCATATCCAAACTATCAATTCACCATAGATCCAAGCATATGCACCACATGAACCAGGCTACCATGTCAAGATCTTACTAAAGTCTTTTTTTTAAACTTTATTTATTTGTTCAAAAAACAAATAATATATGACATATGCAGCAATTAAACATAAACATGAATGGTTTTTTTAATATATAGAAAAAAAAGAAAATAATCCCCCCCCCCCCCTTCAGCCAACTCTCCTAAGGAGAGCCATAAAAAAAAGAAAGAATATTAAAAAAAGTTAAATATACATATTAAAATCTAATCAATATAAATTGAAATGTAAATATTCTGAGTATAACAGCCACTTATTAATAAAAAAATTATAATTATCACACAAAACATACGTAATTTTTTCTATTATTAAACAATATTTCATCTCATTATGCCATCTATTAATATCAATCATATTTATATCTTTCCACGTACTAGCAATACATTTTTTCACTATGGATAAAGCTAAATATACAAAAGCAAGCTGGAACTTATCTAATCCCAAACCTTTTAGAGGTTGAAAATTACCCAATAAAAATACTGTTGGATCTAAAACTATTTTAATCTTATACAGGTATTCTAAAAACGATTAAATTTTTTTCCAAAAAGATTGTATATGTATACATAACCAAACAGCATGAAAACAGCATCCAACCGTATCACCACATCCAAAACACAAATCTGATTCATGAAAACCATATTTTTTTAATTTTTCAGGTGTCAAATATAATTGATGTAAAAAATTGTAATTAATCATTGCATAACGTGCATTTATCAATCTAGTTACACTATCATAACAGATATCTAACCAATCATCTTCAGAAAAAAAAACAATATCCGCTTCCCATTTAATTTTAGATCTATCCTAACCCTTTTTATCCATACTATCCTGTAATATTTGATACATAGATGAAATATAACCCTTCTCTGGTACCTTCATAAGAAAAGTCTCAAATTTAGTAATTTTAGGTAAAATCATCTCTACCAACCATACATTTTACCAAAGATCAAATTTGATAATAAAGAAACAGTTCTTATCAATACCAAAACCTTCCCTCATCTGATTAAAAGATAAAAACTTACCCTCTTTAAAACAATCTCCCAAATTTTTCACACCTTTAAATCTCCAATGCAATAAACTTTGATTATGTATTGAAAAAGAAATAAGTTGATTATTATACAACTGAGTCAAAGCCGATAATTTACCCCTAGAGCATGTCATTTTATTTTTCTTTATCCATAACTTCATTAAATGTTTTAGTATAGGCACATTATATTGTTGTAACAAATTTATATTCCATCTAAACAAAAATTGATGTATTTTAAATTCAGAAATACTTGCCATCTCAATTTTAGCCCAACTAGGAGGCCGTACCAAATCCATCAATTAACTAATAAATTTAAGTTGGGCTGCTTCTTATTATTTTTGAAAATGTGGTAAACATAGTCCCCCTAACTCATATTTCCAAGTTAATTTATTCAAAGCTACTCTCGAAAATTTACCCCTCCATAAAAACTCCCTAACCATTTTATTCAAATCTCGAGAAAAAATTTTTATCAAGTAAATACAGAATAGATTGAAACAAATATTGTATACGCGGAAAGATATTCATCTTAATTGTATTTATCCTACCCATTAAATTAATAGGTAAATCTTTCCATTTAATCAAATCAGTTTTAATTTTTTTAATTAATGGAACATAATTTAATTTATGTAAAGATTCATAATTAACATTCAAAATTATACCCAGATATTTAATTTAATCAGTCCACTTCAAATTCAATTGCACTTGAAGGAATGTTTAATACAATATGGATGTCTTTCTGGATATAAAGTTAATTGGGAAAAAAGTGAAATATTATCGGTAAGTGAAGGAGATTATTCAGTTTATAAGAATATTATTAATTTGAAGTGGACTGATCGAATTAAATATCTGGGTATAATTTTGAATGTTAATTATCAAGATAACCAGTTTACCTATCTCGGCTGCAAGGATCGACAATGAGATAGACAACAGACTCGCCAAGGCAAATAGCGCCTTTGGAAGACTACACAAAAGAGTCTGGAAAAACAACCAACTGAAAAACCTCATAAAGATAAGCGTATACAGAGCCGTCGTCATACCCACACTCCTGTTCGGCTCCGAATCATGGGTCCTCTACCGGCATCACCTACGGCTCCTAGAACGCTTCCACCAGCGTTGTCTCCGCTCCATCCTCAACAACCATTGGAGCGCTTTCATCCCTAACGTCGAAGTACTCGAGATGGCAGAGGTCGACAGCATCGAGTCCACGCTGCTGAAGATCCAGCTGCGCTGGGTGGGTCACGTCTCCAGAATGGAGGACCATCGCCTTCCCAAGATCGTGTTATATGGCGAGCTCTCCACTGGCCACCGTGACAGAGGTGCACCAAAGAAAAGGTACAAGGACTGCCTAAAGAAATCTCTTGGTGCCTGCCACATTGACCACCGCCAGTGGGCTGATCTCGCCTCAAACCGTGCATCTTGGCGCCTCACAGTTTGGCGGGCAGCAACCTCCTTTGAAGAAGACCGCAGAGCCCACCTCACTGACAAAAGGCAAAGGAGGAAAAACCCAACACCCAACCCCAACCCACCAATTTTCCCCTGCAGCCGCTGCAACCGTGTCTGCCTGTCCCGCATCGGACTTGTCAGCCACAAACGAGCCTGCAGCTGACGTGGACTTTTACCCCCTCCATAAATCTTCGTCCGCGAAGCCAAGCCAAAGATATAAATTAAATTATGTTCCGTTAATGAAAAATTTTTAAACTGATTTGATTAAGATCTTACTAAAGTCTATGTGTACAGCATCCACAGTCTTTCTCTCAACCACCATCTTTGTCATCTCAAAAAACTCAAATTTGCAAGAGCTGACCTACACCTCATAAAGCTATACTATCTCTAATCTGACCATGACTTTCTAAAGTGTGTAATCCTGCTGCTCAGTATTCTTTCCAAATGCTTCTCATCAGCCACTCAACTTGATTCTCTGCCATACTCCACTGACTGATGAGCCATCCATAGGAAGCTTCATTTGAGAATGTAGGGTTTTACTCACAAGTCTGAAGCTAGCTTAAGGCTTTGCCAGCTATATTAAGTGAACTGTATCAATATTTCACCTACTATCAGCTTTTTAAAAATATTTTATTTTTAATTTTTTTCAAGAATATACATAATAAAATCTTTCAATATCACATTATATTAAACTTTCCTTTCAAACAAAAACAAAACAATCCTTCCCTCCCTCCTTTCCATATATACAGATCTCTACACTGTCAGAGCTTACATACCTTTTAAATATATAGAATACAATTGGAAAAATTACATTTGGATATGTATAATAGTAACATTTATTGTCCTTTTCATTACCATATTTGGGCCCCTATAGGGTCCAGGTAGGGCTCCCTTTACATATTTATTCTTTAAATTATATGTGATTTTTCTCCATAGGTATACAGCTGTTCATTTCCACAGCCCATTGTGCAATAGGTAGAGGGGAGTCAGACTTCCAAGTGATTGTAAAACACTTTATAAATGAGATTTGATATTTAGTCAATGTGTTGCATATTTCCATAAAATTACCTAGTAGATATAGCTCTAGGTTTCCCATGAAGGCCACTCCTTTTATCCAGGTTAATGTCTTGCCAAAATGGCCTCACCTTCATGCACAACCACATAGCATGTAGAAAAGTTCCTGTCTTAGTCCCACGTCTGAGACTCTTCTCTTATATTTCTGCTTTTGATCTATGTAACTTCTGTGGTGTAAGATATAATTGGTGTAAAAAATGATATTGAACCCATCCATATCTTGCATTTATAATTGATGTCATGCTGTCCTTACACCAATCTTACCAGCTTCTTTCTGAAATCACCACACACCCAAATCCGACTCCTATCTTTTCCTTAATTGATGCAAGTGATCAAATTGAAAGGTCTAATATCTGAGATCTCATTGAAACATCCCGAATGTTGAAACGATTGACAGAGTAGGTGTAAAGGTTGTTTCCCTTGTTGGGAGAATTTTGGACAAGTGGGCATAACTTCAGGTTGAAGGGTATGCACTTGGAACAGGGAATGCAGAGCAAATTCTTTAGCCAGAGGGTGGTGAATCTGTGGAATTTTTTGCTACAGGCAGTTGTGACGGCCAAGCCATTGGGTATATATAAGGCAGAGATTGATAGGTTCTGGATTAGCCAGGGTGTCAAAGGTCATGGGAGAAGACCAGGCAGTGGGACTGTGGGAAAATAGATCCGCTCATGATTAAATGGTAGGAGAGACTCAATGGGCTGAATAGCCTATTTCTGCTCCTATGTCTTATGGTCCATAAAAAATGAACTTGGTGGGACATGGCTGGGCCTAATTTTCGTTCAGTTTGAACATGAATGTTTCAGCATGGACATCAGATAATAATCAGGAACAAGAGTCCATGACAAAGAATATATTAGTCACGTTGACTGACAGTGGACAACAAGATCCTGGACACCTGGTGCTGAAAGGGCATCAGGTGTATCAAGGACTGTTATGAGTGGGGGCAACTAATGTCATTTGAGCAACTCAGAAATAAATATGATTTTCTTTCTTGAGGGACAAATTAGTTCCATCCATGACCTTACCGATATGCAGTGACATAGAAACCCTGATTTGAAAGGGGAACACATGGAAGTTCAATTTGGCGATACATTTCTTACTCCAAGTGGAAGATCCTAAACCGGGCCTTCACAAATTGAAGCAAAGGTGGGAATCAGACTTAGGAACAACGACTGATGAGCAGACTTGTGTCAGAGCAGCATAACTGCAGTTATTAATGCGTGATATAGGCTGGTGCAGTAAACTTTCTCCACCCGCTATATATTTTTTTAATATTTAATTTTCATTTTTTTCTTTTAAATATACACAGTAAAATCCTCAATATCACAACATATTAAACTTTTCATACAAAAAGCAAAGAAACCCACCCCCCACAAGATATAAAACCACACACCGTCAGAGCTCATATTTATACTAACCATAAAAATCTTTGTCGGGAAGTCACATCTGTTTATATTGTAACAACATCTATTATTATCATTATTATTTTTATAATTGGGCCCCTATATGGTCCAAATGTGGCTGCCATATCTTGACGTATATATTTATTTATTAGATTGTATGTAATTTTCTCCATAGGTATACAACTATTCATCTCTGCAGTCCATCGTGCATTGAGTAAGGGAGAGTCGGACTTCCAAGTCATTACAATGCACTTCTTAGCCGTTGCTAAAACTACTTTGACAAAAGAAATTTGGAATTTGGTTAACTTCTTATTTATTTCAATAAAATTACCCAAAAGATAAAGCTCTGGCTCATCTGTGAAGGGCACTCCTGTTATCCTTGTTAACATTGCTGCAATATCCTGCCAAAAAGCCCTCACCTTCACACATGACCACATAGCATGGAAAAAACGTTCCTGTTTCAATCCCACATCAAAACACCAATCACACCAACATCTTTCTGATATTACAAAACCTAAATCCAACTCCCATCTCTCTCTCGACCTCTGTAAATTAAATGATAGCTGGAGAAAACAAAAGAAAGTTCCATTTGCAACTTCATATTTCTGTTTTAGTTGATCAAAAGATATAAGAACTCTCTTTGTATATCAGTCTTCAATGTGTCTTATTCCTTTATCACACTGTGAGTTTAATGTTCTATTACCTATATTCATAGGCAACAACACATTCTTACATAATGGTGCTCTTAATGGTATCCCTGTTTTTTTCCCATTACACTCATTAATTTCTTACTATATTCTAATCATGTGTATTAATATAGGATTAACTGTCTTTTTTGTTATTGACTTAACACTCCACTTATAAATAAAATCCTTAATTGCCTGCTCTTTCATTCAGTATAGTCCCATTTGAATCAAAGTTGGGGGTGGGGGGGCTGCCTTCCTTAAAAAAAGATGAAAGAAATCTGGCCTGACAAATAATACTTTCTAAAATCCAGTAGCCCAAGTCCTCCTATCTTATAATCCCATTTAATTTTTCCATAAAAATTCTTGGCACCTGATTATTCCATAGGAATTGCCTAATACAATTGTGTAATAATTTAAATAATTTTTCTGGCAATGAAATAGGCAGCAATTAAAATAGATATTGTAATCTTGGCATCACTTTCATTTTAATATAGTTAACCTTTCTAATCAAAATAATCAGCAAATCTTTCTATTTCTGAAAATCCTTCTCTCTTTCCCAACAGGGAGTATAATTTAATTTGTACAAATTTTATAGATTAATATCAATCATGATTCCTTCCTAAGTGTTTAATTCCATCTATTTTTCATTGAAATCTAATTCCTTTTTGATATCTATCATAATCAAAATTTGTGAATGGCATTATCTCACTTTTATCCATATTAATGTTATAACTTTTTCCAGTTTTTTTTTTTGCAATTTCTCCAGAGACTCAGGTGGATCAGATAAATATAATAGCACGTCATCAGAACATAGGCTGATTTTATGTTCTTCTTGTCGAAGTTTGAAGCCTTTAATATCTGGATTTCTCCTTATGATCTCCGCCAGCAGTTCAATCACAAGAATGAAACAGAAGGAAATAAGCAGCACGAGTAGGCCACTAGTCTATCATTCTACTCTGTCTATCATTCTACTCAGAGGGAAAACCGCTGATATTTGACTGTTAGTTATAATTTTGGATTGTGATTTATGATAAAGACTTTTTATCCAATTTATAAATATTCTACCTATTCCAAATTTCTCCAACGTTTTAAATAAAAGGCCATTCTAAGCAGTCGAATGCCTTTTCTGTGTCGAGGGAGACTGTGATACGAGGATTCAATTTTGATTTAGCCTACCCAGACTATTTGAGGAGAGTCTTCCTTTAACAAATCTCACCTGATCTGTGTATCAATTTAAGTTAATATTGTCCATTAGCAACGCCTTCGCCAATATTTTATAATCAGCATTCAAAAGTGAGATAGGTCTATATGATGAGGTTTTTAATGTGTCCATGTTTTTTTTTTTGGCAAACACTGTAATAATAGCTGTTGACAAAAAAGTCTGGGAAAACCTGAGTCTCCATTGCCTTGTCTAGCATTTCCATTATAAGAGGTATCAACAAATCCTTAAATTGTCTCTAGAACCCTGGCGGGAGCCCATCCTCTCCCAGAGACTTATTAGCCTGCAGAGTGTTCAGCCTTCTCAATTTCTTCTCTTGTGAAAGGGGCATTTAACTCCATCTGTTCTCTCTCCTCTAATTTTGGAAGCTCAATGTTTGCTAGGAACTCTTCCATCTCATTATCATATCCCAATAAATCTGATTTATATAGTTTTATATATTATTGCCTAAAAATGCCATTAATCTGTTTTTAGTTAAAATATTGGCTTCTGTTTTAATTGCATACATCATCCTCAATTACTCCTCTGACTTCACATGCCAGGACAATACCTTATGTGCTCGTTCTCCTAATTCATAATATTTTTGCTTAGTTTTAAATTTTTTTTCCATTTTATACGTTTGTAATGTGTTATGTCTCAGTTTTTATTCTCTGTCTATATTTTTCTTGTAAACCTGTCCTCTGATATTCTTTCTCCAAATCTGTTATCACTTTTTCCAACCTATCTAGTTCTACATTATGTTCTCTTTTAAGACTTTTTGCATAAGAAAAAAATTGCCCTCTCATATTAACTTTAAGCATATCCAATATCAAAAAAGGTGTTATTAGTGGAAGAGACATTTATCTCACAAAATAGTTCTAACTGTCTCACAGAAGTCTTTCCTTTTCAACAATGTGACATTAAGTTGCCATCTGAACACATTTTCTTGTTTTTCCATTATAGCAATAGTTAAAGTTAATGGTGAGTGGTCTGACAGTAGCCTCGCTAAGTATTCCCTTTTTACCACTCTGCTTTTTAACTGTGCTGACATTAAAAATAAATCAATCCTTGTATTTGAATCATGAACCCTTAAGTAGAATAAGTAGTCTCTCACTGTGGGGTTGAACTGCCTCCAGATATCAATCAGATTTAAATCTTTCATAAATGATAGCATCGCTTTTGCAGCCTTCACCCTCGTTACCGTTCTCGCTGATTTATCCAATATCAGATCTAAACAGAAATTAAAATTTCATCCTGACCAATATATTTTGCCTACCTTCTGCCACTTTTAAAAAGATGTCCTTCATAAAGGCTTCATTGTCATAATTTGGAGCGTAAATATTCATAAACATCCAGGATTCTGTATAAATTTTACAATGTGCCATTACAACCTTCCAGCTTGGTCAATCGATATATCTTCTACTATTACTGGTATATTTTTGTTAATTAAAATTGCTACTCCTCTCGTCTTTGAATTGAAAGAAGACAATATTATTTGCCCCACCCATCCTCTTTTTAATTTCCAAATTTAGTAAGGTGTGTTTCCTGCAGGAAAACTACATCCACTATTAGTCTTTTTTAAGTGTGTTGTCCCATTTAGTCCATTAACATTCAGACTAATAAACTTTAATGTCCTATCCATACCAATTTTGAAACAAATATTTTTTTACAAGTTTTCGATCTTTCTTGACCTCTCTGAAAATTTCCGTACAATAAATATAAGATGATTCAAAAAAATACACTTTTATTTGGTCCTATTGTAAACATTCTTCTAAATCTCCTTGCTTAATATCTTTAATCTTTTCATAATCTTCTTAAAAATTCTTCCACTCCTTCCTTAGTCTTGATAAAATGTCGATTACTACCTGTGTTTCGAACCTGATTCGCAGGATATATCATCATGTATTTTATGTTCTTTGACCACAGTTGCCTTTTACGTCATCAAACTCCTTTCTTTGTTTAATCAAAGTTAGGCTAATGTTTTAATAACACCTTTCCACCATTGATCTCAAGCGGACCATTGTGTTACTTGGAGAAATCAAATGCTGTTCCCAAAACCACAGCTCATTCCCAATAACCAAAAGTCATACCAGAACTGGCCGTGGTTGCTGCTCGTCAGAACTTTTGGGTCTGAGGGTCTGATGAGCCTTTTCTATTTGTAGTTTTCCATTGAATTTATATTTTCACAACGCTTATGGGATCCAAGTTTTAAAGCAGCTCACTGAGTCTCTCCTTTCGGTCTCTTCCTTCAAACCAATAATCCAAACGTTATTGCATCTGCTGATATTCTCCATGTGCTCAATCTTATCCAGCGTAGCTCGTTTATCGAAGTCCCACTTCTTCGCATCTTCTTCCAAAGCTTTTTAGTTGAAGTTAAAGCTTGCGTTTTAACCAAGTCAACTTCCACTTGGCCCATTTGTTCCATTAAATCATCAACTGACTCTAAATTCAGTCATCCTTCAACTGAGGGAGAGGCTGGGTGAAGTTAAGTTAAGTGAAGTTAAGAAAAATGTAACAGCCTACCTGCTGGCTGGTCAAGCTGTGACAAATTCCTGATGTAGATGTCTTGAATGTTGTGCGTAACTATGGTCTGTTAAGTGTGGGGAGGAGGGAGGGAAGGGGAAAAATGGCTCAGACTCAACGGCAAATTTTGTATGTAATTGATAAGTGTAATTTGTGATTGATTCCTAGAAACTGTTTGAGTTTGTAAATTTACAATGTACTAAAATGAAACCCTTGGTAATACATGACTGTTACCCATCACTGTCACCAAATCATCCAATCTTTAGAGATAAACCATAAATTTAAACTATCAAATTTCTCTCAGTTTGCAAAATAACTCCTTTTCTAATTCATGCTTGCTAATAGGCTGCCTTCACAGCACAGCTGTTAAATCTTGCTCTGTCAGCACCATCTATATCAAACACATCACCAGGAACACAAGGACAGTCATGGCAGTGAACCATGAGGCTATGCTGCATTTTGTCTTTTAAAGTTGAAAGGCTAAGTCAGACAGTAAAATGTTGGAAAATGGGAAAGACAATCAGTTACACCTGCTACTACACTTATGCTCAAGCAAGGCCTTGTCCTAATGTGTCATCATATGCAGTGGTTCACAGAATGAGAGCAGACATTATGTTATACAGCCAATTCAGTTCAATCTGAGTTTAGAACATAGTGACTGCTCCCACTTATGTGGGACAATCTGATTATCACTGCTCAAGGACAAGCCTTGAGTATCCCACTGTGAACTAAACTGCTACATTTTTTTTTAAATAGAGCCCTTTTTTGTACAAATAACACTTGCTTTTTATTCATTTAATGCAGATGCAGATACATGGAAATGAGCTGTGGAAAGTACATGAATTTTCTGGTCCTTGAGAAGGATCATTTAGACAGCTGATCAACCATAGGAATATTAGAACTGTACCTTGATCTATTTTGTTTAGTGTATGTATGTACATGTGCTTTAGCAAGCTGAGGTGTTCTGTATTGTTGACCCTGGTATCAGAGCACCACCTAATGGTCAACACTAGAAGGCAAAACATTGTACAGTTGCTCTGTTCTACACTAATCAAGCCCAGTAAAGATGTTTCTTCTGAAGAGTTTGAACAAGGGGTTAAGGGGTAGTCATTTAAAACTGAGTTATGTTGGAATTTCCTCAGAAGAAAACAATAAATCTTTAGAATTCTGCATTTTGGAGGATCATTGGAGGTATTTAAAGGGCAGATTGTTTTGAAAGATAGAGCTGGCCTGGGGCAGATCAGCCTTGACCATATTGAATGCCAGGGCAGACTGACAAGTGGCCTACTTGTGCTGCTTATTTCCTTCTGTTCAGATAAGGGAAATAATAAGGAGAAACATGTATTCCCGGCTGCTATACCTGTGAATAGTTTACCAGTGAGTTTTTGAAACATTTTCTGCTGATGTTTTGCAGGTTATTAACTTCTACATGTGTTTAATTATGGAAAGAAGTAAAGAAGCGTACTTTCCTGAAGTTTATGCATTTAATACTTTCTTCTATCTGAAACTGCACACTGGAGGTTATCAGACTGTAAAGCAATGGACCAAAGGAGTGGATTTGTTTGAGAAGGACCTGATACTGGTACCGGTACATTTAGGAGTCCATTGGTGTTTGACGGTAAGACGGCATTCTTGTGGTACATCTGTCCAGCCTCCCACTTCTTTCCTTTTCAGTGTATGCTCATTTGCATGAGGGTCTCAGGAACATCAGGAGATTGAGGTTTATAAAATGAACATACTGATAGCTAAGATAGATAGTTGCAGGGTAAGGGAGTGCAGCACCAAAGGCTTAGGTTTAAGGTGAAAGGGGAGCGATTTAAAGATCTGATGCTACAATGTAATTCTGTACATGCACGAGAAAACATAAAACTTAACAAAAAGTTGTAGAAGGTTGTAGCACCCTCTCCCACTCTGCCACTCTGCACTTGCACCTGAAATCAGAAAAAATTGGGCAGGTGCTTGAGGCAAGAGTATTTTCTGATCTTGGTGAAAGCTGGAGCATTGATGTGAAATGTGCAAAGGAAAAAAAAATTAAAGCAGAAATATTTATTGAACAGGTTGCCGATTTAAGAAAAAAGATGATAATTCACCTTGATTCCATGGGTCAGTGGAATGACGATGTGTGCTGGACACTGCTGTAAGTATCCCCACTCTCATTCTGCCCTATTCCCTGAAGTCAAATCAGCTTTCAGGCTTTGGAGAGCTTGGTTAAAGTTGTGCTGTCATTAAAGATTTGGGTATAGTGTTTGGAAATGAATGAATGTTGATGAAATAGTTTACATTGTGCAAAAAGGAGTCCACGTCAACTTGATATTTGGAAGGGAGTCACGTGATGGAGTAGTCAGGGAACTCCAGCCCTCTCTGGAAAAGTTTTAAAAAAAATACACAAAACACAAAGGTACAAGAATAAAAATGAAAACAAAGTAAAAGTAAAGGTGGGAAGAAAATGGCAGCGAAGAAAGAAAAGTCGAAAGCAACGGGAAGAAGAGAAGAAGAAAGTACGTCGGAAGAAGAAGGTGAAGGCCTTAGCTGTCTGAGGAGGCCCGCCGCAGAGAGAGAAGCCTGCTCCCTCAGGTCAGTGGAAGTCCCGAGCTCGGGACTACAAAAATGGCTCGCAGAGCCAAGTAAAAGTGCGCAACCGCGCATGCGCGAGGAGTCTTAATTCCCTCCTTACTTCCTCTCTTCCCTTTCATTCCCTTATTAATTCTTATCTATACTCTATATATTTTCCTTTACATACGGATACACTCATGTACACACATATATACATACACACATACATATATATACACACATACATATAGTTCGTGGTCATTTTTACTCTCTTTACATGTCTTCATCTCTCTGCCTGTTTTGTAGTTGTTCTGCAAACTTTCGTGCTTCCTCCAGATCCGAAAACACTGACGGGAGGGGGGAGCAGCTGAGGAGTCGATCTCCACAGCTGAGGATGACAGCTGCAACACAACAACAGGAAGAGAACATAGAAAACAACGAGAACAAGAAAGAAGAGAGTAAAAAGAAAACAAGGAAACAACAGATGACCAACCCAGAGGAAGAAAAAGAAGAAGAACATAGAGAAATGGAAGACAATGGATTTTTTTTTTAAAGAATATATGGAATCAGTAAAAGAATGGCAATTATAAGAATTTAGTGAAATAAAAAGAAGAATTAAAAGTGCAGAAGAAAAAATGAATAGAATAGAGATGGTCATGTCAGATATAGAAAAAAGAGTGGACAAGATGGAAGAACGAGAAACAGCTGTAGAAATGGAAGTAGAGGACTTAAAAGAGAAATTAGAAGAATCTAATAAAAAAGTTAAAGAGACACAAGAGCTGTTAGCTCAGAAGATAGATATAATGGAAAATTATAATAGAAGAAATAATATAAAGATAGTGGGCCTTAAGATAGATGAAGAAGGCAAGAATATGAGAGAATTTATAAAAGATTGGATCCCCAGGGTCATAGGAAGACCAGAATTACAGGAAGAAATGGAAATATAAAGGGCACATAGAACATTAGCCCCGAAACCACAGCCACAGCAAAAACCAAGATCCATTTTAGTAAAATTCTTAAGATATACACAAGAGAAAATATATTGGAGAAAGCAATGAAGAAAATAAGAGAAGACAAAAAGCCACTGGAATACAAAGGTCAAAAAAATTTTTTCTATCCAGACATAAGTTTTGAACTCCTGAAGAAGAGAAAGGAGTTTAATACAGCAAAAACGATCCTATGGAAAAAAGGATATAAATTTATGCTAAAGTACCCAGCGGTATTTAAAATAGTTATTCCAGGGCAGCAAAACAGACTATTCTCAGATCCCGAAGAAGCACAAAAATTTGCGGAACAACTACAAAACAGGCAGAGAGATGAAGACATGTAAAGAGAGTAAAAATGACCAGGTTAAAAGGAGGGGCAAAAGGTTTGAGAGAGCTGTGGTTTTCAAGGAATATTGGAAACTTGGTTCGAAGAAAAAGGGAGGCGTACATTAGATATAAGAAGCATGGAGTTAAGGAGATGTTTGAAAGATACATTGAATGTAAGAGGAATCTTAAGAGAGGAATTAGGAAAGCTAAAAGAAGGTACGAGGAAACTATGGCAAGCAGGGTGAAAACTAATCCAAAAGAGTTCTACAAATATGTTAATGGTAAGAGGAAAGCTAGAGACAAAATTGGTCCCTTAGAAAATCAGAGCGGAAAACTGTGTGTGGAGCCTAGAGAAATGGGGGAGATATTGAACAGTTTCTTTTCTTCGGTATTCACTAAGGAGAAGGATATTGGGAGATGTGAGATAAAAAAAAAGCAAATTGGGTAAATATGGGGAATATAGAGATTACAAAAGGTGTAGTTTTAAGGCTTTTGAAGAATATAAAGGTGGATAAGTCTCCGGGACCAGATGGGATCTTTCCCAGGACATTGAGAGAAGTGAAGGAGGAAATAGCAGAGGCTCTGGCGGTAATTTTCCAAATGTCATTAGATATGGGGATAGTGCCAGAGGATTGGCGCATTGCGCATGTGGTTCCGTTATTTAAAAAGGGTTCAAGGAGGAAGCCTGGCAACTATTGGCCTGTAAGTTTGACGTCTGTGGTAGGTAAATTAATGGAGAAAATTCTTAGAGATAGTACTTATAAACATCTGGATAGACAGGGTCTGATCAGGAGCACTCAACATGGATTTGTGGGAGGAAGGTCATGTTTGACCAATCTGATTGAATTTTTTGAAGAGGTGACTAGGAATGTGGATGAGGGTAGCGCAGTGGATGTTGTCTATATGGACTTCAGTAAGGCCTTCGATAAGGTACCACATGGAAGGTTAGTTAGGAAGGTGCAGTCTTTAGATATAAATTTTGAGATAGTCAAATGGATTGAACATTGGCTGAAAGGGAGAGGCCAGAGAGTGGTAGTGGATAATTGTCTGTCAGGTTGGAGGCCGGTGACCAGTGGTGTGCCTCAAGGATCTGTATTGGGCCCATTGTTGTTCGTTATATACATTAATGATCTAGATGATGGGGTGGTGAATTGGATTAGTAAATATGCAGACGATACTAAGATAGGTGGAATAGTGGATAATGAAGAAAGTTTTTAAGGATTGCAGAGGGATTTGGGCTGCTTAGAAAAGTGGGCTGAAAAATGGCAGATGGAATTTAATGCTGATAAGTGTGAGGTGCTTCATTTTGGTAAGAAGAATCAGAATAGGACATACGTGGTAAATGGGAGAGCATTGATGAATACAGAAGAGCAGAAAGATTTAGGAGTAACAGTACATCGTTCCCTGAAGGTAGAAACTCACGTGAATAGGGTGGTGAAGAAGGCTTTTAGTATGCTGGCCTTTATCAATCATTGCATGGAATATAGGAGTTGGGAGGTGATGTTGAGATTGTATAAGACGTTGGTGCGGCCTAATTTGGAGTTCTGTGTGCAGTTCTGGTCGCCTAATTATAGGAAGGATATAAACAGAGTGGAGAGAGTGCAGAGAAGGTTGACCAGAATGTTACCTGGGTTTAAGCATCGAGAGTATAGGGAGAGATTGGACAGATTAGGTCTTTATTCTTTGGGGCATAGAAGGTTGAGAGGGGATTTGATAGAAGTATTTAAGATTATGAAAGGGATAGACAGAGTGGATGTGGATAGACTATTTCCGTTAAGAGGAGGAAAGATTAAAACAAGAGGACATGAGTTAAGAATTAAGGGGCAGAGGTTTAGAGGTAACATGAGGGGGAACTTCTTTACTCAGAGAGTGGTAGCCGTGGACAAACATTACCTAAGTTGATGGAAGGAGAAGGAAAGAAAAGAATGGACTCTGTAGAGTTTCTGGTGTATTTTTGTTGAATGACAACATTGTCTGACTGAATTAATGCAACCTAGATTATATACCTAAAATGGATGAGAGGGGGTGGGTGGGGGGGTGGCTTGGGAGGAGGGAGGGGGGGGAGAAAAAGTCACTGTAAATGTGTGAAAAAGAAAAAGTGTATATCATGGCTATTGTGATTTATGGTGTGAAAAATAAAAAAAATTTTAAAAAAAAGAGAGTGGTAGCCGTGTGGAATGAGCTTCCGGGAGAAATAGTGGCGGCAGAGTCAATTGTATTATTTAAGAAAAGGTTGGACAGGTATATGGATGAGAAGAAGATGGAGGGTTATGGGCATTGTGCAGGGAGGTGGGACTAGAAAGGGGTGTTTGGTTCGGTGCAGACTAGAAGGGCCTAATGGCCTGTTTCCGTGCTGTAATTGTTATGTTATATATGTTATGTTATAACTATATGTATGTGTGTATATGGGTATATATATATATATATATATATGTATGTGTGTATGTATATATGTGTGTACATGAGTGCATCCGTATTTAAAGGAAAATATATAGAGTACAGATAAGAATTAATAAGGGAATGAAAGGGAAGAGAGGAAGTAAGGAGGGAATTAAGAGAGTGACCTTTGTTATATATGAAAATTGAAATCTTTTCTGGGGAGGCTGGGTGGGGAGGAGTTACGGTCACTGCGAAATCAGTTGACGCTTGCGAGTGAATTCACAAATCCAAATGGAGAGGGGAGATGTGGTTGCCCGACAAGGGATAAAGGGCAACTCAGGAAGGGGAAGGGATAGTGGGGTTAAAGAAATTTTAGATAGGAGAATAAGGGAAATGTTTGATGTGTTAGAAATGTTGTCTTATAAAGTGTTCAAAACAAGAAAGCAGAAATGGATAAGAAGGAAAGGTGATGATGGGGAAACGGAAAGGAAAGATAAACAAAGTATGAAATGGCTACGTTGAATTATATGATTTTAAATATTAACAGAATACATAACCAAATCAAAAGGAAGAAACTGCTAAATTTACTGAAAAAAGAAAAAATTGATATAGCATTCGTGCAAGAAACACTTTTAACTGAAATGGAGCACAAGAAATTAAAGAGAGATTGGGTAGGACATGTAACAGCAGCGTCATATAATTCAAAAACTAGAGGAGTAGCTATATTAATCAGTAAAAATGTACCAATTAAAATAGAAGAGGAAATAATAGATCCAGCAGGGAGATATGTAATGATAAAATGTCAGATATATTCGGAGTTTTGGAATTTACTCAATATATATTCACCTAACGAAGAAGATCAAAAATTTATGCAAGATATTTTTTTTAAGATAGCAGACACGCAAGGGAACATACTAATTGGAGGGGATTTCAACCTTAATTTGGATTCAAACATGGATAAAACTGGGAAAAAAATTAACAGAAAGAACAAAGTAACCAAATTTATAATTAAATCGATGCAAGAAATGCAACTTTTGGATATATGGAGGAAACAACACCCAAATGAAAAGGAATATTCATATTATTCGGGTAGACATAAAACATACTCAAGAATAGACCTATTCCTGTTATCAGCTCGTATGCAAGACAAAGTAAGAAAAACAGAATATAAAGCTAGAATATTATCGGACCACTCACCCCTGATATTGACAATAGAGTTAGTGGACATCCCTCCAAGAATGTATAGATGGAGATTAAATTCCATGCTACTTAAAAGGCAGGATTTTAGAGAATTAATTGAAAGACAAATTAAAATGTACTTAGAAATAAATACGGAATTAGTGAAAGATAAGTTTATACTATGGGACGCAATGAAAGTGTTCATCAGAGGGCAAATAATAAGTTATGTAACCAAGATGAAGAAGGACTACAACCAGGAAACAGAGCAGTTGGAAAGGGAAATAGCAAATATAGAAAAAGAATTAGCAATGAAGGAAGACACAACTAAAAGAAGAGAATTGGCAGATAAAAAAATCAAATATGAAACACTACAAACATATAAGGTGGAGAAGAACATAATGAAGACAAAACAGAAATATTATGAACTAGGAGAAAAAACGCACAAAATTCTAGCATGGCAGCTTAAGACAGAACAAACAGAGAATGGTATTGGCATCAAGGAAAAAAGACAAGCAAATCACATATAATCCAACGGAGATTAATGAAAACTTCAGAGAATTCTACGAACAATTATACCAAACTGAAAACGAAGGGAAAGAAGACAAAATAGATGAATTTTTAACTAAAATTGAACAACCAAAATTACAAATAGAGGAACAAAATAAATTAACAGAACCATTTGAAATAGTAGAAATACAAGAGATAATAAAAAAACTACCAAATAATAAGACACCAGGAGAAGATGGATTCCCAGTAGAATTCTATAAAACATTTAAAGATTTATTAATTCCTCCCCTCCTGGAAGTAATCAACCAGATGGATAAAACACAAAGCTTACCAGATTCATGCAAAGCAGCAATAATTGCAGTAATACCAAAGACAGGGAAAGATCCACTCACACCAGCGTCATATAGACCAATATCTTTACTTAACACAGATTGTAAGATAATAGCTAAACTATTAGCAAACAGATTAGCCGACTATGTACCTAAAATAGTAAATCTAGACCAAACTGGATTTATTAAAAAAAGACGAACAACAGACAATATTTGTAAATTTATTAACTTAATTCATGCAGTAGAAGGGAATAAAGCTCCAACAGTAGCAGTTGCTTTAGACGCAGAGAAGGCCTTTGACAGAGTAGAATGGAATTATTTATTCAAAGTATTACAAAAATTCAGTTTACCAGAGAAGTATATTAATTGGATTGAAGCATTATATAAGGGGCCATTGACGAAAGTGACAGTAAATGTATATATATCAAAGCAATTTAACTTAAGCAGATCAACAAGGCAGGGATGCCCACTATCACCCTTATTGTTCGCGTTAGCTATAGAACCACTAGCAGAATTGATAAGAACAGAAAATAAAATAAAAGGGATAAAAATAAAAGACAAGGAATATAAAATCAGTTTATTTGCAGATGACGTTATAGTATACTTAACAGAACCAGAAATATCAATAAAAGAATTACATAGGAAATTGAAGGAATATGGAGAAGTGTCGGGTTACAAGATTAACGCAAATAAAAGTGAAGTAATGCCAATGAATAATGTGGATTTCTCAAAATTTAAGAAAGAATCACCATTCAGATGGCAAATGCAAGCAATACGATACCTAGGTATACAAATAAATATAAACTCAATTATATTTTAGTTGTGTCTTCCATCTATATAAACTCAATTATTATCCACTAATGAAAAAATTACAGGGTGACTTAGAGCATTGGAAAGACTTACCACTAACACTAATAGGAAGGATAAACTGTATTAAAATGAACATTTTCCCAAGGATACAATACCTATTTCAGGCATTGCCAATACACTTGACGGAGAAATTCTTCATGGAGTTAAAGAAAATAATAAAGAAATTTTTATGGAAAGGGGGAAACCGAGGATAGCACTAGATAAATTAACAGAATGGTATAAACAAGGAGGCTTACAACTGCCAAACTTTAAAAATTATTATAGAGCCGCACAATTAAGATACCTATCAGATTTTTATCAAACAAGGGAAAAGCCAGATTGGACTAGATTAGAACTAGATAAAAAGATACCTGAACACATATTATATAAATGGGATGAAAAATTGGTACAACGTAGGAGTTCTCCAGTATTACATCATCTACTCAATATTTGGAAAAAGATTCATGTAGAAAGGAATAAAACAAATTACCAATTACCAAAACTAATATTGACGCAAAATAAGTTACTCCCTATTACAATAGATAACCTTTCCTTTAGAGAATGGGAGAAAAAAGGGATCAAAAGAATAGAAAATTGTTTTTCAGGAAATAGATTATTATCCTTTGAACAAATGAAAGATAAATATAATATAACTCAAGATACAGTGCTGGCATATTACCAATTGAGATCCTACTTGAAGGACAAATTAGGAAGCAGTCTGAGGTTACCAGAGGGAAGTAACTTTGAATATGTGATTACAGATACAATGATAATCAAAAGATTTATAACAAATATGTATATTAAACTGCAAGAAAAGGAGAATGGGAAAACAAATGGTAAAACTAAACAAAAATGGGAACAAGATTTAAATATAAAGATAAAGAAGGAAACATGAGAGAAGTTAAGCTCTGGAACTATGAGAAATACAATAAACACGAGGTTACGTATGATACAATATAACTGGATACACAGGCTATACATTACACCTCAAAAGTTAAATAAATGGGACCCAACAGTATCTGACAGATGTTTTTGACGTAAAAAAGAAATGGGAACAACAATTCATGCAATCTGGACGTGTGAGAAAGAGAAAAAAGTTTGGGAAGATCTAAACCAGATATTAAATAAAATTACAGAAAGCAATATACCAAAAAAACCCAGAGATCTTCCTCCTAAGTAACATAAAAAACAAAGAATTTGGACTTGATTTGGATGGTGCACAAAAAAGATTTGTTAGGATAGCCCTAGCCGTAGCAAAAAAATGTATTATGTCAACCTGGAAATTAGAAGATAACTTGAGAATACAACAATGGTATATAGAAATGAATAAATGTATTCCATTAGAAAAAATAACGTATAATTTAAAAAATAATATTGCAATATTTGAACAAATATGGGAGCCATACATGAAACACAATAGAGAAAACCTACCGGGGACATCTGCCACCTAAAATGACAGAAGGAGAAGAAAATGAAAAGAATTGACTCAGTGGAATTTCTTGTTTATTTTTATTGAGTGACAACATTGTTTGACTGGTTTAATGTATCTTAGATTCTGTACTTTAAATGAATGGGAGGGGAGGTAGGGAGAGTGGGATGGGAAGTGGGGGGGGAGAAAACGACACTGTATATATTTGAAAAGGAAAATGTATGTATCTTGATCAATGTGGTTTATGGTGTGAAAAATAAAATTTTTTTTAAAAAACTTGATATTTGTAACATCTTGATACATGCAGAATAACAACAGAGCAGAAGGGTAACAGCAAAAGGGTGGGCTAGTCTGTCCATCCACAAAGCCATCCTCCAACATATTTACTTGGCTTGATTTGAGTTTTCTTCTTTCTTCTTTGGCTTGGCTTCGCGGACGAAGATTTATGGAGGGGGTAAAATGTCCACGTCAGCTGCAGGCTCGTTTGTGGCTGACAAGTCCGATGCGGGACAGGCAGACACGATTGCAGCGGTTGCAGGGGAAAATTGGTTGGTTGGGGTTGGGTGTTGGGTTTTTCCTCCTTTGCCTTTTGTCAGTGAGGTGGGCTCTGCGGTCTTCTTCAAAGGAGGTTGCTGCCCATCAAACTGTGAGGCGCCAAGATGCACGGTTTGAGGCGTTATCAGCCCACTGGCGGTGGTCAATGTGGCAGGCACCAAGAGATTTCTTTAGGCAGTCCTTGTACCTTTTCTTTGGTGCACCTCTGTCACGGTGGCCAGTGGAGAGCTCGCCATATAACACGATCTTGGGAAGGCGATGGTCCTCCATTCTGGAGACGTGACCCATCCAGCACAGCTGGATCTTCAGCAGCGTGGACTCGATGCTGTCGACCTCACGCTTCCACCAGCGTTGTCTCCGCTCCATCCTCAACATCCATTGGAGCGCTTACATCCCTAATTTGAGTTTTAAACCCCTTCTATATGCCTCAATCCAAAGCTAATTCCATGTAGTAATAAACTGTATGGAGAAGAACTTCTAAATAGGGCGACATGGTTAGCATAGCGGATAGTGCAATGCTGTTACAGTGCCAGCGATCGGATCGGGTTTGAATCTGCATTCTCTGGAAGGAGTTCGTATCTTCTCCCTGTGTTTGCGTGGGTTTTCCCTGCTCCAGTTTCCTCCCACACTTAAAAATGAACAGGGGTTATAGGTCAATTGAGTGTAATTGGGCAGCACAGGGTCATAGTCCAAAAGGGCCTGTTACCGTGTTATATGTCTAAATTTAAATATAACCATATATATAACCATATACAGCACAGAACAGGCCAGTTTGGCCCTACTAGTCCATGCCGGAACAAATCCCCACCCTCCTAGTCCCACTGACCAGCACCTGGTCCATACCCCTCCAATCCTCTCCCCTCCATGTAATTATCCAGTGTTTCCTTAAATGTAAATAACGTCCTTGCTTCAACCACCTCTGCCAGAAGCTTATTCCACATCCCAACCACCCTTTGCGTGAAGAAATTTCCCCTCATGTTCCCCTTGTAATTTTCCCCCTTCAATCTCAAACCATGGCCTCTGGTTTGAATATCCCCCACTCTTAATTGAAAAAGCCTATCCATGTTGACTCTCTCTGTCCCTTTTAAAATCTTGAACACCTCCATCAAATCCCCCCTCAATCTTCTACGCTCCAGAAAAAAAAACCCCAGGCTGCTCATCCTTTCTCTGTAACTCAAACCCTGACATCCTGTCAACATTCTTGTGAACCTTCTCTGCACTCTCTCTATTTTGTTTATATCCTTCCTATAATTTGGTGACCAAAACTGCACACAGTATTCCAAACTTGGCCTTACCAATGCTTTGTACAATTTCATCATAACATCCCAACTCTTGAATTCAATACTCCGATTTATGAAGGCCAACATTCCAAACGCCTTCTTCACCACTCTATCTACCTGAGTATCAACTTTAAAGGTACTATTTACCATAACTCCTAAATCCCTTTGTTGCTCTGCACTCCTCAATTGTCTACCATTCAATGTATATGACCTATTTAGATTTGCCTTTCACACTTATCCGTATTAAATTCCATCAGCCTTTTCTCAGCCCACTCCTCTAGCTTTCCTATATCTTTTTTTAAGCTACGGTAATCTTCCTCACTGTCCACAATACCACCAATCTTTGTATCAACTGCAAACTTACTTATCCAATTCACCACCCCTTCTTCTAGATCGTTAATATATATAACAAACAATAGTGGACCCAGGACCAATCCCTGAGGAACTCCACGAGTCACCAGCCTCCAATTGGACAAACAATTTTCTACCTCTACTCTCTGACACCTCCCATCCAACCATTGCTGAATCCATTTTACTGCCTCCTTATTTATACCTAATGCCTCCACCTTTTTTCCTAACCTCCTGTGGGGAACTTTGTCAAAAGCTTTAATAAAGTCTAAATAGACAACATCCACAGCCTTCCCTTCATCAATCTTTTTTGTAACTCCCTCAAAAAACTCTATAAGGTTTGTTAAGCATGATCTACCCCTGACAAAACCATGCTGACTACTACCTATCAATCCCTGTTCTTCCAAATATTTGTAAATGCCATCCCTCAGAACACTTTCCATCAACTTACCCACCACAGACGTCAGACTCACAGGTCTATAATTGCCAGGCTTACATTTGGACCCTTTCTTAAACAGTGGAACAACATGAGCCACCCTCCAGTCCTCTGGCACTACCCCCGTGACCAGTGACATCCTAAATATCTCTGTTAATGGCCCCACTATCTGTACACTAGTCTCCCTGAGTGTCCTTGGGAATACTTTGTCCGGACCCGGAGATTTGTCCACCTTTATCATTTTTAACTGCCATCACTACCTCCTCAGATATCCTTATATGATTCATAACCTTCCCACTATTTTTCTTTACTTCAACTCGTACAATATTTTTTTTTCCCTAATGAATACCGAGGAAAAGAAATCATTTAAAATTTTCCCCATCTCCTCTGACTTTTCACATAGCCTCCCCTCCCTATCTACAAGGGGTCCAATTCTATCCCTCACTAATCTTTTACTTTTAATGTACCTATAGAAACCCTTTGGATTTATTCTTACTCTGCCTGCCAAAGCCTCTTCGTGTCTCTTTTTGGCCTTTCTAATTTCTTTCTTAAGATTTTTTTCTACACTCCTTGTAGTCCTCTTTCAATTTCTCATCACCCTGCTGTTTATACCTCTTGTACACCTCCCTCTTTCTCCTAACCAAATTTCTTATATTTCTCGAAAACCAAGGCTCCCAATGACTTCCAGCCTTTCCTTTGATCCTCACTGGGACATATCTACTTTGTACTCTCAAAATTTCTTCTTTGAATATTCTCCATTTTTCATTTACATCCTTTCCTGAAAAAAATCATGTCCCACTCAATACTCCCCAAAGCCATTCTTATTCCTTCGAAATTTGCTTTTCTCCAATCCAAAACCTCAACTTTAAGCCCTTCTTTGCTCTTCCCTAAAACTCCCCTAAAACTAATAGAGTTGTAATCACTAGACCCAATTTGTTCTCCAACATTAACCTCAGACACCTGACCTATCTCATTCCCTAACAGGAGATCCAGTATTACACCGTCCCGAGTCGGTTCCTCTACGTATTGATTAAGAAAACTATCTTGCACACATTTGACTAGCCCATACTATAAGGGTATCCCAATCAATGTGAGGGAAAATCTCCCATGATCACTACCTTATGTTTATTACGCATATATGCTATCTCCTTACAAATTTGTTCTTCCAATTTTCTTGGCCCATTTGGTGGACTATAATACACTCCTATTAGTACCCTCATGCCTCCTCCACCCCTCAATTCCACCCAAACAGCCTCACTGGACGATCCCTCCAAACCATCCTGTCACCTCACGGCAGTTTTAATTCATCCTTTTACCTTTGAACTGGAGACGACCCACTTCCACATTTTCTATATTATATTTTGTATTAAAATAAAAGCGGAAAATGTTGGAAATACCCAGCAGGTTGGGCAGCAGCTATGGTTAAAGAAACAGTTAATGTTTCAGGTTGTTAGGCCATCAGAATTGGGGGAAGAAATCCAATCTTCCTTCATAATGGGATTCTACACTTTTCTCTGTGTCTGAGTGTCTCCCAAGTTTCTGGGTGTCCAAAGACAGTTAACAGTTATTGAAAAATTTACCTGAGGGGTGTGAATGTTGTGAGGGGGAGATACACAATATGCAGGTCAGATGTTGGTGAGAAATCATTTCAGTACCATGAGAAAGAAATGCTTCTTCACATGTATTGTGCTGTTGAAATGTGGACAGACTCGGAGTCTGCTGGTTCTTTACCTGTGGATGGCCTATCTGTTTGGGCTTATGTCGCAGGTATTAGTGACCAGGCAGTAACGTTCTTTCCAATTTTGACAGTGCAGGGTTATTCATTAATGAATTTCTTCTCTTTTTCGTCTTTAATTTTAGACAATATTTACAGGAGGAAAGCAGAAACAAGAAAGGCCATCAGTTGGATTCCTCCAAGTGGGTTCTTCGCAGCATGAGATCTCATGTAATTACCAGCATACTTCGCTATTATCTATTTTGTACCAGACTGATGGGATATGCACTCGCCAACAGGAAAGTATGTTGAGCCCTTTAGGCATACATCAGAGTTTGTCCATAGCGTGAGCTGAGCTCAGCAATCGGCAGCATGAGCACTATATTAGAATTGAGGAGCATATCCTCTGCAAGTGTTGCCAAACTACCATGTGGGGAGTTAAGGCAGAGAGAATTTCAATCAACATTTAAACAGGAGGTACAAAGGTAGAGATTTGTAGAAACCATTCTAGAGCTCAGGAACTTGGCAGTTTCCAGCTCATCTGTATAAACTTGAAGAGTCAAACAGCATGGAAAGAAATCCTTTGACCCACTGAGTGTGTGCCGACTGTCAAGCACCCATCCAAAATAACTCCCATCACTCCTTCCCCCCCCCCTTCCCCCCCCCCCCCCGCCATTCTCCTGCCATCCTCTTGACAGCAGCCCATTAACTGACCAACCTGCATGGCCGTGGCAGTTGAGAGGAAACCAGGGTATTCATGGGAAACCCATGTGGTCATTAGCAGAATGTCCAGACATCGCCCAGGTCAGGATTGAACTGCACTCTCTGGAGCTTTGAGGCATTAACCATCATATCACTGTGCTGTCCTGAGCTTTTGAGGGTCATAAGGAAACTAGAATTGAAACAGCCCCATAACAGATATCTCAGAAGGTAACAAAATTGGAGGGAATTGCAGCAGTAAACAGCAATTCTTAATTACTCGTGAAATTTAAATCCTATACTAAAAGCAGGGCAGGGGAAAGGAGAAACTCACTCTTCATAAAATCCAAACCACTTTTCTGACCACTTTTAACAGAAGCAGTTCAGTGTTGTCTTCCTTCTGTGTTGACAGGAAGTTCCACAGCAGCTTAATGGGAGTGACTGTGGGGTGTTTGTGTGTAAGTATGCTGATTACATTGCAAGAGATGAGCAGATTACCTTTACCCAGGTAAGAAACCATTTCTTTTAAATATCAGATTTTTATCTTTATCAAGGCTGTGATGTTGGAAATCCAAATATTTCTCACTTGACAATTGGAATTCAAGGCAGAAGTTGCAAGATGTGACAGCCACACACCCCTCAATTCACAACAACCCCCAATTACCAAATTCCCATTTTCACTCACCATCTGTCCTGTGGTCTTACTGAATGAGAATGCAGGATCCCTATAATCCCATTGAATACAGAGCTCTGTTCTTTGAAAATTGTCCATGGGAAACAAGCATACAATTGAACCTTACATCACAGTACTCTACCTGATTTGAGTCTGCACAGAAAGAAGCTGTTCAGCACATTATGCCTGCACAGAGTCTTTTGAACAGCAGTCCTGTTCCCTGGCACTTTCCCTATACTGTTTCACCTTCAATTATGTAGCTAATTAACTGTGAATGTAACTGAAAAATCCCTATCGAACACCTTATTGTTTCAAATATGGAGTACTGTTTACTTGAGGAAATTTTTCCTCATGCCATAAGCTATAAGCATTGGAAAAGATGCCCGATTCCAACAGAAAGGAATGGAATTGTCTGGGAGGATCATCATTCTGAGTAGAAGAGTAACAGAAAACAACCCATCGTTTAATGCTCACTGATAAGGTATGGTTAATGCAACTGAAAAGGTTGAAAGAAAGGTGGGTGTACATATTGGAAACAAAAGCAATCAAACCAGGAAGGAGCCATTCAGATATTTCAACCTGTTTTGTTATTTGGTACAATCGTAGATGTTTGTCAGTACTGTTGCTCACTTCCTGCCCTCTCCCTGAACACTTTGATGCAATGCCACCGTGATGCAAGAATACATGACCTTGTGTGTCTGGGATCTTAGCCAAGTGTGCTACATGTAAGCTGGGTGTGTTTGGCAAAGCAATGTAGATATTATTTTTGTATCATTGGATTTCTGTCAACCATTAAGGAGAAAAGCCCATTTCTTGGCTGCAATACACACTCTTGGATTCTGATGATGGACTGTGAGAAAAAAAAATTAATGCTAAGAGTTCTGGGTGACTTCAGGCAGTCAAATTGTTTGATTGCCACTGCAGACACCAGAATTTTAGCTATAGAACTCTGGACCACAGAAAATAGGAGAATGAGTCGTGCTCCGTCGTTCAATATGGACATGGGTGGTCTTCCCCAGGCTAGAATTCCTCTTCCACACCAGATCCTCATAGCTCTCAACTTTCTGATACAGGTAGTCCTTGACTTTCGACTAAAGCGAGATATGTCCCCCGCACATATGACCAAATTTTTTTTTTTAAAAACACGTCTGCACATGCACAACATAGTGCTATATAGGGCCATGTGCACCATTGCCATTCTGTAGGTGTGCTAGAAACATGGCAAGCAAGAGGAAAAACATGTCCCTTGCTGATAGAGCTGCTAAGAGATCGAGGAAAGCCTTAACTTTGGAGGTAAAAATGAAAGTCATTAATCAACATGATGAAGGTCGAAAGGTCAATGATATTGCATGCAGTCTACAGTTGTCACATTCCACCATGTCAGCAATTTTAAAGGATAAAGAGAGAATGCACGAGACTAAGAGGATCTGTAAGTTTGAAGAGCACAATTTTAACTAAGCAACGGCGAGGGCCCATTCACAAAATAGAAAAGTTATTAATGTTGTGGTTGGAAGACCTGATTCAGAAATGCACCCCACTGAATTTGAAGATGATTCAGACGAAGGCTAGAAGTCTTTTTGAGGCATGGAAGGAGCAAACGGGAGCAGAGTACATTGGGAAGTTCACTGCAAGTAATGGCCGGTTTAGTAGATTTAAAAGAAGGTACAGCTTGCACAATGTACGAGTCTCAGGTGAAGCAGCAGGTACCGATGAGAAAAGAAACAAACAGTGCAAATGAATTTAGCCATGTTCTTCAAATGTCTTTCATCAACCCCCCTGCCCATCAACCCATGAAAAAGAAGTTTGTGAGGTTCATTTGTTGAAAATCTTTTTTTTAATTGTTTTAAGACCTCTTTCAGCCGTTCACGGTGGGTGAATCTGCCTTGCGTCCAAACCTTTGGTCCCAATTACAGTCGTAAGTCAGGGACTACCTGTATTTCAAAAATGTATCAGCCTTCCCTTGAAATACCTCAGGTGACCTTGCCCCTACATCCCTCCAGGTTAGAGAATTCCAGAGATTCAGCACTCTCTGTAAGACATACCTGTGCACCAGAGTTTTAAATAACTTTGTAATTATGCCCCCTTGTTCGAGATTCTTCCTCTAAAGGAAAAATTGTCACCACTATCAGATCATGTCCCTTTAGGATCTTATTTGTTTCAATAAGATTACACCCCACCCCTCTTCAATTTCTTATAAAGGCATGGTTGGTGCAAAGCTATTACAGCGCCAGTGACCCATGTTCAAATCCAGTGTTGTCTGTAAGCACCTAATGAAAGGTCAGTTACTGGAGCGTGCCTCTCTATAAAATGCCCATGGAGAGGGTGGAGGGGGCAGTACCAAGAAAGCAGCAGGCCAACACTCGATTCATCAGAACCTTTTAAACATTGTTTTGTTTGGATATCAAGGCTTTTACTCGGGATGTTCTTGACTGGGAGGAACAATGAGATTCTGAATTAAATTTACAAGCAAAATACAATATTACACAACCTGTAGAATATTTAAATATGATTTTTGTGTTTTTGTTAAAAAGAAGCCAAATCAGGACTCTGAGGCACATTCATTGTTGCATGTCATTTAAAATTGTTAATTTGTTTTTTGTTCTCACTTCCAGCATGATATTCCAAACTTCAGAATCAGAATGGTTTGGGAGATCCTCCACAAGAAGTTACTGTGATTTTTGGGTGTTGGACAACATTAGTAAGGATGAGAAAGTACATTCTTGTATTCACCTGTGCTGGCCTTGTCATGGATTGAAGGGTGCCAAATGCTGGGCTCTAATGAAAACATACAACTCCTGCTGGAGATTTTATCCATGTCTGGAACCATCACGGTTACCTTGTTCTTGTCTACTCCTCTACGTTTTGAGAGAATTTGAAGATGTGCAAGATAACTAGGAATAAATAGAAATGTATTGTTCAAAAAGCCAGACCTGCAGTGATTAGTGACTTCTGGGCAAATGGAATAGAGAACTCTGTGCCTCATAATTGCACCCAAATGCAATAAGACACGTGCTACAAGGATTGCTCATCCTCCTGTACTTCCAAAACAGCAAGCATAGTTGTTATGCCAGAGGCTAATGAGGGATCTTGAGACAACTGAAGCAAGAGTTGCAGTGACTAAAATAACTGCATCTGTGGTGAATCCAACAGAATTGTAAATCCTTTGGAGACTCTTCCAATGTGTTGTGTTGAAATTGAGATTTATTAGTAAATTTAATAAAGTTAAAGTGACCTTAGAGTGTGTGTGTGTGTGTGTGAGAGAGAGAGAGGATCCATGACTAATGAGATCTTGCGTGTAATTTAGTCTGTAGTTTCCCAACCTTATGTCTCATGTGGAGTCATACTGCATGAAAACAGGCCCTTTGGCCAAATTAGCTCACACCAACTAAAATGTCCTACAAACATGAGTCCCACTGTCTGCATTTGGCCTATATCCCCATAAACCTATCCTATCTATGTATCCAAGCAGGTTTTAAAAAAAACATTGCAATAGTACCTGCCTCAACCACCTCTGGCAGCCTGTTCCATACACCCACCACACTCTTTAAAATAAAGTCACACTTCAGGTTCCTGTTAAATCTCTCTCCCCCTCCCACCTCCCCACCCCCCACTAAACCAATGTTCTTCTGGTTACCAATTTCCCTGATTCTGGGGAAACAACTCTGCGTTCATCTAATCTGTTCCTTGCATGATTTTGTATATCTCTATGAGATTACCCCTCATCTTCCTGCGGTCCAAGGAATAAAGCCTGATTAACCTCTTGCTATAGCTTAGGCTCCTGAGTTCTGGAAACATCCTCAAATATTGTCTGTACCCTCTCCAGCTTGACAACATATTTCCTGCAGCAGAGTGATCAAAACTGAACACAATACTCCAAATGGGGCCTCAGCAACATTGTATAAAACTACAAGATGACCTCCCAACTTTTATATTCAACTCTGACTGATTAAGGCCAATGTGCTGAAAACTTTTTTTGATCATCATATCTGTCTCAACTTTTAAGGTATTATGAATCTGTACTCCATAACATTCCTTACCATTCTCTGTGGCGTTTCTGCGCACATTAGACCTCCTAAAATGCAACACCTTGCATTTCTCTGTATTAAATTCCATGAACCATTCCTCTGCCCACCTGATCAAGATCCTGCTGCAATTTTTGTCTTCTCTCTCTACACTAAAAGCTACTTTGGTGTCATCTGCAAACTTGCTAATCGTGCCATATATGTTTTCATCAAAATTACTGAAATAGATGATGGGCCCAGTACCAAATCCTGTATCACGCCACTAGTCACAGGCCTCCAGTCTAAAACACAACCTTCCACTGTCACTCTCTGCTTGCTTCCATGAAGCCAATTTTCTATCCAGTCAGTTCTCTCTCCTTGAATGCCATGCAATCTAACCTTCCAGAGCAGCCTGCTGTGGGGAACCTTAGCAAATTCCTCACTGAAATGAACATATACATCTACACCTGTGCCCTTGTCAACCTTCTTGGTCACATATTCAAAAATCTCAAATCAGATTTGTGAAACAGGACCTCCCATTTACAAAATCTTACTGACTATCCTGAATCAGCCCTTGTCCATCCAAGGACATGTACATCTTCTCCCTCAGATTACTCTCTCGTAACTATTAAGTTACTCTCGTAACCCTAACCCTGGAGTTCCCAGCTTTTTCCCTGTACCCCTACTTGAATAAAGGCACAACATTTGCCACCTTCCAGTCTTCCAGCACCTCACCTGTTCTTAATGACGTTTCATAAATCTCTGCCAGGGCACCTGTTCTATCTAGCTTCCCACAGTGTCTATGGACTTATCTGATCAAGATTTGTTTACCTTCATACACATCAGAACCTTAAGCTCCTTCTCAACAGTAATGCTTACTGCTCTCAAGATATTGACTGCCCCAGGCTCCCCAGTCTCTGTGACTTTATCCACTGCAAAAACAGTACTCTGGACCCTAGCCATCTCTTGTGGAACTACATAATTTACCACATTAATTCCCAAGGGGTCCCATTTTTTTCTCTAGTTACCCTTTTGTCCTTTATGTACTTAATCTGCCAGAGCTATCTCCGGTTCCCTTTTTATCTTCCTGATTTCCTTTTTTAGCTTGCTCTTCAGTTCTTCAAACTTATCCAGCTATCCACTTGATCCCAGCTGCTTATACCTGCCCTAGGCCTACTCCTTGCTGAATTTCCCTCATCATCCAAGCTTCCCCTCACTCTATCAGGGACATTTCATGCAATGGTCTCTTGTCAACGTGCTTTTAAAAACATTCCATTTTCCCAACCTTCCTCTTCCTTCAAACAACCTGTTTAATTGTTACGAGCCCAGAGAACTCCAAAAACCAGCAGCAAGAGAAATTCACCAAGGCAATGGTTATTTGAACTAAAACGTCTTTAATTCTCTTCATACATAATGATCAATATTTAACTTGTTATTATTAATCCCCTAATTCTAAGCGCACATGTATGTAATGTTTACATGTTCAGGAAAGTTCTTTGTTTCACTGTCCAATCATTCACTTTTCACTTTTCCAAGTTCACTGGTGTCAGACAATCTTCCATACTGTGCACAGAATTTAACAGTTATGATCTTCACCAGACTCTGGTACTTTAACTTAAATTGTTACCACTCAAGGTGGTCTTTGTTGCTTTCAGAGAGAGATATTCATTGTTGGTTGGACGCACACAAAATGATCTCCTTCAGTCAGCCATTTCAGTATCTTGCTGAAGAAACTTGCCCTCTCATGGGTTTTTTCAAAAGATAACCTCTTCTTCCAGGTTACCACAAAGAGTTCTTTTTCCCCTATTTCAGGAGAAACATAATAACCAGCCAAAGCCTCTTGTAATTGACAACAAGGGTTAAGAATAGGCTGAACTCCTGTCTTCAAATGAGATTTTGCAGCAGGTCGCTGACACCAGTTTAGCAATAAAAGATTAATTCGTTTCTGAGCCTGGACATCGGTTCAAACATGCTATTCCTTTAAAGACAATAGTCCATTTCAATTCTACAACATCAGTCCAATTAACACATACTTGTGAAGTCTTCACAGGCTCTCTTCACGGTTTCTGTAAATGCACCATCTGCACAGGTTTTTGCATTCCAAATGAAATGTTTATTTATGAAATGTAACTGAGATGTCCGTTTGTGAAATGTGACCTAAACTAAACCCCCACAATCTATTCCTTTTAAAGATATATTTTATCATAATTTTATTAACTCAATCAGCTTGAGCTTGTTCTTAACTTGTGCCTTCAAAGTTGGCCTTGCCCCAATTCTTAATTTTAACTCATCCGCCTCTCCATAACTATGTTAAACTTAATAGAACAATAGTTGTTGGTCCCCAAGAACTCTCTGCAAACACTTCATTCACTTTGTCCTTCCCAATTTCCTTAGACTAGATCAAGCCCTGCCCTCTTCCTTGTGAAACCCTCTACATATTGCCGTGGAAACTTTCCTGAACATATTTGACAAATTACACCCCATCTAAGCCTTTCACACTTTGACTTTCCCAGTCAATACTTGGAAAGATAAAACCCTACCATGACAATCTTATTTGATCTCCAGCTGGCAACCCCCTGGCATATTTGCTCCTCTAATTCCTGTTGACTATTTGGGGGCCTGTAGGACACTCTCAACAAGGCAATCATCCCTTTCCTGATCCTCAGCTCACTAGCCGACCCACCTGTAATGTCACCTCTGACTACTGTCTTGGTATCCTTCTTAATGAATAATGCAACTTCCCCTCTTACCCCTTCTCTCTCCCTCCTGAAGGAACTAGACCCTGGAATGTTGAGCTACAGTCTTGTCCCTCTCTTAACCAGGTTTCTGTAATGTCTACTACATCACAGTAGAATCAAGTTTCTCCATACCCTAAGTTCATCACATCTGACAACCCTCTAGCATTAAAATAGGTGCAATTTAAACCAACAGTCCTTTCTCGCTCCCACTTTCTCCTGCTCACTAAACGTTCATCACTCTCCATACCAATTTCTAATCTCTCACCTGCCTGTCCTGCATATGATCCCCTCCCTCCCACCCACCAATCTAGTTTAAAGCCAGCTGTATAGCACTAGCAAACCTGCCTGCCATGATGTTGGTCTCTCTGGTTCAAGGATAACCCATCCTTCTTGACCACATGGCTCAAGCCTATTACCTGAACGATATTCTCGAGGTTGATAAAGCTCTTTTGTGTAGTTTCTTGGGATTGAGTAAGATTTGCTTGTTCTATGACTTTTGAGATGGTTGGTGAGGCCAAAGTGGGAACTGTAGACCCTACCTTGGGGGGGGGGGGGGGGGGGGGGGAATGGGGACAGTGCGAAGTTTGGGAGGTGGCAGGTTCCCTTTGCCTTTCTGTTCTGTTCTTACTATATTTTCTCAACAAGTGAACTCTGGGTTCTTGAGCAATTCCAAGTGCTCCTCCTACACTTTGAGCAGTCATGGATAACACTTTAAAAAGGACCTCTTTCTTGACTTCCTGGTCAGAAACCATCCTGCCACAGATTTATGTTGTCCCATTATTGCAAATTCAAAATCTGGGCGGCACCATTGGCAGAGTGGTTAGGGCAACGTCTTTACAGCGCCAGTAATCGGGACCAGGTTCAAATCCTGCGCTGTCTGTTAAGAGTTTGTACGTACTCCCCGTGTCTGTGTGGGTTTTCCCCGGGGGCTCCAGTTTATTCCCACCGTTTGAAACATACAGGGGTGTAGATTAATTAGGCGGCACAGACCTGTTTACCATGCTGTGTGTCTACATTTCAAATTTAAATTTAAAATTTTGCAAGTCCCTAATATCTTCAAGAGGCCATCCCTTCCAAAGCATTTGGGAAGGCGGCTCATTACCAGCATCACAAGGGAACCTGGGATAGACAATTAATAATGCATGATTCCATTTCTGAATGATTAAGTTACTGAAGCAATAGCTGTAGGTCCAGACTGTTGATCTGGAAATGCAACTTCAAAACCCAGCAAGGCTTTTGTGAAATTCAATAAAACAAATGCCCGTAAAAGATAAAACATCAGTGGTGGTGATCATAAAACAAACTACAAATATCCTTTAGGGTTCAGTAAAATGAAGAAAAGTTACCATCTCTTGCTAACTCAGTCTGTAAGTGCACAGACCTATAGCAATAGATAAATTACAAGTGCCCTCAAATGGATTGGCAGATCACTCAGTTGGCATTGAAGGCTATCCTAGCAGCTTGGGGGAAAAAAATAGATTTGCCAAATGTGTGAGGTTTTGTACTGAAATCTAAACCATGAGCAGTGGCTACACTGCTAACTGAAGGATCGCACAACCAGATGGGTTGAGTACAGTGAGCAAAACTGATTTATTTCAGGCTGCCTGGCTGGTTTTATACTCCCAGCCCAGACCTGGCTGACAACCATGTTGGGGGGCCCTGACGTCACCGGGGCGTCAAGTGGGTCACCAAGCGCGGGCTTCTGAGCTGAGGTTGGGAGGAAACCCCCGACGGCGTCATTTTGGCCAGCGGGGCCAGTTCACCTACCTAATGGCATACCGCCACACTACAATATAAAAGTGTCTTGTCTGACTGTATCATCGTGTGGTATGGGAGCTGCAAAGCATCAGACCAAAAGCCAATGCAAAGGATCATTAAAACACCAAGAAGGTTGCTGGGATCTCCCTTTCCTCTTTTAACATTTAACAGGAACATCGCCTAAATAGAGCTCAAAGAATAATAATTCTCAATAATCCCTTCTATCCATCACAGGATTTTTGACCCACTAAGATCAGGTAGCTTCTTCCCACAGGGTAAGATCGATGAATGATATCCTGTAACTTTGGTCTCTTATTAATGAAACTGAACAAATTATTCCAGAATATTTCTACATATTTATATTAGTTCTATGTATGCATGGGATTATGTGCTGTGCAAGAAATGTATGATGTATGTGTGCACCATGGTCCAGAGAAATGCTGTTTCATTTGGTTGTATATGTAGTCAGATGAAAATAAAATGGAAAATCTGTTATCTTATTGGCAAAACCAGTGTCTTGTACGTTGCATACAAAGTTTGTTGCAACAATGTACAATGCGGGTTGGGGGGGGGGGGGGGGATACCACAGCAGATAGTGGGGTGGTTATGTAAAAAGTTTTTGTTTAGCCTGCAGACAGAAATTGAAAGGTTGTGCATGGTGGGAATAATGTTCTACATTGTGTCTATTTCAATGCAAAGAATAATGCATTGGATAAGTGGATAAGCTTGGAGCTTGAATCAGCATGTGGAGCTACAACATTGTGGCCATTAGTGAAATGAATGGGGTGCGAAAGGGAGCGCAAACCGACACCTCCATGCAAGTGTCCCATACAGGTCCTCAGCGCAATTCGACACCTCCATGCAAGTGTCCCAGTCAGGTCCTCAGCGCAACCCAACTCACTTCCACACCAGTGTTCCGGTCAGACCCTGGGACACCTTACTTTAAATATGAACCCCATTTACGAGCGTTGTAACATCGTTGTTGCTAACCGTGCCTTCATCATAATTATCTTCCCCAAGTCTTCTGATGAAGCCTTAATAATATACTTAATAATATACTCTTATGGGCCCAGAGGACCTCAAAACCCAGCAGCAATAGAAATTCATCAAGACAAATCGTTACTTAAACAAGTTACTTTTAATTTTCTTTAAACATAAAAACGTGGATTAACCAGAGGCCACCTATTTAAATTCCCCATCCCATTACCTTGCCAACATGTCTGTCCATGGACTCATGCACTGCCAGACTAACACCACCCGTAAATTGAAGGAACAACACCTCATCTTTCTGGGCATCCTCCAAACGGATGGCATTAATATTGACTTTTCTGGCTTTCGTTAAACCACCATCCCCCCCACCCACCCCTTTCTTCCCCTGTTGCCTCTCCATTCCCTGTCTCCTTTCGCACAGACATGATAAATTCTACCTAGTCCATTATCATATCCAATTAACCCCTTTTATTGGCCTGGATTCCTCCCCCATTGTTGGAATTCTGAGTCTTTCTGATACATCCTGCTTCTGGCTTTTCTGATTTGTTTCTTGAAGAAGGGTTCAGGCCTGAAACATCAGCAATATATCTTTGTCTCCCTCAGATGCTGAAAAAACCAGCTGAGTCCCTCCAGCATTTTGGTGTGTTTACTACAATCGCATCGCCTGCAACTATTGTGTTTCACTCATGTACTGTTAAACCAAGACCACCTATAGAGGAGCAACACTAAATATTCTTTCTGGGTACTCTCCAAATGGATGGCATTAACATCAACTTCTCCAGTTTCTGCTATTCTACTACCCTTCTCCCTCTTTTCCAAACTCACCGTCTTCATTCCTCCAGTTCTCCACTCCCTTCACAGCCATCCCCCTCCCCATTTGCTGGTATGCCCTCCCTCCCTTATCAATCTATTGCCTCCTGCCTGTGGGCCTGTTCTCCTCCACCCACCATTTTGTTCGGGTACCTGCCTACATTTTGCTCATACCTTGATGAAGGGCTCAAGCCTGAAATGTTGGTTATATATCTTTAACTCTGTTAATATAAAATATACTGTTTGACCTGCTGAGTTTTTCCAGCACTATGTTTTACAAAAATATTCTATGTGTGGTCTCACCAGATTTGTAGATTTGCAACATGATCTCTTGACACTTGAACTCAATCCCCTGACTAATGAAGCCCAGCATCCCATAGGCCTCATTAACTATCCCATCAACCTGCTACTTTTCCACCCAACTCTGAATCCTGTCTATATCCTTTTGTAACCAACAACCTTCAACACTATCCACAACCCTTCCAACCTTCGTGTCATCTGCAAACTTACTGTCCCTTCCTTCTGCTTCTTCGTCTATGTAATTTATAAAAATCACGAAGAGCAGGGGTCTCAGAATAGGTCCTGTGGAAGTCCATGTCGCTGACCTCTAGGCAAAATAGGGGATCAGAAGTGGAGAGGATGAGCAAATTTAAGTTCTTGGGAGTCACTATCTCAGAGGATTTTTCTTGGACCTAATACACTAAAGGCATTGTGAAGAAAGCACGTCAGCACCTCAGGAGTTTGTGGAAGTTTCATATGACTCCAGAAACCCTGGCAGATGTGTGGAGGAAAGTGTGCTAGACTGGCTGCATCATGGTCTGGTATTGGGACACCAAAATCCATGCAAAAGGTAGTGGACACAGCCCAAGTCATCACAGGCAAAACCCTCCACACCATCAAGAACATCTGCAGGGAACGCTGCTGTCAAAGAGAAGAAGCAATCATCAAGGATCCATACCACCCAGCTCTGTTCTAGCTGCTGCCATCAGAAAAGAGGTACAGGTGACATAAGCTTCGCACCACCAGGTTCAGGAACAGCCACTACCCCTCCACCATCAGACTCCTCAACAACAAACTCAGTCAGAGGTGTTCACAGTGGCCAGTAGGAGAATACCAGCCCTCTCCAGAAAAGAAGGAAAAAAAGAAAATGCAAAGCCACAGACACACAAACCACAACAAATAAAAAATAAAGGTGTGGAGGAAATGGCACCAAAGAAAGAAAAGCCAAAAACAACGGGAAGAAAAGAAGAAGGAAAGACGTCGGAAGAGAAAGGTGAAGGCCTTACCTGTACGAAGAAGCAGGGACCCGCCGTAGAAAGAGGTGCCCACTTCCTGAGGTCAGTGGAAACCCCGAAGGGTCACAATCCACCGAGCACAGGACTACAAGGATGGCTCACGGAGCCAAACAGAGTTTCGCAACTGCGCATGTACGAGGAATCGCACATGCTTTATGCGCACGACAAAGATAACACCGACAAGAAGGGGGCCAGCTGTAGAGTGGAAATCCACAGCTTGAACAGCTGAGTAAGACCCAACAGCAGGGCTCCCAGCGAGAAGATACAGAAAATAATGGGAACGAGAGGGAGAATATAAAAAGGAAATCAGAGACTCAGCAGATGACCAGCCCAGAGGATGAGGACCAACATCAAGACACCATTAAACAAAAACCAGCAAACTGAGATAAACAGCCCAACAAGAAAGTCAGAAGAGACACAGATACAAGGAAGAGAGGTAGAGGACACAGGTCCTGGAGTGGACTCAGGGGAAGAGGAGGGAGAACATCAAGCTCTGCACAGAGAAATAGAAGATAAAGGGAATGGACTGTACATAGATAGGAAATTTTTTGAAGAATATATGGAAGCAGTAAAAGAATGGCAGACACGAGAATTTAATGAAATAAAAGGTACAGAAGAAAAAGTGAGTAGATCAGAGATGCTAATGACAGAAATAGGGAAAAGAGTAGACAAGGTGGAAGAACGAGAAACAGCCATAGAAATGGAAGTGGACGACTTAAAAATTAGAAGAATCTGATAAAAAAGTTAAAGAAACACAGGAGTTGTTAGCTCAGAAGATGGATATAATGGAAAACTATAATAGGAAAAACAATATAAAGATAGTGGGCCTGAAGGAAGATGAAGAAGGCAAAGATATGAAAGAATTTATAAAAGAATGGATCCCCAGGGTCCTAGGAATGCCAGAATTACAGGAAGGAATGAAAATAGAAAGGGCACACAGAACATTAGCCCCTAAACCACAGCCACAACAAAAACCAAGATCCATTCTAGTAAAATTCCTGAGATATACGACAAGAGAAAATATATTGGAGAAAGCAATGAGAAAAATAAGAGAAGACAAAAAGACACTTAAGTACAAAGGTCAAAATTTTTTTTTCGACCCAGACATAAGTTTTGAGCTCCTGAAGAAGAGGAAGGAGTTTAACGCAGCAAAATCGATCCTATGGAAGAAAGACTATAAATTTATGTTAAGATATCCAGCGGTGCTTAAAATAGTTATCCCAGGGCAGCAAAGCAGACTGTTCTCGGATCCGGAGAGAGCACGAGAATTTGCAGAACGCCTGCAAAACAGACAGAGAGATGAAGAGATGTAACAAGAATAACGACAAACTTCATATAAAGAAGAAAAATAAAGTATAAGTAAGAACTAAGAAGGGGAAGAAAGGAAGTAAGGGGGGGAATTAAGAGAGTGAGCTTTGTTATATGTGAAGATAAAAGTCTTTTCTGGAGGGGGCTGGGAAGGAGAGAATAACAGTCACTGCGAAATCAGTTGACGCTTGCGAGAGGGTTCGCAATCCAAATGGAGAGGGGAGATGTGGTTGCCCGACAAGGGACAATTCAGAGAGGGTGGGACATTTGGGGTTAAGGGGATTTTAGATGTGGGAAGAGTGGAAATATTTTATGTTTTAGAAGTGTTGTCTTACAGTGTGTTTAAAAAAACAACAGAAATGGATAAGGAGGAAAGGTGGTGATGAGGAAGCGGAAAGGAAAGGTAAACAAAGTATGAAATGGCCATGTCTATATGACAATAAATATTAACGGAATTCATAACCAAATCAAAAGGAAGAGGCTGTTAAATTTACTGAAGAAAGAAAAAATTGATATAGCATTCGTGCAAGAAACACATCTAACTGAAGTGGAACACAAGAAATTAAGGAGAGATTGGGTGGGCATGTAACGGCAGCATCATATAATTCAAAAGCCAGAGGAGTAGCTATATTAATCAATAAAAATGTACCAATCAAAATAGAGGAGGAAATAATAGATCCAGCAGGAAGGTATGTAATGATAAAGTGTCAGATATATTCAGAATTTTGGAATTTGCTCAATGTATATGCACCTAATGAAGAAGATCAAAAATTTATGCAAGATATCTTTTGGAAGATTGCAGATACGCAGGGAAATATACTGATAGGAGGGGACTTTAACCTTAATTTGGACTCAAAGATGGATAAAACTGGAAAAAAGACTAGCAGAAAGAACAAAGTAACCAAATTTATGGTTAAATCGATGCAGGAAATGCAACTTTTGGATATATGGAGGAGACAACACCCAAAGGAGAAGGAATACTCATATTATTCGGGTAGACATAAAACATACTCAAGGATAGACCTGTTCCTGTTCTCAGCTCACATCCAAGGGAGAGTTAGGAAAATGGAATATAAAGCTAGATTGTTATCGGATCACTCACCCCGTTATTGGCAATAGAGCTGGAGGACATCCCATGGAGAACGTATAGATGGAGATTAAACTCCATGCTACTTAAAAGACATGATTTTAGAGAATTCATTGAGCGACAAATTAAAATGTACTTTGAAATAAATACAGAATCAGTGAAAGATAAGCTTATACTATGGGGTGCGATGAAAGCGTTCATCAGAGGACGGATGATAAGTTATGTAACTAAGATGAAGAAGGACTACAATCGGGAAATAGAACAGCTGGAAAGGGAAATAGCAAGTACAGAAAAAGAATTAGCAATAAGAGAAGATACAACAAAAAGAAGAGAATTGGCAGACAAAAAAATAAAATATGAAACACTACAAACATTTAAGGTGGAGAAGAACATAATGAAGACAAAACAGAAGTATTATGAGCTAGGAGAAAAATCGCACAAAATACTAGCTTGGCAGCTTAAGACAGAATAAACTAAAAGAACGGTATTGGCATCAAGGAAAAAGGACAAACAAATTACATATAACCAAACGGAGATCAATGAAAACTTCAAGGAATTCTACGAGCAACTATATCAAACTGAGAACAAAGGGAAAGAAGACAAAATAGATGAATTTCTAGCTAAAATTTAACTACTGAAATTGCAAGAAGTGGAGCAAAATAAATTAATAAAACTATTTGAAATAGAGGAAATACAGGATATATTAAAAAAACTACCGAACAATAAAACGCCGGGAGAGGATGGACTCCCGATAGAATTCTATAAAACATTTAAAGACTTATTAATTCCTCCTCTCCTGGAAGTAATGAACCAGATTGAAGAAACACAAAACATGCCAGATTCATGCAAAACAGAAATAATTACAGTAATACCAAAGACGGGGAAAGATCCACTAACACCAGCATCATATAGACCAATATCAGATTATAAGATAATAGGTAAACTATTAGCAAACAGATTGGCCAACTGTGTACCAAAAATAGTAAAACTAGATCAAACTGGATTTATTAAGAAAAGACGAACCACGGACAATATCTGTAAGTTCATTAACTTAATCCATGCAGTACAAGGAAACAAGACGCCAACAGTGGCGGTTCCCTTAGACACAGAGAAAGTCTTTGACAGAGTAGAATGGAATTATTTATTCAAAGTACTACAGAGGTTCAACCTACCAGAGAAATATATTAATTGGATTAAAGCATTATATAAGGGACCATTGGCAAAGGTGACAGTAAATGGATATATATCAAACCCATTTAAATTAAGCAGATCAACTAGGCAGGTATGTCCACTATCTCCCTCACTGTTCGCGTTAGCTATAGAACCACTGGCAGAACTGATAAGAACAGAAAATAAAATAAGAGGGATAAAAATAAAAGAGAAGGAATATAAAATCAATCTATTTGCAGATGACATCATAGTATACTTAAAAGAACCAGAAATATCAATAAAAGAATTACATAAGAAATTGAAGAAATATGGAGAAGTATCGGGGTACAAGATCAACGCAAATAAAAGTGAAGCAATGCCAATGAATAATGCGGATTTCACAAAGTTTAAGAATCACCATTTAGATGGCAAACACAAGCAATTCAATACCTAGGTATACAACTAGATAATAATTTAGGCCATCTACACAAACTAAATGATCAGCCATTAATGAAGAAATTACAAGATGACTTAGAGCATTGGAAAGACTTACCACTAACACTGATAGGAAGGGTAAATTGTATTAAAATGAATGTCTTCCCCAGCATACAATACCTATTTCAATCATTACCAATTTACCTAACAGAGAAATTCTTCAAGGAGCTAAAGAAAATAATAAGGAAATTCTTATGGAAAGGGGGGAAACCGAGGATAGCGCTAGATAAATTAACAGAATGGTACAAACAAGGGGGCTTACAGCTACCAAACTTTAAGAATTATTATAGAGCAGCACAATTAAGATACCTATCAAATTTTTATCAAACAAGGGAAAAACCAGATTGGAATAGATTAGAGCTAGATAAAATAAGGGAGAAGTATATGGAACATATACTATATAAGTGGGATGAAAAGCTGGTACAACATAGGAATTCACCAGTACTGCACCATCTGCTCAACATTTGGAAGAAGATTCATGTAGAAAGGAATAAAACAAATTATCAACTACCAAAATTAATATTGACGCAAAATCAACTAAACCCTTTCACAATAGATAACCTTTCTTTAAAGAATGGGAGAGAAAAGGGATCAAAAGAATAGAAAATTGTTTTTCAGGAAATAAATTATTATCTTTTGAACAAATGAAGGACAAATATGGTATAACTCACGGTACAATGTTTGCATACCACCAACTGAAAACCTACTTGAAGGACAAATTGGGAAGCAGGCTGAGGTTACCAAAAGGAAGCAATTTTGAATATGTGATTACAGACACAATGATAATTAAAAGATTTATAACAAACATGTACATCAAACTGCAAGAGAAAGAGAACGAAGAAACAAGCTGTAAACCTAAACAAAAATGGGAACAAGATCTAAACATAAAGAATGAAACATGGGAAAAGCTATGACCGGAACTATGAGAAATAAAATAAACACGAGGTTATGCATGCTACAATATAATTGGTTACACAGGCTATACACCACTCCCCAAGTTAAATAAATGGGACCCAACAGTATCAGACAGATGTTTTTGCTGTAAGAAGGAAACAGGAACAACAGTACATGCAATTTGGGCATGTGAGAAAGTGGAAAAGTTTTGGGAAGATCTAAACCAGGTATTAAATAAAATCACAAAAAGCAACATACCAAAAAATCCAGAGATCTTTCTTCTAAGTAATATAAGAAGTAAAGACTTGGACTCGATTTGGATGGAGCACAAAAAAGATTTATCATGATAGCCTTAGCTGTAGCAAAAAAATGTATTATGTCAACCTGGAAATTAGAAGATAGCCTGAGAATACATCAATGGTACATAGAAATGAATAAATGTATTCCATTGGAAAAAATAACATAATTTAAGAAATAACATCACAGTTTTCGAACAAATTTGGGAACCGTACATGGAACACAATAGAGAAGTCCTACCGCGGACCTCCACCGCCTAAAATGACAGAAGAAGACGAAATGAACTGACCCAGTATGACAAAGTAGAAGACACAAATTTCTTGTTTATTTTCATTGTATGACGACATTGTTTAATGAGTTTAAGGTATCATATATGTTGAACATTGAGTGAGTGGGGAGTGAAGGAGGGAGGGAAGGGAGGGGGGAAAAAGACTGTTTTTGGAATTAAACGGAGAAATGTTTGTGTGTATTTTGGTCAGTATGGTTCATAGTGTGAAAAATAAAAATTTTTAAAAAAAACAAACTCAGTCAGGGACTCGTTTAAAGACTCTTGTGCACTTTATTGATTTTTTAAATTCTCTCTGTATTGCAGTTGGTTTATTTGCAGTCGTTATCTGATTACAGTTCTTTGTTTACAAGTATATGCTGAGTAGTTTCTTTTTGCACTACCAATAAGTAGTAATTCTGCCTCGCCTGCAAGAAAAAGTATCTCAGTATGTGATGTCATGTCTGTACTCTGACAATAAATCTGAAATCTAAGGTGCCTGTCAATATTTGGGAAGAAATCTCCCATCACAACAACTCTAATTTCTGCACCATTCCAAAATCTACCTCCAGATCTGTTCCTCAGCATCCTGAGGGCTATTTGGGGGTCTATAGATTACTCCCAGTGCTTGCTCCGTAATTACAGTGTCATTGTGGCATCACTCAACTAGCTGATCTATTTCCTGTATTGCCATGATTTTGCAGGCAACTTAGGTATTTGAATGTGCCTAGCCACACAGTCATGAGTGTGTAGTTAGTAGAGCAGTTGGCTAAGCATACATCCTCAAATTATAGGAAGGATATCAATAAGGTAGAGAGGGTGCAGAGAAGATTTACTAAAATGTTGACTGGATTGCAGTATCTAGAATACAAAGAAAGATTGATTAGACTGGGTCTTTATTCATTGGAGCATAGAAGGTTGAGGGAGGAATTTGATAGAGGTATTTAAAATTATGAGGGGGAAAGGTAGATGTGAATAGGGTCTTCCCCTTGAGGATAGGTGAGATTGGAACGAGGGGTCATGAATTAAGTGTTAGGGACAAAAGTTTAGAAGTAACATGAGAGGGAACTTCACTCAGAGAGTGGTGGCTGAGTGGAATGACCTTCTGGAAGAGGTGGTTGCAGCAAGGTCAATTTTGTCATTTAAGAAAAAGATGGATAGGTGCATGGATGTGAGGGGATTGGAGGGTTATGGGCATTGAAGCTGCCTACTGGTATGATTGATACCTTTTGAACCAGATGGGAACCTCTGGCTGCAGCAATGAGAGGTTAAAAATGTACACGAACACTCCGACATGTCTGTCAGTCCGTATTGCCAGACTGAAACCACCCATAGATCGGGGGAACAACACCTCATCTTCTGACTGGATGCCCTCCAACCAGATGGCCTTATTATCGACTTCTCTGGCTTTCTTCTCTCCTTTCCAAGTCTCTTTTCGCACAATCATGACTTCTCACCTCGTCCCTTATCACATCCAATGAACCCCGTGTTGGAATTCTGAGACTTTCTGGTCTTATCCTTGGAGAAGGCCTCAGGCCCGGGTCTGACTCTGGACGCTGAAGAGACCAGCTGGCTGCCAGACGTCCCCCCGGAGTTCCAGTGCCCCTGCCATGTACACCGCCAGGGACTGACGCCTTGTGAGGGCTGCAGGTGGTTCTGGCACCGGCCTCTCGGACCTTCGGCCCCTGCTCCACGGGCGAGCATTGCCGCCTGCTCCAGCCGCCAACGCCATCACCATCCCCGCCAGGAGCGGCGCTTAGCAACCGAGCCTGGCCGGAATCACGTCAATGGGCGACGTCACTTCCTGCAGTGGGGAGCTGGAGGTAGGTGGCGTCGGTTTGGGTTCTGGCGCTGAGCTTTTGTTTTTTTCCCCCCTTTTGCCCATCTTTTCACCCCTTCTTTTGCACAGTTTGAATCGCTTCGTTTTCACGGCCGCCAACATGAGCGACTCCGAAGAACACACCTACATGGATAGGGTGAGTTTGCGTCGAGATGATGCTGTCGATTTTGCCTTTAATGTCGGTCTCTGAGGGGTTTCTTTTTGAACAGGATTTCGTCCTGCGAATGCTCTGCGAGATCCCGCCTCTTCGTACGCGGCCTTCGGGCCGATTGGTCTCTCGGCGAGGCTGCCCGGCCAACGGACGTGCAAGGGGTGGCCCCGCGTGGAGGGCATTGGCGCCTCGGCGCTGTCACTCACCTTCCGCCAATGGGAAGGTGCCTGTGGAGGCGGGTCCTGCAGCCTGATTGCCCCAAGCGGGCGGGCATGGCGGGGGTGCTCGGTGGTCAGTGTCCCGAGATCCCGCTGTAGCGAGGGCGACATGCGGGTGCTTTTAACCTTCGTGTTTGGCCCGCAAACTGCTGCCTGGCCGGCGTTTCTCCCCGCTCCTGCAGATTTTTTTTGGTGGGGGGGGGGCTTTATTTAAGCCTGGGCGGGCAGAATTTTATTGCGGAACGTGTCCTCCTGCTCGTTCTGCGGTCGGGCGAGCCATGACCCTGTAGCGCTGGTGGACCTTGCTGGAAAAGGGTAAAGAAAAAAATCCATTAACAACTCCATGAAGGACGTGGTTCCAGATTAGTGGCTCTCCTCCACGTTTTGGGGTGTTGCAAATCATGGGCGGTTGCGGTATCGTTGTAGGTGCCAGCAAATTTGGGGACGTGCATAACAGTTGAGAGAGAAAAAAATGGGACTTGACTGGGGCTATTAAATAGTAAATTTTGACCAGAGTACCGAGAGCTTTATTTGTTCCCTTAGATTATGTTTACGGGTGTGGGTTTAGCTGGAGTGCATTGCAGACTTGTCTGATACGCCAGCTTTCTGCAGTGCGGGGAGGATACTGGGTTACGAATAAATAAATCCTCTTTGACTTTATAAAGTTTGTTTTATAAATTAATCCTAAACTCTCTTCTGAACCCGATATCACATTTTTGGGAGCAGAGGGTGCCGAATAAATTGGTGAGGGCTGATAGGTCAATGAAAAAAAATAAATGATCAATGGTGACTACTGATAAATGTGGTTTGTAGCAACTGAGGAACAGAACGTCAGTTTGATTTTGCCGAATCACCAGATCTGCAGTGTGTAATATATTTGCATTTTGGAAATTAACTCCTCAAGTTTGCAAGATTGAATATTTCTCCCCAAAATAAGTATTTAAATATTCTGGTATCCCTTGTCTGCATTATGTATAACGATTTAATTTTATTATACACTTGGTTGGGTATGAACTTTGTTCCTGCCCAGCACATGTAAAGTAATGTGTTGTTGGCAGGCTAGGATTTGAAGGGACAGTAAAAACAGATTAATAGTTTGTACTTTTCAATTAATGGGTTTAGTTTGACACATACTACATTTAATAAACAGTGTAGTTTTTTGGTTGTTAACATTTTATTATTAATTCTTTGTGATATCACACCTGCAAGGAGCAGTTTCGATTACTTACTTACTGACAAATGTATTTTACCAAATTACTGTGCAAATATTTTTCTCTTTAACCTCCCCATCATCCTCCCAAAACCCTGGTGAAAATTAACCGAAGCTATCGACAATAGAAGACAAGGGGGAGGGAGATCCACAATGTAAGTAAGGCATTAGCTGGGCTCAGTAGTATTTTGAATTTAAGAATATAAATTGCCCTCTTCTCCCATCGTCTTCTGCGTTTCCTTGTACTTCAATGATATTTGGCACAGAGCTCTCCCACAAATGGAGAAATTTTGATGCTGTGCACATTTTGATCCCTATTCCCAAAACAGGTTAGTTTTAGATTAATCGACTATATGCTTCACAAGTTGTTGTTTCCTTATCAATTCATATTCAGCCTATCCATTGCATTGGGACTTCATTGTGTTGCACCCTCTTTATCATCAATTTGCAGAAACTGATCCGTCAGTATTTTAAGGTTTTTTTAAAATTCTGTACTGCTATTGAAAGGGTGACCTGTTTTTACTTCTAAAATACTGGTTTGAAATTTTGTACCTTGCCCAACTGCCTTCTAGGAATCCGATCCCTTGCATATTTTTAGCCTAGTAAAATTGATCTGATTCTGGTCAGACCTTAGATGCCCTAAAGTGTTTGTCAGAGCACCTGTTATTTTACGTTTATTAGTAGTGTCACTGACATTGATGAGGGAAGAGTCCCAAGACAAAAAGAAGATAGAAGCATTCAGGTTTGTTGTTTTTTTTATTTACATACTGTACTATAGGTTGATACTATTCTAAAGGCTTTTTTGTATTGATGTGCTTTTTCATGGCTTTACTGGTTATTCGCCCACTGGAGCCACCTAGTTGAGGCAATAAAATTTGGCTTATTTGACTCTAAATTAGCGATACGGCTCAGGAAGATTGCAGAGTCTGGATCAACATTGTTTTTGAAATCGTGTACATTGCTGCATGCATTTATTTTGGCATGTCTAGAGGACAATTTGCACGTGGGGACAAGTCATGATTCAAGCAGTTCAGACAAAGTATTTTGTACTGCCTGAAAATTTCATGATTACAAATACAATTGCTAGAAGTCCTTGATGGGAAATGGTGATGGCATCCAGTGGGTCATTTATCATCTGAGATTTTTCTCAATTAAATCCTTAGAATTTGTGAAGCCTGAATTTTGATTAAACTTTATACCTGCAGTGCAGTCCATTTCTCTTTTCAATGCTATCTGATCCGTACATAATTATCATTTTCTGTGTTGAATGGTATAATGAACTTCACATCAAGATCTGGGGCCATTGATTTACGTTGTTTCAATCACATTCCTTTTTGTCCTGCACAGTAAGTTTACAAGCATTTTTGATTGTATATACTTTAATTCCATTTGCTAGTTAATCAAGTTACAGGATTTTGATGATTTTTCTGTGTAAACCGTAAATCAATGTCTTTGGTCATGATTAATCTTCATATTGGTCTTTTTGTAGTGCATGGCAAAATTTGGTCATTCACTTTGCAAACTGTACATAGGTTGTACTCAAATTGTATTTTTATGCTTTAATTTATCAGATGAAAGGATTTGTTTACCTTTGTGGAAGATGTTTGGAAAGATGAAGAGGACAGCTATAATGGATATTTGGCTATGACTGTAAGGGTCATGCAGATTGGTGCCTACTTTTGAGTTTTCTGAGAATTATAACAAACTGGTGTGAACTTGTCATACCTCATGTAGCATAAAGAAAATAATACCTACAATTATTAAATTCCATATGAGCAGTGCTAGAAATGTGTAAATAGTCAGCTACTGTGGAGAGAAGTTTGTATTTTGGATTTAGTGTGTGTAATTTCCCCCAGATAAGAAGCATAGACAGTAGAAATGTTGTAGAAAATTATATGAGTTTGTTGTAAGTGCAAAAATAATGAATGGATATGGTTGAATGTAGTGAATTTGCAGCTTCTGGTAGATCTTCTCTTCAGCTGTCCTGTCAGTTCATTTACACTTATTCTGGATAGTTTGATAATTTTGTTAAATGGGAATGTTTTCACTTCTGTGTGTAAATCTAGAAAATTGGGATTCCAACAAAACAATGGTTTTAATCCATTCATGAGAAATATGACATGGTTCAAACAAAGAATTGCATCTCTTCTGAACAGCGTTATGGGAAGATACACAAGTGAGACAATGTTAAGTATGTGAACCAGACTGATGTCATTTTCATATCCCTGATAATATGACATTCCCATGATGAGTGTTCTTTTGAGAATCATTATCTTCTGCCTTTTGTTGGGAGGGTCAGAAATGGGAGATGATGTCTAACCCATCCAGACATGCATTTCGTTTGAGACTACTCTGTCTCAAAAATTGTTAGGACAATGGAGAAAGAGCTCTGATAATGGGATAACTTTTACTTTCAATTGGAGTTCCCTTACCTTCAGAATCTTACAAACAAAAGTGGAATTCTACATGGACGTGCTGTGAGAGAGAGAGAGAGAGATAACATGGGAGGGGCATTGGAATTAACAGGATAAAAGTTGACAAATCTGGCATGATCATGTGACTAAGTGTTGTGAATCCTGCAAAACTAAGTTCTTGAATGATGGCATACTTGTAAATGTTTGTCATTTTCAGAAACTAGCTGTCTGAATAAAGAATTTTTTCATCCCTTTGTTTAGTGGTCAGAATACCGAATTCAATGTTTGGGCTACCAATTAAAGATGGTGATAATTGACAAGTTATAGCAGTAGCTACGAGGAATGAGACTTATAATCACCACATTGGGGGTTTCAACGACCGTTTTATTCAATACTCCCACACGGGCGGTGACGTCATGCTTGCCTGAGACGTGCGCTACATTTAAACTACGCGGCAAGAAGGTCCCCCGACGGCACCGTCTTCTCGCAGCTGCCCTGCCGGTGCGGCGGTACAAGCGGGGCCGGTTCACCACAAGTACGTGCGCAGCCACAAAATAGTGCATAATTTTTACTGATCTGATACTTCATTAAGATTCTACATTTTAAGAATCTTAATGGAAAGGATCAGTTGCCATAGATCATTTCTGATTAAACACATAATGGTGGTCCAGTGACTGTCCTTTGTTATTCTTAATCTTTAACATTTGGCTTGAATACATCTTTGGATTCTTTTGCTTTTTTTAAACAAGTAAGGTGATTTACAAAACTACACATTCAATTTGAAATTTTCTTCACATTCCTGAATTCTTTTGTGCCAAATTTTGGCTGTTGAGGAAAGTAGTATTGATAATTAAAACTTCATTCCCCAAGTTATCTCTATCCATACTTAAGAAGACTCCCTAGGTTTCGATTCTCGAGAGGAGTCTGCTAAATAACTTGCCACCCTAAACCTCAGAGGAACCATTCAATACACTGTCAGTATTCAGAGATCAAAGGATTTAGCCAAATGTTCATTCCAAGATAGCTTCATTGTTGTGGTGTAAAAACTAATGTACAGAACTTTATGGTATGATTACCCACAAAAAATCCCCTCCACAGTGCACCATAATGGTATACTGTAGTGACATTGCAACAAATTGCTTTATAGCGTGGTGCAGCATGTTACTTGTGTAGTTAAATATTTAAACTGCTTCAATTATAAAATCCTTGCAAGCAAATGTCTTAGTAATTTTAATGGCTGTGGAGTCAAGTAGGTAATCAAGAATAACCTGTATATGATAAGCTGTTAATTTGAACAGTTGGTAGGAGGACTTGTAAATTTAATGTTCGATAAGGTTAAATTTAAGCAACAAGCTTAAAGTTTTGCCTAACTTAAAAAAATACTTTGGTGAAGTTTATTGTCATCTAATTGTACAAGTACAACCTGATGAAACTGAGTTCTCTGGTCCTCAGTGTAAAACATGCAGACACATACCAGACATAACACACATTCAGACAAACAATACATTTGCAGGACAGTATTTTATTTAGTGTGCAGATATGAGTCTTGGATGGTTAGAGTGAGCAGTTTCTTTGGTCGTTCAGCATTCTCACTGCCCATGTGAAAGTTGACTCTTAACAAGAAATACTTTCTCTTTACGGCAATATCAATTCAATCCATATGTAAGAGCCTCGATGCTGGAATCATGAGCAAAAGCCAATCTGTTGCAGGAACTCAGCAGTTTGAGCAGTGGAAGAAAAAATATTGTCAGAATTTCGAGTTGGAACCCTTCAGGACTCAAAGGATTCTGACCCAAAACATCGACAATTCTTTGTCTTGCACTTAAACTACTGAGTTCCTTCAGTAGCTTGCTTTTGTTTAGTCCATTAGTTGTCAATGCTCAATACAAGTTTAACACTAATTTAGTTTGGAAGAGAAAGAATCAATTAGTGTGCCATGCACATTTACTGGTTTTAATCTGGAAGAGTTTCGTACTTGGGAGTTAACAGATATCTTCAGATTTAGAACGGGCCCATCAAAATAGATGCCAGTGGCACAGAGGTCAGTAGAGAGATGTTTGGAACTTAATGTAGTGGTTTTCAGAACTGCTTCCATGCACCTATTTTGCTATTTTGGTAGTAACTTGGACTGCTAGAAGGTTGCTGTCTGACACCATTCCTTTGACTGGTCTTGTCAGTGGGTTAGCAGAACCTTTTGAAAAATGCTCATACACTCAATTGGTATTAAGAATTCCAGATAGTAATATTGGGCAACTCAGTGAGGGGGGGAGTTTTTGGGGTTAAGGTATTAGTGGATGTGGGAACTGCGGGGGTATTTTGTCTTAAATGTGTTGTCGAAAATTAAGTGTAATAAGAGAAAACTAAGAGATGAAAAGGGGGATGGAGGTGGTAAAGAGGTGTAGGCAAGATATAAAATGGCCATGTTGAACTATATGACTATAAACATTAATGGAATACATAACCAAATTAAAAGGAAGAGGCTACTAAATTTATTGAAGAAGGAAAAAATAGATATAGCATTTGTGCAGGAAACGCATCTAACTGAAGAGGAACATAACAAACTAAAGAGAGATTGGGTAGGACACGTAACGGTAGCATCCTATAATTCAAAATCTAGAGGTGTAGCCATACTAGTTAACAAAAATGTACCAATCAAAAAAAGAGGAGGAAATAATAGATCCGGCAGAGAGGTATGCAATGATAAAGTGTCAGAAATACTCAGAATTTTGGAATTTTCTCAATATATATGCACCTAACAAGGAGGATCAAAAGTTTATGTAGGATATTTTTTTGAAGATTGCAGACACACAAGGAAATATATTGATAGGAGGGGATTTTAACCTTAAATTGGACCCAATGTTGGATTAAACTGGACAAAGGACAAATAAAAAGAATAAAGTAGCCAAATTTTTGGTTAAATCAATGCAGGAAATGAAACTTATGGATATATGGAGGAGGCAACACCCAAGAGAGAAGGAATTTTCATATTATTCAAGTAGGCACTAAACTTAATCAAGGATTGATATGTTTTTGTTGTCAGCCCATATTCAAGGGAGAGTTAGGAAAACTGAATATAAAGCTAGACTACTATCAGATCATTCACCCCTATTATTAGCAATAGAACTGGAGGACATCTCACCAAGAACATATAGATGAGGTTAAACTCCATGCTACTTAAAAGACAGGAATTTAGGGAGTTTATTGAAAGCCAAATTAAAACATACTTTGAAATAAACACAGAATCAGTGAAAGACAAATTTATATTATGGGACACAATGAAAGCCTTCATTAGAGGGCAGATAATAAGTTATGTGACTAAGATGAAAAAGGATTACAATCGGGAAATAGAGCAGTTGGAAAGGGAGACAAGATAGTAAGTACAGAAAAGGAACTAGTAAAAAGGGATGATATAACGAGAAGGAGAGAATTGGCGGACAAAAAAATTAAATACAAAACATTACAAACGTACAAGGTGGAGAAGAACATAATGAAAACAAATGTATGACAAACTAGGAGAAAAAAAACGCAAAATATTAGCCTGGCAACTTAAAACAGAACAAGCTAAAAGAACGATACTGGGATCAAGGAAAAAGGACAAACAAATTACATATAATCCAACAGAGATTAATGAAAATGTTAAGAAATTTTATGAACAATTGTATCAAACTGAGAACAAGGGGAAAGATGATAAAATAGAGGAATTTTTAGCTAAAATTGAACTGTTGAAATTGCAAGAAGAGGAACAAAACAAACTAATAAAACCATTTGAAATAGAGGAAGTACAGGATATATTAAAAAAGCTGCTGAACAATAAAACACCAGGAGAGGATGGATTTCCAATAGAATTTTATAAAACATTTAAAGAGTTATTAATTCTTCCTCTCCTGGAAGTAATGAACCAGATAGAAGAAACACAAAACTTCCAAGATTCATGTAAGACAGCAATAATTACAGTGATACCAAAGACGGGGAAGGATCCATTAACACCAGCATCAATAGACCAATATCTCTACTTAACTCAGACTATAAGATAATAGCGAAATTATTAGCAAATAGATTGGCCGATTGTGTACCTAAAATAGTAAAACAAGATCAAACTGGATTTATTAAGAAAACATGAACAGCGAACTATGTCTGCAAACTTATTAATCTAATCCATGCAGTTCAAGGAAATAAGAAACCAACAGTGGTTGTTGCTCTAGACGCAGAAAAAGCCTTTGACAGAGTAGAGTGGAATTACTTATTTAAAGTATTACAGAAGTTCAATCTACCAGAAAAATATATAAATTGGATTAAAGCATTCACCGTTGGTGAAGGTAACAGTAAATGGATACCTATCGAGTCACTTTAAATTAAGTAGGTCAACTAGACAGGGATGTCCACTATCCCCCTCATTGTTCGCCTTAGCAGTACCTTTGGCAGAACTGATAAGAATAGAATATAAAATAAAAGGGATAAAAATAAAGGAGAAGGAGTATAAAATCAACTTATTTGCAGATGACATCATAGTATACCTAACAGAACCAGAGGTATCAGTAAAAGAATTACATAAGAAATTGAAGGAATATGGAGAAATATTGTGGTACAAGATCAATGCAAATAAAGTAAAAGTGAAGTGATGCCAATGAATAACAGAAACTATACAGAATTTTAAAAAGAATCACCATTTAAATGGCAAGCACAAGCAATCTGATACCTAGGGATCAGGTTAGATAATAACTTAAACCATTTGTACAAATTAAATTATCAGCCACTAATAAAGAAATTGCAGGAAGACTTAGAACATTGGAACGAATTACCGCTAACATTGATAGGGAGGGTAAACTGCATTAAAATGAATGTGTTCCCAAGGATACGATAATTATTTCAAACATTACCAATTCCTTTAACAGAAAAATTCTTTAAGGAACTAAAGAGAATAATAAGGAAATTCTTGTGGAAAGGGAGGAATCCAAGGGTAGTGTTAGATAAATTAGCAGAGAGGTATAATCAAGGTGGTTTACAGTTACCAAATTTTATAAATTATTATACAGCCCCACAATTAAGGTATTTATCAGATTTTTACCAGACGAGAGAAAAACCAGACTGGACTAAGGTAGAATTGGATAAAATAGGGGAGAAGGTACTGGAAAATATACTTTATAAGTGGGATGAAAAGCTGGTGCAATATAAAAGCTCACCAGTATTAGAGAACACCACCAGAAATGGAGAGAAAAGGAATCAAAAGAATAGAAAATTGTTTTTTGGGAAATAATTTATTAACATTTGAACACTTGAAGGACAAATATGGAATAACTCTCTGTACAATGTTTACATACCATCAACTGAAAGCTTATTTAAAGGATAAATTGGGAAACAGACTGAGATTACCAGAAGGAAGCAGCTTTGAATATTTGATTACAGACACAATGATAATTAAAAGATTTATAATGAACATGTACATTAAGCTACAAGGTAAGGAAAATGATGAAATAAGCTATAAACCCAAACAAAAGTGGGAAAAAGATTTAAACATAAAGATAAAGAATGAAACATGGGAAAAGTTATGTTCTGGAACTATGAAGAATACAATAAGCACAAGGTTACGCATAATGCAGTATAATTGGTTACACAGGATATATATCAATCCTCAAAAATTAAAAGAATGGGATTCAACATTATCGGATAGGTGTTTTCGCTGTAAGAAGGAAACGGGAACAACAGTACATGCAATTTGGGCATGTACGAAATTGAATACGTTTTGGGAAGAACTAAATCAAATATTAAATAAAATCACAAAAAGCCACATACCAAAAAATCCAGAGATTGATCTTTTAAGTAACATAAGAAGTAAAGAATTAGGCCTCAAATTGGATAGAGCGCAAAAAAGATTCGTTATGATAGCCTTTGCAGTCGCAAAAAAAATGTATATTGTCAACTTGGAAATCGGAAGTGAGCCTGAGAATGCAGCAATGGTACGTGGAAATTAATAAATGTATTCCATTGGAAAAAATAACATATAATTTAAAAAAATAAAGTCACAATGTTTGAACAAATTTGGGAACCGTACATGTAACATATCAGAGAGAGCTTGCCTTTGACCTCCATCCCCTAAAATGGGAATGAAAATGATAAGAAGACAAAACAACAAGATTCAGTCTGTAATAAATAGATGACGCATTTTTCTTGTTTATTTTCCTTTGTGTGAAGATATTGTTTTATGGTTTTATTGTGTTATATATGTTGAATATTTATGGGTTTTAGAGGGGAGGGAAGGAGGGAAAGGGGGGAAAAAAGGGGAGAAAAGACCACTGTGTAAATTTAATGAGAAGTGTTTGTACATATTTTGGTTCATAGTGTGAAAAATAAAAAATTATTTAAAAAAAAAGAATTCCAGATAGTAGTATAACAAAATAGTGGAGACAGTTTTCTTTCTCTAATATAAGTATAAATAGAATGAGACTGTAGCCAATCGTGCCCTGGTGTGTTTCTCAGTTCAGTTGTTTTTCGGCACTTATTATTGTGCAATCCCATCTCTCGTGTGGTCAGCATTTGATAACACAACATTATTACTTGTATTTCTTTTGATGCTTTCTTATACTAAGGTTTAATATTGGAAGGTGAAGTGGAACAAAATGTGATGTTTTATTAATTGTTCTTATTGTTCCTGATTCAAAACTCAACAAATTGTCAGTGTTTTCAATGATTTAATATCTCTTGTGATGAGAACAGAAAATGCTGTGAGTCACCAGCAGGTCAGAGACAATGTGCAAAGGAAAGCAAAAATTAATGTTTCAGGTCCATGACCTTTCATCACAATGTTTACCTGAAACCTGAATCCCTTCTGGGTGTTCTGTGAGATGCTGTGTTTTTTTTCAGCATTTTTTAAAAATTGCCCACATTGTTCACAGAATGTTTGCTGTTGGATTCATTTAATTGCCCTTATTTGTGTCTGTTGTGCACACCTGGCAGCTAATCCTTTAATAGGAAACTTTGCTAAGAAATGTGGGTGATTTTTCTCTTACACCTTTTTTCCCCTCCAATACGGTGTACTGGTTCACCCACCTTGGTTCACATAATCCCACAGAATACTTGTTATGATACTGTAGTCGTCCATTCAGGTATAACCCCTGTGCTCACTGTTATGCTAGGAGTCTAGCACAAATAGTTGCCCTTCATTGGCTCAGCAATGAATTGTCCTACAGCTTGAAGTAGAGAGGCTGCTAGTGAGGGTGGGTGAGTAGTGCAGTCCCTTGTTGCTGAGATGTTCAAGGAAAGCCATTGCCAGGACCTGGCAGCATTTTTATCCATGTGTTGATAGACAAAATCCTGCCATCTCTTGTCCCTTAGTGAATGAAATGAAAGCTTCTGCCTTACCTTTTTTTTAAGCTCTGGACTCTTCCCAGCATAGAACCTTCTAAATGATAGCGTTCAACCGTGATCATTGAGGAGAGCTGTGCATACAGAGGAGGAATACAACTACTTCCATACATCCAACAGTACGTTATGAGATAGACCAGGGGTAGGCAACCTTTTTTTTCCTTCGGTGCTCTGTGATTAGTAAGGGATTGCTTAAGGTGGGATGTGAATGGGAAGGGAAGGTTGAGAACAACTGCTCCAGACCCAATTGTCACTGAAATATTTTGCTTGAGGAAAATTGTCATTGGCTCATTTCCTTTGGAGTTAAGAAACCATGAACTTAATGAGTCATTTAGATATGATTAAAACAGTAGTTTTCAAACCTTTTCTTCCCACTGAGATACCACTTTAAGCAGTCCCCTACTCATCACAGAACACTTGTTGCTTAGGGAATACTTAAGGCAGAATGTGAGTTTTTGAAAAAATGTTGCCCACCCCCAGGATAGACTAGAATTCTTAGTCTTTCATTCCATGGAGGTAATCCTGCTAGATGACAATGGCTGAGATGCATCTTCCCTGTCTCCCCTTCATATATCTGCACTTGTACACAGCCTCCGCACATCATGCTGGATTTGCATCAGGTTCCTGGTGCAGTCAGTAATGCATCTCAATGGTGATTTGATTAGTACTATTGTTTTGTGGGGCCTGTCCAGTGAGGTATCCTACCATTGTGCTAAAATTTAACTCTTGTGGCAAAAGATACTAATCAGCACATGATACCTATTGCCTGGATTGTTTACCACATTAGCAGTTTTCAGGGCCAGAATTTTGGAAATACTGTGGCCCATCTTCAGTTTTTTCGAAATCACAAATTTCCTCTTTGTAATTCAATCAATTTAATCAAATTTAATTGGAATACTAATACTAATACTGGTTCACCTAGTCAGGCAAGTAGTTCATGATGAAATGCAACAAAGTGGAAAGAGAGAAATTTATGTATTTGATCCAGACTAATTTGAAATTTGACTGGTTTCTCAGCGATCTTTTATGATAATCTTGTTCTCTCAAAGGGGTAGAGCTAAGGTTGGTGCCTTCTTAATATTGACTGTGATTTCCAACCACTTTCTCTCTTACACACACACACACACACACACACACACACACACACACACACACACACTCTCTCTTTCTGGAATTGGTTCTGATTTGTTTCCCTAGATAAGTTTAAGGCAAATAGTTGAACATAAGGCTTGGATGCCTTGGTACAAAGAGGTTAACTAATTTTAACATTGTACATGCCAAGTGCATACTGAAATCATTTGTAATCTCTTGTGTACAGTTAGCACATAGAATATAGGACTTGCGGTTGAAGTTCATTTCAAAATAATTCTATGATCTTAAAAATAAATTAAATTGTGAAACTGATAATCTTAATTGTACAAGAAAGAAAATGGGGCAGACTTAAACAATTGTGGCTATCTTTGGAAGTGTGCTAACATTAAAAAAAAAGGTGTGCATTAGTTTGGTGTTGGGCATTACTGTCAGGGCTCAGCATGAATGCTTAATTGATGGTGCATGTACCTCTGGGCAGTTTGTTCAGTGGTATTCCAAGATTTGAGGGGAATGGTAGTTTTTATGGGAGGTCATGAAGATTTGGTGAGGAATAACCCAAATATCTGATTACAATCTCACTTGCCTTTGTTTAACTTTTGATTAACAAGTTTTTAATATTTCAGCATTGTGTGCACCCCCAGGTAAGAAATATTTGGTAAGAGGTGGTGAGTATCACTCCCTGATAATAGTATTGACTCTATCAAAGCCATTAAAACTGGAACTTGGTACCAGCAGTAGGAGCAATTAGCCCAAATTGGAAGGTTGTCTTTTAATCCAGTTTTCTTGATATAGTTCTGCCTGCATTTCTCCTCTTATTTGCTAATCAAAGTTGATTACTGGTGTGGGGAAGCCAATTCCCAGATAGTTCCACCAGAGGAGGATGAGCAATAGATGAGATGCAAACCAAACCACAAAAATAGCTGAGATGATACTATTCTAAATGATTTTGCCAGTTACAGACCACAAAGTAGGAGAGTTTTGGATTGCATATTATAATCAAATACCCAAATGTTAGCATTGACCCATGTGTTGCCAAGTGAAAAACAGCCCATGGCTATTATAAATTATCACTGCCTGGCATAGATTTACATCCTATAACTACAGTTTTTGCAGATGAGAAATTTCACTGGTTGTAACTGGTTAATCTCAGCATAGGTTTTCTCTGCAATTACATGCCTCATCCTGTTCTTTTTTTGTTAAGGTTAATGTTCATGAAGAAAAGAAATGTGGAAGAAGTCAATTGACAAGTTTTGTGTAATAATTGAAGCTCAGGAATAAGTGAAGCTGAATTGGGGAAAAAAAGAATGCATGCTTAAAAAAAAAGACACGAAGTCCCACAAATAGAATGTGTGCAGTGTGTGAAGTGGGAAGATGAACCAAGTAAGAATTTGAAACTGAAGAATGAAGAAAAGAAATAGAATGAAGTTAAGATCAGAAGTATCTGGAATCAGAAAGCACTACGCTAAGTAATTTCTAGTCTGTTTACGTGTACGTGCGGGGCTTGCGGTAGTCTCACGAAACCTTGAGTGAAAGTTCATTCAAGGTACTTTTAATTTTGAGTGAAATTTGGTTTAAAAAGTAAATAAGCATGAAAATGTCTTTAGCCTCTTGAATACTTTTGCATACCAGAACTCTTAATTTTGAATTGAATTTATTTATAAATTCACTCAAATCGTTTAGCTAACGTAAGCCCGTACCTGTATATTGTACTAAAAAGAAATGCATGCACTGTACAAACCAAGGTAGAAGAATACACCCTAGGGCTGTTAGTTTATTCTAGGAAAGTATTTAATGCCTGGGCATTCCTAATTGAAACTGCACAGGCAAAACTGGGATACAAGTTAGGTTGCCTGTTTACTTCATTTGAGATGCTTTTAAGGCATTAATCAGATCTTGGAGAACTATCTTCTCGGTTTGTAAAAATGTAATACATTTATATTTGCACATAGGATTCACGTTCCCCATCTAAATCAGCAAGTGAAAGTCTACGTGGATCTGGCAAATCTGCCAGCCAATCACCAGCAAATTCTGCAGAGCGCTCTCATTCTAAGGATGGGTCAAGGCACTCCCGGTCCAAGTCGCGATCACGTTCACGGTCCAAATCCAGGTGAGTGGATTATTTTACTTTCTCACCTTCAATTTCTGTTCATTAGGTTACGATTTAGACACAGTGACGCAGGATCTGACACTTCAGTATTTTTGTGTCTTTTGCAACACCTTTGCTATTTGCTAGTTGCCACTTTGAGTCGTCCAGAGGCCTAGTTGTCTTAGGCAGGCAGTATCTATGGGAGGAGAAACTCTGTCCGAATTGAGAGTTGAGGAGGGTGCGATGGAAGGGAAATGAAGAGAATTCCCCTCTTACAGTGAAGTATTGTGGCTATTATGGGGCAGGTATGCTGCCTGTATAAAGTACACGCGTAGCAGACCAGACAATGAAGAGGAAAGGAGACACAGGGAGAAAATGGTACAAACAAGGAAGGTGAGTAATTTAAAATAGTGGAATTTACTCTCGAGTCCTGCAGGCTGCAGTTTTCCCAGCTGACAGCCGAGCTTGTTCCTCAAGTTTGCTTTAAACTTGTTTCAACAGTGCAAGAAAGCAGTCAGAAGATGGTGAATGAATTTTTTTTTAGACATTACAGGCTATTTCAGCCCATGTTTCCCAATTTATACCCCATTAACCTACACCCCCCCCCCCCCCCCCCCAGCACGTTTTGAAGGGTGGAAGGAAACCAGAGCCCCAGGAGAAACCCCATATGGACATGGGGAAAACGTACAAACTCCTTACAGATAGCACAGGATTTGAACCCCAGTCTGGCCCCAATCATTGGCGCTGTAAAGGCATTGCACTAACCGCTACAATAGTTGTGCTGGAAACTCTGGCCACAGGTATTCAGCTAGAAAATAGACCAACTTTGTTCCTTTGCAGAGGAGCCGACAGTGTGAACATCATTAGAGTAGAGCAGATTTTCTGCATAAAAACTACAGATGTTGCATCTGTGATTGCATGGTATAGAATTGCAAGCAGGCATGCAAAAGTGATCTCTTCAAAACATTTATGTTTGGTGGTGGAATCATGCAGTTGGCAGAAATAGTGGAGGCTAGTTGGGTGGAGGGAGAGGAGCAGCAGAATTATTCTGTATTCAGGAGGAAAAGGAATAAGAGCAGAGATGCAGGAAATTAATGAGATGCAATTAAAGGCTCTGTCTACTGTGGCACAAGGGAAATGAGTGGAAGAAAGACTTTCAGAGGTACTTGAGCAGAAAGTCTCATTGGAGAAAATGTGATGGTGATTGAGGAAATGACAAAATGAAGTCTTTCCAGGAGAAGGGTAGGAGGAAGTATAATCAAGGTAGCCATGAGAGCCATCTTATAGTGGATGTTTGTGGTGTGTCTGTGGCATGAGATGGAGAGATCCAGGAAGGGAAGGGTCCGAGATCAGCCATGTGAAGGTAGGAAAGTGGAAATTGTGTGAATGCAAATGTTACCCTTGAGTTCTACATGAGTGCAGGGAGCTCTCCTCCCTGAACTGATGCCCCATGAATTCCAATCCACTTCTCTAATAAACTTTAAACTGTAATCTAATTTAATCAGTGCAAATCCAGATATTATCTTTTGTAGTTCTGCCCTTCACTTTGGATCCTAACTATTCAGCACAGTCCATTTGTTTGCTCTGTTGAAAACGATCATTGATGTACTGGAAAAAGAATTGGGGAGTGGGCCCAAATAAGAAACTAGAAAAAAAAAGCATTCCACATTTGTCAAGACGTGCATAACTTGAGCCCTTGCAAGTGCCAGAGCAGCACCTTTGACAGGGGAGAGAGAAGGGAATAATTTAGAAACTGAGAAGTCAAATCGTATGACAAAATTGGTTCTTTTTCTGAATATGTGCAGTATTCACAGCAAGATTGGTGAATTAATGTTATTTTAAAAAATAAATGGGTGTAATCTAGTAGCTATTAAAGAGATAAGATGCAAAGTCATCAAGATTGAGAATTAAATATTCCAACATACTTGACATTGAGGAGAGATCAGCAAATTGGAAAAGGTAGGAGAGAGGAAATGTCAAAGAATGGGATAAAGGCAGTCAAAAGGAAGGACCTATAGTAGAAACAAGTAGAATGTGGAATTTAGAAACCAGGCAAGAAACAATGGTGCTTGTTGTATATCAGCCACCACAAATCAAACAATAGTGATAATACAGTATAGCAATAGTATAAATGCAGGAATCGTGTTGCAAAAGCAAGATCATAACCATGCAGGGCTTAATCTACATACTTAATCTACATACTTAATCTACATACTTAATCTACATACTTAATCTACATACTTAATCTACATACTTAATCTACATACTTAATCTACATACTTAATCTACATACTTAATCTACATACTTAATCTACATACTTAATCTACATACTTAATCTACATACTTAATCTACATACTTAATCTACATATAGATTGGGAAACCAAATGAGTTCTAATTACATGAATTCATGGTTCTTTTCCAATCTTTTTATTAAGTTTTCTTTTTTTTTCATTGGCTTGGCTTCGCGGACGAAGATTAGTGGAGGGGTAATGTCCATGTCAGCTGTAGGCTCGTTTGTGGCTGACAAGACCGATGCAGGACAGGCAGACACGGTTGCAGCGGTGCAAGGGAAAATTGGTTGGTGGGGGTTGGGTGTTGCGTTTTTCCTCCTTTGTCTTTTGTCAGTGAGGTGGGCTTTGCGGTCTTCTTCAAAGGAGGTTGCAGCCCGCCGAACTGTGAGGCGCCAAGATGCACGGTTTGAGGCGATATCAGCCCACTGGTGGTGGTCAATGTGGCAGGCACCAAGAGATTTCTTTAGGCAGTCCTTGTACCTCTTTGGTGCACCTCTGTCTCGGTGGCCAGTGGAGAGCTCACCATATAACACGATCTTGGGAAGGCGATGGTCCTCCATTCTGGAGACGTGACCTACCCAGCGCAGTTGGATCTTCAGCAGCGTGGATTCGATGCTGTCGGCCTCTGCCATCTCGAGTACTTCGATGTTGGAGATGAATTCGCTCCAATGAATGTTGAGGATGGAGCGGAGACAATGCTGGTGGAAGCATTCTAGGAGCCATAGGTGATGCCGGTAGAGGACCCATGATTCGGAGCTGAACAGGAGTGTGGGTATGACAACAGCTCTTATACGCTAATCTTTGTGAGGTTTTTCAGTTGGTTGTTTTTCCAGACTCTTTTGTGTAGTCTTCCAAAGGCGCTATTTGCCTTGGCGAGTCTGTTGTCTATCTCGTTGTCAATCCTTGCATCCGATGAAATGGTGGAGCCGAGATAGGTAAACTGGTTGACCGTTTTGAGTTTTGTGTGCCCGATGGAGATTTGGGGGGGCTGGTAGTCATGGTGGGGAGCTGGCTGATGGAGGACCTCAGTTTTCTTCAGGCTGACTTCCAGGCCAAACATTTTGGCAGTTTCTGCAAAACAGGATGTCAAGCGCTGAAGAGCTGGCTCTGAATGGGCAACTAAAGCGGCATCGTCTGCAAAGAGTAGTTCACGGACAAGTTGCTCTTGTGTCTTGGTGTGAGCTTGCAGGCACCTCAGATTGAAGAGACTGCCATCCGTGCGGTACACAAAAAAATACATAATATATAGAATGAGAAGTAACAGATTATAAATCAAATGGAGAAACATCATAAACAAACAGTGATTGATTACCCACAGCTCAATTGTTCAAATATTAAAAACAGTAGAAAAGATATATATTCAAAACTGTCTAACTAATCCTAAACCAATAGTGGAAAATTAGAAATTGAAGTTAGGATGCCTTAAAACAATAAAATACAATAATAAACAAGAAAATGTTCTGTTACATAAATGAAAATAGTTAATGTGAAGGGAAAAACAACAATACAATATGTCATATTAAAACAGGTTTAAGAATCATGGAAAGAAATTCATGAATGGGCTCCACATTCATTCAAACTTAATGTCAGTATCAGTTATAGCACATCTAATCTTTAAATTTAAACAAGCTAAAGTTTGGTACATCTACTGGACGTAGGTAGCCGGAATAAAATCTTGCAACCTCAGAAAAATAAATCTAGCCGTAAGCGTCGTGAATGCAACAACATAACAAGTGGATAGCAACAGATGTGTATCTTCCATCATCACTCCAAATAATGCCATGATTGGATTCGGCTGTAAGTTAACAGCTAAAATTGTAGATAAAGTATTGAAAATTTCTTTCCAATAAGATTCCAATGCCTGGCAAAACCAAAATAAATGAACTAACAATGCCACCCCATTGCCACATCTGTCACAAAGAGGGTTGACATCTGGAAATATATGTGCCAATTTATCTTTAGACATGTGTACAACCTTAAATTGGATGAGTGAGTGATGGACGCAGATTGAAGATATATTAACACATTTTAAAATCCTTGCCCACAAACAGTCAGAAATAGTTAATTGTAAATCCTGTTCCCATGCTTATCAATTGGAACCTGATGTAATTTTGATATAATATCATAAATGTGAAAAATTTACCCTTTCTGGGAGGAATGCAAAAGAAAAATGACATCTACATCTGCTACCTGAGCATGGGGAAAAGTAGTTAATTGGGTATTCAAAAAATTCTTAATCTGCAAAAACCCAAAAATTTGAGAATTTTGAAGATTAAATTTAGTAGATAGTTGCTCAAAATACCTGAGACAACCATCAACAAATAGATCTCAAAAGGAACTAACGCTTTTTCCTTTCCAGTTAGAAAAGGCCCGATTAATCCAGGAAGGAGAAAAAAAATAAAATGGTATTAAACTGGGTAAAGAGAAAAGTTTTTTTTAGATTAATACTTTGAACCTATGAGGAGCAGGCTTCTTATAGATATGTAATATCAGAAGGTTAATTCATGATCTGATAGTTAAGGGACAGTAATTATGATCATTTGGAAGAATTTCATGTACAGAATGAAAATGATTTGCTGCAATCTGAAACTAGTGTGTGGAATCTCAATTAAGCAAGCTTTGAAGAAATGATACATTAGTTATGGTGATTATGATTGTAAATTGGCAATGATTAACTTTTAAATGGTAGTTTTGCTCAAATTGTATGGAGCTACATGAAAATGTCTGGAGGTTTGTGGAGGGGGGGTGTTCTCCCTGCATAAGGTAAGATTGTATTTTCAATTGAATCCTGAGGTGGTATCACTCCCCTCTGCATTGAGGAAAGGCCATGACTGGACTCATTTAGAAGTATGGGAGTTGATCACTACAAAACTTTGAGAAGGTGGATATTTCTCCTTACTGGAGTTTAGAACCAGGAGTCGCAATTTTAAAATAACCGATAAACCATTCAATATGGATGAGGATAATTTCATTTAAAGGGTTGTGAGTCTTTGGTATTTTCTTCCCATGAAGGCTGTGTTCTGCTGAATTTTCCACAAAGAATGAATTATGAGATTATGAAGCTTAGTACAGAAAAATCCCTCTTATCTAGAATTCAAGCAACAGGCAAAAAAATTGTGGAAAATAAATAGGCGAAAATTTAAAATTGGTGGCCCCCCCCCCCCCCCCCCGCCCAAAAAAAAAGCAATCATTTTGCCAATCAAGCAACATGTAATCTCAAACGACCAGAAAATTCTCTTATCTGACATCTTCCAATCCTTACAGGTAGCAGATACTGGGGTTTTACTGTGAAAGCTAAGAAGTTACTTGGCACTTGTTTTCTATATTGCTTTGAGATCTAGCTTGTGAGAGTAAACATAAGGAAATAATATGCATCTATTCTAGATTTTCTGTTTCATAAATGTTGATCCATATTGTCACTTCTCAATGTGGAGATGTTTAGTGTACCTTGTAATTCTGCTTGCTTTTTCCTTTGCTGTTTGGAAGCAATGAACAAAATTTCTTTTGGATAAAGACTTTTTATAAATGAAAATCTGATAAGTCTTTGGGGGCTTCAGCAGTTGTGAAGTTCAAATGCTTTGTGAGAAATTGTTAAACTTTCCCATGAAGGTTTTGCACAGAATTTGGCATTGGTAGTTAAGAAATGGTGTCTGGGGAAATGATGTACTAAACTGCTCTTCCATTGGCAATTCTTCACAATACTGGAGGTATTGCAAAAATTGTTTCCAAAAACATGGGCCCCATTAATTAAAAGCTGCCTTATCTGACTTAAATGACAGCAGAGGAACACGTCTGAACCTCTGACCTGGCCTTGTTTTGAGTTGTCGATAATCTGCCCACCCCTATTTGCTATGTGGTTCTTTTTCAAAATAGGTCCAGTAGATACATAATATTTTATCTGAAAGGAAAAGGACCAGACACTTTTCAGTATTTGGAATTTTTTGGATAATAGAATATTAGTAATGACGGTACGTTAAGTAATTTTGCTGTTTTCAGATTCATGCAAAACAAAAATACATTCCAACTAGAAGGGTCCCTGGACGGGTGGGGGGTGCTTTAACAACTCCCCGCAGCTCGGCCAATCAGCCCTGGCTTGAAACTGCAGCAAGAGCTGGACCAGTGGCTCCTTTTATGCCATGTTTAGCACAGTTCCACATGAAAAGGTTTAGACGGGTGCTCTCTTCTTCGGAGGGCTAACAGTCATGTGAATGCTGATCTTTTTGACTGGAAGGCACTTGCAAAATCATATGTGAGAATCAAGCGGGCAGTATGACGTTGGGCTGCCTGCAGTGCACGTGGGCTCGGCGAGCATTCTGCCGCCATGCCGTGCTGGATGAAAATGGCAACTATCACTTCAGGTGGAAAAACGATAATGCAAGCATCATCTTCGAGGTGGAAGTGGAAACCAAGGGGTACTTTGGATCTCTCCAATGAGATCCATGGCTCAGTCCGACCTGGTCATTGGAGGAGTTGCAAATGTATGCCCTTATCTCAAGATAAGGTTTGATAGGTGCAGGCGCGATCGCACGGCTGAAACCATGCATTAGTTCAAAGACTTCCAGTGTCATCTGTTTCATTAAGAGGTTTCTATCCAAGCAGTCTCTCTTTCATTGAATAAACTGCCATAATCTCATGCTCACAGATAAATACACGTTATTTCATGCCACCACACGGCACTGGACGGGGGTAGGTTGTGTCAGGTACCAAATGCGAGCTTTGATATGCAGACGACATCCATTGGGGAAAAAATGTTCAGTTTTTGGAGGTTTTGGTTTCAGAATTTCAGCTAAAAGATTATGTACCTGTATTAACTTTGTATTTATTTCCACTCTTCATAACAATATTTGTATTGCATTTGGATTTTGGAGCTGGTCAATCTAAGAAGAATGAGCAAATCAGCAATGACTTCAATGAAGTGTATTGAATTGATCAAGTAAACATGGAATTTGGAAACACAGTTGTCGGCAGAATCACAAAGGGCATTGAGGAAGCGAACAAGAGGGAGATAGATCAGCTCTTTAAATGGTGTAATGACAACAACCTTGCACTCAATATCAGCAAAACCAAGGAGATGATTGTCGACTTCTGAAGGAAGTCAGGGGAACACGACCCACTTCTCATCGAGTGTTCAGTAATGAGAGAGTCAAGAACTCCAAATTCCTGGGTGTCAACATCTCCAAGGATCTGTCATGGAGCCTCCACATTGATGTAATCACAAAGAAGGCTCGCCAGCAGCTATACTTTGTGAGGTGTCGGAGGAGATGCGGTATGTCACTGAAGACTCATCAACTTCTACGGGTGTGTCGTGGAGAGCATTCTGGCTGGTTGCATCACTGCCTGGTATGGAGGTGCTAACAGGACAAAAATGAACTCCAGAGGGTTGTTAACTCAGGCAGTGACATCACAAGCACCAGACTTCACTCCATCAAAGACATGAGGTGGTGTGAAAGCAGCCTCTATCCTCATAGACCCCCACCAACCAGGCCATGCTCTCTTCACTCTGCTACCTTTGGGGAGAAAGGTACAGGAGCCTAAAGATGAGCCCTCAAGGCACAAAGACAGCTTCTTCCCCACTGCCATCAGATTCCTGAATAATCAATGAACCAAAGGCACTGCCTTACTCTTCATGCACTATTTCTGATAGTAATGTTGTCAGAAGATTATAATATGAATGTTTGCACTACGATGATGCCACAAAACACTGAATGTCATGACAATAAATTCTGATTTTTGAATTTGTAACCTCCACACATTTGAAGAAAAGGCCTGAAAAATCACAAAACTTCAAAGAAAGAAAATGTGCAAGAATTTTCCCCTCATGCGAGAAAGCGGAGAGTGTTCTCTGCCTTGTCTTTTTCCCAATGTCTACTTTTTGGAAGTTGCTTGCATCTAAAATAAAAATAATAAAATGGCAGATTTTGCATAGTGGTTAGTGGAATGATATTACAGTGACAGAGACCAGGGTTGAATCCAGTGTTGTCTCTTAAGAAGTTTTGTACAGTCTCTTTGTGTCTGCAACGGTTTCCTCCTGCCTTTCAAAATGCATACATGGGTTGTAGGATAATTAGGGTATTGGGCAGCACAGGCTCATGAATTGGAATGACCTGTTAACCTGCTGTCTGTCTAAATTTAAATTTAAAATTTTAATCTCTTGATTTTGCAGGTCTGTATCTCGGAGGAGTTCTCGGAGACGTTATTCAAGGTCTCGATCCCGATCTCGCTCTCGGCGTAGGCGATCCAGGAGCAGGTCCTACAGTCCTGATTATAGGCGTCGCCGAAGCCATAGTCGGTCACCTATGTCAAATCGTAGGCGTCATATTGGTAATCGGGTAAGGGCCAAATCTTTTTATTTGTGATAAACTGCAGAGCAACAAAATATTTGTCATGACTGGTCCATGGTGATGTAATGAGAGGTGTATCTTTTTAACCTGGAAGTTTTACTTGTATTCTATCTGCCCGACAGACTGAGCTGTCCATTAAGGGTTTTGCTATTTGCATCTATTCCTTGTGATGTTAAGTTCTACATGACCTCTCCCTAGGAATAGAAGTTTCTACTGAATTTTTCACTTGATTTACAACTTTGGCTGCATGTGTAATTGTGCCCTGCATATTCTTATTTTGTTTATCCTTTTTTGATTTTTGAAGGTAGTAGAGGTGCCTCATTGCTCCAAAGGGCTGGAGTCAATCCTGCTCTCTGTGTGAAGTTTGCACATTCTCCATGTGACTATGGGTTTCCTCCTTCATCTCAAAAAAGATATTTAGTTATAATAAATTACCCTTGGTGTATAAGTGAGGCTAATGGAGTGAGTGAGGTCATGTGAGGAGTGATGTGAATGTCAGAATAAAATGGGACCTACTGTAAATGGGTACTTGGGCTGAAGGGTCTGTTTCTGTGCATTTTGACTTCAATGGTTCACTTGGTCTAATTTCATGATTCCATTATTTTTAAAATTTGTGCCTTTACTATGCCTGTGCACTTCATAATATGGAGATCATAAATGTGTTGGGTATCCAATTAAGTTTTAACCCTGGTTCTATATAAATCTCACTTCTTATTAAATTAATCCATTATATTGTTTAATTTTTAGTATTTGTATTAATGCTTGTAATATCCTCTCTATTCATCTATCCTATTTATAAAATGCTTTCCAAGAAGTCTTGGCTTCGAAAAACATCTTTTATTTAGCTATATTAAAATTTGTTTGCCAATGTTCTGACACTGTTATTTCACTTTGTCTGGTGTTAACTTCCTTGCAACCAATTGTTATTGTCAGATATTGTCTTATAATAAAATTGACCTTCTTTCTACCCCCATCACCTCCCCATTCAGAACTCTAATTTCCTTGCCATCAGTATCCTTTTCCTTAACTGCCTTTAAACTATGAATTGTTGTCACTGTTTCCAAAATATTCTCTCCAACATCTGCCTGGCTGCCTGACTCCATTCCCTAAGATTGTGTCTGGTACTGTCCATTCTCTAACCAATATCTATGTATTGGCTCTAAGCTCTCCTGGGCACATTTATAATTTCAGTTCCTCTCTGCCTGTCAGGCCAAGTCAATCCTACTTGATATTGGGGAAATTGAAATACCCTTCGACTATAACCCTCATATCTCTCTGATATTGTTGCATGTCTGCTGCTGTGTGTCTCCTGACAGTTAAAAGGCCTGTATTGATACCCACAGCAAAGTGATCTTGTGTGACATTCAACAAAAAAAAAAATCACTCAATGGATGCAGGGACGGTGGTAGATGGCCATCAGGAAGTTTACTTCCTGAGTTTTATGGATTTGGAAGTTGATGCTGAGAGGTACCCAGGCCTCTTCATTTGTGATGTGTTACTGAAACTGTTTCTCAGCTTGTCTTGCCAATCAGAAAGAACATTCATAGGATTGGGGATGGAAGCATTTCTGATGATCGTGACAATAGATTTATTGTTATGTGCGCCAAAAGCTTGCTGCAGCCAAACAGGTATACAAAAAAACTAGAATAGTAAGACTAAATTAAGAGACAATAAATACATACGGTCAAGATAAATATTCTGAGTAAACCTAGTGCAAAAAAAAGTGATTTGAAATAGTACAAATGGTCCTGGTGTGTCAGAGCAGTCTATGATTAGGGTATCAAGGGAGGTTCGAGATTTTGATAACTGTTGGAAAGAAATTGTTTTTGAACCTAGATGTGCTGATTTTCAGGCTTCTGTACCTTCTGCCCAAAGGTAGCAGGAAGGAGAGGTTGTGACCAGGGTGATGGGTCCCTTATGATGTTGGCTGCTGCCTATTGTAAATTTGAATTCTTTAGTTGCAACTTGTTCAGTTGCTGTGGGGGACTTTAAATTCCACGTAGATTGGGAAAATCAAGTTGGTTGAGGTAGTCTGGCAGATGACTTCATAGAACACTTCCATGATAGCATTCTTTAAAGAACTATTGAGATAGATATAATTAACAATCTAGTAGTTAGGGACCCTCTTGACTGAATTTCTCATACAGATGGAGGGTGTAATAGTTAGATCTAAAACTAATGTATTATGCTTGAACAGAAGAGTAGAACAGGATGAGGGAGGAATTGGTCAGCATGGACTGGGAGTACAGAACAGTAAGGAACAGTGGAAGACTTTCAGAGATTTTTCACAGTGCTCAACAAAAATATATTCCCATTAAAAATAAGGACAGTAAGAGAGAGAAGAGTCAGCCTTGGTTAACCAAGGAAATAAAGGAAAGTATGAAATGAAAAGCTCGTGTACAAAGTAGCCAAGAGTAGTGGGAAACTGAAAGATTGGGAAAACTTTAAAAGGCAACAAAAAACAACTAAATGGGAAATAAGGAAAGAGGAGAAGGATTGTGAAGGTAAATTAGTACAAAATATAAAAATAGATGGCAAAAAATTTATAAACATATAAAACGGAAGAGAGTGGCTTGAGTCAACAAAGGTCCCTTGGAAGATGAGAAAGGGAAATTAATATTGAGTAATGGGGAAATGGCCAAGGTGTTGAACAAATATTTTGTGTCCGTCTTCCCAGTGGAAGACACGTCCAGCATGCCAGAGTGGTGATAGGGAGGTGAGGGCCTCGATAAAATAATCGTTACAAAAGAGATAGTTATGAGCAAACTAATGGGACTGAAAGTGGACAAATCCCCTCATCCTGATGGGATGCATCCCAGGGTGCTGAAGGAAACAGTGGGAGTTATAGTCGATGTGTTGGTAGTCATGTACCAAAATTCTTTGGACTCAGGCAGGTCCTAGCAGATTGGAAGAGAGCAAATGTCATGCCACTTTTTAAAAAGGGCCAGTCAGCTTAACGTCTGTAGTCAGGAAAATGGTTGAAGCTGTCATTAAGGATGAAATAGAACAAAGGGGTTCTATCAGGCAGATGCAGTATGGATTTTATTTTTAAATGGCAGGTCTTGTTTGACAAACTTGCTGGAGTTCTTTGAGGATATAATGGGTGCTGTAGATGGAGGGGAACAGGTTGATGTGGTATATTTGGATTTCCAGAAGGCATTTGATAAGGTGCTGCACAGGAGACATCAATAAGATACAGATGAATGGAGTCAGGGGGAAGTACAGTGGCATGGATTGAGGATTGGTTAACTGACAGAAGGCAGAGAGTCAGGATTAATGGGTGTTTTTCTGATTGGCAGACAGTGGTAAGTGGGGTGCTGCAGGGGTCGGTGCTGGGCCCGCAGCTGTTCACCATTTACATGGACGATTTGGAAGAGGGGACAGAGTTTAGCGTAGCCAAGTTTGTGGATGGTACTAAATTGGGTGGAAAAGCAAATTGTACGGAGGATGTGGAGAGGCTGCAGAAGGATATAGCTCAGTTAGGTGAGTGGGCAAAGATCTGGCAGATGGAGAACAATGTTAGTAAATGCGAGATCATCCACTTTGGCAGGAAAAATATTATTTAAATGGTGAAAGACTGCAGCATGCTGTAGTGCAGAAGGACTTGGGAGGGCTTGTTCATTAATCGCAAAAAGTTGGGTTGTAGGTACAACAGGTGATTAAGAAGGCAAATGGAATGTTGGCCTTCATTGCTAAAGGAATTGAATTCAAGAGCAGGGAGGTCATGCTACAACTATACAAGGTACTGGTGAGGCTGCACCTGGAGTACTGTGTGCAATTCTGGTCTCCGTACTTGAGGAAGGATGTACTGGCCTTGGTGGCAGTCCAGAGAAGGGAGGAGAGACTAAATCGCCTGGGATTATACTCACTCAAATTCAGGAGAGGAGATCTTATAGAAACATATAAAGAGAGGACAAAACCTCAAGATTTAGGGGAGTAGATTTAAGATGGAGATGAGGAAAAGCTGCTTTTCCCAGAGAGTAGTGAATCTGTGGAATTCTCTGCCCAGGGAAGCAATTGAGGCAACTTCATTAAACATATTTAAGGTTCAGTTAGATTTTTACATAATAAAGGAATTAAGGGATATGGGGAAAAGGCAGGTAGGTGAAGTTGAATGGCGAAGCAGGCTCGACAGGCTGGATGGTCGACTCCTCTTCCTATTTCGTATGTTCTTATGTAAATCCAACTTCCTTTTCCAAACAAGGAGAATTTAATTGTTGACAGCTGGGGGGCACAGTTGACGTAATGGATGCCACAACACTATTACAATGCCAGCAATTGGGACTAAGGTTCAAATCCCACACTGTCTGTGTGTTTCCTCCGGGTTCTCTGGTTTTCTCACACTCAAAATGTATAGGGGGTGTAGGTGTAATTGGGCAGTGCAGGCTTGTGGTTCGAAAGGGCCTGTTACTGTGCTGTATATTTAAATTTAAAATTTATTTGTCTTGCATCTGTTATCACAAAGATTCATCTTTAACCTGGCTCCATTGCTTGATGGTTTGGTCAATAGTTTTATCCATGTCTAAATGTCTGGACTGCCTTCCCAAACAGATGTTTGGAAGACTTGTTATCAGGCAGACACTGAAGGGCTAAGTCAATGCTCTAGACATTAAAATTGAGCTCTGCAAAGACTACACAGATTTGCTCTTTATGTTGTAAACCCAAAGAAGGTTTGCGAAATTAGGGAAGGTCCCTGCTCCAGATTTGATGGTATTTAATGTTGGTTCAAAGCAGCTGATGTTGAGCATTAATAAGCTGGAAAACGAAAATGCAATTTTGGATTGATATCACCAGGATTGGTACAGGTATATTTTAGTTGATAAATTTGGCTTTTCTAATCTGGTTTTACATCCTTTGTGTAGGCTAACCCTGACCCTAACACTTGTTTGGGAGTTTTTGGACTCAGTCTGTATACCACTGAGCGAGATCTGCGAGAAGTGTTTTCGAGGTATGGCCCCCTCGCAGGTGTTAATGTTGTTTATGATCAACAATCAAATCGCTCCAGAGGCTTTTCCTTCGTCTACTTTGAGAATGTTGATGACGCTAAAGAGGTAAGAGTATAAATGAAACCTCGTTGAAAATCTTCAGGAGAATCACTTGATTGACAGTTTGCACTATTAAGACTTTATGTATAATTAAACTGTTGTATAGCCTGTCTTTTTATTTTCATTAAATTTCATATTACAGTAGTCAGTCACCTCCTACCCCACCCCCTTAATCTGTGGAGGATATGTTCCAAGACCCTAATCAATGTCTGAAACCATGGATAGTACCAAACCCTATATATACTGTTTTTTCCTGCATACATACCTATGATGGTTTAATTTAATAAGAGATTAACAACAATAACTAATAATGAAATAGAACAATTATAATAATATTTATTTTTTTAAATTACTTGAACACAAGCACTGTGATACCGTGACAGTCAATTTGATGATGACCGAGACGGCTACTAAGTGACTAAAGGGTAGCGTAAATAGCATGGATACACTGGACAAAGGGATGATTCCCATCCTGGGAGGGACAGTATGAGATTTCATCACGCTACTCAAAATGGCATGCAATTTTAAATGTTTGAATCATTTATTTCTGGAATTTTCCATTTAATATTTTCAGACTGTGGGTAACTGAAACTGCGGATAAGGGGAGACCACTGTATATTTATTTTTTCTCTGCCAGGCTAAAGAACGTGCAAATGGAATGGAATTAGATGGGCGCAGGATCCGTGTTGATTTCTCCATTACTAAAAGAGCTCATACACCTACCCCTGGAATCTATATGGGAAGGCCGACCTAGTAAGGCAACACATTTATACGGTCTAGCCAAAATATTAGAAATCGAAGAATGATCGTGATAAAAATTATGCCAATTAAGTAAAAATGAAAAGGAATATTGACTATAAATGTAATTATTTCTGTAGTGTATTGCAGTTTTAAGTGTTGGGCACGATTACTTTTATAAAGATGAATGGAGTATTGAAAGGCTACTTTGCACTAATGCTTTTTGTGTTAGATATACTTCCATTCTATTGTTCATAAATTCTCTTTAACCATTTACCCTCACTTTGCAGTAGTTCACGTCGCAGAGACAGTTATGACAGATATGACAGATATGACGATCGAGAGTATTACAGCAGATCCTACAGGTAGGCAGGCAGTGATTTCATTCTTTGTCGATGAATTTCCAGGATCAAAATAGAGCACGTAGCTTCAAGTGATGCCATTCAGATGCTACTTGTTAAAGTGCACCATCTTTATTTTTTAGTTTCTTCACTCTTGGGGTATCTATATAAATGCATTAGTTGTATAGTGTAATATTAAAATTATTCTCGTAGCCAAGCTGAGTGAAAATGAACTAAGAGTAACAATTTTCCAGAAGTGACAAGTTGAAAACCTAGACTAAATGTTCCCAGCTGTTCTGTTTTGGCACAGTTACATTTGGCATCAAGACCTGATCAATTGGGTCTTTTTAAGTAGAACTACAAGAAGAATATGCTGAATGTCCAGGGGTGAGTTTCCAAGGAAGGATATTATCTGGGTCTTGGTGTGAGTAGGAGATTGTTATATTTGCTCTTGTAGATCTTTAATTTTATTGGTCCCAATCACATTTTCATCAACTATTTTAGCTCTAACTTTTGGATGGTTGTTGGCAGTTCTCTCTTTGCTTGGTTCTAAAGTTCATTCATGTGACTGAGTAAAGCGTGTTCCATGAGTACAGTTAAAATAGAATGATCTTGTAAAATGATGGGATTTGTTGCAATTTTACTTGGTTACTCAGATCACATCTATCTTTCAAACCCCGATGTACAGACTGCTAGCAAAACAAACTAGGTCAGTTCGCAGAGAGATCAGGATGAGGGGGTTGATTCCCACAGTAGTGCTGCAAGACTGCTTTGACCATGAATGAACTGTTCCAGGGAGGCAGCCACCGACAACAGTCATCTAAATATAGAGGACTACATGAGCTTAGTGACTGACTACATCAACAATTGCATTGAGGATGTCACCAAGATCAAAATCTCCACAACCAGGGCTAACCAGAAAACCTGGTTGGATGCAGAGGTCCAGGCCCTTCTCAGAGTTCATGATGCTGCCTTCAGGACAGGAGATAGGATGGCTCTAAGATCAGCCAAAGCTGAACTCTCCCATGCAATCCAGAAAGCAGAGCAAACAGACGGTTATGTGACACGAGGGTCATGTGGCAAGGGATCACAACTATAACAGATCATGTCAACTTTGCGAGTTAAGGACAATGATGTTCCCTTCCGGACAGACTGAACATTTTTATGCACAGTTTGATAAGAACAGGATGATGCCAAAGAAAGTACCATGTCCCCCAATGAATGGAATCCATGCATAGCTGTGGCCAAAGTGAGGAGAACCTATCCAAGGGGAACCCACATAAGATGGTGGGACTAGACAATATACTTGGACGGGTACTGAAGTACTGCACAGACCAACTGATGGCAGTCTTTACGGACATCTTCAACACCTCACTGCAGAAGTCCATTGTTCCCACAGGTTTCAAGACAGCCATCATCATCCCTGTACCCAAAAGGGTGGCAGTAACAGCCTCAATGACTACTGCCCTGTGGCACTGACATTTACCATTATGAAATGTTTCAAGCATTTGGTGATGGAACAAATCAAAGCACACGTCCCAGAGATGCTAGACCCATTTCAATTCACCTATAGCAGAAACTTCCCCAGATGATGCTATAGCCTTGTTCCTTCACTCCATCCTGACCCACCTAGAGAACCGCACATTCATGTTCACACTACTGACCCATGACTGCATTGCCACATCCAGCTCCAACAAGTTTGAAGATGACACAACAGTCGTTGTCCTCATCAGCAACAATGATTATTTGCACTACAGAGAAGAATAGGTAGAAAATCTCATGAAATGGCGCGAAAGGAACAACCTGACCAATGTGGACAAGATGAAGGAGGTGATCGTGGACTTCGGGAGGATCAGGAACAACCGCTCTCCACTATACATCAACAACTCTCTTGGAAAGCACCAAGTTCCTTGGAGTTTACTTAATTAGTGATCTATCGTGGACATGCATCTCACTTGTCAGGTGCAACAGTGACTGCACTTCCTGAGAAGACTGAAGCGGGCAAGGCTCTTCGACAGGAGCTCTATCAAAAGAGTGTCCTGGCTGGCTATGTTGCAGTGTGGTGTAGTTGCTGCAAAGAAATGGATAGGAGGTCAATCCACAGGACCATAAGAGTGGCACAGAAGATCATTGGAGTCCCTTTCCACACCCACCCTCCCCAATCAATGTGATCTACCAGATCGTTATCTAAAGAGGGCACTCAAATCATTGAGAACCCCTTGCAGCCCGCACACAGCCTCTTTCAGCTCTTCCCATTGGGGAAGAGATGCAGGAGGATCAGAGCCAGCACCACCAGGCTGAGGAACAGCTTCTTCCCACAGGCAGTGAGAATGGCGAATGACCCAAGGAACTGCTCACACGAACCCTCGGAGAGACTTTCATATTCATGAAACAATCATAGAATTGATTTTTGTGAGGAAGTTTGAAGTAATTCAGTAACAAGAATGTTATGATTTCCGACGTTCCTTTTGGCACAAGAACTGCTTCTGCTTTTTGAGAAACCATTGATGGTGCATGTCTTCTGAGAATGATTAACATTGTTCATTATCAGTTTATGGTTTGAAGACTCGCCTCAAGTATAATTTTGGATCTTGATATTTTTCCAATGTCTTCCACAATAGTTAGACTCCAGAATTGATAGACGCTTGCAAAAGTCACCAATAACTTGGAATTGCGTATATCAGCAGAATTCAAGCAAAAATCACAAATATTGTGGATCTTCCTTGTGCAGACGTTAAACTTGGTTGTGATGACCGAATTGCGAAGCTCCAATCCAAAAGACTAAATTGAAGGATTATGAACATAAAGCATAAAACAGTTAATAACCAGCAAAGGAAACTGGTTATCTTAATGGTACAATTTACATACTAGATATTTCAAAGTTTTGAAGGGAAATTTATTTTGGGCTGTGAGTGTTTTGTGGTGTGAGTGTGAGCATCAAATTCAGACTTGTTTGTTATTTTGCAGAATTGGTCTTCAAGACTAAATGCTGAGTCTTAGACACCCTTGTATGTTGGTTCCAATTGCTGGAATTTGTGTTTTAGTGGACTAATGCTCTTCCACAACAATCTTGTGATTGAGTGTGTGACAATGGAGGGAACTAATCAGCATCCTGTATGAATTTTGTTTGCCTCATTGATAATGAGGATTTTTCCTTTAAAACATCAACAAATTTTAGCACTGCATTCCCTAAGCTGTTGACCTAAACTTCATTGTTTGACTGCAAAATTACCAATATTCATAGTATTCTCAAATGTTTAACTTTCATTCAGATAGCTTTATTTTTGCACAAGATGTATTTTTTGAGTCCAGTTCAGTGTAGTTATGTTTTCAATAACTCATGTTTTCAATAAATTTAATCTTGAGAACAGAACAAAATTTGAATCCTTTAACAGATCATTTTTCAAAATCGCAACTTTCACTTGGAAATTTGCCACTTTGTATTTCAAACTAAGCTTGAATGCCTTAATGAAATCCTTTTCACTTGGAAGGGATTGTTTATATACTTTAGCAAGATGCGCTATACATTTTTTTTCTAAACAATAAGTTTGTATCTGCCATTCATAAGAGTTGGGAACCTACTGTGTCAGCACATGGTTATTGAGGGTCACAGTATTTACAGCCTGAAGGACAAAATATCTAAAAACAGGCAAAATATTGCCAATGTTGGAAATTTGAATTAGTCTTTTTGACATTTGATTAAATGTCCTGTGGTCTTTTATCTCCCTTTGCCACATACAAAAAAAGTAGGTGTTTTAGGTGAATATTTGACTAGTTTTTGCCTATCTACTATAATTGTAAATGGTACCTGTTAACTTGCAATTGATTTTTGATCTGAAGTGAATTGGTCAGGTAAATAAAACAAAGCAGACTTTCCAATTTGAATATCATAGGACTTTCATTATTGCAATTGAGTAATCTTCAAAATGTGATATTTAGTCCACTCCATCTGTAACTATTCCAGGTCATTATACCAGCAACTGAATGCATTTTCCAGACACAGACACAAAATACTTCATTTAAAATGTTAATTCAGTTGTATAGATTGTGAATATTGTTTTAAATTAATATGTGCATATTAAAAATATGTATTTATAGTTTTATTTAATATACTTGTTAATGTGTTTACCAAATTTCACATAAGTAAATCTGAGTTTGAATAATATTACAATGTTTTAATATGTGGCTAGTTACAATTTTGTGTTGATAAAATAGGTACTTTTTATTACTGTGAAGCTTTTGGTATTGCATTTTCCCCTAACTATAATTTGCTACAATGTTTCAACATACCTGTTTTAGTTTCCTTTCATTTTATTTTATTTCATTTCATTTTATTTTCATTCTACTGGAGAAACAAGTACATTGGAGCTGTTCGCATGAAATTTCATTGGATGGTCTGCTGATTTTCTGTATTTGTCTCATTTACTTTGTTGCAATTGTACTGATGTATGCTTTCTAGCATCAGACAAAGTTAACAGCTCATAAGCACTATTTACGTAATGAAATACAAATGGAAGGCTTTGTTTCTTTACTATTCCCAGCTAAATGCCATGTTCCTTTAGTTTGGGGTGTGTTCAGACACTCTCATAACCTACCTTAATATTTCTTTGTTTCCAGAAGACGTTCCCCCTCTCCCTATTACAGCAGGGGTGGTTATCGTTCTCACTCCAGGTCACGCTCCTACTCACCACGTAAGTACAGGTTATCGCTCATTGCAAAATGTATGGTTGTCAGATTTAGGAGGTTCTCAATTGTTAATGGGGATAAAAGGACATAATTTTTGAAAAGAAGCATGAATGATATGTGGTAATCGTTGTACACTATAGAAATACCTTGCTATTTAATATTTAATTTAAATATTCAGCTCAATAATAGAGCATTCTGGCCTACAAGACCATGCTGCCCAAATACACCTATTAACTTACAGACCCTGCACATGTTTGGAGGGTGGGAGGAAATGGGAGGACCTGGAGAAAATATACACAGGTCTAGGGTAGAACGTGCAACTCCTTGCAGACAGCACTAGATTCAAACCTGAATTGCTGGCATTGTGATAACTGCTACTCTATCCATTTCCCCAGCATTACACCCATAGGTTTTCATACTACCTTAAACTTCTGCTGTGAGCTGAAGAAATTAACAACTTTTTGCTCTGAACTGGGTCGAATTCTTTTCATTGTCATGATGGGACAGGCAGTTGTCATAATTGTCCTTGAGAATGGCCTGGTATCATCTTCAGTTGTTGCAGTCGGGTGATGGTGGTCACGATGATGGGGAATTTAAACCCAGCCATAATAAATGGAACTTAATATATTTCACCAACCTGGGGAGTTGTGCCACTGAGACACAAGTAGAGCTGTTGATGCAAAGTCTGGTGATACAATGGGTTGCAGGTACAGAGAAATTCTTGGTAGGGTGAATGTAGGCGGGTTCTTGAAACTCTCAAGGCATAGAGATGAAATAAAAGGTGAAAATTTTATGAGATCGTCTACTTTGCCAGAAGAGGATATTTTAATTTTTAAATATGGACACATCTGTGGGAAGAGAAACACCTGATGTTTCCATTGGGTCAGTCCCCTAACCCTGCAGCTTTCCTGGCATCTTTTGTCTCCATTTCAGTTCTGATGAAAGGTTTCCTGTTGATGTGACCTGACTGGTTGAGTATTTTTCTGTTTTTGTTTTCAATTTTGAGCATCTATTTTTGCTTATTTTCATAGTGTTTTAATTTTTAATTGGTTTGGTTTTGAGAAGTGGTGTTCACATGGACCTGGGTGTTCTGTGCACACACAACCCAAAATCAGCAGTAAGTGATTATGAAGCCTAACAGAATAGTGGCCTTGATTGCAAAAGGATTTGAGTACAAGATTCAAGACATCTCACTGCAATAAGAGTCCTGTACAAGTATCCTTGAAATGTTGCGTAGAGCAGCCATTCTCCACCTTTTTTCAGCAATTCCACACACCCCCCCCCGCAGGACTCTAATCAAAGTTTATGGGCCCCTTCCCTGGGAAGCAGTCAAGTTTTGGTTTCTTCATACTTCTACTGACTACATAGAAATTTTTGTGTTGTTTGAGGTGAAAAGAAACCAAGGCTTTTGCTTACTACCTCGGGGGGGGGGGGGGGAGGGGTGGCAGTGGTGCTGGTGCGTAGAGCCCTGCTAAAAATGACTGGTGCATGTGTCTGGACTTCTGAAGGATTTGCTTGCAGTAATTAATTCAAAATTAATTCCCGTGAGGGGTGATGGTTGTTAACTTGGGGAGGATGAAAGACTCTCCAGCATCATCCTTTGTCCCACTGCCAATCCAATGTTGTGTTCAGTTGACAAGATTGCCCTGAATCACGTGAGATAGTCTCTAGGCAAGCCAGTCATGCGGAATCTTGTCATGACCATTTCTACAGTGTCTACGTTGATTTAGAGCTAGAGGGGACACGAGAAGACCTTGGAAAATAGGATTAAGAAAAACCCATGAAGTACAGAAGAATGACTAGAGTGAAGGCAGGACTGAAATAAAGGGGAGAATGTGCCTGTAGGTAGGGAAGGTCCTTGGTGAATGCATTGCTTCATTGTTCTCCAAGAGAGGGAGACCTTGATGAATGTGATATCAGCATAAAAGAGACTAATGGTGCTGGAACACATTGAGGTTAAGAAAGAGGTAGAGTTGGAGATTCTGAAAAACAGGATAGACAAGTCCCCGAGGCCAAAAGGAATATACCCCAGAAGTGAGGGAAGAGATTGCTATAGTGTTGACCACGATCTTTGCATTCTCCCTGGCTACAGGAGTAGTATTGGAGGATGGCAAAAAAAAAATCTCTTCTTTAAGAAAGAGGAGGATAATCCTGGGAATTAGAGGCCATTGAGTCTTGCATCAGCGGTGGGCAAACTATTAAAAAGGATTCTAAAGGACACAATTTACAGGCATTTGGAGAAACTGTCTTATTAGGGATGGTCAGATTGGCTTTTGGTTGGAGGAAGAGGTGCAGATCTTGCCTCACGACCTTAATTTAGTTTTTTTTAAGGAGATAAAACAGAAATTGATGATGACAAGTGGTGGAACCCTTGCTCTGAGATGTTTATGAATGACTTGGATGAGGAAGTGGGGATAAAGAAGATAGAAATAGGAGAATAAGGAAAATGTTGGATGTTGTAGGAATGTTGTAGGAATGTTGTCTGGTAAAGAGTTGAAAATAAGAAAACAGAAATGGAAAAGGAGGAAAGGTAATGATGGAAAAACGGAAAGAGAAGATAAACAAAATATAAAATGGCTACGCTGAACTATATGACTCTAAATATTAATGGAATACATAACCAAATTAAAAGGAAGAAACTACTAAATTTACTGAAAAAGGAAAAAATAGATATAGCATTTGTCCAAGAAACACATTTAACTGAATTGGAGCACAAGAAATTAAAGAGAGATTGGGTAGGACATGTAACAGCAGCATCGTATAATTCAAAAGCAAGAGGAGTGGCTATATTAATTAGCAAAAATGTGCCATTTAAAATAGAAGAGGAAATAATAGATCCAGCAGGGAGATATGTTATGATAAAATGTCAGATATATTCAGAGCTTTGGAATCTACTTAATATATATTCACCTAACGAAGAAGATCAAAAGTTTATGCAAGATATCTTTTTGAAGGTAGCTAATACGCAAGGGAACATACTAATAGGAGGGGATTTCAATCTGAATTTGGATCCAAATATGGATAAAACGGGGAAAAAAATTAACAGGAAGAACAAAGTAACCAAATTTATAATTAAATCAATGCAAGAAATGAAACTTGTGGACATATGGAGGAAACAAAACCCAAAAGAAAAGGAATACTCATACTACTCGACTAGACATAAAACATACTCAAGGATAGACCTATTCCTGTTATCAGCCCACATACAAGGGAGAGTTAGGAAAACGGAATATAAAGCTAGACTATTATCGGACCACTCACCCCTGTTATTGGCAATAGAGCTAGAAGACATCCCTCCAAGAATGTATAGATGGAGATTAAACCCCATGCTACTTAAAAGACAGGATTTTAGAGAATTTATTGAAAAACAATTAAAAATGTACTTTGAAGTAAATACGGAATCAGTGGAAGATAAGTTTATACTATGGGACGCAATGAAAGCATTCATTAGAGGGCAAATAATAAGTTATGCAACCAAGATGAAGAAGGACTATAATCAGGAAACAGAGCAGTTGGAAAGGGAAATAATAAACATAGAAAAAAAATTAGCAATAAAGGAAGATACAACCAAAAGAAGAGAATTGGCGGATAAAAAAATAAAATATGAAACATTACAAACATATAAGGTGGAGAAGAATATAATGAAGACAAAACAGAAATATTATGAACTAGGGAAAAAAACACACAAAATCCTAGCATGGCAGCTTAAGACAGAGCAAACTAAGAAAATGGTATTGGCAACAAGGAAAAAAGACAAACAAATTACATATAATCCAAAAGAAATTAAGGAAAACTTCAGAGAATTCTATGAACAATTATACCGAACCGAAAACGAAGGGAAAGAAGGGAAAATAGATGAATTTTTGACTAAAATTGAACTACCAAAACTACAAATAGAGGAACAAAATAAATTAACAGAACCATTTGGAACAGTAGAAATACAAGAGATAATAAAAAATTTACCAAATAATAAGACACCAGGAGAGGATGGACTCCCAATAGAATTCTACAAAACATTTAAAGACCTAATAATACCGCCCCTCCTGGATGTAATCAACCAGATTGATGAGACACAAAACTTACCAGATTCATGTAAAACAGCAATAATTACAGTGATACTAAAACAAGGGAAAGATCCACTCTCACCAGCGTCATATAGACCAATATCTTTGCTAAACACAGATTATAAGATAATAGCTAAACTATTAGCGAACAGATTAGCAGAACAGGTACCGAAAATGGTAAATTTAGACCAAACTGGATTTATCAAAAAAAGACGCACAACAGACAATATTTGTAAATTTATTAACTTAATTCATGCAGTAGAAGGAAATAAAGCACCGGCAGTAGCAGTTGCTTTAGACGCAGAGAAGGCCTTCGACAGAGTAGAATGGAATTACTTGTTCAAAGTATTGCAAAAATTCAGTTTACCGGAGAAGTATATTAATTGGATTAAAGCATTATATAAGGGACCGTTAGCGAAAGTGACAGTAAATGGACATGTATCAAAGCAATTTAACTTAAGCAGGTCAACGCGGCAGGGATGCCCACTATCACCATTATTGTTTGCGCTAGCTATAGAACCACTAGCAGAATCGATAAGAAGAGATAAGAATATAAAAGGAATAAAAATAAAAGACAGGGAATATAAAATCAGTCTGTTTGCGGATGATGTGATAGTGTACTTAACAGAACCAGAACTATCAATAAAAGAACTATATAAGAAATTGAAGGAATATGGAGAAGTGTCGGGATACAAGATAAACGTAAATAAAAGTGAAGCAATGCCTATGAATAACGCGGATTTCTCAAAATTTAAGGAGGAATCCCCATTCAGATGGCAAACGCAGGCAATAAGATACCTAGGTGTGCAAATAAACAAAAATCTAGGCCAATTATATAAACTCAATTACAATCCACTAATGAAAAAATTACAGGACGATTTAGAGCATTGGAAAGAGCTACCACTAACACTGATAGGAAGGATAAACTGTATTAAAATGAACATTTTTCCAAGGATACTATACTTATTTCAGGCATTGCCAATACAACTGACAGAAAAATTCTTCAAAGAGTTAAAGAAAATAATAAGGAGATTTTTATGGAGAGGGGGGAAACCGAGGATAGCACTAGACAAATTAACAGAATGGTATAAACAAGGAGGCTTACAATTGCCAAACTTCAAAAATTATTATAGAGCCGCACAATTAAGGTACCTATCAGATTTTTATCAAACAAGGGAAAAACCAGACTGGACGAGACTAGAATTAGATAAAATAGGGGAAAAGATACCTGAACACATATTATATAAATGGGACGAAAAATTGGTACAACATAGAACTTCTCCAGTATTACACCATCTCCTCAATATATGGAAGAAGATTCATGTAGAAAGAAATAAAATAAATTACCAAATACCAAAACTAATATTGACGCAAAATAAGCTACTCCCTTTTACAATAGACAACCTTGCCTTTAGAAAATGGGAAAAAAAAGGGATTAAAAGAATAGAAAATTGTTTTTCAGGAAGTAGATTCTTATCCTTTGAACAAATGAGAGATAAGTACAATATAACGGGAGATACAGCGCTGGCATATTACCAACTGAGATCCTACTTGAAAGATAAATTAGGAAGCAACTTGAGTTTACCAGAGGGAAGTAACCTTGAATATGTGATTACAGATACAATGTTAATCAAAAGATTTATAAAAAATATGTATATTAAACTGCAAGAAAAGGAAAATGAGGAAACAAATGGTAAAACTAAACAAAAATGAGAACAAGATTTAAATATAAAGATAAAAAAGGAAACATGGGAGAAGTTATGCTCTGGAACGATGAGAAATACAATAAATACGAGGCTGCGTATGATACAATATAATTGGTTACACAGACTATACATTACACCGCAAAAGTTAAATAAATGGGACCCAACAGTATCTGATAGATGTTTTCGATGTAAAAAAGAAAGGGGAACAACAATTCATGCAATCTGGACATGTGAGAGAGTAGAAAAATTTTGGGATGATCTCAATCAGATATTAAATAAAATAACAGAAAACAATATACCAAAGAATCCAGAGATCTTTCTCCTAAGTAACATAAAAAATAAAGAATTTGGAATTGACTTGGAGGATGCACAAAAAAGATTTGTTAAGATAGCCCTAGCTGTAGCAAAAAAATGTATTATGTCAACCTGGAAATTGGAAGATAATTTGAAAATACAACAATGGTATATAGAAATGAATAAATGTATTCCATTAGAAAAAATAACATATAGTTTAAGAAATAATATTGAAATATTCGAACAAGTATGGGAGCCTTACATTAAATACAATAGCGAAAACCTACCGGGAACAAACATTACCTAAGTTGATGGAAGGAGAAGAGAAGAAAAGAATGGACTCAGTAGAATTTCTGGTGTATTTTTGTTGAATGACAACATTGTCTAACTGAATTAATGCAACCTAGATTGTATAACTAAAATGGATGAGAGGGGGGGGGGATGGGGGGGTGGCTTGGGAGGAGGGAGGGGGGAGGGAGAAAAAGTCACTGTAAATGTGTGGAAAAGAAAAAGTGTATATCATGGCTATTGTGATTTATGGTGTGAAAAATAAAAAATTTAAAAAAAAAAAAAAAAAAAGATGAGGAAGTGGGGGTGGGTCACTAGTTTGGAGATGACGTGAGGTTTGGTGTGTTGTGGAATGTGGTTGGCAAGATGTAGAGTTGGGTGGTGAACTGGCAGAAGAAGTTGAATCCTGAAAATTGTGAAGTGCTCCACTTTGAAAGTTTGAACTTGAAAGTTGAGTACACGGTTAATGGCAGGATCCTTTAGCATTGTGGAGGAACAGAAGGATCTTGGGTCCAAGTCCAAAGGTTCTTGGTTTTATGTGCAGATTGATAGGATGGTTATAAAGGTGTATGGTGCTGGTCTTCATTAATCAAACGAAGTTGGAGAGCCATGTGGGAATGTTGTAACGATAAAACTCTGGTTAGACCACACTTCTAGTGTTGTAATAAATGCTGGTTATATTCTTTTTTCTTTGGCTTGGCTTCGCGGACGAAGATTTATGGAGGGGGTAAAAAGTCCACGTCAGCTGCAGGCTCGTTTGTGGCTGACAAGTCCGATGCGGGACAGGCAGACACGATTGCAGCGGTTGCAAGGGAAAATTGGTGGGTTGGGGTTGGGTGTTGGGTTTTTCCTCCTTTGCCTTTTGTCAGTGAGGTGGGCTCTGCGGTCTTCTTCAAAGGAGGTTGCTGCCCGCCAAACTGTGAGGCGCCAAGATGCACGGTTTGAGGCGTTATCAGCCCACTGGCGGTGGTCAATGTGGCAGGCACCAAGAGATTTCTTTAGGCAGTCCTTGTACCTTTTCTTTGGTGCACCTCTGTCACGGTGGCCAGTGGAGAGCTCGCCATATAATACGATCTTGGGAAGGCGATGGTCCTCCATTCTGCAGACGTGACCCATCCAGCGCAGCTGGATCTTCATAAGCGTGGACTCGATGCTGTCGACCTCTGCCATCTCGAGTACTTCGACGTTAGGGGTGTAAGCGCTCCAATGGATGTTGAGGATGGAGCGGAGACAACGCTGGTGGAAGCGTTCTAGGAGCCGTAGGTGGTGCCGGTAGAGGACCCATGATTCGGAGCCGAACAGGAGTGTGGGTATGACAACGGCTCTGTATACGCTTATCTTTGTGAGGTTTTTCAGTTGGTTGTTTTTCCAGACTCTTTTGTGTAGTCTTCCAAAGCCGCTATTTGCCTTGGCGAGTCTGTTGTCTATCTCATTGTCGATCCTTGCATCTGATGAAATGGTGCAGCCGAGATAGGTAAACTGGTTGACCGTTTTGAGTTTTGTGTGCCCGATGGAGATGTGGGGGGGCTGGTAGTCATGGTGGGGAGCTGGCTGATGGAGGACCTCAGTTTTCTTCAGGCTGACTTCCAGGCCAAACATTTTGGCAGTTTCCGCAAAGCAGGACGTCAAGCGCTGAAGAGCTGGCTCTGAATGGGCAACTAAAGCGGCATCATCTGCAAAGAGTAGTTCACGGACAAGTTTCTCTTGTGTCTTGGTGTGAGCTTGCAGGCGCCTCAGATTGAAGAGACTGCCATCCGTGCGGTACCGGATGTAAACAGCGTCTTCATTGTTGGGTTCTTTCATGGCTTGGTTCAGCATCATGCTGAAGAAGATTGAATCAATCTTCGTTGGTTATATATCTTTACCATAAAGAACATTGTATTAAACTTGTATTGTTTAGTTCTGGGTGCTTCATTACAGGAAGGATGTGGAAGCTATGAAGAGGGTGCAGATGATATTTACCAGGATACTGCCTGGATTGGAGAACATGTCATGAAGAAAGATTGGACGAGCTAGGGCTTTTCTTTGTGGAGCCACTGAGGATGAGAGGACATCTAATAATTGTATAAGATTGAGAGCCTAGAGTCCAGATTACAGATCTGTACTTGTGGCAACCTTGCTTTTCTCTCTTTTCACTCCCATGAACTCAATGAAAGGCTTTTCTTTACAATGTACCTTTTTCCCAGGACAGCAGTGATCAATATCAGAGAGGATCTGTTTCAGTGAGTGAGAGGTAAATTTAGGGGAGGTGTCAGAGATAGGTTTTATTTTTACACGCACTGGTGGGTGCCTGAAACACATTTCCAATTATGTTAGTGGAGGCTGATACATTAGGGATGTTTAAAAAGCTCGTAGATTGACATATGGATGTTAGAAAAATAGAGGGTTGTGGGCTGTGAGGTTGGGATTGATAAGGAGTAGGCTTTCAGAGGTCAGCACAGAACTGAAAAAGCCTGTACTATTCCATGTGATTTTAATTTAACTTCAGAGGTATGCTTGGGACTTTAGAAGATCCACCAGTTAACATAATTTCAAGTGCTAATATTTTTACTGCAAGTCTGATTTCAATAGCCCGTGGTAAGAATTTAACTTGTAGCTCTGGATTTCTAATCAAATAATAGTTTCTACATTGTTACTTGTAAAGTCAAAGTTTTTACCCTGATGAATGAAAATGCTGAGAACAAGAAATATCATGAACCAGTTTAAAATCTCACTCCATGGTGCAGCAGAATTCCATGTCTGTCAAATCTTAGCAAAGAAGTTCTGCAGGAATGATTTGGTAAAAGGATGTTATGCTTGGATAGTGTTCTGCTTTGAGCTGTGGAGGTTGAATTTTGAGCTTGGGATGTTGAAGAAGGCAGTATATGCTCTGGAACAATGGAACAAAAATGTTCGCGCCATGAGCGAACAGTGTGACTATGGAAACTGCTATGTGAAATAATTTTAAAACTATACCTCTTCATTTCAGGTCGTTACTGAAGATCCCATGTATCCAAATAGTAAACTTAAGGCCAACAGACCTGCAGCTGATCTATTTGCTGAAGATTTCTTTTATATGAAATTATTTTTAGTCTTGTTTGTGTTTGGTTTTCCCCACCTTCCCCCAGTGTTTAGTGAAAAACAGTGTTCTGGTTGTACTGGGTTGTTATCAATAAAATAACTATTGTTATATTCTTGGGCTAGAACAATATGCTTTGTAATCTTGAGCAACAAAATTGTGCGTAGAGAGGAATGTAATGAAATGTTAAATGGCCATCCAGCTGAAATTCTTTCATTAAATAAAGAATTAGAAGTTTGGTGGCATAAATTAATATGGATAGGTAAAATTCAGTGTGTGCAGATTACAGATCTGTACTTGTGGCAACCTTGCTTTTCTCTCTTTTCACTCCCATGAACTCAATGAAAGGCTTTTCTTTACAATGTAAATTTAAACCCTAAATATCTTGACTGGAAAAACAACACTATATTAGAAGTGATATATGAACAAATTCTTAATCACATAAAATGAATGGAATTTTGAGTGTTTTAAAATTCGACAGATGAAATTTAGGCATCATTTTCAAAAACATTGGGGAAATGCAGCATTTGCTCAACCAGGCCTCACAACTGATAGTAATTGGTTGAATTTGGTTAACTACTGGCTCTAGTTCCTTCAGGAATTTGATCTTTTATGGGGCTATTTCCGTATCCCATATGATGGTATTCATTTGTATCCACAAATCTGGATCTGGGTTCATGTTGCAAAGATTGTTCTGTTAAACAAAGATTTTGTACCAATGCACATTCTGTGGTACTGAATAGAAGTACGTGAAATACTTTTAAATATCTGAGGGAAATTCACATTAAACTTCAGCAAACACTTTGCTTTCTGTTTCTCTCGTTTGTTTTGGTAGCACTGACAACAAAGATTTTGCTTCCTGAACACTTTTGGGTGTATTTCATGGATTTTAGGCTGCTTATCTCAAAAATTGCCTTAAAAATTTCCTATCAAGTGCTTTTTTTTTTAAAGATATAACCCTTTTTTTTTGTGATTTCCTGTCATCCAAAATGTCATTGAAAATTCATTTTGTACATATGCATGTGGACTTCTTCCCTGCTGATCAGTGACGACCATGGTGAAAGGTTTCACTGGGACATGGCAACCATGGAAAAGTAGCATCAGGGCAACTGGAATCCATCAATGCTGGCCGACTACTTTTGGACACTGACACGAGAGGCATCAGATGCTGAGAACAAATGAAAATCAGCAGCAAAATATTTTTAGGTCAGTTGAACTAACGCAATGTGTCAGCGTCATTATGTGATTAAACTGGCTAAATTCAATAAAAGTTCATGTTTCTCCAAATTCCTACATGATACAGCAAATCTGAAATTATCTTTGATTTCAGCTTGAGGTATTTATCATAATCCCCATTTTTTTTTCAGGAAGCAAACCTTTTGGGGAAAGATATTTCCAGTGTAGTTTTCACTTCATCTGACCCATACTTGCAAGGGTCCCTTCTTTGTACCCTTGACTAATTGGCAGTACTTGAACCAATAATGTGATCAAATGGAGGAACAGTCCAAGTTGCCTCTACTGTGTTTTAGATCAGGCTTTGTTTACTACATGATATGATTTGATAGGATTCTAGGGCTGCAGGCTTGCAACACGTGCAGCTTTTTGATGCCCAATGCTTCCCCGTAGATGGATTTTCTCACCACATGCCCACTGTGCTGAGACAATCTGTGGAACATTAAGATTGATTCATCACCTGCTGCCAGGAAACAATCAACAAACTGAGTGGAATACCATAGAAGGAACAATATCAGCCTGTGTTCTGCAGCATTCTTAATTCATATTTTGTGCATGCAGTGCCACTTTGCCTGGTATCAACTTAACCATATAACCTAATTGAATCTTACGGACATAAACTGAATGACATATTTCCGAAAACAATGCAAACCTCTGGCTTTGAATCCCTGTGTACACAGGATCTGTGGATTTGTTTTAATGTATTTGTGTTTATAGGTGATGACTTAGCTCCATATGTCTGCATTTTCTCTTCTCCCTTAACACAATGAATATGTATAGAACAGCAGAGTCCAAAGCAAGAATTAGAAAAGAATAAAGTAAAAGTGAAGTACAGATGTGTCAGTACAAAAGAGACTGATGACTAGGTTCTAAAAGGGAATGCCGGTAGGTTTTGAAACAAGGTCAATGAAATTGTGGCACTTACCAGTATAAAGCAATCTGATTTACTGGCTGTTACCAAAACATGGTTGCAGATGGAAATTATTGAGGGTTAAATATCCAAAGGTAACAGATGATTTTGAAGCCGGGCAGGAAAATAGGGTTGGTGGGTTAGCGCCCTTAAGGATGAGATCAGGTCAATAGAGCCAATGCAAGATCTAAGGAGCAGAATGTTGAAATCAGCTAGAGATTAGAAATGGTAAGGTGAAAAAAATACCCTGCAGGGAGCAATGGCACAGGCAATAAACCAAGACTCGTGATGCAAGAAAGAAGAACAGCAGTTGTCATTGGGTGACTTTCCCTTGCACGAGGCAATTATGAGGACTTCAAAGAATGCATCCGTGATTGCTTTCTTACTGAACCTACAATGACGAAGGTAAAACTAATGATCTTGGTTAGGGATCCACTTGGAAAGAGTGATCACAATATGATTGAATTTCACATGTAAATACAGGATGCAATAGTACACTCTTAAGACCAGTGTGACACTTAACATGAGCCAACTATGGAATGAGGGAGGAACTGGCTAATGTAGTCTGTTAAAGCAGGCTACATAGTGGGATGTTTACTAAAGATCACTAGAACCACCATGACCCCTGATGATCCTCTCCTGTCAATATCCAAGCATGATAGGAGGCCTGCCTTCAAGAGAGTAGATCCAAAGATAGCATCCAGTCCGGTCAAAGAATCTGGCTGAGTATTAAAACTTTATGCTGACCAATTTACCAATGTACTCAAGGATATCTTGAACATCTCACTCTGGCAGGGTGTGGTACCCACCTGTTTCAAACAGGCGTCAATCATACCGGTACGGTGCCCAAGAAGAGTGTGGTAACCTGCCTAAATGACTTTTTGACCAGTGGTACATCAAAAGTGATGGTATTTTCAAAGGGTAGTTTTTTTTTCACACTATGCACCATATTAACCAAAATACACACAAACATTTCCCTCTTGAATATACACTGTCATTTTCTCCCCTTTTCCTCCTTCCCACCCCCCCTCCAAACCCATTAAACGTTCAACATCTACAATACAATAAACCCATTAAACAATCTCATCACACAATGAAAACAAGAAAATTGTCATCTACTTTTACCCACTGGGTCAGTTCATTTCATCGTCTTCTGTCATTTTAGGGGGTGGAGGTCTCCGGTAGGCCCTCTCTATTGTGTTCCATGTAAGGTTCCCAAATTTGTTTGAATAATGTGACTTTTTTTAATTATATGGTTTTTTTTCCAATGGAATACATTTATTCATTTCTATGTACCATTGCTGTACTCTCAAGCTCTCTTCTGATTTCCAGGTTGACATAATACATTTTTTTGCTACAGCTAAGGCTCTCATAATTAATCTTTTTTGTGCTCCATCCAAATCGAGTCCAAGTTCTTTACTTCTTATATTACTTAGAAGAAAGATCTCTGGATTTTTTGGTATGTTGCTTTTTGTGATTTTATTTAATACCTGATTTAGATCTTCCCAAAACTTTTCCACTTTCTCACATGCCCAAATTGCATGTACTGTTGTTCACGTTTCCTTCTTACAACGAAAACATCTATCTGATACTGTTGGGTCCCATTTTTTTATTACTTTTGGGGCGTGATATATAGCCTGTGTAACCAATTATATTGTATCATACATAACCTTGTGTTTATTGTATTTCTCGTTCCGGAGCATAGCTCTTGTTCCCACTTTTGTTTGGGTTTACAGCTTATTTCATCAATCTCTTTCTCTTGCAGCTTGATGTACGTGTTTGTTATAAATCTTTTAATTATCATTGTGTCTGTAATCACATATTCAAAGTTGCTTCCTTCTGGAAGCCTCAGCCTGCTTCCCAATTTGCCCTTTAAGTAGGTTTTCAGTTGGTGGTATGCAAACATTGTACTGTGAGTTATTCCATATTTGTACTTCATTTGCAAAGGCTAGTGTTGAAGCATACCAGTTCCTGTCTGAATGGCGACCTGGATTATTCCAATTCACCTATTGTAGCAATACGTCTATGGTGGATGCCATCTTACTAGCCCTACACAAAGTCTTGGAACACCTGGACAGCAAAGATACATATATCAGATGTTCTTTATCAACTACACTTAAGCATTTAACACCACCCCTTAAACCGATCAGCAAACTCCAAGTCTTGGGACGATATCCCACTGGGTAAGTCTAGTAAAGAAAATTATAAGTGTTAAAATATATGTGTATTCTTAGCAAGTTAGCTGTGGGTTGGTACAGGGTTATACACTGGTTGCAGCACATTTAGAGAACCTTACTGAGAAGAGAGTTCATTCTCAGACTCCAGGTGTCTTGGACAGACAGAGCTAATGGATTTCAAGTGGGTTTTAATTATTCAAGAACTACTGAGGAGGCCATCTTTTTAATCAAATCCACTTTAGCCTTTTGAACAGAGATGAGGTTAGAGGTTATTATAGATATGGAATGGTTTTGGAAAAGGAACAGAATTTTGGTAGAAACAAAACTGATGGTCATGTGGTTTCCAAGAATTGGGACTCGCCCCTGATGTAATGGTCACATGATTTGGAGAAATATAGTACCAAATTCAGACATTTTCAGTTAGTTTTGGAAGAGCAATTTGAAGAGTACAGAAGTCAAAACCCCTGTGACATGGGTTGAAGCCTTATGAAAGACTCGGTTGAGTTACTGTAACCAGAATTGGTGCTGTTGTGTGTTACTCCTGGGAAAGGTGGAACACAGAATCAATGGGTTTTAAATAAGGAAGACTACTTTGCTGTCTCTTTGGAAAAGAGGACAGATTTCTACTGGGTCTATTTTTGTATGGCCACTTCATTTAACCCTGATCTAGTTTGTGACATCATGGAAGAAGATAACAACATTGAGTAAAGCGACCTGAATATATGATGCTTAATGGTGCTTTATAATTATTTCTGAACTGAGAATTGAAGACCTTAAAGCAAGACTAAAATGATGAACTTCTAAAGAAGTTCTAATCTCACACACTCACTCACATGTGTATAGTGGGGTTAAATTTAGAGTTAAGTAAGTCTAATGATAAGAAATCTTATGTTGTTAATAATTTCAAATTATTATTTTGAATTTACCATTGTCTGGTGGATTTTTCATTGCTGTTCTTGTGTTAATGCTGACAAAGTCCTTTTGGCCCCAAGCAAAATTTAAAAGGGTTGATAGTTCATAACATTATGGTTGTACAACATCGCTATCTACAAATTCACTGACAATACCACGGTAGTGGGTTGTATAAAAAGGAGTAATGAGTCAGCATACAGGAAGGAGATTGAAAACTTGGCTGAATGGTGCACCAACAACAACCTTGCACTCAATGTCACTAAAACCAAGGAGTGGATTGTTGACTTCAAGAAGAGAAAACCATTACCAATTCACCTAACAGAGAAATTCTTCAATGGGCTAAGGAAAATAATAAGGAAATTCTTATGGAAAGGGGGGAAACCAAGGATAGCGCTCGATAAATTAACAGAATGGTACAAACAAGGGGGCTTACAGCTACCAAACTTTAAGAATTGTTATAGAGCAGCACAATTAAGATACCGATCAGATTTTTATCAAGGGAAAAACCAGATTAGAGCTAGATAAAATAGGGGAGAAGGTACCTGAACATATACTATATAAGTGGGATGAAAAGCTGATGCCACATGGGAATTCACCAGTACTGCACCATCTGCTCAACATTTGGAAGAAGATTCACGTCGAAAGGAAAAAACAAATGATCAACTACCAAAATTAATATTGACACAAAATCAACTAATCCCCTTCACAATAGATAACCTTTCCTTTAGCGATTGGGAGAGAAAAGGGATCAAAAGAATAGAAAATTGTTTTTGGGGAAATAAATTATTATCTTTTGAACAAATGAAGTGCAAATATGGTATAACTCATGGTACAATGTTTGCATACCACCAACTGAAAACCTACTTGAAGGACAAATTGGAAAGCAGACTGAGGTTACCAGAAAGAAGCAATTTTGAATATGTGATTACAGACACAATGATAATTAAAAGATTTATAACAAACATGTACATCAAACTGCAAGAGAAAGAGAACGAGGAAACAAGCTGTAAACCCAAACAAAAATGGGAACAAGATCTAAACATAAAGATAAAGAATGAAACATGGGAAAAGCTATGCTCCGGAACTATGAGAAATACAATAAACACGAGGTTACGCATCATACAATATAATTGGTTACACAGGCTATACACCACACCCCAAAAGTTAAATAAATGGGACCCAGCAGTATCAGATAGATGTTTTTGCTGTAAGAAGGAAACGGGAACAACAGTACGTGCAATTTGGGCATGTGAGAAAGTGGAAAAGTTTTGGGAAGATCTAAACCAGGTATTAAATAACATCACAAAAAGCAACATACCAAAAAATCCAGAGATCTTTCTTCTAAATAATATAAGAAGTAAAGAACTTGGACTCAATTTGGATGGAGCACAAAAAAGATTAATTATGAGAGCCTTAGCTGTAGCAAAAAAATGTATTATGTCAACCTAGAAATTAGAAGATAACCTGAGAATACAGCAATGGTACATAGAAATGAATAAATGTATTCCATTGGAAAAAATAACATATAATTTAAGAAATAACATCACGGTATTCAAACAAATTTGGGAACCATACATGGAACACAACAGAGAAGTCCTACCGCGGACCTCCACCCCCTAAAATGACTGAAGGAGAAGACAAAATGAACTGACCCAGTGTGTAAAAGTAGATGACACAATTTTCTTGTTTATTTTCATTGTGTGATGACATTGTTTAATGGGTTTAATATATTTATATGTTGAACATTGAGTGGGTGGGGAGGGAGGATGGAAAAGGGGAGAAAATGACACTGTGTATATTCAAGAGGGAAATGTTTATGTGTATTTTGGTCAGTATGGTTCATAGTTTGAAAAATTAAAAAAAGAAGGGAAGGCCAGAGGTGAATGACCCAGTGATCATTGGGGGATCAGAGCTGGAAAGAGTGACCAATTTCACTTCTTGGGAGTCACTCTCTTGGAGGATATTTCCTCAACCCAACACATTAATGGCATCATGAAGAATGCACGTCAGCACCTCTACTTCCTCTGGAATTTGCGGAGGTTTGGTATAACAAACTCTGGCAAATTTCTAGATGTATGGTGGAAAGTGAGCTGACCGGCTGCATCATGCTCTGGTTTGGGATCACCAGTACCCGCGAGTATAAAGCCCTGAGAAAGGTAATGGACAGCCCAGGACATTACAGGCAAAACGCTCTCGACAATTGAGGATGTCTACGGGGGATACTGCTGTCGGAGAGCAGCAGCAATCAAGGATCCACACCACCCAGCATGTGCTCTGTTCTTGCTGCTACTATCCGGAACAAGGTACAAGTTCCACAAGATTCACCAGGTTCACACCTCCAGCTACAGGAACAGCTCCTACCCCTCCACCTCAACAACCAACTCAATCAGGCACTCATTTAAGGATTCTTGCTTGTACAGTTCATTGTTTTTTCCCCTGTCTATATTGCACAGTTTGTTTGCATTTCTTTTTGTTTACATGTATAGGCTGTGTACAGTTTTATTGCGCTTGCCTTGCCCACAAGAAAAAGAATCTTAGGGCTGTTTATGATGCCATGTACGTACTCTGACAATACATATGAAATTTGAAATAAATTTAAAAGCCAGGACTGTAAAGATGGGGAGATCTAGTCTTGGGTAGCAAAGGAAATGCAAGAAGGTATAACATTAAAAGCTTATATAAAGTCACTAAGATTAGTGTGAAACTGGAAAATTGAAGAACTTTAAAAAGCAACTGTTACGAGCCCAGAGAACTCCAAAAACCAGCAGCAAGAGAAATTCATCAAGACAATGGTTATTTGAACTAAAATGTCTTTAATTCTCTTCAAACATAATAATATCAATATTTAACTTGTTACTATTAACCCCCTTCTAATTCTAACCCTACGTGTATGTAATGTTTTCGTGTTCAGGAAATTCTTTGTTTCACTGTCCAGTCAATCATTTTTCACTTCTTCAAGTTCACTGGTATCAGGCAACTTTCATACTGTGCACAGAATTTAATATTTATGATCTTCATCAGGCTCTGGTGCTTTAACTTAAAATGTTACCGCAAAGGAAGGTCTTTGTTGGTTTCAGAGAGAGATATTCATTGTTGGTTGGACACACAAACTGATCTCCTTCAATCAGCCACTTCAGTCTCTTGCTGAAGAAACTTGCCCCCTCGTGGGTTTTCCAAAAGATAACCTCTTCTTCCAGGTTACCACAAAGAGTTCTTTTCCCCCTATTTAAAAAAAAAACATAATAACTAACCATAGCCTCTTGTAATTGACTACAAAGGTTTAGAGTAGGCTGAACTCAAAACCCGTCTTCAACTAGCTGGTCTGCAAAACTTGCACTTTACAACACCAACTTCTGCTGTATATTGAAACTCTCCCTCTCCCCAGAGAATTATGTTTTTTTATGATCCCTCTTAGAACACAAATTTCAACTAGACTTATTAGAAAGCTGGCACTGGCCAAAGATTAATCAGTTTCTGAGCCTGGACATCTGTTCCTTTAAAGACAATAGTCTATTTCGATTCGAACTCCAGTCCAATTAACACCTACTTGTGAAGTCTTCACAGGCATTCCATGGTTTCTGTAAAGTCAATGGCAGATATGGAGTCCACACTTATGCATAGCTCTTGCATTTCAAATGAGATGTCTTTTGTGAAGTGTACCTAAACTAATACTTAAACTAAACCTCCACAATCTATACCAGTGGTTCTCAACCTCTTTTTTTCCACTCACATACCACTTTAAGTATTCCCTATGCCGTAGGTGCTCTGTGGAAAGAAAAAGTTTGAAAACCACTGTTTTAATCATACCTGATTGACTCGTTATGTGCATGGTTTCAGAACTCCAAAGGAAATGGGCCAATGACAAACTTTTCTCAAGCAAAATTTTTCAGTAGCAATTGGGTCTGGAGCAATGATTCTCAACCTTCCCTTCCCACCCGCATACCAGCATAAGCAATCCCTTACCAATCACAGAGCACCAATGGCATAGGGAATACTTAAAGTGGGTGGAAAGAAAAAGGTTGAGAACCACTGATCTACACCTTTTTAAGATATATTTAATTATAATTTTATTAACCCATTCTGTAACAAAACACAGAGCTACTGAGCAAGCAATATAGAAAGGAAATATCAACTAAGAAAGTAAACTAAAAATATAAAAAAGGTTTTTATAATTCTATAAATTAGTAAACAGTGGCTAAAGTAAACGTAGGTCGATTAGAAAATGAGATGGTGGAATTGATAAGTAATCTAGAAATAGCAGAGGCCCCGAACAACTTATTTGTCAGTCTTCACAGTGGAAGACACTGGTTACATGTCAAACTATGTTAAGGAGCAGGTGGTGGGAGGTGACACTAAAGGTAGTGAATGGCAAATTAGTGGGTCTGAAGGTAGTTAAGTCCCCCGGTCCTGATGGAATGCATCTTTGGGCACCGAAAGAAATGGTGGCAGTTACAGCAGATACATTTGTGGTCATTGCCAAATTTTTCTGGTCTCCATGCAGATCCCAGCAGATTGGAAGAAAGCATATGTAACAGTATTTTTTTTTAATATTCAGTTAACAATAGATAATTGGCTTATTTTCTGTGATAGGAAAAATGCTTGAAGAAGAAATAGTGAAGAATTTGAATAGAACTTGTTCCCTCAGGCAGTTATAACATGGATTCATGAGGGGCAAGTCATGCTTGATAAATTTACTAGAGTTCTTTGAGGATATGAGTGTATTGGATGGGAGGGGATAGGTGCACGTTGAATACTTGGATTTCTAGAAGGCATTTGGTAAGGTGCCGCATAAAAGACTAATCCATCAGGTAAATGCACGGAGTTGGTTTTCAAACTGCCTCCTATACTCACATTTCACCTTAAGTAATCCCCATGCCATAGGTGCTCTGTGATTGGTAAGGGATTACTTAAGGTGGGATGTGAGTGGAGAAAAAAGGTTGAAAACCACTGCTCCAGACCCAATCATTACTGAAATATTTTGCTTGAGAAAAATTGTCATTGGCCCATTTCCTTTGGAGTCACCTCAGCTATTTGGACAATCCCTCCATCAAGTCGGTATCTACAAGTGGAGGGTACTGATTAATTGCACAAGTCATTGAAAATTTTGTTAACACTTTGGGGTGCATTTTATGGATTTTGAGCTGCTGATCATGAATATTACCTTAAAATGCTCCTGTCATGTACCGTTTATTATATATCTAACCTATTTTTGTGATTTCCTGTCCTACAAGTATATTGCCCACAAAGAAAGTTGTTTTGGTCAATCCAAGCATGTCTGGTCATGCACTCAGTGCAGATGCTATGCAAATGTAGTCTTAGGCCTGGGCATGTTTAGTCAGGATAGATGCAGACAGGTGATAAAAGCAGCTCACATACAGGAAACAGATTGATATAGATTGAATGCATGTTGATGCACATGCTCTTCAGGCAATGGCAGAGTGAGTGTACTTAACAATAGCATTTATTGTCTTCAGGAAGATTCAAAGCAACAGAAATGTCTCGTCAATGTTGTAACAGCTGCGATACATTCTGTTACAATTGTAGCAAGTATGCACTGATGCTAAATTCAGTAAAAGTTAATTTAATAGTTCTCCAACTTCTTACGTGATACAGCATATCTGAAATTATCTTTATTGAAATGATCCTTGACGTTATCAGTGATGATGCCCAATTGTTTTTTTCAGGAAGCAACCCTTTCATTGTCAGAGCTTTTTTTGCTGAGTCAATGGCTGTTGACCCTGCCCCAACCAGTGGTTCCAGCAGGGGCCAAGCTGCTGGCGGGTCTGCATCCTTCTACAGAGAAGCAGCAGCCAACTCTGGCACCCCACACTCTCTCTGCAATCTAAACATGGTATGGGCAACACACAGCCTCTTCTTCCTGCTACCCTGCCACAGTATCAGGACCTGCATTGGACAGAGACAATTGAAAAGGATTCAGGACTGAGATGAACAGTGAACAGTCTGATGTAGGGAAGTACCACAGTGTTGTCCAGGGTTCTGGTAATCAGATCCTCGGAAGGACATAGTTGCTCAAAAGAGGGTGCAGAGAAGATACCTCCAGAGAGGGAGCATATCTGTGCAAGATACAAACATGCCGGAGAAATTCAGCAGGTGACACTGCATCCTTGGGAAGTAAAGAGGAACGAAGGTTTTAAGCCAAGCCCTTTGTCAGGCATTCGACCCCAGCATCAGCACATGTTGTTTCACTTGCAGGGACTGAAGTTGTCTAGATGTGTTTATCCAGGTTGGAGGAGTACAGCATCATGAGGGTTGAGGTAGGGTGAATAATAAGAAACATTTACACGCGGCAGAGGTGTCTGTGAGCAGAATATACAGGATTAGAGCAAAGGAGGAGAGGGCAAGAGGTGCTGTTTTCACATGAGAGGTCCACGTGAAGACATCACAGCAAGTGTCTCAACAAAGGCAGTGGAACTCCTGGGAGCTGATAAATAGGGTCCTGGATGATCCACGAGGTAGGCCCTAGTGTCGGCTTCTGGATTTTGCACAAGATCCCATGGACAGCAACAACCTCACTGGAATGTATAGAGCTCCCTCTGCACAGCAAAGTGCCCAATGCATAGGGGAGGTGATAATTAGATCATGTGACACTCGCCAAATTACCAAGGACACCTCATCTGCTCTAATAGAAAGGTTGCTAGATCTCTAACCTGAGAGGTCGAATGGGACTTCAGCTTGTTCTCAAACAGCCTTATCTACACGTCCTGCTACACAGGAGCAGCACCGAGCCCAACGATGGACCCAGCCTCCTCCCGAAAATCATACACCACCCAGTTCAAAGATAGTTTGCTCCCCACAACCATCAGGCTTGTGAATGAACCTTATGGTATTCCCCTGCTGCCCTTGCCAAGTGATCTTCTCGCTGTAACCCTCTGTAATGGTCCTCTTGCTCTATGCATCATGTTAGCATTGACTTGCTGAACCGGTCACAAGAAGGGTCCTTCTCACTGTAGCATAAGAAATAGGAGCAGGAGTCGGCCATCCAACCCATCAAGCCTGCTCTGCCATTCAATGAGATCATGGCTGAGCTGATGACAGGCTCATCTCCCTTATCCCTTAATTCCCCTACAATCAAAAATCTATCCACCCTTGTCGTAAATATATTTACCGAGGTCACCTTCAATGGGCAGCGGATTCCACAGATTCATCATCCTCTGGGAGAAACAGTTCCTTCTCATCTCTGTCCTAAATCTACAACCCTGAATCTTGAGGCTATGTCCTCTAGTTCTGATCTCCCCCACCAATGAAAACAACCTACCTACCTAGGGCAACTTCTACCTGTCATAATTTTACATGTTTCCATAAGATCCCCTCTCATTCATCTAAATTCAAGCGAGTACAGCCCCAGACGACCCAATCGCTCATCATATGCTCATGAGGTATAATGTGACGATATTGGTCTGGCATGGCTGGGTCGGGCTGTGACTCTAGGGTCAGAAAGAGTACCAGCTACAGTGCTCCCCCATGCCCTCCCCCCCCCTCCCCAACTCACTGTCTGCAGGGAACGGTGGCCTTTCCTTCTCCTTCACAGTAATTTGCAGCTTCAGTTCCACTGCATGCAGCTGCTGCATTTATATATACTCCTCGAGTGGTGGTCAGGCCTGGGGCCCTGATTCAGTCTGCACTGAAGGGTGGGCTAGGCTGACCTAACATCACATTCTCACTACCCAGCAGAAGGTTCTCACAGACCTGCCAGTTTCACCACAATGCCCCGCTCAAGTGCTGTGTTGAGAGAGCCTGCCTCTTGTCAAACCAAGGCCGCTCTCAGATGGAAAAGCTCCTGAAACACTTACTGGTGAATGGGTCTCCAGCCTTTTGTCCTGCCAAATATTTATCCTTCAATGAAGGTTCTTTAAACAGATGGGTGGCACAGTTAGCACAACACCTTGACAACGCCAGTGATCAGAACCGACGTGTGAATCTCGCACTGTTTGTCTAGAATTTGTACATTCTCCCCTTGCCTGTATGGGGTTCCCCCAGGGCTCCAGTTTCCCCCACTGTTTGAAATGTACCGAGGATGTAGGTCATCTACCAAATTGTAAGAATTATTTTAAAGCAACTCAATTGAGGTTTTTGTCCTCGCGTTATCAACGGGATAAAAAACCAGCTTGGATTCAAATAGAAATGAATAAAATTAGTGAAACTATTCTGCAGTTGATTTTGTATAAATGGAATAGTGAGTCGTTTAAAGGAACAAAAGATTGTTCCATATTGAAACATGTATTAAAAATATGGAATAGAATTCATATTAAGAGAGGAATTAAAAATGATCAATTACCAAAAATGTTGTTAAAACAAAATTAACTTCTTCCTTTTACTTTGAACAATTCTTTATTTGATAATTGGTTTAGTGAAGGTTTACAGAGAATAAAAGATTGTTTCTTAAGATCTTTTGATTAATTAAAAGATAGATACAATATACAATTTTGGTATATTATCAATTAAAAATGTTTTTGAAAAAGAGACTGGGAGCAGATTTGAGACTCCCTGAACAAAGTCAATTTGAAGCTATAATAACAGATACATTTGTTAAGAAAATTATTACAATATGTATATAAAATTACAAGAGATTGTAAAGAAAAAGGATTTATATAAATCAAAATGCAATGGGAGAAAGATTTAAATATACAAATTCAGGAGGAGATTTGGTCAAAATTATGTTCTGAAACTGTTAAGAATACAGTAAATGTTAGATATCAAATGGTTCAATATAATTTACTTCATCAATTCTATGAGACTCGAGGAGTCACGTGATGGAGTAGTGGCCGGTCAGGGAATTCCAGCTCTCTCCCGAAAAGTTAAAAAAAACACACACAAAGCACAAAGGTACAAGATTAAAATTTACAACAAAGTAAAAATAAAGGTGAGAAGAAAATGGCAGCGAAGAGAGAAAAGTCGAAAACAACAGGAAGAAAAGAGGAAGAAAGAACGTCGGAAGAAGAAGGTGAAGACCTTACCTGTCCGAAGAGGCCTGCCGCGGAGAGAGAAGCCCGCTCCCTCAGGTCAGTGGAAGTCCCGAGCTCAGGACTACAAAAATGTCTCACAGAGCCGAGTAAAAGTGCGCAATCGCGCATGAAAAAAAAACACTGACGGGAGGGGGGAACAGCTGTGGAGTCGATCTCCACAGCTGGGAGAGACACCTGCAACACAGCAGCAGGTGCAGAACACAGACAATAACGACAACAAGAATGAAGAGGGTAAAAAGAAAACAAGGAAACAACAGATAGTCAACCCAGAAGAAGAAGAAGAAAAACAGAAAGAAATGGAAGAAGAAGAGAAAGGCAAGACAATGGATATATCTTTTTTTAAACAATATATGGAATCAGTGAAAGAATGGCAATTACAAGAATTTAATGAGATAAAAAGAAGAATTAAGAATGCAGAAGAAAAAATGAGTAAAATAGAAATGGTCATGTCAGAGATAGGAAAAAGAGTGGAAAATATGGAAGAACGAGAAATAATTGTAGAAATGGAAGTAGAGGACTTAAAAGAGAAATTAGAAAAATCTAATAAAAAAGTTAAAGAGGCACATGAGCTGTTAGCTCAGAAGATAGATATAATAGAAAACTATAATAGAAGAAATAATATAAAGATAGTGGGCCTTAAGGAAGATGAAGAAGGCAAGAATATGAGAGAATTTATAAAAGATTGGATCCCCAGAGTCCTAGGAAGACCAGAATTACAGGAAGAAATGGAAATAGAGAGGGCACATAGAACTTTAGCCCCAAAACCACAACCGCAGCAAAAACCAAGATCCATTTTAGTAAAATTCTTAAGATATACAACAAGAGAAAATATATTGGAGAAAGCAATGAAGAAAGTAAGAGAAGACAAAAAGCCACTGGAATATAAAGGTCAAAAAAAAATTTTCTATCCAGACATAAGTTTTGAACTCCTGAAGAAGAGGAAGGAGTTCAATACAGCAAAAATGATCTTATGGAAAAAAAGATATAAATTTATGTTAAAGTACCCAGTGGTACTTAAAATAGTTATTCCAGGGCAACAAAACAGACTATTCTCGGATCCAGAGGAAGCAAGAAAATTTGCAGAACAACTACAAAACAAGCAGAGAGATGAAGACATGTAATGAGAGTAAAAATGACCACGAACTATATGCATGTGTGTATAGGGGTATATGTGTGTATATATATATATAGTGTGTATACATGAATGTATCCGTATTTAGAGGAAAATATACATATGAAAATTGAAATCTTTTCCGGGGGGGTGGGCTGGGTGGGGAGGAGTTACGGTCACTGCAAAATCAGTTGACGTTTGCGAGTGAATTCGCAAATCCAAATGGAGAGGGGAGATGTGGTTGCCCGACAAGGGATAAAGGGCAACTCAGGAGGGGGAGGGGAGAATGGGGTTAAAGAAGTTTTAAATAGGAGAATAAGGAAAATGTTTGATGTTTTAGAAATGTTGTCTTATAAATTGTTCAAAACAAGAAAGCAGAAATGGATAAGAAGGAAAGGTGATGATGGAGAAACGGAAAGGGAAGATAAACAAAGTATGAAATGGCTATGCTGAACTATATAACTTTAAATATTAACGGAATACATAACCAAATCAAAAGGAAGAAACTGCTAAATTTACTGAAAAAAAAAATTGATATAGCATTTATGCAAGAAACACATTTAACTGAATCGGAGCACAAGAAATTAAAGAAAGATTGGGTAGGACATGTAACAGCAGCGTTGTATAATTCAAAAGCAAGAGGAGTAGCTATATTAATTAGTAAAAATGTGCCAATTAAAATAGAAGAGGAAATAATAGATCCAGCAGGGAGATATGTAATGATAAAATGTCAGATATATTCGGAGTTTTGGAATCTACTCAATGTATATTCACCTAACGAAGAAGATCAAAAGTTTATGCAAGATATTTTTTTGAACATAGCAGATACGCAAGGGAACATATTAATAGGAGGGGATTTCAACCTGAATTTGGATTCAAATATGGACAAAACTGGGAAAAAAATTAACAGAAAGAACAAAGTAACCAAATTTATAATTAAATCGATGGAAGAAATGCAACTTTTGGATATATGGAGGAAACAACACCCAAATGAAAAGGAATATTCATATTATTCAGGTAGACATAAAACATACTCAAGAATAGACCTATTTTTGTTATCAGATCGTATGCAAGATAGAGTAAGAAAAACAGAATATAAAGCTAGAATATTATTGGACCATTCACCCTTGATATTGACAATAGAGTTAGAGGACATCCCTCCAAGAATGTATAGATGTATAGATGGAGATTAAACTCCATGCTACTTAAAAGGCAGGATTTTAGAGAATTCATTGAAAGACAAATTAAAATGTACTTCGAAATAAATACGGAATTAGTGAAAGATAAGTTTATACTATGGGACGCAATGAAAGCGTTCATCAGAGGGCAAGGAAAGATCCACTCGCACCAGCGTCATATAGAACAATATCATTACTTAACACAGATTATAAGATAATAGCTAAACTATTAGCAAAAAGATTAGCAGAGTATGTACCTAAAATGGTAAATCTAGACCAAACTGGATTTATTCAAAAAAGACGCACAACAGACAATATTTGTAAATTTATTAAATTAATTCATGCAGTAGAAGGGAGTAAAGCGCCAACAGTAGCAGTTGCTTTAGATGCAGAGAAGGCCTTTGAGAGAGTAGAATGGAATTATTTATTCAAAGTATTGCAAAAATTCAGTTTACCAGAGAAGTATATTATTGGATTAAAGCATTATATAAGGGGCCATTGGCGAAAGTGACAGTAAATGGATATATATCAAAGCAATTTAACTTAAGCAGGTCAACATGGCAGGGATGCCCACTATCACCCTTATTGTTCGCATTAGCTATAGAACCACTAGCAGAATTGATAAGAACAGAAAATAATATAAAAGGGATAAAAATAAAAGACAAGGATAATAAAATCAGTTTATTTGCGGATGATGTTATAGTATACTTAACAGAACCAGAACTATCAATAAAAGAATTATATAAGAAATTGAAGGAATATGGAGAAGTGTCGGGTTACAAGATTAACATAAATAAAAGTGAAGCAATGCCAATGAATAATGCAGATTTCTCAAAATTTAAGAAGGAATCACCATTCAGATGGCAAATGCAAGCAATAAGATACCTAGGTATACAAATAAATAAAAATCTCGGCCATCTATATAAACTCAATTATTATCCACTAATGAAAATATTACAGGACGATTTAGAACATTGGAAAGATTTACCATTAACACTAATAGGAAGGATAAACTGTATTAAAATGAACATTTCCCCAAGGATATTATACCTATTTCAGGCATTGCCAATACACTTGACAGAGAAATTCTTCAAGGAGTTAAAGAAAATAATAAGGAAATTTTTATGGAGAGGGGGGAAACCGAGGATAGCACTAGATAAATTAACAGAATGGTATAAACAAGGAGGCTTACAACTGCCAAACTTTAAAAATTATTATAGAGCCGCACAATTAAGATACCTATCAGATTTTTATCAAACAAGGGAAAAGCCAGATTGGACTAGATTAGAACTAGATAAAATAGGGGAAAAGATACCTGAACACATATTATATAAATGGGATGAAAAATTGGTACAACGTAGGAGTTCTCCAGTATTACATCATCTACTCAATATTTGGAAAAAGATTCATGTAGAAAGGAATAAAACAAATTACCAATTACCAAAACTAATATTGATGCAAAATAAGTTACTCCCTATTACAATAGATAACCTTTCCTTTAGAGAATGGGAGAAAAAAGGGATCAAAAGAATAGAAAATTGTTTTTCAGGAAATAGATTATTATCCTTTGAACAAATGAAAGATAAATATAATATAACTCAAGATACAGTGCTGGCATATTACCAATTGAGATCCTACTTGAAGGACAAATTAGGAAGCAGTCTGAGGTTACCAGAGGGAAGTAACTTTGAATATGTGATTACAGATACAATGATAATCAAAAGATTTATAACAAATATGTATATTAAACTGCGAGAAAAGGAGAATGGGAAAACAAATGGTAAAACTAAACAAAAATGGGAACAAGATTTAAATATAAAGATAAAAAAGGAAACATGGGAGAAGTTATGTTCTGGAACGATGAGAAATACAATAAATACGAGGTTACGTATGATACAATATAACTGGATACACAGGCTATACATTACACCTCAAAAGTTAAATAAATGGGACCCAACAGTATCTGACAGATGTTTTCGACGTAAAAAAGAAATGGGAACAACAATTCATGCAATCTGGACATGTGAGAAAGTAGAAAAATTTTGGGAAGATCTAAACCAGATATTAAATAAAATTACAGAAAACAATATACCAAAGAATCCAGAGATCTTCCTCCTAAGTAACATAAAAAACAAAGAATTTGGAATTGATTTGGATGGTGCACAAAAAAGATTTGTTAAGATAGCTCTAGCCGTAGCAAAAAAATGTATTATGTCAACCTGGAAATTGGAAGATAATTTGAAAATAAAACAATGGTATATAGAAATGAATAAATGTATTCCATTAGAAAAAATAACATATAGTTTAAGAAATAATATTGAAATATTTGAACAAATATGGGAGCCTTACATGAAACACAATAGAGAAAACCTACTGGGGACATTCACTACCTAAGTTAACGAAAGGAGAAGGAAATGAAAAGAATTGACTCAGTGGAATTTCTTGTTTATTTTTACTGAATGACAACATTGTTTGACTGCTTTAATGTATCTTAGATTTTGTACTTTAAATGGATGGGGGGAGGTAGGGAGGAGGGAGGGGGGAGAAAATGACACTGTATATATTTGAAAAGGAAAATGTATGTATCATGGTCAATGTGGTTTATGGTGTGAAAAAAAATTGTATTATACTCCATGAGTTAAATGGACTTGATCCTAATTATTCAACTAAGTGTTTTTGATGTGCAAAAGAAATAGGGAATTTTTTGCATTCAGTGTGGTCTTGTGAAGAAATGGAAAGGTTTTGGAATTAACTGAGTTTATTATTAGGGCAAATTATGAAGATAAAGAGACCAAAGGATCCAAGAATATTTTTCCTTGGAGATATTTATGAAAAGGATTTAAAATTGAAATTAGACAAACACCAAGAAAAAATAATTAGGTATTGCAATAGCAAATGCAAAGATGAGAGAGAAGTGTAATTAAGTAGATGGTATAATGAGATGCAAATTGTATACCTTTGGAAAAAATTATGTATAGTTTAAGGAATCGAGTTGAAAATTTTTATAGTATTTGAAAACCATATATGGATTTTATGGATAATTTTCCTTCCACCTATCTTATTCACTCCTCTTAATTAGTAATTTTTAATAACAATTAATGATTGTTTATGTTGATATTATTGAATATTAAATGGTAAGTGTTTCTTTCTTTTCTTACTTTTGGGTGGGGGGTAGTTGGGGAGAAAAATATAAAAGTTTTTTTGTATCATTGGCAATGGATATTTGATTAATGTTTTATTCTTTTTTTTCCTGTAATGATGCGAACAATTAAATAATTTTTTAAAAAAATAAATAATGAAATTGGAGAAGGAAATTCAAGTACAAAAAGATGAGGAGAAGAGGAAACTGTTAGAGTCTAAAAAATTAAGATTTAATACAAAAACAGACATATAGAATGGAGAGAGATGTAACAAGATCGCAACAAAAATATTATGGATTGGGTGAAAAGGCGCATAAAGTCTTAGCCTGGAAATTAAAAATTGAACAAATTTCTGGAAGAATAACTGCAATTAAAAAACCTACAAGCCAGATTACTTGTAAACCACAGGAAATAAATAATAATTTTAGGGAATTTTATGCTAAACTTTATCATTCAGAATCTTTGAAAGTTAACAACAAAATAAAAGAGTATTTGAGACAAGTTAAATTGCCTATGCAAAAAATGATGAAAAGCTAAGGTTATCTAATAGTTCTTCTGTAATAGAAGTCTGAGATCCTAATGTCTTTACAGAATAATAAAGCACTGGGTGAGGATGGTTTTCCACCAGACTTTTATGAAGAGTTTAAGGGGTTATTAATACCTGTATTCATGGAAGTATTAGACCAAATGAAAAACGTACATGTTTTGTAAAAATAATTTAAAACAGTGTTAATAACAGTCATTCCGAAGAAAGGGAAAGATTGTTTACAACGTTCTTCATATAGACCTGTATAATTTTTGAATACAGATTATAAAATTGTATCAAAATTATTAGCTAGTAGGTCAATTGAATTTTTACCAAAATTAATAAATATGGATCAAACTGCTTTTATTAAAAAAAGAGCAGCAGACAATATAGTTAAATTTTTAAGTGATAAATATAGCACAAAATAGAAAATCCAAGTGGTGGCAGTTGTGCTAGATGCAGAGAAAGCATTTGATAGGTAGGAATGGGACATTTAATCTGAAACACTTAATGCTTTTGGAATCCCAAATATTTTTATAAACTGGATAAAGGCATTATATGACCAGCCAAAAGCAAAAATGATTATAAATAAACAAATATCAAAGCCTTTTCTGTTAGAAAGGTCTTCTAGATAAGGTTGCCCATTATCACCCTTTCTATTTGCATTAGCAATTGAACCATTAGCATAAATAATTAGAACTGATCGAGAAATTATGGGATTTGAAGTAGGTAATAAAAAACATAAAATTAGCCCATTTGCAGATGATGTTATAATATATTTAACAAGACCAAAAATATAATTTATAAGTTGAACAAGAGATTAAAAGAGTATGGGTTAGTATCAGGTTATAAGTCAATGTTGATAAAAGTGAGGTGATGCCTCTGGTGGATATGGATTATTCTCAGTGTAAAAAATTGACAAAATTTAAGTGGCAAAATAACGCAATCAAATATTTAGGAATAAAATTAATAGAAATAAAAATAATTTGTTGAAGTTAAATTATTTACCATTATTTTAAAAGATGGAAGATGACTTGAGAAGTTGGAAAGATTTACCAATAACGCTGATAAGATGGGTGAATTGTATTAAAATTAATATTTTTTCCGAGAATACAATATTTATCTGTATTTCAGTTGTTACCTATCCATGCACCTGAATCATTCTTTCCAAATGATATGAGAATTTATTTGGAAAGGTAAAATGTCAAGAGTTGGTCAAGAAAAATTAACATGGAAATTTTAAGAATTATTTTAAAGCAGCTCAATTGAGATTCTTGTCCTCCTGTTATCAAAGAGGTGAAAAACCAGCTTGGGTTCAGATGGAACAAATTTTATATAAATGGAATAGTGAGTTGTTTAAAAGGACTAAGGAGACATTAGTTTTAAAACATATATTTAAAATATGGAATGGAATTCAGATGGAGAGAGGACTTAAAAACTATCAATTACCAAAAATTTTGTTAAAACAAAACCAACTTCTTCCTTTTACTTTGAACTAATTCTTATTTGATAGTTGGAATAATAAAGGTTTACAGAGAATAAAAGATTGTTTCTTATGATCATTCTTTTTACCTTTTGAAAATTAAAATATAAATATAATATACAAAATAATACAATCTTTGCATATTATCAGTTAAAATTTTCTTTTAGAAAAGAAATTGGGAACAGATTTGAGGCTTCCAATACAAAGTCAATTTGAAGATATAATAACAGGTACATTTATGGTTAAGAATTTTTAAACTAAAATGTATATAAAATTACAAGAAACTACAAGGAAACAAAGATTTATATAAATCAAAAATGCAATGGGAGAAAGATTTAAACATAAAAATTCAAGAGGAAATGTGGTCAAATTTTGTCAAGAAAGTTAATGCCAGATGGTCCAATATAATTTTCTCCATCAATTATGTTATAATCCACAAAAATTAAATAGATTTAATTCTAATTATTCCAATAAGTGTTTTTGATGAACAAAAGAAATAGGGACTTTTTTTTACATTCAATGTGGTCTTGTGAAAAAGTGGAAAGGTTTTAGTACAACTTTAGTGTTTTACTGGGACAAATTATGAAGATAAAGATTCAAAAGCATCCAAGAATATTTTTACTTGGGAATTATATTCGAAAAGGATGTAAAGTTGAAACTGGATAAATGTCAAGAGAAATTTTTAAATTATAGCAATAGCGACTGTGAGAAATGTATAGCAATAACATGAAGAGTTGATAATGAAGTATTATTAAGTAGGTGGAACAGTGAAATGCAAAATTATATACCTTAGAAAAAATAACATATAGTCTAAGGAATCGAGTTGAAAATTTTTATAATATTTAGAAACCATATATGGATTTTATGAATAAATTTCCATGCACCTTTTCCACCTTACCCACCCCTTTCAATAAGAGACAATAATAACAATCAATGAATATGTATATGCTAAGAATATTATATATGTAGCTATAGGTGTTCTTTCCTTTTCTTTCTTTATTTTGGGAGGGAGTGGGGTTGGGGAGAAACATTTTTAAATCCTTTTTATTGTATCACTATACATGACTAAACCATTAATGTTATATTATTGAATTTTTTTGCATTGATACAATGATAAATAAAATTTTCAAAAAGATTTGACTTCCTGAACATTTTTGGGTGTATTTTATGGATTTTGGGTTGCTGATCACAAAAATCTCCTATCATTTTCCTATTGTATCCGATTTTTAGATATAACCTATTTTTTGTGATTTCTTGTCATATTTTAAGTCTATTTCAAGCATTCGAAACCATGAAGTGTAACATATCTTTGAAAATCAATTTTCTGCGTTCGCACTTGAATTTCTTCCCTCCTGATCTTGGTGCCGTCAGTGATGAACATGGTGAAATGTTTCACCAGGATATTGCAACCATGGAAAAATGGTATCAAGGCAACTGGAATCCATCAATGTCGGCCGACTATTGTTGGACACTGACATGAGAGGCATCAGATGCATCAAATGAAAATCAGCAGCAAGACATTATTACGTCAGTTGAACTAACACAATGTGTCATTAGGAGATTAAACATGTTAAATTCAATAAAAGTTAATTTAATGTTTCTCCAACTTCCCACATGACACAGCAAATCTGAAATTATCTTTGTGTTCAGCTTGAAGTTGCCTATCATATTCCCCAATTTTTGTTTTTCAGGAAGCGAACCTTTTGAAAATAATTTTTGTCCCGTATAATCAGTAATAATCTCAAACAACCAGTGTTTTTCGTTTGTGATGTCAATGAACATCTGTCTCTCATGTTTTTTTTTTGAATATTTTATTTTTGATTTTCGAAGACTCATTCAAATCCAAACAAACAATTCAGTCTCTTTCAACAATAGTATATAACATACAGAGTCTATTTTTCCCCTACCCCTCTCATACCCTAATACAACAAAGAAAAGATTATCTAAATTAAACAAATCCGAAGGACCAAATATCGGTAAAGTCACCAACCCTTAAGGGAACTTAAGAAAAACCCCAACTACCTGAAATGAAAAAGGTAAGGAGCAAAATACAAGAGCTCGTCATCTGCGCCACAACCCACCTCATTGATCTCAATCATTCCACTGCTGGCATGGATTATTGGCTTTCTTTTTATTCAGAAGGGGTATAATTATATCTGCGCATCTATGTGTTGCAGATAAGGTCGCCATATTTCTTCCTTAAATTGTACGCGATTTTCTCCAGGGAGAACAACTCCTCATATCCGTATTGCATCGTGTTTAGTTGCATTGCATTTAGTTGGGAGTTGGACTTCCACGTAACCGTTATACCCTTCCTGGCTACTGACAAGGCGACCATCACAAACTGAATTTGGTACTTGGACAGTTTAAAACTCATGTCCATAACATTTCCCAGAAAGTACAATTCCGGATCCTGTGGAAAATCCACCTTTGTCATTTTTTTCAGAATGTTCCCCAGGTCCTCCCAAAAGGATCTCACCTTTGTACACAGCGGGTTGAATGAATAAAGGTTCCAATCTCCACACCACACCTAAAGCACATTTCCAAGATTTCTGGTTTAGGTTTATGTAATTTTTGGGGTGATGCAGGAAATTATACCTGGCATTAATAATGACTGTCATGAGGTCCAGACACAAGTCTGACCAGCACCGCTCATGGATTGTTGTACCCAAGTCTGTCTCCCACCTTTCCCTCGACTTGTGTAAGCCCGGCTTTGGGACCTCACTTTGGAATAGAAGCTGCATCATAGGGATGAACTTAAGTGTATTGTCCTTTCGAATTAGAATCTCCATGTCACTACACATGGGCAGGGCCATAGATGGTCCCAAATGATCCCTTAAGAACGTTTTATTAGACAAATCATATTATTCCTTAGCTGTTCGAATATCATAAGCTGCCCTTGCTCATAACAATCCTCCATACCCCAGATCCCCTTCCGGCACCAGGTGGCCAGGATCATATTATCCAGAGTAATATCCATATAAAATGTTAACTTGATTTCTCTCCACAGACGCTGTCTGATCTGCAAAGCATTGCCAGCATTCTCTTTGACACCATATTTCCAGCAGCTGGCATGTTCTGTAGCTCTTCCTGCGTGACCTGCTGAATTTCTCCAGCACATTTTGTCTACAGCACTTGACCCCAGTGTCTGCAGATTCCTTCTTTACCTCCGTGTTCAGAACCTCACTGCCTCAGAAATGGGAGCTGGTCTTGAATATTACAATTAATGAGCAAAGATGGTTGAATCTCTGTCAAGAGACAATGACAAATACTATTAAGGGAAAGTATAGATTATTTCAGTATAATTTTTTGCATCAGTTATATTTAACATCACAAAATTTGAATAGAATGAAATCAGATTTATCAGATCAATGTTTTAGGTGCAGTGAAGAGATAGGTACTTTCTGCATTCAACTTGGTCATGCTCCAAGGTAAGACCTTTTTTGGGTGGATTTAGGGAACTTCTTAGAACAAGTTACAGGTACAGTTTTTCCACTAAATCCAGATTTATTCCTATGGAAAATATAAAAGGAAGAAGACCTAAATTGAAATTATCAATATATCAAGTGAAATTTGTTAAGATAGCATTAGTAGTAGCAAGGAAGTGTATTGCAGTGACTTGGAAATTGGGTGCACATTTAGGTATGGAGAGATGGAACGCAGAAATCCTAAGTTGTATTCCTTTGGAGAAATTTACATATAATTTGAGAAATAAATATTTTATATTTTTGTGAATTTGGAACTAGTATATACAAACTTTATGTATAAATAGGTAGAAATGTTCTTCCACCCCCTTGAGACCTGTGTTAACCTTCTTCCTTAAAATAAAATAAAATTATCAGATAAATTCTGTGTGCGGGGGTGAGGGGTAATACCCCGAGCAATCCATGATACTATATTTTTTCTTTTATTTTTATTGCTTTATATTATTCTTAACAGATAAATATTATTATTAATGAGAGGGAGGGAAGGGGAGGGGTTATAACCATCATGTAATGAAGGAAAATGTTTCAGATATCATCTATTGTACTGTATGACAATTTATTAATTACACACTACTGACATGGTCTTTGCCCTCAGACAGCTCCAAGAAAAGTGCAGAGAACAAAACAAAGGACTCTATATCACCTTTGTTGACCTCACCAAAGCCTTCGACACTGTGAGCAGGAAAGGACTTTGGCAAAAACTAGAGCACCTCAGATGTCCCCCAAAGTTCCTCAACACGGTTATCCAACTGCACGAAAACCAACAAGGTCGGGTCAGATACAGCAATGAGCTCTCTGAACCCTTCTCCATTAACAATGGCATGAAGCAAGGCTGCGTTCTTGCACCAACCCTCTTTTCAATCTTCTTCAGCATGATGCTGAAACAAGCCATGAAAGACCTCAACAATGAAGATGCTGTTTACATCCGGTACTGCACGGATGGCAGTCTTTTCAATCTGAGGCGCCTGCCAGCTCACACCAAGACACAAGAGCAAATTGTCCGTGAACTACTCTTTGCAGACGATGCCGCTTTAGTTGCCCATTCAGAGCCAGCTCTTCAGCGCTTGACGTCCTGTTTTGCGGAAACTGCCAAAATGTTTGGCCTGGAAGTCAGCCTGAAGAAAACTGAGGTCCTCCATCAGCCAACTCCCCACCATGACTACCAGCCCCCCCACATCTCCATCGGGCACACAAAACTCAAAACGGTCAACCGGTTTACCTATCTCGGCTGCACCATTTCATCGGATGCAAGGATTGACAACGAGATAGACAACAGACTCGCCAAGGCAAATAGCGCCTTTGGAAGACTACACAAAAGAGTCTGGAAAAACAACCAACTGAAAAACCTCACAAAGATTAGCGTATACAGAGCCGTTGTCATACCCACACTCCTGTTTGGCTCCGAATCATGGGTCCTCTACCGGCATCACCTATGGCTCCTAGAACGCTTCCACTAGCGTTGTCTCCGCTCCATCCTCAACATTCATTGGAGCGACTTCATCCCTAACATCGAAGTACTTGAGATGGCAGAGGCCGACAGCATCGAATCCACGCTGCTGAAGATCCAACTGCACTGGGTAGGTCACGTCTCCAGAATGGAGGACCATCGCCTTCCCAAGATCGTCTTATATGGTGAGCTCTCCACTGGCCACCGTGAGAGAGGTGCACCAAAGAAAAGGTACAAGGACTGCCTAAAGAAATTTCTTGGTGCCTGCCACATTGACCACCGCCAGTGGGCTGATATCGCCTCAAACCGTGCATCTTGGCGCCTCACAGTTTGGCGGGCAGCAACCTCCTTTGAAGAAGACCGCAGAGCCCACCTCACTGACAAAAGACAAAGGAGGAAAAACCCAACACCCAACCCCAACCAACCAATTTTCCCCTGCAACTGCTGCAACCGTGTCTGCCTGTCCCACATCGGACTTGTCAACCACAAACGAGCCTGCAGCTGACGTGGACATTACCCCTCCATAAATCTTCTTCTGTAAAGCCAAGCCAAAGAAGAAAGAAGACATAGAAAAACTTTTAAATAAAATATTAAAAAAAAGAACCTCACTGCCTTTGTATTTTGTTTTCACTCCCTTCCACCCCTCACTCATCTTCCTGCATTTACACCTCCCCAGACATCAGAAATAATTGTCAAGCTCTCTTAGTGAGCTGTGTGTGTGCACGTGTCGGTGTGTGTGTATGTGTGCATGTGTAGGTGTGGGGGTGTGTGCATGTGCATGTACTTAGGGGTGTGTGTGTGTGTGTGTGTGAGAGAGAGAGAGACTCTTGTTCTGCATCCGATTATAGGCATTCCCTCTGTCCTCTAAACCACCCCCCCCCCCCATACAGTTGAAAAGACTTCTCTTTGTTGTTCCAGTTCTAATGAAAGGTATTTGAACTGAAACATTAACTCCATTTCTTTTTCCACAGATGTCCCTCCCACCTGCTAAGTAGCTCAGGCAGATTCTCTGTCTGTATGATATAAATTCATTTCTGGCTTTTCTATTTTTTTTCTAAAAGAAGGTTTTAAAAATTTTCAAAACAATGGTAACCTGGGCATTTTGGATTCTTGCAGAACAGTGGGAGAGACCTTGGAGTTGAGGACAATAGATACCTCAAGGATGCCTTGCGGTTAAGAAAGCCTATGGTAGTTGGGGGATTGCATTCAAAAGCTGTGAGGTAATGTTGTAGCTCTATAAAACTCTGGTAAGACCACACTTGGATATTGCATTCGGTTCTGGTGGCCTCATTGCAGGAAAGATGTAGAAACTTTAGAGAGGGGACAGAGACTTACCAGGATGCTGCCTGGACTGGAGAACATGTCCTATGAAGCAAGGTTGACAGAGAAGGACGAGAGGTGACTTAATCAAGGTATATGAGGGGCTTAGATAGGGAGGACCTTTATCCTGGGGTGGAAATAGCAGAGGACATGTGTTTATGGTGGGGGAGGAAAGTTTAAGGGATATGATAGATGTATGTTTTTAACAAAGAGAGTGGGGCGGACTTAAAAAGCATCTCTGGGTGTGGTGGTGGAGGCTGGTACAATAGGGGCATTCAAAAGGCACGTGGATGAAAACTCCAGGGCTGCTACGTTTAGTTACTGTAGAGCTCGTCGAAAGAACCAAAGACTTGTTGATCCAAACCAAGGCTTTTATTAGCAAAAGACCGGAGCTCTTCACAGGTGGCCGACCAGTCCGGAATGATCCGACCTGGCTAGGGACACAGCCCTTTAAGGCCCAGGTAATGGGTGTGGCTTAGCTCTCAGCCAATCGCTATAAGCACAGTCTAGATACAGTAACTATATACACTACTATATACACTATGTACATTGGTGATAGATATGTACTATCACATTCACCCCTTCTTGGAGAACTGACCCTGGGAAAAACAAAACGAGGGAGAGAATGAAAGGAAGGGGTAGGTCAAGGACTGTAGCGGTCAGGGGGTCTGACCATCCGGTGTGACCGCCGTGGTGCCGGGATCGGGGTCGCTGGAGTGGTGTCGCCAGCGGGCTTGTCGGGTGCGACTGCTCCGTCGCTCAATTCCCCAGTCGTGTTGTCGGCAGGGTGGCCCGGGTGCGGTTGGACCTTCTGCTGCGGCACGGGGCCTGGAGAATAAAGAGTTGGGGAAGGTTGGGTTGGGGGGTTTGCTGGTTCTCCCGCGTCCTGAGCTAGGTCCCGCACCGAAACAGTGTCCTCCCGCCCGTCTGGGAACCCAACGTAGGCGTAATGTGGGTTCGCGTGGAGTAGAGTCACCCGGTCGACCAAGGGGTCGTTCTTTGAGTGCCGGACGTGGCGTCGCAAAAGGACGGGGCCAGGGACGGTGAGCCATGCCGGAACAGTGGTTCCTGATTCGGATTTCCTCGGGAAAAGGAACATCCTTTCGTGGGGGGTGGCATTTGTTGCAGTACATAGGAGGGAGCGGATGGAGTGTAAGGCACTACTGAGAACCTCCTGCCAGTGAGAGGTGGGGAGACCTTTAGACCGGAGAGCCAGTGTAACCGCTCTCCATATAGTGGCATTCTCCCTCTCGATCTGGCCATTACCGCGTGGGTTATAGCTCGTGGTCCTGCTTGAAGCAATACCACACTCCAGAAGGTACTGTCGCAGCTCTGCACTCATGAATGAGGAACCCCTATCACTGTGGATGGAATTGGGGTACCCGAAGATGGTGAAAATAGTGTGAAGGGCCTGTATCACTGAGGTGGCAGTGGTGTCTGGGCAGGCCACAGCGAATGGGAAGCGGGAGTACTCGTCGATGGCTGTAAGGATGTAGGTATTACGGTTGGTCGACGGTAGGGGGCCCTTAAAGTCTACGCTAAGACGCTCGAAGGGGCGGGTGGCTTTGATAACGTGGGAGTTATCCGGACGGAAGAAGTGGGGCTTGCATTCAGCGCACACCGCACAGGCTCGGGTCATGGAGCGGATCTCCTCGACTGTGTAGGGTAAGTTGCGCGCCTTGACAAAGTGAGCAAACCTAGTGACCCCTGGATGACAGAGCGCCTCATGGAGTTTCCGTAGTCTGTCCATCTGTATGCTGGCGCACGTCCCCCTGGAGAGCGCGTCAGGCGGGTCGTTGAGTTTACCAGGCCGGTACAGGATGTCGTAGTTAAAGGTGGAGAGTTCGATTCTCCATCTGGCGATTTTGTCGTTTTTTATCTTACCACGCTGGGTGTTGCTGAACATGAAGGAGACTGCACGTTGATCAGTCAATAGTGTAAAGCGCCTCCCAGCGAGGTAATGTCTCCAACGACGCACTGCTTCAACTATGGCCTGCGCTTCCTTCTCGATCGAGGAGTGTCTACTCTCAGGACCCTGGAGGGTTCTGGAGAGGAAGGCTACAGGCCGACCGGCCTGGTTCAAGGTGGCTGCCAGGGCGAAGTCGGATGCATCGCTCTCGACTTGAAACGGGACAGACTCATCGATCGCGTGCAGCGTCGCAGCAGCAATGTCAGATTTGATTCGATCGAAAGCCGCTGTGGCTTCGGTCGAGAGGGGAAAGGAGGTGGTCTTGATAAGAGGACGCGCCTTGTCGGCATAGTGTGGAACCCATTGGGCGTAATACGAGAAAAGGCCCAGGCAACGTTTGAGAGCTTTCTGGGTATGTGGGGGGGGTAAGTCCATTAGGGGACGCATGCGGTCAGGATCTGGCATGACTATCCCGTTCTCCACCACACAACCTAGAATGGCGAGTCGAGTGGTCCGGAAGACACACTTGTCCAAATTGTAAGTCAGGTTCAGCCGACGGGCAGTTTGGAGAAATTTGTCTAGGTTAGCGTCGTGGTCCTGCATGTCGTGGCCGCAGATGGTGATATTGTCCAGATACGGGAAGGTAGCGGTTAGCCCGTTCTGGTCCACCATCCTGTCCATTTCCCGCTGGAAGACCGCGACACCATTAGTGACCCCGAATGGTACCCTGAGAAATTGATATAGCCGCCCATTCGCCTCAAATGCCATGAATGGTCGGTCCTCACAGCGGATCGGGAGCTGGTGGTAGGCCGAACGTAGGTCAATAGTGGAGAAAATGCGGTATTGGGCGATCTGGTTCACCACATCCGTGATGCGTGGCAGGGGGTACGCATCCAGGAGTGTGAAGCGGTTAATGGTCTGGCTATAGTCGACCACCATCCGTAGTTTTTCCCCATTCTTGACAACCACCACCTGGGCTCTCCAGGGGCTTGAACTGGGTTCGATGATGCCCTCATCCAGCAATCTACGCACCTCACTCCTAATGAATTGCCTGTTTTCGTAACTATATTGCCGACTTTTGGTGGCCACAGGCTTCCAGCCAGGGGTGAGGTTTGCGAAGAGTGCCGGCGGGGCAATCCGGAGTGTGGAAAGGCCGCAGGACTGGCCCCGGGGCACAGGGGCGGGTTGCTCGGGTGCTTCGGGGGTGGGGCGATGGCAGACGGAGAGGGGGGCATGGGGTCCCCCAAAGTGTAGGGACACCGTTCGGAACTGACACTGAAAGTCTAATCCCAGCAACACTGGGGCGCACAATTGGGGAAGGACGAATAATTTGAAGTGGGTGACCGTTACGCCCTGTACTTCCAGCGTGGCAATGCAATACCCCTTTATCCCAGTCGAGTGCGACCTCGTCGCTAATGAGATCCTCTGGGTAGTGGGAATAATGTCAAGTCCCCAACGGAGGGCCAGATCTGGCTGAATAAAGCTGTCAGTTGACCCAGAGTCAAATAAGCAATTGGTGTAGTGTCCATGCACTTTAATCAGTTCCATTGCTCTGGTGAGGGGATGAGAGCATTGCTGGTTTAATGTTATTGAAGCAGTTGACCGGGGAGTTTTGCGCGATGACGTCACGCAACGGGATGACGTAGTCAACGCTCGAGGAGCAGATTGGAGGACTTCCCGGAAGTGCTGTTGTGGCGGCGTTGGCGGGTGAATAGTAAGTAGTGGGGTTTGTAGTTGATCGGTCGCGGCGGTCGGTCCCTGGCGGTCGTCGGTGATGGACGCTGGGGTGAGTACCTGGTTGGCCACGGGGGTGGCTGCGGCGGCGGTAGCGTCGGCCCCGGGGGTGTCTGTGGCGGCTGCAGCAGCGGCGGTAGCGTCGGCCCCGCGGGTGGCGGTGGCGGCGGCAGCAGCGGCGGTAGCGTCGGCCCCGTGGTTGGCTGTGGCGGCGGCAGCAGCGGCGGTAGCGTCGGCCCCGGGGGTGACTGTGGCGGCGGCAGCAGCGGCGGTAGTGTCGAGTGTCCCGCACGGGGGCGAGAGGCGGGCCATCACCATGGTTGCGAGGGTGGGCTGCCCCTTCCGGGTTCGGCGTCTCCGTGACGTCAGGCGTTGCCGTGCAGGGGAGCCCTCGCTCTCATTGGACGAGAGCTCCGTGGAAGAAGTGTTTGAATGGGATAGTGGCGGTTGAGCTTCACACGAGGCACTGTGTTTGCCGGCGGCCATTTTAGACCTACAGACTGCAGCAAAGTGGCCGTTTTTAAGGCACTTCTGGCACTTGGCTTTTCTTGCTGGGCACTGGGACCTGCTGTGCTTGTCCCTCCCGCAGAAATAACATTTCGGGTTCTCACGGGGCAGGGTAGCAGCAGCCGACAGGCCGTCAGGGGTAGGGTAGAAGGGCACTCTACTCACATCAGAGCGAGGGGTCCAGTCCCTAGAGAGCTCGGTGGACTTTAAGGCTGCATCCTCCATTGTGATTGCAATCCGGGCCACGTCCTCGAGTTTTTCTACCCCTTGTTCGAGCAAGCACAGCCTCACTTCATTTGATCTGAGCCCAGCCACATAGGCATCCCGGACGAGATCGTTTGTGATCTCGGCAGCAGTTTTGTCCACACAGTTACAGTCCTTGCCCAATGCCTTCAATACTTGTAAATATGCTCTACTGGACTCACCGGGCTGTTGCTTCCTCGACGCAAGCACGAGCCGGGCATGAACTCTGTTCACCGGTTGGTTATACATTTCTTTCAGTACCTTTATGGCTGCGGTGTAAGTGGTCTCATCCTGGATGTTCTCGTAGACTCTCAAGGACACCATAGACAGCAATGCTGTTAGACGCAGGTTATCCTCCTCCACCTCAATGAGCCTTAGGAAGTTTTCAAAGTTCAGCAGCCAGAAGTTAAAGGCTTTGAAGGCTGTAGCTGACCGTGGGTCGATATCAAGTTTTTCTGGCCTAATTAGACGCTCCATCCCTTTCAAAAAAAATTTTTCTTTTGCTAATAAAATTGTAGAGCTCGTCGAAAGAACCAAAGACTTGTTGATCCAAACCAAGGCTTTTATTAGCAAAAGACCGGAGCTCTTCACAGGTGGCCGACCAGTCCGGAATGATCCGACCTGGCTAGGGACACAGCCCTTTAAGGCCCAGGTAATGGGTGTGGCTTAGCTCTCAGCCAATCGCTATAAGCACAGTCTAGATACAGTAACTATATACACTACTATATACACTATGTACATTGGTGATAGATATGTACTATCACAGTTACTGACTCTGTTCAAGTTCATTGCGGCTACCCTGCTGGTACAAGATGGCTTGAGTGGACCATGAGCTGTCAGACGAGGCAGCGCTGTGGTCAGGTCTGACATACTGGGCTGGAGGGGTACTGCAGAGAATCAAATTTAGTTGAAGTTGACAGGAGGGCAAGGACAGGCACATCAGCATCTGTCCTACTTCAACCTCAATCTCCATGCAGTGAGGAGGAGTCACGTGATGGAGTAGTGGCCGGTAGGAGAATACCAGCCCTCTCCAGAAAAGAAGGAAAAAACAAAGCCCCAGACACACAAATAAAAAATTAAGGTGTGGAGAAAATGGCACCAAAGAAAGAAAAGCCAAAAATAACGGGAAGAAAAGAAGAAAGAAAGACGCCAGAAGAGAAAGGCGAAGGCCTTACCTGTACAAAGAAGCAGGGACCCGCTGTGGAAAGAGGAGCCCACTCCCTGAGGTCAGTGGAAACCCTGTAGAGTCGTGACCCATCGAACGCAGGACTGCAAAGATGGCTCACGGAGCCAAACAGAGGTGCGCAACCGCGCATGCATGAGGAATCGCACATATGCGATGCGCACGACAAAGACAACACCGACGGGAGGGGGGACCAGCTGTGGAGTAGAACTCTACAACACGAACAGCTGAGAGAGACCCAACAGCAGGGCTCCCAGCTAGAAGATAAAGAAAATAACGGGAACGGGAAAGGGGTGAGAATGAAAAAAGGAAACCAGAGACACAACAGATAACCAGCCCAGAAGAAGAGGACCAACATCTAGACACCATAAAAAAAAATACCCAACAAACTGAGACAAACAGCTCAACAAGAAAGTCAGAAGAGACACAGATACAAGGAAGAGAAATAGAAGACACAACCCAAGAACAGACACAGAAGAAGAAGAAGAAGGAGAACACCAAGCTCTGCACAGAGGAATAGAAGGTAAAATGAATGGACAGTACATAGATTAAAAAAATATTCAAGAACATATGAAAGCATTAAAAGAATGGCTGACACTAGAATTTAGTGAAATAAAAAGAAAAATGAAAAGTACAGAAGAAAAAGTGAGTAGAATAGAGCTGGTCATAACAGAAATAGGGAAAAAAGTAGACAAGATGGAAGAACAAGAAACAGCTGTAGAAATGGAAGTGAATGACTTAAAAAGAAAATTGGAAGAAAGTGATAAAAAAGTTAAAGAAACACAGGAGTTGTTAGCTCAGAAGATGGATATAATGGAAAACAATAGTAGGAGAAACAATATAAAGATAGTGGGCCTCAAGGAAGATGAAGAAGGCAAAGATATGAAAGAATTTATAAAAGAATGGATCCCCAAGGTCCTGAGAATGCCAGAAATGCAGGAAGGAATGAAAACAGAAAGGGCACACAGAACATTAGCCCCGAAACCACAGCCACAACAAAAACCAAGATCCATTTTAGTAAACTTCCTGAGATATACAACAAGAGAAAATATATTGGAGCAGGCAATGAATAAAATGAGAGAAGACAAAAAACCACTGGAGTACAAAGGTCAAAAATTTTTTTACTAGCCAGACATAAGTTTTGAGCTCCTGAAGAAGAGGAAGGAGTTTAATGCAGCAAAATCGATCCTATGGAAGAAAGGCTATAAATTTATGTTAAGACATCCAGCGGTGCTTAAAATAGTTATCCCGGGGCAGCAAAACAGACTGTTCTCGGATCCGGAGAAAGCACGAGAATTTGCAGAATGCCTGCAAAACAGAAAGAGAGATGAAGAGATGTAACAAGAACAAAGACTGATGAACTTCATATAAAGAAGAAAAAATAATGTATAAATAAGAACTAAAGGAGGGGAAGAAAAGGGAAGAAAGGAAGTTAGGGGGAAAAAAGAGGGTGAGCTTTGTTATAAGTGAAGATAAAAGTCTTTTCTGGAGGGAGTTGGGTGGGAGAGAATAACAGTCACTGCAAAATCAATTGACGCTTGTGAGCAGGTTCGCAATCCAAATGGAGAGGGGAGTTATGGTTGCCCGGCAAGGGACAAGGGTCAACTCAGAGAGGTTGGGGAGGGACATTTGGGGTTAAGGGAATTTTAGATGTGGGAATAGTGGAAATATTTTATGTTTTAGAAGTGTTGTCTTATAGTGCGTTCAAAACAAAGAAAACAGAAATGGATATGGGGGAAAGGTGGTGATGAGGAAGTGGAAAGGAAAGGTAAACAAAGTATGAAATGGCCATGTTGAACTATATGACTTTAAATATTAACAGAATACATAACCAAATCAAAAGGAAGAGGCTGTTAAATTTACTGAAGAAAAAATTGATATAGCATTCGTGCAGGAAACACATCTAACTGAAGTGGAACACAAGAAATTAAGGAGAGACTGGGTAGGGCATGTAACGGCAGCATCATATAAATTCAAAAGCCAGAGGAGTAGCTATATTAATCAATAAAAATGTACAAATCAAAATAGAGGAGGAAATAATAGATCCAGCAGGGAGGTATGTAATGATAAAGTGTCAGATATATTCAGAATTTTGGTACCTAATGAAGAAGATCAAAAATTTATGCAAGTTATCTTTTTGAAGATAGCAGACACTCAAGGGAATATACTAATAGGAGGGGATTTCAACCTTAATTTGGATTCAAACATGTTTAAAATTGGAAAAAAAAATTAACAGAAAGAACAAAGTAACCAAATTTATAATTAAATCGATGCAAGAAATGCAACTTTTGGATATATGGAGGAGACAACTCCCAAAGGAGAAGGAATACTCATATTATTCGAGTAAATATAAAACATACTCAAGGATAGACTTGTTTCTGTTGTCAGCCCACATCCAAGGGAGAGTTAGGAAAATGGAATATAAGGCTAGATTGTTATCGGATCACTCACCCTTGTTATTAGCAATAGAGCTGGAGAACATCCCACCGAGAACGTATAGATGGAGATTAAACTCCATGCTACTTAAAAGACAGATTTTAGAGAATTCATTGAGTGCCAAATTAAAATGTACTTTGAAATAAATACAGAATCAGTGAAAGATAAATTTATATTATGGGATGCAATGAAAGCTTTCATCAGAGGGTAGATAATAAGTTATGTAAGTAAGATGAAGGACTACAATCAGGAAATAGAACAGCTGGAAAGGGAAATAGTAAGTACAGAAAAAGAACTAGCAACAAGGGAAGATACAACAAAAAGAAGAGAATTGGCGGACAGAAAAATAAAATATGAAACATTACAAACATATAAGGTGGAGAAGAACATAATGAATACAAAGCAGAAGTATTATGAGCTAGGAGAAAAAACGCACAAAATACTTGCTTGGCAGCTTAAAACAGAACAAACTAAACGAATAGTATTGGCATAAAGAAAAAAGGACAAACAAATTGCATATAACCCATCAGAGATCAATGAAAAATTCAAGCAATTATATTGAACTGAGAATGAAGGGAAAGAAGACAAAATAGATGAATTTCTAGCTAAAATTGAACTACTGAAATTGCAAGAAGAGGAGCAAAACAAATTGATAAAATCATTTGAAATAGAGGAAATACAGGATATATTAAAAAAACTACCGAACAATAAAATGCTGGGAGAGGACGGACTCCCAATAGAATTCTATAAAAAATTTAAAGACTTATTAATTCCTCCTCTCCTGGAAGTAATGAACCAGATTGAAGAAACACAAAACATGCCAGATTCATGCAAAACAGTAATAATTACAGTCATACCAAAGACAGGGAAAGATCCACTAATACCAGCATCGTACAAACCAATATCTCTACTTAACTCAGACTATAAGATAATAGCTAAACTATTAGCAAACAGATTGGCCAACTGTGCACCAAAAATAGTAAAACTAGATCAAATTGGATTTATTAAGAAAAGACGAACAACGGACAATATCTGTAAGTTCATTAACTTAATCCATGCAGTACAAGGAAACAAGACGCCAGCAGTGGCGATTCCCTGAGATGCAGAGAAAGCCTTTGACAGAGTAGAATGGAATTATTTATTCAAAGTACTACAAAGGTTCAACCTACCAGAGAAATATATTAATTGGATTAAAGCATTATATAAGGGACCATTGGCAAAGGTGACAGTAAATGGATATATATCAAACCAATTTAAATTAACCAGGTCAACTAGGCAGGGATGTCCACTATTTCCTTCACTGTTCACGTTAGCTATAGAACCCTTGGCAGAACTGAAGAATAGAAAATAAAATAAGAGGGATAAAAATAAAAGAGAAGGAATATAAAATCAGTCTATTTGCAGATGACGTCATAGTATACTTAACAGAACCAGAATTATCAATAAAAGAATTACATAAGAAATTGAAGGAATATGGAGGAGTATCGGGGTACAAGATCAACGCAAATAAAAGTGAAGCGATGCCAATGAATAATGAGAATTTCACAAAGTTTAAGAAAGAATCACCATTTAAATGGCAAACACAAGCAATCCAATACCTAGGTATTAGACTAGATAATAATCTAGGCCATCTATACAAACTAAATTATCAGCCATTAATGAAGAAATTACAAGATGACTTAGAACATTGGTAAGATTTACCACTAACACTGATAGGAAGGGTAAACTGCATTAAAATGAATACCTTCCCAAGGATACAATATCTATTTCAATCGTTACCAATTCACTTAACAGAGAAATTCTTCAATGAGCTAAAGAAAATAATAACCAAATTCTTATGGAAAGGGGGGAAACCAAGGATAGCGCTCGATAAATTAACAGAATGGTACAAACAAGGGGGTTTACAGCTACCAAACTTTAAGAATTATTATAGATCAGCACAATTAAGATACCTATCAGATTTTTATCAAACAAGGGTAAAACCAGATTGGACCAGATTAGTGCTAGATAAAATAGGGGAGAAGGTACCTGAACATATACTATATAAGTGGCATGAAAAGCTGGTGCAACATAGGAATTCACCAGTACTGCACCATCTGCTCAACATTTGGAAGAGATTCGCGTAGAAAGGAAAAAAACAAATTACCAACTACCAAAATTAATATGACGCAAAATCAACTAATCCCTTTCACAATAGATAACCTTTCCTTTAGAGTATGGGAGAGAAAAGGGATCAAAAGAATAGAAAATTGTTTTTTGGGAAATAATTTATTAACATTTGAACAGTTGAAGTACAAATATGGAATAACTCATGGTACAATGTTTGCATACTTAAAGGACAAATTGGGAAGCAAACTGAGATTACCAGAAGGAAGCAGTTTTGAATATGTGATTACAGACACAATGATAATTAAAAGATTTATAACAAACATGTACATCAAACTGCAAGAGAAAGAGAACGATGAAATAAGCTGTAAACCCAAACAAAAGTGGGAACAAGATCTAAACATAAAGATAAAGAATGAAACATGGGAAAAGCTATGCGCTGGAACTATGAGAAATACAATAAACACAAGGTTACGCATGATACAATATAATTGGTTACACAGGCTATACACCACGCCCCAAAAGTTAAATAAATGGGACCCAACAGTATCAGACAGATGCTTTCGCTGTAAGAAGGAAATGGGAACAACAGTACATGCAATTTGGGCATGTGAGAAAGTGGAAAAGTTTTGGGAAGATCTAAATCAGGTATTAAATAAAATCACAAAAAATAACATACCAAAAAATCCAGAGATCTTTCTTTGAAGTAATATAAGAAATAAAGAACTTGGCCTCAATTTGGATGAAGCACAAAAAAGATTTATTATTATAGCCTTAGCTGAAGCAAAAAAATGTATAATGTCAACCTGGAAATCAGAAGAGACTCTGAGAGTACAGCAATGGTACTTAGAAATGAATAAATGTATTCCATTTGGTTTGGATCAACAAGTCTTTGGTTTTTTGGAAATGGAATAATTTAAGAATTAACATCACAGTATTCGAACAAATTTGGGAACAGTACATGGAACACAACAGACCTCCACCACCTAAAATGACAGAATGAGAAGAAGATGAAATGAACTGACCCAGTGTGTAAAAGTAGATGACACAATTTTCTTGTTTATTTTCGTTGTGTGATGACATTGTTTCATGGGTTTAATGTATTTATATGTTGAATGTTTAGTGGGTGGGGAGGGGGGTGGGAAGTAGGGAGGGAAGGGAGGGGGGAAAAGGAGAAAATAACTGTGTATATTCAAGAGGGAAATGTTTGTGTGTATTTTGGTCAATATGGTTCATAGTGTGAAAAATAAAAAAAATTTAAAAAAATCTCCATGCAGTGAGAATCTAATCCTGTTAGATATGATCTGGTCAAAATGTTTGATGCTTTAAAAAAGTGTTACTTTAGGTGCTTGATAAACAAAGCTTCAGAGACATTTCTTACTCTTTTGTCATGAGTCACACAAAGTGAGAGGGTGTGGTTAGCCTGCGAGCAGGGTTAGTTTATTAGGTCACTGGCTAATCAAGCAAAAAAAATCTGCAGATGCTGGGGTCGAGTGCGATACATGCTGAAGAAATTCAGGTGGTCACACAGCATCCTTGGGAAGTAAGAGGCAGTTGACGTTTGGTGGCCTGAGCCCACCGTCTGGTGGCCTGAGCCCTCCGTCTGGATTCTGAATAAAACAAATGGGGGGAATGTGAGGGAGGAGGACAGGCCAGAAATACAGGTAGGAGGGTAGAAGTGATAGGGTTAATTTCTCCTTTGGAATATGTTCAATGCAGTCATGTCTTTTATGAAGAACTGGTTACTGAATTTACAAGAAAATAATTGGTTAACTAAATCTAGATTAGATGGGATGAAAGTCTTCTGGTACACGGAATGTGGTCTATGTAATAGTACAGATTCTATCACCAATGTGTATATGTACATATGTACAGATGGTAGTGTAGGATGACTGTGATTGGCTGAGAGTGTAGCCGCACCTACTGGCAGGACTTAAAGGATTGCTCCTAGCCAGACCAGGTCATTCTGGACTGGTCAACTGACTTGTGATGTGCTCCAGTCTTTTAGTTAATAAAATTGTAATGCGTGTCAAAAGAACCAAAGACTTGTTGATCCAAACCAAGGCTTTAGCTGACTGTCAACTGTTGGTTTGGATCAACAAGTCTTGGTATGGATCAACAAGTCTTTGGTTCTTTTGACACGCATTACAATTTTATTAACTAAAAGACTGGAGTAAGGATTGACTTACTCGGCAACAATTTTATTTGCCTCGACATCGACTCACAGTCAGTACAGCCTTGGTTTGGATCAACAAGTCTTTGGTTCTTTCGACGCGCATACAGTCTAAACATGAAATACCAGTACAGATATCCTGAAAGATGAAGACTAATTGAACAGTGTTTCATGGAAGTAAAAGGTCTGGAACTGAGTTATCTCTTTACATCTTTCTGCAGGGTGGGATTGAAGCAACATGATGTGGTTACTTCCTCCAATTTCCACTCCTCCTGATATGTTCATGCAGCATTGGGGATTGGAAGCTAAGGCTTGAGATTACTCTGGATCCAACCGTTGTGCAGGGAGAGGTCTCCTCATGGCCGGACACACTGGCTATTGACCAATGATGCATTAGTGATACACATTGAGTTGCTCAGGGAAGAGCAGAGATATAGGACTGGCCTTCAGTGACATGCAGTCAGAGCGCATGCCATGATGGAAGTGGGTGCAAGTAGGATTTGGAACATCCCAGGTATGACGGGATTCCCAATGAGTTCCCATGTTTCATGATCAGCTGACAGGAGGAGCAGCTTCTCTTTGATGTATTACAGAGTGGAGTCTTTTTGGTGTCATTAGCCACTTTTCCACTGGCATCCCAGTTAATTGGCTCTGCAGTGTCCTGGGATAGGAAGGCCTTTGTGCTGTTTCCACTGGGCCACCCTTAACTGGGATACTAATTGCTTTTCCACTGAACACAACTCATCCCCGGGGATTGGAATGTTCCACCTTCAACTGGAAACAGGCAAATTTCTACTGTCCCTTTTCCACTGGTTTTATCAGCATGCCGCCATCTGCTGGCACCGGGGATATGAGTAGGGGTCGAGGTGGTTAATCCCCGACGTGAAATTATGTCATTTGACGCCAGCATTCAGACAGTGTTTCTTTTTCCACTGGACCCTGTCCCTGTAAATTCCCAGTTAATTCCAGAGACAGGAAGCCAGTGGAAAAGGGGCTACTGATAACAGTCACCTGAGACAGCAGAATCCAAGATCATCTGATGACTTCATGGTATGACTTCATCTGACACTTCAGTGTAGTACAGAGAGGCATGGCAGCATCTCACAGTGAAGAGGCAGGCAGAAAGCTATCACTCTGGAATCCACGGGCTCAGTCATGATGCACCAAGAATCTCCCTACACACACACACGCACGCACACATACACACACACACACACACACACACACAAAACGGGCTGTCTGGATGAGGTAGGGCTAGTTGGATTTGGAGCTGGTGGTGACAGGTCACAAATGTTGATGGTTTTCACACACTTATCCAGTCATCTCACTGCTCCCTTGGGTTTATGAAATTCAGATGGTTTAACTGAATGAAAGGATCAGTCTTCCCCGAGATGTAGAAAGTACTAGTTGGTGTTGATGGCTCTCATGTGGATGGTTTAAAGAAGAGCTTGGGATGATTGGGGACAGTGTGAAGCACCTCGTGGGCTGAGAATTGAGGTGCTCCCTCAGGTGAAACAGATAGTATATCCATGCAATGTCATGGTGCAGTGGCAATGAAGACGGTGGAAGCTGCCCCATCCAGGTGACCCTGCTGAGGTGGGAAGGGGGTGTCTCCAGCATCGTGTACAAGAGGCCACAGACATGTTTACCCAGATCAGAATCCCTGCAGATCATGTCCAGCAATGTCCGGCACATGGGCTGTACAGAGCGACTCCTGAGAAGAGAGGCTGAGAGTCTCCCGGTGGTAGCTTCAAGACGACATGTTCTGCAGGTGACGGAAAAGCCCTTGGAGAATTGGAGTTGTCAGGCAGAACATGCAATATTGGGAGAATTTACTTGCTCAGAACGCATCAAGTTCAGGCTGATATCATGTGGGTATTTGGCAAGAGGCAATGTCACTTGGGGGAAAGGTGAAACGTTTCATTTACCCTGGATCTGGGCATGCTGGTAAGCTCCCTACACCGAGAGGAGCCTGCCTGCTCCTCTCTATCGAAGGAGATGGAGATGGGTTTGCACACTCATTGAAACGATGCAAGACAAGAAGAAATAGAGAGCCCTCCTGACTCCATCCATCCTGGGGTGTCTCATTTCCAGCTCCCTGCCCTGGGCTGTGCTGGAGACCCAACAGGGAGATACAACTGTACATGGCTCAACCTCTGGCTAACTGAGGGAGAACCAGCAACTCTAGAGGGCAATCCCAGGACCATGTGGTGGGTTCCCAGTCCCAACAAGCCTGCGAGGCATTACGACTCCAGTGACACCAATGTCACCAACTAGTAGTTGTCATGGAGATATGGAAAGATGTCCTTCGACCCAGCATCCCCAAGTCGATACTAGCCCTATCTAGCAGCATATGTTCCATATCATTTAATGCCTCAGCATTTCTTCAAGTACTATCCTCCACAATGCACTCAGGGACTGCATTTTTGATGCCAATCATCTCTGAGTGAAAAAAAGTCTTCACTATATCCCCCCTAAACCATTTGCCCCTTTCCTGCAACTTATGCCCTCTAGTTTTTGGCAGTTGTTAAAGAGAAAGGTCTCACCTGTGTAAACTGTCTGTGCCCCTGATAGTCAGGACCATACCCTTGATAACACTGGACAACAATTCTTTACAAAAGATTTGCTTCCTGAAAAAAATGGGCATTATGATAGACAACTTCAAGCTGAACACAAAGGTCATTTCAGATTGGAGAAACATTATATTAACTTTCATTGAATTTAGCACGTTTAATCGCATAATGACGCTGACACATTGCGTTAGTTCAACTGACCTAAAAATGTTTTGCCGCAGATTTTCATTTGTTCTCAGCATCTAAATGCCTCTCGTGTCAGTGACCAACAGTAGTCAGCCAGCATTGGATTCCAGTTGCCCTGATGCCACTTTTCCATGGTTGCAATGTCCCAGTGAAACCTTTCACCATGTTCGTCACTGACTGAACCAAGATCAGCAGGGAAGAAATCCAAGTGCGAATGCAGAAAATGAATTTTCAATTACATGTTGCAATTCATGGTTTTGTCTGCTTGAAGTAGACTTAAAATATGACAGGAAATCACAAAAATATTTTGTATCTAAAAAATGAGACATGAGAGGAAAATTTTAAGGAGATTTTTGTATCAGAAGTTTAAAATACATAAAATACACATAAAAGTGCTCTTGAAGCCAAATCTTCATTGCCTGGTGTAATTTTATCAGGTCCTCACAAGCCTCCTCCCAAGGAGGATCACCCAGCCTCTCCTCATAAAGGAAACACTCCATCCCAGGCAATATCAGAGTGAGTCTCCTCTGCACCCTCTCCAGTGCAACCAATATGATCCCGTGTCATACTGGACACAGCCTAAATCAGGGAATGAGAGATGTTTTCACCAGAGGTAATCATTATTGCAGACTTTAATCAGATATTGGCTGAGAAATGAAATCAGTGCATTCAGGTTGGAGCTTTTTTGATAAAATGGATTGAGATTTGATTATCAGAGCAAAAGCAGTGAGGGAATGAACAAATCTTTCCTGAGTTGGAGACTGTGGCAATTTTTGCTGATGATGGGTTACTGAGTTTGGGAGAGGGACTGGGTGGGTGAATGATGAATCCATGGCAGATGGAGACAATGAAGAATGGGGACTGGATGGATGACCGACAAGTCTACGGCAGATGGAGACAATGAAGAATGGGGACTGGATGGGTGAATAGTTAACTCTTGGGAGATGGAGACCATGGGAGATGGAGACTGGATGTGTGAACGGTGAGTCCTCGGCACGTGGAATATAATGAGGAAAACTGTGAGCTCACCCACTTCAGTGCACAAAGTGGAACGTTGTTCAACGGTGAGAGTTTGAGTGGTGCTGCCTTTCAAGGAGACCTTGATGTGCTTGGACATGTCGCCAATGGACGTGTGTACTGGAAGTGAATCAGAAGCCAGTTCTTCATTTGTGCTTTGGGAAGACTACACGTTGAGCACTGTGTCTCCTGGAGTGTGTATTTGCTACAGAGGGAGTGCTGTGGAGATTTACCAAGAGTCCCAGGGGTGTGGTGTTTGAATTTGAGTGGGGCCTGTCTTCTCCAGAATTTAGAGGAAACATTGCAGAGACTTATTATGACAAGGGTATCATGAGGTGTATTCAAAGAAGAACATTTGCAGAGGCTGGGCAAGTGGAATGAACTAATGTGCTGGAGAGACTCAGCAGGTCAAGCAGCATCCATGGGAAGTGAAAGGCAAGTTAAGAAGGTGGGTGTTTCCCATGATTGTCAAGTCCAGACAAAAAAAAGCAGTAGGCCATCGATGAGAAATCGCCTCACTAAGCATCCCATGGAGGCATAGCCTGGGGTCCAATCCAATCTCTGGGGAAATGGGCAGGAAGGCAGATGAGGGATGCCCAAGGTCAACGTCATGTCAGGCGGCCGAGTTGGGCTTCAACTTAGGTAGAAGGGACTGGGGGAGGCGGCGGGCCAGTCCTTGGACCCGGGCACCCAATGCGTCAGGACATGGGAGCAGAAGGGTGACAGCAGGCCAGCTGTCCAACAACTCCTGCCCCATCTCCATCTTCACTCCCCTTCCCTGTCCATATCCCCTCCCTCAGTCCCCATCTCCGTCCCCTCGTTCCAACCCCATCTACCACCCAGTATCCGTCCTCAGTCCCATGCCCTCCAACAGCCCCCTACTCTGTCACCTCATTCCAACCCCCTCCCCACCCAGTCTTCGTCCTCAGTCCCGTGCCCTCCCCCAGCCCCCTACTCCGTCCCTTCCCCATGTTCCAATCCTCACCCTGTCCCCACGTTCCAATCTCCATCCTCATCCCATTCCCATGTTCCAATCCCCATCCCTGTCGCACGTCCATCCTCACCCCTCCTGTCCCGTCCCTGTCCCCACCCCTCCTGTCCCATCCCTACCCCACCCCTCCTGTCCCATCCCTACCCCACCTGCCCCTCCTGTTCCGTCCCTGTCTTCACCCCTCGTCCCGTCCCTGTCCTCACCCCTCGTTCCGACTCCTCCTGTCCTGTCCCGTCCCCTCCTCTCCCCACCCCTCAGGTCCCGTCCCTGTCCCCACCCCTCCTGTCCCCGGTCCTCGCTGCCATCGCGCTCCACCACGTGGGTTCCAATCTTTATTTTCGCTGATATTTTTTAAGCCGGATTTTATTTCGAGGCGGCGCTTCACCCAGAAGAGCGTCACAGTGACAGCCGGACCCACCGACCGGCTGCTTTTGTCTGCGTTCGGTTGTTTGAAGGCTGACTGAGGTTCTGATTCCACCCCCCTCCCCTCCCCTCCCCGCTCCGATGTTCCTCTCCGGGGTTGCGAGGTGGTGAGCGACCCGGTCCAATGTCTGGTGCATAGACTTTAGTTGTTGGTGATTTCGAGTGTGTGGTGTGTGAGGAGTGGGAGAGGAGAGAGGGGAAAGAGTGAGGGAGAAGGGGGGGTAGAGAGAGAAAGGGGAGGGGGAAGGGGAAGAGAGAGGGGAGGGGAAGAGAGAGGGGAAGAGAGAGGGGAGAGGGGAAGAGAGAGGGGAGAGGGTAAAGAGAGAGAGAGGGGAGAGGGTAAAGAGAGAGAGAGGGGAGGGGAAGAGGGGGAGGGGAGAGAGAGGGGGAGGGGGAGAGAGAGGGGGAGGGGAAAGAGAGAGGGGGGAGGGGAAAGAGAGAGGGGGGAGGGGAAGAGAGAGGGGGGAGGGGAAGAGAGAGGGGGAGGGGAAGAGAGAGGGGGAGGGGAAGAGAGAGGGGGAGGGGAAGAGAGAGGGGGAGGGGAAAGAGTGAGGGGGAAGAGAGAGAGAGAGAGAGAGAGGGGGGGGGAGTTGGGAAACACGATGAAGAAGTTGTACATCGGCAACCTGAGCCCGGCCGTCACCCTCGCTGACATCCAGCGCCTGTTCGGGGAGAGGAAGCTGTCGGTCGGACAAGTTCAGCTCAAGTGCGGCTACGCGTTCGCGGAGTGTCCCGACCAACCCGCGGCGATCAGGGTTATCGAGGCGCTGTCCGGTGAGTGAGGGCAGCGGCTCCCCGGGGGTGTGGGTGGGGGGAGGAGTGCTCGCCCCTGGCCACTGGAGCCCAGCTCTCCCGTCCCTCCCCTCTCTCCCCGGTTCCTGCCCACCCGACACCCCCCCTTCCCGCGGGCCGGCGACTCCAGGTGTGGGGCAGCCGCGGATTGGGGCCGGAGCCCGAAGCGCGGTCCCAGCTCCCTCATTGATTTTTCCGGGCATTTTTTGCTCCCGATTTTATTGCCGAACTGCGGGCGGAGTTGCGGCGTCGAGGAGCCCGCGGCTTGCAGCCCCGGGACGGTGGCTATCCTCGGACGAGGAGTCCAGACTTGTGAAGCAGCTGCTCGGGAGCAAAGTGGCCGCGAATCGGGACCGTGGAGGATCGGGCTAGGAGGGGCTGGACGGGCCGAGAAGTCCAGGCGTGCGTGCTCTACTGCCGTCCCACTCACATGCACGCCTCACGCACATGAACACACAGTTGCAATATACCCCTTCCCCCCCCCATCGCGCACTATTGAGCACCCATACACCCCCCCCGACCGCACACTATCGCCCCCCCCGACCGCACACTTTCGCCCCCCCCGACCGCACACTTTCGCCCCCCCCGACCGCACACTTTCGCCCCCCCCGACCGCACACTTTCGCCCCCCCCGACCGCACACTATCGCCCCCCCCGACCGCACACTTTCGCCCCCCCCGACCGCACACTATCGCCCCCCCACCGCACACTATCGCCCCCCCGACCGCACACTATCGCCCCCCCGACCGCACACTATCGCCCCCCCGACCGCACACTATCGCCCCCCCGACCGCACACTATCGCCCCCCCGACCGCACACTATCGCCCCCCCGACCGCACACTATCGCCCCCCCGACCGCACACTATCGCCCCCCCCGACCGCACACTATCGCCCCCCCCGACCGCACACTATCGCCCCCCCCGACCGCACACTATCGCCCCCCGACCGCACACTATCGCCCCCCGACCGCACACTATCGCCCCCCCGACCGCACACTATCGCCCCCCCGACCGCACACTATCGCCCCCCGACCGCACACTATCGCCCCCCCCACCGCACACTATCGCCCCCCCCACCGCACACTATCGCCCCCCCCACCGCACACTATCGCCCCCCCCACCGCACACTATCGCCCCCCCCACCGCACACTATCGCCCCCCCCACCGCACACTATCGCCCCCCCCCACCGCACACTATCGCCCCCCCCACCGCACACTATCGCCCCCCCCACCGCACACTATCGCCCCCCCCACCGCACACTATCGCCCCCCCCCACCGCACACTATCGCCCCCCCCACCGCACACTATCGCCCCCCCCACCGCACACTATCGCCCCCCCCACCGCACACTATCGCCCCCCCCACCGCACACTATCGCCCCCCCCACCGCACACTATCGCCCCCCCCACCGCACACTATCGCCCCCCCCACCGCACACTATCGCCCCCCCCACCGCACACTATCGCCCCCCCCACCGCACACTATCGCCCCCCCCACCGCACACTATCGCCCCCCCACCGCACACTATCGCCCCCCCCACCGCACACTATCGCCCCCCCCCACCGCACACTATCCCCCCCCCCACCGCACACTATCGCCCCCCCCCCTCCCGACAGCACAGACCCACACAGAAATACACGTGCTCAATGGTTTGTTCGAGGCCTCTGCAGTGAATGGACAGACTCAATGTCCAGTCACGGTCTGGCCCCAGATTGCCCTGTATAGGGAAAGGCCGATCGCATCCCGGCCGGGACTGTGCCGCTTGTGGTGGGATGGTACTTGGCTCCGTCCTGGCATCCAGGCGTGTGTGAGTCACCCAATGACACCTTGTCATTCCACAGGCAAAGTGGAGCTCCACGGCAAGGTGATCCAAGTAGACTACTCTGTCCCCAAGAAGCAGAGGTGAGCGACCTTTACTGCAGTGCACATTTGATCTCTGGTTTGATTAAGTCCCCCTCCTCCGTCAACTTCATAATTAGATTTGTGGGCCAGTGTAATCACAGCCCCCAAAGTCCTGTGTATTTAATGTATTAAAAATAACCCCAGTGCAAGTTTCAATCAAGGAACTGTGTGTTATCAAAGGGCAATAATGAGTTAGCAAACTTTTGAATGGTCTTATTTTAGAAGTGCAAGAGGGAGGAAAAATTGTTGAGGGAATATTATTTTCTATCTTCTGGAACAATCCAGTTGGCTCGTCTACCAAAGCTATATGGATGGATATGAAGAACAGGAAAGGTATGACCACACTCAGTGGGTTAGTATTATAGACCTCCTAATAGTCAACCAGAATTGGCAGAACAAATCTGTAGAGAGGTAGCAGACAGCTGCAGGAAACACAAGGTTGTGAAAGTGAAGGATATTATCTTTCCACATATCAACTGGGACTCCTATACTGTAAAAGGGCTGGATGGCTTGGAGTTTGTCAAATGCGTTCAGGAAAGTTTTCTAAATCAATATATAGCGGTACCAACTAGAGAGAGCGCAATACTGGATCTCCTTTTAGGGAACGAGACAAGACAGGTGATAAAAGTATGTGTTGGGGAACATTTTGGGTCCAGAGATCATAATGGCATTAGTTTCGAGTTAATTAGGGAGAAGGATTAGTCTGGGCCTCAGGTTGAGATTCTAAATTGGAGAAAGGCTAAATTTTGAGGAATGAGAAAGGATCTAGAATGTATGGATTGGAATAAATTGTTTTCCGGTAAGGATGTGCGAGGTAAGTGGATGATCTTCAAGGGCGACATTTTGAGAGTATGCAGTTTGTATGTTCCTGTCGGGATTAAAGGCAAGGTTCACATGCATAGGGAACCATGGTTTTCAAGGGATATTGGGGTTCTGGTTTGGAAGGTGCATAGCAGGTATAGGCAAAATGGAGTAAATGAAGTACTTGAGGAATATATTTAAAAAATGCAAGAAAAATTTCAAGAAAGAAATCAGGAAGGCTAAAATATAATGCGAAGGAAAATCCTAAGGGTTTCTACAGATATATTAAGAGCAGAAGGATAGTAAAGGACGAAATTGGTTCCCTTGAAGATCAGAGTGGTCGGCTTTGTATGGAGCAAAAAGAGATGAGGGAAATCTTAAATGTTTTTTTTCATCAGAATTCACTCAGGAAATGGGCACAGAGTCATGGGAAGTAAGGAAAACAAGCAGTGAGGTTATGGAACAGATTAAAATGCTTGGTGTCTTGAAGCAAATAAGGGTGGATAAATCCCCAGGGCCTGACCAGATGTTCCCTCGGATGTTGGCGGAGGCTAGTGTAGAAATTGCAGGGGGTCTGGCCGAAATATTTAAAATGTCCTTAGCCACGGGTGATATGCCAGAGGATTGGAGGGGAGCTCGTGTTGTTCCATTGTTTAAAAAAGGCTCCAAAAGTAACCCTGAAAAATATAGGGTGGTGAGCCTGACATTAATAGTAGGTAAATTATTGGAAGGTTTTCTAAGAGATCGGATATACGACTATTTGGATAACCATGACTGCTCTGGGATAGTCAATGTGACTTTATGCGTGTTAGATCGTGTTTAACCAATCTTAGTGAGTTTTTCAAGGAGGTTACCAGGAAAGGCTGAGAATGTTGTTGAGGTTCCACATGGGAGGTTAGTCAGGAAGGTTCAGACGCACGGTGAAGTGGTGAACTGGATTCGGCAATGGCTGGACGGGAGAAGCCAGAGAGTAGTGGTGGATGATTGCATCTCAGACTGGAGGCCTGTGACTAGTGGTGTGCCTCAGAAATCAGTGCTGGGACCATTGTTGTTTGTCGTCTATATTAATTAACTGGATAATAATGTGGTAAATTAGATTAGTAAATTGCAGATGACATTAAGATTGGAGGCATTGTGGACAGTGAAGAAAGAAGCGGCAGATTAACTACCACTCGGGCCCCAAGGCTTCCTCTGACCTTGCCTCCCACTCCACCCTTTGTTGAATAGAATAAAGCGATGTTGTTATGTTAAATAATCTGTAGTACAATGACACATGTAGAAGCAAGAAATTTAATTGTATCAGCAACCCTTTCCAGAAGTGCTTTAATGTCATCGTGTTCTGTCTGGTTTTATCAAGTAATCAAGCATGGACTTCACTTGAAAACAGTTGCAATTAAAACGAATGCCTTGCCTGTGCTTGGAGAATAGCACAGCCAACTTCTGGTTTTCTCGCTATTTGTAAGGGAGCGGTAAAACATGGACTTACTAAAGTAACGTTTCTGTTTACTGTCATATTTTACAGATTTCACAATACTAGCATTCATATTCCAACAGGCTTCACTCCCTGTCTTTAACCAGTATATGCGCATGTTAATGCCAACTCGTGACGTAATAATGTCGTCATGGTAAACACAATCTCATGGCTGCAGTACGAAGTCCTAAAAGCATTACTTCTAAATGTTTATATGTTTGGAGCCTAATTTAGAAAAACAAAATAGTATTTGTAATATTTCAAATATGAAAGAAATACATGCAAAGTACTGAAATATCATCCAAAATACTCACGTGTACACTCAATTTAAACCAGTGGTTCTCAACCTTTTTCTTTCCACTCACATCCCACTTTAAGTAATCCCTATGCCTTCGGTTCTCTGCGATTAGTAAAGGATTGCATAAAGTGGGATGTGAGTGGGAAGGGAAAGTTGAGAATCACTGCTCCAGACCCAATTGTTACTGAAATATTTTGCTTGAGTAAAATTGTCATTGGCCCATTTCCTTTGGAGTTCTGAAACCCTGCACATAATGAGTCAATTAGGGACAATTAAAATAGGTTTTCAAACCTTTTTCTTTCTACTCACATCCCACCTTAAGGAATCCATTACTGATCACAGAGCACCGATGGCATAAGGATTACTTAAACTGGTATGTGAGTGGAAAGGAAAAAGAGTTGAGAACCAGTGAAATTTTAAAAAATTTTTTGCTCTCAAACCCCACTTTCTCCCAGACTTAAGCCTACTCAGCCTAATGGTTAATCCGCCACTGGAAGAAGGTTTTCAAAGCTTGCAAAGGGATCTGGATCAGCTGGTAAAGTGGGTTGTAAAGTTTTTTGACATATTGGCCTTCCTAAATCAAAGTATTGAGTACAGGAGTTGGGATGTTATAGTAAAGTTGTATAAGAAATTAGTGAGGCCAATTTTGGAAAATTGTGTGCAGTTTTGGTCACCTAACTACAGGAAAGATATCAATAAGACTGAAAGAGTACAGAGAAGATTTACTAGGATGTTGTCCGGACTTCAGGGACTAAGTTACAGGGAAAGGTTAAGCAGGTTAGGACTTTATTCCCTGGAGTGTAGAAGAATAAGGGGAGAAATTTATAGAGGTATTTAAAATTATGAAGGGAAATAGACAGAGTAAATGTAGGTAGGCTTTTTCCACTGAGGGTGGGTTAGATTCAAACAAGAGGACATGAGTTAAGGGTGAAAAGGGAAAAAGTTTAGGGGAATCATGAGGGGGAATTTCTTCACTCAGAGAGTGGTGGGAGTGTGGAACGAGCTGCCAGCTAAAGTGGAAGATGAGGGCTCAATTTTTGACATTTAAGGAAAATTTGGACAGACATAAGGATGGGAGAGGTATGGAGGGTGATGGACTGGGTGCAGGACAGTGGGATAGGCAAGAAAATGTGGTTTAGCACAGGCTGAAAGAGCAGAGATGTAAAACTGATTTTATGCCTTTTTAATTGTTTTCCTAAAATGGTAGGAATTGTGTTTATTGGCAGCAACCTGTATTAACTGAATTGATTTGAGAGATTCAATCCAAAAAATTCGAAACCCCCTCTATTATCCACCCTTAAAACTTATTTCAGGTACACAATCCTTTATCCGGACATCTATAATCTAGGAAGCTCCAAAATTCGGCAAGTGGGGAGAGAGATGGCAGTGTGAGTCAGGTGGGCGAGGTGGAGAGACTGGCGGCGCGGGGGGTGGGGGAGACCGGCGGCGCGAGTCAGGTGAGCAGGGGGGGAGGGGAGAGAGGTAGCGCGACTGGAAGGAGTTGGGGGTGGATATGGTAGCACAGTTCAGGTGGGCTTAAATCTGGCTTTCCGAAATTCGGAACACACTGTCCCCCAAAGGTTCTGGATAAAGGCTTGTGTGTAATTCGGTTTGAAATCCTTGACCACCGCTCCCCAGGCAGAAAGATCATGTTTCCTTCTGATGCATCACATCACAAATAAAGGACAAAAGGCTTCTGGTCAAGATTTGCCCTGGCACTGGACATTTTAAAAGTTTCCCAATTGTCTCTGATTAATGCCCCAGGACTTTAATAAATATAATGTTTATCTGGGAATAGGGAATACATCATAGAATGTGTCAGAGCAGCAGGGTGACCTGTTGGGAGAGAGTCATTTTAGTAAACCACTAGTCATTTTGTAAACCATGTGATTGTAAATGCAGTCATTTTATTATAAACTATTTATATGCACATACATTTATGCACAAAATGACTGCATTTGCAACCACAATTTAAAAAAAATAAAATAACTTTGTACATGTGTATTTTGCATGTATGTAGATGTATGGAGCATTTATGCACATGTCATATCTCGGCCTGCGTGTGTGTGTGCTTGTCTGCATATGTACGTGCGTGTGCGCACGTGTCTGCGTAATGATGGCGTGTTGTGAAGGTGCCAACATCCTTGTGTTTGTACGATATATTTTAAAACTGATATTATAACCCTATTCTGATGGGTAGCAGATGGGAATTTGAAAATGAAAGATTGACTTTAAAGGACTGTGGTTGTGTGCTTGTGTTTGTCGGACGTGGGGCACCTCAGGGTAAGTTGTCCTTGCTGTTGGGGTGTTTCTGTCAACCAAGATGAAAGATTTCTTGGGACCTGTTGTATCTGTGTTTCGGATTCCATTCCCCACCATATCTCAGCAGTGATCTACACTGTTCACATTACTTATACAGATCTGCCCCTACTATTGATATTTCTTGAACTCCTCTGTAAAGCCTGAATAAGCATGGGTGGGATCATTTCAAAGAGTGGGTGTGCGAGAGCATTTTCATGACATTGGTCTTGAGCTGTGAGTCATGTTGTGTTTGGTGTTGCTCAGATGCAGGGGTGGGAGCAGGACACTGGTAGCAACTAAATATTGGTAACTCCAGGTTGAAAAGTTGGTACTCTGCTGGAGACACCCCACCCCATTCACAGTGCCTGATATGTCCGTTCAGTACCTTACTGTTGCAGGCATCAGTCACACCTCCTCTTAAAAAAAGAACCACAACTCGCACAATTTTCTTTTTTTTTGGGAATACATATCTGGACCGAAAAGGAATCAGGATGTGGGAATTGTATGTGAAATGAGATCGTTCATTGTGGCATTAAAAAAAACTGAAAGCAGAACAGTATGCACGGCACAGTATGACATGGTAACTAAACAGGAGGTGAGGTATCTGAAACATCATTGATTGCCCAGCTTGGAGTATGAAGATGCTTCCTTGTTAGGGTATAAACAGAAGTGATTCATGTTGAAGCTTTGCTGAGATCTTTGAAATTGACATTTTCATACAAAGGATACATTGCAGAAAATGTATGGCCTTTTTATGAATGAGATGGGAATTCTAGAACAGGTTTTTTGAGGACAGGTGAGAGAGTGGAGATGTTGGAATCTGGAGCAAAACACAGTCTGCTGGAGGATCTCGAGCAGCGTCAGTGGGTGAAGGATGGGTCAAGAGTTCTGGCCCTTGATGTTGGTCCATTCTTTCTCTCCACTAAAGCTGCTCGACCCACTGAACTCCAGCAGAGGTGCTGCAAACATTTATATTTAAAAAAGTGCTTTTCTTTTATCGAGAGTGTGGCATTTATTGTGGCATTTATTCTGCTCGTTTTACACACCAAACCAGAGTTGGTTCCACTTTGTCAATGTATATATTTTCTGTGCTTGTGACGGAGAGGATATTTGACTGTGCAATTTAGGATTTTATTTTAAAGAGAGTACCAAGTTTTTATTTTGAAGAGGAGGTGCTTTATATATTTATAAAAACAGACCGAAATGCTGGAGAAGCTCAGCTGGTCTGGCAGATAATGTTTTGGCTGAGCCCTTGTGGAGGGCGGGCCAAATTCCTCCGGCTTTCCCGTGTGTTTTTACTACAATCGCAGCATCTGCAGTTTTGTGTTTGTACCTGCTTTATCTGTGAGAACATATATTACTGGTTAAAGAACCTGGAGTTCATTGAGATTCTGGAACCTGCAACTTTATTTAAAAGTTCTCTGAGGACAATTCTGTTTTTAATGTATGCTGTTTGACTTTTTTTAAAAAATACTGGAGTGTCTCAAAATTGTCTTCCTGTGACCGGGGATGAAATCCAGTTGGAAGAACTAGTGCAGAGCCATCTTAATGGTCGGTGGCCTGGTTCGCCTTCGGTATCTGCAGAACTTGAATCTCCACCCAACGCCATGAGATGTTTCACTCAGCTTGAAGAACTTGAGTGAGTGTTTCAGTGCACCAGCTGAGATGACAAATTTCCTTCCTCTGTTCAGTTTCAGAAATGATTATTATTTTCCCAATTCTTATCCTTTTAAAAAGAAAGATCTTACGGGGAATATAGAAGCTTTGAGGTCAGCTCTGCTAGCTCGGGCGGCTGTGGAGGCCAGGTCGTTGGGTGTGTTTGGGACAGAGATCGATAGGTATCTGATTAGTCAGGGTGTCAAGGGTTATGGGGAGAAGGCAGGGGAGAATGGATCAGCTCATGATGGAATGGCAGAGCAGACTCGTCGGGCCAGATGGCCTACTTCAGCTCCTTATGGTCTAAATCACTACAAAAATGTGATTCAAATTCCTTACCCAAAAAAAGATTGTTCAGACACTTTTTATGAAAAGGTATCTTGAGTGCATTAAATATTCCGCACTATAGCTAAGTATTTATCAGTTATAAACTGCAGAGATCAGTCACAAGAGAAAATTAGTTTCCAGATTGTAAACATTTAGTTCCAGCCTCCCCCTTTCAAATAGGTAAATTCCTTGCCACTGGCTGCGTGTAGCTCAGAGTAAACAATCGGTTTGATGCAAGGGGATGAAATCTTCGACATATTTCTGAGGCCAGGACAGTCCTGTGATTTATGCTGAGTGAGTTCATTTGCAGTGTGCATCTGTTCCCTGAAGACGAGAGCTTGACCTGGACTGGCCTAGCCTCGGTGCCTGAATTCTCATGGTGGTGGCTTGCGAGCTTCCTGTTGTGCAGTTGAAAATGGTGGTATAAGATTGACTTACTCGGCAACAATTGCAAACCTCGTCCTTCAAGAAAAGCAGTTGTGCATTTACAATTTGCAAATGGAGGGTGATGAAGTGAGAAGAGATGTTGGAGGGGTGCCTTTGTGGGGCAGGATAGATGGCGCCTGAACCTCACCAGAGCACAAGGTGCATCCTAAGACGAAATGGTCACTAACCTGGCCAGGGGCTGTAAATGTAGGTGGCACTGGGCTTTTCGCTGAGTTGGCAGGCGGGGGAAGGCACAGTGCACTCCTGGGAACTCTCTTCTGTGGGCTTCATGTGATTTTAAATTAGAAGATTCCAGAAATGCAGCTGACAGTCAAAAGGCAAGTTAGCTCTTCTTGGTTTTCTTTTTGGAGTTTCAGAGAGGGGGATTTCTCCCTTATTCTGTGCATTAGATCCTTGTGCATTTCCACCAGCTTTGCTTTCACAAGTTTTCCAGCGCTGGTCAATTCATAAAATGCACTCCATCTGAATTTTAAACCCTCCTTACAGTTTTACTCTCAAGTTTCCGACTTGTAGCCAGCTTTCCCAATTTCAAGGGTTCCCGCAGGAGGAAAGGATTTTTATTTGGACCTCAAATTTACTCCTTTTATTATACTCCAACCAAAAATACAATTTAACTCAAAATAAAGTTTATTGATGTGTATAAATATAAATATTAAATGCCTGTTCATGAGTAGCACAGAGTTGTAGGCTCTCATCCTTGGTCGTGCGTTCTATCTGGTGAGTTCAGGTTGTTTATCTGGTTATCAGTGAGGTTTAAACTGGATTCGTGCTTGAAGGTTCAAGGTTCCATTTATTGACATTGATAATTCATAAAAATGTAATGTACATGATGTACATCAACCTTTGTCTGCTATAAGGCAAACCGAGTCGCCATGAGCATTGCCCCGGTGCCCTCTAATAATAGGAATCCCTTCGGAGACACTGAGCGTCCATGGATTCACCTCCATTGAACAGACTCCTGTTCGATTCGTCAGTGACCCGAGCTCCAGATCCCAACCTCCAATTAAAATAAGGGAGCCTTCAGCACCCGAGGCTCTTCGGGAGCCCTTCCTGCCCTCAGCACCCTCTCGAATCCCGGTTCCACTACCTGGTTTCCACGAGCCAGTCTCTGGCAACCGGCTGCCTGCGTGGGGCCCCTTACTGGTTTACCACCATGGTCGCCCTCCTGTAGGGTCGTCTGTCAGGCTTCTACTGCTCAACAGTGGGGGGGGGGGGTGTTTTCTTTGTTTCTGGTGCCCTGCGCTGGTCATCTGTTACCCATGGAGCCTGCAAATCGTTGTGGAACGCTGCCTGGCACAGGCACCGCCATCTTGGGCACAGGATGTTAAATTAAAAAAAAAACACCGTCAGCTCCTTCAATGGACCGATTAAAGACTGTGCGGAGCCATCAGCATCAAGGCCAGGCAGAAGGACCCAGCAGGGCAATGCTGTGTCTCCGCCCTCCCTGGTCCGCAATGCCAGTTGGTGATTTGATGTTGTTCCATTACGGTTCAGGCGGTGAAAGCTGTTACATTTTAGGGATTATAACTTCCCAGAATTTTCTCAGAGCACGCCCATGCTCGGCATTCTGTCCCAAGGTCTATTGGCCTGAAACTCACCTCTGTTTCTCACCCAGAGGAGCTGCCTCGCCTGCAAAGTCTTGCTGGCATCTGTTTTAATTCCCCTCTTAGTTGCTTTCTTGGACTGTCTTTTCTAAGTTGACGACAGTTTTGAAGATCCTTGGCAAGTCCTGGAGGAATGACACTAAAAGTGCAGGATCAATTGGTTAAATTTAAAGATTTGCATTTCATAATTTCTCTAATTTTAGAGAATGCAGTTGAAGAAAAAGCCACAGGGTAGAATTCAACCATAATGTCTGCAGACGGCGGGGTCCAGGGCAACACACAACCATATTGGAGAAACTCAGCAGGTCACGCAGCATCCTGGGTAAAGGGTCACCAGTGTTTCGGCCTGAATTTTCCTGATTTCGACCACCTTTCACTTCCTCTGGATGTCGCGTGACCTGCTGAGTGTCCCCAGCAGCTCTGTGAAGGAGTGTGGGATTGCTATTCAGCATGCTGGATGTGTCAGACTGAACTGTCTGCAAACTTTAAAACAATTTTAGTCAATTCCGTGTTGATTGAGAAAGGATCTGGAAAGTGAGAAAATGGATAAATTTATTTAAATTTAAATTTAGACCTTAGCAGACCCTTCCAGCCCATGAGCCTGTGCCACCTAACTAGCCTACAACCTCTGGTGGGAGGAAACCGGAGCCCTCAGAGGAAACCTCGCGCAGACACCAGGGAGAGCGTACAAACTCCTGACAGACGGCGCTGGATTCGAACCCAGTTTTCTGGCGCTATGACAGCGTTGTGCTAATCACGAAGCCAACTGGGCTGCCCTATTTTTCCAAAAGGAGAGGAATGGAAATATGATCAATTTTCTGTCTTGGGCTTTGCCAAAATGAATCGACCAAAAAAGAAATCCAAAAAATTAGTTTTAACAGGCTATTGCTGTCTGAATTCAGAATAGTGAAGATCGAGGTTTAAATTTGTTTTCTCTTGGACAGGACGCACAATGGGAAATAAACAATGGAAGTTAAATTAAATGTGATGTGTTCCCAGCAGCAACTCTGCTAATTGAACACTGCAGTGCTCTGGTAAAATGATTTGGTCGCTCCATTTGAACCAGCGCTGACAAACCTACTCTGAACGTTAGCATGACCTGTTTTGGTGGTGGTGGGGGGGCGGGGGGGGGGGTGGTGATATCATACGATTCAGCAGGATTGAAAACACTAGGCTCAGAGTGGCAGTGTGAAGCTGCGCAGTTTTCTGGAAGCAGATTTATTTTTAGTCAGAACTTTACTGTGATTCATAATTTTATAATGAATATTAGCTGTTGAGTTTAATAGCACAAAATTCAGGGAGGATGTCATTGTTGGAGTGGCCCTGGGCTTCACTGGGGGGTGAGGAATGAAGCGACGAGAGCTACCCCTAACATGACGCTGACCCCACAGGAACGATCTCTCACACGGAGCCTACCCCCGGAAGTGCCAACTCCACAAGAACTAACCCTAACCTAAACTCCATGGGACCTTTGACTGTAGGTGCGTACGTACGTTTGTGTGTGCGTGTGCGTGTTTGTGCATGTATGTGTCTGTTTGTATGTGTGTGTCTACGTGGTTCTGCATGTGGTTGTGCGTGGATCTGTGTGTGTGCGCGTGTGTGTCTGGGTTTGTGTATGTGTCTGTGTGTGGGGATGTTCAGGGTTTAGAATTCCATTGTGAGGTTCAGAGCAGCATCGGTGAAGGGTAATGTGAAGGAGACGAGGAGACTGTCCATGTGCACTGCTGTCATTTTATATGTCCAAGCAGAATGGTGAACTTGAAGTCCGTGGGATTAGAGGGGCTTGGGGACGATTGAGGATGATGATGAGTTTATTGTCATACACACTGTACAATGCACAGAGGCCCCAACAAACTGACATGCCACAGCTGAACAGGGACCTGTAAAGAAAAAACTAGTACGGTAAACTTAACTGAAAGAGACAATAAATACACAAGATAGATATAAATATTCACATAAGCCAGGGGCAAAAAAAAAGTGCCTTGTAATGGAGCAGGGGGTCAATCTGTGGTATCCCTGATGAGTGTAAAAGGGGAGGTCAAGAGGCTGATCGGTGTTGGAGAGAAACTCTTCTTGAATCTGCTGGTCTTCAGGCTCCTGTACCTGCTGCACAAAGGGAGTATGAGAAGAGGCTGTGACCAAGGAGATGGGAGTGATTCATGGTGTTGGCTGCTTTTTTAAGGCAGCACTTCACACAGATGTGTCTGCCATGGATAAGAGGTGATGCACCTGGCCATGTGCACAACATTCCGAGTTCTTGTGCAGTCAAATTCTGGGATCAGGGAGCGATGGAAGTGCAGAGAACAGTGTCTGAAAACACAGACCTGGGACAGTGTGACAGAGGGGAATATGAGTGGATTGGAAGGGACGGGTCTGTCACTGTGTAACACTGGAGTACGGTACTGGTGGGGATGGGTCTGTCACTGTGTAACACTGGGGTACAGTACTGGTGGGGATGGGACTGAAAGTGTGTAACACTGGGGTACCGTACTGGTGGGGACGGGTCTGTCACTGTGTAACACTGGGGTACCGTACTGGTGGGGACGGGTCTGTCACTGTGTAACACTGGGGCACAGTATTGGTGGGGACGAGTCTGTCACTGTGTAACACTGGGGTACCGTACTGGTGGGGACGGGTCTGTCACTGTGTAACACTGGGGTGCTGTACTGGTGGGGACGGGTCTGTCACTGTGTAACACTGGGGTACAGTACTGGTGGGGACGGTTCTGTCACTGTAACACTGGGGTACAGTACTGGTGGGGACGGGTCTGTCGTTGTTTAACACTGGGGTACAGTACTGGTGGGGACGGGTCTGTCACTGTGTAACACTGGGGTACGGTACTGGTGGGGACGGGTCTGTTACTGTATAACACTGGAGCACAGTACTGGTGGGGACGGCTCTGTCGCTGTGTAACACTCGGGTACGGTACTGGCTGGGACGGGTCTGTTACTGTGTAACACTGGGGCACAGTACTGGTGGGGACAGGTCTGTCACTGTGTAACACTGGGGTACAGTACTAGTGGGGACGGGTCTGTTACTGTATAACATTGGGGCACAGTATTGGTGGGGACGGGTCTGTCACTGTATGTGGGGGTAGTGGCGGGGACAGGTCTGTCACTGTGTAACACTGGAGTACGGTACTGGTGGGGATGGGTCTGTCACTGTGTAACACTGGGGTACAGTACTAGTGGGGATGGGACTGAAAGTGTGTAACACTGGGGTACCGTACTGGTGGGGACGGGTCTGTCACTGTGTAACACTGGGGCACAGTATTGGTGGGGACGAGTCTGTCACTGTGTAACACTGGGGTACCGTACTGGTGGGGACGGGTCTGTCACTGTGTAACACTGGGGTACAGTACTGGTGGGGACGGGTCTGTCACTGTGTAACACTGGGGTACAGTACTGGTGGGGACGGGTCTGTCACTGTGTAACACTGGGGTGCTGTACTGGTGGGGACGGGTCTGTCACTGTGTAACACTGGGGTACAGTACTGGTGGGGACAGGTCTGTCACTGTGTAACACTGGGGTACAGTACTAGTGGGGACGGGTCTGTTACTGTATAACATTGGGGCACAGTATTGGTGGGGACGGGTCTATCGCTGTGTAACACTGGGGTACGGTACTGGTGGGGACGGGTCTGTCACTGTATAACACTGGAGCACAGTACTGGTGGGGATGGGTCTGTCACTGTATGTGGGGGTAGTGGCGGGGACAGGTCTGTCACTGTGTAACACTGGAGTACGGTACTGGTGGGGATGGGTCTGTCACTGTGTAACACTGGGGTACAGTACTAGTGGGGATGGGACTGAAAGTGTGTAACACTGGGCTACCGTACTGGTGGGGACGGGTCTGTCACTGTGTAACACAGGGGCACAGTATTGGTGGGGACGAGTCTGTCACTGTGTAACACTGGGGTACCGTACTGGTGGGGACGGGTCTGTCACTGTGTAACACTGGGGTACAGTACTGGTGGGGACGGGTCTGTCGCTGTATAACACTGGGGTACGGTACTGGCTGGGACGGGTCTGTTACTGTGTAACACTGGGGCACAGTACTGGTGGGGACGGGTCTGTCGCTGTGTAACACTGGGGTACAGTACTAGTGGGGACGGGTCTGTTACTGTATAACATTGGGGCACAGTATTGGTGGGGACGGGTCTGTCGCTGTGTAACACTGGGGTACGGTACTGGTGGGGACGGGTCTGTCACTGTATAACCCTGGGGCACAGTACTGGTGGGGATGTGTCTGTCACTGTATGTGGGGGTAGTGGCGGGGACAGGTCTGTCACTGTGTAACACTGGGGTACAGTACTGGTGGGGACTGGTCTGTCGCTGTGTAACACTGGGGTACAGTTCTGGTGGGGACGGGTCTGTCACTGTGTAACACTGGGGTACAGTACTGGTGGGGACGGGTCTGTCACTGTGTAACACTGGGGTACAGTACTGGTGGGGACGGGTCTGTCACTGTGTAACACAGGGGTACAGTACTGGTGGGGACGGGTCTGTCACTGTGTAACACTGGGGTACAGTACTGGTGGGGACAGGTCTGTTGCTGTGTAACACTGGGGTACAGTTCTGGTGGGGACGGGTCTGTCACTGTGTAACACTGGGGTGCTGTACTGGTGGGGATCGGTCTGTCACTGTGTAACACTGGGGTACAGTACTGGTGGGGACGGGTCTGTCACTGTGTAACACTGGGGTACAGTACTGGTGGGGACGGGTCTGTCACTGTGTAACACTGGGGTACAGTACTGGTGGGGACGGATCTGTCGCTGTGTAACACTGTGGTACAGTACTGGTGGGGATGGGACTGTCAGTGTCTAGCACTGGGGTACAGTACTGGTGGGAATGGTCTGTCGTTGTATAACACTGGGGTACCGTAGTGGCGGGGACGGGTCTGTTACTGTGTAACACTGGGGTACAGTACTGGTGGGGATGGGTCTGTCACTGTGTAACACTGGGGTATCGTACTGGTGGGGATGGGTCTGTCACTGTGTAATACTGGGGTACGGTACTGGTGGGGACGGGTCTGTTGCTGTGTAACACTGGGGTACAGTACTGGTGGGGACGGGTCTGTCGCTGTGTAACACTGGGGTACAGTACTGTTGGGGACGGGTCTGTCACTGTGTAACACTGGGGTGCTGTACTGGTGGGGACGGGTGTGTCACAGTGTAACACTGGGGTACAGTACTGGTGGGGACGGGTCTGTCACTGTAACACTGGGGTACAGTACTGGTGGGGACGGGTCTGTCGCTGTGTAACACTGGGGTACAGTACTGGTGGGGACGGGTCTGTCGCTGTGTAACACTGGGGTACGGTACTGGTGGGGACGGGTCTGTCGCTGTGTAACACTGGGGTACAGTACTGGTGGGGACGGGTCTGTCGCTGTGTAACACTGGGGTACAGTACTGGTGGGGACGGGTCTGTCGCTGTGTAATACTGGGGTACAGTACTGGTGTGGACGGGTCTGTCGCTGTGTAACACTGGGGTACAGTTCTTGTGGGGACAGGTCTGTCCCTGTGTAACACTGGGGTATAGTACTGGAGGGGACGGGTCTGTCCCTGTGTAACACTGGGGTACAGTACTGGAGGGGACGGGTCTGTCCCTGTGTAACACTGGGGTACAGTACTGGAGGGGACGGGTCTGTCCCTGTGTAACACTGGGGTACAGTACTAGAGGGGACTGGTCTGTCGCTGTGTAACACTGGGGTACAGTACTAGAGGGGACGGGTCTGTCCCTGTGTAACACTGGGGTACAGTACTGGAGGGGACGGGTCTGTCCCTGTGTAACACTGGGGTACAGTACTAGAGGGGACGGATCTGTCGCTGTGTAACACTGTGGTACAGTACTGGTGGGGATGGAACTGTCAGTGTCTAGCACTGGGGTACAGTACTGGTGGGAATGGTCTGTCGCTGTATAACACTGGGGTACCGTAGTGGCGGGGACGGGTCTGTCCCTGTGTAACACTGGGGTACAGTACTGGAGGGGACGGGTCTGTCGCTGTGTAACACTGGGGTACAGTACTGGAGGGGACGGGTCTGTCGCTGTGTAACACTGGGGTACAGTACTGGTGGGGACGGATCTGTCGCTGTGTAACACTGTGGTACAGTACTGGTGGGGATGGGACTGTCAGTGTCTAGCACTGGGGTACAGTACTGGTGTGAATGGTCTGTCGCTGTATAACACTGGGGTACCGTAGTGGTGGGGACGGGTCTGTCACTGTGTAACACTGGGGTACAGTACTGGTGGGGTCGGGTCTGTCACTGTGTAACACTGGGGTACAGTACTGGTGGGGACGGGTCTGTTGCTGTGTAACACTGGGGTACAGTACTGGTGGGGACGGATCTGTCGCTGTGTAACACTGTGGTACAGTACTGGTGGGGATGGGACTGTCAGTGTCTAGCACTGGGGTACAGTACTGGTGGGAATGGTCTGTCGCTGTATAACACTGGGGTACCGTAGTGGCGGGGACGGGTCTGTCACTGTGTAACACTGGGGTACAGTACTGGTGGGGATGGGTCTGTCACTGTGTAACACTGGGGTATCGTACTGGTGGGGATGGGTCTGTCACTGTGTAATACTGGGGTACGGTACTGGTGGGGACGGGTCTGTTGCTGTGTAACACTGGGGTACAGTACTGGTGGGGACGGGTCTGTCACTGTGTAACACTGGGGTGCTGTACTGGTGGGGATGGGTGTGTCACAGTGTAACACTGGGGTACAGTACTGGTGGGGACGGGTCTGTCACTGTAACACTGGGGTACAGTACTGGTGGGGACGGGTCTGTCGCTGTGTAACACTGGGGTACAGTACTGGTGGGGACGGGTCTGTCGCTGTGTAACACTGGGGTACAGTACTGGTGGGGACGGGTCTGTCGCTGTGTAACACTGGGGTACGGTACTGGTGGGGACGGGTCTGTCACTGTGTAACACTGGGGTACAGTACTGGTGGGGACGGGTCTGTCACTGTGTAACACTGGGGTACAGTACTGGTGGGGACAGGTCTGTTGCTGTGTAACACTGGGGTACAGTTCTGGTGGGGACGGGTCTGTCACTGTGTAACACTGGGGTGCTGTACTGGTGGGGATGGGTCTGTCACTGTGTAACACTGGGGTACAGTACTGGTGGGGACGGGTCTGTCACTGTGTAACACTGGGGTACAGTACTGGTGGGGACGGGTCTGTCACTGTGTAACACTGGGGTACAGTACTGGTGGGGACGGGTCTGTCACTGTGTAACACTGGGGTACAGTACTGGTGGGGACGGGTCTGTCACTGTGTAACACTGGGGTGCTGTACTGGTGGGGACGGGTCTGTCACTGTTTAACACTGGGGTACAGTACTGGTGGGGACGGGTCTGTCCCTGTGTAACACTGGGGTACAGTACTGGAGGGGACGGGTCTGTCGCTGTGTAACACTGGGGTACAGTACTGGAGGGGACGGGTCTGTTGCTGTGTAACACTGTGGTACAGTACTGGTGGGGACGGATCTGTCGCTGTGTAACACTGGGGTACAGTACTGGTGGGGACGGATCTGTCGCTGTGTAACACTGTGGTACAGTACTGGTGGGGATGGGACTGTCAGTGTCTAGCACTGGGGTACAGTACTGGTGGGAATGGTCTGTCGTTGTATAACACTGGGGTACCGTAGTGGCGGGGACGGGTCTGTTACTGTGTAACACTGGGGTACAGTACTGGTGGGGATGGGTCTGTCACTGTGTAACACTGGGGTATCGTACTGGTGGGGATGGGTCTGTCACTGTGTAATACTGGGGTACGGTACTGGTGGGGACGGGTCTGTTGCTGTGTAACACTGGGGTACAGTACTGGTGGGGACGGGTCTGTCGCTGTGTAACACTGGGGTACAGTACTGTTGGGGACGGGTCTGTCACTGTGTAACACTGGGGTGCTGTACTGGTGGGGACGGGTGTGTCACAGTGTAACACTGGGGTACAGTACTGGTGGGGACAGGTCTGTCACTGTGTAACACTGGGGTACAGTACTAGTGGGGACGGGTCTGTTACTGTATAACATTGGGGCACAGTATTGGTGGGGACGGGTCTATCGCTGTGTAACACTGGGGTACGGTACTGGTGGGGACGGGTCTGTCACTGTATAACACTGGAGCACAGTACTGGTGGGGATGGGTCTGTCACTGTATGTGGGGGTAGTGGCGGGGACAGGTCTGTCACTGTGTAACACTGGAGTACGGTACTGGTGGGGATGGGTCTGTCACTGTGTAACACTGGGGTACAGTACTAGTGGGGATGGGACTGAAAGTGTGTAACACTGGGCTACCGTACTGGTGGGGACGGGTCTGTCACTGTGTAACACAGGGGCACAGTATTGGTGGGGACGAGTCTGTCACTGTGTAACACTGGGGTACCGTACTGGTGGGGACGGGTCTGTCACTGTGTAACACTGGGGTACAGTACTGGTGGGGACGGGTCTGTCGCTGTATAACACTGGGGTACGGTACTGGCTGGGACGGGTCTGTTACTGTGTAACACTGGGGCACAGTACTGGTGGGGACGGGTCTGTCGCTGTGTAACACTGGGGTACAGTACTAGTGGGGACGGGTCTGTTACTGTATAACATTGGGGCACAGTATTGGTGGGGACGGGTCTGTCGCTGTGTAACACTGGGGTACGGTACTGGTGGGGACGGGTCTGTCACTGTATAACCCTGGGGCACAGTACTGGTGGGGATGTGTCTGTCACTGTATGTGGGGGTAGTGGCGGGGACAGGTCTGTCACTGTGTAACACTGGGGTACAGTACTGGTGGGGACTGGTCTGTCGCTGTGTAACACTGGGGTACAGTTCTGGTGGGGACGGGTCTGTCACTGTGTAACACTGGGGTACAGTACTGGTGGGGACGGGTCTGTCACTGTGTAACACTGGGGTACAGTACTGGTGGGGACGGGTCTGTCACTGTGTAACACAGGGGTACAGTACTGGTGGGGACGGGTCTGTCACTGTGTAACACTGGGGTACAGTACTGGTGGGGACAGGTCTGTTGCTGTGTAACACTGGGGTACAGTTCTGGTGGGGACGGGTCTGTCACTGTGTAACACTGGGGTGCTGTACTGGTGGGGATCGGTCTGTCACTGTGTAACACTGGGGTACAGTACTGGTGGGGACGGGTCTGTCACTGTGTAACACTGGGGTACAGTACTGGTGGGGACGGGTCTGTCACTGTGTAACACTGGGGTACAGTACTGGTGGGGACGGATCTGTCGCTGTGTAACACTGTGGTACAGTACTGGTGGGGATGGGACTGTCAGTGTCTAGCACTGGGGTACAGTACTGGTGGGAATGGTCTGTCGTTGTATAACACTGGGGTACCGTAGTGGCGGGGACGGGTCTGTTACTGTGTAACACTGGGGTACAGTACTGGTGGGGATGGGTCTGTCACTGTGTAACACTGGGGTATCGTACTGGTGGGGATGGGTCTGTCACTGTGTAATACTGGGGTACGGTACTGGTGGGGACGGGTCTGTTGCTGTGTAACACTGGGGTACAGTACTGGTGGGGACGGGTCTGTCGCTGTGTAACACTGGGGTACAGTACTGTTGGGGACGGGTCTGTCACTGTGTAACACTGGGGTGCTGTACTGGTGGGGACGGGTGTGTCACAGTGTAACACTGGGGTACAGTACTGGTGGGGACGGGTCTGTCACTGTAACACTGGGGTACAGTACTGGTGGGGACGGGTCTGTCGCTGTGTAACACTGGGGTACAGTACTGGTGGGGACGGGTCTGTCGCTGTGTAACACTGGGGTACGGTACTGGTGGGGACGGGTCTGTCGCTGTGTAACACTGGGGTACAGTACTGGTGGGGACGGGTCTGTCGCTGTGTAACACTGGGGTACAGTACTGGTGGGGACGGGTCTGTCGCTGTGTAATACTGGGGTACAGTACTGGTGTGGACGGGTCTGTCGCTGTGTAACACTGGGGTACAGTTCTTGTGGGGACAGGTCTGTCCCTGTGTAACACTGGGGTATAGTACTGGAGGGGACGGGTCTGTCCCTGTGTAACACTGGGGTACAGTACTGGAGGGGACGGGTCTGTCCCTGTGTAACACTGGGGTACAGTACTGGAGGGGACGGGTCTGTCCCTGTGTAACACTGGGGTACAGTACTAGAGGGGACTGGTCTGTCGCTGTGTAACACTGGGGTACAGTACTAGAGGGGACGGGTCTGTCCCTGTGTAACACTGGGGTACAGTACTGGAGGGGACGGGTCTGTCCCTGTGTAACACTGGGGTACAGTACTAGAGGGGACGGATCTGTCGCTGTGTAACACTGTGGTACAGTACTGGTGGGGATGGAACTGTCAGTGTCTAGCACTGGGGTACAGTACTGGTGGGAATGGTCTGTCGCTGTATAACACTGGGGTACCGTAGTGGCGGGGACGGGTCTGTCCCTGTGTAACACTGGGGTACAGTACTGGAGGGGACGGGTCTGTCGCTGTGTAACACTGGGGTACAGTACTGGAGGGGACGGGTCTGTCGCTGTGTAACACTGGGGTACAGTACTGGTGGGGACGGATCTGTCGCTGTGTAACACTGTGGTACAGTACTGGTGGGGATGGGACTGTCAGTGTCTAGCACTGGGGTACAGTACTGGTGTGAATGGTCTGTCGCTGTATAACACTGGGGTACCGTAGTGGTGGGGACGGGTCTGTCACTGTGTAACACTGGGGTACAGTACTGGTGGGGTCGGGTCTGTCACTGTGTAACACTGGGGTACAGTACTGGTGGGGACGGGTCTGTTGCTGTGTAACACTGGGGTACAGTACTGGTGGGGACGGATCTGTCGCTGTGTAACACTGTGGTACAGTACTGGTGGGGATGGGACTGTCAGTGTCTAGCACTGGGGTACAGTACTGGTGGGAATGGTCTGTCGCTGTATAACACTGGGGTACCGTAGTGGCGGGGACGGGTCTGTCACTGTGTAACACTGGGGTACAGTACTGGTGGGGATGGGTCTGTCACTGTGTAACACTGGGGTATCGTACTGGTGGGGATGGGTCTGTCACTGTGTAATACTGGGGTACGGTACTGGTGGGGACGGGTCTGTTGCTGTGTAACACTGGGGTACAGTACTGGTGGGGACGGGTCTGTCACTGTGTAACACTGGGGTGCTGTACTGGTGGGGATGGGTGTGTCACAGTGTAACACTGGGGTACAGTACTGGTGGGGACGGGTCTGTCACTGTAACACTGGGGTACAGTACTGGTGGGGACGGGTCTGTCGCTGTGTAACACTGGGGTACAGTACTGGTGGGGACGGGTCTGTCGCTGTGTAACACTGGGGTACAGTACTGGTGGGGACGGGTCTGTCGCTGTGTAACACTGGGGTACGGTACTGGTGGGGACGGGTCTGTCACTGTGTAACACTGGGGTACAGTACTGGTGGGGACGGGTCTGTCACTGTGTAACACTGGGGTACAGTACTGGTGGGGACAGGTCTGTTGCTGTGTAACACTGGGGTACAGTTCTGGTGGGGACGGGTCTGTCACTGTGTAACACTGGGGTGCTGTACTGGTGGGGATGGGTCTGTCACTGTGTAACACTGGGGTACAGTACTGGTGGGGACGGGTCTGTCACTGTGTAACACTGGGGTACAGTACTGGTGGGGACGGGTCTGTCACTGTGTAACACTGGGGTACAGTACTGGTGGGGACGGGTCTGTCACTGTGTAACACTGGGGTACAGTACTGGTGGGGACGGGTCTGTCACTGTGTAACACTGGGGTGCTGTACTGGTGGGGACGGGTCTGTCACTGTTTAACACTGGGGTACAGTACTGGTGGGGACGGGTCTGTCCCTGTGTAACACTGGGGTACAGTACTGGAGGGGACGGGTCTGTCGCTGTGTAACACTGGGGTACAGTACTGGAGGGGACGGGTCTGTTGCTGTGTAACACTGTGGTACAGTACTGGTGGGGACGGATCTGTCGCTGTGTAACACTGGGGTACAGTACTGGTGGGGACGGATCTGTCGCTGTGTAACACTGTGGTACAGTACTGGTGGGGATGGGACTGTCAGTGTCTAGCACTGGGGTACAGTACTGGTGGGAATGGTCTGTCGTTGTATAACACTGGGGTACCGTAGTGGCGGGGACGGGTCTGTTACTGTGTAACACTGGGGTACAGTACTGGTGGGGATGGGTCTGTCACTGTGTAACACTGGGGTATCGTACTGGTGGGGATGGGTCTGTCACTGTGTAATACTGGGGTACGGTACTGGTGGGGACGGGTCTGTTGCTGTGTAACACTGGGGTACAGTACTGGTGGGGACGGGTCTGTCGCTGTGTAACACTGGGGTACAGTACTGTTGGGGACGGGTCTGTCACTGTGTAACACTGGGGTGCTGTACTGGTGGGGACGGGTGTGTCACAGTGTAACACTGGGGTACAGTACTGGTGGGGACGGGTCTGTCACTGTAACACTGGGGTACAGTACTGGTGGGGACGGGTCTGTCGCTGTGTAACACTGGGGTACAGTACTGGTGGGGACGGGTCTGTCGCTGTGTAACACTGGGGTACGGTACTGGTGGGGACGGGTCTGTCGCTGTGTAACACTGGGGTACAGTACTGGTGGGGACGGGTCTGTCGCTGTGTAACACTGGGGTACAGTACTGGTGGGGACGGGTCTGTCGCTGTGTAATACTGGGGTACAGTACTGGTGTGGACGGGTCTGTCGCTGTGTAACACTGGGGTACAGTTCTTGTGGGGACAGGTCTGTCCCTGTGTAACACTGGGGTATAGTACTGGAGGGGACGGGTCTGTCCCTGTGTAACACTGGGGTACAGTACTGGAGGGGACGGGTCTGTCCCTGTGTAACACTGGGGTACAGTACTGGAGGGGACGGGTCTGTCCCTGTGTAACACTGGGGTACAGTACTAGAGGGGACTGGTCTGTCGCTGTGTAACACTGGGGTACAGTACTAGAGGGGACGGGTCTGTCCCTGTGTAACACTGGGGTACAGTACTGGAGGGGACGGGTCTGTCCCTGTGTAACACTGGGGTACAGTACTAGAGGGGACGGATCTGTCGCTGTGTAACACTGTGGTACAGTACTGGTGGGGATGGAACTGTCAGTGTCTAGCACTGGGGTACAGTACTGGTGGGAATGGTCTGTCGCTGTATAACACTGGGGTACCGTAGTGGCGGGGACGGGTCTGTCCCTGTGTAACACTGGGGTACAGTACTGGAGGGGACGGGTCTGTCGCTGTGTAACACTGGGGTACAGTACTGGAGGGGACGGGTCTGTCGCTGTGTAACACTGGGGTACAGTACTGGTGGGGACGGATCTGTCGCTGTGTAACACTGTGGTACAGTACTGGTGGGGATGGGACTGTCAGTGTCTAGCACTGGGGTACAGTACTGGTGTGAATGGTCTGTCGCTGTATAACACTGGGGTACCGTAGTGGTGGGGACGGGTCTGTCACTGTGTAACACTGGGGTACAGTACTGGTGGGGTCGGGTCTGTCACTGTGTAACACTGGGGTACAGTACTGGTGGGGACGGGTCTGTTGCTGTGTAACACTGGGGTACAGTACTGGTGGGGACGGATCTGTCGCTGTGTAACACTGTGGTACAGTACTGGTGGGGATGGGACTGTCAGTGTCTAGCACTGGGGTACAGTACTGGTGGGAATGGTCTGTCGCTGTATAACACTGGGGTACCGTAGTGGCGGGGACGGGTCTGTCACTGTGTAACACTGGGGTACAGTACTGGTGGGGATGGGTCTGTCACTGTGTAACACTGGGGTATCGTACTGGTGGGGATGGGTCTGTCACTGTGTAATACTGGGGTACGGTACTGGTGGGGACGGGTCTGTTGCTGTGTAACACTGGGGTACAGTACTGGTGGGGACGGGTCTGTCACTGTGTAACACTGGGGTGCTGTACTGGTGGGGATGGGTGTGTCACAGTGTAACACTGGGGTACAGTACTGGTGGGGACGGGTCTGTCACTGTAACACTGGGGTACAGTACTGGTGGGGACGGGTCTGTCGCTGTGTAACACTGGGGTACAGTACTGGTGGGGACGGGTCTGTCGCTGTGTAACACTGGGGTACAGTACTGGTGGGGACGGGTCTGTCGCTGTGTAACACTGGGGTACGGTACTGGTGGGGACGGGTCTGTCGCTGTGTAACACTGGGGTACAGTACTGGTGGGGACGGGTCTGTCGCTGTGTAACACTGGGGTACAGTACTGGTGGGGACGGGTCTGTCGCTGTGTAATACTGGGGTACAGTACTGGTGTGGACGGGTCTGTCGCTGTGTAACACTGGGGTACAGTTCTTGTGGGGACGGGTCTGTCCCTGTGTAACACTGGGGTACAGTACTGGAGGGGACGGGTCTGTCGCTGTGTAACACTGGGGTACAGTACTGGAGGGGACGGGTCTGTTGCTGTGTAACACTGGGGTACAGTACTGGTGGGGATGGGACTGTCAGTGTCTAGCACTGGGGTACAGTACTGGTGGGAATGGTCTGTCGCTGTATAACACTGGGGTACCGTAGTGGCGGGGACGGGTCTGTTGCTGTGTAACACTGGGGTACAGTACTGGTGGGGACGGGTCTGTCGCTGTGTAACACTGGGGTACAGTTCTTGTGGGGACGGGTCTGTCCCTGTGTAACACTGGGGTATAGTACTGGAGGGGACGGGTCTGTCCCTGTGTAACACTGGGGTACAGTACTGGAGGGGACGGGTCTGTCCCTGTGTAACACTGGGGTACAGTACTAGAGGGGACTGGTCTGTCGCTGTGTAACACTGGGGTACAGTACTAGAGGGGACGGGTCTGTCGCTGTGTAACACTGGGGTACAGTACTGGTGGGGACGGATCTGTCGCTGTGTAACACTGTGGTACAGTACTGGTGGGGATGGGACTGTCAGTGTCTAGCACTGGGGTACAGTACTGGTGGGAATGGTCTGTCGCTGTATAACACTGGGGTACCGTAGTGGCGGGGACGGGTCTGTCCCTGTGTAACACTGGGGTACAGTACTGGAGGGGACGGGTCTGTCGCTGTGTAACACTGGGGTACAGTACTGGAGGGGACGGGTCTGTCGCTGTGTAACACTGGGGTACAGTACTGGTGGGGACGGATCTGTCGCTGTGTAACACTGTGGTACAGTACTGGTGGGGATGGGACTGTCAGTGTCTAGCACTGGGGTACAGTACTGGTGGGAATGGTCTGTCGCTGTATAACACTGGGGTACCGTAGTGGCGGGGACGGGTCTGTTACTGTGTAACACTGGGGTACAGTACTGGTGGGGACGGGTCTGTCACTGTGTAACACTGGGGTATCGTACTGGTGGGGACGGGTCTGTCACTGTGTAACACTTGGGTACCGTACTGGCTGGGACAGGTCTGTCACTGTGTAACACTGGGGTACGGTACTGTTGGGGATGGGACTGTCAGTGTCTTGCACTGGGGTACCGTACTGGCTGGGACGGGTCAGTTATGCGTAACACTGGGGTACCATATTGACGGGGAAAGGTCTGTCACTGTGCAACACTGGGATACAGTACTGGTGGGGACAGGTCTATCGCTGTAATACGCTGGGTACGGTACTGGCTGGGACAGATCTGTTACTGTGTAACACTAGTGTACCATATTGACGGGGAAAGGTCTGTCACTGTGCAACACTGGGATACAGTACTGGCTAGGACGAGTCTGTCACTGTCTAATGCTGGGGTACCATACTGGAAGGGACGGGTCTGTTGCTGTGTAACACTGGGGTACCATATTGACGGGGTGTGATAGTACAGATCTATCACCAATGTACATAGTGTATATAGTTACTGTATCTAGTCTGTGCTTACAGCGATTGGCTGAGAGCTAAGCCACACCTATTGTTTGGGCCTTAAAGGGTTGTGTCCCTAGCCAGGTCGGATCATTCCGGACTGGTCGGCCACCTGTGAAGAGCTCCGGTCTTTTGCTAATAAAAGCCTTGGTTTGGATCAACAAGTCTTTGGTTCTTTCGACGAGCTCTACAATTTTATTAGCAAAAAGAATTTTTTTGAAAGTGATGGAGCGTTTAACTCGGCCAGAAAAACTTGATATCGACCCACAGTCAGCTACAGCCTTCAAAGCCTTTAACTTCTGGCTGCTGAACTTTGAAAACTTCCTGAGATTCATTCAGGTAGAGGAGGATAACCAGCGTCTAACAGCATTGCTGTCTATGGTGTCCTTGAGAGTCTACGAGAACATCCAGGATGAGACCTCTTACACCGCAGCCATAAAGGTACTGAAAGGACTGTATGATCAACCGGTGAACAGAGTTCATGCCCGGCTCATGCTTGCGTCGAGGAAGCAACAGCCCGGCGAGTCCAGCAGGGCATATTTACAAGTATTAAAGGCATTGGGCAAGGACTGTAACTGTGTGGACAAAACTGCTGCCGAGATCACTAGCGACCTCGTCCGGGATGCCTATGTGGCCGGGCTCCGATCGAACGAAGTGAGGCTGCGTTTGCTCGAACAAGGGGTAGAAAAACTAGAGGACGTGGCCCGGATTGCAATCACAATGGAGGATGCAGCCTTAGAGTCCACCGAGCTCTCTAGGGACTGGACCCCTCGTTCTGATGTGAGTAGAGTGCCCTTCTACCCTACCACCCCCCGAGTTACTGACGGCCTGTCAGCTGCTGCTACCCTGCCCCCTGCGAACCCAAAATGTTATTTCTGCGGGAGGGACAAGCACAGCAGGTCCCAGTGCCCAGCAAGAAAAGCCAGGTGCCAGAAGTGCCTTAAAAACGGCCACTTTGCTGCAGTCTGTAGGTCTAAAATGGCCGCCAGCAAACACAGTGCCTCGTGTGAAGCTCAACCGCCACTATCCCATTCAAACTCTTCTTCCCCAGAGCTCTCGTCCAATGAGAGCGAGGGCTCCCCTGCACGGCAACGCCTGATGTCACGGAGACGCCGAACCCGGAAGGGGCAACCCACCGTCGCAACCATGGTGATGGCCTGCCTCTCGCCCCCGTGCGGAACACTTGACACTACCGCCGCTGCTGCCGCCGCCACAGCCACCCCCGGGGCCGACGCTACCGCCGCTGCTGCCGCCGCCACGGACACCCCCGGGTCCGACGCTACCGCCACTGCTGCCGCCGCCACGGACACCCCCGGGGCCGACGCTACCGCCGCTGCTGCCGCCGCCACAGCCACCCCCGGGGCCGACGCTACCGCCGCTGCTGCCGCCGCCACGGACACCCCCGGGTCCGACGCTACAGCCGCTGCTGCCGCCGCCACGGACACCCCCGGGGCCGACGCTACCGCCGCTGCTGCCGCCGCCACAGACACCCCCGGGGCCGATGCTACCGCCGCCGCAGCCACCCCCGCGGCCAACCAGGTGCTCACCCTAGCGTCCATCGCTGACGACCGCCAGGGCCCGACCGCCGATCGCGAGCAACTACAAACCCCACTACTTACCATTCACCCGCCACAACAGCACTTCCGGGAGGTTCTCCAACCTGCTCCTCGAGCGTTGACTACGTCATCCTGTTGCGTGACGTCATCCCGTTGCGTGACGTCATCGCGCAAAACTCACCTGTCAACTGCTTCAATAACATTAAACCAGCAATGCTCTCATCCCCTCACCAGAGCAATGGAACTGATTAAAGTGCATGGACACTACACCAATTGCTTATTTGACTCTGGGTCAACTGACAGTTTTATCCAGCCAGATCTGGCCCTCCGTTGGGGACTTGACATTATCCCCACTACCCAGAGGATCTCATTAGCGACGAGGTCGCACTCGACTGGGATAAAGGGGTATTGCATCGCCACGCTGGAAGTACAGGGCGTGACGGTCACCCACTTTAAATTATTCGTCCTTCCCCAATTGTGCGCCCCAGTGTTGCTGGGATTAGACTTCCAGTGTCAGTTCCAAACGGTGTCCCTACACTTTGGGGGACCCCACGCCCCCCTCTCGGTCTGCCATCGCCCCACTCCCGAAGCACCCGAGCAACCGCCCCCGTGCCCCGGGGCCAATCCTGCGGCCTTTCCACACTCCGGATTGCCCCGCCAGCATTCTTCGCAAACCTCACCCCTGGCTGGAAGCCTGTGGCCACCAAAAGTCGGCAATATAGTTACGAAAACAGGCAATTCATTAGGAGTGAGGTGCGTAGATTGCTGGATGAGGGCATCATCGAACCCAGTTCAAGCCCCTGGAGAGCCCAGGTGGTGGTTGTCAAGAATGGGGAAAAACTACGGATGGTGGTCGACTATAGCCAGACCATTAACCGCTTCACACTCCTGGATGCGTACCCCCTGCCACGCATCACGGATGTGGTGAACCAGATCGCCCAGTACCGCATTTTCTCCACTATTGACCTACGTTCGGCCTACCACCAGCTCCCGATCCGCTGCGAGGACCGACCATTCACGGCCTTTGAAGCGAATGGGCGGCTATATCAATTTCTCAGGGTACCATTCGGGGTCACAAATGGTGTCGCGGTCTTCCAGCGGGAAATGGACAGGATGGTGGACCAGAACGGGCTAACCGCTACCTTCCCGTATCTGGACAATATCACCATCTGCGGCCACGACATGCAGGACCATGACGCCAACCTAGACAAATTTCTTCAAACTGCCCGTCAGCTAAACCTGACTTACAATTTGGACAAGTGTGTTTTCCGGACCACACGACTCGCTATTCTAGGTTGTGTGGTGGAAAACGGGATAGTCATGCCAGATCCTGACCGCATGCGTCCCTTAATGGACTTACCCCCCCCACATACCCAGAAAGCTCTCAAACGCTGCCTGGGCCTTTTCTCGTATTATGCCCAATGGGTTCCAAACTACGCCGACAAGGCACGTCCTCTTATCAAGACCACCTCTTTTCCCCTCTCGACCGAAGCCACAGCGGCTTTCGATCGAATCAAATCTGACATCGCTGCTGCGACGCTGCACGCGATCGATGAGTCTGTCCCGTTTCAAGTCGAGAGCGATGCATCCGACTTCGCCCTGGCAGCCACCTTGAACCAGGCCGGTCGGCCTGTAGCCTTCTTCTCCAGAACCCTCCAGGGTCCGGAGAGTAGACACTCCTCGATCGAGAAGGAGGCCCAGGCCATAGTTGAAGCGGTACGTCGTTGGAGACATTACCTCGCTGGGAGGCGCTTTACACTGTTGACTCATCAACGCGCGGTCTCCTTCATGTTCAGCAACACCCAGCGTGGTAAGATAAAAAATGACAAAATCGCCAGATGGAGAATCGAACTCTCCACCTTTAACTATGACATCCTGTACCGGCCTGGTAAGCTCAACGACCCGCCTGACGCGCTCTCCAGGGGGACGTGCGCCAGCATACAGATGGACAGACTACGGAAACTCCATGAGGCGCTCTGTCATCCAGGGGTCACTAGGTTTGCTCACTTTGTCAAGGCGCGCAACTTACCCTACACAGTTGAGGAGATCCGCTCCATGACCCGAGCCTGTTCGGTGTGCGCCGAATGCAAGCCCCACTTCTTCCGTCCGGATAACTCCCACGTCATCAAAGCCACCCGCCCCTTCGAGCGTCTTAGCGTAGACTTTAAGGGACCCCTACCGTCGACCAACCGTAATACCTACATCCTTACGGCCATCGACGAATACTCCCGCTTCCCATTCGCTGTGGCCTGCCCAGACACCACTGCCACCTCAGTGATACAGGCCCTTCACAGTATTTTCACCATCTTCGGGTACCCCAATTCCATCCACAGTGATAGGGGGTCCTCATTCATGAGTGCAGAGCTGCAACAGTACCTTCTGGAGTGTGGTATTGCTTCAAGCAGGACCACGAGCTATAACCCACGCGGTAATGGCCAGGTCGAGAGGGAGAATGCCACCATATGGAGAGCGGTTACACTGGCTCTCCGGTCTAAAGGTCTCCCCACCTCTCACTGGCAGGAGGTTCTCACTAGTGCCTTACACTCCATCCGCTCCCTCCTATGTACTGCAACAAATGCCACCCCCCACGAAAGGATGTTCCTTTTCCCGAGGAAATCCGAATCGGGAACCACTGTACCGGCATGGCTCACCGTCCCTGGCCCTGTCCTTTTGCGACGCCACGTCCGGCACTCAAAGAACGACCCCTTGGTCGACCGAGTGACTCTACTCCACGCGAACCCACATTACGCATACGTGGAGTTCCCAGACGGGCGGGAGGACATTGTTTCGGTGCGGGACCTAGCTCAGGACGCGGTAGACCCAGCAAACCCCCCAACTCCTTATGCTCCAGGCCCGTGCCGCAACAGAAGGACCAACAGCACCCCAATGACTCGGGCCACCCTGCCGACAAAACGACTGGGGAATTGAGCGACGGAGCAGTCGCACCCGATGAGCCCGCTGGCGACACCACTCCAGCGACCCCAATCCCGGCACCACGGCGGTCACGCCGGATGGTCAGACCCCCTGACCGCTACAGTCCTTGACCTACCCCTTCCTTTTCATTCTCTCCCTCGTTTTTGTTTTTTTTTCCAGGGTCAATTCTCCAAGAAGGGGTGAATGTGATAGTACAGATCTATCACCAATGTACATAGTGTATATAGTTACTGTATCTAGACTGTGCTTACAGCGATTGGCTGAGAGCTAAGCCACACCAATTGTTTGGGCCTTAAAGGGTTGTGTCCCTAGCCAGGTCGGATCATTCCGGACTGGTCGGCCACCTGTGAAGAGCTCCGGTCTTTTGCTAATAAAAGCCTTGGTTTGGATCAACAAGTCTTTGGTTCTTTCGACGAGCTCTACACGGGGAAAGGTCTGTCACTCTTTAACACTGGGGTACAGTACTGGAGGATTTGTTCTGGTCCACGGATGGGAATGTGGGGGTACAGTACTGGAGGATTTGTTCTGGTCCACGATGGGATGGTGGGGGTACAGTACTGGAGGATTTGTTCTGGTCCACGGATGGGAAGGTGGTGGTACAGTACTGGAGCATTTGTTCTGGTCCACGGATGGGACAGTGGGGATACAGTACTGGAGGATTTGTTCTGGTCCATGGATGGGACAGTGGGGGTACAGTACTCGAGGATTTGTTCTGGTTCAATGATGCGACGGTGGGGGTATAGTACTCGAGGATTTGTTCTGGTCCACGGATGGGATGGTGGTATCTCCTTGGCCATAAATATTCTGGTGTTGTGAGATGATTGCCATTCCCTTTGCACGTGGCACATTGTGGGAGGTTTAATCTTCTACATCCTGATACGAGCCTAGAGGACCCCAAAATCCAGCAGTAGTAGAAATTCATCAAGACAACTGGTTACTTAAACAAAAGTTGCTTTTAATTATCTTTAAACATGAAAACAGAACCACACTTTAACTTAACTAACCTAATTTAACCCCCTTCTAATTTTAAGTGCATGTGTGTGTAAGTTTAGAAAAGTTCTTTGGTTCACAGTCCAATCTCACTTCTCATTCCTCCAAGTTCACTGGTTTAAGGCAATTCTTGTACTGTGCACAGAATTTAACATTTATAAAGTTCACCAGGCTTTGGTGCTTGAAAAGTAAATGGTTACCACTCAGGAAGGTTCTTGTCGGTTTAAGAGATTTGTTGTTCCAGAACTCGTGTCTTGCTTACGAAACTTGCTCCTTCAGGGTTCTCCAGGTGATAACTTCTTTCTTTCAGATCACCACAGAGTTCCTTTTTGTTTCTCCTATTCCAAGTGCATGAACCACAAGGGCTTCGAACAGCCAGTTTTCGGATTGGTTCACGTGATGGAGTAGTGGCCGGTAGGGGAACTCCAGCCCTCTCCAGAAAAGTTAAAAAAAGATAGAGAAAAAGCAAAGGCACAAACTTAAAAACCAAAACAAAGTGAAAATAAAAGTGTGGAGAAAATGGCAGCAAAGAAAGAAAAACCAAAAACAACGGGAAGAAAAGAAGAAGGAAAGACGTCGGAAGAAGGTGAAGGCCTTACCTGTACGAAGAGGCCCACCGCGGAGAGAGAAGCCCGCTCCCTCAGGTCAGTGGAAGGCCTGGGCTCGGGACTACAAAAATGGCTCACAGAGCCGAGTAAAAGTGCGCAACCGCACATGCGCGAGGATTCGCGCATGTACGATGAGCATGAAAAAAAACACACTGACGGGAGGGGGGAACAGCTGTGGAGTCGATCACCACAGCTGAAAGAGACACCTGCAGCACAGCAGCAGGTGCAGAACACAGACAATAACGACAACAAGAAAGAAGAGGGTAAAAAGAAAACAAGGAAACAACAGATGGTCAATCCAGAGGAAGAAGAAGAAGAACAGAAAGAAATGGAAGAAGAAGAGAAAGGCAAGACAATGGATGTATATTTTTTTAAAGAATATATGGAATCAGTGAAAGAATGGCAATTACAAGAATTTAATGAGATAAAAAGAAGAATTAAGAATGCAGAAGAAAAAATGAATAAAATGGAAATGGCCATGTCAGAGTTAGGAAAAAGAGTGGAAAATATGGAAAAATGAGAAACAATTGTAGTAATGGAAGTAGAAGACTTAAAAGAGAAATTAGAAGAATCTAATAAAAAAGTTAAAGAAACACAGGAGCTGTTAGCTCAGAAGATAGATATAATAGAAAACTATAATAGAAGAAATAATATAAAGATAGTGGGCCTTAAGGAAGATGAAGAAGGCAAGAATATGAGAGAATTTATAAAAGATTGGATCCCCAGGGTCCTGGGAAGACCAGAATTACAGGAAGAAATGGAAATTGAGAGGGCACATAGAACTTTAGCCCCGAAACCACTGCCGCAGCAAAAACCAAGATCCATTTTAGTAAAATTCTTAAGATATACAACAAGAGAAAATATATTGGAGAAAGCAATGAAGAAAGTAAGAGAGGACAAAAAGCCACTGGAATATAAATGTCAAAAAAATTTTTCTATCCAGACATAAGTTTTGAACTCCTGAAGAAGAGGAAGGAGTTCAATACAGCGAAAACGATCTTATGGAAAAAAGGATATAAGTTTATGTTAAGGTACCCAGCAGTACTTAAAATAGTTATTCCAGGGGAACAAAACAGACTATTCTCGGATCCAGAGGAAGCAAGGAAATTTGCAGAACAACTACAAAACAAGCAGAGAGATGAAGACATGTAATAAGAGTAAAAATGACCACAATCTATATGTATGTGTGTAAAGGGGTATATGTGTGTGTGTTTATATCTTCTTCTTTTCTTTGGCTTGGCTTCGCGGACGAAGATTTATGGAGGGGGTAAAATGTCCACGTCAGCTGCAGGCTCGTTTGTGGCTGACAAGTCCGATGCGGGACAGGCAGACACGATTGCAGCGGTTGCAAGGGAAAATTTGTTGGTTGGGGTTGGGTGTTGGGTTTTTCCTCCTTTGCCTTTTGTCAGTGAGGTGGGCTCTGCGGTCTTCTTCAAAGGAGGTTGCTGCCCGCCAAACTGTGAGGCGCCAAGATGCACGGTTTGAGGCGTAATCAGCCCACTGGCGGTGGTCAATGTGGCAGGCACCAAGAGATTTCTTTAGGCAGTCCTTGTACCTTTTCTTTGGTGCACCTCTGTCACGGTGGCCAGTGGAGAGCTCGCCATATAACACGATCTTGGGAAGGCGATGGTCCTCCATTCTGGAGACGTGACCCATCCAGCGCAGCTGGATCTTCAGCAGCGTGGACACGATGCTGTCGACCTCTGCCATCTTGAGTACTTCGACGTTAGGGGTGTAAGCGCTCCAATGGATGTTGAGGATGGAGCGGAGACAACGCTGGTGGAAGCGTTCTAGGAGCCGTAGGTGGTGCCGGTAGAGGACCCATGATTCGGAGCCGAACTATATATATATATATATATATATATATAGTGTGCATACATGAATGTATCCGTATTTAGAGGAAAATATATAGAGTATAGACAAGAATTAATAAGGGAGGGAAATGGAATAGAGGGAATAAGGAGGGAATTAAAAGAGTGACCTTTGTTACATATGAAAATTGAAATCTTTTCTGGGGGGGCTGGGTGGGGAGGAGTTACGGTCACTGCAAAATCAGCTGATGTTTGCGAGTGAATTCGCAAATCCAAATGGAGAGGGGAGATGTGGTTGTCCGACAAGGGATAAAAGGCAACTCAGGAGGGGGAGGGGAGAATGGGGTTAAAGAAGTTTTAAATAGGAGAATAAGGAAAATGTTTGATGTTTTAGAAATGTTGTCTTATAAAGTGTTCAAAACAAGAAAGCAGAAATGGATAAGAAAGAAAGGTGATGATGAGGAAACGGAAAGGGAAGATAAACAAAGTATAAAATGGCTACGCTGAACTATATGACTTTAAATATTAACGGAATACATAACCAAATTAAAAGGAAGAAACTGCTAAATTTACTGAAAAAAGAAAAAATTGATATAGCATTTGTGCAAGAAACACATTTAACTGAATTGGAGCACAAGAAATTGAAGAGAGATTGGGTAGGACACGTAACAGCAGCGTCGTATAATTCAAAAGCAAGAGGAGTAGCTATATTAATTAGTAAAAATTTGCCAATTAAAATAGAAGAAGAAATAATAGATCCAGCAGGGAGATATGTAATGATAAATGTCAGATATATTCGGAGTTTTAGAATCTATTCAATGTATATTCACCTAACGAAGAAGATCAAAAGTTTATGCAAGATTTTTTTTGAAGATAGCAGATACGCAAGGGAACATATTAATAAGAGGGGATTTCAACCTGAATTTGGATTCAAATATGGACAAAACTGGGAAAAAAATTAACAGAAAGAACAAAGTAACCAAATTTATAATTTATAAACAACACCCAAATGAAAAGGAATATTCATATTACTCAGCTAGACATAAAACATACTCAAGAATAGACCTATTTTTGTTATCAGCTAGTATGCAAGATAGAGTAAGAAAAACAGAATATAAAGCTAGAATATTATCGGACCATTCACCCTTAATATTGACAGTAAAGTCAGAGGACATCCCTCCAAGAATGTATAGATGGAGATTAAACCCCATGTTACTTAAAAGGCAGGATTTTAGAGAATTTATTGAAAGACAAATTAAAATGTATTTTGAAATAAATACGGAATCAGTGAAAGATAAGTTTATACTATGGGATGCAATGAAAGCGTTCATTAGAGGGCAAATAATAAGTTATGTAACCAAGATGAAGAAGGACTATAATCAGGAAACAGAGTAGTTGGAAAGGGAAATAGTAAATATAGAAAAAGTATTAGCAATGAAGGAAGATACAACTAAAAGAAGAGAATTGGCAGATAAAAAAATAAAATATGAAACACTACAAACATATAAGGTGGAGAAGAATATAATGAAGACAAAACAGAAATATTATGAACTAGGGGAAAAAACGCACAAAATTCTAGCATGGCAGCTTAAGACAGAACAAGCTAAGAAAATGGTATTGGCATCAAGGAAAAAAGTCAAACAAATCACATATAATCCAAAGGAGATTAAGGAAAACTTTAGAGAATTCTATGAACAATTATATCAAACTGAAAACGAAGGGAAAGAAGGGAAAATAGATGAATTTCTAACTAAAATTGAACTACCAAAATTACAAATAGAGGAACAAAATAAATTAACAGAACCATTTGAAATTGTAGAAATACAAGAGATAATAAAAAAAATTACCAAATAATAAAACACCATTAGAGGATGGATTCCCAATAGAATTCTATAAAACATTTAAAGATTTATTAATTCCTCCCCTCTTGGAAGTAATCAACCAGATTGATAAAACACAAAGCTTACCAGATTCATGTAAAACAGCAATAATTACAGTAATACTAAAGCAAGGGAAAGATCCACTAGCACCAGCGTCATATAGACCAATATCATTACTTAACACAGATTATAAGATAATAGTTAAACTATTAGCAAACAGATTAGCAGAGTATGTACCGAAAATGGTAAATCTAGACCAAACTGGATTTATTAAAAAAAGACGCACAACAGACAATATTTGTAAATTTATTAACTTAATTCATGCAGTAGAAGGGAGTAAAGCGCCAACAGTAGCAGTTGCTTTAGATGCAGAGAAGGCCTTTGAGAGAGTAGAATGGAATTATTTATTCAAAGTTTTGCAAAAATTCAGTTTACCAGAGAAGTATATTAATTGGATTAAAGCATTATATAAGGGGCCATTGGCGAAAGTGACAGTAAATGGATATATATCAAAGCAATTTAACTTAAGCAGGTCAACACGGCAGGGATGCCCACTATCACCCCTATTGTTCGCGTTAGCTATAGAACCACTAGCAGAATTGATAAGAACAGAAAAAAATATAAAAGGGATAAAAATAAAAGACAAGGAATATAAAATCAGTTTATTTGAGGATGATGTTATAGTATACTTAACAGAACCAGAACTATCAAATTGAAGGAATATGGAGAAGTGTCGGGTTACAAGATTAACGTAAATAAAAGTGAAGCAATGCCAATGAATAGTGCGGATTTCTCAAAATTTAAGAAGGAATCACCATTCAGATGGCAAATGCAAGCAATGAGATACCTAGGTATACAAATAAATAAAAATCTCGGCCATCTATATAAACTCAATTATTATCCACTAATGAAAAAATTACAGGGCGATTTAGAGCATTGGAAAGATTTACCATTAACACCAATAGGAAGGATAAACTGTATTAAAATGAACATTTTCCCAAGGATATTATACCTATTTCAGGCATTGCCAATACACTTGACAGAGAAATTCTTCAAGGAGTTAAAGAAAATAATAAGGAAATTTTTATGGAAAGGGGGGAAACCGAGGATAGCACTAGATTAATTAACAGAATGGTATAAACAAGGAGGCTTACAACTGCCAAACTTTAAAAATGATTATAGAGCCGCACAATTAAGATACCTATCAGATTTTTATCAAACAAGGGAAAAGCCAGATTGTACTAGATTAGAATTAGATAAAATAGGGGAAAAGATACCTGAACACATATTATATAAATGGGATGAAAAATTGGTACAACATAGAAGTTCTCCAGTATTACATCATCTACTCAATATTTGGAAAAAGATTCATGTAGAAAGAAATAAAACAAATTATCAATTACCAAAACCAATATTGACGCAAAATAAGTTACTCCTTTTTACAATAGATAACCTTTCCTTTAGAGAATGGGAGAAAAAAGGGATCAAAAGAATAGAAAATTGTTTTTCAGGAAATAGATTATTATCCTTTGAACAAATGAAAGATAAATACAATATAACTCAAGATACAGTGCTGGCATATTACCAATTGAGATCCTACTTGAAGGACAAATTAGGAAGCAATCTGAGTTTACCAGAGGGAAGTAACTTTGAATATGTGATTACAGATACAATGATAATCAAAAGATTTATAAGAAATATGTATATTAAACTGCAAGAAAAGGAGAATGAGGAAACAAATGGTAAAACTAAACAAAAATGGGAACAAGATTTAAATATAAAGATAAAAAAGGAAACATGGGAGAAGTTGTGTTCTGGAACGATGAGAAATACAATAAATACGAGGTTACGTATGATACAATATAACTGGATACACAGGCTATACATTACACCTCAAAAGTTAAATAAATGGGACCCAACAGTATCTGATAGATGTTTTCGATGTAAAAAAGAAATGGGAACAACAATTCATGCAATCTGGACATGTGAGAAAGTAGAAAAATTTTGGGAAGATCTAAACCAAATATTAAATAAAATTACAGAAAACAATATACCAAAGAATCCAGAGATCTTCCTCCTAAGTAACATAAAAAACAAAGAATTTGGAATTGATTTGGATGGTGCACAAAAAAGATTTGTTAAGATAGCTCTAGCCGTAGCAAAAAAATGTATTATGTCAACCTGGAAATTGGAAGAGAATTTGAAAATACAACAATGGTATATAGAAATGAATAAATGTATTCCATTAGAAAAAATAACATATAGTTTAAGAAATAATATTGAAATATTTGAACAAATATGGGAGCCTTACATGAAACACAATAGAGAAAACCTACCGGGGACATTCACTACCTAAATTAACGAAAGGAGAAGGAAATGAAAAGAATTGACTCAGTGGAATTTCTTGTTTATTTTTATTGAATGACAACATTGTTTGACTGGTTTAATGTATCCTAGATTTTGTATTTTAAATGGACGGTGGGGGGGAGGTAGGGAGGGTGGAATGGGAGGAGGGAGGCGGGGGGGGGGAGAAAATGGCACTGTATATATTTGAAAAGGAAAAAGTATGTATCATGGTTAATGTGGTTTATGGTGTGAAAAATAAAAAAAATTTTAAAAAAAAGAACAGCCAGTTTTCCAAAACCTTGCCTGTTTGTCCTGTTTCAGCCCCAGCAGCTTCTGCTGGCTGACACTGCTTCTCCCTCTTTCTCTCTCTCTGAGACTGAGAGAAAGCCTGTTTGACTCCCTCTGCTTGCAATACCATATGACCCTCTTACAATAGCAAGCTCTCCTGCAGACAATATGTGGCTCCAATAATCTCTTTCATCTGTTGCTTTGGTAAACAGCAATCCATTAGTGAAGTCACTTGAGCACTCTTTAAAGCTCTTGCAAAAAAAAAACTGAAAGCAACCATCTAGCATAAGCAGAGCTTCAGTATTTTCAAATCAGATCTGTTTTAGTGGTTGCATGTGACCTACTCTAACAAACCTTTCCTAATTTATCTCCCAAAAACATTTCTGTATACTCTGTCACAGTACAATCACAGAGCTGTACATTCCCACACTGTAGCAACATTAAGATACTTTAATGTCCACATCACAGTGCTTCCCATGTTAGAAGTTTAGACCTGGAGCTCAAGTTGCCCTGGAGTCAAACAGGAGTCTGTGTGGCTGCAGAGGCTTTGGGAGCGCTGGAGGCCAATCCATAGACACTCAGTGTCTCTGAACGGGCTCTCTTTTGCTTCTCCTTCTCTTGTGCTGTATGGGGTGCCGGGCAATGTCATGTCAACTTTTTGTTTGCCTAATGTCATAAGTAATATTACATGTTTGGTATTATTACATGACAATAAACTTGAATCTTGAGCAATCAAGAATCTCTGCACTGGCCAGAGCAAGGGTGATTGGGCCTGAGCAATGGCAGGCCAGCGTCCAGTGTTGGACTCCACAATAGTTTAAGGGTCTGGAGTCACCCACAAGGCCCTGTCCTTTGAAGAGAGCAGTGTGGAATTTCAGCGACCCATCTTGGAGGGTGAAAGCCACATACAGGTCACTGGAGCGAAGGTGGGAGATTTCCTGGAGGTTAATGCCCCGTGGGGTGTCAGTCACCATTACTGATAGCTCATTAACCTGAAGTTACAGGTCTGTAAGTGAATTTCACTTGTTCGGATTTCAGATTTATTGTCAAAAGTACGTACACGACATTACATATACAACCCTGAGATTCTTTTTCCTGAGGGCTTGGCAGAATTGCCACAAATTGGTAATGCAAAAATAAACTGTACCCAGTGTAAAACATGTAAACAAACAAAGAACTGTAAACCGATAACAAATGTAAACCAACTGTGCATTAGAGAGAGAACAAAAAGATCAATAAAGTGCACAAGTAAGAGTTCTTAAATGTGTCTCTGATTGAGTTTGTTGTTGAGGAGTCTGATGGTGGAGGGGTAGCAGCTGTTCCTGATCCTGGTGGTCCGAGTCTTGTGAAACCTTTATCTCTTTCCTGATGGCAGCAGCGAGAACAGAGCGTGTGCTGGGTGGTGAGAGTTTTTGATAATTGCTGCTGCTCTCCGATGGCAGCGTTCTTTGTAGACGTACTCAATAGTGGGAAGGGCTTTGCCTGTGATGACCTGGGCTGTGTCCACTACCTTTTGCAGGGCTATACACTCAGGGGTGTTGGTGTCCCCATCCCAGACCGTGATACAGCCGGTCAGCACACTTTCCATCACACCTATGTAGAAATTTGCCAGGGTTCCCAATATCATGCCAAACCACCACAAACTCCTGAGGAAGTAGAGGTGATGACGTGCTTTCTTCATGATGCCATTGATGAGTTGGGTCCAGGAAAGATCCTCTGAGATAGTGACTCCCATGAACCTAAATGTGCTCACCCTCTCCACCTCAGATCCTGCAATGATCACTGGATTGTTTATCTCTGGCTTTTCTTTCCTGAAGTCAACAATCAGCTCCTTAGTTTTGGTGACATTGAATGCGAGGTTGTTGTTGGTGCACCATTCAGCCAAATTTTCAATCTCCATTCTGAATGCAGACTCATCACCTTACATTATATAACCCACTACTGTGGTATCGTCGGCAAATTTGTAGATGGTGTTATTGCAGTACCGAGCCACAGTAGAGCAGGGGGCTAAGAACGCAGCCCTGTGGTGGTCTGGTACTGATGGAGATTGTGGAGGAGAGGTTCTTGCCAATCCTCACTGATTGTGGTCTGGAGTTGAGGAAATCCAGGATCCGATTACACAGAGGGGTGTTGAGACCCAGGTCTTGGAGTCTGCTGATCAGTTTTGAGGGGATGATGGTGTTAAATGCTGAACTGTGGTTGGTAAAGAGCATCCTGATGTAGGCATCTTTACTGTCGAGATGTTCCAGGGTTTTGTGTAGAGCTGGTGAAATGGCATCTGTTGAAGAGCTATCACTACGATAGGCGAACTGGAATGTATCCATGTCACAGGAGTTGATCTGCTTCATCACCAGTCTCTCAAAACACTTCACTGCTGCTGATACAAGTGCTACTGGACAGTAGTCACTAAGGCAGGTTACCACACTCTTCCTGGGCACAGGGTATGATTGACGCCTGTTTGAAACAGATGGGTGCCGTGTCCTGCTGGAGTGAGATGTTGAAGATCTCCATGAATACATTGGTAAGTTGATCACAGATTTTTAATACTCAGCCAGGTACACCACCTGGGCCAGATCATTTCCTCGGATTCCCTCAGCATGCACGCCATCCTCAGATACAGAAACAGGATGGGATCATCAGTGAACGTGGGGGTGCAGAGGGTGGTTCTTCACTGTTACTGTCATCATATTGGACATCGAAGGCATTGAGTTCCCCTGGGAGTGAAGCATTGTCACCCTGCTTTGGTTTTGTAACAGGTTATGGTATTTAGGCCCTGCCACAGCTGTCGGGTTTCCCTTATTGTTTCCATGTCAACTTGCTCCTACTGTACTGATTTGGATCTCCAGACTTAAATGCCTGCTCGTCTGCCCTGATTGAGGACAAGCTCCTGATTGTGGGTCACTGGTCCCCATGACATTGTCACCTTAAATGGGTTGAGCCCCAAGCTTCCCCTCGTCCACTCATTGAGGGCAGATTAAACACCCGTTATGATGTCCTGTCTGCTGGACACAGCACACTTGGGGAAGAGTGATTGGGGAAGGCGTTAGTGGGGAAGGGGGGGTGATGAGTGATTTTGGACAGTGATGGGGGTGATTCGGAACTGACGGTGCAAGGGATGATTTAGAATAGTGTCTGTGATGGAGGAGATGATTTCGGTGGTGGAATGTGATTTGGGACAGTGGTGGGGTAATCAGGACAGTGTCCATGGGGGTAGAGGTGATTTTGGGATGGGGTGGGGGGGGTGATTTTTGAGGTGGTGATGGGGTTGATTTTGGGGTGGTGGTGGGGTTGATTTCGGGATGGTCTCAGGACGAGGCAGTAGAGGAGGGGAATTACCGAGGACATTGCTATTCCAGCAGAGATTTTCCTCCATCGCCCCACCCTCGCCGTAGTATTCTCTGCCTCCCTCAAGTGGAAAACCTCACCTCCCTCCCCTCCCCTCCCACTACTGACTCCCAACCTGTAAAGGGCAGTGAGTGGACAGAACATCTGGAATTGCCCGCTGTGAGTCAGTGGAGAGATTAATATGTGATTATTGACTGAATGCTCAGCACTTCCCATCACAATCCCCCCTGACTCAGCCTTGTCTGCACTCTCCCCTGAGCCATGTCATGGCAGCTCAGCACCCAGGGGAAGGTGATGCTGCTGTACTTGCCGGAAGGTAGCAGGAGGAATTTAATGGCATCATGAGCCGGTGCCAATCTCTACCGTGTGCATTGAGGAGTGGGCCTGGAACTGGAGGTGAAGTCTGTGTGCGATGACCTTTGGAACTCCTGGATCTACTCCCTCTGGGAGCAGTGTGAGCCCCTCTCCCCATCACCCTCATCCTTCTGCACCCGTGACACTGGACTCTTGCCCACATCACCACTATAATATTCCCTTTCTTATTCCTATCCTATCCATGCATCTTCCATTGTTTCTTAAACATTGCAATAGTACATGGCCCAACCCCCTCCTCTGGTGGCCTGCTCCATATATCCACCATCCCTTGGGTTCCTGTTAAATTTCCCCACCCCCCTCCCCTTAAACCTGTATCCTCTGGTTACCAATTTCCTCCTACTTTGGGGGAGGGGGGGGGGGAAGGCTACGCGCTCACCCAATCTATTTCTCCATGAGATCACCCCTCATTCTCCTGTGCTCCAAAGAACGAACCCTCAACCCGCTCAACCTCTCCGTGTAGCTCAGGCCCTTCCCCTGTGTTCTGGCAACATCCTCATTAATCTTCTCTCCAGCTTGACCACATATTTCCGGTAACATGGTGACCAAAACTGAACATAGTACTCCACATGGGGACTCACCAATGTTTTGTACAACTACCACATGACCATCCAACTTCTGTACTCAATCCTTTGACACCACAACATACAGGTACCTGTACTTGTTAATCCCACTGAGTATTCCTACTCCCTCTGCTAATTCAAAGCTAACATACGTACATGACCACATACAAAGGAAAACGGCGCCAAATCTTGTTGTCATGTTCATGTATAAATTCCATTGCTGGATGTTGCAGTGTAAATCCTCTACTTTGTAACATAACCCTGTTGCCACCGTTGTGGCCCTTTGTAGTCACTCGCCTCTCTGTGTTTGAGAGGCTTCCCCATGGTCTCAGCCCTTATTGCCAGGCGTCGAAGACCTTGAGGCTGCCGGGTCTGTCTGAGTGGTTTAAGGAGGAAGGGACGAGGGCTTCATCTCGTTCCCGCAGAAACATCTCAGGCCAGTCACTCCAGGACCCTCACGCAGTGGCTGCTGCACTTGCACTTCCCATTTTATTGGCTGTGGGACAGCTCGTGTGGTTTAAACCTCCCTCCTCTAGTGCAGCTCCAATCACCTGCTCCTATATAAGGTGCTGAATAGGGTTCCATATTGGTGGGGACGGATCTGTCACAGTGGTGGTGGGGATGGGTCTGTCAATGTAACAGCGCATTATCAGTGGGGATCGATCTATTACTGTATAAATCAGTACTGGGTGTGGATGAGTCTGTAACTGCATAACACTGGGGTACAGGACTGGTGGGGAGAGGTCTGTCACTAACACTGGAGTACAATACTAGAGGTGATGGGTCCATTACTGTATAACATGGGGTACAGTACTGGTGGGGACAGGTCTGTCACTATAACACTGAGGTATAGTACTTGTGGGACAGGTCTGTCACTATAACGCTGAGGTATAGTACTTGTGAGGCAGGTCTGCCACTGTATAACACTGGGGTACATTACTGGTGGGCATGGGTCTGTCACTGTAACACTGGAGTATAGTACTAGAGGGGATGGGTCTGTTACTGTATAACATGGGGTACAGTACTGGTGGGGACAGGTCTGTCACTATAACACTGAGGTATAGTACTTGTGGGACAGGTCTGTCTCTATAACACTGAGGTATAGTACTTATGGGGCAGGTCTGCCACTGTATAACACTGGGGTACATTACTGGTGGGCATGGGTCTGTCACTGTAACATTGGGGTACAGTACTGGTGGGGATGGGTCTGTCACTGTAACACTGGGGTACAGTACTGGGGGAATTGTTAATTATCTTTTAATGCCCGTGGAGTAAATCCACCTGCCCTGAGCTGTGCTGAGTGTAAGTGTTTCTCTGCTTGTCTCTGTTCCTGCGTTGTCCCTGCATTTAGCTCCTCCTGTGGAGTATCTGGACAGTAAGGAATAGTTCCTTTCTGTAAATGAATGCAGTGTCGCATTTCCCAGCAGGGCAGTTTCCCTGAGTCCATGTAAGCCTCCCAAGGGCCTTTTCTTGTGCTCATACAACTTGTTACTGTAAACCCGTCCCTCCTTGTTGGTGTTCATTGCTTCAATGTGCTGAATCTTCGAACTGACTCCGAAACTGCTGACTCACCTGTGAGGGACTGCTCTGACCGGCACTGATGGATGATGTCTTTTGATGTGTTAAGTCCCAATCCATTAATGTCGGGAAAATTGTGGGAAAAAAATTAACATAATTCCTGCCCATGTGGTCGTTCACACTGGGTACCTTTTTAGACTGCAAATACCTGAGTGCAAGTCCCGGTGGATAGACGTACAACTGAGTGGATGACCCAAAACAAAATTTTCCAGTATGGTTTTCACTGCAGGCTTCCTCCAAAAAGTTGTCAGGGTCCTGCAGGACAAATCCCAGGGCAGAAATTGACTCATAATTCCTGCACATTCCTTTTTAGACTGCCACGTAGTAGCAAAATTCCTCGATTGTGCCGTTACACGACTGCAGTCTGAAAACCATAATCGTTGACCATTGTTATTCAACACCATCTGCTGAAGAAACTCAGTGGGTCGAATAGCGTCAGTGCGGAAAAGGGTGGTTGATTTTTTTTTGTTTACGATGTCTGTTGAGACAGTGTGAAGGGGCTTTACTCTGTATCTGGCCCTGGAGCGTGTAGAGGAGAGGTAGTTGGTGTAATGTCGACAGGGTGGGGAGATACAGTAGAGGTTGGCTGATGCTGGTCTAATCTGTCACTGTCAACGTGGAATTGGTGCATTGCCTGCAAGGAGTTTGAAGGCTGTGCACATGGGTTTCTTCCCACATTCCAAAAACATGCAGAGATTGTAGGTTAATTGGTCTCATGGAGAACATGGGCTCATGAAGCCTGAAATATGTGAAAGACAGAGTGGAGGCAACTTCATCTGTATCATATAGGGAGTGTGTGATGGGACAGTGCAGAGGGAGCTTTACTTTGTTCAATCTAGGGAGTGTGTGATGGACAGTTTGGAGGGAGCTCCACTCTGTGTCTGACCCAGGGAGTGCGTGATGGGATGGTACTGAGGGAGCTCCACTCTGTGTCCGACCCAGGGAGTGTGTGATGGGACGATGTTTAAGGAGCTTTGCTCTCTCTGGTATTTTTGGCAGGATAGGGGGTTAATGCTGACTATTTGCCGTTGTGTTTGGGAACGAGCAGGGTCGTGAAATGAGAGGGCTAGGACAGATCATTCTCTTCCTTCCCCCAGATGGAACTGATTATATCACCATTTCCTCATTCTTGGTTTTACGGAAGGAATGGGTGAAATTATTTCCAAGTGAATTCCTGTTCATTGATTACTTTGGACTTCCTTGGTTTATGTTAAGCGACTCTCCCACCAGACCACTGCCTACTCATGGGGCGGTGAGTCCTTCAACATGCAGGATGATTTGGTTGCAGAGGGGCTGACAAAGGGGAGGGAGGGAGGGAGCTACCTTGAGAGGGAGGCAGAGGGAGTGGAGGTCAGGTCACCAGTCATCTGTGGAGGAAGTAGAGGGTGGCCTGCGAACGGCAAGAGTTGTTCTGCAGTTGCAGAGAAAGTTGTGGTCCACGACTTGATGGTGGACAAGCCAGGTCCCAGCGAGGAGATGGGGAGGTGAGGGCTTAATGTGAGCAAACTGGAGGGAGTGGGGTGAGGGGTTAATGTGGGTAGACTGGAGGGAAGGGGATGGGAGGTGTGGGTTTAATGTGGGCAGACTGGAGGGTGGGATGGGAGGGGAGGGGTTAATGTGGGCTGACTGGAGGGAGGGGGATGGGAGGTGAGGGATTAATAATGTGGGCAGCCTCAACAAGGACCCTACTCCAACCCTGACCCCCTGCCCCCCAAGCGACCCATGGCTCCTTACCCCACCAATCCTGACCCTGCTGCGTCCCCCTCCGACCCCTCTACCCCACAGTCACCAACACTGCTCTTACCAATGGCTCCTCTACCCCAACAATCCCAACCCTGATCCCCGGACCACAACATGACCCTCAGCTGCCAACAAACTTAATTTCAAGTTAAACACACAGTGCTGGAGAAAATTAGCAGGTCAAACTGTGAACTTTATACAGCAAAGATGAAGATACATCACCAATGTTTCAGGCTTGAGCCCTTCATCGGGGTATGAACAAATGTCGACAGGCACCCGAACAAAATGGTGGTGGGGTGGAGGAGCACAGGGCCACAGGCAGGAAGTGACAGGTGGATAAGGGGGGGGGGGGCTCATCAGCAAACAGGGGGTGAGGGGTCAGTTCTGTGAATGGAGAGGGAAGGTGGTGGAGAGCTAGAGGAAAAAAGACAAAGGGAAGGGAGGGAGATGGAGGGTGGGCTAGCAGAAACCGGAGAAGTTGGTTAATGCCATCCAGTTGGAGAGAGCCCAGATGGAAAATGAGGTGTTGTTCCTCCACTTAATAGGTGGCCTTGGCTTGACAGTATGAAGCCATGGACCGACATGTCGATGTGGGAGTGGGGCGCAGAATTGAAATGGTTGGCCACGGGGGGGATCCTCGCCATTATGCAGACAGAGTGAAGGTGTGCACTGAAGCGATCGCCCAGTCTGGACCCTGTCTCTCCGATGTAGAGAAGGCCTCAGAGAGAGCACCAGATGCAGTAGCTCCCTTCTGCAGATTCACAAGTGTTGCTTCACTTGAAAAGCCTGTTTGGGGCCCTGAATGGTGGTGAGGGAGGGGGGGTATGGGCATGGGTGTGGCCGGATGAGAAGGATGTCGGTCGTCCTGACGCACGTGTGCGACACGGATACTGAAGGCAGTGTCGCGGCTGTTCACACGGGTTGCTGCAGACCCGTGCAGTAGGCTGAATGCTGGTTAGATACAGCTGAGTCTGATAAAGAACTGGTGATGATTCACCTCACTGGAACTCCTGCTTGATTATATCCTCTGGTTGTTTCTACTGCTTGGTCTTCGTGTGTGATGCAGCAGGCATGTGAGGACTTGTGTGTGCACAAGCAGGCAGAGTGTGTGTACAAGCAGTGCTGCGTATATATGCACACACGTAAGTGGGTGTTAACATCAGGCCATTTCTGATGCATTGTCCCTGGTGACAGAACAATTGTGTGCGTGCGTGCGTGCGTGCGCATGCATTGATGTTAGACTGTGCTTATCTGCCCACCACTTGGGAGAACAGGACTCGGTGTCAGGCTTAATACATGAAGCACCAAAACTTGGGACCACATAGGTAAATCATGGAATCTTATGGATCCGCTTTCACGGTCAGCAGCAGCAAGATGGAGCGACAGGCATTAGGTTAAATTTACTTCAAAACTATTTCCTGCCCAAGACCCTGGTGGTGGTGTATTCAGAATAGGTTCAGTGGCTCAAAGAGAATCAAGGCTGGACACATGTTATCAACAGTGATCTTTATTTACGCATGGGGGAATTCACAAAAAGGTCACACACTCACATAGCCTAAAGTACACAGCACACAGTATGCCGAGAAATGAGGGTTTAACTTCTTCAGCACCCGCCACCCACAGGCACAGTATGTCGAGAAATGAGGGTTTAACTTCTTCAGCACCTGCCACCCACAGGCACAGTATGCCGAGAAATGAGGGTTTAACTTCTTCAGCACCCACCGGCACAGTATGCCGAGAAATGAGGGTTTAACTTCTTCAGCACCCACAGGCACAGTATGCTGAGAAATGAGGGTTTAACTTCTTCAGCACCCGCCACCCACAGGCACAGTATGCCAAGAAATTAGGGTTTAACTTCTTCAGCACCCGCTACCCACAGGCACAATATGCCGAGAAATGAGGGTTTAACTTCTTCAGCACCCACCACCCACAGGCACAGTATGCTGAGAAATGAGGGTTTAACTTCTTCAGCACCCGCCACCCACAGGCACAGTATGCCGAGAAATGAGGGTTTAACTTCTTCAGCACCCGCCACCCACAGGCACAGTATGCCGAGAAATGAGGGTTTAACTTCTTCAGCACCCGCCACCCACGGTCACAGTATGCCGAGAAATGAGGGTTTAACTTTTTCAGCACCCATCACCTACAGGCACAGCACACACACTGTTTGTTATTAAACAGTAACAAATCAAGAAGTACATAGACTGGAGACCAGGCTTATATGTAGCCCCTGCTCAGGATCTGGGATGGGCCCATTGCAGTTGGTACTCTGGAGCTGCCTGGCAGCAAAGGTCACAACTAACAAGTGCATACGTATAAACCTAGTTTCCAGCATTGACCATGGTTCAGGATCCTGGACAGGCACCTTGCAAACGGGGAGGGAGGAGAGAGAGAGAGGGAGTGCACTCATGCTGCTTTATCAATATCAGATAGGTCCATGTGACCTGTGAGGACCAATCACGTCAGCTGCCAGGACCAATCATGCACCAGCCTCACAGGTGGGCAGATCTAACCCTTGATTGGCAGATGAAGCACAAGCTGGAAAGGTCACATGACCCTCCACACTATAGATGGGTCAGAGCCTCACCGGCAGTGAGCTGCTGGCACCAGGACTGGCTCTCTTTCTCCCCTTCCCCAATCCGTCCCCCTCTTCCTCTCCCTCTCCCTCTTCCTCTCCCTCCCCCTCGCCCTCCCCCTCCCTCTCTGTCGACTTCAAGCTTGAGACTTGCAGCTGGCATCGTGAATCTTGACAGGGCACAGAGCTGGCTGATTCCTAGCTCCAGGTTTGGTAGATGTTCTGGGAATGTGGTCAATTGTAGAAGGCCAGGCTAAACTGTGAGAGGGGGCCTGTCCACTGCACCTTCTCTAAGGCTGGGGACCAATCGCAGGGAAACAGGCAGGAAGTGGAGAAAAACATGGAAAAGCAAATCTTCATTGTGGTTGTGTGCAGTGGATCATCGTGTGTCTGAGCTGCTGGAGGCAGGACCAATGGACGTCCTTGCAGATGCAGCAGAGGCTCTGGAATGCAGAGCAAAACTAATCCCAGTGGCAGAAATGTCCAGAACCAGGTGTCGTGCAGGGCGATGATGGGCAAAAAGATCATGCCTTCAAGAGGAATCCGTGTCATCATCTGAAAGAGTTTAGAGGGTGATGGTGTGAAGGTAATGGATCAGGATGTGAAAGATTTGTTTCTGAAGAGCTAGAACTTGCAACGAGTGTTCTTGGCCTTCATTCATGCTGGAACTTCTCTTTATTTAACTAGTGACCTATCCTGGACACACATCTCCTCATTTGTCAGGAAGGTGCAACAGTGACTGCATTTCCTGAGAAGACTGAAGTGGGCAAGGCTACCGGCCACCATCATGTCAACCTTCTACAGGAGCTCTATTGAGTGTATCCTGGCCGGCTGCATCACAGTGTGGTTCGATTACTGCAGAGAAATGGATCGGAGGTCAATCCACAGGGCCGTAAGAGAGGCAGAGAGGTTCACTAGAGTCTCCCTCCCTCCTCCCCATCAATATGATCTACCTAGATTGTTGTTGGAAGATGGCGCACAAAATCGTGGTAGACCCCTTCCACCTGCACACAGCATCCTTCAGCTGCTCCTATTGGGGAAGAGATACAGAAATATCAGAACCAGCACCACCAGGCTGAGGAACAGCTTCTTCCCACGGGCAGTGAGGAAGCTGAATGTCTGATGAACTGCTCATACAATCCCTCTGAGTTTCTACTATTTATTTAACAATATATATGAACTGCATCTAAATCTCATTTGTAAATGTGTGTGCAACATCTGTCTATGTGTTTGCAAGTTTTTACACTGAGGACCGAAGAACATCGTTTCATTCAGTTGCACTTGTACAACGAAGATTTAGCTTCCTGAACACTTTTGGGTGTATGTTATGGATTTTGGGCTGCTGATCACGAGAAAGATCTTGAAATTTTCCTATTTCGTACTGTTTTTTTAGATATAACCTATTTTTGTGACTTCCTGTCATATTTTAAATCGACTTCAAGCATTCAAAACCACAAAGTGCAACATGTCATTGAAAATCCATCGTTCACACTTGGACGTCTTCCCTGATGATCTTGGTGCAGTCAGTGACGAACATGGTAAAAGGTTTCACCAGGACATTGCAACCATGGAAAAGGGGAACTGGAATCCATCAATGCTGTCCAACTATTGTTGGACACTGACACGCGAGGCATCAGATGCTGAGTACAAACGAAAATCAGCGGCAAAACATTTTTAGGTCAGTTGAACTAACGCAGCGTGTCAGCATCATTATGTGATTAAACTGGCTAAATTCAATAAAAGTCGATGTTTCTTCACCTTCTTGCATGACACAGCAAATCTGAAATTATCTTTGTATTTATCTTGAAGTTGTCTATCGTAATCCCCAATTTGTTTTTCAAGAAGTGAACCTTTTGGGGGGGGGGGGGGGGAATTGTTATCCAGTGATTACAAACTTGAATTTATTTCTATAAATTTTTGGCAAATTTAGGTTTTTGCACATCAGCTGGGTGAGCGGAGCTGGGTGAGCCTTAGTTTTTGAAAATGGGAGAGATGGGCCAGACAGCCGATCCTTGTCTTTTAATGACGGCTTCAGCAGCAGAATCTCAGTTGTCCTCCAGTTGAGAGTGAAGTCCAGCAGTAGTCAACGTCATTATGATACAAGCAGGAAAAGGGGAGGTTTCAGCAGTAAATGAGGTGAGCAGAACTGGAGTCACATGGTGACACGATCAGTTCAGCTTCAGTTGGCTGCAAGGGTGGAAGCAAAGACTTTAAAGAAATTAATGGGTATGGATCTCATTGGATGGCGGAGCAGGCTCGACGGGCCAGACAGCAACTCCTGCTCTAAGATTTCCCAATGTATTGTCAGAGTACATACATGATATCACATACAACCCTGAGATTCCTTTATCCTGTGGGTGCGGCAGAATTACCAAAAAAACAGTATACAGTGTATAAATGTAAACATTTAAAGAACTGTAAACAGATAATGAATGTAAACAAACTGTTCAATACAGAGAGAATTTAAAAAAAACAATAAAGTATCCAAGAGTGCTTAAATGAGTCTCTGATTGAGTTTGTGGTTGAGGAATCTGATGATGGAGGGGGAGCAGCTGTTCCTGAACCTGGTGGTGTGAGTCTTGTTCCCTGTAGATGTTCTCCGTGGTGGGGAGGATTTTGCCTGTGATATCTTGGGCTGAGTCCACTATCATTTGGAGGGCTTTGTGCTCAGGGGTATTGGTGTCCCCATACCAAACCATGATGCAGCTGTTCAGCACACTTCCTACCACACCTCTATATATTTGCCAGGGTTTCTGGTCTTCTTACGCTCTTGTTAAGTCTATTAATTTTGCGGACTTGCGGTGTCAACATTTATCTGGACGAAGGGACTCCTCTCCACTGGATTTTGGATGAATGACTGAGTGGTGAGGGCAGAGCTCTCTTTGAAACAGTGGGGGTTTTGACGTTTAATCCGGACAAGTGCGAGGTGTGGCATAACTTCATACAGAGAGTGGTGGGAGTGTGGAACGAGCTGCCAGCTGCAGAGGCAAATGTGGGCTTTTTTTTAAACGTTTAAGAAAATTTGGACAGGTATATGGATGGGAGGGGTATGGAAGGATGTGGTCTGGTGGCAGGGCAGTGGGACTAGGCAGAATAATAGTTTGGTACAGACTGGAAGGGCCTGTTTCTGTGCTGTTAATGCTCTTTGGTTCAGAGGGTCGGGCAATGTGTGTGGAGAGACACAATCAGTCAACGTTTTGGGTCAGAACCTTAATTGAGTCTTGATAAATGGTGCCGACCAAATGCCTACTAATGGATATAGCACGATTCTCTGTCCCACCAGATTCTCTGGGTTACAGGGGTCCTGAGCTCCACTGCTTCTCACACACCCCTCCATATTACCCTACCCTCCTGCAGTTCAACTCTCTCTCTCCTCGCACCCCTTCTGTCTAACCAACCAGTGGCCCCCTCTTGCCCCTCTTCCTGCTCCTGCCTCTTGTGGTTCTCAATGTGGGGGCTCTGCTGGTCTGTCTGTGATCAGTACGAAGTGAATGCGTCTTATGCCATTGGTCTGAGAGATTCCAGCGCAGAGGGAGGGGTAGGGTCGGGGGTCAGGTTGGGGACACGGTTGAGTCAGGACAGGGCCTGATTTTCCCCAGGGTCAGGGTGGGGTCAGGACTGGGGTCTCTACTCCAGGGTCGGGACTGGGTCAGGGTCTGAATCGCAGAGGATGGGGTCATGGAGAAGGGTGACTGGAGTCGGTGTCACTCGCAATCGTGCTGATGGGTGCTGTGTGTTTCTCTCCAGGAGTCGGAAAATTCAGATCCGAAACATCCCTCCAGACCTGCAGTGGGAGGTGAGCAGTCTCAGGGTGAGGGTGTGGGGGGGTTGTGGAGTCACGATGTTGGGGGGGAGGGCGTGGGTCGCCATGTCGGGGAATCGTGGTGCGGACGGGTAGTGGGGTTGCTGTGCGGGCGTGTCTTGGACTTTGGTTGGGAGAGGACAGGTCGAGTGGGACTGGTGCCAGGGGTTAGATTTGGGTCAGGGGTTGAATAGTGGTGGTGTCAGACTGGGGTCAGGGGTCAGACTGTAGTCCAGTGATGGACTTGGTCGCCTCTCTGACTGTTGCCTCTGGTTTTTCCTCAGGTGTTGGACGGACTCCTGGCTCAGCATGGAACGGTGGAAAACGTGGAGCAAGGTCGGGCTGGGGTCACTTGGTGTCGGGGATCAGGCTGGGGTCGAGGTTGGGCTGGGTTCGGTGGCATAGGGTTCACCCTAAGATTGCATTGATCTGATGCAATCAGCGGGGTTGAGAGAGGGGCCTGCGGAATGGAAGTGGGGGAGGGAGGGGCCTGGGAACTGGGGTGGGTTAGGGTTAGGTTTCCTTGGCCTTATTGATCTGGGAAATATTTTCCAACAGTGGGGATCTTGTCTGGTCACGGAGAGCAGTGGGACAGGTCCTGACCCTCCCTCCGGACACTGGTCACTGACCCTCCCTCCAGACACTGGTCACTGACCCTCCCTCCGGACACTGGTCACTGACCCTCCCTCCGGACACTGGTCACTGACCCTCCCTCCGGACACTGGTCACTGACCTCCCCTCTGGACACTGGTCACTGACCCTCCCTCAGAGACTGGCCACTGACCCTCCCCCCGGACGCTGGTCATTGAGAGATGTGGCCATGAATCCAGTCTCAGCAGAGGGAGGGTGGCTCAGCACTGCTCTCCTGTAGCCTTATCCAGCAGCGCGTGGGCAGGTCTCTCTCTCTCTCTCTCTCTCTCTCTCTCTCTCTCTCTCTCTCTCTCTCTCTCTCTCTCCCACCTCCCCCCACCCACCTGAGTGGGCTGCAGCGAGCTGGGGGCAGCTCAAGATTGGGACTGAGAGATGCGATCATCTCCGTGGGAGGGTGGACATTCTGGCTGAACGTGGGGTGGGATGAGGAGGGAGCATTGACTCTGTGTGGCTGGCAGTGCCCATGAAGGGTGGACTCCACTCCAGTCAGCATCTTCACCCCTTGCCCCTTCACCAGTTGGGCGGCTCACTTGGGTGCTGGGTCGGAGGGTGAAGCTTGTCATTGGTGAGGTGAGGGTCAGTCCAGCTCTCTGAAGCATGGACGTGAGGCAGGGACTAGGCCCAAGAGGCCTTGTGGAACCACTGTAGTGGGAACCATACCCCTCATCCCCCAGCAGAGGGAGATCCCACAAACACCAGCTGACTGATGCCAAGACGATGCAGGGACTAGGGCCAAGAGGGCCTTGCAGAATCACAAGACCAGGAACCGCTGTCCACAGAGGTTCCCCCCCCACCTCAACAGAAGGAGATGATGCCAGTGCCAGCACACTGGGATGTGAACGTGAGGCAGATACTAGGACAGAGAGATCCCTGTGGAGCCAGTAGACTGCAAACAAAATGCTACCCTGTCCACAGAGGTCCCTCTGATGCACCATCAATAACTCCAAAAAACTGGAAGTTGTGCGAAACTGATAGGCTTTTATTCACAATGGACCATGCTGGTCGGCTGTCCTGAGCTGGGGAAGGAGGTGTGGAGCAGTCACCTTTATTCAGGAGTCTGTGGGAGGGGCCACAGGTCTAGTCAGCTAATGGACGTGCCCCGATGGATAACTCTACAGACAGTGGTTTACCACATTCACCCCTTGTTTTTAACAAGTGTTCAGCGGCCAGGCAAAGTACATCTGATGTTATCATAAGTCTCTTGGGCAATCCGATTTGCCACTGCAACCATCGTAGTACCAGCTGCGCTGCAGCAACGGGATCCTGGACAATCTGGGGTGCCTGTATGTAGCCAACGGTGTTGGTTGGGGGTATGCGTAGCAACAAGTCCGGCATGACATCTGTTGGGGCTGGGGTATCATGCCATGGCCCTGGTGTGTCATGGGGCCGATAGGTGAAGAGGTTGCGGGGTGATTGGTAATGGTCTCTGGAACCCTTGAAGGCAAAAGGTCCCTAACAGAGACTGTGTCCTCGTGCCCATCAGGTTATTCCACATAGGTGTATTGGGGGCTGGCGTGGAGGAGGTGGACCCTTTTGACCAGTGGGTCAGACGTGGATCCTCATGCTTCCAGAGTAGGACCATTCCTGGGGACGTCCGCCAGGCCGGCAGCGTGGTCCCTGCTGCAGGCGTCCTGGGGAAGAAAAACATTCTTTCATGTGAAGTAGCATTGGTGGTGGTACCTAGGAGTGATCTGATGCAGTGGAGTGCCTCAGGGAGGACATCTTGCTAGTGGGAGACTGGAAGGCCTCTAGAACACAGGCCTTCCAGATGGTAGTGTTCTCCCTTTCCACCTACCCATTCCCTTGGGGGTTGTAGCTGGTGGTTCTGCTTGTGGCGATGCCTCTGGCCAGCAGGTACTGACTGAGCTTGTCACTCATAAATGATGGCTCCCCGGTCACTATGGATATAGCAGGGCTACCCAAACAGCGTGAAGAGATTGTGTAGGGCCTTGATGACTGTGGCAGATGTCATGTCCAAGCAGGTGAAGGTGAACGGGAAACATGAGTACTCATCAATGATGTTGAGGAAGTGCATGTTGTGATCCGAAGAGGGGTCCTTTGAAATCGATACTCAGACATTTAAAGGGACGGATGGCCTTTATCAGCTGCGCTCTGTCTGGTCGATGGATGTGCAGTTTGCACTCTGCACAGACCTGGCAGTTTCTGGTCATAGTCCTGATCTCCTCGATGGAGTAAGGCATATTGTGGGCCTTTATAAAGTGGAAGAACCTGGTGACTCCAGGGTGGCAGAGATTGTTGTGGAGGGTTTGCAATAATTCTATTTGTGCGCTGCCACGTGTTCTGGGAGATAGAGCATCTGGGGGCCTCATTGAATTTCCCGGGCTGGTACAAGATATCATAATTGTAGGTGGAAAGTTCAGTTCTCCGCCTCAATATCTTGTTTTTGATTTTACCTCGCTGCTAATTGTTGAACATGAACACAACTGCATGTTGGTCAGTTAGCAAGATTAATCGTTTGCCAGCCAGGTAGTGTCTCCAGTGCCATCCTGCCTCGACAATGACTTGGGCTTCCTTCTCAACAGAGGAGTGCCGAATTTCGAGGCCCTGGAGGGTGCGGGAGAAGAAGACTACGAGTCTGCTTGCCTGGTTAAGTGTGGCAGCCAGAGCAAAGTCGGATGCAACTGGAATGGGGTGGATTCATCACAGCGTGCATCGCAGCCTTGGCAATGTCCGCTTTGATTGGCTGAAGGCCACACAGGCCTCTGATGTCAGGGGTAAAGAGGTAGATTTAACGAGGGGCCGAGCCTTGTCCGCATAATTGGGGACCCTCTGGGCATATTAGGAGAAGAAGCCCAGACACCTTTTCAGAGGTTTGAGGCTGTGGGGAAGGGGGAGTTCCAGAAGCAGGCATGTGTGATCAGGGTTGGGGCCAATGACTCCGTTCTCCGTGATGCAGCCAAGGATAGCAGGGAAGATTGTGTGAAATACACATTGATCCTTATTGTATGTGAGGTTAAGGAGTTTGGTGGTCTGGAGATTGGAGTCGTGGTCCTGCAGGTCATGGCTGTAAATGGTGATGTTGTCCAGATATGAGTAGGTGACCTGCAGCTCGTACTGGTCTACCATGCGGTCTATCACCCGCTGGAAAACTGAGACCTCATTGATGATGCCAAAGGAAACCCCCATGAAATGGTAGGGCAACCATCTGCCTCAATGGCAGTGTATTGGCGATCCTCTAGGCGGATAAGGAGCTGGTGATATGCTGACTTTAAATCAAATTAAATTTAAATCAAATTTAAATTAAAAGTGAGAAAACCCAATATTGAGCGATTTGGTTCAGCATGTCAGAAATGCGGGGAAGAGGGTAGACGTCCAGCTATCTATTAATGGTCTGAGTGTAGTCAGTGGCCAACCTGTGTTTCTTCCCATTCTTCTTGGGCTTGCCAGTGGCTGGTGCTAGCCTCAATGATCCCCTCATGCTGCCACACCTCCTACATAGCCCTGAACTGACTACTTTTGGTGGCAACGAGTTTACAGTCAGGGGTGAGGTTAGTGAACAGCAGTGGAGGGGTAATCCTGAGGGTTGAAAGGCCGCAGGTCATGCGCAGTGGGCAATATTCGGGTTGCTGGCTAGAAACAGTGAGGGTGGAGACCAGGGGGTGTTTCCTGGTGGAGCGCAGTGCAGTGGGCGGTTTAAAAACTACTGGTTACAGACAGTGAAGGGGTGGGGGGGGGGGTGGGGCCCAATGTACTCCATAATCACACTTTTAAGGTGGCATTGAAAGTCCAGCCCCTGTAGCAGGCAGTGCAGAGCTGTGATATCACCAGAAGTTTGAAGTCTTTCTAGTCTGTGCCCCACACTGTCAGGGTCACTCCGCAGTAGCTACAAACATCAGCCATAAGGGAGTTTGTGACTCACTGGCCTAACCGTGAGGCAGCAGCACTGAAGCGGGTCCGGGTGGATGAAGGTCTCCATGCTCCCACTATCAAATAGGCAGCTTGTCATATGACCATTTTCCCAGATGTCCATCATCGAGCTGGTGGGGACTACCTTATAATCATATAACCATATAACTTGTTTACGGCGTGGAAACAGGCCATGTCGGCCCTTCAAGACCATGCCGGTTCACTTGAACAATGCAACAGATTCTCTTCTTCCTGTAAAGTGGGAAATCTTAATGAAGTTAATTCTCAGAAATTGTTAGTTCCAACAGGATTCAGAACCTTGATCCAGCATGATGGAGGCCAGTGTCAGGTTGCTTTCTGTAGCTGCGATGGAGAGTTTGTGTGTTCGGTCACAAGATGGCACCCCCCACAGCTCCTCGCACACAGCGCTGCTGGGTCTCCAAGATGGTGGTGTTCAAGATGGCGGCCCCCATGGCCCGCATGCGGTGCTGTTGAGTTGGGGTAACTTGGATTTGCACACCTTCGTGTAATGTCCTTTCTTCCCACAGCAAACTGTGTCTTTCACCGGGCAGCGTTTCCTCGGGTGCTTGTTCAGACCACAGAAGTAGCACGTCAGGTGCACAAGGAGTACACCAGCTGTGGTCAGGTCGCTGGTGGGATGTGGCGATCCCAAGATGGTGGCACCCACGGTAACCCACAAGGTGGCTGCGTTGTCGGCCAAGTAGGTTTCCATATTCTGAATGGCCACCTCCTGTGTGCCTGCCAGTTCGACCGCCCTCTGCAGATTGAGCTCACCTTGCTCCAACAATCTCCGACGGACGTAGTTGGACCTGATGCCTGCGACATGCGCATCTCTAATCAGGTCCTCCGTGTTCACTGTGCCCGTCACAACCTTGCAGTTGCAGTCCCGTCCAAGAGTTTGCAGGGCCCGGAGGTACTCAGCACTCGATTTCCTGGGTCACTGTTTTCGGGTGGCCAAGGAGGTGTCTTGCTTAGACCTCGTTTACCTTCTTCAGGTGCTGGCCTTACAGAGTGTCCATCGCATCCGGGTACAACGCAGCATCCCTGAGTACACCAGGGGCCCGGCCTGGGGGTGTAGTACCTGCAGCTAGTCGTTCTCTGATCGGACAATGGCAGAGGATGCATGAACAACGCAGCCAGAGTTTGAAGTTGGTGGAGGCTTCAGGTGATCGAGAGTCGATTTCCAACTTCTCCAGCTTCAGGATCTGCTCCATTGTCAAATTGTGAATAAAATTGATGCTTCATCAGTAACTCCAAAAGACTAGAAGTTATGTAAAACTGATAGGCTTTTATTCGCACTAGAATGGAGGCACATCTATGCTGGTCGACTGTCCTGAGCTGGGGAGTGGGCTGTGGAACAGTCACCTTTGTTCAGGAGTCTGTGGGAGAAGCCAATGGGTGTGCCTGGCCCATTAAATATACAGACAATGGTTTACCACACCTCTGCAGAGGGAGATGGCACCAGCATCTGATCGCTGCCAGAGCCCATTCAACACTGACCAGAGGTGCTGATCGTCCCGCCAGTGGGCTGCAAGGAAGGGTCATATCAATGGCAGGCAGCCTTGGGTTGGCAGCACTGGTGAAAGGGTGAAGGGATGGGGAAGAGCTGGAGAAACTCAGCGGATCGGAGGTCAAAGGTAAGTGACGTTTCAGGCCCGAGCATTCATCAGGATGTAAAGGTCAGGCAGAAATCCGAATAAGAAGGTAGGGATGGGTTAATGGCTCGTTTCATAGTTTATTTTTATCTGAGAAATAAACTTTAGTCGTAAAATACAAGGATAAGGTGGTCCCTCCCGGAGGGAGCTCACTTTCCGAGCGGTTACCGTGAGGAGGAAGTGTGAGTGTTCCCCGTGGATGTGGTGAGGAATGGGAACTTGAAGCCTCCTGGTGTGTGAGACCCAGCTGACTTGGGCCTGTGCTGGAGGAGACCCTGGCAGCCCGCACTGGCACCTGGAAGGTGAACTGGTGGGTGGGGGTGGGCGCAGAGTGAAGCTCCGGCTGTGTGCTGACTCGTTCTTATCCCTCTCTCAGTCAACACGGACAGTGAGACGGCAGTTGTGAATGTGACCTACGAGATGAAGGAACACGCCAAGACGTGAGTAATACCAGGGCTCTGGCACTAGGAAGGGACGTAGGGTGGTCACTTGAGTTAGCAGGCCGACGTAATGAGAATGTCACCCAGTAACTCTGTGGCCCCATAATGTTAATGCAAATCAACAATCAAACCTCAATCACACTGACAGGCCAGTGCCAATATTCCACTGTAACAGACCCATCCCCGCCACTACCCGCAGGGTTATACAGTGACAGACTCGACCCACCAGTACTGTACCCCAGTGTTATACAGTGACAGACCTGTCCCCGCCACTACCCCCACATACAGTGACAGACCCATCCCCACCAGTACTGTGCCCCAGTGATATACAGTGACAGACCCGTCCCCACCAGTACTGTGCCCCAGTGTTATATAGTGACAGACCCGTCCCCACCAGTACTGTACCCCAGTGTTGTACAGTGACAGACCCGTCCCCGCCACTATCCCCAGTGTTGTACAGTGACAGACCTGTCCCCGCCACTACCCCCACATACCCACCAGTACTGTACCTGTGTTGTACAGTGACAGACCCGTCCCTGCCACTACCCCCAGTGTTATACAGTGACAGACCCATCCCCACCAGTACTGTACCCGTGTTGTACAGTGACAGACCAGCCCCAGCAGTACTGTAACCCAGTATTATACAGTGACAGACCTGTCCCCACCAGTACTGTGCCCCAGTGTTATACTGTGACAGACTAGCCCCACCAGTACTGTAACCCAGTGTTATACAGTGACAGACCAGCCCCACCAGTACTGTACCCCAGTGTTATACAGTGACAGACCAGCCCCACCAGTACTGTAACCCAGTATTATACAGTGACAGACCCGTCCCCACCAGTACTGTACCCCAGTGTTATACAGTGACTGCGGGTGCCTACTACCTGGATAGTTCTGATTGCCTGGAGGAGTGCCTCTGGGTGGTGTGGTTTGCTTGTGGTTAGCACAACACTGTGACTGTGCCAGTGATCCACATTCAAATCCGCCACTGTTTGTTAGGAGGTTTTACTTTCTCTCATTTTTTCTGAGAGTTCCGATTTCTGCCCACATTCCGCAGACGTACAGGATTGGAAGATTAATTGGTCACATGGGTGTGTTTGAGCTGCAAGCGCCCTCTCCTGTGCTTGCCTGTAAACTAGAATTAAATTATTACACCTCTCTGTGACTGCGGCATTTTTTTCCCGTCCTCCCACGTGCCAAGGACGTGTGAGTTAGTGGCCCGATGGACGTGTCTCTGGTGTGTGCGGGAGTGACAGTGGCTGGAGATGGTGTTGGGGAGTGGAATGGGACTGGTGTTGCAGGGGTGGTAGTCAATGGCGGAGAAAGCTCAGTGTTTTGGGGGGAGCTGGTTCCCCGCGGCTCAGTTGAAGTGCAGGGACACGGTGAGGGTGGGGGTGAGAGCAGGCTGGGCTGGGGTGGGGTAAGGGTGGAGGGGAACTGACTGCTCCAACCTCCCACCCCCCCCCCACCCCCGATCAGTGCCATGGAGAAGCTGACCGGTCACCAGTTTGAAGGCCACGCCCTGACCATCTCCTTCCTGCCGGACGAGGAGCCGACGCCAGAACCGTGGATCCAGCCTCACCGAGGGGCTGCTGCTCACACCACACGGCATCACCGGGCTCCAGCCAATGCCTGTCCCTCACACAAGCCGCCGGACGTTCCGCTACGCATCCTGGTGCCCACCCAGTTCGTGGGGGCAATCATAGGGAAGGAGGGGCTAACCATCAAGAGCGTCACACAGCAGACACAGTCCAAGTAAGCCAAGGGTTCGGGGCTAGGGCTCACTGTGTCAGCATCTCCTACCTGCACACTCACTGGGCTGTCGATGAGGTAAACCCCGGGGCCAGAGCAATGCACAGCACATCACAGGGCTACCAACTCTGCCGATGGGGCATCCGCGGGACGGGATTCTATTGGCTGGAAGAGGTGGAACTCAAACTCCCCAGGGGTAATGGTCTGGGGTCACCATCAGTCACGTGGGGTTGGGATGGAGGAGGTTTTGGTTGGGGATGAGGGTTCGGATACCCCATTTTATGTAGCCTCAGATAACCCCCTTCCCACTCATTGAGCTGATAGGAAGGGTAATTTGGGGATCTGGTTGGGGGGCATTAGGGATCCCCATTGGCTGAGGGCTGGGATCCCATCATTGGGTTGCTTATGGGCCATGTTCGCCAATGGGTGGGGGAAGGGGTTGGGCATCATATTGGGCTGGGATTGAGATTCCCAGTTGGTGAGGGGGAGCTGAGATTTCCAGTGGGTTGATGCAGCCCCCACCCCTCACTTTCTCCACCCTCCCTCTCATCTCACCCCTCACTCACTCACCTCCCCACCCCTCACTTTCTCCACCCTCCCTCTCATCTCACCCCTCACTCACTCACCTCCTCCAAACCCTCACACTCCCCTCCCTCCCCTTCCCCTCCCTCTCACCATACTCCCCTCCTTCCCCCTCCCCTCCTTCCCCCTCCCCTGCCTCTCATCTCACTCACCCCCCCTTTTCCACCCCCTCCCCCTTTCCACCCTCTCCCCTAGAGTGGATATCCATCGGAAGGAGAACACAGGCAGTGCGGAGAAGGCCATCACCATCCACTCAACGGCCGGAGGCTGTACTGCAGCCTGCCAGATGATCCTGGAGATCATACACAAGGAGGCACAACACACCAAATAGTAAGCACCTGGGCCACCAGACTAGCCCCAAGACTGGCCTATTAGTCAGACCTGCTACCTCCCTCTGTTTTGACTCCTCCACTTTCTTCGTCAGACCCTCCCTGTCCAAGTCCCTGTGGACTTTAAGCTGTTATGTCTCTGATTAACCCCTGAGGCTCCTCAGCACCTCCCCCCACCACCCCCCCATTCATGCTGCTTGGCTTCCTCCCCTTGTTTCCACTCTCTTCCTCTCCTCTTCCCTCCTCTCTGTTCTGCATCTTCACACACTCCCAGGGCCACACTGCTAAATCATCCTCTGTTCCATCCCATCACACACTCCCAGGGCAGGGACCACACTGCTAAGACCTGGGGTAAGTTGTCCTCTGCACAGTCCCATCACACATTCCCAGGGCAGGAACTGCAGTTACCCCACCTGCAGCCTGGAATCAATGCCTGGGGTTGGACTTCAAATGAAGTGGTACCACTGCAATGCTCATTCTGGCTGTGTGAGTTCTGGAGGGTGGGCGAGAGTGACATAACTGTGGAGTTACAATGTCCCTGTGTTGACAGCACTGAGGAAATCCCACTGAAAATCCTCGCCCACGACAGCTTTGTGGGACGGCTTATCGGTAAAGAAGGTCGCAACTTGAAGAAGGTCGAGCAGGATACGGAGACCAAAATCACCATCTCCTCGTGAGTTGAACTTGGGGTGGGGGGGGGGTGCAGAGATGTGGAGTGGCTGGGCTGTGGGCAATGGTTGGTTGGCTGTGGATTGCCCAGGTGGGGATAGGCTAGTCATACCAGCTAAGGAGTAGGCAGCTCGTTCCCCCGCCCACCCCTCCCTTCCCCCTTCCTCTCCCCTTACCCCGCCCCCTCCCCCTTCCCCCTCCTACCCCGCTTCCCTCTCTCCAGAGTTTTGCATCACGTTGGGAGAGGGAACAGGTAGGTGTGTCCCACCCCAACTCAGACGGACGGGTAGAGGGACCCGGCCCTCCCCATCCGTATAATATGCTGAAATGGTCAGTCCCACCCTCCCCTCCCATCCTCCTGTTCCTCCCAAACCCTTCTCTCCCCCCTCCCACTCTGCTTCAACTCCCCACCCTCCCTCCTGTCCCTCCCAGCCCCCCCCCACCTTCCCTTCCCCTCCTCCCTTTCCTGGCCCTTCCTTTGCTGCTTACTGCACTGCACCCCTCCCCCACACGAAGGTTCATGAAGTTCAGGCAGCTGCCCCCTTCTCTGCTGTCACATCTGCCCCCATGTCTCCCTGCTGTGGGGTAACGAAGGGGAGGGAAGGGGTTTTTGGGAGGGTGGGTGTGAGGCGGACTGTTTGGGCTCCAATGTTGTGTGCTGTGGCTGGTAGGTTGCACGAACTGACCCTGTACAACATGGAGAGGACGATCTCCATCAAGGGCAGCATTGAGGCCTGCTCCAGAGCCCAAGCTGAGATCATGAAGAAAATCCGAGAGGCCTACGAAAACGACCTTGCCTCTGTGAACGTAAGTTCTGTGGAAGTGGGAGTGGGGGGGGGGGGTCTGTGGGGGTGAGGGCGTGCAAATGGCCCCCTTCCCTCCCGAGAAATCCTTTGGCACTCCACACCCCACTCCGCGGTCTGGTGAAGGACATGGGCTTCGTGAGGACATCAGGCCTTCAGGGTTTGGGGTGGGATGTCCCTCCAAGGTCATCGCTGCCAGGAGAGGTAGTGGGTCTGGGAGGTCCTGTAGGTATGGTCTGGACGGGCGTCTGCAGTGCATTTTGCAAATGGGTGCACAGCACAGCCAGTGGGAGAGGGAGTGAGTGTTTAGGGCCTGAAACAAGAGGGTCTGCAAGCGTTGGGGATGAGTGCAACTCACAAACATACTGGGGGAGCTCAGCAGGTCACACAGTGCCCACAGGAGGTAAAGGGGAATTAATGTTTCAGGCCTGGCCACTTCATCAGCCATAACAAGCACAGGACTGTTTAAAAATATGGGGTCGGGGGAGGAGGTAGGGGCAGCAGGGAGATGGAGGCTATCAGGTAATTTGGTTACAGGTAGGAGGGTAGAAGAGAAAGAAGATGAGGTGATGCGGGGTGTTACATAGTCAGGATAGTGTGAACTATTTTGAAACCGCGTAAGAATACATCCTTCTCACTATAGTGCACCCACTGTGGGCCGTATACATATGGGTGTGTGAATAGTTTCCTGAGATGGTGGAAGACATCAGTAAGTAAAGTCTCTTTTGTTATTTAAGAAGCCTCCCAAATAACACAGAGACATAACGGAGGGTATAGCTCTGAATGGAGAGAGAAGGGAAGGGGTGAGGAGCTGGAAGAAAGAAGACAGGGATAGGGGAAGAGAGCCTTGGAAGAGGGGTTTATTGTGGTGGTACACCACCGGCCTCCTGCAACCTCCGTACCTGCAGGAGTGCAAGGGGGCAGGACAACACCTGGCTGGCTGCCGATCAGTCAGCCTGAATGGATCAAGCCCCACCCAGTCGGGTGTCAATCACCCTCCGGGATATAAGCCTACGCCGGCCAGCCTGGCTCTATGGAGGTTTTTGTGGATTAAAGCCTGTTGTTCAGTCTTTACATTGTGTATGTCTGATTCTGTCTAACAGCGCACCACAGTTATCGAAAACAGGAGACAGCGATGTTAATGCCTTCTGTTTGGAGACGGAATAAACTGTTCTTCCAATTTGCGGGGGGCCTCATTCTGGCAGTGCATGAGGCCATGGACAGACATGTCGGGGTGGGATTGAAGAGGTACCACTGGGGGGGCCTTGATATTGCAGCAAACAGAGCTCAGGGTCACTGGTCTGCTGGGCACCTTGCTGAGCTTGTGGAGTTGCCAGGGTGGCACTTGTTCTGGGGAGCACGGTGTTCCTTCATTCTCCGACATACCTGGCAGAGGGTGGAAAGGCTTTAGGGTATGTGGGTTGGGTCACTGCCTATCACACCTCTCCATACAAACCCCAAGCACGGTTCAGATGTGACCTCCATTGCTGCCTTTGCAAAATTTTTCAGATCCACATCCCATGTCTATCCCCCACCTCTAGGGCAGATGTCAGGGGGTCAATCTAGGGGATCGGTGGAAGGGTCAGTGTTGAAGATGGGAGGGAGGAATGGAGGTCAGGATTCAGTTTCAAGGACAGGGAGGAAGGGGTAAGTGTAGAGACCAGAAGAATGGGCAGAGGTGTGGAGGAAGGGGCAGAGGTCAGGGGTCAGTAAGGGCTGGGAGGGGAGAAGGAAAGGCAGGAAACTGGAACGGCAGAGGGTCATTGTAGGATATGGGGGGGGAAGGAGCAGAGGTCAGGGGTCACTGCAGGATACAGGAGGAAGGGGTGGAAATTGGGCAAGGATTCAGTATTAGAGAAACACCCTGACATCCCACTGTGGACCGTCTATTCTTTTCCAGCAACAGGCCCACTTGATTCCGGGCCTGAACCTCAACGCGCTGGGGATCTTCTCGTCAGGAATGCCTGTGATTCCATCTGCAGGTGGGCCCCAGGGGCTGCTGGGTACCCACACTCCTGTAGGGGTAAGTGTGGGATCCTGTTATGCACAGGGACAAGACCGGGATGGTCTGCACAGATGCTGTGTGGCGGGGTCTCCCCTCCCTGGGACAGGGCTGGGGTCTCCCCTCTCAGGGACAGATACAGGGTCTCTCATTCCCCAGGGACAGGGCTGGGATTCCCCTCCCCTCGGGGACAAGGCCAGGATCTCTCGTCCCCACCCCTCCCATGGACAGTATCTCCCCGCCCCTCCTTTCCCCCAGGGACAGGCCCAGGATCCCACATCCCCTCCACCCCAAAACAGGGGGTATCTCCCACCCACTGTTCCCTCTCCCACCCACTGTTCCCTCTGTGCCTTGCGCACACACAATTTGCAATGGGCACACAAAGTATTTCAAATTATAGAATAAAATCTTAATGCGTTACTTTGTAGAATGCAATCATACTTGAATTATATTAAAACATGCCAGAATAGTTTTATTGGCCATGAGAGATTGGCTGTGCCAAAATTATCTTGAAACAATGTCAAGTTCACATTTGCACATGTATTCAGTGCCCACACACTTCTGTCACAGGAAAGAAATGTGCACAACTAAGATTTTTGCACACACCGACTATTGAAAATTAGAGGGGAAATTTCTCATTCCCCCCCCCCCCCACAACTGAGGGACAAGATACCCTGCGGCTCTCACCTCCTTACTCCATCACTGCCTGCCCACATCAAGATGCTGTCCCCTCCTGCCTACTCCACCTCATTCCCTCTCTCACCTGTCCCATCACTCCCCCTTACCTCCTGTCAATCCCACCCCCTCACCCCATTACCCTCCAACTCACCACACCCCATACCCTTCATCTCACCCCTCCCCTCTTTCACCCCTTCCCCACCCTTGACCCCACCCTCCCCTTTCTTTCAGCACCGTCCCTCCCTCCCTCTCCCCCAGTTTCTCCCCCCCTCCCACAGCCTCCTTCCCCTGCTCCCCCAGCCTTTTCCTCACTCGCCATCTTGATTTGTCTATCCCAATCAGTCCCTGTGTCAAGGAGCTGCCTCTCCCCACATTGCTGTTGGCTGTTGCCTTCAGAAGCTCGGTGTGTGTGTGTAAGTGTATATCTGTATGTGGGGCTGAGGGGGTGTGTGCGTGTGCCACACAAGTCTGTAGTCTGCTTCCTGTGCCGGTGTTGATGTCCCGGTGGTGTCATCCCTGCCAGTTACTCCCTGTGCTGGTGTCGATGTCCCAGTGATATCATCCCTGCCGGTTACCCCCCCCTGTGCTGTTGCTGCTCCATCCCCCACTGGTCTCTGGTGTAATTCTGGGCCAGGGTGAGAACATGCAACAGTACGACAAGTGGAAGGACATGGCACACTGATGTCCTCTTCCTCTGCTCCCGTAGAGTCAGCAGTGCTACCCAGGGGCTCTGTGCAGTGCACAGAGGTGGCTCAGCCGTACACCGTAAGTGCCAACGTGCCAAGCCAACGCAGCTTTGAGCCCAGCTTGTCCACACGCATTAATGCTTCCTGGACCCTGTGCACTGGCTGAACCCTCATCCCACACACTGGTTCCTGCCTGCTGTTGAACCTAACCTTGCACCCCCCTCGCCGGGAGGCCAGTGATCTTCGCTGGGAGGCCGGTGATCCTCGCCGGGAGGCCGGTGATCCTCGCCGGGAGGCCGGCGAGCCTCGCGGCACAGTTAGTGTAGCAGCTAGTGCAATGTTGTTACAATGCCAGCGACCTGAGTTCGAGTCCCACGTTGTCTATTTATGCATTCTCCCAGTGTCTGTGAGGGCTCCGATTCCTCCCACCATTCAAAGCTTACCAGTGGTGTTTGTTAATTGGTTGTAACTGGACACCACTGACCCACGATCCGAAATTTTGTGCCACTTGCCTGTGTCCCTCCATCCCCTGCGTAGATGCCTCCATCATTTCCATCTCCCCCACCATTCACTGCAAGACACTGCCATCTTCCCTACTCATGACCCCTTTGGCCAGTTCCTCTCCCATGCCACTGTAATTCCCTTTACTCCATTGGAATATCAACACATCTGACTTTAGTTTCTCCTTGTTAAATCTCAAATTGATCTCACTCATATTGTGATCACTGCCCCTAATGGTTCCTTTTCTCTAAGCTCTCGAATCACCTCGGGTGCATTACACAACACCCAATCCAGTACAGCTGATCCCTTCATGCCCTAATCTCGTAGGATTTCTACACATTCTCTCTTTTGAGATCCAGCCCCAACTTAGTTTTCCCAATCCATTCGCATGTTAAAATCCTCTGTGACGGCCATAACATTGCCCTTCTGACACGTCTTTTCTATTTGCTGTTTTAATTTGTTGACAACACCACACCTAAGGGTTTGAGGTCTGTCTATAATAGCCAATGGTGTCTTTTTAACCTTGCCATTTTTTTAACCCAATCCACAATGATATCTTCTAATCGTATATGACCTCTTTCTAATGATCTAATATCCCCTCATGCTGACCCTCCCCTCTGTGCCCTGAAGTCCCCTCTACGTTAGATGTAGGGGTGAGTCCCTTCACCATCAGCACCGAAATGCCCGCCATCAGTTGGTGAACTGCCCTGGGAGAGGGAGCAGATTCTCTCCCCGCCACCTCCCCCCCTCCTCGCTTCATGGCCTGCAGACTGCCCCTTCTCCCTGGCGCCCAGGATGCAGCCCACTGCCCTCCACTCCTGCCCCACTCACCTGTCATCTTGTTCCCAGCAGAGGTCGGAGCAGGAGGTTGTGCACTTGTTCGTCCCCAGCCAGGCGGTGGGAGCCATCATCGGGAGGAAAGGCCAGCAAATCAAGCAGCTGTCCAGGTTTGCTGGCGCATCAATCAAGGTATGGTCCCTCCCCCATCCCCCTAGTCTGCCCCTGAGTCCCAGAATTTTCTGTCCATCCCAAACCTAGCGCCCAGGAAAGTGTCCATGGTGTGAATCATTTCCCCTGGGTCATCACCCCAAGCAGGTGTCCGTGGTGTGGGTCATCACCAAAACGGGCCATTTGACCCTTCTTGTCTGTGCCAACCACTCTTTCACTAGTCCCACTGACCTGCTGCCACTCCATAACCCTCCAGACCTCTCCCATCCATGTATTTATCCAATCTATTCTTAAAACTTAAGATTGAGCCCTCATTCACCACATCAGATGGCAGCTCATTCCACTCCCACCACTCTCTGAGTGAAGAGCTTCCCCCTAATGCTCCCCCTAAACCTTTCCCTCTTCAGCTTATCTATGACTCTTCATATTTATCTCCCCCAATCTAAGTGGAAAAAGCCTACACGCATCCACTCTGTCTATACCTCTCATAGTCTTGTAAACCTCTATCAAATCTCCCCTCATTCTTCTTTGCTCCAAGGAATCGAGTCCTAACCTGTTTAATCTTTCCCAGTAACTCATCTCCTGAAAACCTGGCAACATCCTAGTAAATCTTCTCTGCACTCTTCCAAACTTATTCTTATCCTTCCTGTAATTAGGTGACCAGAACTGAACACAATATTCCAAATTTGGCCTCACCAATGTCTTACACAACTTCAACGTAACATCCCAACTCCTATGCTCTATACTTTGATTTATAAGTGCTAAGATGCCAAAAGCTTTCTTTACAACCCCGTCCACATACGATTCCACCTTCAGAGAACAATGTATCTGTTCTCCCAGATCTCTTTGCTCCTCTGCACTCCTCAGTGCCCTAAAATTTACTCTGTATGTCCTGCCTTGGTTTGCCCTTCCAAAATGCACCACCTCACACTTGTCTGCATTAAACTCCATCTGCCATTTTCTGGCCCATTCTCCCATTTGGTCCGGATCCCTCTGCAAGATTTGAAAATCTTCCTCACTGTCCACAACACCTCCTATCTTTGTGTCATCAGCAAAATTTTTTTGGAATATTTTATTTTAAAAAATTTTAGACCATAAATGTGGTCAAATACAAAATTAAAAAATACATATATGTAAGTAGACAAATTTATGCTGCATGATGGTTGTAACCCAAACCTTCCAACACCACCCACCCAAAAGACAATGAAAAAAGTGTGTGAGAAGAGAAAAAGGAAGATAGAGTGGAAAAATAAGAAAGGTTGCTGGAAAATGCCATTCACTCCACAGATTTCAGTTCATTATTTAACTGGACTTCTTTGGAGAAGGTTAACATGGACTTGAGGATTGAAAGAAACAACTGAAGATTTACAGCTGAGATCTGTAAATACAGTCTTCATATTTAGAGAAATATGTTATACTTTTTTTTTACGTTGTCAGTCATTTTTTTCAAGGAGAACACAGCGATTCATTCAAGCGGGCCCGACCTCAATGAGAGTCAAACTTCCAAGTAACTGCAATACACTTGCTGGCCACTGTCTATACAATTTTAACAAATTCAACTTGATATTTAGATCATTTCATTTTGGTCATGTCCCCATTATATTTCCCAGTAAAAACAATTCTGGGTTTTGTTGAAATGGAATTGCATTAATCTGGTCTAAAAAAAATCTCCTAATTCATCAGTAAACTTGCTGATCTAATTCACCACATTATCATCCAGATCATCGATATAAACAACAAACAACAATGGTCCCAACACAGATCCCTGAGGCACACCACTAGTCACAGGCCTCCAGTCTGAGAAGTAATCATCCACTACCACACTCTGTTTTCTCCCACACGGCCAATTTCAAATCCAATTTACAACCTCTCCATGGATACCTCGTGCCTTAACCTTCTGAACTAACCTCCCATGTAGGATTTAAGGCTTTACAAAAGTTCATGTAGATAACATCTATACCCTTTTCTTCATTTACCTTCCTGGTAACCTCTTCGAAAAACTCTACAACATTTGTTAAACCCATCCTACCATGCACAAAGCTATGCTGACTGTCTTTAATCAGCCCATGGCTGTCCAAATACATATATATCCTATCTCTCAGAACTCCCTCCAACAATTTACTCACTACTGACGTCAGGCTCACGGACCAATAATTACCTGGTTTAATTTTGAGCCATTTTTAAACAGTGGGGCAACATGTGCTATCCTCCAATCCTCTGGCACCTCACCCGTGGCTAAGGACATTTTGAATATATCTGCCTGGGCCCCTGAAATTTCTACATTAGTCTCCCTTAAGGTCCGAGGGAATATCATGTCCAGCAAGAAATTAGACATATAAAATTCTGGCAGGACTGGACAGAATGGATGCAGATGGGATGTTTCCAATGATGGGAAAATCCAGAACCCGGGGCCATGGTTTGAGGATAATAGGCAAACCATTTAGGACCGAGATGAGGAGAAATTTCTTTACCCAGAGGGTGGTGAATCTGTGGAATTCATTGCCACAGAGGGCAGTAGAGGCAGGTTCATTAAATATATTTAAGAGGGAATTAGATATATTTCTTCAGTATAAGGGTATTAAAGGTTTACGATCTCCCCTATTATGTGAGGCTCCACACATAGTTGACCACTTTGATCTTCCAAGGGACCAATTTTGCCCCTTACTATCCTTTAACTCTTAATAGAAACCCTCCGGCTTTAACTTCACATTATTTGCCACCTTGTGGCAACCTTGTGTCATCTTTTCACCTTCCTGATTTCCTTTTTGAGTATTTTCTTGCATTTTCTGTACCCTTCAAGTACCTCATTTGCTCCTTAGTGCCTTTACTTGCTCTACATCTCCCTCTTTTCCTTAACCAGATCACCAATATCCCTTGAAAACCAAGATTACCTCTGCCTAGTAACTTTGCCTTTAATCCTAACAGGAACATGCAAATTCTGCACTCTCAAAATTTCACCATTTGAAGCCCTTCCACTTATGGAACTCGTTCTTGTCAGAAAACAACTTATCCCGATCCACTCTTCCTAGATCCTTTCTCATTTACACAAAATTTGCCTCCCTCCAACTTAAAAAACCCCAACATGAGGACCAGACTTACCCTTTTCCAAAAATAACTTGAAGCTAATGACATTCTGGACACTGGACCCAAAATGTTCCCCTGGACATCTGTCACCTTGTCCCCTGAGATTGAGTACTGCATCCTCTCTCATTTGAACACATCTCATAAACTCCAAGCCATCCATCCCTTTTACAGTATGGGATTCCCAGTCAATATTTGGGAAGTTAAAATCCCCCACCATCACAATGTTCTGCTTCCTTCATTGGTCTGCTATCTCGCTACAGATTTGCTTCTCCAATTCTCTCTATTGAGTGGTCTATTATGCAACCCTATCAACCTTTCCAGGAGACAGCAGGAGGCTGTCCTGACTTCGCACACTGAGGTTTTTTTCCATGACTAGCAATGCCACTCCTCCCCCTCTCTCACACCTGAAGCAATGGAACCCCAGAACATTGAGATTCCAGTCTTGTCCATTCTACAACCAATACCGTAGTAATCCCACATGTCAATCTATGCCCTAAACTCATCAGCCTTACTAACAATACTTCTTGCATTAAAATAAATACACCTGAGAAAATTTCTATCATGTTCAAACCTTTGATTTCTGTCTGTATGTATAGTCCTTGCATGACCTTTATCCCCCCTCCACTTCACTACCTGCTCGAACACTCTGGTCCCCTCCTCCTGCAAATCCATCGGAGAAGACTAACAAACCTACCCGCAAGGATATTAATCCCCTTCCAGTTCAGATGCAGATCCCACCTTTCCTGGAATACAGCCCAGTGATCTAGAAACTTGAAGCCCTCCATCCTACAACATGACCCCAGCCACGTGTTAAACTGGCTTATCTTCCTGTTTCTAACCTCTCCAGCACGTGGCACAAGAAGTAATCCTGAGATCACTTGAAGGTCACTATGGGGTGTGTGTGTAGGTCCACGTTGGGGGGTGGTGTCTCAATATGTTGGGAGGTGGGGTTGTAGTGTGCGGGGAGGGAGTAAACCCTGACTGTGTGTGTGTGCGCAGATCGCTCCAGCGGAGGGTCCTGATGCCAGCCAGCGGATGGTCATCATCACTGGGCCCCCGGAAGCTCAGTTCAAGGTTGGTGGGTAAACCCGGCCCCTGCACTCCCTCGCCTGACCCCCTACACACCCTCCCCCACTCCCTACACACCCTCCCCTACTCCCCCGACCCTCCCTACACTCCCTCCCCATACCCCCCTGCACTCCAATACCTCTGTACCCCAATCCCCCTGCACCCCTGCCCTCCTACACCCCTACACCCCTGATCCCCACTGTCCCACTTATCCCCTACACCCCTCCCACTACACCCCTGACCCCCACTGTCCTAAATCCCCTCATACTGACCCCCCCTTCCCCTACACCCCAAACACCCTTCAGCATCACCTGACCTCCCTACTCCCCCTTCCCCCACTCCCACCCCACTCCTGGGGTATGGGTAGGGCCCCAGGTTACGGGAGGGTGTCGCGATTGTAGGTCGGGATACCAGCAGGGGTGGAATCCTGGGGTGTGGGTGGGGGTCCTAGCATGGATGGGGCCAGGGGTGGGGTCCTAGGGGTTGGGTCCAGGGATGTGGGTGGGGGTCCCTGGGAAAAGGCACGTCAGCCCACATGGTCGGTGTCGTTATCCAGGCCCAGGGCCGCATCTATAGCCGGCTGAAGGAGGAGAGCCTGGTCGGCCCCAAGGAGGAGGTGAAGCTCGAAGCCAACATCAGGGTGCCACACACCGCTGCCGGCAGACTCATCGGCAAAGGCGGCAGGACGGTGAGGGGACAGCACTCCCCGGGGAGATCCCCTCTACTCCCCTCCTCCTCCCCTACCCCTTCCCTCCCCTTTACTCCCCTCCCCTAACCCTCACCCCTCTACTCCCCCCTCCATACACCTTACCCCAACACTTCCCCTCCATACACCTCACCCCAACACTCTCCCTCCCCTCACCCCAACACTCTCCCTCCCCTCACCCCAACACTCTCCCTCCCCTCACCCCAACACTCTCCCTCCCCTCACCCCAACACTCTCCCTCCCCTCATCCCAACACTCTCCCTCCCCTCACCCCAACTCTCTCCCTCCCCTCACCCCAACACTCTCCCTCCCCTCACCCCACCACTCTCCCCGTCCTCTGCCACTTTTCCCTCTGCCCCTCCACACTCCTTCTCTGTCCCTTCACCACCCATCCATCCATCCTCGCTCCACACTTCCACCACTCACTCCTCCGCACCGCCATTCACCCACCCCTCCGTCAAGGGATAGGGGGTGAAGGGAGAGGACCATCCCTCCTCTCCCAGTCTTCACTGTGAGGAGTGTAGTGCCCACTTCTGAGTAAGAGCAAGGGGAGAACATGATGCCCATCAATATTCCCCCTCTCTTGGAGTACATGAGGGTAGGAGCCAGTGCCCCCTCCCACCCCAGCTTTCACCCAAAATACAGCACCAGCAGGCTCCCCCTTGCCCTGCGGTGAAGCTAACAAGTGAAGTGTACCCTGCCTCTGCCGTTCCCCTCAGTGCCACCCTCTGTTCCGCAGGTGAATGAGTTGCAGAACACCACAAGTGCTGAGGTGATTGTTCCTCGGGGCCAGACTCCCGACAGCAACGATGAGGTCACTGTGAAGATTATTGGACATTTCTTCGCCAGTCAGGTCTGCTGGATTCCCTGCTCGCCATGGGCATTTGCAAGGGGTAGAGTGCACGTGTGTGTGTGTGTGTGTGTGTGTGTGTGTGTGTGTGTGTGTGTGTGTTTATATGAATGTGTGTGTTTATATGAATGTGTGTGTGTGTATATGAATGTGTGTGTATTTATGAATGTGTGTGCGCGCGCGCAATGGAGTCTGTGCATATGTGAGGACGAATGAGTACATGCACGCTTGAGGGAGAGTGAGTGGGTGTGTGCATTATGTGTGCACAAGGTGATATAATACTGTCCCCTGTCCTGGCAGCTCTTTTGCCCAGTCGGTGACCTTTCCTGTGCCCTCACTGTTTTCTGTCAAGGCCCAGGTGCTCTCCCTGGGGCCATTGGTCAGTCCTCAGGCTGGCCACCTGGGGTCATTGGTCAGTTCTCGGGCCACTTGTCAGTTCTCAGGACACTGGCTTGCCACCTGGGGAAATTGGTCAGTTCTCAGGCCATTTGTCCTCAGGACACTGGCTAGCCACCTTGGGCATTGGTCAGTTCTCAGGATACTGGCTGACCATCTGGGGCCATTGGTCAGTTCTCAGGACACTGGCTGACCATCTGGGGCCATTGGTCAGTTCTCAGGACACTTGCTGGCCATCTGGAGCCATTGGTCAAGCCATCTTGGGCCATTGGCCAGTCACTTCCCTCACCTCCCTCACTGTGGCCAGGCAGCACTGGTGTTCTGCCTGCCTGCGTGTGACCAATAGGTAACAAAGATGTAGCATTGGACAGATGTGGCACTACGCTATGCCAACATCTGGGGATGGGAGGAACCACCACTTGTAGAGATCTTATAGACCCAATGGGGTCTGTGCCAGCCCACGGTGATCCTGATCACCTTGAAACACTGGTTGAACAGGACGTCTCCCTCACAAACCCCTGCTCACCCTCTCCCATCAGCCCCACCTCACCAATGTTTCCAGTAATTCCCTACTCAGAGCACTGTGATTAAACCCTTAAACAAATCGACCACACTAGCTCCAGTGATCCAGCCAGAGGAGATTTCAAGACTCCAACATCCCTTACACCCTGGGATTTTGTACTGATTACTTATCAAACACCTCTTTATTTCACCTCCCCTCCCTGAATTCTCCAACCAAAAGTGTACACAGATGAGAAGTGTTGATGGGGACCTTGCCTGGTTCCATTCACAGCACACCAGAACTTCTGGATGGACCCCAGACTTTCTATGGTTGTCCTCTTGGCCTTGGGCACGTCTGCAGCGGAGAACTGGAGAATCCATCCTTACAGAGCTCTGGGCCCAACCACGAGGACAGAGATGGTGATGTCTGTGGTGGGAGAGGAGAGATGGGGGGACAATGGATCCTGCCCCCTTTCTCAAGGACCTCCCCCAATGTGATAGTGGAGCAGTGCATGACCTTGCAGTTCCTGAGACTCAAGTTTGATCCCTGCCGCTGCCTGTGTGGAGTTTGCACGTTCTCCCTTTGATGGCGCACGTTTCCCCGGGTGCTCCAGTTTTCTCCCATATCCCAAGGGTGCGGTGCTGGGTGGATTGTCCCCATGCGTGTTGGTGAGGGGTAGAACCTGGGGATTGGTGGGAACAAGAGGTAAGGAGGACTCATGGCATTGCATTGACAGCACGCATGCACTCAAAGGGCCAAATGGTCTCCTCGCTGAGAGGGAACATGACAGCCGACTTCCAGTAACAAACAACCTGCTCCGTTGATCATCCAAACCATGCCTACCTAATTTTTTTTATATTAGGACCTTTTGGCCCATGAGCCCATGCTGCTCAATTACAGTAGCACCGTCCCCTCCCCCACCTTATCCACAGAGGCATATGTTCCAAGAACCCCCCCAGCAAATGCCTGAAACCATGGATTGGTACCGAACCCTGTATAGGGTATGCGTGGCTTAACATCTACTATACATTCTGTGAAATTAGGCATTATGCAATGTGGACATTGTGCGAACATCGTATCATATACTTAGCAAACTCCTTTCCAACAGCGACTGATTCGAACCTGGGTCACAGGTAAATAGCGTCACGATAACCGCTTTGGTAGACCTGTCGCCCAACCTCAGCTCCTACCTCAGAATTCCTGAACATCCACTCACCCGCCGTTCTGAGGAACTGCATGGTGAATCCTCCATTGTCTCGGAAGAGAATTCCAGTTTCTATAAGACCATAAGACATAGGAGCAGAAATAGGCCATTCAGCCCATCAAGTCCACCCCGCCATTCAATCATGAGCTGCTCCATTTTTCCACTCAGCCCTCTTGCATATCCTCCCCATAACCTTTGGTGCCCTGGCTTATCAAGAACCTAGCAATCTCTGCCATGAAATTCCCCCTCCTCTCAGACCTAAATACCACTTAATCCCAGGCCATGATTTCGAGACTTTGTTTAGTGGGCAAAATTCCTTGGGGATTCAAATAAACAGAAAACACTGATACATAGCAGGACATGCAGCATCCGTGGAGAGAGGAGCACCTTCCGCTAATGCTTGCTGGCCCACTGCATGTCTCCCGATCAACTGCCAGCGTTTGCTTTGGAGCCCTTTAACGGTAACCTTTCTCTCCTCTCGGCCAGACTGCTCAGCGCAAGATCCGCGAGATCGTGCGGCAGGCGCAGAGGCCGCAGGCTGGGGGACCCAAGTGAGGGGAGCGAGGCCCCAGCCCACCCAGGGGAGCCACAGCGGGATGAATGTAGCCCCTGCCGCAGCATGGACCCACCAGGCCGGCGGGCTAGGAGCAAACCAAAGATGGCAGCAGAGCACACGGGACCAGAGGCTATGGGCATGCGGATGACGGCAGGAGGCAGGCTGCTGGCAGTCTCGGGCATTGATCCACATCCTCTCCCCTCCTCGGCAGGTCGGACACAGCTCTGGAAGCGGAGCAGCCTCTCGCAATGGCGTCAGTGTGAGCGGGGGGTTTCTAGCACGGTTCAGACGAGTTCTGGTGTAACGTTGCTTTGTAGATAACACGAGCGGTTTCTCAAATGCTCAGTGTGTTTGATCATTTTTTTTGTGATATTAAACCCTCGTCGGTGCAGCTGAATGGGGTGGGGGAGGGAGTGAGAGGTGGGTAGGGGGAGCTGGAATGGACTAGTGGTGAGGCATGGCTGTGGGAGCTGGGGTGGGGGTAAATGGAGGTGAGGGGGGTTCAGTGGAGGGGGAAGATGAGGAATTACGGAGAGACATTGAAGGGATGGGGAAGACAATAGATGGGAGGGGACGGGGAGACGATGGAGGGAGCAGGGTAATTGGGGGGGGTGGATGGATTTAGGGGGGGTGGGTGTGAGACTCCCTGAGCCAGGTTCACCACTGCAATTTCCTGCAGTCCTGGGCAGATGGGATCCCGTCCAAATGGCAATGTGCCTGGACGGGAGACCCTGCTGCCTGTGTTCGGGTTGGGCACTGACCTCAGGATGGTTCAGTGTAACACCTGATGTCCATTCCCCTCCCGTGGCTATCACTATGGTCCTACCCTGTCAGGCACTCTTGTTGTCTATTTCTTCCTGTGCCTCCCAAGCCCAACATGTCGGCTCAAGGGACCTTGCTAGGGTGCTGTTCATCCCCACCCAAAGGGATCTTGCAGAACAGAAGCAGCACCTTTACCCCACCCCATCTATGGAGATTTTTATGCTGCTTACCCCATGTCCACCACATCTGTAGAACATAAACTGCTTATCCCTCTCTGCCTCGACTGATTGCATTCTCAGGTAAATGCCTCTGAGATGCAGTGATTGTCTCTGATTCTACCAACTCCTCTGTCTGTGAGATCCAGATCTCAGCCAAGCTCTTTACAGGGTCCTGTCCCTCAGCTCCTAATGGAACTCCTTCCTCTCACTTTAAACCTGTGCCCTACCATGGGAAAATGCTTCTGCCCCTCGCATCCTGACGTTCCTGGGCTCAGTCGTTCCTCAGTGCTCTCTGCTCCAGAGCTTGGCCACCCTCTTCCCACAACTGAAATTTGCAGCCGCAGGCCAATTCCTGGCGAAAACTGAGATGCAGTCACTAGAATCTGGAGCAGACGAGGAACGACTGGAGGAACGTCAGGTCCAGCGCAAAACATGAAAGGACTGGAGGAGCTCAGCAGGTTACACAGCATCCGTAGGAAGTACAAGGAAGCCGATGTTTCGGGCCTGAGTCCTTCATCAGGAATCAATCAAGAACAGGTAGATGCCTGAATGGGGAGGGGGTGGTGTGCAAGGCGCTGAGAAGTGATACGAAGGGCTTTGGGCTCAGAAGGGTGACTGATCAGAGAAGGAAGGGGAGCTGAGGAAAGGAGGCAGAAGGATAGGGAAATAGTGGAATTAGGCCATTCAGCCCATCGAGTCTGTCCCACCATTCCATCATAGCTGATTGACTACCCTTTCCAATCCCTTCTCCCCGTAACCTTTGATTCCCTTCCTGATAAGAGTGTATCTACGTCCATCTGACATGTCCCCAGTCACCTGGCCTGCTCAGCCATCCACATCAATGAATCCCGCAGATTCACCACCCTCTGGATAAAGACATTCCTCCTTGTCCCTTTACTAAAGGGGATGTTTTTGTGTTCTGAGATTGGTCCCAGACCACCCGCCCCCTCCCCTCACCACAGGCAACATCTCCTCCCCATCCACTCTGTCCAGTGTTTGATAGGTTTCAATGAGATTCCTCATTCTTCAATACTCCAGCGAGTACAGTCTCCGAGCCTTCAGCAGCTCATATGAAAACCCTTTCACTTCGGGAATCATCCTTGTAAACCTCCTCTGAGCCCTCTCCAATGCCTTATGGAGCATCAAACTGCTCATAATATTCCAAATGCGGTCTGACCAACGCCCTAAAAAGCCTCGACATCATTTCCCTACTTTTATATTCTATCCCTCTAGAATGCTGGCATCCCGTTTACGTCCTTACACCCGACTCTACATGTGTTGGCCTTTTGGGAGTCTCGCATGAAGACTCCCTGGTCCCTCTACGTCACTGATTTCTGTTCTCTCTGCCCGTTTAGAAAATAGCCTGCGAGAGTGCGTATGAGAATGTATCACAGCACCCTTCGAGAGAGAGAGACCAAGGGATGGGGGCTAACAAAACTTGGAGGAACAGCAGGTCAGAGATCAAGGAAATGGTTCATCCGTATCAAAATGTAGACCCCATTTGTCCCCACAGATGCTGTCTGAGTCCCTCCAGTAATTTTCAACCTGAATCTCCTTGACACCCTGTAGTACAACCCTGCCCGTCGTGAGTCGACCAGAACTAGTTGTTTGGCCCAAACAGTGTTTTGTCAACTTGCAACATGATGTCCCAACCTTTCTGCGCTGCATCCAGTTCTCCCTCGTGCCAGCTGCCTCGTGCCTTCCTCATCCACGCCAACACTTTTGGGGAACTGTGGGCTTGGTCTGGGGATGTTGACCCCAGGCTGTGCCTTTCCCCGATTCCTGTCTTGTCCCCCAGAGGAGGTCGGTCTTTGTTTCTGCCCGCGCAATTCCAGCAGAGGTTCCCCGCTTGCCTTTACCATCGGGTCTGGCTGCTGGTCACACTGAACCCTCGAGAGGTCTACCTCGACTCCAATGGGAGTTCCAGGACTTGCCCCTCGGAGATGAACAGTGGACCCAACTCAGCATCAGCAGACGGCCCTCTGACCCTTCTAGCCTACTGTTGCCCCTGACTGATCTCTCCCAGCATCACCAACCCCCACCTGCCTTAAATCCAGTCGAAAAACCTACTGATCTCCACTGCAGCACTGCAGGGACGGAGCCCAAGGATTCCCCCCACCCCGGAGATGATTTATTGTCTCACTTCTATGCTGAACTGCTGACCCCTTATTTTTAAGGCTGCGACCTCTGTCTCAGGACCTCACTCTGTCAAATCCAGCAAGAATGTGCTACTTTTCAATTAGATCAGTCCTAATTCTTTTAAGCCCCAGTGTGCACAGGCTGGGAGAGCCACAGTAATCTCTCTTCTCGTGAGACGAGCTCGGCATCTCAGAAATCCATCTGGTGAAGTTTAGTTGGCTCTCTGCACAGCGAGAGTATCCAGCATTGGCAGGGAGACAAGGCAGGCCTACAGTGTTCCAGGTACACGGCTCCCTATGGTCCTCCCACCCTCATCATAAAGTTCTGTTCATCCTCCCAATTGCTTTTCTACCCATCCGTTAGAAATCAGTGTCAGATGAGGGGTGGGCTTGGAGCGAGAGGAGGCTCTGCGAGAAAGTGGACTGTTGAGTGTGGGTGCAGTGTGAGGGTGGGCTCAGCCATGGTGAGGGAGAGGTCAGTGAGAGGGGTGTGCTTGGGGAAAGGAGGTGGGTTTGGAGAGAGGGAGTTGGCATGGAGGGGGATGGGCTCAGTGAGAGGAGTGGGAGATGGAGGTGCTGAACTGGTGGGCCCCAGGGTGAAGGTCCATCTCTTTCCCATTCACCCTCTCACACACTCACATTCTCTCTTATTCTCACTCCCATCCTCTCCCTCTCCCATCACACATGTTCTCGCTCATTTACACATACACTCACACACGTTTGCGCTCTTACACACACTTTTAGCTACGCCCCCCACACACACAAACACACACACACACACACACACACACACACACACACACACACCAGTTTACAGAGGGCCATATCCCCAACAAACTGCAGAGACAAGAACTTGCTCCAATCATTCCACTTGCTGTGAATTATTGATGTGCGCAGTAACCTGGCCCCCAGCTCTGACCTGCTGCCTTGCCTGGTTCCTGCAGCGTGTGCAGTAATGGTACACCTCCTGTCTTCACCTGATGCCAGGGAGCAGGGAGTATGGCAGACGGTGTGAACAGGAGCTGATCGAGTGAGGTGAGCAGGACCAGACTGGGGTGGGCCCTGTTTGGTTTGGGGGAGGGTTGGGAAGGCGTTGATCCCCATTGGAGTGCCCCCCCCCTTTCCCGGAATTATCTGAAATCAGTCGCTGCTTGTTGGCAGTGACAGAGATAATTGTCAGTCTGCAGTTTACAGGTCAGGGCTAAGATGCAGGGAAGGGGCTCCTGTGGCAGTGGGATTAGGGATGCTGTGTGACCAGGTCCTGGTGCCTGGTTATCACCTTCCCCATCACTCTCTCCATCTTCCCCACTCTCTCGCCCGCACCTTTGTTTCCCTGCCCCCTCACCCCTCAACCTCCCCACCTCACCCTCTTACCATCACCCTCATCCCTCTATCCCCCCCCACCCTTCCTCTCTCCCCACCCTTCTCTCCTCATTCCCCCCTCCCAGACCCGGGGTCCACTCAGCTTGCCGGGAGCATTTGAGTTGAGGTAACCCCCCCCCCCTTCCTCTTTCTGCCCCCAGTTCGGGCCCCATATCCCCAGGACTAGTGAAACACTGCATTTCCACACTGCTGTAGAAGGTGAGCCTCTTTGCCTTGACTGTGTGTGCCGCAGGGATCAGATATCGCAGCATTGTCCTAACGCCTGGTCAGGACGTCCAGCTACTATTCACTATCTCTGTGGACGGCTTTAAAAATTCATCAGAAGAATCTTCAGGGATCATCTGAATGGGGACTCAGTTCCGACAACTACTGTCTGACAGGGACAGACAGCTGGGTCTCAAAGGACTTCCATATTTACCTCTGACATGGAAGTGGGCTATTCATCCCATCAAGTCTAGACTGTTCCATTCCTTAACATTAGCCCCTTTTTCACAGCCTCTACAAGGCGGGAATATTGCGCCACACAGTTCTGTGTAAAAGGTGTGAACATGGAATGGAGATGGGGTTATTGTAGTCCCGCCTCTGATCCGGCAGCAGAAGTGGTCACTGCGCCGAATCGATGTCTGTGTAAAAAGGGCGAGCTGACGGGCTGGGACCAGGATGGGATAGGATGTTTGTGTACATTACACGTCACACTAGATGTCAATGCTGTTGTGTTACACGTCACACCTTTTGCCTCCAGAAGTCTGTGTAAAATGATACAATGGGCCAGCATTATGCCGGTGTTGTTTGGTTCATTGTAAAGCCAGCTGAATGACAGGTCTCCTTTGTGTAAAAAGGGCTAAAGTCTCAGTTTCCACCCCTTAATTACACACCAGGTGCCATTTCCTGCAGCAGATTTACCTACCAACCTGCCTGCCTCTGGGTTGTGGGAGGAAGCCCGTGGAGTGATGGGTTGACTGTGCAAACTCCACACTGGCAGCACCAGGTTTGAGCCACGTCACTAGTCCTGTGAGGCAGCTGCTGAACAAAGTAAAGGTCTTCCACTTCAGCTCCCTATGGCGGATGCTCACCTGGGCAGGTTGGCGAATGAAGCTGGCACCACGCTGTCCCATCCAAAAGGCCGATGCTCTCACTGTACTGCCATACTGTCACGGCCGGTGTCAGGGGTCTGGAGCAATCTCCACTGAGCTGTCCTTGTTGGTCCCAGGCCCAAAGCCATCTGCACGAGCTTGACCTATATGCACAGCAGGAACCATCTGTTGCAAGTTCCACATTGTCTGTATAGGTTCTTCCTCAGTTGGCAACAGGGTGGTGAGCCAGGAGCCCTATTTCTGTTCCTTGGCCATCCTCACTGCCCAGACACACCCTCTGGTCTGTCCCCTGTCATCCAACAGCAAGGTGTGTCCCCAGACCAGATCTGACTATGCAGGGTGCCATTGAGTAGGTGGAAAGAGTCCCAGGCCCCTGTCATTTCTACAGATGATTCGCATTTATAAATTTAATTTTAATTAAGAGATACAGCATAGTAATGGGCCCTTCTAACCCGTACACCCATGTTTCCCATTAACCTCCCAACCCCATACATCTTTGGAATGTGGGGGGAAACCCAAGCACCCAGAGGAAACCCACATGGGAGAACGTCCTTCCACAGAGCACTGGATTTGAACCCATGTCGCTGACTTTGTGATAGTGTTGCGCTAACTGTGTGATGGGGAAGAGAAGAGGCTGCAAGGCAAACCCCTTCTCGAATATTTGAAGGGGCTGCTGGACAAACTCAGGCTTTGCTTCAGCCCCACTTTCCTAATCTCAGGGAATCCAATGCGGAGGGGAGAGGGGTGGTCGGTCATGGAACGTCCTGGCTGGGTTATCTATGGGCCATCCAAGCCCAGTGTCTCAGGATATGTCTGCTGACTGCTGAAGGCTTTCTGGGATCGGTGGGCACTGAACTTGCTGCGATGCAGATAGAGGACAATACTGGACAACAAATTTTTTTCAGGAGGTTTGGTTCCTGAAAAGAAATTGGGGATTATGATAGACATCCTCAAGCTGAACACAAATATAATTTCAGATTTATTGTATCACGTAGGAAGTTGGAGAAATATTAAATGATCTTTTATTGAATTTAGGATGTTTAATTGTATAATGATGCTGACACATTGCATTAGTTCAACTGACCTAAAAATGTTTTGCCACGGATATGCCTTTGTACTCAGCAACTGATGCCTCTCGTGTTGGTGTCCAACAGTCGTCGACCGGCATTGGTGGATTCCAGTTGCCCTGAGACCGCGTTTCCATGGTCACAATGTCCTGGTGAAACCTTTCACCAAGATCAGCAGGGAAGAAGTTGCACTTTGTGGTTTTGTATACTTAAAATATGACAAGAAATCACAAAATGTAAAGGGGATTTTCATGATCAGCAGCCCAAAATCCATAAAATACACCCAAAAGTATTCAGAATCTTTGTTGTCCAATGTAATTTAAATTTAAAAAGATATTTCAATAAAATAAACAAAGCACCTATGGAAAATTGGAGGCAAGGTTATTTAAAAAAAAGATTGGTTCAGACACCAAGCTCCATCTCCACTGCCTCAGGGGAGGACAGCGCCATATTGTACGGCACTCGGTCTCACAGCGCCCAAGTCCTGGGTTCAGTCCTGACCTTCATCGCCCTCAGTGTGGAGTTTGCAACCTCTTGTAGGTTCCCCCCCAGATATTTGGGTTTCCTCCCAAATCAGTCAGGTTTGTAAATTACTTGGCCTCTGGAAATTGCACACCACGCCTGCCAGTGTAGGCGTGTGGCAGAATCGGACACGGGGAAGGGAGTTGATGGGCAGATAACCCCCACTGCCTCCTTTTATGTCATAAGGGGATACACTGTACTGTAAGTTGGTCTGTGAGTAGAGTCCATGGCACTGGTTTAAAGCAAAAACACAATACTGGAGACACTCAGCAGGTCAAACAGTGGACTTTATGTGGCAAAGATAAACATGACTAATGTTTCGGGCTTAAGGCCTTCATCAAGGTACAAGCAAAATGTGGGCAGGCACCTGAAAAAAATGGTGGGAGGAGGAGCACAGGCCCACAGGCAGGAGGTGGATAAGGGAGGAAGGGCTCACCAGCAAATGGGGAGGTGGGGAATGGCTCTGTGAATAGAGAGGGAAGGAGGTGGAGAGCTGGAGGACAGAGGGATAGGGAAGGGAGGGAGAATGGGGAGTGGGCCAGCAGAAACCGGTAATCCAGTTGGAGAGCGCCCAGTGTTGCTCCTCCAATTTACGGGTGGTCTGATTTTGACACAGACAGACATATTGGCGCGGGATTGGGGAGTAGAATTGAAATGGTTGGCTCTGGGAGATCCCTGTCACTGACGCAGACAGAACGAAGGTGCTCAGTGAAGTGTTGGTTCTGGAGATTGTATCTGTCTGTCTGCTGAACGCAGTCCCCAGTTCCTCTGCCACATCCCACACTCTATTCACAGAATGGCTGATTGAATCGTTATAACTCTGCCTCAGACAGGCCTTGGGGTTGCACAAATAATTGTGGTAGGTCAGTTCTGTTACTTAGTCTTAGTCCAAATTGCGATGAAGTGCTTTGAGAGGTTGGTCATGGAGCAAATCATCTCCTGTCTCAGGAACCACATGAACCCACTTCAATTCACCTGTTGTCACAATAAGTCAACAACGGCCCCTCCACCCTGAGTTAGATTACCTGTGCTACAGGAACACCTATATGCCTGGTCCTGGTCTCCACTGGTATTGGGGCTTTCCTTCCTGCATCTGTCCAATCCTGCTTGAATTCCCTCTCATTCCCCAAAATCAAACCTAATCTCTCATCATAGTCAATTATTCCTACCCTGGAATCAGTCTGGAGATTTTTCGCTGAACTCCCTCCATGAGAACATCCTTCCTCAGGAGACCAAAATTGCTCTCAAGGTCTGATCTCACCAAGGCCCCAGATATAGGGTGGGGAAGAGAGTGTGAATGCAGTGTCAAGGGAGCATGGCCACCTAGATAGGAATAATAATGATAACAAAGGTAGGATGAAGATTAGGGTAAAAGGTAGAAAAGAGAATATAGGTGAGGGTCATTCTCTGAAATGCATATATTTTAATGCAAGAAGCTTAGTGAACAAGGTAGATGAGCTTAGAGCATGGACAGATACTTGGGGTCATGATATTGTGGCAATTAGTGAGACCTGGCTGCAGGAGGGGCAGGACTGGCAACTTAATATTCCAGGATACATTTGTTTTAGATGTGATAGAGCAGGGGGTAAAAAAGGGGGAGGAGTTGCTCTGCTTGTTAAGGAGGACATTACTGCCGTGAGGTGGCAGGATGGTCTGGAGGGATCGTCCAGTGAGGCTGTTTGGGTGGAATTGAGGGGTGAAGGAGGCATGAGGGTGCTAATGGTGTATTACAGACCACCAAATGGGCCAAGAAAATTAGAGGAACAAATTTGTAAGGAGATAACGTATATGTGTGAGAATCATAAGGTAGTGATCATGGGAGATTTTAACTTCCCTCACATTGATTGGGATACCCATACAGTTAGAGGGCTGGATGGCCTAGAGTTCGTTAAATGTGTTCAAGATTGTTTTCTAAATCAATTAGTAGAAGAACCGACTTGGGACGGTGTAATACTAGATCTCCTGTTAGGGAATGAGCTAGGTCAGGTATCGGACATTAATGTTGGAGAACAAATTGGGTCTAGTGATCATAACTCTTGTTAGTTTTCGGGTAGTTTTAGGGAAGAGTAAGGAGGGGCCTAAAGTTGAGGTTCTGGATTGGAGAAGAGCAAATTTCGAAGGAATAAGAAGGGATTTGGGGGAGTATTGAGTGGGACAGGATATTTTCAGGTAAGGATGTAAATGAAAAATGGAGGATATTCAAAAAAGAAATTTTGCGGGTACAGAGTAGATATGTCCCAATGAGGATCAAAGGAAAGGCTGGAAGTCATAGGGAGGCTTGGTTTTCGAGGAATATTGGAAATTTGGTTAGGAGAAAAAGGGAGGTGTACAAGAGGTATAAAGAGCAGGGAGCTGAGAGTTTGAAGGAGGACTACAAGGAGGGTAGAAAGAATCAAGAAAGAAATTAGAAAGGCCAAAAAAAGGCACGAAGAGGCTTTGGCTGACAGAGTAGAAATAAATCCAAAGGGTTTCTATAAGTACATTAAAAGTAAAAGATTAGTGAGGGATAAAATTGGACCCCTTGTAGATAGTGAGGGTAGGCTGAGTGAGAAGTCAGAGGAAATGGGGGAAATTTTGAATGATTTCTTTGCCTTGGTATTCACTAGGGAAAAAAATATTGAACCAGTTGAAGTAAAGAAAAATAGTGGGGAGGTCATGAAGCATATAAGGATAACCGAGGAGGTAGTGATGGCTGTGTTGAAAAAGTTAAAGGTGGATAAATCTCCGGGACCGGACAAAATATTCCCAAGGACACTCAGGGAGGCTTGTGGACAGATAGTGGGGCCATTAACAGAGATATTTAGGATGTCACTGGTAACGGGGGTAGGCCAAAGGATTGGAGGGTGGCGCATGTGGTTCCGCTGTTTAAGAAAGGGTCCAAATGTAAACCTGGGAATTATAGGCCCGTGAGTCTGACGTCTGTGGTGGAAAGTTGATGGAAAGTGTTCTGAGGGATGGTATTTACAAATATTTGGAGGTACAGGGATTGATAGGGAGTAATCAGCATGGTTTGTCAGGGGTAGATCATGCTTGACAAACCTGATTGAGTTTTTCGAGGGGGTTACAAAATAGGTTGATGAAGGGAAAGCTGTGGATGTTGTCTATTTAGACTTTAGTAAAGCTTTTGACAAAGTTCCCCACAGGAGGTTAGGAAAAAAGGTGGAGGCATTAGGTATAAATAAGGAGGTAGCGAAATGGATTCAGCAATGGTTGGATGGGAGGTGTCAGAGAATAGTGGTACAAAATTGTTTGTCCAATTGGAGGCCGGTGACTAGTGGAATTCCTCAGGGATCGGTCCTGGGTCCACTATTGTTTGTTATATATATTAACGATCTGGAAGTAGGGGTGGAGAATTGGATAAGCAAGTTTGCGGATGATACAAAGATTGGTGGTGTTGTGGACAGTGAGGAAGATTACCGTAGATTAAAAGGTGATTTAGGAAGGCTGGAGGTGTTGGCTGAGAAATGGCTGATGGAATTTAATACAGATAAGTGTGAGGTGTTACATTTTGGAAGGGCAAATCTAAATAGGTCATATGCATTAAATGGTAGGCCATTGAGATGTGCAGAGCAACAAAGGGATTTAGGAGTGTTGGTAAATAGTACCCTCAAGGCTGATACTCAGGTAGATGGTGTGGTGAAGAAGGCATTTGGAATGTTGGCCTTCATAAATTGGAGTACTGAATTCAAGAGTAGGGAGGTTATGATGAAATTGTACAAGGCATTGGTGAGGCCAAATTTGGGGTACTGTGTACAGTTTTGGTCACCAAGTTATAGGAAAGATATAAACAAAATAGAGAGAGTACAGAGAAGGTTCACGAGAATGTGGACAGGATTTCAAGGTTTGAATTACAGGGAAAGGTTGTGCAGACTAGGGCTTTTTTCTCTGGAGCGTAGAAGATTGAGGGGGGACTTGATAGAGGTGTTTAAGATTTTAAAAGGGGCAGACAGAGTAAATGTGGATAGGCTTTTTCAATTAAGAGTGGGGGAGATTCAAACTAGAGGGCATGGTTGAAGATTGAAGGGGGAAAATTATAAGGGGAACATGAGGGGAAATTTCTTTACGCAAAGGGTGGTAGGGATGTGGAATGAGCTTCCGGCAGACGTAGTTGAGGTGGAATCATTGGTTACATTTAAGGATAGACTGGATAGTTACATGGAGAGGAGAGGACTGGAGGGGTATGGACCGGGTGCTGGTCAGCGGGACTAGGAGGGTGGGAATTTGTTATGGCATGGACTAGTAGGGCCGAACTGGCCTGTTCTGTGCTGTAAGTGGTTATATGGTTATATACCTGTAGTCCTGAGCTTGAAGCCTCTCCCTGTGAAAGCCATGGAGGATGGGTGACTTCTACTCTGGATCTGGTGTTGCTTCCTGTATTTCCCTTGGAGTTGTCTCACGGTGAGGATTGTGTTGACTGTGTCTCTAGACAGAAAGAATGTACACAGTGATGAGAGAGAAACCTTTTGGTCACTGCAAGTGGTGGTCAACGAGGTCCCTGCTGTTGACATCCACAAAGAAAACCCAACCCCCCCAGAAATTTCCTGGACATTGTTTCTTCCCCAAGGTTGCCACCGTACCCCTGCTTCTCCCAGAGCTGGGAAGTGGGATGGGGAACTTGTGTCTGTAGTTCTTGTCTACAAGGTCTCAGCACATCAGCTCTGTAGGTCAGGAGTGGGGCAGGTCTGATACTGTGGGATGGAGTCAAGGATAGATTCATGGTCGAGAGGTTTAATGAATTCCCCATTTATTAGACACTGAAAGCCTCTTTATTCAGCTCTCCTGCATCTCGACTCATAACGGGTCCTTGGGTGTTTGGACTGCAGGAGGTTCTGAAGAATCCACACAATGTAGTTATAGTAAACCTGCTCGATCTCCTCTGTCCCGATCTTTATCTTATAGATTTTCAGTTGGACTTCAGGAGCCAGCATTACATTCTCAACCTGCATTCAACCACATGTGCTGGTCACTGCAATGGGGAGACCAGGTGCAGAGCCCAGGCTTATTTAGCTTCGTGCAGAGCCAGGATCAAACTTTCAACAAGTCCGGGTGAAACGTGGATGTGTGTAGACACTGACTTTGTAGTAAACTCACAGTAAATGCTGGAGGAACTCAGCTGGTCTTGCGGTGTCCGCAGGAGGTGAAGATATATTACTGACATGCCGGGCTTCAGCCTTTCTTCAAGATAGAAACTAAAAGCAGGCAGGCAGCAGAATAGAGAGTGAGAGAGAATAAGGGGAAGAATGGGGAGGGGGAAGAGTCCAGACCAGCAGACAAAAAGTGTGAATTGGATATGATAAGAGGAAAGGGAGCATTGATTTTGGCTCTGTGAAAGGAGGTAAGGAGGAGAGAGAGAGATAGAGGAAAGGAGGCAGGGAAGAAGATGGGGTGTGTGTGGGGGGGGTGTGTTTAACAAAAGCCAGAGAGGTTGATATTAATGCCATCTGGTTGGAGGGTGCCCAGATGGAAAATGAGGTGTGGTTCCTCCAATTTGTGGGTGGTCTCAGTTTGGTGGGGCAGAGACCATGGACAGACACTTTTGAGTAGGTGTGTGTTCCTGAAAAAGGAGCCCTGGACTGCCATAAATGCTCAGGACCTGCTAAACTGCAAACTCCAGCAGGTCCCGGTGTCAAATAAACCCCCTCACCAACCTCACTCTTCACACGTTCCTAAATTGGGTGGGTAATGAGGTTCAGCCAGTGTCAAACCACAGGAGGAAGGTCATGAGGCCTGTCCAATGACCAAAGCTTGTCAAAGTATATTTGGAACAGGGAAAGTGTAGGGCCCATCAGGGACCAGAGGGACAATCAGTGCATGGATCAAGTACTAAATTAATACTCATCTGTTTTCATGAAGGACGTTGTAGATGGAGAGGTCAGGAAGATCACCGGCTTAACTGGATAAATCACAGGGCTTAATGAGATGCAACCCAGGTTGCCAACAGGAGGCAAGGGAGTTTTCTGGGGCCCTGACGGAGGTTTTTAGATCTTCTCTTGCCAGTGCCTGACAGCTGAAGGGTAGAACATGTGACATCTTTCTTTCCGAAGGGCAGCAGGGATAAACCAGGTAATTACAAGCCTGTGAGTTTGTCGTCTGGTGAGAACATGAGGTGCAGGGTTAATCAGTGGTAGGCAGAGGTTGGTGAGTGGGTGGGTCCTGACTGATTGAATTTTTTGAGGAGGTAATTTCAGTGTACAGATGGTCACCCTGGACTTCAATAAGGCCATGACAAGTTCCCATATGGGGGACTGGTCCAGGGGGTCAGATCCCATGGGATTCAGGGCAAGTTGGCCACTTGGATTCCAAATTAGTTTGCTGATGGGAGGCAGGTGCTGATGGCAGAGGGGTTAGTTTTGTTCCAGCTGTCCAGTACCAGGCTTTGAATAGTGGATGGAGGCTGGGATCAGCAGGGTGCCTCGCTCTCCTGGAATTTCTGCTACAAATATCTCCTCCATGGGGTCCCAATAGTGTCCCAAACCTCTCTGCCAAAGGTCAGTAGTGGAGTCCAGTCTGATTGAACCCAAACCCCTCTCCACCTCCCTTGGCTCTGGCATTGTCCATCATGAATCCTTCCCAACCCCTCACCTTCCATTGAGACTGCTGAACCTTGTGAAGTGAAACATACTGTGAGTGGAGGGCTGGAGAAACTCAGCCGGACTCGCAGCATCCAGAGGTGGTAAAGATATATATCTGATGTTTCGGGCCTGGCCCTTCTTCAAGGTATAAGCAAAGAACAGGAAGGCATCAGAATAAAGATTGGCCGAAGGGAAGAGTCCAGATCAACAAATGGGGTTAATTGGATCTGACAAGAGGAGAGGTGAGAATTGATTTTTGCTCTGTGAAAGGGAAAAAAGGAAGAGAGAGAGACCTGGGGGAAAGGCAATAGGGAAGAAGAAGAGGGGTGTTTAACAGAAACTGGAGAGGTCGATATTAATGCCGTAAGGTTGAAGGCGTCCAGTCAGAAGATGAGGTGTTGTTCCTCCAATTTGTGGTGGTCTCAGTCTGGAAGTGCATGAGATCATGGACAGACATGTCGGCAAGAGGATGGGATGAGGAATTGAAATGGGTGGCCATTGAACCTGGCTCTATTTATTCAGAGGGACTTTACCCCTTTCTACTCCTTTACACTTAGCATTACTCTTGTCATGGATTCTTCTCATCCACAATGCCCTTTGTCCATACCATAGAACTCTTCAGTCCTTCTAGTCTGTGCCGACCACTATTCTGCTGGTCCCACCCCATAACCCTCCAGACCTCCCATCCATGTATTTATCCAATCTATTTTTTAAATTTAAGATTGAGCCCACATTCATCACATCAGATGGCAGCTCATTCCACACTTCCACCACTCTCTGAGTGAAAAGCTTCCCCCTAATGTTCCCCCTAAATCTTTCCTTCTTCAGCTTAAAACTATGACCTCTCGTATTTATCTCCCCCAATCTAAGTTGAGGAAGCCTACTCACATCCACTCTGTCTATACCTCTCATAATCTTGTAAACCTCTATCAAATCTCCCCTCATTCTTCTTCACTCCAAGGAATAAAATCCTAACCTGTTTAATCTTTCCCTGTAACTCAACTCCAGAAGACCTGGCAACATCCTAGTAAATCTTCTCTGCACTCTTCAAATCTTATCCTTATCCTTCCTGTAGTTAGGTGACCAGAACTGAACATAATATTCCAAATGTGGCCTCACCAATGTCTTAAACAACTTCAACATAACATCCCAACTCCTATACTCTATACTTTGATTTGTAAAGACTAGGGTGCCAAAAGCTTTCTTTAAAACCCCATCCACCTGCAACGCCACTTCAAGGGACAAGGTATCTGTATTCCCAGATCTCTTTGCTCCTCTGCACTCCTCAGTGCCCTATCATTTACTGTGTATGTCCTGCCTTGGTTTGCCCTTCCAAAAGTCATCAAGTCACACTAAACTCCATCTGCCATTTTCTGACCCATTCTCCAAGTTGGTCCCGATCCCTCTGCAAGCTTTGAAAATCATCCTTGCTGTCCATAACATCTCCTATCTTTGTGTCATCAGTAAACTTGCTGATCCAATTTACCACATTATCATCCAGATCACTGATACAGACAACAAACAACAATGGTCCCAACACACCACTAGTCACAGGTCTCCAGATTGAGAAGCAACCATCCAATACCACTCTCTGTCTTCTACCATTCATCCACTTTCAAATCCAGTTTACAACCCCTCCATGGATACCTTGTGTCTAAACCTTCTGAACTAACCTCCTATGTGGGTCATTGTCAAAGGCTTTACTAAAGTCCATGAAGACAACATCCACACCCTTTCCTTCATTTACCTTCCTGGTAACCTCCTCAATAAACTCTACAACATTTGTTAAACCCATCTCACCACGCACAAAGCTATGCTGACTATCCTTAATCAGCCCATGGCTGTCCAAATACCTATATATCCTATCTCTAAGAACTCCCTCCAACAATTTACCCACTACTGACATCAGGTTCACTGGCCTATAATTACCTGGTTTAATTTTGGAGCCTTTTTTAAACAACAAGACAACATGTGCTACCCTCCAATCCTCCGGCACCTCACCTGTGGCAAAGGACATTTTGAATATATCTGCCTGGGCTCCTGCAATTTCTACATTAGTCTCCCTGAAGGTCTGAGGGAATATCATATCCAGCAAGGGAATTTATCTACCTTTATTTGCTGTGAGGCAGCAGGAACCTCCTCCTTAATCTTCATCTGTTCCATGACATAACTGTTTCCCTTCCTTCCTTATCCACTATGCCAATTCTCTGAGTAAATACTGATGCAAAAAAACTTTAAGATCTCCCCCATTTATTGAGGCTCCACACAGAGTCGACCACTCTGATCCTTCAAGGGACTCTTAATATTCTTAGAGAACCCCTTTATGTTTACATTCATATTACTGTATCTGCCAGATCAACCTTGTGTCTTCTTTTCACCTTTCTAATTTCTTTTGAGTATTTCTTTTTAATTTTTTTATTTTTCACACCATAAACCACATTGACCATGATACATACATTTTCCTTTTCAGATATATACAGTGTAATTTTCCCCCCCTCCTCCCTCCTCCCATCCCACCCTCCCTACCTCTCCCCCCATTCATTTAAAGTACAAAATCTAAGACACATTAAATCAGTCAAACAATGTTGTCATTCAATAAAAATAAACAAGAAATTCCACTGAGTCAATTCTTTTCATTTCCTTCTCCTTTCGTTAATTTATGTGGTAAATGTCCCCGGTAGGTTTTCTCTATTGTGTTTCATGTATGGCTCCCATATTTGTTCAAATATTTCAATATTATTTCTTAAACTATATGTTATTTTTTCTAATGGAATACATTTATTCATTTCTATATACCATTGTTGTATTCTCAAATTATCTTCCAATTTCCAGGTTGACATAACACATTTTTTTGCTACGGCTAGAGCTATCTTAACAAATCTTTTTTGTGCACCATCCAAATCAATTCCAAATTCTTTGTTTTTTATGTTACTTAGGAGGAAGATCTCTGGATTTTTTGGCATATTGTTTTCTGTAAATTTATTTAATATTTGGTTCAGATCCTCCCAAAATTTTTCTACTTTCTCACATGTCCAGATTGCATGAATTGTTGTTCCCATTTCTTTTTTACATTGAAAACATCTGTCAGATACTGTTGGGTCCCATTCATTTAACTTTTGAGGTGTAATGTATAGCCTGTGTTTCCAGTTATATTGTATCATACGTAACCTCGTATTTATTGTATTTCTCATCGTTCCAGAGCATAACTTCTCCCATGTTTCCTTTTTTATCTTTATATTTAAATCTTGTTCCCATTTTTGTTTAGTTTTACCATTTGTTTCCTCATTCTCCTTTTCTTGCAGTTTAATATACATATTTGTTATAAATCTTTTGATTATCATTGTATCTGTAATCAAATATTCAAAGTTACTTCCCTCTGGTAACCTCAGACTGCTTCCTAATTTGTCCTTCAAGTAGGATCTCAATTGGTAATATGCCAGCACTGTATCTTGAGTTATATTGTATTTATCATTCATTTGTTCAAAGGATAATAATCTATTTCCTGAAAAACAATTTTCTATTCTTTTGATCCCTTTTATCTCCCATTCTCTAAAGGAAAGGTTATCTATTGTAAAAGGGAGTAACTGATTTTGCGACATTATTAGTTTTGGTAATTGGTAATTTGTTTTATTCCTTTCTACATGAATCTTCTTCCAAATATTGAGCAGATGATGTAATACTGGAGAATTCCTACGTTGTACCAATTTTTCATCCCATTTATATAATATGTGTTCAGGTATCTTTTCCCCTATTTTATCTAGTTCTAATCTAGTCCAATTTGGCTTTTCCCTTGTTTGGTAAAAATCTGATAGATATCTTAATTGTGCGGCTCTATAATAATTTTTAAAGTTTGGCAGTTGTAAGCCTCCTTGTTTATACCATTCTGTTAATTTATCTAGTGCTATCCTCGGTTTCCCCCCTTTCCATAAAAATTTCCTTATTATTTTCTTTAACTCCTTGAAGAATTTCTCTGTCAAGTGTATTGGCAATGCCTGAAATAGGTATAATATCCTTGGGAAAATGTTCATTTTAATACAGTTTAACCTTAGTGTTAATGGTAAATCTTTCCAATGCTCTAAATCGCCCTGTAATTTTTTCATTAGTGGATAATAATTGAGTTTATATAGATGGCCGAGATTTTTATTTATTTGTATACCTAGGTATCTCATTGCTTGCATTTGCCATCTGAATGGTGATTCCTTCTTAAATTTTGAGAAATCCGCACTATTCATTGGCATTGCTTCACTTTTATTTACGTTAATCTTGTAACCCGACACTTCTCCATATTCCTTCAATTTCTTATATAATTCTTTTATTGATAGTTCTGGTTCTGTTAAATATACTATAACATCATCCGCAAATAAACTGATTTTATATTCCTTGTCTTTTATTTTTATCCCTTTTATATTATTTTCTGTTCTTATCAATTCTGCTAGTGGTTCTATAGCTAACGCGAACAATAAGGGTGATAGTGGGCATCCCTGCCTTGTTGATCTGCTTAAGTTAAATTGCTTTGATATATATCCATTTACTGTCACTTTCGCCAATGGCCCCTTATATAATGCTTTAATCCAATTAATATACTTCTCTGGTAAACTGAATTTTTGCAAAACTTTGAATAAATAATTCCATTCTACTCTGTCAAAGGCCTTCTCTGCGTCTAAAGCAACTGCTACTGTTGGCTACTGCATGAATTAATTTAATAAATTTACAAATATTGTCTGTTGTGCATCTTTTTTTAATAAATCCAGTTTGGTCTAGATTTACCATTTTAGGTACATAATCTGCTAATCTGTTTGCTAATAGTTTAGCTATTATCTTATAATCTGTGTTAAGTAATGATATTGGTCTATATGACGCTGGTGCGAGTGGATCTTTCCCTTGCTTTGGTATTACTGTAATTATTGCTGTTTTACATGAATCTGTGTTTTGTCAATCTGGTTGATTACTTCCAGGAGGGGAGGAATTAATAAATCTTTAAATGTTTTATAGAATTCTATTGGGAATCCATCCTCTCCTGGTGTTTTATTATGTGGTAGTTTTTTTTATTATCTCTTGTATTTCTACTATTTCAAATGGTTCTGTTAATTTATTTTGTTCCTCTATTTGTAATTTTGGTAGTTCAATTTTAGTTAGAAATTCATCTATTTTGCCTTCTTTCCCTTCGTTTTCAGTTTGGTATAATTGTTCATAGAATTCTCTAAAGTTTTCATTGATCTCCGTTGGATTATATTTGATTTGTTTGTCTTTTTTCCTTGATGCCAATACCATTTTCTTAGCTTGTTCTGTCTTAAGCTGCCATGCTAGAATTTTGTGCATTTTTTCCCCTAGTTCATAATATTTCTGTTTTGTCTTCATTATCTTCTTCTCCACCTTATATGTTTGTAGTGTTTCATATTTTTTTTTTAATCTGGCAATTCTCTTCTTTTAGTTGTATCTTCCTTCATTGCTAATTATTTTTCTATATTTACTATTTCCCTTTCCAACTGCTCTGTTTCCTGATTATAGTCCTTCTTCATCTTGGTTACATAACTTATTATTTGCCCTCTAATGAATGCTTTCATTGCATCCCATAGTATAAACTTATCTTTCACTGATTCCGTATTTATTTCAAAGTACATTTTAATTTGTCTTTCAATGAATTCTCTAAAATCCTGCCTTTTAAGTAGCATGGAGTTTAATCTCCATCTATACATTCTTGGAGGGATGTCCTCTAACTCCACTGTCAATATCAAGGGTGAATAGTCCAATAATATTCTAGCTTTATATTCTGTTTTTCTTACTCTATCTTGCATACAAGCTGACAACAGAAATAGGTCTATTCTTGAGTATGTTTTATGTCTAGCCGAATAATATGAATATTCCTTTTCCTTTGGGTGTTGTTTCCTCCATATATCCAAAAGTTGCATTTCTTCCATCGATTTAATTATAAATTTGGTTACTTTGTTCTTTCTGTTAATTTTTTTCCCAGTTTTATCCATATTTGAATCCAAATTAAGGTTGAAATCCCCTCCTATTAATATGTTCCCTTGCGTATCTGCTATCTTCGAAAAAATATCTTGCATAAACTTTTGATCTTCTTTGTTAGGTGAATATACATTGAGTAGATTCCAAAACTCCAAATATATCTGACATTTTATCATTACATATCTCCCTGCTGGATCTATTATTTCCTCTTCTATTTTAATTGGTACATTTTTACTGATTAATATAGCTACTCCTCTTGCTTTTGAGTTATACGTCGCTGCTGTTACATGTCCTACCCAATCTCTCTTTAATTTCTTGTGCTCCAATTCAGTTAAATGTGTTTCTTGCACAAATGCTATATCAATTTTTTCTTTTTTCAGTAAATTTAGCAGTTTCTTCCTTTTGATTTGGTTATGTATTCCATTAATATTTAAAGTCATATAGTTCAACGTAGCCATTTCATACTTTGTTTATCTTCCCTTTCCGTTTCTCCATCATCACCTTTCCTTCTTATCCATTTCTGCTTTCTTGTTTTGAACACTTTATAAGACAACATTTCTAAAATATCAAACATTTTCCTTATTCTCCTATTTAAAACTTCTTTAACCCCATTCTCCCCTCCCCCTCCTGAGTTGCCCTTTATCCCTTGTCGGGCAACCACATCTCCCCTCTCCATTTGGATTTGCGAATTCATTCGCAAACGTCAACTGATTTTGCAGTGACCGTAACTCCTCCCCACCCAGCCCCCCCCAGAAAAGATTTCAATTTTCATATGTAACAAAGGTCACTCTTTTAATTCCTGCCTTATTCCCTCTATTCCCTTTCATTCCCTTATTAATTCTTATCTATACTCTATATATTTTCCTCTAAATACGGATACATTCATGTATACACACATATACATACACATCTACATACATATATATATATATATATATATATATATATATACCCATATACACACATACACATAGTTTGTGGTCATTTTTACTCTCATTACTTGTCTTCATCTCTCTGCTTGTTTTGTAGTTGTTCTGCAAATTTTCGTGCTTGCTCTGGATCCGAGAATAGTCTGTTTTGTTGCCCTGGAATAACTATTTTAAGTACCGCTGGGTACTTTAACATAAATTTATATCCTTTTTTCCATAAGATCGTTTTTGCTGTATTGAACTCCTTCCTCTTCTTCAGGAGTTCAAAACTTATGTCTGGATAGAAAAAATTTTTTTGACCTTTGTATTCCAGTGGCTTTTTGTCTTCTCTTATTTTCTTCATTGCTTTCTCCAATATATTTTCTCTTGTTGTATATCTTAAAAATTTTACTAAAATAGATCTTGGTTTTTGCTGCGGTTGTGGTTTTGGGGCTAATGTTCTATGTGCCCTCTCTATTTCCATTTCTTCCTGTAATTCTGGTCTTCCTAGGACCCTGGGGATCCAATCTTTTATAAATTCTCTCATATTCTTGCCTTCTTCATCTTCCTTAAGGCCCACTATCTTTATATTATTTCTTCTATTATAGCTTTCCATTATATCTATCTTCTGAGCTAACAGCTCATGTGCCTCTTTAACTTTTTTATTAGATTCTTCTAATTTCTCTTTTAAGTCCTCTACTTCCATTATTTCTCGTTCTTCCATATTTTCCACTCTTTTTCCTATCTCTGATATGACCATTTCTATTGTATTCATTTTTTCTTCTGCATTCTTAATTCTTCTTTTTATCTCATTAAATTCTTGTAATTGCCATTCTTTCACTGATTCCATATATTCTTTAAAAGAAGATATATCCATTGTCTTGCCTTTCTTTTCTTCTTCCATTTCTTTCTGTTCTTCTTCTTCTTCTTCCTCTGGGTTGACCATCTGTTGTTTCCTTGTTTACTTTTTACCCTCTTTTTTCTTGTTGTCGTTATTTTCTGTGTTCTGCACCTGCTGCTGTGTTGCAGGTGTCTCTCTCAGCTGTGGAGATCGACTCTGCAGCTGTTCCCCCCTCCCGTCAGTGTGTTTTTTCATGCGCGGTTGCGCACTTTTATTCAGCTCTGTGAGCCATTTTTGTAGTCCCGAGCCCGGGACTTCCACTGACCTGAGGGAGCGGGCTTCTCTCTCCGCGGCGGGCCTCCTCAGACAGGTAAGGCCTTCACCTTCTTCTTCCGATGTTCTTTCTTCTTCTCTTCTTCCCGTTGTTTTCGACTTTTCTCTCTTCGCTGCCATTTTCTTCTCACCTTTATTTTTACTTTGTTTTAAATTTTAATCTTGTACTTTTGTGTTTTGTGCATTTTTTAAAAACTTTTCCAGAGAGGGCTGGAATTCCCTGACTCGCCACTACTCCATCACATGACTCCTTCCTTCTTTCGAGTATTTTCTTGCATTTTCTGTACCCTTCAAGTACCTCATTTGCTCCTTAGTGCCTTCACTTGCTCTACATCTCCCTCTTTTCCTTAACCAGATGACCAATATCCCTTGAAAACCAGGATTCCCTCTGCCTAGTAACTTGGCCTTTAATCCTAACAGGAACATGCAAACTCTGCACTCTTAAAATTTCACCTTTTGAAGGCCTTCCGCTTACGGAACTTGTACTTTCCTGAAAACAATTTATCCCTATCCACTCTTCCTAGATCCTTTCTCATTTCCACAAAATTGGCCTTTCTCAAATTAGAATCCTAACATGAGACCAGATTTATTCTTTTCCACAAATAACTTGAAGCTAATGGCATTCTGGTCACTGGACCCAAAATGTTCCCCTACACCTACATCTGTCACCTGCCCTGCCTTGTCCCCTTATAGGAGATTGAGTACTCCATCCTCTCTCACTGGTACCTCTATATATTGATTTAGAAAATTTTCCTGAACACATTCACAAACTCCAAGCCATCCTGCCCTTTTACAGTATGGGATTCCCAGTCAATAATTGGAAAGTTGTCCAGAAATAACCCCTCCATACCTTAAGAGAAAAGAAATGAGATAGTGGACAGAGGTGGGGGGAGAAGAAGGAGAAGGGATAAGTGCTGAATCAACATTTAATACAATTTTTTAAAAAATGAGTAAAAATATTAAATTACTAACAAGGGATGAAAATTAAATATAAAATATTTAATAAATAGACTAAACTCTCCGGACATTTAAATAATTCAAGTAAGGATGCCAAATATCTATGAACATATTATTGTAGCAGTCCGGTCCAGCCACAGCACACAGCCTGCACACAACAGCGCACTGAGTAGAAGCGCCAAGGTTGAAGAGTGGACTGTGGGGACCGAGCGCTGCTCCTGTGACTGTGCGCTGATGTCAGTCCCGTGAGCCAGCACCGCGGGTGGGGATTTTGCAGTATTGCTTTTGTCTGTCTGAATAAACAGTCAGTTACTGGTTCACTCAGCTCGGTCCAGACATGTTCCTTTTCTCTCTACAGTGCCACCGTATCGTGGGCGCTACAGTATATTCATTTCTAAGTTTAGAAGTAATTTTCTGCAGGGGGAGACAACTTGGCATTTCCAATTTCCAACGATCAATTTCTATGTTACCGCTGGACATTTCCTGGTAATTTTAATACATTTAGATTTACTTTGAGGAAAGTTAGCATTCATGACGGCCAAATTCCCCAAAAGGAAAAATTGCGGATCAAGAGGGAAATTCACCCCAATAATTTTTGTTCATATTTCCTCCAAATGTATCCAAAAAGGTCTTAATTTCATCCATAATCAGGTAGAATGTATCAAAATACCAATATCTAAGCCATGCCTAAAACACAGATTTGAAATTTCCTATTTATTATGATGCAACTTCTGAGGTGTGAGATATAGTTGATGTAAAAAAAAATGTATTATTGTATATCTTTGATTAATAAGAGTCATCTAAGCATAAATTTGACCGACATTGTTGACCAATTACAATGCCCAAATCTGATTCTCATCTCTCCCGAGATCTGTGTACCCAATTTTTGGGTTTTGTTCTTGAATCAGGAAATACATAGTCAAAATAAATTTAGAATCATTCCCTTTCAAATCAGAACCTCCACGTCTGTGCATATTGGTCGGACCAATGATGGCCCCAACTTATCCCTTAAAAATAATCGTAATTGGCGATAGCAGAAGGATGTTTCTATTAGTCAAATTGTATTTATTTTTTAGTTTCTCAAAAGACATGAACTGCCTCTGTTGATGTAACAATCCTCAAGACACCTGATACCATTTTGGTACCAGGGGTGTTTAAAATTTTATTCCCCAAAGTCAATGGGTTTTATATTATTTTGAAATAAAGGTGTATTTGAGGATCATCCCTCTTTTAGTGCCATAAATTGTTTGAACTTGTCCCAGACATAAAATACATGCCTCTATAGAGGATTATTTGCTTTTTTCCTGATTAATTTATATACAAATTCTTCTACCAGTTCTTCTCCTACCACGTGCAAACCCGGGAAGGGGGTAGCCCTCTGATTAAAAAAGGTAGCCACAAATCCAGTCTGTGCAGCCAAATAATATTTCTTAAAATCAGTTAGTTTTAACCCTCCAAATTTATAATACCAGGTCAATTTTTTCCATGGAGATTCTAGATATCTTGCCTGACCATAAAAATAAATGAATATGTTCGTTTAAAATGTTTTGAAAATTTTAAAAAAAGATATTGAAGTCTCAGCATTATTTTCATTTTAATACAACTGACTCTGCCTAACAATGAGATATTTTGCCTGACTAACACTGCCACTCCTCCCCCTCTCTCACACCTGAAGCAATGGAATCCTGAAACATTAAGATGCCAGTCCTGTCCATCCTACAACCAAGTCTCACAAATAGCAATAACGTCTTGATCCCTCGTGTCAATCCATGCTCTAAACTCGTCCGCCTTACTAACAATACTTCTTGCATTAAAGTAAATACACCTGAGAAAATTTCTGTCACATTCAAACCTTTGATTTCTGTCTGTACGTGCACTCTTTACATGACCTTTATCCCCCTCCACTTCACTATCTGCTCGAACACTCTGGTCCCCTCCCCTTGCAAATCTAGTTTAAATCCATCGGAGAAGACTAACAAACCTACCCGCAAGGATATTAATCCCCTTCCAGTTCAGATGCAGATCCCACCTTTCCTGGAATACAGCCCAGTGATCTAGAAACCTGAAGCCCTCCCTCCAACCACATGACCCCAGCCACGTGTTAAACTGCCTTATCCTCCTGTTTCTAACCTCTCCAGCACATCATCCGTGAAGCAATCCTGAGATCATTACCCTGGAAGTCCTCTTCAGCGTAGCACCTAATTCCATGAACTGTCCTTGCAGGACCTCCTCACCCTTCCTACCCATGTCATTGGTCCCTACATGGACCACAACATCTGGCTGCTCACCCTCCCACCTAAGATCCCCCAGACCATGGCAGAGTTTGCCTCCGATCTCTGGGTGAACCCCATACTGGTCTAACCCTCTGATCTCCCTTGTTAATGCCCCTCTGAACTGCTGGGGTGGCCACCTCATGATCATTACTGGATCAGCTGTCTCCTTCTCCACCTAGACTCAGGAATGATGATGAGAAGTTTATTGTCATACAACATACAGACGCTGAAACACTTCTTGTGTACTGCAGCCATACAGGTACTTTAAAATACACTAATAATTCATCAGTATAAATCAAATTAACAAAGAGGAAAGAAGATAATAAACATAAAAGGATAAATATTCACAGTAGTGGTTCATGCAAAATTGTGTGGGCAGATCTTTGGTCCTGGATTCGTGCTCTTGTTTGGGGAACATTGGAAGGTTCAACAGCCTGATCACTGTTGGAAAGAAACTGTTCTTGAACCAAGAGGTGCTGGATATCAGGTTTCTGAACCTTCTGCCCAGAGGGAGCAGTGAGAGGTGGGTGACGGTGGCCCTTTATGATGGCGGATGCTTTCTTGAGATAGCACCTCACATATATGTCTTCAATAGGTGGGCCTGGCTCTGTTGGCAACCTTCTATGCCCCTGTGCACTCGAGTTTCCAGATGAGGCTGTGATGCAACCAATCAGCATACTCTCCACAGTGCACTTGAGGAACCATAGAACATTACAGCACACAAACAGACACTTTGGCCCTCCTAATCTGTGCCAAACTATGATTCTGCCTAGTCCCTCCGACCTGCACCCAGTCCATATCCCTCCATACCTCCTGCATCCAAATTTTTCTTCAATGTTAAAATTGAGTCCGCATCACTTCAGCTGGGAGCTCGTTCCACACCCTCACCACTCTCTGTGTGAAGAAGTTCCCCTTAATTTTCCCTTTAAACTCTTCCCCTCTCACCCTTAACCCATGTCCTCCAGTTTGTATCTCACCCAACCTCAATGGAAAAGGCCTGCTTGCATTTACTCCATCTATGTAATGTTGAAGTTTTATGGAGTATTCGATGACATGGCAAATCTCAGACTCCTTAGAAAGGTATGTCTTCTTCAAGGTTATCTCAAAGTGGTGTCTGCAGGAGAGGCCTTCAGAAATATGGACTCCCAGAAACTTGCTAACCTTCTCCCTCTCCATTACTATCCTGTCACTGATCACCCTTGTCCTCCCTTCCTAAGGTTCACCATAAGTTCCTAAACTGATGCTGAGATTAAGAATGTTGTTCTGGCACCAGGTACTCGATCGTCCTATGTTCTGACTCATCCTTACCTATTATTCAGCCAATAATGGTGCTCTCGTCAGCAAATTACAGATTGCACTGGAACTGAATTTAGTCCACAACTGTGAGTATGAAGTGAACAGGGGACTAAGTATGCAGTCTTGCCACTGTGTTGATGATCAGAGAGCAGGAGGTGATGTTGGTGATCTGCACTGACTGGGGTCTGCCAATGAGGAAGTCATGGACCCAGTTCAAGTTTATTACCATCTGATTGTACATATAGGACCTGATGAAACAGCGTCTCTAAACTATGATGCGCACACAATACACTGTATATAATAATCACATAAATAATCAAAATAGATATCTATCAATATTTGGGATGATTGTCACAGTTACAGGATACTGTTCATTCGTCTCACAGCCTGGGAGACCAACAGAGTCTACAGATCCTGGAGTTTGATGATTGGTATTGCTGGTAACACCAAACGTTAATGAACAACAGTCTAATGGAGGTGTTCTTGTGGACAAGGTGATCAATGCAGAGTGGAAGGCCAGTGAGATGCCATCTGCTGTTGACCTGTGGTGCTGGTAGGTGAACTGAAGTGAGCCCGGTTCCTTCCTGAGGCAGTTTACAGTCATACATCGCTTAATGTCCATGATATGTTCTGTGAAATAGGACATTGTGATTGGACATTGTGCAAACACTATATTGCATATGTACTGTATCATTATATATCTTGCAGCACAATTGCTTTGTATACAAGCCATGTGAGATACACGTTTGCATGCAGGAAGCTGTTGCGTTTGTTACATCTGCTACAACCCGTTCTGCAATTTCTGAACTCTATAATAACCTTATGAGACCACAGATGTATATGTGGTCAGTCGTTGCCCAAACGGACGTTATGCATGACTGTAGTTGCTCCCTAACCGACCTGTGGAAGCACTCCATCACCATGGATATGCGTTGGGTGTCCAGTACTCATTAGCCCCTTGTACACTGAAAAGCAGCATTATTGCCGGATATGCGACCTGACACAGAACAGAAAAAGGCCAGGTCTGTGAATCCTTTTACACACCAAACTAGCTTCCTGAAGCAAGAGATGGGGGGATGTGTAGCCCAGCAGCATCGGTGCCAAGTGTGACGTTGTGTTGCATTGAGAAAAAAATCAGATTTAGTGGGTCTGGACACAAGGGTTTGCAATCACATATAGCTTTTATTAACACAACTTGTAGAAGAGCGTTGGAAAATATTAACGGGAATAAAACACATATGCACACACAATTTATAAAGGAGCATGGGAAAATGGGGGGTTGTGCCACATGGGTTAGACTGCAAATCACTACTCTCCTAAATAAAGTTGAAAAAAAAAGTGACAAAAAAAGATTATAAAAGTTAGGTAAAATAGAAGAAAAAAGTTTAAAGGTTCCCGGACAGATCAACATGCCACCAAAGGATAAAGTTGCTACAGTGACACAAGAAACTGAACATGAAAAAGAGCAAGGTAAAGAAGAGGCCAACTTTGACGAAGGATCCTGGAGCTGTCTGGAAGGTAACATCCAAGCGAGACAGGACAGAAGCCGGGGAAACCTTGGACGCTGCCGCACAGGGTCTCCTCCAACAATGGCCAACTACAATGGGAGAAGAACCATCTCTGCGCATGTGCAAGGATACAGCTGAAATGACATTCAAAAGTATATGGACAGTTTTCAGCAATCTATGATGACATTAGCAGAAGTTAAAAAGTTGGAGAGAAAAATTGAAAAAAAAAATAATGCAACAATTGGACATGAGTTTTGGAGTAGTAGATGGAAAAATTAAAGGGAACGAGTTTGAGATTCAAGTCATTAAAGAACAGATGAAGAAAGTACAAGCTGAAGCTGCTGCAAAAAAATGAACAATTAATCGAAAACTTTTGTAGAAGGAATAACATCAAGATTGTTGGACTTAAAGAAGATGATGAAGGTCAGTCTTTGCAACATTGGTTACTGGAATCTTTGGGACAGGCTGAATTTCAAGGAGACCTGGAGATTGAGAGAGCTCGTCAAGTACTGAGACCAAAGCCACAATCTGATCAAAGGTCTCGTCCAATACTTGTTAAATTCCTTCGATATGAAGTAAGAGAGAGAGATATTGGAACTGGCAGCAAAGGAAGCTAAAGAAAGACAAACACCTCTGATTTACAATGGAAATAAGATTTTCTTTTATCCAGACATAAGATATATAGATATATATCTATATATAGATATAGAATCAGAATTGATGATAATATAACAAGGTATATTGAGTGAGTTAGTGACAAATATGAAGCTAACTACTGCAAAGTCATGTGCACAAGGGTGATTTTGATCACATCCCAAATAGATCAGGGAAATAGAGATGAAATAACATCATGCTCCTCTGGTGGGGGGGGGGGGGGGGTCCTTCCTTTTTTTCCTTAGTTCTTTTTTCTATCTTTTTCTATTTTAAGCCTGAATTGATTAAGGACATTGTAACATATGTTATTAATATAGTGGGAGAGGAATAATGGATGGACAGAGGATTTTAATATTGGTACTTAATGGCAGGAAAATTAAATTTTATTAGCATTAATATCAATGGAATTCAGAATCCAATAAAATGAAAAAAATAAGTTACATGAAAAAAACTAAAGTGGATATATCTTTTTCCAGGAAACTCATTTGACTGAAATAGAACATGGGAAGTTAGAAAGAGATTGGGTTGGAATGGTATTGTCTTCTTCATTTAATTCTAAGGCCAGAGGAGTAGCTACATTAATTAATAAAAATTTGCCAATTAAAATATTGGATACAACAATAGATAAATCAGGAAGTTATGTAATGATTACTGGTCAAATTTATTCAGAATATTGGACATTAATGAATATATATGCACTGAATATAGATGATGGGAAATTTATTCAAGATATTTTTATGCAATTATCAAATGCAGAGGGAAAAATAATTATGGGTGGAAATTTTAATTTATTATATGGGACTCTATGAAAGCTTATTTAAGAGGAAAATACTGTTACAAATCTAAAATAAAGAAAGGGTTCATGAGAGAAGTAGATCAATTGGATAGGGATATATTCTGTTTGGAAAAGGAATTGCATGTTCAGAAAAATGATGAGAAACTAAGATTATTAGAATCAAAAAAATTGAAACAATGCAATACAATTATATAAATAAGAAAGAGATATAAGGCGCATATGACAGAAATAATATGAGTTGGGGATAAAGCCCATAAAGTCTTAGTATGGCAATTAACAGCAGAACAATTGTCAAAGACATTTGCAACAGAGGGAATGTGGTCAACTTATCTGTAAAATGTAGGTAATTAATGCTGATTTTAGGAATTTTTATAAAATTTTTTATCAATCTGAGTCTCTGAAGGATGGGATAAAAATAGATGAATACGTATCGCAAGTTATATTACCTGAATTAAATACAGAGGAAATATGGAATTATCAAATTCCTTTACAGATGTTGAAATATATGACTCACTGAAATCTTTGCCAAATAACAAGGCTCTGGGTGAGGATGGTTTCTCTCTGGAGTTTTAAAAGAATTCAAAGAGTTATTAATTCCTGTTTTTATGGGGCTATTTGATCAAATGAAGTACCAGAATTGTTTAAAACAGCATTAATAAATTATTCAAAAAAAGGGAGATCCTTTGCTACCAATATAATTATTAAATACAGATTATAAAATTGTATACAAACTATTAGTTAATAGATTACTAAATATTTAACTAAATTAATAAATACCAATCAAACTGGCTTTATTAAATATAGAAGATCTGCAGACAAAATAGTTAAACTTATGTTTATTAAATGTATCCCAAAAAGAAAAGATACCAGCAGTTGCGGTAGATGCAAAAAAAGTATTTGATAGATTAGAGTGGGATTTTTTATTTAAAGTGTTAAATGCTTTCAGAATTCCAAATATTTTTATAAATTGGATAAGAGCTTTGTATAATCATCCAAAAGCTAAGGTGGACACAAATAGGCAAATATCTAAGCCTTTTTTTATTATAAAGATCTTCTAGACAAGGATGCCCATTATCACTATTCTTATTTGCATTGGCTATAAAGCCATTGGCAGAAGTGATAAGAAAAGATAATGAGATTAAGAGTTTAAGATAGAAGATAAAGAACATAAAATTAGTTTGTTTGTAGATGATATATTATATCTTACGAAACCAGAAATATCATTGAGGAAAATAAATGTATGATTGGCAGAATATGGTTTAATATCAGGCTACAAAGTCAATGTTGGAAAGAGTGAAGTGATACCTATGAATGATGGGGACTATACATTAAGTAAGCAGGTGATGAAGTTTAAATGGCAAAAGGAAGCAATTAAATATTTAGGAATTAATATTGACAAGAATTTAAATAATTTATTTAAATTTAATTATTTACCATTATTAAAATAAATTAGTGAGGATTTAAAAAGATGGAAAGATTTAAAAATAACTTTGGTAGGAAGGATGAATTGTATAAAGATGAAAAGGATACAATATTTATTTCAGTCATTACCAATCCCTGTACCAATTAAGTTTTTTCAAGAATTAAATAAAAATATAAGAACATTTATTTGGCAAGATAGATTTGGAGAAGCTGATTTGTAAATTTGATCAGGGAGGAGTAAGATTGTCAAATTTTAAAGATTACTATAAAGCAGCTCAAACTGTGGAAAAGACAGTGTGGGTACAGATTGAAATGAATAAAATAGGAGAAATTAATCCAGAACATATTTTGTATAAATAGAAGTGCCAATTTTAAAGCATTTGCTTAAGATATGGAATGGAATTCATATAGAAAGAGGAATAAAGAACTATCAAATAGCCAAGCGGATATTAAAGCAGAACCCACTTGTTCCTTTTACATTGAGTAATCCTTTTTTTATATATTTGACCTAATCATGTGATAAAGAGGATAAAAGATTGTTTGTTAGGTTCCTTTTTTCTGACTTTTGAACAAATGAGAGAGAAATACAATATATCAAATAAAATTATTTTCTCATATTATCAGCTCAAATAATATTTAAAAAAATGTTAAGTGAGAATTTTAGATTTCCAGAGCAGAGTTAATTTGAATATTTAATAACTGATATATTTATAGAGAAATTTATTACCAATAAGTATTAAAATTACTAGACACAATGCAGACAAAGGAATTATGTAAGTCCAAACAAAGGTGGGAAAGAGATTTAAATATACAAATTCAAGGCCTGATCAAGAATGTGTCAAGAGAGTGTAACCAATACAATTAATATTAAACTTTCAAATGGTACAATATAATTTTTTGCACTAGCTATACTATTACTCCATATTGTATACACGGACTTAACTTAAATTGTTTTGATAAATGTTTCAGATGTAATAAGGAAATAGGAACTTTACTGCATGAAGTTTGGTTGTGTGGAAAAGTTGGACAATTTTGGGAAGATTTAAATGTATTAATGGGAAGAATTATAAAGATACAAATACCAAAAGATTCCAGAATATTTCTGCTAGGTGATTTATATGAAATAGACACCATTGAAATTAGATAATTATCAACAAAAGTTTTTGAGTTTAGCAATAGCGGTGGCAAAGAAGTGTATGGCGGTAACGTGGAGGTCAGACAATATTGTGGAAATACAAAGTTGTATACCATTAGAAAAAAATTACTTATAATCTAAGGAATCAACCAGAAAAAAATTTATAAGATCTGGAAACCATATATGGATTTCATTGATTAAAAAGCTCATCCGTGTCATCCATTATACCCACTCCTCCCAACGAATATGTTTAGATAAAATTACTATGTTAGAAAATATAAACAGTGAATGATTTATAATATATTCATGTGTGCCTTCTTTCTTTTTGGGGGAGGAGGAGGGATGGGGATAAAAACAAAATTATGTATCATTTTGCATCGCTTTTATTCTAATGTATTATTCAAGATGAAGAAATATATGTTTGTATTTGATGCAAATGGAAAATAAAATTTTCCAAAAAAAAGTACAGGAAAATGTTACAGGAATAAAACACACGGTTTATAAATGGTTGACTACTTCTGTTGGTTTTTAGCAATTTTCACAGAGAGACATTCAAACCTAGGAAACACAATTGTTATGGCTGCCGAGATTGAGGTTACAGAATGGTTTTGCCTTATAACTACTGCAGCTATCTGCAAACAAATGTGTGCCAGCGTATTAAGTGTCTATAAATCTACTAAACAGCATCCCTTTAGCACACTTTTATAAGACCATAAGACATAGAAGTATTAATTCTGCGTGTGCATTTTATTCCCGTTCACATTTTCCCACTCTCTTCTACAAATTGTTGTGTGTTAATAAAAGCTATGTGTGTTTGCAAACCCTTGTGTCCAGACCCATTGAATCTGATTTACACAGGCGGTGCCGCCATTCACACATTATGTATCTGGTTGAGTCCCCTGCTTTACTCGTTACAATGAACCTTTTCTGGACCCAACATTGTGATGTCATCTTTCCTTGCCATTTCAACCTGGCAACATGGATTGACAATTTTAGATAGGTCCTGCATCAATGCTCTCCACTGCTGAGAGTACCTACCTTGGCAGATTCAGACCCGCCCCCCCCCCCCCACAATCCGCCTTCAATTTTTTCACCCTAGGTGTTTTTATGCCAGGCCTCTGCTTCAAGGCTGGTTCCATCCACGGATACCTTTTTGTGGAGCAGCTAAAAGTTTGCTCCAGTGTTGCTTTTCTGCAGAGCAGCACCTCGTCACATAGGGAGGCGGGAAGAGTGGTGCAATAGCGCTGCCCCTTCACTGTGAGGTCTAACATACACGCCAAGCAATGGCCGTCTTTGCTACCCATAATACCCCATGCAGCTGGAACCGCTCTGGGAAATGCAGAGCGGTTCCTGCTGCATAGGGTATTATGGGTAATGAAGGTGGCCATTAATGCCCGTGCTGCCAACACTCAGGTGCCAGAGACTCCAGGATTAGTTATTATCAGCGCACCTGACACTGACCGAAGTAACAGACAGCAATTGGAGTTTTATCATCGGTGTGTTCCCCTACAGCCTGTCCATGTCCATGGAAGTATCTGTGATATCTTTTCACCCAAGATTATCCTTTCTAACTAAAATCTAAGTAAGTCTCTGTCTCTACATAACACTTACTTTCCATTATGTGTCTCCCATCCCAATTTGTTCTCATTTCTCCATCTCTTTGCCTCCATCTTTGGCTCATGCTGCGCTCTCCCATCTGTCTGCATTCTCCACACCTGTTGTTCCCTTCCCTTTGTCTCCAGTTCACTTTCTGGAAAAGATGCTTTTCTCTCGATCAGAGAACAGGGCACATGGCGAACAGAAAGTGGGGAAAAGAGGGAGGAGGGGGGAGGGAGTGTGGAGAGATGGGAATGGGAAAGGGAGGAGGAAGAGGATGGTGGGAAGAGAGATTTGGGAATGGAAGAGGACATGAGAGAAGGGTTGGGGGGAGACCGAGAATGGGAAAGAAGGGAGAGAGGGAAAACGAGGGAAGGAGGATGAAGAATGTGTGCAGGTGGTATAAAATACTCAACAATTCAATACCATGTGCCAGTTCATGTCCTGGTTCTTTCAACTTGATTCTACATTCCCCTGGCACTTGCGCCATTCAACCTCTGCCTCCTCTCCTCATTTCCCATACCCCCAATTGTTATCCTCACACCTCCTCCTCTCTCTTTTATTTTGTTTATCCAGGTTTGATATTTAATTCTTCAATTTTGCCTTAAACATTATTCTTTGCACTTGGCGAGTCTTGAACATTATGTTCAGATGTGAATGTGAGCCAGAAGGTTGGGACACCGGACATCACAGCCTCACCAGATCTGCCCTTCTCTCTGTGTTTGATGTCAAGTCGGGAGTATTCATGGGTTGCTGACTCTCAGTCCAAACTGAGCCGAGGACTATTGGAAAATGCATGCACTATTCAATCAGTATGTAGCAGTTCCCAGAAAAGGAGACTGTGGTGGGCCCATCTTTTACTGGTTCCTAGGTCGCGGGCTGACAGCGTCATTGTGACGTCACCAGCCTGCCACCCAGCCAGCCACTCGTAGCAGCAGTACATTTATGGTCACAAGACAAAGAAACAGAAAGCAGCCACTAGGCCCATCGAGTCTTTTCCGTAAATCTACACTAAGCTACTCTACACTAGTTCCAATTTCTGGCCTTTTCCACATATCTCTTGATGCCCTCACTAATGAGATACTTACCTATTTCTTGTTTAAATACTCCCAGTGATCTGGCTTCCACTGCTGTATGCAGCAACGAGTTCCACAAATCCACGACCTTCTGGCTAATCTCTGTTTTATATAGATAACTTCTAATTTTCAGACTATGATTCCTTGTCCTTGATTCATCCACCAAGGGAAACATTTTACCCGCATCCACCTTATCTAAACTTTTCAAAATACAAACTGCCTCTATAAGATCTCCTCTCATTCTCCTATACTCCAATGAATACAATCCAAGAGCTGCCAAACTCTCCTCATACATTAGCCCTTGCATTCCGGGAATCATCCTAGTAAATCTCTGCACCCTCTCCAACAACATCACATCCTTTCTAAGATAGGGGTCCCAAAACTGCCCACAGTACTCCAAATGAGGCCTTACCAGTGCCCCATAGAGTCATCAACCCATCAACCAGTGCCCCATCAACACATCTGTACTCTTGTACACTATTCCTCTTGAAATGAATCCCAACATAGCATTTGCTTTCTTCACTACCAATTTTACCTGCTCATTAACTTTTAGGTTTCCCTGCACGAGGACCCCAGGTCCCTTTGCACATCCGAGGTCTGAATTTTCACCCCATCTAAACTGTAGTCTGCCTGTTTGTTTCCACTGCCAAAGTGTACAACTGTACATTTCTCTATGTGGAATCTCATCTACCAATAATTTTGTCCAGTCTCCTTATCCTCGCCAGATATCCTTCTGCAACTTTACGGTTTCTACTATACTTCCTTCTCCGCCACCTATCTTGGTGTCATCCACAAATTTGGCCACAAAACCATTCATACCACAATCAAATCATTAAATATAAATTGTAAACTGCAGCAGCCCCAATACCGACCCTAGTTACAGGCAGCCGTCCAGAACGAGAACCCTTAATTTCAACCCGCTCCACCGCTGACACGAGGTGGAAGAGAGATCGGAGTCGGTGCCTTGGAGCCGCTCACAGTGCATTTATGAAAATCTCCGCCTTTACAGTGGCATTTTTTAAACTATAAAAAGGCCTACAGAGTTCGAAAGGCAGATAAAACCCGGCTTTCACGCTCTGTGTGAAAGGGACTAATAGTGAGGCGGGTCATCACCTTGTTCTTCCCCGGTACCACATGAGCTGCATCTGGCCAGAGCCCAGCCGTTTGATTTGATGATACATTTGACCCCTAAATGAATTCTGGCTTGTCTTGCAGCCCCCTCCTGCCCTCTGACTGGGCTCGGAGTCGTGTCTGCCTCCGAAAGCAGCTCCAGGTGTGATTACCACCGCGCTCGCTCCCTCCCTCCGTCCCGTCCTTTCCCCGCTCGCCCTTGTTCACTGTCGCCACAGCCGCGCCGATCCCAACCTCGCCCGCCCGCCCAATCATAGAGCTCTCTGGCCCGACGTTCCTGTCCCCGCGCTCTCGCTCCAGCCTCGGCCTGAGAGGTGCGCCCGCTCCCGGCTGAGGAATCGCCGGCTCCAGGGCGCATTTCTGGCCACCGCTCACTGTCGCCGGCCCGGGCTTTGCGGAGGTAGACGGGGCTCGTTCTCACACTGAGTCTGTGCAGAGTGTGTGTCTGTCTGAGTGTGTGTGTACATATGAGTGTCTATGAGTGTGTGTAAGTCTGCGTGTATGTTTGTGTCTGTGTGTGAGTGTGCGTATGCCTGTGTGCGTGACGGTGTGTGTCTGTGTACATACAAGTGTCTCTGTGTGTCTATGAGTGTGTGTCTTTGTGTGTGAGTCTGCGTGTATGTTTGTGTGTGATTGTGTGGTGTCTGTGTGTCAGTATGAGTGTGTGTCTGTCTCTGTATGTGTATGAGTGTGTGCGTCTGGCTCCATGTGTATATGTGTCTGTGTATGATATGTGTGTGATGTTTGAATTTTACATGTAGTGGTGCATAAAACTTCTGAAAAATATGATAAGAAAACCAAATAGACGGTACAGCCTCTTCAATTAAAAAGAATGCTTGAAAATGCTCAATGAGTTAGGCCCCAACAGTGGAAAGAGAAAGTTAATCTTTCAGCTAGAAAACCCTTGTTTTTATTTCACGTTGGCAGCATCTGCAGTTTTTTCAAATACAGGTATACCCCTCTTTACAAAGGTAGAGTGTTCCTGAGAAACTGTTCATCAACCAAAAATTCGTAAAGTGAAGCCCCATTAACTACAATTGGAGACAATTTTACTAAAAGTGAAAACTCATTATAATTTCTTCATAAAAGCGAACATGGGTTTCTTCTTGTATGCCAATATTCGTAAAGCTGTCTTTACCTGTAATACCGAACAAGTAATATTACATGAAATTGATTTCATCCTGAAAGGTAGACAGAGAGTCGCCATTAGTATTGTGTGGCTCCCTTCCAGTAAGGGAGAAAGAGCATTAAAAGAGTTTCTTTTCTGAGTGTGTGCCTGTGAGTGCACATTTCTGTGTGAATGTTTGTGCATGTGAATGCATGTCTGAGTCTGTATTTCTGTGTGAATGTGTGTGTCTGTGAATATGTGTCTGAGTGTGTTTGTCTGTGTGAATGTATGTATGTGTGTGTTGGGAAGGGGAAGATGTTTAAAGCGGGATACACAGCTGCACCTTCCTGTCTTTTGCACCTGGGTATGGGGGCAGGGGGAGACGTGGGGGTGGAGACGGGACCGGTGGGGGAAGAGAGATGGTGACTGTGGGGTGGGTGGGAGAGACGGGGACCAGTGAGCTGGCCACGTCTCCGCCCAGCCCCCGCGCCCCGCCTCCCGCCGTGATTGCTGGGGCTGGCCGCCACCCTGGAGTGTGGAGGGGAGGGCACTGATCACTGTCCCCGGGCTGCCTGTTTCATCTCGGGCACTGGCGGCTCGGAGTTCCCGCAGGCTCCACCGGAACGGGCGGCGCGGCCGGTCGGTCGGCGCCGTTTGCAGCCTGTGTGTGTGTGGGAGCGGATCACGACCAGGGGGGAGTGGAGGTTGGCTGGGCACTATCTCCCCGCTGCGGACTCAGCCCGAGGTTGGCTCCCGTGGCCGGTGTGAACAGGTAGGAGCTCAGCATCCCTGCCCACACCCGACGCTGCACCAGGCTCGGGAACCGTCAGCGTCCGTCTCCACGAACGGCCTCTGCTCCAGGAAGCGGCGTCCCCAGCTCCGTTTCCGCGTCCAATCCTTCTTTGAATCGGGTTTATTGTCCTGAAATGTGTTGTTTTGTGCAAAAAAAAGACAAAATTACAATTTCATAAGTGCCAGATTTTAAAAATGAATAATGTGCGCAGAGCAGAAGATGAGGCCGTGTCTGTGGTTCATTGTCCGATCAGAGATCTGATGGGGGGGCTGTATCGTTGAGGCTCCTGTACCTCCTCCCTGATGGTAGCGGGGAGAAGAGGGCCCAGCCTGGATGGTGGGGATCCTTGAGGAGAGACGCTGCTTTCTTGTCCCTCCTCCATGGAGTGAAGACTAATGATGGAACTGGCGGAGTTTACAACTCTCTGTAGCCTATTTCCTGTCCTGGGCATTGGCACCACCACGCCAGACAGCCATGCCACCAGTCCGAATGCTTCCCACGGTTCACCTGCAGACATTTGCAAGAACCCTGGGCCACGTACCAAATCTCCTCAAACTCCTCACGAGGTGTAGCCAGTGGCGAACTTTCTTCATGATTGCATCAACACGGTGGCCCCAGGATGGGTCTTTTTGTGTCCGGCTTACTGAGATTTGGTTCCTCGCTTCCTGATGTGTGAGCCCAACTCGGACACGACTTCAAACTCAGCCTGGGTCCATATGGGCAGAGCTTGTTGGATTGTGGCTCCACACTGGCCTGATTCCTAACCAAACATCCTTTGTGGTCAGAGTCTGCTCCAGTCCTTTTTCCCACCTGTGTGTGTGGGGCAGAGGGTGGATAGGTATCAGAATAGTCAGGGTATTAAAGGGAGAAGGCAGGGGAGTAGGAGAATGGATCAGCTGATGATGGAATAGCAGAGCGGATGATGGGCTGAATGGCCTACGTCTGCTCCTATATGCTATGGTCATGTGCAGAAGTCCGCATGTTCCCAGTGACACGGTTCAGAAGGCCGTGATCATTTCTGCAGAGGAATCTGCAGCTTTGAATCCCGCATTTGTGGTTCCAGGTTCCAGTCCACACAAGACCAGGGAACAAAACTTCTTCCAAATGCTTTCATTCTCATTGCTATTCCTGTCTGCTCAGGGTGGAGTTGGTGCAGAAAAGTTTTCTCTCAATGGAGTGGTTTGACCCCCCCCTACCCCATGACCCTACTTGACGCAGCCCTGGTCACGTGACAATGTGAACCATTTCTGTTCCCTGGTCATATACTCCCCATTCCCTCATGGCCCTTTTGCACTCTTCCTCTGTCCGGGGGGGTTATCTGGATTTCAGCCCTTGATGATTGCATTCACTGTCTCTGCCACATTTTCATTTCCACTGTCAGACACTGTAGCCAGCACTGATCTCTTGGACTCCTCCAGTGAATATAATTCCCACTGAGAGAAGGATTGTCCATTTTACATCCTTGCACAGTGCTGATCTGTGCTGTTATGAGGGAAATGCCTTATGATCCATTGCTGGAGTGGAGAATTTCTCAATCCAACAGCTTATCAATTTGCCCACTTTCCATTGTACACTATATGGGGACAGGGACAGTGTCCTCTTGCTTATCAATGAACCTACACTCTGTCATGTCGTGAGGCCTTGGTGATGCCCACTGCTGGTTGTGAGCTGAACAGGAAGATTGCAGCTTCAATTTACTCCACAAATAAAAAAGCATTGCCAGGAAAGCAGGAGGGAAGTAAAAGTGGTGATCAAGGAGGAGGGCATTTACATATGGACTGTTGGAACTGCAGTGTCCAAGAGTTAGTCAATACCCTTCCTTTGGGATGCACACCAGATACCACTCTTGTAAACACCAGAGTGGCGGAAGCCTATTCTGATATTACGGCTGTGGCACAATGCCTGGCCCATCCCAAGCTGTATTGAAACACCGTTTACCGCCTCAAAGTTGTACCTGGACACATCAGGGAAAACAAAAATCTACAGCACAGTACAGGCCTGTCGGCCCAAAGGGTTGTGCGGACCTAAAAACATACTCTAATGACTTCCTACAATTTCCCTGCACCCCTGGTACGTTTTGAACAGTGGGAGGAAACTGGAGCCCCTGGGAAACCCCACGCAGACACTGAGAGAAAGTACAAACTCCTTGCAGACAGCGCGGGATTCAAACCCCAGTCCCGATCGCCTGCACTATAATGGCGTTACTCTAACGACTGTGCCAAACGCTCTGCTTCACAAGGCAGCCTCTCCTACTTCTGTGGGCAAGAATTCCACAAATTCACTCGTCTCTGGGAGAAGCAGATCGTCCTCACCCCTGTCTTAAATCTGCTCCCCTGAAATCTTGAGGCTCTGTTCCCTAGTTCTAGTCTCACCTGCCAGTGGAAACAACCTCCCTACTTCGATCTTATCCTATCCGTTTCATAAGTTTATTTGTCACTATAATATTCCACCCACCGTATCCTTCTAAATTCTAATGATAATGATTATTGTCCTCTTACTCTTCTCATAGGCTAAGTCCACAATCCACCTGCTGCACCTCCTCTGGGCTTCCTCCAAAGCCAGTACATCCTCAATTTAGGAGACCAGAACTGCATGCAGTACTCCAGATATGGCCTCACCAGTACCCTGTACAGCTGCAGCAGAACCCTGCTCCTAAATTCAATCCCTCCAGTGATGAAGGCAAACATTTCATTTGCCTTCTTGAATACCTGTTATCTCTTTTAGAGATTCATGCACAAGGACACCCAGGTCCCTCTGCACAATGGCATGCTGCATTTACGTAACAGTGCGACTTGCTATGTTATTTACCTTCCAAAGTGGATGACCTCACATTTCCCCACATTGTACGCCATCTGCCAGACCCCTGTCCACTCACTTAACCTACATATCTCTCTGAGTCCTCCACTCAATTTGTTTTTCCACTCAGTTTAGTGTCATCACCCAACTTAGGCACTACAGTCAGTCCCCACCAAATATATTATTTGGGAATATTGTGAACTGTGTGGACCCAGCACCTGATCCCTCTGATATACGCTCACCATTGACTGACAAACAGAAATTCCCAATTCTTTGGCTTCTGTTCATTAACCAACCCTCCATCCATTGCCAATACAGTACCCCAACTTTGAGCACCCTTATTTAATTCAGGTCCTTGAGTGGAAGATTGAAATCCTGATGATGGTTCTTTTAGAGCAGTGGTTTTCAACTGCCCCCCTGAACTCACATTCCACCTTAAGTAATCCCTATGCCATAGGTGCTCTGTGATTAGTAAGGGATTACTTAAGGTGATATGTGAGTAGGAAGGGAAGGTTGAGAATCACTGCTCCAGACCCAATTGTCACTGAAATATTTTGCTTGAGTTAACTCCTTTGGAGTTATGAAACCATGCACATTACGAGTCAATGAGGTACGATTAAAACAGTGGTTTTCAAACTTTTTCTGTCCACTCACGTACCCTTACTAATCACAGAGCACTGATGGCATAGGGAATACTTAAGGTGGAACATGAGTTTAGGGGGCAGTTTAAAAACCACTGTTTTAGGGAATGAAATCATGGGTGTTGTGCATTTCGTAACGGAATGAAATTCTGGAGTTGATGTATCCCTGTTGTAGAGTGAAATTCTGGGGATATTGTGTAATAATGGAGGGTGAAATTCTGGGGTTGATCTATGATTGAGTGACATCCTACAGAGGATACGTTCTGCAACAGAAAGGTTATGATTCGTTGAAAAATCAGGTGAAATCTTGCTGAGGATGTTTGGTGAAATCCAACAAAATCCTGGTGTGAGGCTTACTTTATAACCAAGAAACAATGACAGTATGGAAACAGGCCATCTTGGCCCCTCTAGTCCGTACTGTATAGCAATCAGGTTGTTTTGATGTGTCCCCTATCCAAATAAAATCCTGGTGGGAATGTGTTCAATAGTAAAATGAAATCTGGTGATGTTGTATCTCATAACAACAAAATTCTGATGATGATGTATGGTATAACAGAATAAAATCCTGGTCATGAGACATAATGTTTTGAGTTGTGTAATAGAGAGGAATCTGAAGACCATAAGACATAGGAGCAGAAATAGGCCGTTCAACCCACTGAGTTTGTCCAGCCATTTAATCATGAGCTGATCCATTTTCCCACTCAGCTCCACCTTCTCCCCAATACCTTTGATGCCCTGGCTAATCAAGAACCTATCAATCTCTGCCTCAAATACACCCAATGACCTGGCCTCCACAACTGCCTGTGGCAACAAATTCTACAGATTCACCACCCTCTGACTGAAGAAATTCCTCCGCAACTCTGTTCTAAGCAGACACCCTTCAATCCTGAAGTTGCGCCCTCTTGTCCGAGACTCTCCCACCATGGGAAACAACCTTTCTACATCTACTCTGTCCATGCCTTTCAACATTCGAAATGTTTCAATTCGATCTCCCCTCCGTTCTCCTAAATTCCAATGAGTACAGGCCAAGAACTGGCAAACGCTCCTCATGATAACCCTTCCATTCCCAGAATTGTCCTTGTGAACCACTTGTTCAAGTTCCATGATTGAATGGAATCGAGGTGATGGAGGATCTAATTTAGGGACACCTTAGAACAGAATGAAATCTTGGTTGACCGTATTCTTGAGTGGAATTAAATCCTTGTGGGGATATGTTCTTGAGTAGAATGAAACTCTGGCTTTGTAGAATAGAGTGAAGTATTGTGAATGATGCGCTCTGTAATCAATAACAAACTGAAATGCTGGTGAAGATGCTGTCCCGAATTAACATAAATTCAGATGAGGATCTAGTCTGTTGTAGGATGGCTACAGTAGGACAAAATCATGGTGAAATTGGAGAAAATAAATGCTGAAATTATCTATTCGATAGCAGCATAACATCCTGGTCCTGCTGATGACACGCTCTCTCATTGAGCAGAACACCGGTGATCTTAGAATGAAATCCTGGTGTGATGTATTCAGTAATGGAATGAAAAAGTTGTTGAAGATGTGTTCTGTAATAGGGTGGCATTCTGGCGCTGATGTGAATGAAGGAATTCTTGGTGTGCATGTGGTCAAAAATAGAATTAAAAATGCGGGCTCTACAATAGAATGAAATTGCCTTTATGATATGTTGTATAACAGAATGAAATCCTGGTGATGATGTGTTCCAAAATGGAATGAAGCATTGGCGACGATGGGCTCTATAATCAACTGGCATCCTTTTGATTATGCGTCGTACAGTAGAAGGAAATTGTGGTGTCAGTGTGTACTCAAATAGCTCAGAGCACAGACGACTGCTTATTCTGGAACAGAGCCTGCTCGTGGTGCTGGTGTGTTCTAGAATGGAAGAGCATGCCGGTGTGAAAGTGTTCTAAAACAGATCAAAACACTGGCGATGAAGTGTTCAATATTAAAAAAAAATTTTTAAGGACTATATGGGTCGGCACAACATCGTGGGCTGAATGGACTGTACTACGCTGTAGTGTTCTATGAAATCCTGGTGGCGATTAATTCAATATCAGATTGAAGTATTTGTGTAGATAAGTCCTATGGTGGAATAAAAGTTCTGTTAAATCTGTTGACCGGCTGCACCATGGTCTGGTATGGGGACACCCTCCAAAAGGTAGTGGACACAGCCCAAGGCATCACAGGTGAGAACATCTATTGAGAACATCTATAGGGAACGCTGCCATTGGAGAGCAGCAGCAATCATCGAGGACCTACACCACGCAGCACATGTTCTGTTCTTGCTCCTACCATCAGGAGCCACAAGACTCACAGCACCAGGTTCAGGTGATTTACATGCCTGTTTGGCTGCAGGAAGTAAGAATTTCAGAGCATTGTTCTTACATATATGACAAGAAGCACACACACAAACACAGAGCTACATACACACACACACACAGACTGCTACACATGCACACTGTTACACATGCCCTGCTACACACACAAGCACACTGCTGCACATACAAGCAAACTGCTACACGCATGCTGCTACTCACACACTCCTGCACACATACCCTCAAGCACACACACACACACTCTCTCTCTCTCGCACCCACTGTCTCTTGCGCGCCTTCTCTCATGGGCCTTCTCTCTCTCCCTCTCTCTCTCTCACACACACACACACACACACACACACACACACACACACACACTCTCTCTCTCTCTCTCGCACCCACTGTCTCTTGCGCGCCCTCTCTCATGGGCCTTCTCTCTCTCCCTCTCTCTCTCTCTCTCACACACACACACACACACACACACACACACAAACAAGCACACAATGTGTACTGCTGGGGATGATGTGTCCTCTAGCAATGAAATACAAGTGATGATACATTCATGAATCAAAATAGAGCCAGATGATGTGGTCTACTACACAATGTTTTCATGTGCTTGGTGTGTCCTCTAAAGACAAAATCCTATTGATGGCATGTCATTTAAGAGAATAAATGGTGGTAATTATCAGTTCTATAAAACAATGAAATCCTGGTGATGTTGTATTCTATAATAGAGTGAAACGCTAATGACAGTGTGTTCCCCAACAGAATGGAATCATGATATTATTTTGTTTTAAAATGTAAGGCATTTGCTTTGCTGGTTTGTTCTGCAACTGAGTGAAGTCCAAGTCAAGTGGGCTCTATAATAAATTGAAATGCTGGGTGATGATGGACTCACAGTAGAATGAAGTCCTGGTGAGAATTGTTCTATCGTAGAATGAAATTCCCTTGTTGACGTGTTGTACAATAGAATGAAATCCTGGTGATGATGTAGTTAAAGAAGAAAGTCTGCAGACACTGGGGTCTAGTACAATACTTAACGTACTGAAGAAACTCAGCAGGTCATGCTAGGGTACTTCTTTACTACCTAGGGGTGCTGCATAATGTAGCGATGATGTGTTCTACAAGAGAACAAAATCCTGATAGGACGTACTTGATCATAGAATGAATTCCTGGAGATGATGCCTTCTGCCATGGCATGAAGTCCTGGTAGTCATGTCTTATGGGGTTGAATGGAATCCGGGTGCTGGGGTCATCCACGTGCAACTTAAATCTTAGTGATAGCACCTTCTCTAAGGAAATTCTGTTTGTTTCATTACAGACATACATTTGGGAACTAGTGATTTATATAATGTTGATGTTTGTAATTACTCTGCACCTTGGTTTTGTTCTTTCATATCAGAAAATCTTGATATTTTAAAATTCTTGGACATCTTGGTCTTCTTTGGCTTGGGTTCGCGGACGAAGATTTATGGAGGGGGTAAATGTCCACGTCAGCTGCAGGCTCGTTTGTGGCTGACAAGTCCGAGGCGGGACAGGCAGACACGGTTGCAGCGGTTGCAGGGGAAAATTGGTTGGTTGGGGTTGGGTGTTGGGTTTTTCCTCCTTTGCATTTTGTCAGTGAGGTGGGCTCTGCGGTCTTCTTCAAAGGAGGTTGCTGCCCGCCGAACTGTGAGGCGCCAAGATGCACGGTTTGAGGCGATATCAGCCCACTGGCGGTGGTCAATGTGGCAGGCACCAAGAGATTTCTTTAGGCAGTCCTTGTACCTTTTCTTTGGTGCACCTCTGTCACGGTGGCCAGTGGAGAGCTCGCCATATAACACGATCTTGGGAAGGCGATGGTCCTCCATTCTGGAGATGTGACCCACCCAGCGCAGCTGGATCTTCAGCAGCGTGGACTCGATGCTGTCGACCTCTGCCATCTCGAGTACTTCGACGTTAGGGATGAAAGCGCTCCAATGAATGTTGAGGATGGAGTGGAGACAACGCTGGTGGAAGCGTTCTAGGAGCCGTAGGTGATGCCGGTAGAGGACCCATGATTCGGAGCCGAACAGGAGTGTGGGTATGACAACGGCTCTGTATACGCTTATCTTTGTGAGGTTTTTCAGTTGGTTGTTTTTCCAGGCTCTTTTGTGTAGTCTTCCAAAGGCGCTATTTGCCTTGGCGAGTCTGTTGTCTATCTCGTTGTCGATCCTTGCATCTGATGAAATGGTGCAGCCGAGATAGGTAAACTGGTTGACCGTTTTGAGTTTTGTGTGCCCGATGGAGATGTGGGGGGGCTGGTAGTCATGGTGGGGAGATGGCTGATGGAGGACCTCAGTTTTCTCCAGGCTGACTTCCAGGCCAAACATTTTGGCAGTTTCCGCAAAACAGGACGTCAAGCGCTGAAGAGCTGGCTCTGAATGGGCAACTAAAGCGGCATCGTCTGCAAAGAGTAGTTCACGGACAAGTTTCTCTTGTGTCTTGGTGTGAGCTTGCAGGCGCCTTGCAGGCGGACATCTTGGTACTGTACATCTTAAAACTGATAAAATGCTGCTAATGGAAAGAAATCCTTGGGTGGACGTATTCCAATCTGATGGGCGCACCTCTGGTGGGAACGTAACTTTTAAGTAACCCAATGAATGATACTTCTGCTAATGTTTCCATGCATCTTAATTGTGTTCCCTGATCATTCTGCGTTTGCTAACAGTCTAATCTGCTGTTGACGGTGATCATGCTGCCCGGAATGGCCTGATATTCTTCCTATAATAATCTTTGTCATTGTTTTTCCAACAGGTCAAAACCTTGCAGAGGTGTGTTCTTGCGGCGATAGGATCCCCTGCGGCGATGATGCCTGCTCTTCCCATTCGGATCTCTGGGGATGACACAACCTGCAACGTCACAGACCCCCAGTGAATTTGTGCTCCACAGTCAAACGGAACTCTGGTGGGAATGTATTCTACAAAGGTAGGAACCTACCCTTGTGCTCCATGGTAATGCCCTGTGCCCTCCTGGGCAGTGGCCACCTGCAGCAGAGGCCCCTGGTTTGACGAGGCATCTGTGACTGTATTTGCTTTGGATTTCTAGAACAGAATGGCTCCCTTTACAGCTGTATGGACTAGGTCTGTAGAATGTGCCATGATTGACCATGTATCAGCCATTCTCAACCATTTTGTTTTTTGCCTGTGTGCCCTGCCCCCCCCCCAGATTCTGCTGAAAGTTTATGAGCCCCCTTCCCTGTGAAGCAGTCATTTTCGTTTCTTCCATACTTCTACCAACTGTATAAATAAAATGTATACCACATGAGGTGAAAAGAAAACAAGGCTTTTACTGGAATGTGCTGTGACCCCCCCTGGAGGGTGTTGGGGAATTGAGAATGGCTGGTCTAAAGGAATAACCAACTTTTAATTCCATAGTTAAATTGTAATACAACATCCATACTCTCAATAATCCAATGTAAAAAATATGCTGGTGTAGCAGGTGCTAACTGCAGCGCTACTGAAATGAAGTACGTCCACACAACACGAGGGTGAACAGTAACTAACTTTATTTGAATCGCTTGCACTGCTTTTAGGGGATGACCCATTTCCTGTCTGGAGTGTGCTGGGCTGTGGGAGCGACCTCAGCGCGTTGCTAAGTCACTGCCTGGCGCAGCGACGTGCAACAAGGAAGTGGCGACATCTCCCAGGCAATGCATGTCGCCAAACGCGGGCTTCTCCTGAGAAAGGAAGGGGGGGCTCGCGCCATCTTGTACCAACTGATTGGGTGGCGATTCGGCCCGTCTAACCATGCAGTCACTCAGCCCACTACAATGGATGATCCTTTGCCCTAGTAACCTCGGGCTATAAAATGTTCAACTCCTTTTGCGGGCTTGGCTCCTATTTCTAGAACCCTTTCCAGCGCTGCTGTCCTGGAGGCATTGCAGTCTTTGCACATGCATACTCCCTCTGTTACTGACCTCATCTCACTCTTCCTGTCCCAAGTCACTTGTGTGGCCCCTTATCAATCAATTTGGTGATCATCCACTCGCACAGTCCCTGGCGAGCGAGGGTGACTTGCTTCCTCTCTGGTTTGCGGTTCTCAGCTGGCTGATGAGGCCACAGGTGGGGCAGCAAGTGGCTGATTCCTTGGCTTGTGAGCTTCTGCACTCCTTCCACTCTTCATGCTGGGCTTCTGGCCATTCAAGAACCTTCGTCGCATCCTGAGCCCTTCTCTGCAATGTTGTCACCGTCCAGAGGTCCCCAGGAATCCGTGGGAACTAGAGGCAGTCAGCACATTCCTGAATCTTCTCAGTTGGTCTGGAATTCCCTTTCTGTGATGGAGCTCGGGACAGAGGGTCTGCTGTTGGAGACTGGCATCAGGAGTGCAGATGAGATGGTGTGCCTAATGGAGCCCACTGCGTATCACCAGGGCAGTGTCCAGGAGAGGGCACGGGTGTTGGTTTGCTGATCTGTCCAGTGATTTTGGAGGATTTTTTGCAGGAACGGCCACAGTGCCTGGAGGTGGCTGTCAGGGGTTGTTTAAATCTTGGAAATACACTGGAAGGAAGAGACCAGCAGTCCCTGAGTTTACACTTCCCTCGATGAACCAGAGACTTCACGTGCCAATGAGGGTAAAAATAGAGAGATCAGGCTGGTAAATGCGTGGGTGAGAAACTGGTGCAGGGGGCAAGGCTTCAGATTCTTGGGATCAATGAGATTTCTTTTGGGGAAGGAATGACCTGAACCCAAAGGGAACCAAGATCCTGGTGGGCAGGTTTAATGTAGCTGTTAGGGATGGTTTAAACTAATTTGACAGGGGAGTGGGAACCAGAGTGCTTGGGCTGAAGAAGGAGGACACTGCAATAAAGCGAAGGTAGTGGGCAGCAAAGATGACAGGCAGGCGACAAGACAAAGTATTAGCCTGAGGGGTGACAGAGACACAATGCATTCAATAATGGTTTTATACTTAAATGCCCTCAGCATTAGAAACAAGGTGGATCTTGCTGTGCAGCTGCAGGTTGGAGGCTATGATGCTGTGGCCATTACTGAGTTGTGGCTAAAGGATGGGTATCATTGGGAGCTGAGCGTCCATGGATACACGTTGTGTCGCAAGGGTAGGCAGGTCAGTAGAGGGGGTGGCGGGGCTCTGCTGGTAAGCAACAACATTAAATCATTGGAAAGAAGGGACATGGGATCAGAAGAGGTAGAGTCCTGGTTGAGTTAAGGAATGGTAAAGGTAAAAGGACACTAATGGTTCTTGTAAACAGCAGCTGGGATGTGGATTACCAAATAAAACTGGACATAGATAAAGCATGTCAGCATTACGATAATTATGGGGGATTTTAACATGAAAGTAGGTTGGGAAAGTCAGGTCAGTCCAGGACCTCAGGAGAGAGAGATTGGAATGGCTACGGGATGGCTTTTTGGAGCAGCTTGATGATGAGCCCATCAGCTGTTCTGGATTAGGTGTTATGTAATGCAGCAGAGGTGATTAGAGATCTTAAGGTAAAGGAACCCTCAGAAGGCAGTGATCACAATAGGATTAAGTTCACGTTGAATTTGAAAACCAGAGGCCAGAGTCCGATGTGTGGGTATTTCAGTGGAATAAAGGAAATTACAGTCGCATGAGAGAGGAACTGGCCAAAGTTGATGGGAAAAACACATTAATGGGGAAAACAGCAGATCAGCAATGGCTGGAGTTTCTGCGAAAAATGAGGAAGGTGCAGGACGGGCACACAACAAAATTAAAGAAATTTGTGAATGGATAAATGAGACCATTGTAGATGATGGAGGAGGTTAAAGCCAAAATAAAAACAAAAGAGAGGTTGTACAAAGAATGACTGGAAAGCTTAAAAATTTGGAGAAGACAACTAAGAAGGAGATGAGGAAGGAAAAGGTGAATTATGACAGGAGGTTAGCAAGTAATATCAAAGAGGATACTGAAAGCTTTTTTAAATATTTAAAGAATAAAGGAGTGACCAAAGTAGACATCTTTGGCTTGGCTTCGCGGACGAAGATTTATGGAGGGGTAAATGTCCATGTCAGCTGCAGGCTCGTTTGTGGTTGACAAGTCCGATGCGGGACAGGCAGACACGGTTGCAGTGGTTGCAAGGGAAAATTGGTTGGTTGGGGTTGGGTGTTGGGATTTTCCTCCTTTTTCTTTTGTCAGTGAGGTGGGCTCTGCGGTCTTCTTCAAAGGAGGTTGCTGCCCGCCGAACTGTGAGGCGCCAAGATGAACGGTTTGAGGCGATATCAGCCCACTGGCAGTGTCAATGTGGCAGGCACCAAGAGATTTCTTTAGGCAGTCCTTGTACCTCTTCTTTGATGCACCTCTGTCACGGTGGCCAGTGGAGAGCTCGCCATATAACACGATCTTGGGAAGGCGATGGTCCTCCGTTCTGGAGATGTGACCTACCCAGCACAGTTTGATCTTCAGCAGCGTGGATTCAATGCTGTCGGCCTCTGCCATCTCAAGTACTTCAATGTTAGGGATGAAGTCACTCCAATGAATGTTGAGGATGGAGTGGAGACAATGCTGGTGGAAGCGTTCTAGGAGCCGTAGGTGATGCCGGTAGAGGACCCATGATTCGGAGCCGAACAGGAGTGTGGGTATGACAACGGCTCTGTATATGCTAATCTTTGTGAGGTTTTTCAGTTGGTTGTTTTTCCAGACTCTTTTGTGTAGTCTTCCAAAGGCGCTATTTGCCTTGGCGAGTCTGTTGTCTATCTCGTTGTCGAACCTTGCATCCGATGAAATGGTGCAGCCGAGATAGGTAAACTGGTTGACCGTTTTGAGTTTTGTGTGCCCGATGGAGATGTGGGGGGGCTGGTAGTCATGTTGGGTAGCTGGCTGATGGAGGACCTCAGTTTTCTTCAGGCTGACTTCCAGGCCAAACATTTTGGTAGTTTCCGCAAGACAGGATGTCAAGCGCTGAAGAGCTGGCTCTGAATGGGCAACTAAAGCGGCATCGTCTGCAAAGAGCAGTTCATGGACAAGTTGCTCTTGTGTCTTGGTGTGAGCTTGCAGACGCCTCAGATTGAAGAGACTGCCATCCGTGCGGTACCGGATGTAAACAGCGTCTTCATTGTTGAGGTCTTTCATGGCTTGTTTCAACATCATGCTGAAGAAGATTGAAAAGAGGGTTGGTGCGAGAACGCAGCTTTGCTTCACGCCATTGTTAACGGAGAAGGGTTCAGAGAGCTCATTGCTGTATCTGACCCGACCTTGTTGGTTTTCGTGCAGTTGGATAATCATGTTGAGGAACTTTGGGGGACATCGATGCGCTCTAGTATTTGCCAAAGCCCTTTCCTGCTCACGGTTTCAAAGGCTTTTGTGAGGTCAACAAAGGTGATCTAGAGTCCTTTGTTTTGTTCTCTGCACTTTTCTTGGAGCTGTCTGAGGGCAAAGTCCATGTCAGTAGTTCCTCTGTTTGCGCAAAAGCCACACTGTGATTCTGGGAGAACATTCTCGGCGACACTAGGTATTATTCTATTTAGGAGAATCCTAGTTAAGATTTTGCCTGCAATGGAGAGCAGCGTGATTCCCCTGTAGTTTGAGCAGACTGATTTCTCGCCTTTGTTTTTGTACAGGGTAATGATGATGGCATCACGAAAGTCCTGAGGCAGCTTTCCTTGGTCCCAGCAGAGCTTGAAAAACTCATGCAGTTTGGCATGCAGAGTTTTGCCGCCAGCCTTCCAGACCTCTGGGGGGATTCCATCCATACCTGCTGCTTTGCCACTTTTCAGTTGTTCAATTGCCTTATATGTCTCTTCCCGGGTGAGGACCTCATCCAGCTCTAGCCTTAGGGGCTGTTGAGGGAGCTGGAGCAGGGCGGATTCTTGGACTGAGCGGTTGGCACTGAAAAGAGATTGGAAGTGTTCTGACCATCGGTTGAGGATGGAGATCTTGTCGCTGAGGAGGACTTTGCCGTCTGAGCTGCGCAGCGGGCTTTGGACCTGGGGTGAGGGGCCGTACACAGCCTTTAGAGCCTCGTTAAAACCCCTGAACATGCCAATGTCCACGCTGAGCTGGGTTCGTTTGGCGAGGCTAGTCCACCATTCATTTTGGATCTCCCGGAGTTTGCGCTGAAGATGGCTGCATGCGTGACGGAAGGCTTGTTTCTTCTCTGGCCAGGACGGCTTTGCAAGATGAGTCTGGTGGGCAGCTCACTTCTTTGCCAGCAGCTCCTGGATTTTCTGGTTGTTTTCGTCGAACCAGTCCTTGTTTTTTCTGGAGGAGAAGCCCAGTACCTCTTCAGTGGATTGCAGTATGGTAGTCTTCAGCTGATCCCAGAGGGTTTCAGGGGACGAGTCCGTGAGGTGGATTGCATCCTCGAGCCTTGCTTTGAGGTTTGCCTGGAAGTTTCCTCTCACTTCGTCTGACTGCAGGTTTCCAACATTGAACCTCTTTCTGGGTGCTTTACTGTTCCTGGACTTTGGCTTGAAGTGAAGGTTGAGCTTGCAGCGAACCAGCCGGTGGTCAGTGTGGCATTCCGCGCTGGGCATGACCCTGGTGTGGAGCACATCTCGTTTGTCTTTTTCTCACACCAGGACGTAGTCCAGGAGGTGCCAGTGTTTGGATCGGGGATGCATCCAGGTAGTCTTCAGGCTGTCCCTCTACTGAAAAAGGGTGTTTGTAATGACAAGCCGCTGTTCTGCGCAGAGCTCCAACAGGAGGCGCCCGTTGTCATTGCACTTGCCGACACCATGCTTGCCCAGGATTCCTGGCCAGGTTTCTGAGTCTTTGCCGAAGCGAGCGTTGAAGTCGCCAAGGATGACATAGGACCGATAGAAAACAGCGCTGAGTATCTGTAATGGGAGACAAGGAGATGGCAGAGGAATTGAATGAATATTTTGGATCAGTCTTCACTGTGGAAGACATTAGAAGCAAACTGGACTCTCCTGGCTCTCTCGGAAGAGAAGTGAGTGCAGTCAAGATGATGAGAGGGAAGGTACTTGGGAAGCTAAGTGGCCTCAGGGTAGATAAGTCTCCCAGACCAGACCGAATGCACCCTCAGGTTCTGAAGGAGGTAGATGTGAAGGCATTGGTTCTGATCTTCCAGGAATCAATGGAGTCTGGCTTGGTTCTGGTGGACTGGAGCATCACAAATGTTTAAGAAGGGAGCGAGGCGGCATAAAGGAAATTATAGACCTGAGGTCGGTGGTTGGGAAGCTGTTGGAGTCGATTGTGAAGGATGAGGTAACAGAATACCTGGAGGTGTGTGAAAAGATAGACCTAAGTCAGCATGGTTTGTTTCCTTAAAGGAAAATCATGTCTGACAAACCTATTGCAATTTTTTGAAGAGGTCACAAGTAGGATAGACACGGAGATGCAGTGGATGTTGTGTATTTGGACTTCCAAAAGGCTTTCGACAAGGTGCCACACACGAGGACGTGGAATTACAGGAGGGATTCTAGCATGGGTCGGCAGGAAGGAGTAGGAATAAAGGGATCCTTTTCCGGATACCAGTGGTGCTCTGCAGGGGTCAGTGTTGGGGCTGCTGCTTTTTACATTGTATGTAAATTATTTGGATCATAGAATAGATTGTTTTGTGGCTAAATTTGCAGATGACACCAAACTGGGTGGTCGGGAAGATAGTGCTGAGGATACTAAAGGCTGCAGAGACACTTGGATAGATTAGGAGATTGAGCAAAAGGATGGCAGATGAAATACAATGATGGAAAGTATGCAGTCATGCACTTTGGTAGAAGAAATAGACGGGCTGACTATTATTTAGATGGGGAGAAAATTTTAAATTTCAAGGTGCAAAGGGAGTCCTCGTGCAGGATACCATAAAGGTCAACCTCCAGGTTGAGTCGGTGGTGAAGAAGGCGAAAGCAATGTTGGCATTCATTTTTGGAGGATACAAGAGCAGGGATGTAGTGTTGAGATTCTAAAGCACTGGTGAGACCTCACTTGGAATACTGTGTACAGTTTTGGGCGCCTTATTTGAGAAAAGACTTGCTGACGTTGGAGAGGGTTCTGAGAAGGTTTTCTAGAATGATACCAGGAATGAAAGGGTTAGCATATGAGGAACGATTATTGGCTCTTAGACTGTACTTGTTGGAGTACAGAAGGATGAGGGTGACCTCATGGAGGCATTTCAAATGCTGAAAGGCCTGGACAGAGTAGATGTGGCAAGGTTGTTTCCCAAGGTGGGGGAGTCTAGGACAAGGGGGCACGATTTCAGGATAAAAGGGCACCAATTTAAAACAGAGATGCGGAGAAATTTCTTTAATCAAGGGCCATGAGTGTGGAACTTATTGCCACAGGCTGCCGTGGAAGCAAGGTTGTTGGGTAATTTAAGGCTTGAGATTTCAGATTTATTGTCAGACTACGTACATCATATACAACTCTGAGATTCTTTTACCTGGAGGCGCAGCAGAATTACCACTGACTGGTAGTGGAAAAAATAAACTGTAAACAGCGTAAAAAATCAAAAAATCTGTTAGCAGGTTACGAATATAAATAACTATGCAATACCGTGAAAGAAAAATCAATAAAGTGCACAAGTAAGAGTCCTTAAATGAGTCCCTGACTGGCTTTATTATTGAGGAGTCTGATAGTGGAGGGGTAGCAGCTGTTCCTGAAGCTGGTGGTGAGAGTCTTGTGGCCCCTATACCTCTTCCCTGGTGTGGGTCTTTGATGATTGCTGCTGCTCTCCGACAGCAGGGTTCTCCGTAGATGTACTCAATAGTGGGGAGGGTTTTGCCTGTGATATCCTGGGCTGTGTCCACTACCTTTTGGAGGGCTTAACACTCGGGTGTTATTGGTGTCCCCATACCAGACAGTCTTGCAGCTGGACAGCGCACTTTGCACCACACATCTGTAGAAATTTTCCAGGATTTCTGATGTTACACCAAACATCCGCAAACTCCTGAGGAAGTCGAGGCTCAGACCTGCTTTCTTCACGATGTCATTAGTGTGTTGGGTCCAGGAAAGATTCTCCGAGATGGTGACTGATCTACTCTCTGATCCCCCAAGGATCACTGGATTGTACACCTCTAGTTTTCCCTTCCTGAAGTCAACAATCAGCTCTTTAGTTTTGGTGACACTGAATGCGAGGTTGTTGTTGGTGCACCATTCAGCTAAGTTTTCAATGTCACTCCTGTATACTGACTCATCCCTTCCTTTATACAACCCACCACTGTGGTATCGTTGGCAAATTTGTAGATGGTGTTATTGTCGTTCCGAGTTACACAGTCATAGGTGTAAAGTGAGTAGAGCAGGGGGCTAAGAACACAGCCCTGTGGTGCTCCGGTATTGATGGAGATTGTGGAGGAGAGGTTTTTACCGATCCTCACTGATTGTGGTCTGGAGTGAGGAAATCCATGATCCAATTGCACAGTCTTGGAGTTTGCTGATCCTTTTGAGGGGTTGATGGTGTTAAATGCCGAACTGTAGTCACTAAAAAGCATCTTGATTAATGCATCTTTGCTATCCAGATCTTCCAGGGCTTTGTGTAGGGCCAGTGAGATGGCATCTGCCGTAGACCTGTTGCCGCGATAGGTACGAGGACTCCCAGGTCCCTTTGGAAGTGAGTAGTACATTAAGATATTGCTCATTTCCTGTGTTCCACATACATCACCACACTGATCTTTAATGACACCTATTCTCTCCCTTACTGTTTGGCTCTTAATTTTAGACCTCCTTCAAAATCTCCTTTATCTTATCTGCCAAGGATATCCCACCCGCTTTTTGTCCTTCTCATTTCCTTCTTCAAAGTACTTGTAAATCCCTTGTAATCGTTCCTACTTGACATATGTCTTCTCTTTTTCCTGACCGGAGCCTCAATGTCCCTTCATCAGCCAGGGTTCCCAACCTCCAACCAGCCTTGTCCCACACTTTACCAGGCACAGGTTGCCCCAGAACTCTCCCCTTTCAGAGCTTACTTCTTTCTAGCCTCCATTTTACCTACGAACAGCCTCACCTCATCAACTTTGACCAATCGGAAAGTTGTTGCCACATGCTAACAAGATTGGCCTTGCCCAAAGTTAGGGCATAGACCATCCCTATCTTTTTCCATAACTTTTTAACTGTTGCTACGTGCTGTTTACCTGGGAAGCTGCAGCAAGTAAAACCTTTGTTACTTTTGTACATTGGACTTGTGCATATAACAATAAACTTCATTCATGAAATCGCCTCCTATTCTCACCATACTCTTCCTGTCACTATCAATAATCTCCCTACGTAGTTGCTTCCTGCTGACTATTGGGTGGGGCGCCTCTCGTACAATTCCATCAAAGAGCCCTTGTTTAAATTTTTAGTTTGGACATACAGCACTGTAACAGACCCTTCCGATCCACAAGCCCATGCTGCCCAATTACAACCTACAACCCCTGGTTCGTTTTGAAGGGTGGAAGGAAGCCCAGGGCAAACCCACACAGACACGGGGAGAACGTGCAAACTCTTTCCAGACAGCGCCAGATTCGAACTCGGGTTGCTGGCGCTGTAACAGTGTGGCACTAACTGTGTGGCCTCAGAGGACATTGCCCCAGCAACATCCTCTCTGTCCTGCCGTATCCTCCCTCATCATCTAGGTCGCACTCCCCCTCCTCTCTTCACACCCCCCCTCCCCACCTCCACCATGCCTGTACCATCTGCTAGTCCTGACCCTCCTTCGACGAAGGGCTCAGGCCTGAAACGTTGGTTATCTAGCTTTGCTTCTTTGGACATTGTGCAGGAACCTGGTGAGTTTCTCCAGCACGCTTGTGTATTAACTGCCTCTCCCTCAACCATGTTTCTGTAAAGCTACCATCTCAGAATCCCACGTGTTGATTCATACCCTGGTTCATCTGTCAGGGTTCTAAAATAAATTCAGTTTGTCTCTCAGAGCTTTCTCACCTCATGTCTTGCCCCTGAGTCCCCTGCCTGCTGGATGTGTTCATTTTAACTTCAACATACAATTTTCTCTTTTGTTCTGAGACTTGGGGTCTCACCACTAGAATATTGATCCACTCCAGATGCACAAACTATCTTCCTTGTAGAGGGCACCTTGGCCCCAGAAGAGATCCCAATGGTCCAAGGTCTTGAATCCCTTCCTCCTGCATGTCTCCTCAGCCTGGCATTCATACCTCTCCTATCCCCTACTCTCACTGGCCTGTAGCTCCGTGAGTCACTCCTGCTACCCCTGCATTCATGCTGCAGGTGTTGGAGTGTCCACCATGTCCCCTGAATATTTATTGCAGGGCAGTGCAGTCCTGGAGTGGGATGCTGGTGGGGCTGTGTGTAATCCCCATTCTCTTTTATAAATTTTAAATTTCAATTTAATTTTTTAAATTAAATTTAGACTTATAGCACGGTAACAGGCCATTTCAGCCCATGAGTCCGTGCCACCCAGTTCACACCCAATTAACCTACACCCTCATTATGTTTTTAACAGTAGGAGGAAACTTCAGAGTCCCCATGGAAAACCCATGCAGACACAGGGAGAGCGTACAAACTCCTTACAGACAGCGCAGTATTTGAACCCGGTCCCGATGGCTGGCGCTGTAAAGGCATTGCGTTAACTACTACGCCAACTGTGCCGCCCCATCTTGGATGCCACAGCAAATGAGTCAGTGCTGGTTGGCCTTGAGTGCATATTCCTGTGCCAACACAGACACGGTCTGTAGCCTAGTGGCCGAGGATGGGTGACTACGGTTCTGGAACGCCGTTTGCCACTAGTTCCACTCCCATGGAAGGTTTGCTGGAAATTAGAGGCGAAGTGGCATTGAGAAAGCTGGCGGAAAGGATTGTGGCCATGCTAAACCGTGCTAGTCACAGATCCGTGAAGGTAGACTCTCGTGAAGTGATTGGTCAGAATTGTGGCTGGCAGGACCTCTGACGAGTCAGGGTGGAGGTTCTGAGGCGGTTATTCCAAACATTTTGACAGGAGAGGGGACTGACGGAGTTGCCAGAGAATCGGTAGGTTCAATCCAGGATCTTGTCAGTGGAGGATCACCTTGGGTTTGGTGGGACATGCATTAATGATTTTAGTGTATTGGTTCTTTTAGTGTATTGGTTCTGTGTCAGTGAGTTGGAGGGTACTAAGGCATTAACTAATTCCACAGGGGCAGTCACTGCAGCACCAGATGAGCTCCTCTTTGATGCACAGATGGCTCCCTGGCTCATTCTGATCTGCCCTTGTGGGTGGAGGTGCCCCTTGCGCCTTGTTCTGTTTCACCCAAGGCCGTGACACCAATGTCTTTGTCCCCGAGCTCAGTGTTCAGGTCAGTTGCTGTTGGGATTGTCCATGAGGCTCCTGACTTCAAACAGCGGAGCAACTATTGCCTGTATTATTTCCCATCAGCCACAGATTTGGTGGCAAGGTTTGCAGTTCCTGTCAGGATTAAAGGCCAAGTTAACAGGCATAGGAAATCTTGGTTTTCAAGGGATATTAGCAATCTGGTAAAGAGGAAGAGAGAGCAACATCAGGTAGAGGCCACAAGGAGCAAAAAGGTTGCTTTGGCAAATAATGTGAAGGTCAACCTGAAGGGTTTCTACAAGTACTGTATATTAAGAGTGAAAGGATAGTAAGGGACAAAATTGGTCCCTTGGAGGATCAGAGTGGTCGACTGTGTGTGGAGCCTCACATAATGGGGGAGATCTTAAACATTTTTTTTGCATCAGTATTTACTCAGGAAACTGGCAGAGTGGACAAGGAAGGAAGGGGAACGAGCAGTAGTGGCATAGAGATTAAAGAGAGGAGGTGCTTGCTGCCTTACAGCAAATAAAGGTAGATAAAACCCCCGGGCCTGACATGATATTCTGTCAAATCTTGAGGGAGGCCAGTGTAGAAATTGCAGGGGCCCTGTCAGAAAAATTTAAAATCTCCAGAGGATTGGAGGGTAGCTCATGTTGTTCCGTTGTTTAAAAAAGGCTCCAAAAGTAAACCAGGAAATTATAGGACAACATTGTGGGCTGAAGGGCCTGCACGGTGCTCTAATGTTCTATGTTCTGAACCCTCAATATTATTTATTAAACAGGATTCCCTAAACTTTCATTTTTTGCCACGTATCCAAGTGTTCTCAGAAAACAAATTGTGGATGAGCTCCATGCCAATGACATTCGTCTGGACAATATGCAGGCCTTTGGCAGGAATTCTGTGTGTTGGGCAAACATTGATAAAGAGGGGGAACAAATTGTGTCCATGTGTACAGTTCACCAATGATACAGAACAAGACCACTTGAGACACTGTTATGAGCTCTGAAATGGTCATTCTAAAAGGTCCATGTTGATTTGTATCAAAGGGGAGGAACAAATCCCTTGCATTCTTTGAACCACGTCCACAAGGTAATGAAGTTGGAAACATAGAGCATTTGAAGAGTTGAGTCACCCATGGAATACCAGCAGAATTAGGAGCCAGTATTGAACCACAGTTGTATGAGAGCTTTGCACAATCTAATGTTCTCTGTTTCATGATGCCAGCAGGGCAGGAGAGAGATCGTCAGTGTGCTGAAAGAAATCTGGAGGAAGCAAATTAATTCCAGCTTCACAATACACCTGATTGGCTGATTTCATGACGTCCAGTATGGACCCACTCTCCCCCTCTGGCAGGGCAGTTAATGCATCATCGTCTCTGCCCACAGCCCAAACCGGAGGGCAAGTTAAGGGGTAGCAATTGCAACAGGAGGCAAGAAAGGGGTGGAGGAGTCACGTGATGGAGTAGTGGCCGGACGGTGAACTCCAGCCCTCTCCAGAAAAGTCGGGAAAAACAAAGAAAAACACAAAGGCACAGAAATAAAAGTTACAGAAAAGTGAGTATAAAGGTGGAAAGAAGATGGCGACAAAAAAAGAAAAATCGAAAGCAACGGTAAGAAGAGAGGAAGAGAAGACAAAGGAGGAAAAAGGTGAAGGCCTTACCTGTCCGAAGAGGCCCGCTGCGGAGAGAGAAACCCGCTCCCTCAGGTCGGTAAATAATGGACTACAAAAATGGCTCGCAGAGCCGAGTAAAAGTGCGCAACCGCGCATGTGCGAAGTATCGCGCATGCGCGATGCGAATGAAAAAAAACACACCGACGGGAGGGGGGACCAGCTGGGGAGTCGATCTCCACAGCCGGCAACGACAGCTGCAGAACACCTGCAGCAAGAAGAGACCACAAAAGACAATAGAAACAAGAAAGAAGAGAAGGAAAGGGCAACAAAGAAACAACAGATGGCCAACCCAGAGGAAGAAGAAGAGGAAGAGGAAGAGTACAGAGAAATAGAAGAAGAAAAGAAAGGCAAGGTAAAGGATATACTTGCTCTTATTAAAGGATACATGGAGTCATTTAAAGAATGGCAAACACAGGAATTTAAGGATTTAAGAAAAAGAATAAACAACACAGAAGAGAAAATAAATAAAATGGAGATGACCTTAACAGAAATGGGAAAGAAAATGGACAAGATGGAAGAGCGGGCAGTAGCAGCAGAAATGGAGGTAGAAGACTTAAAAAAGAAATTGGAGAAATCTAATAAAAAAACTAAAGAGACACAAGAACTACTAGCTCAAAAAATAGATACAATGGAAAACCATAACAGAAGAAATAACATAAAGATAGTGGGCCTTAAGGAAGATGAAGAAGGAAAGAATATGAGGGAGTTTATAAAAGAGTGGATCCCTAAGACCCTAGGATGTCCAGAACTACAGCAAGAAATGGAAATAGAAAGGGCACATAGAGTATTGGCCTCTAAACCACAACCACAACAAAAACCAAGATCTATTGTAGTAAAATTCCTAAGATATACTACAAGAGAAAAGGTACTGGAGAAGACAATGGAAAAAGTAAGAGAGGGCAACAAACCACTGGAGTATAAAGGGCAAAAAATCTTCATTTATCCAGATATAAGTTTTGAACTCCTAAAGAAGAGAAAAGAGTTCAATACAGCAAAGGCGATTTTATGGAAGAAAGGGTATAAATTTATACTAAAGCATCCAGCGGTATTGAAAATATTTATTCCAGGACAACAAAACAGACTATTCTCGGATCCAGAAGAAGCACGAAAATTTGCAGAACAATTACAAAAATAGACTGAGGGAGGAAGACGGGTAATGAGAGTTAAAATGATCACGATTGATATGTATGTGGGTAAAGACAAAAATAGACTGAGGGATGAAGACGGGTAATGAGAGTAAAAATGATCACGATTGATATGTATGCGGGTAAAGAGGTATAAGAGTGAATAGAGACAATGAGCATACATAAATGTATCTGTACTTAGAGGAAAATATAGATAGTATAGACAAGAATTAATAAGGGAAGGTAATGGAATAGAGAGAATAAGGAGGGAATTAAAAGAGTGACCTTTGTGACATATGAAAAGTGAAATCTTTTCTGGGGGAGGCGGGGTGGGGGGAAATAGCGGTCACTGCAAAATCAGTTGACGCTTGCGAGTGGATTCGCAAATCCAAATGGAGAGGGGAGATGTGGTTGTCCGACAAGGGATAAAGGACAACTCAGGAGGTGAAGGGGAGATTGGGGATAAATAAGATAGAAATAGGAGAATAAGGAAAATGTTGGATGTTGTAGGAATGTTGTCTTATAAAGAGTTGAAAATAAGAAAACAGAAATGGAAAAGGAGGAAAGGTAATGATGGAAAAACAGAAAGAGAAGATAAACAAAATATAAAAGGGCTACGCTGAACTATATGTCTTTAAATATTAATGGAATACATAACCAAATTAAAAGGAAGAAACTACTAAATTTAAATGAATAAATGTATTCCATTAGAAAAAATAACAGATAGGTTAAGAAATAATATTGAAATATTCGAGCAAGTATAGGAGCCTTACATTAAATACAATAGCGAAAACCTACCGGGGACAAACAGTACCTAAGTTGATGGAAGGAGAAGGAAAGAAAAGAATGGACTCAGTAGAATTTCTGGTGTAATTTTGTTGAATGACAACATTGTCTGACTGGCTTAATGCAACCTAGATTGTATACCTAAAATGGATGAGGGGGGGGGGGTGGGGGGGTGGTTTGGGAGGAAAGGGTGGGGGGGAGAAAAAGTCACTGTATATGTGTGAAAAAGAAATAGTGTATATCATGGCTAATGTGATTTATGGTGTGAAAAATAAAAAATTTAAAAAAAAAAGGAGGCAAGAAAGGGGTGAAGAAGGACGTTTCCACTGAGTGAAAGAGTTCATGTCAACAGAATACTGAGCGAGGAGATCTCAGCAATGAGACCTTGGTAAACTGGCCCACATCTATAGTGTTAGAGGGCATACACTTCATAAGGGAAATCATGTTGGAAGAGCCCCAAGGATAAAATTATTACAGCCACAGACATACCAGTAAAGTTGGAAGGTGGATCGATTGCTGCCTTTACAGCAGCGTTAACCAATATTCATCAGTCACAGAAGATCATTGGGGGATCAGAGGTGGAGAGGGCGAGCACATTTAAGTTCTTGGGAGTCACTATCTTGGAGGATCTTTCCTGGATCCAACACACCAGTGGGAAGAAAACAGCTCTACTTCCTAAGGAGTTTGTGGGGGTTCGATATGACATTGGAAACCTTGGCAAATTTCTACAGATGTGTGGTGGAAAGTGTGTTACTGGCTGCACCACGGTCTGGTACGGGGTCACCAATACCCCTGAACGTAAAGCCCTGCAAAAGGTAGTGGACACAGCCCAGGACATCACAGGCGAAACCCTCCCAACTATTGAGAACATCTACAGGGAACACTGTTGTCGGAGAGCAGCAACAATTATCAAGGATCCACATCGCCTAGGACACGCTCTGTTCTCGCTGCTGCCATCAGGAAAGAGGTGTAGGTGCTATAAGACTCCCACCACCAGGTTCAGGAACAGCTGCTACCCTCCACCATCAGACTCCTCAACTAAAAACTCAGAGACTTATTTAAAGACTCTTGTGCACTTTATTGCATTTTTTTTCCTCCTGTGGATCAGGCTTAGTAATCTCTATACTGGTAACTGTAAACTGTGCTTTAAGAAAGACTGGAATCCAACTGACTGTGGAAATGCAGGTGTAGGTATAAATATTCTGTAACAAATAATGAGCAAAATATGGGTCTCTGATCGAGTTTGTTCTTTAATGCAAGGGTCGTTGCTGGGCCCACAACTGGTCACGATATACATAAACGATCTGGAAGAGAGGACAGAGAGCAGTGTATCCAAGTTTGCTGATTACACTAATTTGTGTGGAAAAGCAAATTGTGCAGATGATACTGAGAGTCTGCAGAGAACTATAGATAGGTTGAGTGAGTGGGCAAGGGTCTGGCAGACGAAGAACAATGTTGGTAAATGTGAGGTTATTCACTTTGAAAGGAAAATTGGAAGATCAAATTACTATGTCAGTGACAAGCAATTACAGCATGCTGCCATGCGGAAGGAATTGGGAGTGCTTGTGCATTAATCGCAAAAAGTAGGTTTGCAGGAACAGCAGGGTATCAAGCAGGTAAATGAAATGTTGGCCTTCATTGCTGGAGGGTTTGAGTTTAGGAGCAGGGAGGTTCTGCTGCAACTGTACAAGGTACAGGTGAGGCTGCATCTGGAGTATTGCATGCAGTTTGGTCTCCTTACTTGAGGAAGGATGTACTGGCTTTGGAGGCAGTGCAGAGGAAGTTCACCAGGTTGATTCCCAGGATGGAAGGGTTAGCCTATGAGGAGAGATTGAGTTGTCTGGGGCTGTACTTACTGAAATTTAGAAGAATGAGAGGGGATCTTGTGTAAAAGTATAAAAGATAGAGGCAAGTAAGTTGTTTCCATTGGTGGGGGAGACCAGAACTAGGGGGCATAGCCTCAAGATTCAGGATGTAGGTTTAGGACAGAGATGAGGAGGAACTGCTTTTCCCAGAAGTTGGTGAATCTGTGGAATTTGCTGCCCAAGGAGGCAATCTCAGTAAATATATTTAATACAAGGGTGGATAGATTTTTAAATAGCAGGGGAATTAAGGGGAATGGAGAAAAGACAGGTAGATGGAAATGAGCCCATCATCAGATCAGCCATAGTAGAGCTTGGCTCAATAGGCCAGATGGCCTCCTCTTGGTCCTATTTCTTATGTTATTTAGAACTCGATGGTGGAGGGGTAGCAACTATTCCTGAAACTCGAGGTACGACTCTTGTGGCTCCCTATACGTCCTGATGGTAGCAGCGAGAACAGACGCGTGCTGGGTGGTGTGGATCCTTGATGATTGCTGCTGCTCTCTCCAACAGTAGTGTTCCATGTAGATATTCCTAATGGTGGAGTGGGCTTTGCCTGTGATGTCCTGCGCTGAGTACAGTGAAACCCCGATTTTACTTGTCCCAGTTTAACATGAATTCGCCTATAACACAATGAGTCATTGGACTCACGCTGATTACAGTAGGCCCTCCGTATCCATGGGAGATTAGTTCCAGCCTCCACCCCCCCCCCACCCCCCACCCCCCAAAATCTGCTGTTGCTGATACAAGGGTAAATTAAGCAAGCAAATGATCCTGGGCAGGAGCAGAGATGTCGAGCTCCCGGGCAGGAGGGGGGTCAAATTAATTTCAATAGTAACAACAATTTATTGAAATGCCAATTCAGTGCTTTATTCGCAATGAGATTTTATGGCCCCCAATAATTGTGTTATAACGGGGCCACCTTGTATGCATGTGGGTGGGCCTGCTCAGCCCTTCCTCATTAGACTATCCTTTCATCTGAGTAATCACCCTTCTCCAACATTCCTGAAGTACAGAGATCGAAGCACCCAGTATTCCAGCTGCCGCCTTCCCAATGCGGGTAATGCTGTCGCCCAAATTTTCTTCAGAGATGTGGGATATATGTATGTAGTTACATCAATCAATCAGAAGCAGAGGATGTCATCACTATATATGGACACACTACGGTTAGGGAGTTCTTGCTGCAGAGCAATTATAAACTTGATCTAAGCCTCTGTTTTGTAACTCTTATTGGAAAATGAACTTCAGCAGAATCCAAGGTCCACCCAAGGAAACATACTATGACATTCTGCTGTTGAAAGAGGCTGTGTGAAACCACTTGTGTGCTGTGATCAGAGCTCAAATGACCTTGTTGTCAATGGTGAACGACGAAGCAGTGTGAAACCACTTGTGTGCTGTGATCAGAGCTCAAATGACCTTGTTGTCAATGGTGAACGACGAAGCACCTACAGTATTTGGGTTTCATGTTAAGGCTGCGCTCAGGAAGTCAGTGGGAGCTGCAGTTTAATGTCTCCACTACAAAGGTAGGACTGCATCCCTTGGGAGGGATGAAGTCAACATCCACGATGGGTGAAATGGGGCTGCTTGTCCGCATCCTGGACCTGCCATGGTGACTAGAGCCTGACCTCGCAGGGCTTGGGTTCTGACCACTGATTGAGGAAGGCCCCTGCCCAGAGCCAGGACCTTTCCAGATTAAAGGGAAACACGGCAAGAATTCGAAGGAGCCCCTGAAAGCAAAAACTGGCTGGAACTCATATCTGACAAGGACATCTCAGTCCCAAGTGCAGAAGGGGTCTGATCACCTGACTGTACTTCTGCTCCCGATGTACGTGCAGAGACTGAGGACCACAGGACCAGTAGAGAAGATGGCGAAAGTGTGGTGTAGGGAGGTGGAGGGGCGTCTGCAGGGCTGCTTTGAATCAGTGGACTGGAACATATTCAAGGACATCCTTAGACTTGAATGAATATGCAACATGTCACCGACTTCATCAAGCCCTGCATGGAGGAGTGTGTGCACATACCAGGTGTTCCCAACCAGAAGTCTTGGATGAATCAGAGGAATTGCAACCTGCTGAGGGCAAGATCAAGGGCATTTAAGACCAGTGATCCAGACCTCTACTAGAAGACCAGGTATGACCTGCTGAAGGCTATCTCAGCAACAAAGAAGAAATTCTGGAGGAAGTCAGAGCTAGTGACAGATAAATGCCAGCTCTGGCAGGGAGTGTAGGCCACTACAGCCGACAAAGAAAGGGCGAACACCATAGATGGCTGCAATGCTTCACTACCCGATGAGCTGAACACCTATGCTTTGAGAAGGAGAGCCCAACGGTCCCTACAAGAATCCCTGCAAAGGCTGAGGACCCTGTGGTATCTGTCTCTGAGGTTGATGTCAAAACATCATTCAAGAGGGTGAACCCTGGAAGGGATCAGGCTCTGATGGTGGACCTGGTAGAGTACTGAAAATCTGTGCCAACCAACCAGCCTGAGTGTTCATGGGCATTTTCAACCTCTCACTGCTACAGTCAGAGGTTCCCATCAGCTTCAAAAGGAGAGTAGCGTGAGCTGCCTCAACGACTATTGCAGTAGCACTAATATCTACTGTGATGAAATGCTTTGAGAGGTTGGTCATGGCCATATAACACATACCAAACAAAGGACTGGACCCACTGCAATACACCTATTGTTACAATCGCTTCACAGAAGACATAATATCACTGGCTCTCCACTCAGCTCTGGATCAGTGCAAAAATAACACACGTGGCTGCTCTTCATCGACTACAGCTCAACCTTCAACACCATTATTCCTTCTGTGCTGGCCAACAAGCTCCAAACCCTGGGCCTCTGCACCCCTCCTTTCTCTCCCCCCCCCCCCCCCCCCCACTCCCAAACATAACTGGATCCTTGACTTTCTCATCGGAAGATCACAGTCAGTATGAATTGTAAACAACATAATCTCCTCACTGTTCATCAACACAGGCGCAACCCAAGGATGTGTGCTTAGCCCACTACTCTACTCATTACACACCCAATGACTGTGTGGCCAGGCACAATTCCAATGCTATCACAAACAGCAATGAGGAAGCGTACAGGAGGGAGATAGATCAGCTCGTTAAATGGTGTAATGACAACAACCTTGCACTCATTCTGACTGGTTGCATCACTGTCTGGTATGGAGGTGCCAATGCTCAGGACAAGAATAAACTCCAGAGGGTTGTTAACTCACTTGCGACATCACAGGCACCAGACTTCACTCCATCAAGGACATCTACACGAGGCATTGTCTTAAGAAAGCAGCGTCTCTCCTCAAAGACCCCCACCACCCAGGCCATGCCCTCTTCACTCTGCTACCATCGGGTAAAGATGTGCACTCAGTGGCATAAGGAAAGCTTCTTCCCTGCTGCCATCAGATTCCTGAATAATCAATTAACCAAGGACACTGCCTTACTTTGACTTTTCATGCACTATTTTGATTTATATGAATGTTTGGACTGTGATGCCTTGGCAAAAACAACTAATTTTATGACTTGTTCATGACAATTAATTCAGATTCTGATTCCGAAAGGGGATGGAAAATGAGCCTTTGTATAGCAATTAAAAGATACTCTGAAAACTATGGTAGTCACGTTGCTCCTGTTTCTCACTCAATGGTAGTTGTCACACAGTGTGGAAACAGGTGCATTGGCCCAAACTGTCACACCCTCATAAATCCCATCCTCACGAGTCCCACCTGCCTGTGTTTGGCCCATATCCCACCCATCCTGTCCATGGATCTGTTCAAATGTTTCTTGAAGGTTGCAGTAGTTCTTGCTTCAACCACCTCCTACAGCAGCCTGTTCCACACACTCACCAACTCTGTGTAATATACACCCTCCATTCTTTCCCGCTCACACATCCCCTCCCTCTCCCTCCTCCTCCTCCCTCTGTTCCCTCCACCAAACCCTTAACCTCCCCTAACTCCCTTTCTCCCCTCTGCCTTCACTCCCTCTCCCCTATGCCTCCCCCTCCCTCTCTCCTCTTCCCCTCCCTCTCTCCTCTTCCCCTCCCTCTCTCCCCTTTTCTTCCTCTCTCCCCTTTTCTTCCTCTCTCCCTTTTTCTCCCTCTCACCCTTTCCCTTCCCTTCCCCACCATTCTGCACTTCCCCTCCCACCCTCCCCCTTTCTATACCCAACCCTCTCTCAACTTCCCACTCTCATCTCCATCCCTCCCCTACCCACGCCCCTCTTTACTCCCCTCCCACACCCCGCCCCCATCCCAACCCCTAACTGTACCCCATCGTCCGGTTCCCCCTTCACTCAGGCCTCCATCCCCATCCCCCTCCCCACCCTCCCCCTCCTCTGTCCCCCCACCCTCCCCCTCCTCTGTCCCCCCACCCTCCCCCTCCTCTGTCCCCCACCCTCTTCCCTTCACTGTCCCCCACCCTTCACTGTCCCCCACCCTTCACTGTCCCCCACCCTTCACTGTCCCCCACCCTTCACTGTCCCCCACCCTTCACTGTCCCCCACCCTTCACTGTCCCCCACCCTTCACTGTCCCCCACCCTTCACTGTCCCCCACCCTTCACTGTCCCCCACCCTTCACTGTCCCCCACCCTTCACTGTCCCCCACCCTTCACTGTCCCCCACCCTTCACTGTCCCCCACCCTTCACTGTCCCCCACCCTTCACTGTCCCCCACCCTCCTCCCTTCACTGTCCCCCCTCCCCGTCCCCCCACCCCTCCCTCCCTCCCCCGTCCCCCCACCCCTCCCTCCCCCGTCCCCCCACCCCTCCCTCCCTCCCCCGTCCCCCCACCCCTCCCTCCCCCATCCCCCCACCCCTCCCTCCCTCCCCCGTCCCCCCACCCCTCCCTCCCTCCCCCGTCCCCCCACCCCTCCCTCCCTCCCCCGTCCCCCCACCCCTCCCTCCCTCCCCCGTCCCCCCACCCCTCCCTCCCCCGTCCCCCCACCCCTCCCTCCCTCCCCCGTCCCCCCACCCCTCCCTCCCTCCCCCGTCCCTCCCTCCCCCGTCCCCCCACCCCTCCCTCCCTCCCCCGTCCCCCCACCCCTCCCTCCCTCCCCCGTCCCCCCACCCCTCCCTCCCCCCCGTCCTCCCCACCCCTCCCTCCCCCCCACCCCTCCCTCCCTCCCTCCCCCCCACCCCTCCCTCCCTCCCTCCCCACCCCCTGTCCCCTCCGACCCCTCTCTTCCCCCCCTACCCTTTGTCCCCCTACCCTTTGTCCCCCCACCCCTCCCTCCCCCCCTCCCTCCCCCTCCACATCCCCCACCCCTTCCCTCACCCATCTACCCCGTCACTCCTCCTTCCCCGTCCCCTCCACATCCCCTCCCCTTCCCTCACCCATCTACCCCCTCTCCCCTTCCCTCACCCATCTACCCCCTCTCCCCTCCCTCACCCATCTACCCCGTCTCCCCTCCTACCCGTCCCCCCGCCACCTCCTCTCCCACACCCCCTCCACCACTTCTCTCCTGCTCTCCCTCTCCTTCCCGTTTCCCCGCCTGCTTTTACCCATTCACCGCCCCGTTCCCTCTCCCCTCTTCCCCGTTCCCCCGCACCTTTTCCCTTTCCTCCTGCCCCCTTTCCCCTGCCACTTTTCATTGCCCCTTTTCCCCGTCCCACGCCCCTTCCCCCAGTTCCACAACACCTCTGTAGACCCATTCATGAACTGTGACGTCAACACTGTCTCCCCATTCATGAATCGTGACGTCAACATCGTCCACCCATTCATGAATCGTGACGTCAGCGCCCTCTGGGCTGCGGGATTGGGTGGGAGGTTCCCGTCTGGCCTTCCATCATCCCGGCTGCTTTCTCCCGCATCCTTCCTCCTGCTCCGGGATGGGCATCGGTGGAAGGAAGGATGAGGTCCCTGCAGAGTAAGTGACGGCTTCATCCGCCTCCCGCCCGAGCCCCGGCTCTGAGTCGGGCGGCTGCCTTGATGCGGAGGACGGTGCGCCGCTACGCTGTGACAGTGAGCGCAGCGAGGCCGCGGAGCTGACTACCAACATGGTGCTGAACGGCTGGCCCCGGCAACGACCAGCGGCACGTCCATACGGTGGCACAGATCGTGGAGAAGGTGCTCCTCTCCCCCGGTTCTCCTCCCTCGCCCTCCCCCCTCTCTCTCCCTCCCACTTTTTCCTCTCCCCCTCCCTCACTCTCTCTCCCTCCCTCCCCTTCCCCCTCTCCCTCCCACCTTTCTCTCCCCCTCCCACCTTTCTCCCTCCCCCTCACTCCCTTCTGCTCTCTCCCACCTCTTTCCCTCCCTCCCTCTCTCTCCCCACCTCTCTTCTCTCCCTCCATCCCCCTCTCCCCATCTCTCTTCTCTCCCTCCCTCCCCCTCTCTCTTCCCCACCTCTTTCCTATCCCACCCCCTCTCTCTCTCCCACTTCCCTCCCTCCCCGCTCTATCCCACCCACCCCTCTTTGCCCCCGTCTGGCACTCCCCCCTCCCGGTGCTCTCCCACTCTACCCCCCCTCCTGGCGCACTCCTGCTCCACTCCCCCCCCCGGCGCTCTGCCACTTCACTCCCCCCCCGGCGCTCTCCCGCTCCACTCCCCCCCGGCGCTCTCCCGCTCCACTCCCCCCCGGCGCTCTCCCGCTCCACTCCCCCCCGGCACTCTCCCGCTCCACTCCCCCCCGGCGCTCTCCTGCTCCACTCCCCCCCGGCGCTCTCCCGCTCCACTCCCCCCCGGCGCTCTCCCGCTCAACTCCCCCCCTGCGCTCTCCCACTCCTCCCCCGCTCTCTCACTCCCCCCACCCTCTCCCACTCCCACCCCCGCGCTCTCCCACTCCCCCCCCCCGCGCTCTCCCACTCCCCCCGCGCTCTCCCACTCCCCCCGCGCTCTCCCACTCCCCCCGCGCTCTCCCACTCCCCCCGCGCTCTCCCACTCCCCCCGCGCTCTCCCACTCCCCCCGCGCTCTCCCACTCCCCCCGCGCTCTCCCACTCCCCCCGCGCTCTCCCACTCCCCCCGCGCTCTCCCACTCCCCCCGCGCTCTCCCACTCCCCCCGCGCTCTCTCACTCCCCCGTGCAATCTCCCCCCCCATGCTCTCCCCCTCTGCACTCGCCCCCCCACCCACGCTCTCCCCCCTCCTCCCTGAATCTCCCCTATTATGCACCCCCTTGTATTTACGCCTTTTACCCTCAGATATAAATACCTCGTGCCTTTATAAATTAGATCAAAGCCATGTTTGTGCCAGCATAGCGAAGAGAGGGTTAATGCCTGCCAAGTGGTCCTGTGCCGGGACTTTAAATATGGGTCTGATGTGTATGAGCTTGAAATGCGGGAGGGAGAAGGTCCTCAGATGTGTGCTGTGGGGGAGGCGAGCAGTCTTTGTGTAGCTGTTCACATGCATGTTTTATTTGAGGGAGTGGTTGCCCCTTGACTGGCACAGGTGTGGAATAATGCCCTGTGTGCCGGCTGTGGCTGGATGTTAGCTGGTGTGTCTTCTATCTGAGCAGCATAGAATGTTGTCTCCTCAGGGTCCACTTTCCCATCCCATGCTGTCACCGACCGTGATCCCGTTCCACAGGGTCCACCGCTGCCGACCGTGTTCATGCCCCACATTGCCACCAACCGTGTTTGCGCCCCACACCTCTGCCATGGGCATGTACTATTTAGTGTTATTAAGCCTAAAGATTCTGCATTCTGGTGGGACCTTGTATTTTTGAGCATTGTATTTAAAAACAGTCGGAACTCCCTGCCAGCCTCGTCTCCTATCTTTCATTGCTAATTTTCAGTACTTGGTGTGGAACTATGTGTGTGAGAGGGGTGTTCAGCTCTTAAAAGTTCATGGATTGCAGAGTCCAACACTGTCTCAGATCAAATGCAATTATGTATTGTGGATGTGGCAGGTGCAGTGCTCATGTTTGCAAGTGGTGTGCGTGTGTGCGCGCACAAGGAGGTAACTTGAATCCCCTGGACTTTCCTTGCAACCTTTATCTGGGGTCACTTCTGAGATTGAGGGTACGGGCTACAGGTAGCATAGGGTTAGATTGTAGTGGAGTAGGACATAGGTTGGCACAACATAGTGGGCTGAAGGGCCTGCACTATGGTGGAGTGTGTGAATTTGTGTTTGGATGACGTTCTCTACGGTCTAGATTTTGATGACTTTGGGAAGCCCTCCCGGTGTTTCCATCGGTGTTCAGCGATACTGCGCGCTCAGAAAGAACGCGGTGATGGAATCAGAGCCAGACTGGCTCACAACCCTCAAGTTCCTGGATGGCTGGTAAAAGCAGGAATCGTCATTAATGTTCCACTCTCCACGCCAGGAGCATTCACATACAACGTTCATGTCCTTTAACTCTTGCATGACCCCGAATGGAGGCTGCATGTGGGATACAAAGACAGCAGGAGTCCAGGACCATCATCCAATGAAACATTCAGGATGAACCCAAATGGAGGATGAATTAGGGGCCAATCCTCTGTGAGCAGATCAGGAGCTTGGAATTTCCATAGTTTAGAGCATGGCCTTTTCCCTCCAGCCACCATTGCGATTCGAGAAAGGAGAAGCAAGGGAACATTCGTGCCACTCTGTGTGTTATGAGAAGGGCGGATTTCATCTCTGGCCTTCGCAGAATTAGAAAACTGCAAGTAACAGATGTAAATAAAACCACAAAGGGGAAGGAGGGACACAGTGGGGCAGGCAGCACCCGTGGAAAGAAATCCCAGTTTCAGGTTGGGGGGGGGAGGGTACCCTCATCATCCCGACCTGGAGCGATGTCTCTCATGAATGCTGCCTAACCCGCTACCTCCCTCCCCGCTTCTCACCGATCCCATACAATTCCAGTAGATCTTGTGTTTCATTGGTGAATCAAGGCCAGTCGGCTGGAAAGTACGTTAATTTAGCGGGGTGAGAACAAGCTGAGAGAATGGAGGAAAGCAGAGGGAAACATGGATTCGATCCCCAAAATCTTGGGTCGCATCTGAGTTGATAGAATTAGCTGAATTTACATTTAATTTCATGTAATTGTCCCTGTACTAAAAGTTGCTGAAGAGGTGTCATGTGTCCTACACGACATTAACAAAAGTAGTGACTTGGGAAGAAGGACGAAAGATTTGCACCTGTACAGTACCTTCTGAGACTTCAGAATCAGAATTTATTGCTGTGAACGAGTCAAGAAATTCGGTGTTTTTTGGAAACACATCACAGTGCAAACATTCATATTATGAGCCATCTTACAACTACAATATATATTAAAATAATAGAGCATGAAAAGTAAGGCCGTGTCTTTGGTTCATCGATTATTCAGGAATCTGATGGCAGTGGGGAAGAAGCTGTCCTTGTGCCACTGAATGCTCGTCTTTAGACTCCTGTACTTTTCCCCCGATGGTGGCACCTTTGAGACTTCCAACACCTTCTCTTCTGTAACGTGGACTCTCTTCGCTATTTACTTCCTTGAATTGAGTTCTCGAGCCTCCATGTTTCTCAGTGGTAAATACAGATGCAAAACGCATGTTTAGGACCACTCAATTCCATGTAGATAACTTCATTGGTCTTTAAGGTTGGTTTGTTACTCTTTTGCCTTAAGCATTCTTGTAAAATCTCTTGGTATTCTCCTTGACTTTACCTGCCAGAGGCATCTTTTACACCCCCTCTTATTGTGAGTATCTATGGTCATCCAAAATTCCCTAATCTTGCCAGCCTTGCCTTCACCCTGATAGGAAAATACTTTCCTATCACACACTTTTAAGCACTTCCCACTTGTCAGGCATTCCCTTACCTGTTGCAAGGTCCTGACCAATCCCGTCGAAGTTTGCCTTGGCCCATTTTCAGGACGGACCAGTCCCACCTTTTTCCATAACTGTTTTATAACCAATGAAATTTAGTCGCTGACCCCAAAGTGCTCTCCTACTGAAACCTGAGTCTTTTGCCCCACTACATTTCCCAAGTGGAGGTCCAGTGTTTGCCCTGTCTAGTCTGGCCATGAGAAAATTCTCTTGACACCAATAAAAACAAACTCCACCCCATCCAAGCCCTTTGAACTGTGAGAATCTCAGTCGGCATGAGGGTCACCTACTGTAACGACCAGGTTATTCCCACAGCTGTCTGACTTCCTGACACATTTGCTCCTCTAATCCCTGCTGACTGTTGGAGGGGGGATGTGATCTATAATACAACCACAACCCCATCAAAGTGCTCATTCCCTGTTCCACCCTCAGGGACTCAGAAAGCAGTCCCTCCTGTATCCTCTCTCAGTTCTGCTGATCTTCTTCATGAACGAAAATGAAGCACCATCTTGCTAACTTCCACCTCTAGTCTACCTGTGCATCTGTGCCCTGGAACACTGAGTTGCTAGTTGTACCTCTCTCTCAGCCGTGTTTCTGATATGGCTGTAATATCAGAATCTCCTGCCCTGAGTTCAACGTTCAGATTTATTGTCAGAAGGCATACATCTCATCACATACACCCTGAGATCCTTCTTCCTTCAAGGCAGGCAAGATTTTTACTGATCAATAGTGCAAAAAACTGTACTCAAGAAAGATACGTTGACAAAAGAGAGAAATGTGAACAAACAGTGCAATACGGAAAATAAATAATTCAGTTCTAAATAATGCGCAAAGTAAGAGCCCTCATTGAGAAGTCTGATGGTGGACGGGTAGCAACTATTTCTGAACCTGGTGGTGCGAGTGTTTTGCCCACGATGTCCACTATCTTTTGCAGGGCTTTCTGCTCAGAGGGATTCGTCCTCTTGCCTTTCAGCCGTGCATTAGAATAGATGCAGTAAGTGTGTGTGACTTCTGCTCCTGACTTGTCCCTGCCTGTCCTACTTGATGAACTTGCGATCTTTAATGGCCACATTCACTTCGGCTTGCTTGCCTGTTATCCTGAGGTTCTGTGCAAGATATATAATGAGGGTTATGGAAGTGGCCAGAGATTTTAACACAGCTCAGCAAACCTCCTGCCACACTAGTTCTAATCACTAATGTGCAATAGCATTGCCAAATTACTCAGAGGCTCTAATGTAGCTTTAATGTAGGAAATGGCCAGTCACAGTGAGACTACACAGGTCAAATATAGAAATGATAGACATTTCAATTTTGTTATAACATTTGTTGAGGTATTTCGGCAAGATTTGAGTGTGAGAGGTAATGTGTGATATGCCACTTTAAAAACTCAGCAAATTGTCAGTGAAGCAACCGTAACTAATTGCCATTTTACAGTCCCTCGTGCAAGACCCTGACATAGTCTGCAGCCGGTTATGCAGTGACACCTGTCTCCCAGCATTGTACCATGACAAATCTGTAATCAGCAGTGTCCAACGTTCTATCGCTCAGTGATCAATAGTGATAGACCTGTCCCCACCAGGTGGTGGTGGGATGCAACCCTTTCGAACACCTACAAGGTGTGTTTGGCTGTGAAAACGCTCTGGAAGGTCTGCACCATCTGGGACACGACCACCGTCCTTTCAGCACGAGGGTACGGGGGCCACAGTGGGTAGCAGCACTGCCACTGCTCACCCCAGCTACTCCCCTGCAGGTCTCCCTTCAAATCACGGCCCATCCTGATGTTCGGAAACGTATCGCTGGATGTCCCAAATCCTGGGAACCTGCTTCCCAAACAGCGCCTTCACCAGTTCAAGAAGGTATTTCCTTACCCAGGCCACGGAAGCACTGGAGGAGAATCCACGGACACTCAGTGACTCTGAAGGGACTTCCACTCATACTGTAAGGGGCGCCAGGCAACAATAATGGGAACTCTTTGTCAACCTTACGGTGGGCAGAGGGCAATCTCATTTAATATTACATGTTCTGTATTACATGATAATAAAGGAGTCTTGAATCTTGCAAGGGCAGGAAAGCCCAGTTCTGAAAAAAATGAATAAACATATATTAAACAATAGGCAAGATCAAGTCCCAGGGATACAGAAGTTGAATGAGGGGGTGGGGAGAGTTGGGAATTTAATTTAGGGTGTCAAAAAGTCATCAGCAATGTGAACAGCAAAACAAGAATCCTCGGGACACGATAAAAGGTCCTATTTTTGGGCCCCATAAGAATCCTTGGGGTAGCTGATGCTATTGATTCATTAAGGATTGAATGCTGTTACACATCAATGGTTCTACCATGGAGAGCACAAAGTTCCTTGGTGCGCATATAGCCTTGTCCCTTCGCTCCATTCTGACCCACCTGGAGAACGATGCCTCTTAAGCCAGGCTGCTGCTTATCGGCGTTTAATGTGATCATTCCCCAGAGGCTGGTGGAGAAGCTGTCCTCCCTGTGACTCAACACTCTTCTCTGTAACTGGATTCTGGACTTCCTAACGGAATGGTGGTTAGTGTAGTGCTGTTACAGCGCCAGCGATCGGGACCAGGATTGGAATCCTGCATGGTCTGTAAGGAGGTTCTACGTTCTCCCTGTGTCTGCGTGGGTTTTCTCTGGGTGCTCTAGTTTCTTCCCACCGTTCAAAATGTACTGGGGGTTGTAGGTCATTTTGGGTGTAATTGGGCAGCACGAGCTCATGGGCCGAAATGGCCTGTTCTTTGCTGTACGTCTAAAAAATTTAAAGACCATAGTCTGTTCAGGTCATCAGCAGAATGTCGAGCACGGTCATGCTGAGCACTGGCGCACTTCAGAGCTATGTGCTCCTGTTCATGCTACTGACCCACGACTGCATCGCCAGATCCAGCTCCAACAGGGTCATCAAGTTTGCAGATGAAACAACAGTTGTTGACCTCATCAGCAACAATGATGAGTCGCTCTACAGAGAAGAGGTGAAACATCTCGTGAAATGGTTTGAGAGTCACAACCTGAGTCTCAACATGGACAAGATGAGGGAGATGATTGTGGACATCAGGAGGACCAGGAATGACCATCCTCCACTATACATCAACAACTGTAGTAGAGAGAGTGAAGAGCACCAAATTCCTTGGAATTCACTTAACTAGTGACCTATTGTGGACATTCAACACCTCCTCCCTTGTCAGGAAGGCACAGTAGTGACTGCACTTCCTGAGAAGGCTGAAGCAGGCAAGGCTACTGGCCACCATTATGTCACCTTCGACAGGAGCTCTATCGAGAGCTTCCTGGCCAGCTGCATCACAGTGTGGTACGGTTACTGCAGAGAAATAGATCAGGACCATAAGAGTGGCAAAGAGGATCATTGGAGTCTCCCTCCTCCCTATCGATGTGATCTACATGGATCGTTGTCTGAAGAGGGTGCACAAAACATTGAGGACCCCTTTCATCCTGCACAAAGTATCTTTCAGCTGCTCCCGTCAGGGAAGAGATACAGGAATATCAGAGCCAGCACCACCAGGATAGGGAACAGCTTCTTCCCACAGGCAGTGAGGACACTGAATGACCAAAGGTTAGCTCACACTAACCATCTGAGACTCTCATATTTATGAAACAATACTTATTTATTCATTTGTATAGATGAAGTACTTATCCTGCATATGTATTCTTTGTCTGTATGTTTGTTACGTCTGGTTGTATGTCTGTTGTTTACACCAAGGACCAGAGAACGCTGTTTCATCAGATTGTACTTGTGCAATCAGATGACAATAAACTTGACAATAGCAGGTGACCTATCCTGGGCCCATAACACCTCCTTATTAGTCAGGAAGGTGCTGCAGTGCCTGCACTTCTTAAGGAGGCTGAGGAGGGCAAGGCTACCATCTCCCCTCTTGATAATATTTTACAGGAGCACAGCTGAGAGTGTCCAGTCTGGCTGCATCACTGTGTGGGACATTAGCTGCAAAGCATCAGACCAGAAGCCAAAAAGAGGATCATCAAAATGGATAGGAATATCACTGAAGACTCCTTGACCTCTATTGACAGCATCTACCTGGAGTGTTGCTTAAATAGGGCTCAAAGAATTGTAGAAGTCCTCCATCCATAACACAGGATCTCTGATCAACTACCAGCAGGATGGGGGTACAGAAGCATCAAAATCAGGACTGTCAGGCTGGGAAATAGCTTCTTCCCACGGGCTGTGAGATTGATGAACTGAGTAAGTCAACGCAGAATATTTATATATAAAATTTGTATCTTCATGTATGTACTGTATGTGACTATCAGGCACTATGTATCGTGTGTGCACCGTGGTCTGGAGAAGCGTGGTTGTGTCGGGTTGTATTTGTACAGTCAGATGACAGTAAAGTTGAACGGTCTGTCAGGATGCAGTACTGGTTCCAACAGGATCAGCCTGGTACTCTACCCCACTTTCATTTTAGGTCAATGAAGTGATGTCTGAGCACTATATCCTTTAGAGAGTGTTCTAATGAGGCTCGTGATGCTGGGACATTAGAGGCAAATGACATTTGACAATTTTTAATAGTGAGAACGTATGACAAGTGGAAATGAATCCCTTTGTTCTGGTTTAACTTAAACATTGCCAGGTATCCTTGAACAGGGGCTTTCATCCTTTTGCCCAATCTGTGCTATACTTCTGCAATAAAAATATTTCAAAATTCACTCTTTTTTATTCTGATCCAGTGGCAAGAGCTATTCTCAAAGGAGACACTACATGTGTTAAAGACCAAAAAAAACTTTACTGTGATTGCACAAAGATTATTTAAAAAAAAACTTCATCATATGCTTCACAAAATATAGAAGGAACATACTTATCAATGTATGGGAACCCCTGGCTTAACAGCCTCTTTGTCCTGCAGTCAGACTCTGTCTCTCTTGCCTATTTCTCTCTCTCGCCTCTTTTTCTCTCTCTGTTCTCCCACCCCTGCCCTAGGCTATTAGCACTAACTAGATAGCAAATCTGTTGAAGGCCCCACTACCCAAAGGAATAGCCCCTTTTTATACCCCTATTGATCAAATAAAACCTGGAGCCAGAACCTTCCACATCATTGATGGGGGTCAATTTTACTTGAATGTGCCACATCCTAAATTGCTGAATCTTATATTTTTTTCAGATGTCCTGAGTCTTAGTTTATATGACACTGTGATGTGATAATGCTTGACTCTCTGCATGTCACACAATTAGGAAGGATTGCACATTTAAATTGTATATTTTATACCCTTCAAACACCTAACATGATTCTTATCCCAGTGCTCTTCTAAACCCCCCGTCGGGCTGTATGGTGTCTTATCTCTTGTGACCCGTGGCCTTGGAGAGACAATACGGCCTTCTTCACCATCCTCCCTAAATCACCATGTTGGTGATCTACATTTCACATGTACCAAGGAGAAATCACACAATGCCTTTTGTAAAAGCTTCTTAGCAACTCCCTCCCTAGTGGACAGGAGGGGAGTTTTAGTTGGAGGCCCAAGGTCAAGTTAAGTGGAAGTTGTTATTTGGAATGCTCTAAAAGGGTAATTACTTCCTAAGGATGCTGCGTGACCTGCTGAGTTTCTCCAGATAACGGGTCACGTTGAAAGGGGACAAGTATATAAATCCTTGAAGGCAAAATGATTTCAAGATGAGAGGTTAACATTGCTGGTGTACTTTTAATGTGAATGGGCTCAATAATCCGATTAAACGCAAGAAAGTATTAAATTATATTAAGAAGTTGCTTTTTTGCAAGAAATGCATTTAACAGATAGTGAACACCAAAAATTAAAAAGAGACTGGGTAGGTCAAGTTATTTAAACTTTCAATTCAAAAGCTAGAGGGATTGCGATTTTAATTCATGAATTTATTTTTTAATCAGTATATGAGACTATTGGGAGAGTGTTGATAGTTAATTGTAAGATCTTCGCAGAATCTTGGACTTTGGCAAATATTAATGCACCAAATGTTGATGACGAAAGATTTTTTCAGGATGTCTTGCTCAATATGTCAGAATCTAAAGATCATACGATAATAGGGGGAGATTTTAAAAAAAACAGTGGTGGTGGTGTTCATGAGAAAGGCTCTTTCGAAGGTGTTGATGTGGTCTGAGATGTTCCATTTTGCTGGTTGGTTGCTGGGATTATGAGGAGGGTGTGGAGAGGAGCAAGCTGAGTTGCAGAAGCGGCGTCAGGAATGTACTAACGGTCTCTCGCTGGCTGCCCACCAAATTGTATTTGGAAGTTGAAGGAGCTCCCGGAAGGTTGGACATCCAGCTGTGATAATGATGGCAGATGTGGTGGACTAACGTACAGACCCAAAATAAAAACTTCCTTCCATTTATAAAGCACATTTTCCCGGCTGGCAACCAATGGAGTGAAGTGTAACCAGTGTAATAATGGTGAAATTGAGAGGGGTAGGGGTGGGCAAGAGGATGTGGGGGTTGAGAGGGGAGGGGTGGGAGAGAGAGGTGGGGCCAGGAAGATGTGGGGGAGAGGGGGTCGGGGCCTCTTTCTGAGATCACCAATGGCCAATCAGCTTCGTTTTATGGTAATAGTCGTCGATTGGCATGACATGGCTCTTGGCCATTGGCTGCTGAGGTGAGGCAGCATTGGGAGGAAGTTGGTGATGGCGGTGGAGGAGGGGGCCTGAGCTCCATGGTCATCGGACGGCTCCACAGTCACCAGACAGGCAGCCCCCAGGCTTTGTCCTTCTGTCCACTGAACACCCTAACTGGGGTAGGAGCCAACATCAGCACCACTTCTCACTGCTACCTGCGGGCAGAAGAGACCTGAAGGCCTCCACCTCGAGGTTTGAGAACCTTTTGATTTGCAACAGCTATCAGGCTCAAGCAAGGGAATAGCCTTCACAAGGATCAGTGTAGGGATTTACAATGAGGAGAAAACCCCCCAGAATTTCGAGGTTTGCAGGTGTTGAGATGGTCAGAGGGTGTAGTGGAACAGGGCATCAGCAGTTCGAAGTTATCAGTAATTTGGCAGGAAAGATATCATTAGTAGCCAATAATGTTTGAAGTCATGGTTATATTAAAATTTGGTAGGAGGACCATAATATGACATGGAAAATGAAGTCCTAATTGGAGTAAGTGCAAGAATGCAGATTGCCAAATGTTACAAGGTAGTTTAATCACACTCTCTTCATTCCTGCTGCTAGCTGTTTCTGTTATTTGCAGGAGTGGATTTGAAAAGTCGGGAAGTTATGTGCGGCTCAGTTGGGCCAAGGTTCCAGTTGCTGAATCAGGAAAGGGGTAATGATAATGAGTTCACCGTGGTTTACATTGCACAACGTGCACATGCACTGAGGTTCTTATGATGCAGCTGAGCAGTTACTTTTTTTAAATTAAAAAGAGAAAATACAAAAAATATTCAGTTATCTGAGTGCAAAAAATGAATTTGTAATAGTGCAGACAGTCCTTTGTGTAATTAGTGTAACAAGAGCCTGATCGCTGTTGGAAAGGAGCTGGTTTTCAGGCTCCTGTACCTTATGGCGGAAGGGAGCAGTGAGAAGAGGTTGTGACCAGGGTGGTGAGGGACCCTTATGGTGTTGGGTGCCTTCTTGAGGCAGTGCCTCACATAGACGACGTCTAGTGGGTGGGAGGTCGGAGCCTGTGATGGTCCTGGCTGTGTCTGTTACATCCTGCAGCCTGTGTGTACCTGGGCAGTTCGATTCTAAACCAGACGGTGACACAACTGATCGGGACACTTTCCACAGTGCCCCTGTAGAAGTTTGATAGAGTATTCAATGACAGGCCACATCTCCTCCGATTCCTTGCAAAGAAGAGGGGTTGGGGGGCCTTCTTCACAATTGATTCGAGGTGCTGGCTCCAGGAGAAGCCTTCCAAAATGTGGACTGGCAGGAACTTGAAGCTTTGAACCCTCTCCACCTCCATCCTATCGATGCGGACAGGTGTGTGGATCCTCGACCTCTCCTTTCTAAAATCAACAATCAGGTCCTTGGTCTTGGTGACATTGGGAGCAAGGTGGTTGTTCTGGCAACACCCATCCAGGTTCGTGATCTCTCCTGTATTCAAAAAGTTTTAAAATTTAAATTTATATATTTTTAAAATGTAGACAACCAACATGGTAGCAGCCATTTCGGCCCACGAGCCCATGCTGCCTGATTACACCCAATTGACCTACAACCCCAGTATATTTTGAATGGTGGGAGGTAACCGGAGCACTCAGAGGAAACCCACGCAGACACGGGGAGATCGTCCTTATAGACAGTGCGGGATCAGGCTCCCCATTCCACCGACCCGATCCTTGTGTCCCATTATAGTCAGTGCAGGATCAGACTCCCCATTCCACCGACCCGATCCTTGTGTCCCATTATAGTCAGTCCAGGATCAGACTCCCCATTCCACCGACCCGATCCTTGTGTCCCATTATAGTCAGTGCGGGATCAGACTCCCCATTCCACCAACCCGATCCTTGTGTCCCATTATAGTCAGTGCGGTATCAGGCTCCCTATTCCACCGACCCGATCCTTGTGTCTCCTTGCTTTGGATGCATGAATCCACCTTCACCCTGCTATAGAGCCATAAACCTATTGCACCTGATCTACCAGATGTTGACTTTGGGCTCAGCTTTACCGGCGCCCGTATGAATTTGCACTAGATTCAGTAAGAACTTTTAAAAAAGCAGCCAAGGCAATTGATTTTTTCCCCTATATAAGATGGAACAATTTATTTCTAGTCACTCTGCAGAGTTGGCAAAGGTGACACAGTAGCTGGAAATGCTGCAGCAAGTATTTTGGCCGAGTAATTGTGTTTATCGGGTTGCAGGCTGCCGACACGCTGGTGTGTGAAGGTTGACGGTGTGGGCAGGATGCGATGTACTTTGTGCAGTCACACCCCACCCACTGCGTCCACCAGATCCACCATGGTGCTGGATGTGCCTGTCCTTCCTCCACCACTTTTGGCCTGCACAGGTCGAGGTACTCATGGACCTCTTCCACAATGCCCCAGTGGCTCTTCACATGTGATTCACCGTGACTTTGCAGCCCAGATGGTCCACCAATTAGATATTTAACACTTTAATCAACTCAATCAAATCATTTTATAAACTCTCGTTTTGAATGGAACATTAAGAGCCCCAGTGAAATTTTTTTAGACATGCAGCACGGTAACAAGCCATTTTGACCCATGAGTCCGTGCGGCCCTGTTTGCACCCCATTAACCTACGTCCGCGATACGTTTCAACAGGTGGGAGGAAACCTGGGAAAACCCACACGTAGAAACTCCTTACAGACAGCGCAGGTGTTGTGTCCCTTTTGTAATTGGGAGGACAAAGTAAAGCACTCGGGAGACGCGATTTACAGCTAATTTTCTAGTTGTAATTACGCCATGTTCACTGCTGTGTGTAACAATACACGAATGCGTCTGTGCATGTGCACCACTCGTGAGTGTGATGTGGCCATTACAGTATACATGCTCCTAGCAACAAAATAGTCACGGGTGTCATTTCTTCTAAAAAAAACAGTACAACTCCGATTATCCAAAATAATCGGGACCGAGCCTAAGTCGGATAAACATTTTTTTTGGAGAACTGCTCATTTTTGAAAAAACAGCGCAGTAGCAACATCAAATCTCTTGTAACAGTGTTTAAACAACAACAAATAACAAGGTACCGCTTTTTAAGCATTAAAATAATATTTAATTTTCACCAAAAAAATACTGGCCACTGCTGATCACCGACACCCCCCTCCCCCCCCCCCCCCCCCCCCATTGAGACCCTGCTCATCCCAGGAGCCCAAGGTTCGCTGCTGGCACCACTGGGAGCCCGAGGTCCCCAGAGAGTTCGGCTCAGAAAAACTTTTTGGATAAATGAGGATTTCTGATTTGTTTTGGATATCCTCGTGTTTCCGATATTTTAAAAAAGTTTTGATAATTGAGGATATTGGAGAATCCGATTTTGGATAATCAGCGTTGTACTGTAGTTAGTGCTTCTTTACCTCTTTAATTAAAATATGAATTAAATAATTTAACCATAAAAATTAAATGTCCTAATTCCACTTATTTTCGGTGAGATCACACTGGCTTCTCCACTTTGCGGTGCTGCTGCGCATGCAGGTGCAGGTGTTGCTTGCCGTGCTTCACCTGCTGTTTGCTGTGCTGACGCTGCGGTACTGGTGGTTGAGGTTTAGCCACACGTTGCTGCGCTAGTTGTTGATGTTGCAGAAGTTGCGGGTGTTTCTGGTGGTGTTGCGGCTCCCGGCTTTACCGGATCTGGTGTCTGGCGGATGTGGATCCTGTTCCCTCTGCCAAATTCTGTCTTGATGATGTAGGACCTTGGCGACTCAGCGTGGCTGACAACTTTTTCTGGGCTCCAGGTTTCTCATCACTGGCTCTTCACATGCTGCCCTCTGAAGAGATCCGGTAAGGATTGAGCAGGTCTCTTGTAGTAATGGCCTCCTGTACATCAGCCAGCTTTCCTCCTGATCATCTGGAGGATGGATTTTGCTTGGCAGGGTGTTTCATATTTCCTACCATTCAAAATCTCTGCTGGGGATTTCATGTCAACCCTCAAGGGTGTTGCCCGTGGTGACAGAAGAGCAAGGTAAGGGTCCTCCTTCGTCTCTCGACACTCGGTGAGTGTGCGTTTGACTGCACATGTCTCTCGATGAGCGCATGGGCCTTGGGGCAGTGTGATAATGTGATAGTGAACTCATATTCTGCAGCCAGCTCTCTGAATTCATGCAATGTGAATTGGGTCCCATGATCACATAGCACTGGCTCAGGTATCCCCTGTTTGGCAAAGAGTCCTCGTGCCACTGAAGTGATGGTCGATGCTCTTGATCACTCTCCTGAAGAACAGGAACTTAGAGTAGTAACAGGCCACAATCGGATACCACTCCTGGTTCTCAGTCAACAAGTCTGCTCCCACTGTGTGCCATGGCCGGGCCGGTATTTCAGTGGGAATCATCTCCTCCTTCTGTTCTAGCTTATCTGACATGCAGCCCACATCTTTTCTCTGACTTTGTAGATGCCTGTCCAGTACAATGCTGACTTCACTCTAAGTTTGCATTTCCTCATTCCCATGTGGCCTTGATGTATTTTCTGGAAAATCTGCGTTGTCTTGGGCATGATCAGTCGTGACCCTGCCAGCAGAACACTTTAGTCAGAGATGTCATCTCTGACAGACCAGTACTGATGTATTGCAGGCTGCACCTGTTGTCTCTTCTCTGGCCATCCCTGTACCAGCTGCAGCACATCGTCCTTGGTGGTTTTTCCCTGATCTGGCTTACTTTGCTGCTGGTCACACTGACAGGATGATGTACCTTGATCCCCATATCCTTTAGCTTGTACTTTTAATTTGGGGGAAGGCATGACAAGGTATCGGCCAGCACCATTTCCTTTCCTGGTTTGTACATCAAGGTGAAGTCGTAGCATTGGAGTCGGAGGAGTAGCCTCTTCAGACTAGCTGGAGCCTTGCTGAGGTTCTTTTTCTGGATGTGGTCCAGCAGGCAATGATCACTCTCCTTCATGATGCATTTGCCTGCATTGAGTTTGATGCTGGCCCCTCTTGCTTTCTCCATGCATTTGTGTAGTTGAAGATTGTGAGTTTTCTCATCGCTGCCATGGAACTAAATGTCGTCTACGACGCCAACAGATGACATCCCCTGAAGGTCTCATTGATCTTCTGTTGAAACATGTCCTGGGTCACTTTGAGGCCAAAAGGTAATCGCAGGAACTTGTACCGGCCAAATGGAGAATTGAAGGTTATGAGCAGTGTTGATTCGTCATCCAGCTTCACGCTCCAATATCCATTCTTAGCATCTAACTTGCTGAAGATTTTGGACCTTGCTAGTTCTGCTGTGAAGTCTTCCAGTGTCGATGTTGGGTGGTGACTCCTCTTGATGGCTTGATTTAAGTCTTTAGGGTCCAGGCATATCCTCAGGTGGCCATTTGGTTTTTCCTTTACCCCTAGTCAGTTGGCTCTATTATGTTTGCTATCACTGGCTTGTCCTCCATTTCCTTCAGTTCTTGTTCTCACTTTTTTTAAAGCTCTATCTGCACTTTCCTTGCAGCATGGATGACTGGTTTACAGTCTGGGTCTATGGTGAGTGAGACTTGGTCTCCAAAGCACCCGACTGTATCATCGAAGCATTCAGGGTACATGGTCATGAGGTCGGCCGTTTTTGTGATCAGGGGGTGGTGCTCAAGTGGGGTGTCACTGTTGATGCTCTTGGACATTTTCTTCTCATGGATCTCATGGTTTACAGAGATTAACAGTAACTCCTGACAGCTAATCAGACCTGGACTTGCTAGTCGGTCAGCGTCTGCCATGAAGAATGTACACGGGATGTTCTTTCCTTTATGCCAGCCTCTGATGTTGGTTTTTTTTCTAGCTGTTTGATCACAGGTCCACCACAGGCTGTGAGTGTGATGTTAGCAGCTTCTGGTACACCCTCCTTCAGGTGTCTGTTTGTTGTATTTTCAGGGAACATCTAGCGGTAGGGTCTGAGTGGAAAGATGTTACATTGCAATCCAGTGTCCAGCTTTACTTTCAGGTTGAATGTTGTAGGCCCTGTTTCTGATTATTCTTGGATTGTCGAGTTCTACTCATTTCTCTTTCAATTTTCACGCTTTGACATCTTGTGAGGGTGTATTGTTTCTGTGTCTAGCATCAGTGTGTCAGAGTCACTGTTGTCTCTTCCATCTATGTTATGTATCCTCTGCTTGTGTCCTTTCTTCACTGCATTTTTGCTTTTCTTCATACCGGACCTGCACATCTTTTCCCAGTGATTGGCCTTCCCACAGGTCCTGCATTTAGAACCATAGGTGGGGCATTTCTTGTGGTCATCTAGGGGGTGTAGTCTGCTGCAGCTCCTGGGGGATTGTGGCTATCTTGGTGTGTGCTTTTTACCATCAACCCTTCCACCTCTTTGTTGTGTGTTGGCCTGTACGGAGAGGGACTGCATTTGCCTCTTGGTGGCCTCGAAGGCCCTAGCTGTGTCTTCTGTGTCTGCCAGCTTTAAGCTGTCCTTCCCTACAAGACTCTTCTGTACGTCGGGATGGGTGCTTCCCCAGATCAGTTGGTCGACAAACCTTTCTCCAGCTTGCATTTTGTGGCCACATTCTTCAGTCTAATGAGGAAATTATCCACTGTCTCATCGGGCTCTTGCTTTGGACTCTGGGATCCATATTGTTTAATTCTGTGGTTAGATGAGGTTCCAGGTGAGAAGAGAATTTCTCAGATATATTCTCCAGATCATTCTCCGCCGTCTCAGCAAGCTCCCAGCTGTGGGATAGGTCTAGTCCTCGTTTCCCCCATCCACAGAAGGCTATAACTGATCTTTCCCTCCTTTGTGGCCCTTTTGAGGAAGCTTTTGGCCAAGTTGCACTTTTTGAAGATTTTTAACGATATTATCGGCTTCCCAGTCCATTACTGGGTGCAATGCTGCTGCCGTGGCGGCGGCTGTTTCTCTCCGACTTCGAGCAGATTTTTAGTGTTTGTAGCTGGCCACTGCTGCCACCGTGTCATGTCCCTTTGGTAAATGGGAGGACAAAGAAAAGCCCTCGGGTTACGCGATTTACAGCTTACTTTCTAGTTGTAATTACACCAGGTTCACTGCCATGCGTAACAATGCATAAATGCGTCTGTGCACGTTCACCACTCGTGAGTGTGATATGACCATTACAGTATTCATGCTCCGAGCAACAAAATAGTCACTGGTATCTTCAGTTCACAACAGTGGGATTTGAACCCTGGTCCTGATGGCTGGCGCTGTAAAGGCATTGCACTAATCACAACGCCAACCAGAGAATTTTGACTATCTCCTCCCTGAGCCCACTTAAAATGCCGTTTAGTGCTAGAACTGACTGCAGTGCTGTAGACCACCCAAAAACCACTTTGTGTTGGACCTTTGTTCTCAGAGTTATCTAATTTGTTTTGGATTTAATGTAACAAATATAATTGTGGCCAGAATATGCAGCAGATTATCTCCACTGCTTATGGACAAAACTGTTCCATGTGTCACAATTAAAGTCTTATTTTACATAAGGCACAACAGCAGATGGGCATTTGCTTCCTTGAATCTGAATTGGAAGTCCAACGACAGCTTTGTTTCATGTCCCTAAATGGGCTTCCAGAACAGAGGCCTGGGCTTTGAAGCCTTTAGGTTTCCATGAAAAGTTTGAATGCCATGCACAGACTCAGCAGGCCTCGCAGCATCCACAGGAAGTCCCTTGACGCCTGCACATGCCCTGCTGAGTTTCTCCAGCATGTTAGTGGACGGCCTTCGACACCAGCAGCTGCAGACTTGGGGTGAGTGTCCAGATTTCCAGCTGAAAAATGATTTTCAAACCTCGGTCTTTTATTACTTAGCTGTAATTTTAATCCTAAAGCCTTTTGATCTGTTATTCCCCCATCAGAGAAAGCCATTTTTTGGAACCCACGTTATCAAATCCTTTAATCTGATCACCTTAATTATAGCATTGCTTAATCATCTAAACTCGAGGGAATGCATGTCTGGCGTTTGCAATCCTTCCTCGCAAGTGAACTGTTTTCATCCCTCTTTTTTGAATATCTTTAATTTTTCCAAGACTCATAGAACATACATTGTATAAATAGTATTTGAAAATCACGGAGTCTCATTCGGTTGCCCAAATCTCACCCCCCCCCTCCCCACCTCCCAACTGTTAACATAAAAACAATTGTCCAAAAAAAGAAGGGGTGTTTAAACAGCCTTCATTAATTAGTCCATATGCTGAACTTCAGAAATTCAACACTATTAACCTAACTATATTATTTAAACCTTTTCGGGGAAGTTAATTATATCCTTAAGCCAGTATGATTCAAATAAGGTTGCATATTTTAACAAACCGTCATATTTCTTTCTAACCTTCTAAGTTATCTTTTCCGGGGGGGGGGTGGGGGGAGAGAGGCACAACTTTGCATTTCCATATTCCAGCGAGTAATAAGTGGGGGGAGTCAGATTCCATGCAACAGCGATACATCTCCTGGGAACCGCTGGTGCGATCCTCATGAACTGGATTTGATAGTTTTGTGCCAATAACCATAAGATGCTCGAATAAATACAGTTCTGGTTCCAATGGAAAATCCACTTCTACAATTTTTGACAAAATGTCTTCCAAGTCAAACCAAAAGGATGTTACTTTCACACACAGCCAGGCTGAATGAATAAATGTTCCAACCTATATACCACACCTGGAGTTTCAGATTTTAAGCCATGTAATTTTTGGTATAATTGGTGCATAAAATTGTACTGTACCAATCTAGATCTGACATTAATAAGTGACGTCATATTATTAGAACACAATTTTGACCAAAACTGTTCTTGAATCCTGTTCCCCAAGTCCTTCTCCCACCTTTCCCTCGATTTGTGCAAACCTGGAAATAGGAAATGCATCGTAGATAAAGATTTACCTGTGATCCCCTTTCAAAGAGGAGCCTCCAGGTCACTACACATTGGCAGGGTCATGGCTGGTTCCTAAACTACCTCTTAAAGAAAGATCTTAATTGAAGATAGCAGAAGAAAGTTCTATTTGACAAATCATATCTATTTTATAACTGCTCAAATGCCATAAATTGCCCTTGTTCATAACAATCCTCGATACACTTGATCCCTTTATGGTGCCAAGTGTCCAGGATTTTATTTCCTCATGTCATTGGTATTAACTCATTTTGATACAAGAGTTTTATTGAAGATAATCCCACTTTTAGACCTGTACATTTATTAATTTGTTGTCATATCTAAATTATGTGTTGTAGAATGGAGTTAGCTGTTTTTCCAGACAATAATTTAAACATTTTATTTGTAAATGAAACCTTCTGTGCTCTTCTCATCTGCCACGTGTAGACCAATTTGAGATCCATCAGGAATATCCCCTCCCTCAAAAAGAGATGCTTTAAATTTTGATTGGGCAACCAAATAATATTTTTTTAAAGAAATCAATTAATCATAGTCCTCCGATGAATAATCCCAAGTAAGTTGCTCCTTGGAGACTCTTGGCATCGAAGAATTCCATATAAATTCCCTGAAATGCTTGTTAAGTGCTTTAAATAAAAACTTGTTTGTTTAAGAATGGGCAAGGATTGAGAGAGAAATTGCAGTCTTGGCATCACTTTTATCTTAATAAAACTGATGCTGCCTATCAAAGTAAATAGGTAGGACTGTTTTCATCCTTAACTGGAATATTGTTGTCCAAGTCAGGAATTCCTGAAATACTGTAGGAATCTGGACTGCAATTTATTGAGGAAACTGGATGGGTCTTGCCTTTTGTCTGAGGCTCCTACTCCTGTCCATGACCCATAAACAACTGACTGTTCATCCATCATGTTTGGTAAACTGTTTAGAAACCCATTCTCCCACTCCCCCCTTACTACTGGTGAGTTTGGGGCAGAGAAACATGGGACAACTTTGTCAGTGTGGGAAGAAATACTGCTTAGTTATGCAGACCTGATGCAGAGTGTTGTGTTTTATTTTAAGTTAGACATAGGGACCTCAGAACCTTGTGTTTTATTTAAGGTTAGACATGAGGACCTCAGTACGTTGTGTTTTACTTAAGGTTAGATGTGGGGACCTCAGTACGTTGTGTTTTATTTAGGGTTAGATGTGGGGACCTCAGTACCTTGAATTTTATTTAAGGTTAGATGTGGGACCTCAGTACGTTGTGTTTTATTTAAGGTTAGATGTGGGACCTCGGTACGTTGTGTTTTATTTGAGGTTAGATGTGGGACCTCGGTACGTTGTGTTTTATTTAAGGTTAGATGTGGGACCTCGATATGTTGTGTTTTATTTAAGGTTAGATGTGGGGACCTCAGTACCTTGAATTTTATTTAAGGTTAGATCTGGGACCTCAGTACGTTGTGATTTACTTAAGGTTTGGTGATCAGTCCTTGAACTCTGGAATTTAATCCAACGCCTGCCTTTCCTCCCTCAAACCATTGCAACTTTGAAAAAGTATTTCACTGTTAAGTGTAGCACACAAACGTGTTGGAGAAACTCAGCAGCTCACATGGTATCCTCATTAAGTTACAAGTAATCAATGATTTGGACCTGAGCCCTTTGTCAAGGTGTGAGCAAAAAGCAGGCAGGCGAGGAAGGGGCTGGGAAGAAGGTGTGGTGGGTGGTCTACAGACCAAGAAGCAGGTCGTTATAGGTGGATATGGTTGGGAGTTAGAGAAAAGAGCTCTGTGTTTTGGTTAGGGAATAGCTCTGTGTGGAAAGGGAAGGGGCTGGGGAGCCGGAGGAAAGGAGACAGAGGAACAAGGAATGGGAGAGACTCGGGGCAGGGGTTTACAAGCTTTTGAACATCCTGAGGTTGTGAGAAATGCGTTGAGTCAAGCCAGAGATGCCAGTTTTATATATTTATCTTCTATGGAAGCTGCAAGACCTACTGAGTTCCTCCAGTACTTTTCTGTATTTACTACCATCACAGCGTCTGCAGACTTACTCGTTTCACCATCTAAATGGAAGTCTGTGCTGTGTCGATAAAGCCTTTGATCATCCGATTATCTCTGTGTGGAACTGTTACAGGCTGCTACTGAAAGCCAGTTATTGTTGCCTGTCAGCCTTGTAAACGCATTGCAGCTCTGAATTCCTGACCGTGGGACTGATGGGATTGCCCAGTTTTCATTTGCACTACTGTCTTCACCTGCTTGGTTTGGATTACAGTCACCTTCCTGCAATCTGATTGCCCATTATCTCTGACCATGGAGCGAGAGACAGATCGGGTTGCCCTGGGCTGCTGCAATGGGCTGACAAAGGGGTTGAGTTAACAGTATTTCCCATTGGGCTGAAGCATGAAATTTCAGACAGGCCATCACTATATTCCCCACCGTTCACTCTCCAAAGCCCATTCCACTCCTGTCCAAGGTAGGAACGTAATGCTGAGCTGTGGGAACCTTCACACGCTGAAGACAGCCACTTGCAAGTTAAGAAAAGCTCCCGAAATGCAAGGGATAGGTGAGAATATGCAGTCAGAGTCAAGTTTGTCATCTTATTTCACTGACCTGATGAAACTGTGTTCTACGGTCCTCAGTGCAAAACATGCAGACACACAAATAGACATAACACACATACAGACAAACAGTACATACGCAAAACAAGTATTTCATCTATACAAATAAATAAATATTGTTTAGCTAATCCGAGAGCCTTGGAGGGTTAGTGTGAGCAGTTCCTATGGTCGTTCAGCATCCTCATTGCCCACGGGAAGAAGCTGTTACTCAGCCTGGTGGTGCTGGCTCTAATACTCCTGTATCTCTTCCCCGACGGGAGCAGCTGAAAAATGCTGTGTGCGGGGTGGAAGGGGTCCTCAACAATTTTGCACACCCTCTTCAGTCAACGATTCCAGTAGATCACGGTGATGTGGGTGGGAGTGGTGGTGGAAGGAGACTCCAGTGATCCTCACTGCCAATCTTATGGTCCTGTGGATTGTCCTCCAATCCTGTAGGTTGACTTGATGGCGGTTGGTAGCCTTGCCCACTTCGGTCTTCTCAGGAAGTGCAGTTGCTGTTGCGCCTTCCTGACAGGTGAGGAGATGTTGTGCACAAAATCCATCCCAGGTTCCACCACCCCTTTGTGACTGGTGAGTAACAGTCACTCTGTTTATGTACTGTATGCCCTGGGAACCTCTTCCTCTCAATTTCAACCTGTGCCTTCTTGTTTTTGATGCACTTAATCTGTACAGGGTGATGGGAGGGAAAGTTTAGGGACAAGTCTTTTTTCAGAGTTGTGGGTGCCTGGAATGTGTTGCCAGGGGTGGTGGTGGAACAACAGGGGCATTTACAGGCTCTTGGACAAGCACATGGATACAAGAAAAATAGAGGGTTATTAGGGAGGGTTTAGTTTAAAAGAAAGTTGGTTTATTTGGGTCATCTAACGTCATGGGCTGAGGGCCTGTACTGCCCTGTATGTTCCATGGTCTGGGAGCATAAAGATTTTGACTGTACCCCCTCATAATCTTGCACTTCAGGTTAGATGTCAGTTTCCTTCATGCTGGGGAAAATGAGGCCAGCCTATTGAGCCGTTCCCAGAATTGAGGTCCTCCAAGCCAAGGCAGCGAGCTGGTGAATTCCCTCCGCATTCTTCCCTGCACCGTCGCATCCTTCCACAAACCTCCAGGAGCAGCCCTGTCAATGTTTCGTAAAGTTGCCACATTTCCAACACATTGGCTGTCTGTCACTTTCCACGGACGCTGCCTGATCCGTTGAGTTGCCCCAGCGCAGTGTGTGCTCCAGTTTCCCACATCTGCAGACCTCCTGTTTACATAACTTCCCAACCTTAATCTTGTCTGCCCACCTTCTGAAGGCCAGGCTGCTGTGTGCTGGCTTCAGCACTGTATCTACATATATTCCACTTCCAGGGAACTTTTGGGCAAACTCTAAGGCCCATGTTTATCAACGTTTCTTTGTGGCCTCCATTATATGTGCTAAACCTATTTGATTCTGAAACTGTATCACCTAAATTAAATTCCATCTGCCAGGACTCTGCCCAACTTTCCTCGTCGGCCGGAGAAGCTGAAAAAGCTTTCCTCATTATCCACCATGCCTTCCGTGTTCATGGGCTGCTTGGTTAGCACAGGGGCACGAGGGTGCAGCGCCAGTGACGGGTATGAATCCGGCCTTGTCTGTAAGGAGTTTTTACGTTCTCCCCATGACTGCGTGGGTACTCCCACCCTCCAAAAGTTCACATTCATTGGGTGTAATTGGGCGGCTCGGGTCTCAATGGCCAGAATTAGCTTCCTCTGTGATTTAAATTAAATTTCATTTAAATCTGCAAACTTCCCAGTCACAGCTCCAAGTTGTTGATGTATATTGCAAACAGCAGCAATCTCTCTGATACCCCACTGGTCACAGATTTCCAATCAGAAAATTGTCCCCCCACCACTCCCTCTGCCTCCCATTACCCAGCTGGTGGTTGACCCGGTTAGCCAGCTCATCTTGCTCCCACATGCTTTAACTTTCTGGACCAGCTTACCATCTGGGTCCTTGTCAAATGCTTTACTAAAGTCTACATAGACGAGGTTTGGTCATGTGGATTTAAGGTCACAAACAAGTCTGGGTGCTTCTACCGCAGACAAGCCCTCTACCCAACTCATGCCAGCCAAGTTGGCATTCTGGCTAATTCTATGTGTATCCATATTCATCTTAACCCATGTATCTGTCAAAAATACCTTTGAACGTTGAAATTGTACAGCTTCCTCTGGCAGATTTTTCCAGATCCAGACTACCCTGAGGGGCAGCCTGGTTGGCATAGCGGTTAGCACAATGCCTTTACAATGCCAGCGATAGAGACTGGGGTTCGAATCCCGCACTGCCTGTAAGGAGTGTGTATGTTGTCCAGTGTCTGAGTGGGTTTTCCCCAGGATGCTCCAATTTCTTCTCACTGTTTAAAACGTACTGGGGGTTGTAGGTTGATTGGGTGTAAATGGGCGACAAGGGCTCGTGGGCCGAAATGGCCTGTTGGCGTGCTGTATGATTAGAGCTTTATTCTTCAAAGTGCAGGCGGGTGAGGGGTGATCTCATCGAGGTGTCAAAATCAGTAGAGATGATCTCAGAGTCTTCTCCCCAGAGTAGGGGAATCAGCAACCAGTTGCACAGGTTTAAGGTGGGGCGGGGGGAGAGAGTTAACAGGAACCTGAGAGATAATGTTTTTAGGAGGGTTGTGGGTGTATGGAACGGGCTGGCCGAGGTTGTGATTAGACAATAAGACATTGAGTTTCCCCAACTATTAGATAATGAGCTGATCCATTTTCCCACTCAGCCCCACTGCCTGGCCTTGTCCCCATAACCTTTGATGCCCTGGCTAATCAAGAATCTATTATCTATGCCTTAAATACACCCAATGACCTGGCCTCCACAACCACCTGTGACAACAAATTCCACAGATTTACCACCCTCTGACCAAAGAAATTCCTCCACATCTCTGTTCTAAGTGGATGCCCTTCAATCCTGAAGTTGTGCCCTTTTGTCCTAGACTCTTCCGCCATGGTTGAGGAAGATGCTTTTGCAACGTTTAAGACACATTTGATAGGATGGGTTTGGCGGGATATGGGCCAATCGCAGGTGGGTGGGACAGTTTGGTTGGTATGGGCGGGGCCTGTTTCCACTCTGCCCTGGAGTCTGAAGCTACACACAATCTGCTGGAAGAGCTCAACAGGTTGAGCAGTGTCGGGGAGAAAACAACGGTCACTATTTCAGGCTGGAGCCCTTCGTCGGGGCCTGTCTTGATGAAGGGTTCTGGCCCAAAACATCCACTTTCTTCTCCCACAGAAGATGCTCTCCGTCCCCTGAGTTACTCCAGCAGATTGTGTGCAGGTGGATGAAGTGGCTGGATTTGCTAACAGCCCAATCATGGATGAAAAGCCCCATATTTACAAAAGAATTTGTCTGCCCCACATACCAGTGATATATTTCTGACATCTTTTTCCTGATGTACCAAGACTAGGACCTGCATTGGAGGCTGTATATGACCCTAGGATAGTCTTCTTAAGCCCATTAGCAAACTGTGCCCCAGTCCGAGCGCAGGGCAGTTAGCGCAAGGCTGTTACAGCTCCAGTGACCCAGGTTCAAATCCCGCACTATCTGAAAGGAGTTTGTCCATTCTCCCCGTGTCTGCATGGCTTTCCTGTGGGTGCACTGGTCTCCTCCCGCCGTTCAAAATGTTCCAGGGTTTGTAGGTCAATTGGGCGGCATGGACTCGTGAGCTGAGATGGCCCGTTACCATGCTCCTTACCTGCTGTTTGATAAACCTCATTTAACATCTCACTAACGCCATTAATCCTGCAACATTCCCTCAGCGTAGAATGTTTGCCCAAAATTTTGGAGCGTAAATTGAACCGTGACTTGACTTTGCCAAAGCCATCTGCTGTTCTTGGCCCTTATAAAGTTTGATTTGCCCGCAAACAGGAACGTGGCATTAGGTAAAGTGCGGAAGAGCTTCTGCACGGTGGCCCTCATGTGGGCCATGAAATACAGATTTACTGTACTTCCAAGAGTAAATTCAGTCGAATTCTGTACGTCTGGAAGGCTTGTCACTCCCAGCAGTGGGTGCACCTTTTATAAACCTGTAAGATCTTAGGTTCAAAAATAAACTGTACACAACCGGACTGCAATTTTTAGCTCTCAGTTTGTGGTATTACACTATTTTTTTAACCTTATTTATAATGATTGTGCAATCAAGCTCTTTAATTAATGTAAACCTGACTGGAGACATCTTTGATTTGAAGGCTTGGTTCCAGGAGCTGAACTCCAGCAGGAAATGAAAGTGAGTGAGTGTTCACCTTCCATTCACCTTCTGTGAAATCCTGCTGAAAAACAGACTAAGTGGGGGGGGGGTTAAACCTACCTTCAGCTCCGAAGTACCCCACAGTGGCAAGGCTCACAGTCGAAAGGTCATGCAGGGGGCAAGGGCCAAGGTACCCGGGGGAGGCGCAAGAAACAGCAGCTGCTGGAATCTGGAGCAAAGTAGCAAACTGAGTGGGTCCTGGCTGGCGACATTTTGGATTCAGGGCTGAGAAAGAGGGGGAGATGAGGCAGAAGCGGGGAGCAGGGGTCAGTAGATGAAAGGTGAGGATGCAGTACGAGGGGAAGGGGTCAGTAGGTGAGAGGTGGAGCAGGGAGAGGTGATAAGGCAGTACGAGGGGAAGGGGTCAGTAGGTGAGAGGTGGATAAAGAAGGGTTGGTTGAGATGAGAACAGGGGAAGGGGCATGTGGGTGGTGGTCAAGTGGGGAAGGAGAAAGGAACTGGGCAACAGGGTTGGGGGTTGGATCTACATGAGAGGAGCTGAGTGGATGAAGATGAGCAAGAGGGACTGAGAGGATGGGGGGGTTGCTGGACGAGAGGATTTGATGTTGCTGCTGTTGGGTTTGACAATTTCTCAGGAATACGAGTGTTGTTCAATTTTTAATCCCCTTTAACGAGCCCAGAGGACCCCAAAACCCAGCAGCAATAGATATTCACCAAGACAAATGGTAACTTGATCAAAAGTTACTTTTAATTATCTTTAAACATTAAAACAGGATCAAACTTTAACATTACTATTAACCTAACTTAACCCCCTTCTAATTGTTTGTGTACGTGTAAGTTCAGAAAAGTTCTTTTATTTACAGTCTAATCTCATTTCTCATTCCTCCAAGTTCACTGGTTGCAGGCAATTCTTATACTGTGCACAGAATTTAACATTTTTGAAGTTCACCAAGCTTTGGTGCTCAAAAGGTAAATGGTTACCGCTCTGGAAGGTTCTCATCGGATTTCAGAGAGAGATTTGTTGTTGCTGGACACAAACTGATTCCTTTTAATCAGCCACGTCAGTGTCTTGCTGAAGAAACTTGCCCCCTCAGGGTTTTCCAGATGATAACCTCTTTCTTTCAGGTCACAATAGAGTTCCTTTTTGTTTTTCGTATTTCAAGTGAAACAGACAGCCAGTCCTCTCCTCTTGCATTGACCACAAAGGCTCTGACCAGGCTGAACTAAGAACTCCCAACCCGTCTTCAAACTGGGGTTTTTCCTCAAGCTTGCCAACTTGTCCTGTTCCAGTCCCAGCTGCTACTGCTGAACTGTAGAACTGAATTTTCTCTCTCTTTCAGAAAGAACCACATGACACTCTTAGAACAGGCATCTGCATTCACACTGCAGCTCCTGACCCAATCTTCTGAGTCTGTTCATCTATTGCTTTCCAAAACAATAATCCATTACTCCATAGCATGTCCTTATAGCCATTCTTCAAAGTTTTTGCAAGGGCACTTTGAGCCTGGACTGTCTGGCTTGAACAGAGCTCTGGTACTTTAAATGAGCTCTGTTGTAGTGTTTGTACCTGTGTGTAACCTAACTTTAATAAAAACCTGCCACAATTTATCTCCTTTAAAACATATCTATATACAAATAAAATATAACATAATCTGTCACACTCCCCTAATGAAGAGCTTCCCTCTCCTCCTCCTCTCTCCCTTCCTTCCCCTCTCACATTCACTCCTCTCCTCTTTCCCCTTGCCTCACTCCTTCCCTCCCCCTCCTTTCCCTTTCCCTGCCCCTTTTCCCCTCCATCCCCTTCTCTCCCCTGCACTCCTCTCCTCCTTCCATCTATTTACCTCCCCTCTCTCCCTGCACTCTGCTCCTCCTTCCCTACCATCCCTCCCTTTGTTTCCCTATTATTACCCCTTCCTCCCTTTCCCCTTCCTCCCTCTCTCTACCCTCCCCCTCTCTCCTACCCCTCTTCCCTCCCCTCCCCCTCCCTCCCTCCCTCTTCTCCCCCTCCCCCTCCTCAACATCTTTCCCACCCACTCCTTGTTGGCATGGTAATCTATGAACATGAAGTACCCGGGGCTCCCTTGGAAGGAGAGCAGGAGTTTTCTTGAATCCAGACTAATGTTCATTTACGTTTTATAGGAGAGAATCAGCAAAAACCAGGCCCTTTGTTCCAACTTGTCCATTCCAACCCAGTTGTATGCCTAAGCTAGTGCCCTCTGAACCCCTCCCCTCCGTTTGGTGGTTCGTTAACTGTAGTGATTGCAACCTTATCTCCCACTTCCTTTGGGAGCTTGTTCATGTTCCTTACTCTCCTCAAAAAGGGATGGCTTGGCTTGGCTTGGTGACCACCCCATTGAGACCCAGTTAGCTGCATATTCCCCATGTTGCATGGACACTTTGCTTCACAAATCCAGGGGTGGCTTTTCCTTCTGCACCGCTGGCCTGAAGAGTTTGTGCTGGGGATCTCTCCTTGTAGCGCAGCCTGCGTTGAAAGTGCGTTTGCCCACAGCTAGACTCTGAGAGACTGACCTGGTCAAATGCTGGGCTGGGAAAACAGCTTTCACAGTGGCTGGAATTTGGGGGATGTAGGCAGAGCGCCTGGCAAGTTGGCAGCAAAAATCGATGTCAGCTGGAATTTCCAGTTTCTGGTCCAAAGGTCCTTGGGCGTAGAAAGGTTCGAGCCCAGTGTTGAGGCTATCACATGACAGTAAGATTTATATTTTAGTTTGGTAAACAGGGGCACTTTCCCCATCTGGTTAAACTCCAGATTAGACTGGTTGCACTTGCTTGCCTCATCTTCTTGAGCACATCAGGTAGCCCACCACACCTACAGGGCATCTCAGCAAAGATACCCCAGGGACAATCCAGGACCCATGCCCTTTACCATGAATTGCTCTTGTCTCACCAGGTTGGCCTGGTTAAAGTAAGTGAAGGGCCAGGCATTTAATGCCTTTGACTGATATTACTTTTGTCACATGCCTCAAGGCGCTTCTCAAGTGTGCTGTTGAGCGGAATTCACCGCAGGCACAGTGGTGGGATGTCTGGGCGAAAGTAGCAGTATCTTAGAGGGAAGAGAGGTAAAGAAACAGAGAGGTTGCTGAGCCTCAGCCACCAATGACATGGCTGCCAACGGATGGGAACGGGGATCCGCGATAGGACGCAGGATTAGAGGTGCAAGGGTGCAAGGGCGCGGGGTTGCAGGGTGCAGGAGCACAAGGGTGTTGGGCATGAGGGGTTGTAGGGGAGAAGGTTGAAAAGCGCAAGGGTGAAGGGCACGAGGGGTTGTATGGGCAAGTGGGTGAAGGGCATGAGGGGGTTGTATGGGTGCAAGGTTAGTAGGGGCAGGGGGTGTAGGGGCATGAGGGTGTAGGGTGGGGGGGTTGTAGGGTGCAGGGTTAATAGGGGCAGAGGGGTAGGGCATGGGGATGTAGGGGCAGGAGGGTGTAGGGTGCGGGGTTGTAGGGGCATGAGGGTGTAGGGCACGGGGTTGTAGAGGCAGGAGGGTGTAGGACATGAGGAGTTGTAGAGTGCAGAGTTAGTAGGGTTAGGGGGTGTAGGACAGGAGGATGCAGGGTTGTCGGGTATGAGAGTGTAGGGAGGAGAGTGTAGGGTGTGAGGGGTGTAGGGGCAGGAGGAAATGGGGCATGTGGGGTTTTGGGGCAAGATAGTGTAGGGAGGAGAGTAGGGCGTGAGGCATGCAGGGGCAGGAGGGGGTAGGGCAGGAGGGGTGTAGGGGCAGAAAGGGGTAGGCGTGAGTGGTGCTGGGGCAGGAAGGGGGTAGGATGTGAGGAGTGCAGGGGCAAGAGGGGGTAGGGTGTGAGGGTTGTAGGGGCAGGTGGGAGTAGGGTAGGAGGAGTGTAAGCTCAGAAGGGTTGTAATTGCAGGATGATGTAAGGAGGAGAGTGTAGGGGCAGGAAGGGTAGGCACGAAGGGAGTAGGGGCAGGAGGGGGTAGGTGTGAGGGGTGTAGGGGCAGGAGGGTTGTAATTGCAGGAGGGTGTAGGGAGGAGAGTGTAAGGTGTAGGGGCAGGAACGGTAGGCATGAGAGGAGTAGGGGCAGGAGGGTTGTAATTGCAGGTGGGTGTAGGGAGGAGAGTGCAAGGTGCAGGGGTGAAGGGGCAGGAAGGGTGGGCGTGAGGGGAGTAGGGGCAGGAGGGTTGTAATTGCAGGCGGGTGTAGGGAGGAGAGTGTAAGGTGCAGGGGTGTAGGGGCAGGAACGGTAGGCATGAGAGGAGTAGGGGCAGGAGGGTTGTAATTGCAGGTGGGTGTAGGGAGGAGAGTGTAAGGTGCAGGGGTGTAGGGGCAGGAAGGGTAGGCATGAGGGGAGTAGGGGCAGGAGGGGGTAGGTGTGAGGGGTGTAGGGGCAGGAGGGTTGTAATTGCAGGAGGGTGTAGGGAGGAGAGTGTAAGGTGTAGGGGCAGGAACGGTAGGCATGAGAGGAGTAGGGGCAGGAGGGTTGTAATTGCAGGTGGGTGTAGGGAGGAGAGTGCAAGATGCAGGGGTGAAGGGGCAGGAAGGGTGGGCGTGAGGGGAGTAGGGACAGGAGGGTTGTAATTGTAGGCGGGTGTAGGGAGGAGAGTGTAAGGTGCAGGGGTGAAGGGGCAGGATGGGTGGGCGTGAGGGGAGTAGGGGCAGGAGGGTTGTAATTGCAGGCAGGTGTAGGGAGGAGAGTGTAAGGTGCAGGGGTGTAGGGCGCAAAGATTGTCGGGCGCAAGGTTGTTGAGATAGAGGGTGTAGGCCTCAGGGTTGTTGGGCTATCGGGTGTAGGGCCAGAAGATGCTGTTGGTGGAGATCACAGAGGAAGTTATAAACAAGGAAGTGAGGAGACCACACTTTGGTCAGGGATTGAAAATGGGGCCTGTCTGACCCAGTGCAAGGTGTGACTGGAGTAGAGCACAGACACTTCCCTCACCCCCTGCTGCTTTCTCATCACAAGCAAGGGCTGGGTGGGCTTCCTCTGTCCCTTGGAGGAAATAGCAAAGCAACGTTAACATTGTCTCTCTAGGTGGCCCAAGGTACATTGCTGCCAGTGGAGTTCTTGAGTTTCATGTCCCAGCATGGGGAACCCAAGCTCAGGGCTTGAGGCTTTGGGTTGTACTTATTGTTAATTTCGGGTTACTTTAAAAATGCTTCCTGGGTGAGAAGCATCAGTTAATATCAAGTTTGTGGTGTACAGCTGAATCACACATTGACTTGACATATCAGTGGACAAATTGTGCAAGATGCCTGATAAAGCTATTCTGATCGAGCCACCCTGCTTGTAGAGGCACACAGGTACAGGAGCCCTGCTGCTTGCTAGAAAAGATCTTTTGGAAATAATTTTTAATTCTGAGATACAGCTTGGTGACAGGCCCTTCCGGCCCATCAGCCCATGTCGCCCAAATACACCCATGTGACCAATTAACTTTCTAACCCTGGATGTCTTTGCAACGTGAGAGGGAACTGGAGGAGACCCACGCGGTCATGGGAGAACCTACAGACAGCCGCAGATTCGAACCTGGGTCGTTTGTGCTGTGACGATGGCTCTGTTTAAACTGTGAAAGCAAGTTAAACAGAGCCAACCTTCCGATCTGGAAACCTACTGTCGATGTCTGTCACATTGCCTTTCCTTCTAAGTCTGTGCATTGCTTGATTGGAGATAGTTCACAAAACCTCTGCTGGGAACTGTGCCCCTGGAGTGAAAGGCATCTAGGGCAACTCTATCACAATCTCTTGTTCCTTGCCACATCCCGTCCGATGTTGCTGGGATATTTGCCCCCCTGCCACATCACTCACCACAGACAAGCTATCCTTCTCCCAGATTTAGAAGCTGCAACATCAATTCTGAAAACCACGTTTGCCCATTCTAATGTGGAGATACATCAATTAGAGAAAAAAACCCACCCTGCAGAGAAAGCCTTTGGGGGAGGGGGCTATTTTGCTCCAGGTTTTATTGTTAAACTGGAAAATGTAACTCTGTTGAAGGTCACCAGTCTCGGTGGTAGGATCTTTATCAAGTATCTGCACACCTACAGTGGTTAAAGTCCTGATCGTGTTTGATGGAGAGAGAGGGGACTTTACCCTGACATACTGTTCATGCCCTGGGTGTGTGTGATGGAGGGGGGAGAGAGAGGACTTTACCCTGACCCACCGTTCCTCCTTGGGTGTGTGTGATGGAGGAGAGAGAGGGGACTTCACCCTGCATCCCTGGGTGTGTGTAATGGAGGAGAGAGGGAACTTTACCCTGACCCACAGTCCATCCCTGGGTGTATGTGATGGAGGAAAGAGATGGGACTTTGCTCTGACCCACAGTCCATCCCTGGGTGTGTGTGATGGAGGAGAGAAGGGAGGCCTTTGCCCTGATCCACCGTCCATCCCTGGGTGTGTGTGACAAGCTGTTATTGCCTGAAATGGAAATCTCCCTCACACCTTCACCTTACCAATACTTAGAAATGACATGGAACCATCTGTATAAGCCCCTCCCCCTCAGTGTCACTGCACTTAGAGGCAAGCTGATTTGAGATAGCGTGAGAGTAACCTTTGTTCCTCATCAATGAGCAAAGTGTTCTCCAATGAAATATCTGTGCTGACTGCCTCGTGGGTGAGGTTGTTGTGAGATTTGTGGAATTTGAAGAATTCCAAGTGTGATTCTGGTTTGATCCATTCTCTACCAGGCAGTTGGTGAATGCAGAAACTAGAGGAGGAAAAGCTGCAAATGGTCAGGTTTGTCAGTGTCTGAAAGTAGAAAGCGCACAGCCGTGGTGTGGCAACTCTTCCCTGTACTGGGTGTGTTTGTTCAGACAGCGAAAGGAGACCTAGATACTGTATTCAAAAGGTGTTCTAGCCACACCAAAGTGGAAATTCTTGTCCGTCTCTCACCGCACTAAGGGCCTGAACAGAGGGTGTTTCTTTATCGTGTAACTCAGTCAGTGTGATGCTGTAGAGAGCTTTGCGCTGTATCTAACCTGTTTTCTTTATCTGTGACGTAGATGTCCCCGCCTTGGGTGAGTGTCATAGGATGGGGGAGGGAATGCAGTTTCACTCTGTGTTTAACGCAGGCTGCCTCTGCTCTGGACGTGTTGAGGCACTGAGCAATGCACTTTGCCATCCCTGCCCTGTGAGTGTGTGGTGGGATGGTGCAGAGGGACTGGGGATATCCCTTTTTAAAAAATTTTATTCCAACACGAACAACAAAACAGTTAAACCATGGGCCAGGATGTGTTCCGACCTCAGCGATGCCCTCCCATCCTGACCTCCTTCCAGGAGCTGTGGGCCTCGTCGAATCCCACTCCCTACCCTTTCCAGGGTCACCCAGGCGTGAGCGTAACCTTGGGTTGCGTGAGGGGCTATCCGTCGGCAGGATGGCCCCTCCCAGTGATCCAGTGCCTGGTCACCTCGACCCTCTCTGCACTGGCTGCCAACGAGCAGTAGCTTTGTGCTGGAATGTAACCAGGGAGGCAGCCTCTTCCAGCACCCAGAGGGTTGTCCAGTCTGCAGCATCTATACGCTGGTTATCCTGCCGTGAACATTGTTGCCGGGACTGTCTGGAGGGAGTGTTATAAGCCATGCTGTGCAGGCTGGGGATGAGATTATAATATTCCTAAAATCCAAGTGTTTCATCTGTGCACAAACCTGATTGTCAAACCAAACACCTTTTGTTCCGAAAAGGAAACTGCTTCTTAAGCTGCTTTCAGGTGGCCACAATACCCAACTGTAAAGCCGCCTATGTACTCCTATGCAGCTGTCGGGTGGCCACCTGAAACTGGAGGACTCGGCCAGGAGGAGCACTTACCTAACCCTATAGTTAAATTCTTGACTGAATGTTTACTTGCTGAGTGAGCGTACGGATAGTCGCAACTTCCCCAGATGACAATGTTTTCTGGAATGTGGCAAAGTTAGAGTTGTGGATTGTGGAATTGGGCAGATGTTTGCCTGTTGTACTTAGTTACGCTGAGTTTTTGTGGCGGATTGTTCTCTCGGGTGAATAAATCAGGAGAGGGCTGTCTGTGAAAAGGGAAATTGGGCCCTGCTCCTGTGTGCTCTCTGTACATTTCATTAATGATTAACATTCAGCGTGCAGGTGAAACTCCGGGACCGCAGATGTGTGGGAAGTGGACAGTGCACAAGGTGCTGGAGGACAGGGCAGCATTCATGGAGAGGACATTTTGGGCCCGAGGCCTTCATCGGGGATGCACCCAAACAAGGTAAGGCGAGGGGGGGAGGAAGGAAGAGAAGAAGCACAGGCTAACAGGTGGTTACTGAATGCGGTGTGAGGGGGAGGAGCTGGGGTGTGAGTCCTCTTCCCCCTCACCCCAGCATTCACCAATCACCTGTAAGCATGCGCTTTCACCCCCCCCTCCTCCCCACCGGTTGTTTGCCTGGTCGTTGGGATCCACGATGAAAGGCTCAGTATGTCAACTGCCTTATGGTCTCCACGGATGTTGCCTTCCTTTCTGAGTTCTTCCAGCATTGAGTGCCTTGTTCTGCTTGTACAGCTACAATTTGGAGATGGATAGTTTTAATGCGGACAAGTTTGAGATGTTGCACTTTGTGTGATCAAGCCAAGGTAGGACATACCTGGTAAATGGTAGGGCACTGAGGTGTGCGGTAGAACAGAGGAATGTGGGAATATAGGTACAAAATTCCCTGAAAATAGCATCACAGCTCAATAGGGTTGTAGAGAGAGCTTTTGGCACATTGGCCTCATAAATCAAAGTATTGAGTATAGGAGTTGGGATGTTATAGTAAAGTTGTGCAAGATCACCTAACTACAGGAAAGATATCAATAAGATAGAAAGAGGGCAGAGAAGATTTACTGGGATGTTGCCAGGTCTTGAGGGACTGAGTTACAAGGAAAGGTTAAATAGGTTAGGACTTTATTCCCTGTAGTGTAGGGAGAATGAGGGGAGATTTGAGAGAAGTATGCAAAATTCTGAGGGGTATAACAGAGTAAATAAAAGCAGGTTTTTTTCCACTGAGGGTGGGTGAGGCAAGAACTGGAGGACTTGGGTTAAGGGCTGAACTTCTTCACACAGAGAGAGTGGTGTGAGTGTGGAGACACAAGAAGATTGGACGGGTACATGGACGCGTGGTGTGTGGTGGGATATGGTCCGCGTGCAGGTCTGTGGGTCTGGGCAGAATGATCCTTCAGCACAGACTAAATGGGTTGAATGGCCTTTTTCTGTGTTGTACCCAGGTGTGAAACACGAAAGTCTGCAGACAGTGTGACTCAAGTAAAAAGACATTGCAGAGGAAACTCAGCTGGTCAAACAGTCTGGCAAAGATAAAGATAGAATAGAATGATGGGGAGCAGGGGGAGGAGCACAGGCAGGAGATAACAGGTGAATGAGGGAGGGAGGGAGACCACACCAGCAAACAGGGGGAGGGAGACAGATCTGTGAATGGAGAGGAATAGGGGTGGGGGAGTGGAAGAGCTAAAGGAAAGAAGACTAAGGGAAGGGGAAGGGAGAATGGAGGGGAGGCCAAAAGAAACCAGAGAAGTCGATGCCGTCCGGTTGGAAAGTGCCCAGATGGAAAATCAGATGTTGCTCTTCCATTTTATGGTGGCCTTCGTTTGGCCGTGCACGAGGCTCGGAGACATGTCAGTGCAGGAGTGGGGCACAGAACTGAAATGGTTGGCCACTGGGAGATCCCTGCCATTGATGCAGGCAGAGTGAAGGTGCTCAGGGAAATGATCTCCCAGTCTGGGTCCAGTCTCTCCAATGTAGAGGAGACCACAACAGGAGCACCGGATGCAATCGATCACTCCCGCAGATTTATTGGTGACATGGAAGGATTGTTTGGGGCCCTGCATGGCGGTGAGGACGAATGAAGGCAGGCTCCGTCTATTTCGCCACCTTATCTATTTGTGCACTAATATTTATTTATCTCTACCTTTATTATCTGTTTTACTGTCACATGATACATTGTGGTAGTTTAACATCAATGTTGATGTATCTTATGAGGTCACGTGATGGAGTAGTGGCCGGTCATGGAACTCCAGCCCTCTCCGGAAAAGTATAAAAAAAATACACAAAACACATGTTGATGTATCTTCTATCCCCGAGTGGCTGTGGCAAATAAGAACTTTGGGGGGACTGTACATTGCATGCGTTAATCCCAAACGCAGCCCGGTTGGCTTAGCAGTTGGCACGATGCCTTTACAGCGCCAGCGATCGGGACTGGGGGTCGAATCCTGTACCATCTGCAAGGAGTTTGTATGTTCTCCCTGTGTCCGCTTGGGCTTTCCCTGGGGGCTCCTGTTTCCTCCCACCATTCAAAACGTACCAGGGGTTGTAGGTCAATGGGATATAAATTGGGCGGCACGGGCTCGTGGGCTGAAATGTCCTGTAACCGTGCTGTGTGTCTCAGTTTAAAATAATTAAAAATTAAAATAAACTCTCATCTCATATCTTCCTGGTTCACCAAGGTTTCTCTCAATGGCTCAACCTTTCATTGTATTTAGCTGAGTTTTATTAGGTCTCCTTATGTGTATCATCAGGATGAAGTTGCACCTGCCCATGTTCTGCCAATCTGATTGGTATCGCCCTGTAGCCTACGGCCATCCTCCTCGCCTTCATCGTCACCACTGATGTTTGTGTCATCTGCAAGCTTCACAGATCACACCTCCTCCATTCAATGCAAGCCATGGACCACAGCACCAATTACTGTGATGCTAAGCTGATCACATCTTCTGTTTCATTGCCAAACTAGGATTGGACCTGGTTTGCCAACTCACCGTAGGCCCTATGATTCTTTTCTGTCCGATGAAATAAGGTGTTGGGTGCGGCAAACTTTGCCATTTTGGTCTCTTCCAAGTGAGAGACCTCATTGGAATTGGATTTACCAACTCCCTACTTCTGCCCTTTCCAACGTGGAATCGAAGACAACCAGAAGGATCAGTTTGTGTCTGACCCTCAGAATCACAGTGGGTGCAAGCTGCCCACAACTTCGGGGGACTGCTTTTGGAGAGAAAGTTCATTGTCAAGTCCCATTGACTTTCCTCATCTTAGAGATAGTTGTTTCTTAAGGGAAGACTTTATCCCTTACAAATTGGGGCTGGGAGTGGACCACACCCCTCCACTGGCAGCTCAATCCACACTCCCACCTCCCAACCTGCTGCCCCTCCCCTCCCCAGCAACTGTCACAGCATTTATGAACTGTTTGAAAACGTTGAAATTCTGAGGCCCAGCCAGCCTCTGGGCCAAGTTCTGGGGAGTGGGGTTAGTATAATAAACGGTGACCCAGTGTGCAGCCTGGACTTCAGGGTCAGGATCAGATTTATTCTTGTAAACATACAATTTGTTGCTTTCAGTAGCAGTATTACAGATGCAAAATTGTGAAAAATTACATTTTGTGAATAGATCAGATTTATTAAATGAAAATTTGTGCAAAAGTGAGGTTGTCTGTGGGTCACTGTCCATTCAGAAATCTAACAGCGGAGGGAAGAATCTGTTTCTAAAGCATTGGGTGTTTGCCTTTGGGCTCCTGTACCTCCTTCCTGATGGTAGCAGAGTGAATGAGGGGGGGTGGGGCTTGATGATAGAGACTGTTGTTTTGAGGCCTCTATATAGATGTCCTTAATGGAGTGAAGACTGGTTCCCATGATGGTACTGGCTGAGTTCACAACCCCCGTAGCCTTTTCCTGTCCTGTGCATTGTCACCTCCACACCAGACAGTGATCCAGCCAGTCCGAATACTGTCCTGTAGAAATTTGCAAGTCTTTGGTGACGAACCAAATCTCCTCAAACTCCTCACCAAGTATAGTCACTGGCAAGCCTGGTTGCCTCGACATAATGACCAATCTTCGGAGGTGGCCCAGGAATTTGTTCTTTACCCTTTCCACTGCTGACTCCTCGATGAGGACTGGTTTGTGTTCCGGTTTCTGTACTACAATCCATACCTTAGTTTTGCCTACCTTGAGTGCAAGGACGTTGTGACACCACTCAACTAGCTGATTCATCTCGCTCCTTTACGCATCCTCGTTGCCGTCTATGATTCTGCCGACAACCATAGGGTCATCGGCAGATTTATCGATGGCATTTAAATTATGCCTGGTCGTGCGATCATGGGTATAGAGAGTAGGGTGTGCACCCATCCTTGAGGTGGGCCTGTGTTGATTGTCAGTGAGGAGATGTTGTTACCGATTCACACTGACTGTGGAAGTCAAGGATTCAGTTGCAGAGGCCCAGGTTTTGCATCTTGCTGACCAGTACTGAGGGGACGATGGTGTTGTAGGCGAAGCTGCAGTCGATTAAAAAGCAGCCTGTTGTAGGTATTAATGTCATCCAGGGATGAGCAGGGGAGCCAGTGAGATTGCATCTGTTGTGGAACGATTGGGGCAACAGGCAAATTGCAGTGGGTCCAGGTCTTTGCTTAGATAAGAGTTCATTCGGGACATGATCAACCTCCCTAAATATTTCATCGCAGTAGATGTGAATGTGACTGGGCGTGCTGATTGGGCTGTGTCCATCACATGTGACTCCCTGGGCTCTTTGTTCCTGAGGGAAGCTCACATCCAACATCGTGTTATTCCGAAAGCTTCTTTAAACAAGGTCATGAGGTATATGTACTTAACACACTTGTATTGATTATATTTGGGCTAATTTTCCCCTGGTCTGTATGTGTAATCAGCTGCTTCGTCCAATGACCTTGCCTTTTGCCCTTTTGTTCTCATGTTCCCAGGGGTTTGCCACAACATACTCACAACTTTCCTCTGCTCACTGCAGTGACCATTCTGCCCCCTCCCCTCCCCAGCCTACTGCCCCTCCACAGCCTGCTGCCCCTCCCCGATGGTGGCTGGTAGCTCGTCCATGTTGTTAAGTATCAGGCTCATTCTCCATTAGCAGGATCGTTGCCTTTCATTTGCTTTTGGCCTCGTTCCAAGTGTTTCCATCCTTGGTCTCTTTTGCCAGTCAGATTATTTGCATCTGTTCAGTGGGTGAATTCGGGGCTATTACCCAAGATATCCAGTACAACCAATGTGTGACTGAATGCTGTTGAATACAGCTTTGTCCCTTGCCAGGTATCATGCTTGTGTTTCCATTAGCTGCCTTTACTGCTTTGTGTGCCTCAGACAGTGTATGTAATCGTGGTCCCATGGACTGAGCCTCCCAACACGGTCCCCTGTTCCCTCGCTCCCTTCTATCTCGAGCCTGTCCCTCAGACGCTGCGTGTAATTGTAGTCTCTCAGACTGAGCCTCCCAACACGGTCCCCTGTTCCCTCACTCCCTTTTACCTCGATCCTGTCCCTCGGACGCTGCGTGTAATCGTTGTCCCACGGACTGAGCCTCCCAACATGGTCCCCTGTTCCCTCGCTCCCTTCTACTTCGAGCCTGTCCCTCAGACATTGTGTAATCGTGGTCCCACGGCCTGAGCCTCCCAACACGGTTCCCTCATTGTTTTCGTTGACCTCACTTTGGTCTGTGTGATCTTTTGCTCTCCTATCAATGCCAGCCATGTGGATGTATATTCAGCAAGTTTCCAGCTCCAGTGAAGCCCATTACATGGGACCTCCATTCAGAGCTTTCACTTGCAGACAGTAATAAACATTTGATTGTAAATGATCTAACATGTTCTGGGCAAAAGGAAGTAAAGGAGATTTTACCCACAGCACCTGAATCGAGGTGTGAACGTAGCTGGGGCAGGAGAAGCCCCTCCTTTCAGTATTGGTGGGTGACACAGGAGGTACAACTGCTACCCCTAGCACCAGGAACAGGTCCGCTGTTAGGTGCTGTTTGTGTGGAGTTTCCGCATTCTCCCTATGACTGTGCGGAATTCCTCTGGGAGCTCCGACATCCCAAAGATGCGTGGGTCTGTAAGTTAATGGCCCACTGTAAATTGCCCTGGTGTGTAGGTGAGTGGTGGGATTTGTGGGGGGGGGGGTAGTTGAGAGAATGTGGGGGTGGATGAGATGGATAAACGATTGGTACCATTTGCTGGTTCAGTGGGGCCCATGGTTCTGATTTCCCGCTGCTTTTCTCTGTGAGTCGAGGTCAGGGCTGATCTGCCCATTGTCATCTCTTGACCCAGTCCCCCCCATAACCCTCAATTCTCTGATCGCTCCAAACTTTACCTGGGTTCTCTTCCAAGACCCACCCTGGTCTGGACTCCACAACCCTGAGGGGTAGAGAACTCCAGAGGTTTACCTCCCCAAGAGAAGATGCTTCTGGTGCACCTGAACAATTCTTTTCTTCCCACAGAGGCCTGCTGGTCCTGCTAAACTCCTTCAGGACTTGCTCCCGATTCCAGCTTCTGCAGGATTACAATTTTACTGCTGTGGGATTGGCTGAGGAAAGACGTGAATGTGGCAGTCTCTTGGAAGATAATAGTAGAAGGAATTGGCCTGTATAAATGTAGGGCTTTACATGCAGAGATCCCTCCATGCTGCTATAAAAAAGACCTGTCATTAAGCTGGCTTTGCTTCTTTACACTGAATGAAACAACGCCAGCATAATGCTGGGCCAGTGTGTCATTTTACACAACAAACCGGCATTCTGGGACCCAAAGAGGTGGGACGCGTAAAACAACAGCATCAGTGTTTAGTGTTTGACAGGATATAAGACCCACTTTGTTCCCAAACAATGGCTCAAAAATATCCCTCGGGTCTTACATGCGAAATTGAAATTAGGGTGATGATGGTAAGGAACACCAACTAGCATCACCGCGGTGGGATCAGTGTGGGGGGCTGGTGACAGGATGTCGGGGGGAGTGGAGCAGTGGGATCAGTGTGGGGGGCTGGTGACGGGATGTCGGGGGGAGTGGAGCGGTGGGATCAGTGTGGGGGGCTGGTGACGGGATGTCGGGGTGAGTAGAGCGGTGGGATCAGTGTGGGGGGCTGGTGACGGGATGTCAGGGGGAGTGGAGCGGTGGGGTCAGTGTGGGGGGCTGGTGACGGGATGTCGGGGGGAGTGGAGCGGTGGGATCTGTGTAGGGGGCTGGTGACGGGATGTCGGGGGGAGTGGAGCGGTGGGATCAGTGTGGGGGGCTGGTGACGGGATGTCGGGGGTAGTGGAGTGGTGGGATCAATGTGGGGGGGCTGGTGACAGAGTCTTGAAACTCACAGCGACCCACTGTCGGTCCCCACACTGGTCATTGTTGAGAAAGTGTCAGATTGAAGGGAGACAAGTCTTGACAGAAGGGTTTGCAAACAAACGTAACTTTTATTAACAAATAATAGAAGAGTGTGGGGAGAAAATTGCACACAATTTGTAAAGAGCGTCGGAAAATTGTAATGGGAAACAAACGGTGGGGGGGGGGAGAATGTTGAACACTACTCAGCCATTACAATATTTCATTGTGTAGTTAATATTTTGCACCCCAATTTTTGACAATCTTCCAGTTGCAAGTTTCCTGGAATCCAATGAACACACTTTGGGAAACAAATAGCAAATAGAAATCAACAGTGGATACCAGAAAACAGGCCTGCATCAACTTTTCACTTTTTAATGCAAATTAATTGGATGGTGGAATCCACATGAAAGATTCAAATAATACATTATCATACTATCAGCAAGGAGAAATGAGAATGGGTTCTAAAATCTAAACCAGTAATTTGACCAAAAGTAGCTTAAATGTTGGAAGTGATACAATTTTCTACTTTATAAAATTCACGGAATATGGGACTAGTGCAGGAAATTGGCACCAAGGTGCTGGCAACCACAGCTGCATTGAATGGTGAAGCTGGCAAAAAGGGTAAACGGCTGAGTTGGGTTTTATTGAGAATGTCTTACAGTGAGTTTGCAAAATCATGTTCCCACTAAGAGATAAAGAAGTGGGGATTCCTATATATTTCATATACCAGTAGTTCGCAACCTTTTTCTTTCCACTTGCATCCCACTTTAAGTAATCCCTATGCCATCGGTTCTCTGTGATTAATAAGGGATTGCTTAAGGTGGGATGCGAGTGGGAAGGGGAGGTTGAGAATCACTGCTCTAGACCCAATTGTTACTGAAATATTTTGCTTGAGAAAAATTTGGAGTTCTGAAACCGTGCACATAACAAGTCAATTAGGTATGATTAAAAGAGTGGTTTTCAAACTTTTTCTTCCCACCCACATCCCACCTTAAGCAACCCTTTACTAATCACAGAGCACTGATGGCACAGGGAATATTAAAGTGGTATGTGAGTGGAAAGAAAACTGTTGAGAACCACTGATCTATAACAATTTGATCTGCAGCAATTCTACGGCTCAGCTTCTGGTTAGTGCACACCTTACCCGTGACCTTCCATGCGACATCTGCAATAGCAACTGACATGGAGCGGTGTCTGGGGCTCAGACCATGAGGTGGGTGGGTGGGGGGGGGTGGGGGTTGGGTCTTATATGTCATCAAAAACGGTGCACACATATCCTTTCCCAACTTGGTCCTGGAATGGCAGATGGCCCTTTTTACACAGACGTCAATTCGGTGCTGTGACTACCTCTGCTGCCAGCGTAAAGGTAGGTCTGCAATTATCCTCTCTCTCTTTCTCCCCCCCCCCCCCCCCCCAGTTCCGTGTTCGTACCCTTTACACAGAAGGCTAGAGTCATAAAGGCACACAACATTCCCTCATTGAAGTGTCTGTGTACAAGGGGGCTTGCCAGTTTACCAACTCTGGATGAGTTCCTGGGGCTCCATGCCTCCAGCTGCCCCAGTCCTTCTCACGTTCCTGTCACTGATTCCCTAAAGGCATGTTACCCTTTCAAATGGGAACAAAGCAAATGGAATTTCCTTTGCCTGATTTGGTAAGATGGCTGTCAATCAAATAACTTTTCCTAAATCTGCAAAATGTCATCAAACAAAATCAACAATCATCGGTAAAATTACTGGAGGAACGTGTAGTGTCCGTAGGAAGCAAAGATATATCACCAACGTTTGGGCCTGAGCCCTTCTTCAAGGTATTTTATGAGTGCCTACAAAGATTTTTACCCTCAGCGGTGCCCAGAAAATGAGTCTTTAACCTTTTTTAAAATTTTTTAAATTTTTCACACTATGAACCATATTAACCAAAATACACACAAACATTTCCCTCTTGAATATACACAGTGTCATTTTCTCCCCTTTTCCGCCCCTCCCCTTCCCTCCCTCCTTCCCACCCCCTCCCTACCAACTAAACATTCAACATATACAATACAATAAACCCATTAAACAATGTCATCACACAATGAAAATAAACAAGAAAATTGTGTCATCTACTTTTACATACTGGATCAGTTCATTTTGTCTTCTTCTCATTCTATCATTTTAGGGGGTGGAGGTCCGTGGTAGGCCCTCTCTGTTGTGTTCCATGTACGGTTCCCAAATTTGTTCGAATACTGTGACTTTATTTTTTTAATTATATGTTATCTTTTCCAATGGAATACATTTATTCATTTCTATGTACCATTGCTGTACTCTCCAGCTCTCTTCTGATTTCCAGGTTGACATTATACACTTTTTTTGCTACAGCTAAGGCTAACATAATAAATCTTTTTTGTGCTTCATCCAATTTGAGGCCTAGTTCTTTACTTATATTACTTAAAAGAAAGATCTCTGGATTTTTTGTTATGTTGCTTTTCGTGATTTTATTTAATGAGTCTTTAACCTTGAGGAGGACAGGGAAGCAGCTGGCAGTCTGGGGTTTGGGCGATCTCAGCAGAGCTAAAAATGATTGGCAGTGTCCGGATGCCCATCAATGACAAGGGTGTCGCTTGTCAGCCTGTACAGTGTGGGATGGAGGGAGTTGAATGCCCAGCAGTACCTAAGATTACACGGCAGACTGCAGCTCTTTGTCTCCTACAAGCCTGTGTACAGTGCTCAGTGTAAGCCTGTATAAGCGATACCGAGTCGCACAATTATCTGCATCGGGGCCTGCTGAGTTAATTAAATTGGAGGGAGTCAACCATGAATAATTCAGAGAGTATCTGAGCTCTGCCCAGTTCTTGGGTGTCCAATCAGTGAGAAGATACGAGGGTCAGTGACTAAACACTTTTCAAGGAGTACCTTAAAGGAGGTAACTGGAGAGGTTTAGAGAGAGACTTGCAGAGTTGAAGGAGCAGCCAGTTGAGGTGAGGGAGGGAAGGATACACAAGGCGTTCTCTCAATTAAGTTTGTTGCCTGTGCTCTAGATAATGCAGTGGAGTTGATTCTCACATTTATGCCCAGCAGTTCTATTTGTGACCAAAGTGTTTTCACGACCAAACCAAATGTACGTGAGTGCAGGGCTGAGTGTGCCACACTACCATCTATCCTCATCTCACCGGCCCCCTCCGCTTCCTGATCAGAGATGATGAAACTGAGGTGATATTGAATGGGATCAGGTGGAGCTGTTAAACCTTCCTTTTTTACATCAGGGAGCCGTTTTCAACAGGACCCCCAAGTCAACCCTAATCCCAGGCAAGAATTTGGAGGGTACTTAATGTTTCGGGTGTCCAATCAGACAAACAACATTTATATAGTGTTTTATCATGGTAACATATTCCAAGGCACCATTCGATCAAAAATCAAACTGAGCCAGACCATTTGTTGAGAAATTTTTAATTTAGACATACATCACGGTAACAGGCCGTTTTGATTTACGAGTCCGAGCTGCCCAATTTGCAGCCAATTGACCTACTACCCCTAGTACGTTTTGATCAGTGGGAGGAAACTGGAGCCTCTGGCGAATACATGCGGAGTGAACGTACAAACTCCTTACAGACAGCACAGGATTCGAACCCCAGTCCTGATCACTGTGATGTCACTAGGGTTGCTGTTACCCAGTGCAGTAACTCATTGTGTCATCACACCCCCCCCACCGTACCCATGGACTGAGGAACTGAGTGGAAGCCTTTTTAAATTTTTCTTCTTCTTTTCCTTTAATTACTTCATTCTAAAAATGTTATTAATCTAGGTTCACAAACACTAATTACCACAATATTGTAGCTAAAACACCAGAAAATTTGACAAAAGCAGCGACTATATAAACACCAGTGGCCCCGAAAACAGCAGTATGTGGTTCTAGCGTGTGCAGACGAAACCATGATTCAAGGCATCATTATAATTAGGTAATAATGACAGCTCTGACCGGAACGCATTAGAAGGTTCAAAAAGTAAATTAGCATCGAGTTTTAGCCTTGTAGGTGTATTGATACATGTAACTTGGATATTTTTATTAAAAATAATACTTTTGTACTGAAACACTGCACAAAAATTTCATACACAGTCATATTGGTGACCCCTCTGATGGTGTCACTCGGTGCGGTCCACAACCCCCTGCACCTCTCTATTAACACCAGTGTCTGATCACTGACACTCTAAAGGCATTGCACTAAACACTACGGGAATCTTGCCACACCTTGGCAGTGACAAAGTGCAGAAAGTGGAGAGGATGGGCCAATTGAGATGAATCCTTCAAATGGGGTGCAATTTACCAGTGTGTTGGAATTGACATGTTTGCGGAGATTGACAGCGATTTGTGGGGGTTGACATGGTTTGCCCACGTTTGTGGGGATTGTTAGTGGTTTGTCCACGTTTGCGGGGGATTGACACGGTTTGTCCACGTTTTGGGGGGATGGACATGGTTTGTCTAAGTTTGCTGGGAATGACGCAATTTGTCTGCGTTTGCTGAGATTGACATGGTTGGCCCACGTTCACTGGGATTGACATGGTTGGTCCACGTTCATTGGGATTGACACAGTTGGTCCACGTTTGCAGGGATTGACACGGTTGGTCCATGTTCGCTGGGATTAACATGGTTGGTCTGCATTCATTGGGATTGACATGGTTTGTCCACGTTTTCTGGGATTGACATGGTTTGTCCACGTTCGCTGGGATTAAAAGTGATTTGTCCACGTTTGCAGAGATTGGCACGGTTTGGGGGCATGCCACATGATGACGTGGGACTAGACCTGGAATCCCTTCTCTCTCCATAAAAGTTTCAAAAAAGAGTTAAAAAGGCTGCAGTGATTGAAAGAAAATAGAACAAAAAGCTGTTGGAAGGCCTACAGAACAACTCAGAATGGCACCTGAGAAGGGTAAAACAATTTTTGAACAAGAAAAAGAAGCTGATAAAGAAGAGAGGCCGACCTTGAAGAAGGGTCCTGGAGCTCTCCGGAGGGTAGGAGCCCGTGGTGATAGGCCTGGAGCTGGGGAGACCTTGGACTTCGCTGTACAAGGTCTCCCCTGACAATGGCCTACTGTCATGGGAGAAGAAGTGACTCTGAGACTGTGCAAGGAGTCGAACATGCGCAGAGCACAAAAAACATGGAACAATTTTAGTAAAAGCTCAAGAAGTCTCCAGCTCCAGTGACCAAGAAGAGGAGCAGGAAGAAGAAGAAATGTACATAGAATAAATGGTTTTGAGAAAATAAAAGACATATATCTACAACAGAAATGAAGAAATATATGGATACTTTTCAGCAATCTTTGGTGCAATTGACAATGAAATGTAAAAAATGTAATGAAAGTATAATTGAAAATAAGGGTTATACAAAAAAGGTGGAAAAATATTGTCGCAAATGGATAAAAAAATTGAAGTTGTGGAAGAAAAAATTAAAGGGAATGAATTTGAAATTCAAAATGTTAAAGAACAAATGAAGAAAGTTCAAGCTGAAGTGGCTGCAACAAAAGATCAACTAACTAAAAAAATTGATATGTTAGAAAATTTCAGTAGAAGAAATAATATAAAAATTGTCGGGCCTAAAGAAGGCAACGAAGGACAAGACATGAAGAGGATTTTGCAATGTTGGATTCCGAAATCTTTGGGAGTAACCAAATTTCAAGGAGACATTGAGATTGGGGGGCGTGGCAAGATGGTGTAGAGTTTAGACGAGTAATCTCGACCTCTCTGGCCAGACTTTTAAGTACCCGTTTTTTAACTCTGTTTTCAAGTTTAAACTTTTTAAATTTTAGTTTAAAGTATCAAGGAATTATTATGCCCACTAATGGTAAAAAGATTAAACCTCAAGAGCAGAAGAAGTTACATTTTTGAAGTGCTGAAGATTTGGGGCCGAGACGACTTACTACAGCCCCAGGCTTAATCTCTTCAGTGTCTAAACCTCAAAGACTGCCTGTGGGAGCTGGAAAAAAAATGTCTACTACTCACCAAGTGAAGGATGGCACTGGAATTACCCATTCTCTGGAAGAAGGTGCGTGTTCCCAAGAAATGAATCCCGATTTGGAAAGTTTTTTGATTTCAACGGAGGGAGCACGCAGAAAGACGACTCCATTGTTGGAAATGCATCAGGAAGCACTTCAATCTGAAGAAATCGCTTACCTTCGTGATTTCATGAAAAAACAATGAGATGTGGGGGGAGACCAGCAACGACCCTCTGAGGAAGTTGGGGTGCCGTCGCTGGGAGTCCAGACCCGCAGTAAAACTTTTAAAATACCTTCTGTTGAGTTGCAGCAGGAGCTGCAGTTACCTTGTTCTGCCACTACATCAGAGAGAGCAGGGCTGAGCTTTACTGACTTACAGTGTATGCAACTAAATGATATTGTTCAAACTGTTATAAAACCTTTGTTGACATTTCAAATGAATGAAATTGTTCAAATGAATGCTGGAATAAGTTCAGAATTAAATATGGTTATGACACATATGGATGCATCTTATGAAGAATTTTAAAAAATTCAGACTGCTTTTTTGGACTGTAAACAACAAGTGGCTTCTAACAGAAAAAGTGTTGAAGGTTGAAAAATCAGTCATAGAAGTGGGAGAACGCAAGAAGGAGCTAGAGAGGAAAATAGACTACTTGGAGAATCAAAGCAGAAGGAATAATGTGAAAATTGTTGGTTTGCCAGAAGGTATAGAAGGACAAGATCCTCTTCGTTTCTTTAAAGACTGGATCCTGCAAGTATTAGGGCAAGAATTTTTTTTCTGGGGGATTGGTACTGGAAACAGCCCATAGAGCTCTAAGAACACCCTCAGCTGGTCAACCACCGAGACCGGTAATAATTCGATGTTTGAAGTATTTGGACAGAGAAGCAATACTTCGACTAGCAGTGCAAAATGCGAGACAACGACAAACTCCATTATTGATTCAGAATAGCAGAATTTTTTTTACCCTGATTTGAGTCAAGAGGTCATTCAACGTTGACGTCGATTTAATCCAGTTAAAGAAGTTTTGTGGCGTAAAGGTTATAAGTCTACTTTTTGCTACCCTGCAGTGTTGAAGGTGTTTTATGGAGACTATCAATTTCGGTTTTTTGAAAATGATCGTGAAGCAATGATTTTTGCTGATTCATTGCCAGATATAAGAGGACAAAGACGTAGTCCACCATTATCTCCTAAAGAAAAATCTGGTTGTTCTGGAATTTTCTTTTTCTTACTCTATTTTTTTTTTGTTATTATGATATTTTGATGTTATTGATTATTTGGCTGGGGAGGGAGAAATTTGCTCTAAGTTCTTTACTAGTCATCAGCCACTGGTGGGTGACCCACACCCAATTTTTGCTTAGGGGATTACTACCTTTTGGTAGATTTTTTTGGGGGGGATTTTCTTTTTTCTCTTTATTATTTTTTAATTTTCATTTTAGTTAATTTTTAATTTGTGATTTTTTTCTACTGGAGGGCCTATATACGTTGATTTGAGTTTTTATATAAAGATATTATTGGTATTTAGTAATAATAGTAGGTATGTCAAAGTTGAGGTTTGCTACTTTTAATGTTCGAGGATTAAATAGTACGATTAAGCGTAAGCGAGTATTGGCGTATATTAAAAAAATGAAAATTGATACTGCTTTTTTACAAGAAACACATTTGAATGTGAAGGAAAGTATGAAATTAAAGAGGGACTGGGTTGGGCATGTATATTCTTCTTCATTTAATTCTAGGGCTAAAGGTGTAGCAATTTTGATTTTTGATAAAAAATTATCTTTTGAATTACAATCAATGGAGGAAAAGGCAGGGTGTATTCTTAAATTGAATTGTAAGATTTTTAGTGAATTTTGGATTTTACTTAATATTTATGCCCCAAATGCAGATGATGAAATATTTATTTCAGATGCATTTTTATGTTTGGGTCAGACTAATGATAATATTTTAGTTGGTAGTGATTTAAATTGTGTTTTGGAACCTTTATTAGATAAATCTCCGAAGAAAGTTAAGAAATCTAAGATGGCAGTTCAGGTTCAAGCATTGATGAAAGATCTTAATTTAGTAGATATTTGGAGACGTCTTAATCCGACAGAGAAAGATTTCTCCTTTTATTCAGCTAGACATGAATCGTTTTCAAGGATTGACTTCTTTTTAGTATTGGCACATTTACAAGGGAAAATACAACAAGCGAAATATAAAAGTGGGGTGATTTCATATCATTCTTTGTTATATTTTACATATGCAACTTCTGAGAAAATCCAAGAGGCCTATCGTTGGAGGTTTAATACAATGTTGTTAAAAAATATGGAATTTATTGATTTTTTGAAAAACAAATTAATATTTTTTTAAAGAAAATTCTAATTCTGTTCAAAGTAAGTTTGTATTATGGGAATGCTATGAAAGCCTATTTGAGAGGACAAATAATTAGTTATACTTCTAAAATAAAAAAAGAATCGATTAAATCAGAGTCTTGAATTGGAGAAACAGATTGATGAGTTAGAAAAGGAATTTCAGAAAGATGCTACAGAAGATCAGAAAATAGAATTATCTAGGTTGAAATTGGAATATAATACTTTGCAATCTTATCAATTTGAATGTGTGATTAATAGGACTAAACGGTATTACGAATGGGGAGAGAAAGCACATAAGGTACTGGCATGACAATTAAAGAAAGAACAGACTTCAAGGACTATAAATGCTGTTAGATGGAATTCCCTTATTACTTATAAACCTCGTGAGATTAATGATGAATTTTATTCATTTTATAAAAAGTTATATACATCTGAAGAAAAACAAGAAACTGAATCGATTGATCTTTTTTTTAATCACAGTTGAATTTACCGATATTAGAGGATGCAGATATACAGGAGTTAGAATAACCATTTACTGATTCAGAAATTAAAATGGCTATGCTGGAAATGCCGAATGGTAAATCGCCTGGTGATGATGGATTTTCGGTTGAATTTTATAAAATTTTTTATGATGATTTATCTACAGTGTTTGGGGATGTATTACATCAAGTTGGAGAACATTATGAATTACCTGAGTCTTGTTCTAGTGCTTTAATTACAGTAATTCCAAAAAAAGATAGAGATCCTTTGAAAGTATCTTCATCTAGACCAATTTCATTGTTAAATGTAGATTATTAAATAATAGCTAAAATATTAGCAAATAGATTGGCTAATTTTTACCTAAGTTGATTCATATGGATCAAACAGGTTTTATAAAGAATAGATATGCTTCAGATAACATTTTACACGTGATTAGTTTGATTAATAGATTTCGACAATCTTCAGATCACCCGATGGTGATATCTCTAGATGCAGAAAAGGCATTTGATAGAGTTGAATGGAATTTTTTGTTTAAAGTTTGTTAAAATTTTAACTTTGATAAATATAACACAAAATAGAAAGATCCCAATAGTGGCAGTAGCATTAGATGCAGAGAAAGTATTTGATAGATTTGAATGGAAGTTTTCATTTGAAACACTTAATGCTTTTATAAATTCTTTTATAAATTGGATAAAGACATTATATGACCAGCCAAAAGCAAAAATGATTACGAATAAACAAATGTCAAAACCCTTTTTGTTAGAAAGATCTTCTAGACAAGGTTGCCCATTATCACCTTTTTTATTTGCAATAACAATCGAGCCATTAGGAGAAATTATTAGAACTCATAAAGAAATTAAAGGTTTTGAAGTAGGTAATAAAAATCATAAAATTAGTTTATTTGCAGATGATGTTATAGTATATTTAATGAGACCAGAAATATCATTAAATAAGTTGAATGAAAGATTAAAACAATATGGACTAGTATCGGGTTATAAAGTCAATATTGACGAAAGTGAGGTGATGCCTATGGTGGATATGGATTATTCTCAGTGTAAAAGGTTGATAAAATGTAAATGGAAAAATTATGCAATTAAATATTTGGGAATAAAAATTAATAGAAATATTAATAATTTGTTTAAGTTAAATTATTTGCCATTATTTAAAAAATTGGAAGAGGATTTGAGAAGATGGAAAGATATGCCAATAACGTTAATAGGATGGGTGAAGTGTATTAAAATGAATATTTTTCTGAGAATATAAAATTTATTTCAATTGTTAGCTATTTGTGTACCAGAATCATTCTTTTGAAGTTTGAATAAAATAATATGAGAATTTATTTGGAAAGGCAAGATGTCAAGAATTGGTTTGGAAAAATTAATATGGAAATTTGATCAGGGTGGACTAAAATTACCAAATTTTAAGAATTATTTTAAAGCAGCTCAATTGAGATTCTTGTCCTCCTGTTATCAAAGGGGTGAAAAACCAGCTTGGGTTCAGATGGAACAAATTTTATATAAATGGAACAGTAAGTTGTTTAAAGGGACTAAGGAGACATTAATTTTAAAACATATATTTAAAATATGGAATGGAATTCAGATGGGAGAGGACTTAAAAACTATCAATTACCAAAAATGTTGTTAAAACAAAATCAACTTTTTTCTTTTATTTTGAATAATTCTTTACTTGATAGTTGGAATAATAAAGGTTTACAGAGGATAAAAGATTGTTTCTTAAGATCTTTTAAAAAAAACTTTTGAACAATTAAAAGATAAATATAATAAACAAAATAATACAATCTTTGCATACTATCAGTTAAAATTGTATTAAAACAAGAAATTGGGAACAGATTTGAGGCTTCCAAAACCCAGTCAATTTGAAAATATAATAACAGATATATTTTATTACAAAAATGTATATAAAATTACAAGAAACCACAAAGAAAAAGGATTTATATAAATCAAAACTTTGGTGGGATAAATATTTAAATATTCAAATTCAAGAGGAAATGAGGTCAAAATTGTGTTAAGAAAATGTTATGAATAGGGGAGTCACTTGATAGAGTTGGGACTGGTTGAGTGGAACCAGCCCTCGCCAGAGAAAAGAAAAAAAAGTGTGAAAAAACAGAGCTCGATAAACATAAAATACAGGAAGAGAAAGATAAAGTTACAGAGAAGAGACAGAAGATGGCACCCAAAAGAGAAAAAGTAAGATCAACAGAGAAAAGGGAAGAAGGAAAATCACTGGAGAAGAAAGAAGGCCTTACTTGCACGTCGGAGCAGAGAGCCACCGTGGAGAGGAGCAGCCGATCTCTGGTGTTTGAGTCCCCAGAGGAGCGGTGTCTTCCCGACCAGCGGACTTCAAAAATGGCTCTCAGAGCCAAGAAGAGGTGCGCAACTGAGCATGTGAAGAGTTGCGCAGTGCACAAGTAAAAGAAAAGGTTTACGCTGGCGGGAGGGGGACTCAGCTGGGGAATGGCCAGCTGCGGAGTGGCCAGCTGAGAGACGCCCAGTATCGGGGCGTTCGACTGGGAGAAGTAAGTAAGAAAGAAGAAAAAAAAGAGTGGTGAGAAAGAGAATGAAGGGCTGGAAGAGGGTGAGTGGCAATGGGGCGATCGACAGGGGAACGAACTGCGGCAGGAAACCCAGCAGTGGGTCGGCCTGCAGCAGGGGGCCCAGCAGTGGGTTGAACTGCAGCGGGAAGCCCAACAATGGGTCGACCAGCAGGAGGCCCAACAGCAGGAGACACAGCAGCTGGAGGCCCAGCAAGGATACAGAAGCAGCTCACCAAAGAAGGATGAAGATACACAGATACAGAGAAGAAAAGAAGATGACACAGACATAGATACAGACACAGAAGAAGAGAAGGAAGAAGACCAAGAATTTCAAAGGAAAGAAGAAGGTAAAATATAAGGACAAAGTTTAGATAAAGCCTTTTTCGAAGAACAAATTAGGTCATTAAAATAATGGCTATCATTAGAATTTATTTCAATCAAAAGAAAAATGAAAAGAGCTGAAGACAGAATGGAAAGCTTAGAAATGGTCATGACTGAAATAGGGAAAAGAGTAGAAAATGTGGAGGAACGAGAAGCTGTTGTAGAAATGGGGATAAATGATTTAAGAGTGAAGTTGGAAGAGAGTGAAAAAAAATTAAAGAGACACAAGATTTATTGTCACAAAAAATTGACGTATTGGAAAATTACAGTAGGCGAAACAACATAAAAATAGTGGCCCTGAAAGAAGGGTCAGATATGAAGGAATTTATAAAAGGATGGATCCCGAAGGTGCTGGGAATAATACTCACATGAAGAAATAGAAATCGAAAGAGCACATAGAACGCTAGTACCGAAACCGCCACCACATCAAAAACCGAGATACATATTCGTAAAATTTCTAAGAAATACGACAAGAGAAAACATACTGGGGCAGGCAAGAAAAAAGGTTAAAGAAGACAATAAGCTGTTGGAATATAAGGGACAAAAAATATTTTTGTACCTGGACATAAGCTTCGAACTTTTAAAGAAGAGGAAGGAATTCAACACGCGAAAACAATCTTATGGAAGAAAGGGTATAACTTTATATTAAGGCATCCAGCAGTACTCAAAGTATTTATTCCTGGGGAATGGAATAGACTGTTCTCGGACCCAAAGAAAGCCCAAGAATTTGCTGAACATTTGGAAGACAGGAGAAGAGAGGAGGAAGAGTGACAAGACAGATGACCGACAAAAAAATATACAAAAATATGTAATAAATATAAAGTAAAGATGATGTATATATGAAGATTTAAAGATGGATAAGAGAAGGGGAAGAAGGGAAAAAAAGAGAGAGCTTTGTTATAAGTATAGGAAAATAGTGTTCTCTGGGGGGGGGAGAATAATGGTCACTATGAAATCAGTTTACGCTTGCGAGTAAGTTCGCAAACTGAATGGAAAGGGGAGTTGTGGTTGCCGTCAAAGGACAAAGGGCAATCCAAGGAGGGGAGGTTCATTTGGGGTTAAAGGGTTATTGCTTGTGGGGATTGTTGGGGTATTTCATGTCTTAAGTGCGTTGTCATATATTGAGATTAAAAAGGAAAACTTAAAAAACAGTAATGGAAAAAAGGGATGGAGGTGGTGAAGAGGCGGAAAAGAAGTGAAAATAAGATATAAGATGGCCACGTTGGACTATATGACTATAAACATTAACAGAATATATAACCAAGTTTAAGTGTATCCCATTGGGAAAAAAAAATCACATATAATTTAGAAGACAAAATTACAATGTTTTAAAAAACCTGGGAACCATATATGGAACAAAACAGAAAGAGCAGCCCTTGGACCACCACCACCTAAAATGATAAGAAGATAAACACGATCAAATTTAATGTGAATAAGTAGATGATACGTCTTTTTTGTTTATTCATTTTGTATAAAGATATTGTTTTATTGTATTTTATATGTTCAATATTTACTGTTTTTGGAGGGAGGGATGGGGAGAATAAAAGAGAAAATGTTACTGTGAATATTTAAAAAGATCGCATCTGTAAATATATTGGTTGATATAGTTCATAGTGCGATAAATAAAGAATTACATAAAAAAAGAAAATGTTATGAATGCAGTTAATGCTAGATACGAAATGGTCCAATATAATTTTCTCCATCAATTATATTATAATCCACAAAAATTAAATGGATTTAATTCTAATTATTCCAATAAGTGTTTTTGATGTACAAAAAAATAAGGACTTTTTTTTTTACATTCAGTGTGGTCTTGTGAAAAAGTGGAAAGGTTTGGAACGATTTGAGTGTTTTACTGGGACAAATAATGAAGATAAAGATTCAAAAGCATCCAAGAATACTTTTACTTGGGAATAAATATGAAAAGGATGTAAAGTTGAAACTGGATAAATGTCAAGAGAAATTTTTAAATTATAGCAATAGTGACTGTGAGAAATGTATAGCAATAACATGGAGAGTTGATAATGAAGTATTATTAAGTAGGTGGAACAGTGAAATGTAAAATTATATACCTTAGAAAAAAATTACATATAATTTAAGAAATCGAGTTGAAAATTTTTATAGTATTTGGAAGCAATATATGGATTTTCTGTCCACCTCTTCCACCTTATCCACTCTCTCAATTATAAATTAATAATAATAATTAGTGCAATATAAATAAATATATATATATATATGTGTGTGTGTGTGTGTGTGTGTGTGTGTGTATATACATATATATATATATATATATATATATGCTAATGCTATTGTGTATGTTATGGCAGGTGTCTCTTTTCTCTTTTTCATACCTTTGGGAGGGAGGGGGATTAGAGAGAAAATTTAAAAGTTCTTTTTTTGTATCACTATGCATGATCAAACAATTAATATTGTATTCAGTGAATTTTTTTTCTTGTCTCTATTGATACAAATGATAAATGCAATTAAAAAAAAGAGGTTGACATGGTTTCTCCAGGTTTGTGGGGGTTGTTAGGTTGTCAAATGGAAGCCTTCTATTGAAAGGAAATATTGATTCATTGAATGAGCAAATCTGGTAAATGGATCCAATGTGGGTAACTTTGGAGCCAAGCTTGAATGCAGTCCTTTATACCGTAAAATCCCTGTTATCTGGAACTCAAATATTGGGCAAAAATATTCTGGAAAATAAATAGGTGAAAAATCCGGATGTTTAAATGCGCTGCCCTCTGGTCATCAGTTCACCAATCACACTATACGCAATCTCAAGGAAACAGGAAAATTCACTTCTCTGGCATCTGTCAATTCCTACATGTGCCAGATACCAGGGGTTTTCCTGTAAATGGTGGAACGATGGAGGGAGTCTGGAGTTGGGTTACAGTGTACAGGGTCCTGGCGAGACCACACCTGGTGTGTAGGAGCGAGGGATTCCCCACAATGATTTATAGGCCCTAAGAGTTGACTCACGAGATTGCAGAACCAGGCTTGTATCGTCTGACACTGAAGGTGTTGTTTGATTGGTTTGCAGGATATTAAGGCTAACCCGTCGGGAAGATGGATGGAAAATTTGTTTGGTGACCCCCCACCCCCCCCCACCACTGAGCAAACGTTCCTGCAGAGACCGGCATTCTGAGTTTACAAATGAGAATGCAGGAGATACTTACAGTTCTGGCCACGGCCAAGGGTTAACGATAGAGCATGTTAACTCTGTCCCATCACAGCCTCTGCCACACACATACAGAGCACTGAACAACTCCACCACTTTGCTTTCTTTCTGGCCGCTGGGAGACAAGGACATGAGCAGACATAAAGAGTGGGGGTTGCAGGATGAAGCTGATGCATCTCTGGAAGTGGAGCTCTCTTACACACGCACTGCTCAGTCAGTTATTTCTTTGAAGTCTGACATTAACAGGGTTTTATGAACCAAAGGGACTGAGGAGGAAGTGGTGGGGGAGGGGGGGTTTGGAACATGTAGATGGAATAGTCTCAGAGCAGCTGTTGCACAGCGAGGAAACAGGCCCTTCAGCCCTACCTCCCAATGCCGGCCCAACTGTCCCACCTGACTGCATTGCCCCATATCCCATTAAACCCATCCTGTCCATGTATACGTCCAAATGTTACTTAAATAGCACTTGCCTCAACCACCCCCTCCTGCAGCCCATTCCATACACCCACCTCCCCTCTGTGTAAAATAAAACCCTGCACCTCAGTTTCCTGTTAAATCTCTCCCCCTTCACCTTAAACCTGTGTCCCGGTTACTGACTCCCCTACTCTGTGTAAAAGACTCTGTGGGTTCACCCAATCTATTTCTCATGATTTCGTACACTTCTACCTCATCCTCCCGCGCTCCAAGGAATGAAGGCCCAGTCGGCTCAGGCCCCCGACCCCTGTACCTGCTTTCCTGTCAAAATGGGGCCTCACCATCTTGTACAACTGCTGCACAACCTCCCAACCTCTGTCCTCGGTCCTTTCACCAATGAAGGCCAATGTGTTGAAAGCCTTTTTGACCACCATATGATGTCACTTTCAAGGTACTATGTACCTATACTCCGGAATCCCTCTGCTCTCCAACACTCCCTGGATCCCCACCATTCACTGTGTAGCTCCGACCCATGTTAGGCCTCCCAAGATGCAACAACTCACGTTTCTCTGTGTTAAATTCCATCATCCCTATGCCCACCTGCCCCATCCACAAACTTGGTGATCATGCCATGTGTGTTTTCATCTGAATCAGTTGACACAGCAGCGGGCCCAGCGCTGAACCCTGAGACACGCCACAGGCCTCTTGTCCAAAAGAAAAACTTTCCACCTTCACTCTCTGCTTTCTTCCATGAAGCCAATTTTCTATCCATCCTGCTGTGTCCGCTTGGATCTCAAGTGATCTGACCTTCCAGAGCAGCCTTACATGCATTGTCATGTGCCTTGCTGAAAGCCATGTACACAACATCTGTAACCCTGCCCTCCTTGACCTTCTTGACAGCTGGTCACTAAGTTCAGCATGGATGTCATGGGCTGAAGGGCCTATTTCTGCACCACCCCCATCAGCGGCTCTCCAAACTGGAGGTACCTGTGGTCGGGTGAGGCCTGGGGTGCCAAGAGGATACGTTGCAGAGGTCCTTCAACCCAGTGAAGAATTGGAGTAGCTGGACGAAGAAGTGGAAAGTCTGGGTGGACAGCGGGGCTGTGGGGCTTATGGACAGCACGTTAGAAGGCAGGAATGAAATGAGAGAATCGGAGCCAAAGTCTCAACCGATTGTCCGTTCAGGAGTTTCTGACACAGACTAGGAAAGTGAGTCAGCTGAAGTTGTTCAGTTCACTGTTGAGCCAGAAGGCTGACCGGGTGTGTAGAGTGTTGCTCCGGGCTTCTTGAGACTACTGCAGGCGAAGCGGTCAGAGTGAGGGAGGATGGGGAATTCAAGCAGGAGTGGGGGCACCCTGGCTTGTTACTCTGCGAGAGTGCAGGCTGTAATCACAGCAGCATCAGCTCTGGAGAGGAGCCATTTCACTGGGCAGTAATTAGAGATCATCTGGCCGTCACGTGGGAGAGCTTTTCCCGGCTCTGCAATCTTCCTGTGGCCAAGCGATGCGTGGCAGTGAAGGTTGAACAGCTTCATTATTCACATACCGCAGCCAGGCAGCATTATGTCCTGTCTCGGAGTTGGAGAATGTACCAACTTCTCAGGTGGGCGAGAAAGAAGGGAAGGCAGCAGACGGTGGGGTGGGGGGGGGGGTGGTGGAGGGGGGGGAGGTGTCCAGAGAACCAGGGAAGCTGAAGTAAATGACAAAAATCTGCAGACTCCGTGGTTGAAGTGAAAAACACACAAATGCTGGGGGAACTCAGCAGGTCAAACAGTGTCCTTTATGTAGCAACGGTGGAGATATACAAGTAACGTCTCGGGCTTAAGGCCTTCATTGAGGTGTGAGAGGATGCCGGCAAGCGTCCGAACAAAAGGGTGGGGGGGGCAAAGGCAGGAGATGATAGGTGGATATGGGGAGGGAGGGGACAATGAGAGGGAGGAGCGATGGCTGGGTGGGGAAGGAAGGGGAGAACGGGTAAGATAAGACGTGCAAGTTTACCAGAAAGCAGATGAATCAATGTCCGTGCCATCTGGCTGGAAGGGTGCCCAGATGGAAGAGAGGGTATTCCACTGGTCTGTGGGTGGTTAGGGCAGGAGGGTGCAAAAGGCCATGGACTGACATGCGAGTCTGGGAAGGTGACTCAGAATTGAAACGGTTGGCCACTGGGAGGTTGCGGGCGGAGAGGAGGTGCTCAGCGGAGCGATTCTCTGATCTGCGACTGGTCTCTCCGATGTTGAGAATGGCCCTGGGAAGCTGAGTGGACAGACTGGGTTTAAACTCACTGTTTACATCTCCCAAGGTAAAAGGATTTCTCCAGGGCCTTTCATGGTGCCAGTCCGTCCAAGGAAGCGTGTGCGCAGGAAGGCCACACACACACGCATGTTGCACACTCCTTTGCTGGCGTAGGAATGGAAACATCAGCTCACCTGATAAAAGCAGGATTCAATGAGGAGGCAACAGGCACTGAAATCCGAAGCTAAACCCAATCAGCTGGAAGAGCTCAGCAGGTCAAGCACCACTGGCTCAGTAAACGGGTTTAGCTCGAAACATCGACCTTTCTTTTCCTCACACAGACGCTGCCTGACCTACTGAGTTCCTCCAGCACATTGTGTGTGGATCCAGTAAACAAGTCTATCCATCAAACTGCTAAGGAGCCTCTGCCCAAGGCCTGGCATTCCTATCCCTCTGTTCAGCTGGCTTTTAATGTCTCTTCTGAGCATCCTGAAGAATTAGGGTCTGAATGTCACTCATTCCGTGACACGGGAGAGCCCAATCTCGCGTCGAGCATTAGGTAGGTCCTCACATTCAAAGTAAGTAATGCCAGCTCGCAGAAACTGCTCTTTGCGTTGTCATCACACCCTCCCAGGGCAGGAGTCTGCAGATTCTGGGCTCTGGTGCCGGAGAAACTTAGCAGGTCATGCAGCATTCCATCTGAAGTAAAAGGCAGGTGATGATTCTGGCCTGAGCCCTTCATCTGTGCTTCCTCCACCACTGGCTCTGGACTCATCTGCGCAGGTCAATATTGTGACGTTTCTCTGGTACAGTCTGACAGACACTCTGGTGGGGGGTGGGGGGGGGGGGGCAGGTGTTGAACACAGGTTAAACATCCTGCACATACACTCCAGGGATGATTCCCACAAGTTAGACAGAGTTCAAACCCCTGGCTGCTGTCCCATCATGCATGAGTTCAAACCTTGTTCTGCATTTCGGCGGCAGTGAGCCGGGGGAGGTTCCCTGAGGTTGACGAAGGGTGGATTGTTGACGGGAACGTGGTCTTCTCTTCCTGTGGCATGATGGGACCTTCACGGCCACACCACAGGAGGCGAGGCTTTGCGTCTGCAACAGCAAGGTGGTCTTTGGTGGATGGCAGCCACTTGGAGCTATGGCCATGCTGCTGACCCACGCTAATGCATGGTTCCCTCATCCCTGCAGGTTTGGTTGCCTGGCCTCATCACTTGGTGGTGTCCTCGGATTGAAGTGAACATCTTCGCTGGCTGTCTGCCTCATGCACACGCACAGTGTGATGGCCAGTCTGCAGGAGGGCCTGCCGTGGCCACCCACCTCTAACCTCATCAACCAGAACCTGAAGGAGGAGCTGGGGACCAAGTTGGGGGTCGGAGATGGGGACCACCAGCCGGCCTACTCGCCCCCCGAGATCCTGGACAACGTGCAAGAGAAGGGGGCGCCCCGAGGGGACAGCGGCCGCTGCTCCAACTCCAACCTGCCGCTGACGGTCACTGTGCTAACCAGCCTGAGCGACGACTCGCGCGACCAATTCGAGAACAGTGTGCTGCAGCTGAGAGAGCAGGAGGAAGGAGGGCCCGCCCGGGCTCCCGGGGACGGCAACGGAAACGGGGGTGGCGGCAGCGAGGAGGCTGAGCACGGCAGAGGCGATGAGGTGAAGGTGCACTACAATCGGCCTGGCTCGGGGCCAGGGTCTGGGTCCGGATTCCTCGAGGGACTGTTTGGCTGCTTGAGGCCGGTGTGGAACATCATTGGAAAAGCCTACTCCACGGACTACAAACTGCAACAGCAAGGTACGTGCTGCCCACTCCCAACACAGCCCTCTCGTCCTGCTGAGTGATGCTCCATCGGTGTCCTCTCACTGAACCTTGCATACTCTACCTCCTCCCCTTTGCAGGGAATCGCCAAACACACGCACTTTGGTTGTTCAGAGGCCCCAATTGGCAGCCGTCCTTCAAGGGGCTGGAGTCCTATTCCAAAAGGAGGACATGGTCATAAGTCACCTTATATATACAGTGGGCTTCAAAAATATTACGTCAATAACATTTAAAATTCTTGCAAAAACAACAAATGCAAACAGTGTGTGTGTGGTGGTGTGTGTGTATATATGTGGGGGTGTGTGGGACTGTATGAGTGTGTGGGCGTGTGTGGAGTGTGTATATGTGGGCGTGGGGTGTGTATGGGGGTGTGTGTGTATATGTGGGGGTGTGTGGGACTGTGTGAGTGTGTGGGGGTGCGTGGAACTGTGAGTGTGTGGGAGTGGGGTTGTGTGTGTGTCTGTGTGTATGTGTGGATGTATAGAGAGAGTGAGTGAGTAACCTATGGCCATGTTCTCTTTTTGGAATGGCCACCCTATAAGAGGGACTGACCACCACACTCCCTTCAAATGCCCTTCATTCTGCTTCTCCCTTAAAACACTGGGCCCATTTCCCCAATCCCTTTAAACACTGGGCCCATTTACACATTCCCTTTAAACAATGGATTCAGTTACTTCTGTAAGACACATTTATTGTGTCTTTAATTTCTACCAAATTTCCAATGCTGTCACAGGACCATTTAGCGGAGTTTGAACCCTGCACTCTCTGGAAGGAGTTTGTATGTTCTTCCCGTGATCATGTGGGTCTTTTCCAGGTTCTCCAGTTTCTCACACCCTTCATTGGGAGCTGTAGGTTAATGGGGCATTTGGACGGCATGGACTCGTGGCCGGAAGGGCCTATGTCTACATTTTAAAAGTTTTACACAAATTTTAGAGTTTCCTTTGTTGAGGCTTGTATCACCTTTCACCATCGCCTCCCTTATCTATTACTCACCCCTAGTTTTAACCCCCTCCCTCCTCTTCCCACTTCTTTGTCCCGAGGAGCGGTCGATGAACTGAAATGTTTACTGTTTCTCTCTCCACAGAAGCTGCCTCAGCTGCCAAGCCCTTTGCGGGTCCCCCTGGCTTTACTTGCAGGTTTCCATGGACTTCTGCTCACTGAAATCTCGGGCATTGATGCTGCTGTGGCTCCTGTTTTGTCAGATTCCTGGGAGGTGCCGTTTGAGGAGATTTCCGAGCTCCAGTGGCTGGGGAGCGGGGCACAGGGTGCTGTGTTCCTCGGCAAGTTCCGCGGCGAGGACGTGGCCATCAAGAAGGTGCGGGAACAGAAGGAAACGGACATCAAGCATCTGCGGAAGCTGCGGCACCCAAACATCATAGCATTCAAGTAAGGGTTCCATATCCTGCAGGACGGGGCGGGGGGGCGTTGGTGGAGGATCTGAACCTAAGTGATTCGGCTGCAGACCTGAACTCGCTGACCGGACAGGACACGTTGCAGTTTTAAAAAATTACTGCACGGTAAAACCAAATTCCAGCCCACGTGCCCTCCAATTAACCTATAACCCCCGTATGTTTTTGAAGAAACTGGAGCCCCTGGAGGAACCTTGCAGTCACAGGGAGAACATACAAACTCCTTACAGACAGCATCGGACTTGTGCCAACCTCTGGGCTAAACATGCCGCCCTGCCTGCTCACTCCCAGGACAGCGGCCAAAAAGCCAGCAACACTCCCGCTCCCCCCCCCCGAGCGTTGTTATGAAGGTAGAACAGGGTGGTGGTAATGGCAGGCGCTGTGACCCTATGGGAGCAGTGTTCCTGCCTATTGCCTGCTGCCAGCCTGTGGCAATCGCTGCACAGAGACTGAAACGCGCTAAGTTCCGTCCACAGCGTCACATGGTGTTAAATCTGAACATGCACTGAGGCAAGGTCACAACAGAACTGGGAGAGAATGACGGTGGGGCGGGGGGAGAAGCAGGGCAGGGGAATGGGGGGAATGATGGGGATGAGGGGGAAGAGGTGGGACAGGGGTGTGGGGGAGGATGAGGATGGTGGGGGAGGTGGTGAGGGGAGGGTGGGAGGCGGTAGTGATAAGGAGTGTGTGGGGTCAGGGTGAGGAGGGCTTGGGGGTGAGTAGACACTGTTGGACCCTCTCAGGTTAGCAGTGAAGCGAGCTGACGATCGTGCTTTGTGGGTTCCTGCAGTGACACCAGCCTATCTGTCTCCCCCAGGGGCGTCTGCACCCAGGCACCATGTTACTGCATCATTATGGAGTACTGTGCCCATGGGCAGCTGTACGAGGTTCTGCGGGCCGGACGGAAGATCAGTCCCCGGCTGCTGGTGGACTGGTCCTCGGGAATCGCTAGTGGGATGAACTACCTGCATCTGCACAAGATCATCCACCGGGACCTCAAATCACCCAAGTGAGTAATGTGTGAATCAGAGATGTGCTCACTTACACGCGTGATGTGTACCGCCACCAACACGTATACTGGAGAGGTGCTGGTGTGGACACGTGACGTGTACACGTCGACACCAACATTTGGCTTCACATGTGTTTATGAGTACTCAGGTATATTTAATTGCTTCATTGAACCAGGTATAAGAGACCTAGGCTTGCTTCTAAGTTTTCGGAGACTGTAGTTGTTATTTTTCAACATGAGGACCCAGAGTTGTGCCAATAAAAGTCAAATAAGTCATTAAGAGGCTGGAAAACAAGAATAAAACTATAAGAGACATTGGCCAAACTTTAGGATTATCAAAATCAACTGTTTGGAACATCATTAAGAAGAAAGAGCATACTGGTGAGCTCAGTAATCACAAATGGACTGGTATTCCAAGGAAGGTCTCCACTGCTGACAGAGGAATTCCCATCACAATGAACAAAAATCCCCAAACATCTGTCCCACAGATCAGAAACACTCTTCAGGAGACAGGCATGGATGTGTCAATCACTACTATCCAAAGAAGAATTTCATGAACAGAAATACAGAAGCAACATTGCAAAATGCAAACCACTAATTAGCCACAGAAACAGGATGGTCAGATTACAGTTTGCCAAGAAATATTTTAAAGATCCTGCAGAATTCTGGAAAATCATCTTGTGGACAGATGTCCAAGATTAACCTGTATTAGTGTGATGGCAAGAGCAAAGTGTGGAGGTGTAAAGGAACTGCCCAAGATTGAAAGCATCCACCTCATCTGTGAAACATGGAGGTGGGCTGTTATGGCCTGGGCATGTAGGGCTGCCCCAGGTACTGACGCACTTATCTTCATAGATGATGTAAAAGCAAAGTGGATTCTGAGATGTGTAATTCAGCTTATTCCTACAGCAAGAAACAATGATCCCAAACATACTGTTAAAGCAACTAAGCTAAAAACTGGAAAACGCTTGAATGGCCAAGTCAGTCATCTGATCCAAATCTAATTGAGCATATCTTCCATATGCTGAAGAGAAAACTTATGGGAACAAGCCCCCAAAACAAGCAGGAGCTGAAGATGGCTGCAGTCAAGGCCTGGCAGATCATCACTGGAGAAGAGACTCAGCACCTGGTGATGTCTATGAATCACAGACTTCAAGCAGTAATTGATGCAAGCAACGAAGTACTAAACATGACTAATATGCTATGTCCCAAATATTATAGTGCCCTGAAATAGAGGGCTATGTATAAAAAGTATTATAATTTCTACATGGTCAAATGTATACCAATAACCTAGAATAAAATCTGAGATGTGCACTTTAATCACATGTGAATTGTTTGATAAAAGATTTAAAACTGTGGAGCACAGGGGCTAATAAAGGAAAAATGTGTCTTCATCCCAAACATTATGGAGGGCACATGAGTTACATGAGTTAGGACACATGTATACATGGACACATACATATGTATGAGTTAGTACACGTGTATATGGGAACACACATGTATGAGTTAGGACACATGTAAGTATGAACACATTCACATGTATAAGCTTGCACACATGCATGGACACAAAAACCAAAGCATCCACATGCAACACTATACATGTAAACAGAAAGACACAAGGTAATAGGGGCAGGAGCTGGACATCAGGCCTCCCAAACTTGTCCCCGCTAATATGATCTGTGTTGGCCTGAACTCCTCTTCTGTGCCGGACCCCCACAACTCCTGCTTCCTCGATCTTTCAGATACGAGTCTCTCTCCACCTTAACAATAAATGATGTCCGAGGAGTCACGTGATGGAGTAGTGGCCGGTTGGGAAACTCCAGCCCTCTCCGGAAAAGTAAAATAAAGACAGTGAAAAAACAAAGGCACAAACACAAAAACCAAAAATAAAGTGAAAGTAAAGATGTGGAGAAAATGGCAGCGAAGAAAGAAAAGCCAAAAGCAATGGGAAGAAGAGAAGAAGAAAAGACGTCGGAAGAAGAAGGTGAAGGCCTTACCTGTACGAGGAGGCCCGCTGTGGACAGAGAAGCCCGCTCCCTAAGGTCAGTTGAAGCCCCGAACCCGGGACTACAAAAATGGCTCATGGAGCCAAACAAAAGTGCGCAACTGCACATGCGCAAGACAAAAATAACACTGACGGGAGGGGGGACCAGCTGAGGAGTTGATCTCCACAGCTGAAATTGACAGCCACAACAAAGCAGCGAGAGGAAAACACAGAAAATAACGAGAGCAAGAAAGAAGAGAGTAAAAAGAAATCAAAGAAACAACAGAGGACCAACCCAGAGGAAGAAGACCAGCATCAAGACACTTCTAGTAAAAATAAGAAGACCAAAAATACCCAACAAAATAAAACAAACAAACCAACAAGAAAACCAGAAGAGACAGAGGTAAAGGACACAGATCCTGGAGTGGACTCAGAAGAAGAGGAGGAAGAACACAGAGAAATGGAAGATGAAGGGAAGGGCAAGTACATGGATATATTTTTTTTTAAAGAATATATGGAATCAGTAAAAGAATGGCAATCACAAGAATTCAGTGAAATAAAAAGAAGAGTAAAAAGTTCAGAAGAAAAAATGAATAGATTAGAGATGATCATGTCAGATATAGGAAAAAGAGTGGTCAAGGTGGAAGAACGAGAAACAGCCATAGAAATGGAAGTAGATGACTTAAAAAAGAAATTAGAAGAATCTGATAAAAAAAGTTAGAGACAAAAGAGCTGTTAGCTCAGAAGATAGATATAATGGAAAATTATAATAGAAGAAACAATATAAAGATAGTGGGCCTTAAGGAAGATGAAGAAGGCAAGAATATGAGAGAATTTATAAAAGAATGGATCCCCAGGGTCCTAGGAAGACCAGAATTACAGGAAGAAATGGAAATAGAAAGGGCACACAGAACATTAGCCCCTAAACCACAACCACAACAAAAACCAAGATCCATTCTAGTAAAATTCCTGAGATATACAACAAGAGAAAATATATTGGAGAAAGCAATGAGGAAAATAAGAGAAGACAAAAAACCACTGGAATACAAAGGTGAAAAAAAATTTTTCTATCCAGATATAAGTTTTGAACTCCTGAAGAAGAGGAAGGAGTTTAATACAGCAAAAACGATCCTATGGAAAAAAGGCTATAAATTTATGCTAAAGTATCCAGCGGTACTTAAAATAGTTATTCCAGGGCAGCAAAACAGACTATTCTTAGATCCGGAGGAAGCACGAAAATTTGCAGAACAACTACAAAACAGACAGAGAGATGAAGAACAAAAATGACCACAAACTATATGTATGTGCGTATGTATATATAAAAAAAATAGAGTATAGGTAAGAACTAAGAAGGGGAAGAAAGGAAGTATGGGGGGAATTAAGAGAGTGACCTTTGTTATATATGAAGATTAAAATCTTTTCTGAGGGGGCTGGGTGGGGAAGAATTACGATCACTGCGAAATCAGTTGACGCTTGCGAGTGAATTCGCAAATCCAAATGGAGAGGGGAGATGTGGTTGCCCGACAAGGGACAAAGGGCAACTCAGGAAGGGGAGGGGATAGTGGGGTTAAAGGAATTTTAGATAAGAGAATAATGGAAATATTTTATGTTTTAGAAATGTTGTCTTATAATGTGTTCAAAAAAAGAAAGCAGAAATGGATAAGAAGGAAAGGTGACGATGAGGAAACGGAAAGGAAAGATGAACAAAGTATGAAATGGCTATGTTGAACTATATGACTTTAAATATTAATGGAATACATAACCAAATCAAAAGGAAGAAACTGCTAAATTTACTGAAAAAAGAAAAAAATGATATAGCATTCGTACAAGAAACACACTTAACTGAAGTGGAACACAAGAAATTAAAGAGAGATTGGATAGGACATGTAACAGCAGCATCATATAATTCAAAAGCTAGAGGAGTAGCTATATTAATCAGTAAAAATGTACCAATCAAAATAGAAGAGGAAATAATAGATCCAGCAGGGAGATATGTAATGATAAAATGTCAGATATATTCGGAGTTTCGGAATTTACTCAATGTATACTCACCTAACGAAGAAAATCAATAATTTATGCATGATATCTTTTTGAAGATAGCAGACACGCAAGGGAACATACTAATAGGAGGGGATTTCAACCTTAATTTGGATTCAAACATGGATAAAACTGGGGAAAAAATTAACAGAAAGAACAAAGTAACCAAATTTATAATTAAATCGATGGAAGAAATGCAACTTTTGGATATATGGAGGAAACAACACCCAAAGGAAAAGGAATATTCATATTATTCGGGTAGACATAAAACATACTCAAGAATAGATCTATTCCTGTATCAGCTCGCATGCAAGACAGAGTTAGGAAAACAGAATATAAAGCTAGAATATTATCGAACCATTCACCCTTAATATTGACAATAAAGTTAGAGGACATCCCTCCAAGAATTTATAGATGGAGATTAAACTCCATGCTACACAAAAGGCAGGATTTTAGAGAATTCATTGAAAGACAAATTAAAATGTATTTTGAAATAAATATGGAATCAGTGAAATATAAGTTTATACTATGGGATGCAATGAAAGCGTTCATTAGAGGGCAAATAATAAGTTATGTAACCAAGATGAAGAAGGACTATAATCAGGAGACAGAGCAGTTGGAAAGGGAAATAGTAAATATAGAAAAAGAATTAGCAATGAAAGAAGATACAATTAAAAGAAGAGAATTGGCAGATAAAAAAATAAAATATGAAACACTACAAACATATAAGGTGGAGAAGAACATAATGAAGACAAAACAGAAATATTATGAACTAGGGGAAAAAATGCACAAAATTCTAGCATGGCAGCTTAAGACAGAACAAACTAAGAGAATGGTATTGGCATTAAGGAAAAAAGACAAGCAAATCACATATAATCCAACGGAGATTAATGAAAACTTCAGAGAATTCTACGAACAATTATATCAAACTGAAAACGAAGGGAAAGAAGACAAAATAGATGAATTTTTAACTAAAATTGAACTACCGAAATTACAAACAGAGGAACAAAATAAATTAACAAAACCATTTGAAATAGAAGAAATACAGGAGATAATAAAAAAAACTACCGAATAATAAAACACCAGGAGAGGATGGATTCCCAATAGAATTCTATAAAACATTTAAAGATTTATTAATTCCTCCCCTTCTGGAAGTAATCAACCAGACTGATAAAACACAAAGCTTATCAGATTCATACAAATCAGCAATAATTACAGTAATACCAAAGACAGGGAAAGATCCACTCGCACCAGCGTCATATAGACCAATATCTTTATTTAACACAGATTATAAGATAACAGCTAAACTATTAGCAAACAGATTAGCCGACTATGTACCAAAAATAGTAAATCTAGACCAAACTGGATTTATTAAAAAAAGACGCACAACAGACAATATCTGTAAATTTATTAACTTAATTCATGCAGTAGAAGGAAATAAAGCTCCAACAGTAGAGGTTGCTTTAGACGCAGAGAAGGCCTTTGACAGAGTAGAATGGAATTATTTATTCAAAGTACTACAAAAATTCAACTTACCAGAGAAATATATTAATTGGATTAAAGCATTATATAAGGGGCCATTGGCGAAAGTGACAGTAAATGGATATATATCAAAACAATTTAACTTAAGCAGATCAACAAGGCAGGGATGCCCACTATCTCCCTTATTGTTCGCATTAGCCATAGAACCACTAGCAGAACTGATAAGAACAGAAAATAAAATAAAAGGGATAAAAATAAAAGAGAAGGAATATAAAATCAGTCTATTTGCAGATGACGTTATAGTATACTTAGCAGAACCAGAAATATCAATAAAAGAATTACATAGGAAATTGAAAGAATATGGAGAAGTGTTGGGGTACAAGATTAACGCAAATAAAAGTGAAGCAATGCCAATGAATAATGCGGATTTCTCAAAATTTAAGAAAGAATCACCATTCAGATGGCAAACGCAAGCAATGCGATACCTAGGTATACAAATAAATAAAAACCTCGGCCATCTATATAAACTCAATTATTATCCACTAATGAAAAAAATTACAAGACGACTTAGAGCATTGGAAAGACTTACCACTAACACTGATGGGAAGGATAAACTGTATTAAAATGAACATTTTCCCAAGGATACAATACCTATTTCAGACATTACCAATACACTTAATTGAGAAATTCTTCAAGGAGTTAAAGAAAATAATAAGGAAATTTTTATGGAAAGGGGGGAAACCGAGGATAGCACTAGATAAATTAACAGAATGGTATAAACAAGGAGGCTTACAACTACCAAACTTTAAAAATTATTATAGAGCCGCACAATTAAGATACCTATCAGATTTTTATCAAACAAGGGAAAAGCCAGATTGGACTAGATAAGAATTAGATAAAATAGGGGAGAAGATACCTGAACATATATAAATGGGATGAAAAATTGGTACAACGTAGGAATTCTCCAGTATTGCATCATCTGCTCAACATTTGGAAGAAGATTCATGTAGAAAGGAATAAACAAATTACCAACTACCAAAACTAATACTGACGCAAAATCAGCTAATCCCTTTTACAATAGATAACCTTTCCTTTAGAGAATGGGAGAAAAAAGGGATCAAAAGAATAGAAAATTGTTTTTTGGGAAATAAATTATTATCCTTTGAACAAATGAAGGATAAATATAATATAACTCACGATACAGTGTTGGCATACTACCAACTGAAATCTTACTTGAAGGACAAATTGGAAGGCAGTCTGAGGTTACCAGAGGGAAGTAATTTTGAATATGTGATTACAGACACAATGATAATCAAAAAATTTGTAACAAACATGTATATTAAACTACAAGAAAAGGAGAACGAGGAAACAAATGGTAAAACTAAACAAAAATGGGAACAAGATCTAAACATAAAGATAAAGAATGAAGCATGGGAGAAGTTATGCTCCAGAACTATGAGAAATACAATAAACACGAGGTTACGTATGATACAATATAACTGGATACACAGGCTATACATTACACCTCAAAAGTTAAATAAATGGGACCCAACAGTATCTGACAGATGTTTTCGCTGTAAAAAGGAAACGGGAACAACAATTCATGCAATTTGGACATGTGAGAAAGTGAAAAAATTTTGGGTAGATCTAAACCAGATATTAAATAAAATCACAAAAAGCAATATACCAAAAAAACCCAGAGATCTTCCTCCTAAGTAAAATAAAAAACAAAGAATTTGGACTCGATTTGGATGGAGCACAAAAAAGATTTGTTATAATAGCCCTAGCTGTAGCAAAAAAATATATTATGTCAACCTGGAAATTAGAAGATAACTTGAGAATACACAATGGTATATAGAAATGAATAAATGTATTCCATTAGAAAAAATAACCTATAATTTAAGAAATAACATTACAATATTCGAACAAATATGGGAGCCATACATGAAACACAATAGAGAAAACCTACCGTGGACATCTACCACATAAAATGACAGAAGGAGAAGAGAATGAAAAGAACTGACTCAGTGGAATTTCTTGTTTATTTTTATTGAGTGACAACATTGTTTGACGAGTTTAATGTATCTTATATTCTGAACTTTAAATAAATGGGAGGGGAGGTGAGGGAGGGAGGAAGGGTAGGAGGGAACGGGGGGAGAAATATTTAAGAAGGAAAATGTATGTATCTTGATCAATATGGTTTATAGTGTGAAAAATAAAACATTTAAAAAAAAGGAAAAAAAACAATAAATGATGACCTGACCTTTACCAGCCTTGGGGGCAGAGGACGTCACAGATTCAATACCCCCGAGAAAAGACATTTTGAAGCATCTCAGAATGAAATGGTACCCTTTCACTTTTAGCAACGTCCCTTGGTTTGATAATGATGGTGTTTATTGTCATACACATTGTGCAATGTACAGATGAACCAAAATTCTTACTTGCTGCAAGCAAACATATACTTGGTAAAGGAAAAAAAATACAACAATAATATGTGACGCAATGGATTAATTAAATATTGTGACACAATGGGTTAAATAAATATATGCTTATAAAAGGGATTAGAATTGGGTTAGCTGTTAGGTTACATGCATTTTACAGGTAGAACAATCCTTGAAAAGTTCCGAGGGCAGGTGCAAACAGAAGGTTCTGGGCTTTAGCAATATGTGCAATCACACCCCAGAAACTGAAACATTTGCAGAGAGCTGGGGCCACATATTTCTTTTGTAAATCCTGGAATTTGCAACATTTGCAAACTGAAACCAAAAAATAACAGTACCTGGAACATCAGGAAGGGAGGGGCAGAGAATGAGAAAGAAGTAGTTAGCAGAAGGCAATCTGAGAAAAGGCTGGACAGAAGAGAACCTGTGGAAAAGGCTCCCTTTTTCAAGACTGGGCAGAGTTCTGATATGGTAACCTGAGTGGAAATCGTTCTGTGGAAATCAGGAGTGGCGGCTAGTCTTCCTGGTGTGGCGAAGAGAAGAACTCTGTGAGAAGAACCTGGAAAGAAGACGTTTCTTCTGGAAGACACTTCTGTTTGGGGTGTCCAACAAGCAACAACTATCTCTCTATAATCCTCCACAACTTTCCTGCCTGGTAATTCTAAGTAAACCACTGAAGTTTGCTTGAATGTAATGACTGTTTGATTCTGTGCACAGGATTGAAGGTTACTGGAAACTGTAGCCTTGGAAATGTGGACAATGGAAGATTGGCCAGTAAAAAGGACTTTCTTGAAAACACAGGGATTGTGTAAATAACTTAATGTTGATAAGTATTGATCTTGTTGTTCTATACTCAGGGAATTAAACTAAGTTTGCTGAAGGAACCATTGCTTTGGTGTATTCCTATTGCTGCTGGTATATGGGGTTCACTGAACTCGTAACAAATAGGATACATTACATTAAATTGAAAAGAAGGAATAAAGAAATATTCACAGTTACATGGTCCAAGGAAAAGTGGTGTTGCTAGAGTGCGGACAGGCCTTTGTGGTGTCGGAGCAGTCTATGCTGAGTGTAACAAGGGGAGTTCAGGAGCTGTTGGAAAGAAACTGTTCTCTAAGCTGGAGGAGCTGGTCTTCAGGCTTCTATACCATCTGCTTAAAGGGAGCAGTGAGAAGAGGTTGTGACCAGGGTGATGGGGGTCCTGTATGATGTTGGCTGCCTTCTTGAGGCAGCACCTCACGTGCATGTCTACAGTGGATGGGAGGTCGGAGCCTGTGCTGAAAGTGGCTGTGTTGGTTACCTTCAGCGGCCATCCACGTTTCTGGGCAGTCGAATTCCCAAACAAGGCTGTGATTTCCCCAGAGCACTCATAGAGGTTTGACAACTTGCCAAATCACCTCAGACCCCTCAGAAAGCAGAGGGTCAGTGCAACTTCTTCACTGTTATCTCGATGGGCTGGCTGTCGTGTCAAGGAGGTATGTTAGAAGAGTGGTCTTTAAGAAGGCCCTGGTCCTAAAGGGGTTCAGAGTGGGCCAGGAGGGGCATGAAATCAATTTATTTGCTGATGATGTGCTAGTATATTTGATGGACTCAAGGGGTGGGGGGAATCGGGGATCGTTGGCCAGACTGGAGAAGTTTGGCAGGATCTCAGATATGTTAACTTTGGACAAGAGTGAAATCATGCCCTTGACAAAGGGGGACTATAGACAATATCAGCAAGGGAGCCAATTTAAATAGCCGTAAGAGGGGATCACATATTTGGGGTTCGAAGTGGATAAGGATTTACTTGATTTATATAGACATAATTATCTTCCTTTGCTCTGGAAGATTGAGGTGGACCTTGGTAGATGGAGGACACTGCCCATAACTTTGGTGGGCAGGGTTAATTGTGTTAAAATGAAGGTGATGCCAAGACTACATTCTCTATTTCAATCCTTGCCCATGCCAGAGCTTCTTTAAGGTGCTTCTAGAATGTGCCAGGAAGTTCTTGTGGAACAGAAGGTGGCTAGGGTCTCCATAGGGTATGGAGGATTGTTATGAGCAAGTGAAGCTTTTGTTATTCGAACAGGTAAGGAATAATATGATTTGTCTAATAAAACTTTCTTAAGGGATAATTTGGGACCATCTATGGCTGTGTGCAGTGACATGAAGATTCTAATTCAAAAGGCGAATACGTGCAAACTCATCAATATGTTGTAACTTCTATTCCAAAGTGAGGGCCTGAAGCCGGGCTTACACAAGTTGAGGGAAAGGTGGGAGACGGACCTGGGAACAACAATCTATGAGTGGTGCTGGTCAGACTTCTGTCTGGACCTCATGACAGTTGTTATTAATGCCAGGTACAATTTCCTGCATCAACTATAATTCACACCCCAAAAATTACATAAACCTAAACCAGAAATCTCGGAAATGTGCTTTAGGTGTGGTGTGGAGGCAATCGAACAACTGAAAAGTGGCAAAGCAGCAGGTATGGATGGAATCCCCCCAGAAGTCTGGAAGGCTGGCGGCAAAACTCTGCATGCCAAACTGCATGAGTTTTTCAAGCTTTGTTGGGACCAAGGTAAACTGCCTCAGGATCTTCGTGATGCCACCATCATCACCCTGTACAAAAACAAAGGCGAGAAATCAGACTGCTCAAACTACAGGGGAATCACGTTGCTCTCCATTGCAGGCAAAATCTTCGCTAGGATTCTACTAAATAGAATAATACCTAGTGTCGCTGAGAATATTCTCCCAGAATCACAGTGCGGCTTTCGCGCAAACAGAGGAACCACTGACATGGTCTTTGCCCTCAGACAGCTCCAAGAAAAGTGCAGAGAACAAAACAAAGGACTCTACATCACCTTTGTTGACCTCACCAAAGCCTTCGACACCGTGAGCAGGAAAGGGCTTTGGCAAATACTAGAGCGCATCGGATGTCCCCCAAAGTTCCTCAACATGATTATCCAACTGCACGAAAACCAACAAGGTCGGGTCAGATACAGCAATGAGCTCTCTGAACCCTTCTCCATTAACAATGGCGTGAAGCAAGGCTGTGTTCTCGCACCAACCCTCTTTTCAATCTTCTTCAGCATGATGCTGAACCAAGCCATGAAAGACCCCAACAATGAAGACGCTGTTTACATCCGGTACCGCACGGATGGCAGTCTCTTCAATCTGAGGCGCCTGCAAGCTCACACCAAGACACAAGAGAAACTTGTCCGTGAACTACTCTTTGCAGATGATGCCGCTTTAGTTGCCCATTCAGAGCCAGCTCTTCAGCGCTTGACGTCCTGCTTTGCGGAAACTGCCAAAATGTTTGGCCTGGAAGTCAGCCTGAAGAAAACTGAGGTCCTCCATCAGCCAGCTCCCCACCATGACTACCAGCCCCCCCACATCTCCATCGGGCACACAAAACTCAAAACGGTCAACCAGTTTACCTATCTCGGCTGCACCATTTCATCAGATGCAAGGATCGACAATGAGATAGACAACAGACTCGCCAAGGCAAATAGCGCCTTTGGAAGACTACACAAAAGAGTCTGGAAAAACAACCAACTGAAAAACCTCACAAAGATAAGCGTATACAGAGCCGTTGTCATACCCACACTCCTGTTCGGCTCCGAATCATGGGTCCTCTACCGGCACCACCTACGGCTCCTAGAACGCTTCCACCAGCGTTGTCTCCGCTCCATCCTCAACATCCATTGGAGCGCTCACACCCCTAACGTCGAGGTACTCGAGATGGCAGAGGTCGACAGCATCGAGTCCACGCTGCTGAAGATCCAGCTGCGCTGGATGGGTCACGTCTCCAGAATGGAGGACCATCGCCTTCCCAAGATCGTATTATATGGCGAGCTCTCCACTGGCCACCGTGACAGAGGTGCACCAAAGAAAAGGTACAAGGACTGCCTAAAGAAATCTCTTGGTGCCTGCCACATTGACCACCGCCAGTGGGCTGATAACGCCTCAAACCGTGCATCTTGGCGCCTCACAGTTTGGCGGGCAGCAGCCTCCTTTGAAGAAGACCGCAGAGCCCACCTCACTGACAAAAGGCAAAGGAGGAAAAACCCAACACCCAACCCCAACCAACCAATTTTCCCTTGCAACCGCTGCAATCGTGTCTGCCTGTCCCGCATCGGACTGGTCAGCCACAAACGAGCCTGCAGCTGACGTGGACATTTTACCCCCTCCATAAATCTTCGTCCGCGAAGCCAAGCCAAAGGAAAGGAGGAGGCAATCGAACAACTGAAAAGTGGCAAAGCAGCAGGTATGGATGGAATCCCCCCAGAAGTCTGGAAGGCTGGCGGCAAAACTCTGCATGCCAAACTGCATGAGTTTTTCAAGCTTTGTTGGGACCAAGGTAAACTGCCTCAGGATTTTCATGATGCCACCATCATCACCCTGTACAAAAACAAAGGCGAGAAATCAGACTGCTCAAACTACAGGGGAATCACGTTGCTCTCCATTGCAGGCAAAATCTTCGCTAGGATTCTACTAAATAGAATAATACCTAGTGTCGCCGAGAATATTCTCCCAGAATCACAGTGCGGCTTTCGCGCAAACAGAGGAACCACTGACATGGTCTTTGCCCTCAGACAGCTCCAAGAAAAGTGCAGAGAACAAAACAAAGGACTCTACATCACCTTTGTTGACCTCACCAAAGCCTTCGACACCGTGAGCAGGAAAGGGCTTTGGCAAATACTAGAGCGCATCGGATGTCCCCCAAAGTTCCTCAACATGATTATCCAACTGCACGAAAACCAACAAGGTCGGGTCAGATACAGCAATGAGCTCTCTGAACCCTTCTCCATTAACAATGGCGTGAAGCAAGGCTGTGTTCTCGCACCAACCCTCTTTTCAATCTTCTTCAGCATGATGCTGAACCAAGCCATGAAAGACCCCAACAATGAAGACGCTGTTTACATCCGGTACCGCACGGATGGCAGTCTCTTCAATCTGAGGCGCCTGCAAGCTCACACCAAGACACAAGAGAAACTTGTCCGTGAACTACTCTTTGCAGATGATGCCGCTTTAGTTGCCCATTCAGAGCCAGCTCTTCAGCGCTTGACGTCCTGCTTTGCGGAAACTGCCAAAATGTTTGGCCTGGAAGTCAGCCTGAAGAAAACTGAGGTCCTCCATCAGCCAGCTCCCCACCATGACTACCAGCCCCCCCACATCTCCATCGGGCACACAAAACTCAAAACGGTCAACCAGTTTACCTATCTCGGCTGCACCATTTCATCAGATGCAAGGATCGACAATGAGATAGACAACAGACTCGCCAAGGCAAATAGCGCCTTTGGAAGACTACACAAAAGAGTCTGGAAAAACAACCAACTGAAAAACCTCACAAAGATAAGCGTATACAGAGCCGTTGTCATACCCACACTCCTGTTCGGCTCCGAATCATGGGTCATCTACCGGCACCACCTACGGCTCCTAGAACGCTTCCACCAGCGTTGTCTCCGCTCCATCCTCAACATCCATTGGAGCGCTTACACCCCTAACGTCGAAGTACTCGAGATGGCAGAGGTCGACAGCATCGAGTCCACGCTGCTGAAGATCCAGCTGCGCTGGATGGGTCACGTCTCCAGAATGGAGGACCATCGCCTTCCCAAGATCCTGTTATATGGCGAGCTCTCCACTGGCCACCGTGACAGAGGTGCACCAAAGAAAATGTACAAGGACTGCCTAAAGAAATCTCTTGGTGCCTGCCACATTGACCACCGCCAGTGGGCTGATAACGCCTCAAACCGTACATCTTGGCGCCTCACAGTTTGGCGGGCAGCAACCTCCTTTGAAGAAGACCGCAGAGCCCACCTCACGAACAAAAGGCAAAGGAGGAAAAACCCAACACCCAACCCCAACCAACCAATTTTCCCTTGCAACCGCTGCAATCGTGTCTGCCTGTCCCGCATCGGACTTGTCAGCCACAAACGAGCCTGCAGCTGACGTGGACTTTTTACCCCCTCCATAAATCTTCGTCCGCGAAGCCAAGCCAAAGAAGGAGATTGGAACCTTTATCCATTCAAGGTGAGATCCTTCTGGGAGGACCTGGGGGGATATTCTGAAAAAAATGAAAAAGGTGGATTTTCCACAGGATCCAGAATTGTATCTTTTGGGAAACGTTATGGATGTGAGTTTTAAACTGTCCAAGTACCAAATTCAGTTTGTGAAGGTCGCCTTGTCGGTAGCCAGGAAGAGTATAACGGTCACGACTCCCAACTAAACATTACACAATGGAATACGGAAATGCAGAGTTGTTTTCCCTGGAGAAAATTGCGTACAATTTAAGAAGGAAATATGACACATTCGTTAGGGTCTGGCAACTTTATCTGCACAGATATAATTATAGACCTTCTGAATAAAAGAAAGGCAATAATCTGTGCCAGCAGTGAGATCAATGAGGTGGGTCGTGGCGCAGATGGCGAGCTCTTGTAATTTGTTCCTTATTTTTTTCATTTCAGGTTTCTTTGGGTTTTTCTTAAGTCCCCTTAAGGGTTTGTGACCTTACCAATATTTGGTTCTTTGTATTTATTTAATTTATATAATTTTTTCTTTGTTGTATTAGGGTATGAGGGGAAAAATAGACTCTGAATGTTATATACTATTGTTGAAAGAGATTGAATTGTTTGTTTGGATTTGTCTTCGAAAATCAAAAATAAAATATTTTTTTAAAAAAAAGGCCCTGGCCCAGGGATGAGGAAGAAGGCCCAGGGATGGGGAAGTGAGAGCCGTGCTGTAAGTTTAAAAGGCTCTGTGCCTCCCTTGTGTTCCAGTGTGCTGGTCACCCACGACGACACTGTGAAGATCTCAGACTTTGGCACTTCCAAGGAGCTGAGTGACAAGAGCACCAAGATGTCCTTCGCTGGCACTGTGGCCTGGATGGCCCCTGAAGTGATCCGCAATGAGCCCGTGTCTGAGAAGGTGGACATTTGGTAAGCAGAGCCCGGTGCCGGGGGGTGGGGTGGGTGGAGCGGTGCTGGCTGGTCAGACATCTCAATCCCAGGTGTGAGGTCACCGCTGCCAAGGGAGAACGGGAATGACAGAGATCGCTTCAGCAAGACAAAGATGGAAGGGCAGTGTGATCATGTTGCTCAGATTGTGGGGAGACATGGATAACAAGTGCTGGCGACTACCAGCCACAGAATGGGACATGACGGTCCATGATCTGTGCCAGCCCGTGGGAACCTCTACGTGAATCTGTTTCCTCTCCCTTCACCCGCTCCCTCATGGCTTATCATTGGGTCCAAACACCCCAGTAGTGTGGGAAGTAGGCCCCATCCCCAGTGGTGTGGGAAGTAGACCCTATCCCCAGTGGTGGGGGGTGGGTGGGCAGTGTGCTCATTGTTGAACAACCCTCTGGGTGAAGGACGATCTTCCTGATACCCCTGGTTTAACCTCCTGGCTTTGCCTGAGCCTGTGGGAGAGGAGCCCTCTTGTGTAGGGGGCCCATGAGATGAATGCTCTGGACCAGAGTTGGGTTTGGATTGATGGCAGCAGGGATCAATCAGCAGGCAGGTTTCGTGCTGGGAGCCACCCTGGGTGCATGGATCTGGTGTGTCGGCAGAGGACCTGTCGTTTCTGCCTGTGAGGTGGTGTTGCTGACCCACTTGTGGTCCATCGCAGGTCGTTCGGTGTGGTTCTGTGGGAGCTGCTGACTGGTGAGGTGCCCTACAAGGACGTGGATTCCTCGGCGATCATCTGGGGTGTTGGCAGCAACAGCCTCCACCTGCCTGTCCCGTCCACATGTCCTGATGGCTTTAAGATACTCATGAAGCAAACATGGTGAGCATGGCAGTTCCCTACCATTACAGTGTTCGCTGCGGTTAAACCACGTTTACAAACGGTTATCCACCATTGCCCACCATTACACATGGTTACCCACTGTTACCTATTGTTACACACAGTTCCCCGTCATTACACAACTGTTAGCCACTGTTACGTACCGTTACACACAATTCCCCACCGTTACCCACCTACATACCGTTAGCCATCATTACCCATCATTACCCAATGTTGCACACAGTTCCTCACTGTTACATAGGGTTCACTGTGGTTAAACAATGACTCTAGTTGGACACAATGAACTACCGTTACACAGTTACCGATTGTTACACACAGTGACCCACCGTTACACAGTTCTCCACCATTACCCATCGTTACACGCAGTTACCCACTGTTACAAGCAGTTCCACACTGTTCCACACAGTTACCCACAGTTCCACAAGGTTATCTACTGTTACAGGCGGTGATCCATGGGTACAGGCAGTGACCACAGGTATAATTAGTGACCCATACGTACAAGAAGTGATTACGGGGTACAGGCGATGACTACAGATACAGGCGCTGTCCCACAGATACAGTTAGTGACTCTCAGGTACAGGTGGTGAACATGGATACAGGAAGAGATTATGGGTACAGGCAGTGACTACAGATACAGGCGCTGACCCACAGATACAGTTAGTGGCCCACATGTACAGGCAGTGATTATGGGTACAGAGGGTGGCTACGGATACAGGTACTACCCCACAGATACAGTTAGTGACCCACAGGTACAGGTGGTGAACACGGGTACAGGAAGTGATTATGGGTACAGGCAGTGACTACAGATACAGGCACTGTCCTACAATACAGTTAGTGACCCACAGGTACAGGCGCTACCCCACAGGTACAGTTAGTGACCCACAGGTACAGGCAATGACCCACAGGTACAGATGGTGACCCACAGATACCACAGTTGTTCCTTGTCTGGTGGTGCAGAAATCACTCAGGAGGGCATTGCAGGGAGATCAGGAGGATCCGGGATGGGGAGTTGAGGGGGTGAATGTGGAGAGAGTGGATGAAGCGAGGTCTTTTGAGGGGGAGGCTGAGAGCAGTGGGGAGAACCTCTGGAGGGAGCCAGGAACAGGGTGGGAGAGGGCCAAAGAGAGGAGCCCTGACTGACTGGCTGCTGGCCCTGTGCCTGTGAAATGCTGTGTGGATCACGGCAAAAAGGGCAGGAGGTGTGGGCAGTGGAGGGTCAGGGAGTGTGGAATATGAGTCAATGATTCTCCTCCTCATTTTGCCTTGCCCTGTCTGTCACAGGGTGGGAACTGCAGCAAAGCTACGGCCTCCACGAACAAGCTCAGCCTAAACATTCACTACTAAAACTCTACTCATTCTTCCCTCTCCCTCACCCTCCCACTCTCACCCTCTCTTCTTCTCCCTTTCCCTCTCTTCTTACTCTCTCCCATCTCTCTCCCCCCCCCCCCCCCCCCACCTCACCCTTCTCCCTCTCTCTCCACCCTCTCTTACACACACATCCCCAAGCACACAGGATGCAGTATGTCAGTCTTCTTGCCCTAGGGGGATATCCTGCCCCTTGACCTTCAGCAAGCCACAACCTGATTAGACATGTGGAGATTGTTAGCAGGGAAAACCTGCTTATGAGGGAACTTCAAGCCAGCATTGGTACAGATGGGGCTAATCTAGGGCTGCTCTTCTCTGCAGGCACAGTAAACCTCGAAACCGCCCGTCCTTCAGGCAGATCCTCCTCCACCTGGACATCGCGTCCGCTGACGTTCTGGGAACCCCTCAGGAGACCTATTTTAAATCCCAGGTAACTTGACAGGACACAGACCAAGTTGGTTGCAAGAGATAATCATAGAGCAGCCTGCTGATGCAGTGGGATGACTCCTGTCTGGTGATCTGGCCATGGTCAGAATTTTAGAACATTCGTCAGGGTCCAGTCGGTCGGACTGCAGGGTGGAACCTGCCAGCCACTTCCCACAGTATCCGTACATCTCTCACACCTCTAAGGAGGAATACAGTAAGTCGCTATCAAAAATTACTGCTGAATCACTCTGGCATGGTCAGATGCACTGGATGGTGGTATCGCAGCCTGGTTTAGCCACTTGACTGCCTGGGAATGCAGACGGCTCCAGAAGGAAACAGTCAGAGCTGGGTGCATCACAGGCTCCGACTGCCCATCCACTGCAGACCTCGATCTGAGGCACTGCCTCAGGAGGGCAGCCAACCTCCTAAAGCACCTCCATCTCCCTGGCGTCAGCCACTTCTCCACTTCAGGCAGACAGTACAGAAGCCTAAAAAACATTTTTTTTCCAACAGCTATCAGATTCCTGGTTCTCCCCGTGTTGCACTGATCGCGGACCTCCCTGACACCACAGAAGGACTGTCCGCACTATTCCAATCACTTTTTTTACACTAGGATTACTACGAGTATTTCATACAGGCGTCATTCGAACCGCTGCCCAGGAAGAGCGTAGTGACTAACGACCACTCACATCAACAGTGAAGTGTTTTGAGAGAATGGTGATGAAGCAGATCAACTCCTGTCTGAGCAGTGACATGGATACATTCCAGTTCACTTATCGTAGCAACAGGTCTACGGCGGATGCCATCTCACTGGCTCTACACAAAACCCTGGAACACCTGGACAGTAAAGATGCATACATCAGGATGCTCTTTATTGACTACAGTTCAGCATTTAACACCATCATCCCCTCAAAACTGATCAGCAAACTCCAAGATCTGAGGTTTAACACCCCAATATGTAATTGGATCATAGATTTCCTCACCTCCAGACCACAATCCATGAGGATTGGTGAGAACATCACAATCTCTATCAGTACCGGAGCACCACAAGGCTGCGTTTTTAGCCCTCTGCTCTACTCACTTCACATGTACGACTGTGTGGCTCGGTATGACAATAACATCATCTACAAATTTGCCGACAATACCACAGTAGTGGGTTGTATAAGGGAAGGTGATGAGTCTGCATTCAGAATGGAGATTGAAGACTTGGCTGAATGGTGCACCAACAACAACCTTGCACACAATGCCACCAAAACTAAGGAGCTGATTGTTGACTTCAGGAAGGGAAAGCCAGAGATGAATGATCCAGTGATCCTTGGGGGAATCAGAGGTGGAGAGGGTGAGCACATTTAAGTTCCTGGGAGTCACTATCTCGGAGGATCTTTCCTGGACCCAACACACTAATAGCATCGTGAAAAAAGCACGTCAGTGCCTCTACTTCCTCAGGAGTTTGCGGGGGAAAGTGTGCTGACCGGCTGCATCATAGTCTGGTATGGGGACACCAATACTCCCTGAGTGTAAATCCCTGCAAAAGGTAGTGGATACAGCCCAGGACATTAGAGGCAAATCCCTTCCCACTATTGAGAACATCTACAGGGAACGCTGTGGTTGGAGGGCAGCAGCAATCATCAAAGACCCTCACCCCCAGCACATGCTTTGTTCTCACTGCTGCCATCAGGAAAGAGGTCTAGATGTCACAAGACTCGCACCACCAGGTTCAGGAACAGCTGCGACCCCTCCCCCATCAGACTCCTCAACAACATATGGCCTGTTGCATAAGGGCTCATGCACTCTATTGATTATTTTAAATTCTCTCCGTATTGCACAGTCAGTTTGTTTACATTTGTAATCAGTTCTTCATTTGTTTACATGTGTACGCTGTGTATTTATTGCCTCGGCTCAAATAGTTTTATCTTTGCAAGTCCCTTTTTGGCTGCAGCAGGTCAGAATGTTGGTGCATTTGTACATTGTATAATGTGTGTGACAGTATTCTCGATATAAGGTGCTGGTGAAGAAGTGGATCTGATCTAGCATGTTTACAATAGTCACTAGTGACCATGTGTGGCAAGGTAACACCCCCATGGTTGTTGGAGGATTGGAGTGGGTCTGGTAGTTGAGAAATGGAAGCTTTCTCTGAGGAATGGGGTGCTTATCCCTGGAGGAGCCCACAGCCCTTTCTCCATGGGGTGGGGCACTGATCCCTGGAGGAGCCCACAGCCCTTTCTCCAAAGGGTGGGGCACTGATCCCTGGAGGAGCCCACAGCCCTTTCTCCGAAGGGTGGGGCGCTGATCCCTGGAGGAGCCCACAGCCCTTTCTCTGAGGGGTTGGGCACTGATCCCTGGAGGAGCCCATAGCCTTTTCTCTGAGGGATGGGGTGCTGATCCCCGGTGAAGCCCACAGCCTTTTCTCCGAGAGGAGCGGTGCTGATCCCTGGTGGACCCCACAGCCCTTGTACTCAGACCTTCTAAGCCAGAGAAAAGCAGCAATATTCCAAGTCAATCCCAGCCCAGTGACCTCGGGAGTGACACCACAATTCATTGAAGTTGGGGCATTATTGGCAAGGTCATCTAGCCACGTGATATGCGGAGAGTAGCTACCTTGGCATTAATGTAGAGGTTAGTGTAATGCTACGACAGTGCCAGAGACCTGGGTTTGAATCCGCACTGTCTGTGAGAAGTTTGTACATTCTCCGCGTGACCTGCGAGGGTTTCTCTGGGCGCATGTTCCAAAGATGTATGGGATTGAAAGATTAATTACTCACGAGGGAGTATTTGGACAGCGCAGCCTCATGGGGCAGAAGGACCTGTCACCATGCTGCGTGCCTAAACTTAAATTTAAAAGCAGTCAGAGAGGAAGCATGTGCCTGATGTGAGTGTGGGGGCACAATGAGAACCCCAGCAGTGAACCGAACTCTCTCCTTCCAGGCTGAATGGAGGGAAGAGGTGAAAAAGCACTTTGAAAAGATCAAGAGCGAAGGCACGTGCATTCATCGGCTGGATGAAGAACTCATCAGACGGAGGAGAGAGGAGCTGAGGTAGGCTGAGTGCGGCACTCACCTCCAGGCAGGGAGGTGTTGTTGTAACCTGAACTGGGGTAGGGGTGAGGAGTTTGGAAGCTCATGGCAAAATGCCGCCATTTCTAAATCCCACTGTTACCATTCTTATTTTTAACCCCCTCCCACCCTTCTCCTATCAGAGAGCTCTCCTTCTTAACTCTCTGCCCTCTTTCCCCCCCCTCACTTCTCAGTCTCTTCCACCTATGACCTGTTAGCCTGTGCTCCTCCCCCTTCCCCTTCCTCCCTCCTGTCCTCCACCATCTTTTCATTCAGGTATCTACCTGTCTTTTTCTTACACCTGACTAAGGACTCAGGCCTGAAACATTGTTTTTTCTTCATTTCCTGTGGATACTGACGTTTCTCCAACACCTTGATAGGATCATTAAGAAGGTCTATGGGACGCTGGGCTTCATTAACAGGGGGATTGAATTCAGGAGTTGAGACGTCATGTTGCAACTCTACAAATCTTTGGTGAGACCAGTATTGTGTTCATTTCTGGTCACCTCATTATAGGAAGGATGTGGAAGCTGTGGAGAGGGTGCAGAGGAGATTTACCAGGATGTTACCTGGTTTGAAAAACCAGGGGGATTTGAGGCAAGGTTAGCAGAGCTGGGACTTTTCTCTTTGGTGTGTAGAAGGATGACTTGACTACAAGAGGCCTAGATAGGGTGGACAGCCAGCACCTGTTTCCCAGGGCAGGAATAACAAAATCCAGAGGACATACGTACAAAGTGAAGGGAGGGAAGTTTAGGGGAGACATCAGGGGGTTTTTTGTGCAGAGAGTTGTGGGTGCCTGGAATGCCTTGCCGGGGATAGTGGTGGAGGCTGGAACATTAGGGGAATTTAAGAGATTGTTAGACAGGCACAGATGAAAGAAAAATAGAGGGTTACAGGGTAGGGAGAGTTTAGTACTTCTTTTAAGGAATATGTGGGTCAACACAACATCGAGGGCTGAAGGGCCTGTGCTGTGCTATATGTTCTATGTGTTCACGTTGGTGCAATGTGCATGACCGCAGCATCAGCAGACTTGCTTGTGTGATGAGAGAGGAGAAATGGACCAGGTCTGAAATGAATTCTTCTCTGTGTTTACCAATGAGAAGGAATTTTAGTGCAGGTTTCATAAAAGACAGATAGGGATGTTCTAGATCATCGTTCCATTGGAAAGCAGTTGCATTAAATGTCTGAGTGGGCATAAAGCCAGATAAACCCTCTGGGCCTGTTGACCTGTATCCAAGGATGCTCAATAAGGCAAGGGGGGTGGGGAGATTGCTGGCCCCTGTCAGAGTTATCGACCTCTTTGCTGTCACAGACAGGGAGGCAGAATGCATTGTCCCTTCCTTCCAGAGGGCAGCAGGGATAAGCCTGCAAGGACAGGCCTATGAGTCTGACATCAGTGGAAGGGGAATGGCTGGGAAAAAATCTGGGGGCAGGATTAGTCAATACTTGGAAAGGCAGCGATGTACAAGTCCAGTGATCCTGAAGGTGGCAGTGCAGGTAAATTGTGTGGATGCTTGCCCTCATCAAAATGTAGAACCGCACAGTACAGGCCCTTCGGCCCACTATGTTGTGCTGACCTACATAAACCTCCACAACAGCCTCAGCCTAACCCTTCCCTCTCCCACAGTCCATATACCCCAAATTCTCTTACACCCATGTGCCTAATCAAGAGTCTTTTAAATGCCCCTATTGTACCAGCCTCCACCACCTGATCTCCTGGGCCTGATCAGATATATCCATGGACACTGTTGCAGCTAGGTTTGGTGCAGCCGTTGGATGCGGTTTAAACTAATTTGGCAGGGGGATGGGAACCTGACTGATCAGGCAAAGGACAGGAAAGATAAAATAGGAAAAGTTAGGTTAGGCAGTGAAAGTAAAAAATCAGAAAGAGCAAGGAGGGTGAAAAAAGCAAATCTGAAGGCTTTATATCTTAATGCAAGAAGCATTCGGAACAAGGCAGATGAATTGGCTGTGGAAATTGAGACAAACAAATACGATTTGATTGGGATTACAGAAACATGGCTGCAAGGTGGGCAAGCCTGGGAACTTAACATATTGTGTATACAATATTTAGGAGGGATCTGCAAGAAAGAAAAGGGGGTGGGGTAGCTTTGATGGTGAGAGAAGGGACCGACACGATTGGCAGGAAGGATATTAACTCGGAAGATGCAGAATCTATATGGGTAGAACTGAGGAATAGCAAAGGGTGGAAAACATTAGTGGGGGTGGTATATAGGCCTCCAAATAGTAATGTAGAGGTGAGGGAAGGCATAAAAAGAGAAATTAGAGAAGCATGCAATAAGGGAACAGCTGTCATCATGGGAGACTTTAATTTACATATAGATTGGACTAGCCAAATTAGTAAAAATACTGAGGAGGAGGAATTCCTTGAATGTTTACGGGACAGTTATCTAGACCAATATGTCGAGGAACCAACTCGGGAGCAGGCCATTTCAGACTGGGTATTATGTAATGAAAAGGGAATACTCAGCAATCTTGTTGTACGAGGCCCTTTGGGTAGGAGCGATCACAATATGATCGAATTCTCACTCGACATGGAGAGTGAAGAAATTAAAACCAAGACTAAGGTCCTGAATTTAAATAAAGAGAATTATGATGGTATGAAACGGGGGTTGAGTAAGATTGATTGGGTGGTGTTAGACTGGGATCAGTTCAAGGTGCAGCAAAGGAGGACAAAGGGACTAATCAAGAGGGGAAAAATAAATTACGAAAGTAAGCTTGCGGCAAACATAAAAACCAACTGCAAAACCTTTTATAGATATGTCAAGAGGAAAAGATTGGTGAAATCCAGAGTAGGTCCCTTGCAGTCAGAATCAGGGGAATATATAATGGGGAATAAGGAAATGGCAGACCAATTAAATTCTTACTTTAGTTCTGTTTTCACAAGAGAGGATACAAATAACCTCCCAAGGATGTTGGGAAACATAGAGACTAATGCAAGGGAAGAGCTGAAAGAAATCAGTATCTCTAAGGACATGGTCTTGGGGAAATTGAAGGGAATTGAAGCCCGATAAATCCCAAGGGCCTGATAATCTACATCCTAGGGTACTTAAAGAAGTGGACATTCAGATAGCAGATGCTGTAAGATTTATTTTCCAGAACTCGATAGACTCAGGATCAGTACCCATGGATTGGAGGGTAGCTAATGTTACCCCACTATTTAAAAAAGGGGGTAGAGAAAAAGCAGGGAATTATAGGCTGGTGAGCCTTACATCAGTAGTGGGCAAAATGATGGAATCCATTATTAAGGATGTAATAGTGGAGCATATGACTAGCAGAGAAGGGATTGGACAGAGTCAACATGGATTTACAAAAGGTTAATCATGCTTGACAAATCTATTAGAATTCTTTGAGATGGTGACAAGTAAAATAGATGGGGGACAGCCAGTGAATGTGGTGTACCTGGATTTCCAAAAGGCCTTCGATAAGGTCCCACATAAACGACTGGCATGCAAAATCAAGGCTCATGGGATTGGGGGCAAGGTATTGATGTGGATTGAGAACTGGCTGGCAGATAGAAGACAGAGAGTTGGGATAAACGGCTCATTTTCTGAGTGGCAGGCGGTGACCAGTGGGGTGCCACAGGGATCTGTACTGGGACCCCAGCTGTTCACGATTTACATTAATGATCTAGATGAGGGGATTAGATGTAATATCTCCAAATTTTCAGACGACACTAAGCTAGGAGGGGTTGTGTGCACTGAAGAGGGGGTCAGGAAGCTCCAGTGTGATTTGGATAAACATAGAAACATGGCAAATGCACTACAATGCGGATAAATGTGAGGTTATCCACTTTGATAATACAAACCGGAGAGCAGATAACTATTTGAATGGCAATAGACTGGGAGATGGGGAAGTGCAGAGAGACCTAGGGGTTCTTCTGCACCAGTCACTGAAGGCGAGCATGCAGGGACAGTAGGCGGTTAAAAAGGCAAATGGTGTATTGGCCTTCATATCAAGAGGGTTTGAGTATTGGAATAAGGATACCTTACTGCAGCTATACAGAGCCTTGGTGAGACTACACCTGGAGTATTGTGTGCAGTTTTGGTCGCCTTATCTAAGGAAGGATGTTCTTGCAATGGAGGGAGTGCAAAGACGATTCACCAGGCTGATACCTGGAATGGCAGGAATAACTTATGAGGAAAGATTTCGCAAATTGGGATTGTACTCGCTGGAGTTTAGAAGATTGAGAGGGGATCTCATAGAGACATAAAATTCTGGCAGGACTGGACAGAATGGATGTGGAAGGGATATTTCCGATGGTGGGGGAGTCCAGAACCCGGGGCCATGGTTCGAGGATAATTGGCAAACCATTTAGAACCGAGATGAGGAAGAATTTCTTTACCCAGAGGGTGGTGAATCTGTGGAATTCATTGCCACAGAGAGCAGTAGAGGCAAGTTCATTGAATATATTTAAGAGGGAATTAGATATATTTCTTCAGTATAAGGGAATTAGGGATTATGGAGAGAAGGCAGGGACGGGGTACTGAACTTTAAGATCAGCCATGATCTCATTGAATGGTGGAGCAGGCTTGAAGGGCCGAATGACCTACTCCTGCTCCTATCTTCTATGTTTCTATGTACCAGCCTCTACCTCCTGATCTCCTGGGCCTAATCAGATATATCCATGGACTGTGGGAAGTTAGAGAGGAAACTGCAGGTGCCCTGGCGGGGAGACTGGAGGGTGGCAAACGTTGTGCCTCTATTCATGAAAGGTTGCGGGTAAAAATTGGTAATTCCAGGCTAGTGAGCCTAACATTTGTGGTCTCTAGCTACTACTAACACAGTTAAGAGAGAGTATTCTGAGGGAGAAGATGTAATGCACTTGGATGGACAAGGGCTGCTTCAGGATAGTCAGTAAGATTTTGTAAATGGGAGGTCATGGGTAGAGCATTGGCTGGTCAGCAGAAACCGGAGAGTAAAGGGATCCTCTTCTGGTTGGTGACCAGTTACCAGTGGTATACCACAGGGGTCAGTTTTTGGACCACTTCTTTTTACGTTGCATGTTAATGATTTGGATTGTGGAATAAGTGTCTTTATGGCTAAATTTGCAAATGATACAAAGATAGGTGGAGGGGCAGCTAGTGATGAGGAAATGGAGAGGCTACAGAAAGACAGACCTGGAGAATGGGCAAAGAAACACCATTGCACAGGACGATCCGAAACTTCAAAAAATTCACCTTAAAATTGGGTCAAAGAGCCTAAATTCCATATCTTGATGACAAGGTCTGAACACACCGACGTCTTCCTGCTGGTTCCGAAGCAATCTCACGCATGCCCCGATAGTTACTTGCTAAGCATCAGTGCTCCTCCTTGGGGACCGCCTTCCCGGTCCGACTGCCGTCGGCCCTTTACAGGTTTTAAACGGCCTGTTGCAGGAGCCAACAGAGGTGTATTTTAAAATATCCAAATCAAATTTAAACCTTCAAACCAGTGGTTCTCAACCTTTTTCTTTCCACTCACACCCCACTTTAAGTAATCCCTCTGTGATTAGTAAAGGATTGCTTAGTACGTGGGTGGGAAGAAAAAGTTTGAAAACCACTGCTTTAAATGATAATTTGTTAGTCAAATATTGTGATTTGCTTTTAACAGCATCCATTGGTCAACGGTAAGTGCCAGATTTTGGAGGGGGGTGGGGGGTGAACATCCTACACTAACATTTTGGGTGAAATTCCAAGAGCTATCCTATACAGAGTGGTCCCACCCGTCACTCCTCTACAGTGTTGGAAAGTGTACAGTCATGCGTTTTGGTAGAAGGAACAAAAGGGAAGCCACTACAATGAAAGATTGGCCACTGAAGCTTCCAGGGGAACCAAAGGGGAGAACAAGGGATTAAATGCTGATGGGGGTTCTTTCTGGAAGAGTTGGAGTGACAATTACCCATGATTTTGCTGCAGGCATGCACTAGACATCCGAGAACACTATGAAAGAAAGCTGGAACGAGCCAACAACCTCTATATGGAACTCAGTGCCATCATGTTGCAACTGGAGCTGAGAGAGAAGGAGCTAATAAAGTAGGTGCAGACGTGACAGTGCAATTTCCCCATGATCGCCTCTCTCCGCTGCATTCAGGCACAGGACCTGGGCTAAGCAGCCTCCACTTCAAGAGTGGTTTTGTCCCAATGTCTCTCAGGTCACTGATCTGCCCCGTATGACCCTCTTCCTGACACCACACCAAAGATCTGGCCGCTCTGCATGTCGTTTTGTGCTTTGTCCAACCGTGAAGATTTCTCTTCCTTGTTTTCTATTGTTTCTTGTCTCTGATTTTGCATTCCTGGGAAATTGCAGCAAGTTCATTGTTGCATCTGTATGTCGTACTGATGTACATAAACTTTATTGTTTCTAACGGTACATACATAAAGTCCAGGAATGGCATCCAGCATTGGGAAGGCTGTGATCCTCTTTGGCTGCTTCATTGTGCACCACTATTAAAATGACCCTACTCTGTCACCCACTTAACAGGTCTGAGGAGAAGGCTTGAATGGATCTGCATGTTTCTCCCTCCACCAGCTTTTGGCCGCACTGGATAGGGAAAGCATCCTTCCTTCAGTGAACCATTTCCACGTCCACCCGCCCCTTCCCGCCCTATCATTTAGGTGTCTGCCTGATCTTTGGCACGGATAGCGCCGTGGTCAGTGCAACGCTATTACAGCACCAGTGACCGGGGTTCAAATCCCGCGCTGTCTAAGGAGTTTGTACGTTCTCCCCGTGTCTGTGTGGGTTTCCTCCAGGGCTCCAGATTCCTCCCACCCTTCAAAAATGTACCAGGCCAATGAGATGTAATTGGGCAGCTTGGGCCCGTGGGCCAGAAGGGCCCGTAACTGTGCTGTATGTTGAAATTTAAAAATTGACAAAGTATCGACAGCCCTGAGATTCCCATGGATGCTGTATCACCTGCTGAGGTCCTCCAGCTCCTTTGTGCAGTGGGCATGCCCTTTCGCTGCTGTCACCGTCCTTCTGGAGTCTTTCAGAGCTTAGAATACTTTATTGCTGTTCTTGACACACTGCACAGACAACATTGATGTTTAAACCATGGAATTGTGTCTGTTTACGTCTGAGTTTCCCAGGTTGGAAATGTGTCACCCCTGATGGTTGGCTTTGCTCTCCAACCTGATTTAACTAGGGTACATTCCTCCCATGCAGGCTGGCCCAGTCCTGTTACCCTGCAATCTCCCACTACCCTCCTGAGCCCTGAATCCTTCTCCAAAATAAGGACGTCACTGGAGGTCCGTGGCCACTGTGGAGCTAAGTTGTCACGTGCCACACGGCTGCTAAGGTTAATGATTGGGCGATCACTTTGTACCACATGGTCACCAGATGGTGGTCATGTCCCGAAGTAGGGTCCTGCCCTAAACACCCTCCATTTGTTCTATCCCAGCGATGCTGCTCCACCCACTGAGTTCCTGCAGCAGGTGGTGTTTAATATTCTCTGGTTTTCATTTTATCTGAATCGAAGGTGCTTTCTGCTGGTAGCAGGACCCTTGATCCCGGTCCAGGTCAGTGTGGGTCCAGTCCTGATCCCTGACCCCAGTTGGTGTGGGACCAGACCTGACCCCTGGTCCCGGTCAGTGTGGGACCAGTCCTGACTACCGGCCTCAGTCCCGGTCAGTGTGGGAATAGTCCTGACCCCTGACTCCAGTCCCAGACGGTGTGGGACCAGTCCTGATCCCTTACCCCGGTTGGTGTAGGACCAGTCCTGACCCCTAACTCTGGTAAGTGTGGGACCAGTCCTGATCCCTGACCCTGGTCGCAGTTGGTGTGGGACCAGTCCTGACCTCTAACTCTGGTTGGTGTGGGACCAGTCCTGACCCCTAACTCTGGTTGGTGTGGAACCAGTCCTGACCCCTGACCCTGGTCCCAGTCGGTGTAGGACCAGTCCCGATCCCTGATCCCAGTCCCAATTAGTGTGGGACCACTGCTAGGCTGCTCCATTTCCCAGAACTGATGCCAATATCAAACTCCCTCTTTCCCAAGATCCTCCAATCAGGCATGTAGGCACCTCCCTCATGTGCATCCTCTTGCCAGTATCAGTGTGGCTCCTGATGAGATTCCAGCATCAGACCGGTTCTTTCATCCAGTTTGTTGCACCAGTACAATGGCAGGTGGAAGCCATTCACCTTCTGTGCCTGCTCTGGATTATGGCTGAACTTTCACCTCTTTGCTCCTGTCCCATATCCCCAGTGTAACTCCAGACCTGACCATCGAGGTGGAACCTCTTGCCTGTTTTTCTGCATTATTAATCCAACACACAGGACTTGCCCTCCATCTCATACCAGCCTGGGCCCTGTCCCGTCCTGACACTGGGAGGGTAACACCTGAATCTGCTGCCAGAACCCACCAACCCTGACAGTCCTTTATTGGCCGCAGGCGTGAGCAAGCGGTGGAGAAGAAGTACCCCGGGACGTACAAGCGGCACCTGGTCAGGCCCATCATCCGCTCGAATGCCGTGGAGAAGTTGATCAAGAAGAAGGCGTCGGGCCACAAGCCTGGAGCCCAGGGGAAGCGGTAAGTGAGGAATTAGATGATCCAACCCAACGTGTCCATCAGCAGTGATGAGCCCCTTCTTTGTGAGATGTCCCCTCCTCCAGCTCCCCACCCCCTTCCCTTCCTTCTCCCGTCTTCCCTCCCACCTGCATCCACCACTTACCTGCTAACCACTGCTCTTCTCCCTTCCTCTCCTCCCACACCCCCAGACATCTCCCTGATTTTCCACACTCAGGCCTGGAGCGTCGAATGCCTTGCCTTCTGGATGCCGCGTGACCTGCTGAGCTTCTCCAGTACCTCCACCTTCACCATATTGTCCTTCAGCTCTGCCACTGCTCATTACCCCCTCCAATCAAATTGTCTGTGTAGCCACCTATTCCCCCAGGCAATCTGTTGGTGATTGACATACTGCAGGAACCAATCGCCTGGCAGTGCAGATGACCCCCGCCTTAAAAGAAGATTGCATCCCCAGAAGGCACTCTGCATTGTGTCTTGTCAGGAAACAGGAGTGGGAAGAATTTATTTTGCTTATTTACATTTTCTCCACATAAGTTACATAAGAACAGCTTTGATTCTGGAGCTCATGTCACTGGGCTGTGGTGTGTGAATTCTGCAAGAATTCTACCTGAGTGGCTGTATCACACAGGTCTGATGTAGTCAGACACCCTCCCTCAGAGCCTGCAGCAGGCTGACCTCTGGCTGGCAGTGGACAGTGCAACAGTCAAACGATCTAGATCATGCACGGGCTGTTCCCGAACTGAGACCAGATGGATGTGGATAGAATTCCCGCTTTTTCCTTTGTGTCTTGAAGTGGCATACTTTGGAATTTCCTCTTCTGATATTCCACTCGAGTTCATGATTTCCAAAGATTCCATGGGAGTTATCACCTTGCAATGCTGACCATCACTGCTAAACACCATGAATCCAGAGGGGGCACTGAAATAAGAGGGGATCAAATTCTAGCAGGTCTGTTTCAAAGCCTGAGGGGTCCCTTTGGGCTCAGCCCCTCCTGGGGCTCCACTTATCAGCTTGTCGTTTCCTGCAGATCCAGAGCATCGTCATGGGAAACCAAATGCCTGAGAAACAGGATGTATAAATGTGTCCCTAGAGACTGACATTTATGATTTTCGTGCTTTTGCTGCAGACAAATGTGGTGGTTCTCCAATAGCCAATGGCAAATGCAGACAACTGTGTGAGGCGCTGCCTCAAGAAGGCAGCCAGAACCATAAAGGACCCCCATCAGCCTGGTCACAACCTCTTCTCACTGCTCCCTTCGGGCAGATGGTAGTTTCTTTCCAACAGCGATCAGGCGCTTGAACTTCTCTTTGCTGCACTCATCATGGACCGTTCGCTATTACGTCACTTTTATTGCACTTGGATAACTGAATATTTATTATCTTTCTTTGTACGGTAGTTCCCTCCCCCCCCCCTTATCCGCTGAGGATATGTTCCAAGGACCCCCCCCCCCCCCAGCCAATGTCTGAAACGGCGAATAGTACCAAACCCTATATATATATTGTTTTATCCTGCATATGATAAAGTTTAATTTATAAATTAGGCACAATAAGAGATTAACAACAATAACATGATAAAATAGAACAATTATAACCATACTTATTTTTTGAAGTTACTTGAACACAAGCACTGTGATACCGCGACAGTCAATCTGATGATAACTGAGACAGATACTAAGTGACTAAAGGGCGGGTAGTGTAAACAGCATGGATACACTGGACAAAGGGATGATTCACGTTCCGGGAGGGACGATGCAAGATTTCATCACACTACTCAAAATGGCGTGCAATTTAAAACTAGAAACTGAAACCACAGAAAGCGAAACTGTGGATAAGGAGGGAGTGGGAACCACTGAATTTATTGTCCCTTTTGAATTTAGTTAAGGGAACAATTGTGTTTGTCTTTTAGTTGTTTTCTTTCAAGTACCTGTCCGTCTGCAGCGAGTGAGCACTGTACACTGTGTATAACAATAACCGCATTACCTGACCTTTCTCAGCGGGCTCCTCGGTAGGGTAATGGTACCCCTACCTCAGGGGGTGCATGTCCTGTACCCAAGTTAACCTCCTGCTCTTCTGTCTCCCACAGACCTGACCTGCTGAGGTCCGATGGCATTGTGCCAAGCGTGGAGGTTGGCATGTCTCACTCGCCCGGTTCTGGCAGCCCCAAGGTGTCCACCCCACCAGGCAAGGCAAGGTACCGCAGCAAGCAACGGCACCGGCGCGGTAACAGCAAGGGCAGCCAGCAGGAGGTGGTGGGCTTCCTGCGGGCCATGGCGGGCCCGGACCAGTGCGCCCTCCACCACCAGCAGCGCCTGGGTGATGCTGCCAGCTGCGCCCACAACCTGAGGTACTTTGGCCCGGCAGCTGCCCTAAGGAGCCCCCACACCAACCGCCTGCAGCTGAAGATCTCCGGCTCCAGCCCCGATCTCATCTCCACCACCCTGGTCACTAGCCGCCGCAGGGCTTCCGAGAGTGGGGAGGCTACGGACTGCGGGCACAGTGCTGCAGGGCAGGGCTCCACGTGCCAGGACTGTCGGGAGTGGAAGGTGGAGAGACTGTCCCATGGGTACAAGGTGGGCCCTGCCGCCCCAGGACTTCCTCAGTCTCCCATGCACCGCCCCCTGGCTCATTACGAGAACCCCAGGCTTCAGGAGAACAACAGGCCTTTGGAGGAGAAACAAGTGGAAAACTCCAAAGCAGGGTCTTCCCCGAGTACCCCTCAGCAGCTCAGCACCCCCACACTACCTCGTAAGCTGAGAGCCCTCAGGAAGGAGGTAAGCAAGCACTAGCACAGCCGCGGCAAAACTTCCCCAGGGGTCAGTGTCCCTCCAGCAGCTGTGGACCTCAAACAGGTGCTTGACCAAGTAGCATGTAATTACACTGCACAATACATTTTTTCAAAAGGTTTGCTTCCTGAAAAAAAATTGGCGATTATGACAGACGACTTCAAACTGAACACAAAGATAATTTCAGATTTGCTGTATGACGTAGGAAGTTGGAGAAACATTAACTTTTATTGAATTTAGCATGTTTAATTCCAAGTACCTTGACCCAAGCTCCCAGGTTGACTGCAAATGTTGCACAACAAATGTGAGGAACCCAGGGTTTGTCTTGGTCACCAGTTTTACAACTGAAGTAGAGCTCAGAGGCTTTCTTAGTAAGTGCAGTCATGCTGCATCTTTGACCCCTTAAGCATATACTCGCCAGAAATGTAACAGAATGCATCACAGCTTTTGAGGCATTGACAAGACATTCCTGCTGTACTGAATCCCCCGATGACAGAAAATTCTATTGTTAAGTACACCCACGATGCTATTGCCCGAAGAACATATGCGTCAACATGCATTCGATCTATAATCAATGTAATGCACAGCATCAGTATATGTGAGCTGCTTTTATAGCCTGTCTGCATCTATCCTGACTAAACATGCCTAGGCCTAAGACTACATTTGCATAGCACCTGCACTGAGTGCGTGCCAGGCCTGCTTGGACTGACCAAAACAGCTTCCTTCATGGGCAGTATATTGATAGACTTAAAATATGACAGAAAATCTCAAAAATAGATCTAAAATACGAGAGGTAATAGAGAAGTTTTAAGGTGATTATCGTGATCAGCAGCCCAAAATCCATAAAATACACCCAAAAGTGTTCAGGAAGCAAATTATTTTGTTGCCCAGTGTTATCATCAATATGAACTCCTGTAAAGAGGCGTATGGTGGACAGAAAATGGAATGGAGGGAAAGCAGAGAGAGTTGGGAGGGCCATTCTTCACAACATGCGTGTGTATGTGTATGTACTAATGCCCAGACCCCACTATTGAAAGCAATATTACAAAACTTAAACAATTTAAGAACTGCTGGAGGCACTCAACAAGGTCAGGCAGTATCCATGGATAGAAATGTTCAGTCAACGTCTCGGATCGAGACCCGTTATGAAACATTCCAACTTTGAAATGTACTAAGTGGCATAGATTCCCAGACAGGTGGGGTACTGGCAGGTGAATTTAATGTGAAACATTGCAGAGATTAATGGCTCAGGAAATTCACTAACAGGCCCACGAAGTGATTCATTTCCAGAAGAGGGCAGGCAACATAAACTGAATAGTACAACTTGAATGAGGGTGGAGGAAGCATTGTCCATGTGTGTCCAAGTCTTAGAAACTGGCAGCATCAGTTGGGAAGACATGCAAGATCCTTAGCTTTAAAGGACACAAGTTATACAGTGAAACTCCTGGCATCCAGCACCTATGGGGATTGGTAGATGCCAGATAAGTGTATTTTCCGGTTGCTTGAGACTTACTAATACAATGCCTAATACTTCTGCATTAAGAATAAACAGTTTAAGACAAAAACACTATACTATACTGTACTTACACTGAACAAACTTCACTTGCATGAATATATTACCCTTAAAATGTTTTACTTTATTTTCAGTCACACATTTTGAAAACATTTAACCGTCACTGCATCTGCAGGTTCCTCCCCCTTTACGGAGCCACCCGAAACACAAACAATAACATTATAGATAATTAACCCCCCCCCCCCCCCCACCACCAAAGTTTGCAGATAAAGCCTCTGACTGGGTGACTCTTATTAAGCAGGAATAAGGAGACACTTTAAGAGAGTCACCCTAACGGCGAGCAGCATCAACCAGCTCTTCATCCTGGGCAATGTCATTTTATTCAAACCCAATTTTATTCAAACAGCTGGTGTGTGGGTGGGAAGGGAAGGTTGAGAATCACTGCTCCAGACCAAATTGTTACTGAAATATTTTGCTTGAGAAAAATTGTCATTGGCCCATTTCCTTTAGAGTTATGAAACCATGCACATAACGAATCAGTTAGATTAAAACAGTGGTTTTCAAACTTTTTCTTTCCACTCACAGACCACCTTAAGCAATCCCTTACTAATCACAGAACACCGATGGCACAGGGAAAACTGAAAGTGGGATGTGAGTGGAAAGAAAAAGGTTGAGAAGCACTGGGTTATAGTCTTTGGAGCAGGTAATTTGATCAAGGTGTTTAAAATCGTAGAAGGGGAAGAACAAGGATAAAGTACTTCCATTGGCAGAAGTAACCTAAGAGTGCAGGTGTCAGTGAGCAGGCTAAGAACTTAATCTGTCACAGAATCACTGGAGGAATTCAGCAGGCCAGACAGCATCCATGGGTAGAAATGATCAGGTTTCAGGTCAAGGCCCTTTAGCAAGTAAAATTACATATATAAAGGGGAAAAGCAGCTGGGGGGGGGGGAGGTGGAAAAACAGGAAGGGGTAGAAACCATTAGTGGGGTAAGAAAGGTTAGAGAAAAAGTAAGTTCATGGACAGGTAAAGAAGAGATGAAATCAGGTTTGGTGGGGGGGGGGGGGGGGTAGTTACATTTAGAAAATATCGATGTTGATGCCATCAAGTTTAAGGCTGTCCTGGAGGTACATGATGTGTGATTCCTCAAGTTTACATTCAGCCTCACCTGGTCAATGGATGGGGCTGAGGATAGACATGTCACTGTTGGGGGAGGTGAAAAGGTTGGCTACAGGAAGGCCATGGCATAGGAGCAGAAATAGGCTATTCAGCCCATTGAGTCTGCCCCGTCATTTAATCATGAGCTGATCCATTTTTTCAATCAGCCCCACTGCCCGGTCTTCTCCCCATAACCTTTGATGCTCTGGCTAATCAAGAGCCCATCGATCTCTGCCTTAAAACTACCCAATGACCTGGCCTCCACAACCACCTGCGGCAACAAATTCCATCCTCTGGCGAAAGAAATTCCTCTGCATTTCTGTTCTAAGCTGACGGCCTCCAATCCTGAAGTTGGGCCCTCTTGTCCTAGACTCTCCCTCCATGGGAAATGAACTTTCCACATCTACTCTGTCCATGCCCTTCAACCATTGATCCTCATAATCCTAAATTCCAATGAGTACAGGACAAGAGCCAACAGAAGCTTGGTTTCAGTTGACCAAAGGATCAGGGGTACTGTGAGGATGGAAATGATTTCCTCAGTGAGTTGTTGGGATCTGGAGTGGTCAGCTGAAAAGCTGGTGGGAGCCAGTTCAATGGTATGTTTCCAGTGGGTGAAGGATGAAGGGCAGTGGGGAAGGTCCCAGGCCAAGTGACCTATTGAATAGTTCCTTCAAAGAACCACACAAACATGATGGGCAGAGTGGCCTCTTGCACTGTGGTATTCCATAAATCATGTGAACCCTTTCCATGTACGGGTGCTTCATGATCTCCAAGTGTTTGCAAACACTTTACCACTGGGTGTTCCTGAAGGGTTGTCCTTACTGTGGAGAAGGAGGGAGCAGTCAGTTCCCACAGCAAGGCCTCACAGGCTCACAATGTGTTCATGGTGACGTTCTGTTGGCGACAATAGTCTTTGGACTATTGTCCAACTAGTCAGCAGGGCCTCAGAGATTGGGCCTCATACAGCAAGGAGTGGGCCTCATACAGCAAGGAGTGGGCCCCATATAGTCACACAGCAGGGAGTGGGCCCTGTACAGACACACACCTCGGTATTCATGGTGAAGTAGTGAACTGGATTCGACATTGGCTATACAGGAGAAGCAAGAGAGTGGTAGTGGATGGTTGCTTCTCAGTCTGGAGGCCTGTGATTAGTGGTGTACTTCAGGGATCAGTGCTGGGACCATTGTTTGTTGTCTATATCAATGTTCTGGATAATAATGTGGTAAATTGGATCAGAAAGTTTACAGATGACACTTATATTTGAGGTGTTGTGGACAGTGAAGAAGGTTTTCAAAGCTTGCAGAGATATCTGAACCAACTGGAAAAATGGGCTGAAAAATGGCAGATGGAATTTAATGCAGATAAGTGTGAGGTGTTGCATTTTGGAAGGACAAACCAAGAAAGGTTATGCATAGTAAATGGTCGGGCACTGAGAAGTGCGATAGAACAGAGGGATCTGGGAATACAGATATATAATTTAGCATCACAGGTGGATAGGGTTGTAGAGAGAGCTTTTGGCTCATTGGCCTCATAAATCAAAGTATGAGTATAGGAGTTGGGATGTTATAGTAAATTTGTATAAGACATTGGTGAGACCAAATTTGGAGTATTATATGCAGTTTTGGTCATCTAACTACTGGAAAGATATCAATAAAATAGAAAGAGTGTAGAGAAGATTTACTAGGATGTTGCCAGGACTTGAGGAACTGAGTTACAGGGAAAGGTTAAACAGGTTAGGACTTTATTCCCTGGAGCGCAGGGAAAATGAGGGGAGATTTGATAGAGGTCTACAAAATTATGAGGGGTATAAATACAGTAAATGCAAGTAGACTTTTTTCCCTGAGGTTGGGTAAGGGGACATGGGTTAAGGGTGAAGGGGGAGAAGTTTAGGGGAAACATCAGGGATTGGGTGGAACCGCAGACAATGATTACAAGCTGAACAGAGGACGTTCTTTTAGTGGATCTCAGGTGATGTCTCGGCAGTGTAGCTTAGGACGTGCTTCGGTTTACAGCACCAGTTTCTCAGCCAAGCATAGTGTTGCACACAGTATCTTGTACAATGAGAGTCAGGAGCCACAGTTCAGACCAGCTATGAGTTTGTGGAAGGAAGAGAGCTAAAGGGAGGCAGGGAGTAGAGAGTGTGGCTGGAGGGAGGGAGGGGCGAAGGGATGCTTGGGTTATGGAGGTTGGGAGTTGGGTAGTTAGTAACCTTGTCCTTCACAGACCTGAATGGGGGTTAAAATTTAATCTGTCGATCTGGCTGACCCGAGATTGGAACTAAAAAATAAAACGGGGCTGTGCGGAGGCCCACTCACCTCCTGCACACATTCTCACCGTGTACGTCACAGCCTTGGTGTTAATGTCTCACCGTCCAGGTGTCCAGGGAGTGATGAAAGCTCCACAGGGTGGAGGGGTAAGCAGAAAGAGTTACAAATACAAGGGGGGAGCCTGGAACTCCAGCATGCTGGCAGCACTGCCTCGAGAAATTGGATCACGTGCCATTTTCCCTGGATCATTCAGATCGTCTGGTGGCACCACTTGGCGAAACGCTATCCTGACTGCTGACGCGGTGAGGCTGGCTTGTAAACAGAGCACACTTCCCAGCTGCCGACTCCCCATCACCGAATCGTGAATGGGTTATGCTCAGCATGTCTGCTGCTGATTTCCGAGCAAGAATCCTGGGACAAGGGAAGGTTCAAACATTCAAAGGTTCCTTTTATTGTCACATATAATACATTAGAAATGTAATATGCACGTTGCACATCAGTGTTTGTCTGTCGTGAGCAGAGTCCCTTCAGAGACACTGAGTATCCGTGGATTCACCTCCAGTGCTCCAGCAGCCCCTCCAGTTCAAACCACTGGGCTCCAGATCCAAACCTCCGATACGATCAGGAAGCCTTCTGTGCCCGAGACCCTTCAGGAGACCTTCTAGCCCTCAGTACTCTCTCGAATCGGGATTCCGATAACTGGTTCCCATGAGCCAGTCTCCCACAATCCGCTGCCATGTGGGTCCTTCACCCACTGAGCCCCTTGCGGTCACTGTAATGTAAGGTCATCTCCTCTGTTCTCCTTTTCAACTGGGGGGGGCGCACACAGAGGCCTGGACTAACCCTGACGACAGGGAGGAAGGGGGCAGCAGTCTAGCTCAAAGCAGGGTCTGGCACTACCAGGAAGACCTGTACACCAGACCACAGGTCTGACACTGCGGCAGCCTCCAGCCGCGGCACCTTCAACTGAATGGCGGAAACCGCCAAGGCAGGACCCACATCAAACACACCAAGCCGATTGTGATATCGAGCCACAGGATCAGGTGCCGAATTGAAGAGATGGGCTTTAAGGAGTACTTTAAAGAGAGGCAGAGTCTGGGTGGGGATGTGGATGGGTGAGCAGAATCTGATGGGAGTCAGTGGAGTTCATGTTCTCTTGGTTGGTGACTTGTAGATGGCCAAGGTGGAGGCATGGAGAGGGGAGGGACAGCTGCAGCAGGTGTGTCAAGGCAGGACAGAGTCTGCTGGTGTTACCTGGGGGTGGTCTCTGTGATGGACACCTCAGCGTGCAGTCAGACCTTGCAGACGGTCCTTCTGCCAGAGGGAGGGATGGTGTCAGTGAATGGAAATGAAGAAAGAAATGTGCAACAGGATGTGTGGGGGATAAACGATGGGGGGCGGGGGGGTGGTACGAGGTGGAGCAGGTGTTTACAGACGAACGAGGAAACTCTGGCCGTGGTTTTGAAGGTGGATGTGAGATGAGGGAAGACCAGTGAGAGTGCTTCCAATCACACCAGACCCCGGAGGGGGAAATGGCACCAATGTTGTTGAGGCCCATCAGGGAAGAAACCAAACGAGCTCAATATTACCTGACTGAGGAGCTGTCCATCTGCACTGTCCCATCACAAACCCTAGGCAGGGACACATCGAGTCATGAAGCATGGAAACAGGCCCTTCAGCCCAACTCTCCATGCTGGTCCACTTGTCTGTGCTTGGACTGCTTCCCTCCATCAACACTGCTATCCAAATGCATTTAAAGAATTGGAATTTCGCCCCTCCCTTCCATCACTTTCTCTGCTAACTCCTTTTGTGTGAACACATTGCCACACAGATCCCTTCTCATTCTCCCCCCCTCACCTTAAACCTAGGCTCTATAGTTTCCGTGGGATAACGTCAGTGACTGCTCACCTGACACATGTCCCTCATAACCTTACAAACCTCAAAAAGATCATCCTCACTTCCTCTGCCTCACCCATCCCAATTAACATCCTTGTGAAGAATTTCTGCATAATTTCATCCTGCCTGTAGCCATGTAACCAAATTTCACCCAAGACTCCAAGTATAACCTCACCCCAACATTGTTGGGACATAATGTGCTGGCTCCTGTACTCGAGCTCAGTTTAACCAATTGTTATATAGCCTCCATTTACATCCCAGGGTCCAACCTCAAGCATGCAGGCTTCTTCACCATCCTTTCAACAGAGATCAGGAGAGCACAGGTTGGACAGGTTCCCTCTACACACTCTCACAAACACAGAGGGTAGAGAGAACAGACAGAGAGTGAGAGGCTCCCTCTGTCTTCTCCATCACACAGAGACTGTCAACATTAGACACAGAGTGGGCCTTCTACATTGATTTAGCCAGAATTTCAAAGCAAAATCTGTTCCGCCTGTAAGGTCTTTTCCCTGTGATTAGCACTGAATGGGGTTTAGTTTGAACACTCAACTGATGTTAGCTCAGAATGGGATTGGGGTCACTGAGCACCTGAACGTGTATTGACTCGGATAACAAACCAAGCCTCTGGAAGTCTGACTAAGAATCTTGCGCAGTCTGGATGGAGTGTTGGAGTGTGCATTGTTTTGTATTGTTCACAGAACGGAGATGACTCCTCGGAGGAAGAGGAGGGGGAAGTGGACAGTGAGGTGGACTTTCCCCGCAGACAAAGGTAAGAAATGCAGATGTCCTGCACAGGGGTATGTCCCCCTACCCTGGTGCCACTCCATGGGGGTCAGGCTGCTATTTGGCCAAGGGCAGCGACTTCGTTCCATTCCATGGACGAGACCAGGGCTCATTAAAATGTTACAAGCCTAGAGGACCACAAAACCCAGCAACAATAGATATTCACCAAGACAAATGGTTACTAAACAAAAGTTGCTTTTAATTATCTTTAAACATGAAAATAAAATCAAACTTTAACATCATTATTGACTAACTTAACCCCCTTCTAGTTCTAAGCGCACATTTATATAATGTGTGTGTAAGTTCAGAAAAGTTTTTTGGTTTACAGTCCAATCTCCAAGTTCACTGGTTGCAGGCAATTCTTACACTGTGCACAGAATTTAACATTTATAAAGTTCACCAGGCTTTGGTGCTTGAAAGGTAAATGGTTACTGCTCAGGAAGGAGGAAGGTTCTTGTCGGTTTTCAGAGAGAGATTTATTGTACATTTACTTCCATCAGCCATGTCAGTGTCTTGGTTACGAAACTTGCCCCTTCAGGGTTCTCCAGATAATAACCTCTTTCTTTCAGGTCATCACAGAGTTCCTTCTTGTTTCTCTTTATTCCAAGTGAAACATTAGACTGCCAGTCCGCTCCTCTTGCATGAACCACAAGGGGTTTGACCAGGCCGTCTTCCAAAATGGGGCTTTCCACAAGCTTGCCCTGTTCTAGTCCCAGCTGCTGTTGCTGCCTGTAACACTGTGGAAGTGATCACTGTTTGTGCCTCTCCCTCTCTCTGAGAGAAAGCCTCTTTGACTCTCTTTGCTTGCAAAACCACATGATCTTCTTAGAACCTCTCCAGACAGAAGGCGGGTCTGACAAAATCTTTCATCTGTTGCCTTTTGTAAACAACAATCCATTAGTGAAGTCTTTTGAGCACTCTTCAAAGCTCTTGGAAAAGCTGTGGAGCTGATATATCTAGCATGGAGCAGAGCTCCAGTATTTCAATAAGATCTGTTTTAAAGTGTTTGTATGTAACCTACTTTAACAAACCTTTCCCAATTTATCTCCCCAAAACAACACCAGCTGGAGAAAGTAGCAGCGAGCTGCCTCCTTGAGTGGTCAAGGTGCGGCTGGGGAGGGAGTTGCAGCATCTTGAGCCATTGATGAGGGAGGAATGGGGAATTACTCCCATTGGGCTAGTGAATGCTTAGGCGTTGTGTGGAGCTGACACACTCCCTGGTGGCTGCTATGCTTCGAGTTGGTAGATATCAGGAGTGCGGGGGGGGGGGGGGAGGAATGGAGTGGTTGTTGGAGATGGCTACAGTCCACCGTGTAGATGCTGCCCCATCACACCACTGGTCTGTCAGTACGTGAAGAGCCATTTAGGGGATGGTGTTGTCACGGCTATCCAAGGGTTCTTGAGAGCTGGGCTAATTGGGATTTTTCCTCTGTGGTTCTAGAAGGATGATGGTTGAGACCAGTCCCATCACTCCTGCTGAGGCAGCCACTGCAGTGAGACGTGCCACTGACATCTTGGGAACTGCCAGGAGACAATTGTCCTGAAATGTTTGCAGGTGCCTCTCAGAATCTCACTGTCGATACTTGGCCCCAACTGGCTCAAGTAAACTGTTCAAAGCAAGGCAGTGAGAATCTGAGCAGAGACAGAAAGCTCATCACAAAGACTCCACAGCAAGGCCTCCTTCTAGCCACATTTTATTGGGAATATTGTCATGACCTTGTTTTCTCAATATCCTGAATTAACACTGAAATAACCTTGGTCACATAATGAACACAGAAACATCAAAAGACCATTTGGCCCCTCGTGTGCTCTGCTATCAGTTCCAAGCAGGGCAGATACTTTAGCTCACACTGAACCCCTCCTCACCTCAAAACATCCTTTAATATCTAAAGACCTTCATCTTAAACAATCCAGTGACAGCCATCCTGGGTCGGGAACTCGATCAACTCAGCACCTTCAGGGTGGGCGTGGCAAGATGGCGTAGGGTGCGGACATGCCTTCCCGGTCTCCCCCAGGCAGTTATATAAATACCCATTTTAAGAATATTTCTTTTCTGTTAAAAGTCTTTGTTTTGTTTATTAATTGTTTTTAGTTTAAAATGGCAATAAAGATTAAGGAAAATAGAGTTCAAATACAGAACAAAACTACACTCTCCGACTTTGGAAGAAACTCGGCCTACTTGCCCAGACAGAACCACGGAGTCAAGGCTGGAATCTTCTTAAGAACGGAGCTCATTAATTGGACTGTCGGATAAGCTGGCCTTGGACACCCCTCTGAAAGATGGTGATGAATATTGATTTGAAATGTTTTATGAAGATAAACTGCAGTAATTGGCATTGGTTGCCCGTGAGTTTTAAAAATCCAGATAACATTAAAGTTTATTAGTGATTTTTTTTGGATGGAATATCGGAAGGATGAACTTATTATCTATAAATACAGAACAAAATTACATTCTTTGACTTTGGAAGAAATTTGACCTATTTGCCTAGACAGAGCCGGAGTTGGTGCTGGAATTTTCTCAAGAACAGAACTTATTAAAGTTGATTTTGGACTCCTTTTTGAAAGATGGCGATGAATGTTGATTTGAAATATTTGAAATATTTTCTGAAGATAAACATATATATGGAACTCCTTGACCTGCAATAAGGTTTATTAGTGATTTTTTTTGGATGGAATATTGGAAGAGTGAATTTATTATCTGTGAGTATGCATACATTGCAAACAGATTTTAATAGTTTTGAAAAGGTTTTTTTTTAAATTAAACAACAAGATCAGTTTAATATTGAGAAAATTGGAAAAAACGGAAACTTTATTAAATTTGGAAACTCAGTAGAAAGAAACTATGAACAAGATTGATGATTTATAAAATTAAAGTTGAAGGAGCAATGTCCAAGAAGAGTTAAAAATTTTGAATAAGTTTTTCTTGAAAATAAACAATAATTTCAACTTAACATTGAGAAGATTGACAAAGTGGAAAATTTGATATTAAATTGGGAAATATAGAAGAAAGAACTTATGAATAACATTGATGCTTTAGAAGATCAAGACCGAAGGAATTATGTTCAAGAAAATTTTAAAAGATTTGAAAAAACTTTTTTTGAAAGTAAGCTACAAATTCAACTTGAGACTGAGAAGAATGGAAGATTCGGTGTTGAACTGGGATGTTCAGAGGTGTTTTAATTCAGTGGATGAAATTCAGGAAGACTTGAAAAAAAAATTTTAAAAAAAGCTTTTATTGATTGTAAACAATGTTTAACAGTGTTGGGAGGGTGGAAAGGGTGCAAAATTTAATATCAAGTTTGGATTTTCAAAAAAGAGTTTATGAATAAGATTGGTTAAATTGATGGACCGGGGTTTTATGGATATAAGAAATGATGATTTTTCGGTTTATACGTGTATTTTGTCTGCCTGGGGGGGTGGGGGGGGAGGGAGGGAGTGGTACTTCTGCTCCCGAAAGTCATATGCCACTTGTGGTTTATACCACACCCATTTGGGTTTTTGGGAATTAACCTCCACAAGGTGGTTTCCTAAGGGATTAGGGGAGGTGGGGGGGGGGGGGGTAAAAATTTGAAAATTATATAGTATCTATTATGCAATATTATACTAAGTTAATTTGAAATGAATGTATGGAGATACTATAAATAAATTTCAAAAAAAAACTCAGCACCTTCAGGATGAAGAAATCTCTTTTTATCGGACCCCTCACTGACATGATGACCGCCACCACCCCATGTCCAGGCAGCCCACCTGGGTGAAATACAGCACCTGCCAATCCCCGACAGAATCTTGAGCACCTCCTTCTCCTACACTCTAGTGAGAAAGGGGTGGTCTCCCATCAGAGACGTCCACCACGTCCCAGGAGAGATCCACAATCCATCTCCCAACTAGTTTGACCTAGCAGTGTTCCCGGGGCCTGGATATAAAATTACCTTCATCTATATGCCTCCATTGTGCTTTCTGCCCAGTTGTTATCTTCAGCTTCTGTTGCATCTCATTGACAGTTCTGTTCTCTTGTGAACCCTCACATCATTTTCTGTTGGAGTTTTCACAGCATATTCTGTTCTGTGGCTATCTATCGTACAGCCATGAGCTCTTCCATCCCAGCTCTCCTTGTCGGGAGTTTCTGCTGCTTCCAGTAGCTGGTCCTCAACCCTTCCAGGACAGGTGAATGAGCGTGGAAGGTGGTGATCCTCAGTCAGAACTTTGGAAAATCATTCTAATCGTGAGCCTGGGGCGTGTGGGGGAAATATAACAAGGGAGCATGAATACAACTGGCTAAAGGGCAGTAAGATGTACTGAAAACTTTAGCTCAAGAGGCAGGGATACAAAGGGATTTTGGTTCAATTGTTCAAGACACTCTTCACTCCACGATGATGACACTCAGCTTTGAAGAGATTGGCCTTGGAGTGTTAGGATTCCAATTCACTGAGTTTACACACTGGTGGACAGGACAGAATGAATGAATCAGCCTGAGCTTGGATGTTTGAGAGGTGATGGAATCAGGCGTTGGCAGGAGGCCCCATATCCCCTGGTTGCCCAGTCTACATTGCAATGGAGAATGCTTCTGCCTTATGTCGTAGAATCTGGAACAGCTTTAACATTGGGTTGAGGTAAGTTTGGCCCTAATGCCTTTTCTTTCAATTAAAATCGGAACTCTCTTCCCCAAAAGGCTGTGAATTTGAGGAGGCTCACTTGAAATGTCTGGGGACAATTTCATCAGTAAGAACCAAAAATGGGAAAGCAGGGCTGAGGCTAATGATAGGAGAAAAACTAGGGGCTGGTGGGGGGGGGGGGGGGGGGGGCTCTGTGACTGGGTGGCCTGGACAAGGATTCTGCCTGAGTTACGTTTAGATTGCAGCTGGCCTGATGTTACACCCTGCTTCTGCTCTGACGATGGGCCCTCTCTCTGTTCTACAGGCCTCACCGCTGTATGAGCAGCTGCCAGTCCTACTCCACCTTCAGCTCGGAGAACTTCTCTGTGTCGGATGGAGAGGAGGGCAACACCAGCGATCACTCACACAGCGGCACGCCCGACAACAACGAGGAGCGGGTGGAGGACGTGTTGTCGCACACTCCCGAGATCCCCATCGAGATATCCACACAATCCGATGGGCTATCCGACAAGGAATCGGCAGTGCGCAGGGTGAAAACACAGATAACACTGGGGAAACTGTGTGCAGAGGAGCATCGCCACGAGGTGAGATTCTGATTATTGTGCCACAGAGCTTCAGGCAACCAAGCCACAAATCCACCACAGGTAACATCACGGCGAACCCCACAGGTGACATCATGGGTGACATCACAGGTAACACTACAGGTGATATCACAGATGAGATCAGAAGTGGCGTCATGGTTGGACACCACAGGTGACATCACAGGTAGACACCACAGGTGACATTAGAGGTGGATACGTGACATCATATGTGGGCACCACAGGTGAGATCACAGGTGGACAAGCAAAATGAAGAGCCTTGGTTTCATCACTACAGAAAGTGAGTACATAGCAGGAGGCAACAATAAACCTTCAGGTCAGATTTCATTCTAATTTTGGAAATGGTGGAGTGATGTGCCCAAAATGAGGGACTGGAAAATGTACATGGCACCATGCTATTACATTGCCAGCAACCCAGGTTGGAACCTGGCTCTATCTGTAAGGAGTTTATAGGTTCTCCCTGTGACTGTGGAGGATTTCCCCAGATGCTCTGGTTTCCTCCCACCCTCCAAAGATGGATGCGGTATGTAGGTTAATTGGCCATGTGGAGGTATTTGGGCAGTGTGGGCTCATTGGACGGAAGGGTCTGTTACCGTGTTGTATCTCAAAGTTAAATCAAAAATAAATTAAATTGGTGAAATTGGGATTATTTCCTGGCAGCATAGGAGGTTAAGGGGTGATCTTAAGTAAGGTGTTCAAACTTTGATAGTAGAGCCAGGGGTCAGTCACTGGGGTAGAAAGCTGGTGAAGGAGCGATTGTTGAAATTGCCCCCCCCCCCCCCCCACCACCACTGATGTGGGGGATGGGTGTCTGGCCAGTGGCACAGAAATGGGAGATGAACAATGGGGAGAGCTGGGACAGATGCCCAGCTGCTGAGAGCCGAGGTCTCACGATGTTGCTTCACGTGATTTGAGAAGTGGTCTGGAAACCCTATCAACCTCGGGGCTGCAGCTTCTGGTACCTCTGGTAACCAATCCTATCCTGTGCTTGCTGCCTCTGACATCATTATCTCACACCCTTCCAGCCCCAAATATCAGGTCTCAGCGCTAACGCACAACAGGTCAGAGAACAATCTGCATCTGTGAGAGAAATGCTGTCTCCTTGCAGTCTTCACTCTGACCAGTGTTGGAACACCTGAATCTTCCAGTGATCTATTTGTTCACCAGGAGCTGCCACATACCTTCAGATAGATATGTTCACCCATCCCTCACGCCCCCCCCCACCCCCCCAGGTTCGCTGCTGCTCATACAGAGAAGGCCCTGCCCATGTGCCCTGTGAATGGTGCTCACTACACTCATGGGTGGATGGAAGGCTAGTTTCCACATGTGTTCAGCTAGTTTCCACCGAGTTCTGCAGAACCTTGATCAGGGAGGACACCAGCAAGTTCCCCACGGTGAGTACCTTGTTGCCCCTGAGCTGCTGAGAGCAGAAATCAGCTGGTGGGGGGGGGGGGGGGGGGGGGAGTCTTCTGCAGGTGCCAGGGAAACAGGCCAGAGAAGTGGGTTCTGGCAGAGGCTGCAGGCCCCATTCCCAGCAGCAATCATTGTACACAGGGTCATTGAGGAGGATGGAGGCCATTGTGCTCGTGTAGTTGCTGACATTTGCAGTTTGTGTCCACCTCAGAACCCCGTGCACGTCGGCGAATCGGACTGCGAGTCCTCAGAGGCTGAGTGTTCAGACGCCACGGTCCGTCGAGGGAACGCCTGCAGCTCGTCCACCTGGTGAGGACGGGGGAGAGAGAGAGAGAGGGGGAAACCCAGAGACTGCTGAAACTCCCCATGGGAACAACCTGCAATAAGATAGAGACTCAGTGTCCTTCGATGTTCTGCAGCAAGTTGTGATGAAGTAATTGTAGAGTTCACCACCATTTCAATCAAGTATGGCAGGGATCCACTTTGTTCAATAATGTAGCTAGTGTAACATTAACAATTTATTTTTGGTTGACACTTCATACTGTATAAATATCAAGTACTTCAGAGACATGGAGGTGCAAAGAGGATGGACAAGGCATCACTAGTCTTAATCATTTTGTTGCATGGAGCTTAAGGCTCAGGGCAAAGATTACGGACCAACGTTAAACCTGCGCCGTTGCTTCAGCCATAGACCGACTGATCTACAGGGTAAAGAGAGACCAAAAAGGGTCCTGGCCTGCAGGAAGATGCAATTCCTGATGCAGACAACCCTCAAGGACACACACCTCAGCTTTATGAACACGAACTGATTCAATCCAATGGCACATGGACATTGGAACTGGAAGGCGTCTAACGCCAGAGCGCACTGTAAAGTGTGGGGAATGCAGCGCTGACCTGGGGTGTGGGCAACAGAGGTAGGGGTGGTACTGAGCAAATAGGTGGTGTGACCCAGAACATCAGGAGTGCGTGGGCAGATTATTAACCTGACCAAGGGCTTCTTTCTACCAGGTGTGATGTCTCCCAACCTTGACCAGAGGAGTGGCTTGAAAAGGAGGCCTTTCACCCTTTATTAAGTCAGCCCTGAACTGTATCTCATCTCTATGTGTATCTCTCCACATCCCCCTCCCCATGACAGAAACCCATCAAATGCAGTCATTCCAATTGTCCCTAACATTGTGTTCCCAATTTCCACCAGGCCCCGAGTGAGATAAAAGACCTTCCAGAATTTGGCAATCAGGGGGGAAAAAAATCCAGAAAAACACTCACCATACCTGTCAGCATCTGCAGGGAAAGGAAGTCATTTGGTTGATCTTTCTGTTCCAGTATCCAACAGCAGGATAGGTGAAGCTCAAATATAGACCTGCACTTAATTTGATGCATCAGAACAGTTTTCTAGGATGATGGCATCAATTCAGTTCCCAGAAATGGACTTGGATGTTCCAGTTGAATGCCCCGTCCTATCCTTTCATGAGCAGCACTCAAATCCAACCCACCGCAGGCAGGGACACTGGCTCATATCCTTCCGAAGACTTGCAATGACCTCAGACAAAGTGGAGGGTGCTTGGGATGGAGAAATAGAGCAATGTTACACTCCCATGTGGTCATGGCTCTCTCTCAAATCCGAGGCACATCTGTGCTTGGTGTGTTGGTGGAAGAGGGAACTTTACCTGCCGATAATACCCCGGAGGTGCATGATGGACTGGAGAGTAAACTACTCTCCGTCTAACCCGTGCCCTGGGAGTGTGTAATGGATGCAGAGGGAGCTTTACTCTGTGTCCAACCCTTGCAGTCCCAAGGAACTAGCCTCCTCCTTCTACTCCAGCTCTCCCCAAACTGAAAGCAAGGCAGGTAATGTTCCAGGAGTGATCAGATCTGTTGCCTCCCTCTCTCCCAACTTCCTACAGACGTGTCCTGGGCACCTAGATACAGTCAGCCACATTCTCCTGCACCATCTGAACCTAACACTGCGAAGTTGAGCTGGGGTTAGGGGTGCTCTTCCATTCAACACCTACCCATGCCTCTGGTGGCTGCAATGTCAGGGGCTCGGCTGGGCAGTCGCAACAGGTGAATGTCACCCTGCAACAAAATCTTCTCCAATGTCCATCTGCCATTGACTGCTGCTACTGCTCTCTTTTCTCAAGTCACAGTGCAGGAGACTCCCTCCATCGCCTCACTCAGGAGAATGGAATGCCAGTCGTTCCAGCGGGAAGCTGAGCTCATGAACCCGTACGATTCAGGACAGAGCTGGGAACCCCAGCCATAGCTTGCCCACAACCATCGGCGGCAATGTTTTTCGACATGGCTGGGTGAAGCACGAGACATAGCCCTGGCTTCTCTACATGAATCGTTGTAAACTACTGGCTCCATGGAGACATGTCATTGTATCGGCACAAGCCTGTCTGAATCATCCCACCATGTCAGCGTGAGTGCAGCGTGCCATGTAACGGTGTGCAAATGTTGAACCCTCCAGACATTGATCATCCCTTTTAGGCTTTTACTCTGCCAATTATCTTCTGGTGTGGATTGTGTGTGGTTCAAATTAAGGTGATGGGTAACTCAAGAGAGGTCAGCAATGAGCACAGGCCGATGGGTTGCAGAAACACCAGTCCAGTGTGTCAGGTCATTTTGATGGCATGTCTGCAGATAATCTATGACCTCTTGGATAAGGAGGAGAGAGTTCCCCCCAGATGATCTAGTGAGAGAGCATTCTGTTGTGTCACCCCACACACTGGGAAAAGGTCACAGACGTGGTTCCAAAGGGGATACTGTGTTGCTCTGAACCCATTCCCCAAAGCAGGCACTACGGACGTCCTGATGTGGAATGGTACCTATGTAACGCAGCGAGAGAACCGCCATACCTCATATGAAACCATATGAAACTTTACAGCACGGAAACAGGCCATATCAGCCTTTCAAGTCCATGCCGGTTCACACAAACCACTCCACTAGTTTCCCCCTCCCATACTCTGGCCTTATCCTCCAAACCCCTCATATCCATGTACACATCCATGTTCTGAATTCTCCACTTGCTCTCTCTATGGGTCCCTGTAGACCCAGCCACACATCCAGAGAATGCTCCCCACCATTCTCCATGGTATTCAGCAGGATCACTCCCCTGACCTCAGGCATTTGGAAGTAAAAACACAGACAGGTTCCACCACAGTGGCCAAGGTAGGATCCAGGTAACATTGTATATCAGATATATTTCTCATTTATATGAAAGTATTGATCAGTTTCCATCCAAATGAACATCCTCAGGTGGAAACCCAACTGACCACCTAATTTCCCCACATTCACCCTGGTTATATTCAAACGTAATTCAGTCCTTGCACATTTATCATTCTGTATCTAAGCTGTGTGAAACCTGTGTCCTGGGACTTAGCGCTCCCTGGCCGGAATGAGTGGTGTTTCCCATGACTACATCTGAGTTGCAGGTTGCTCATTTTGTGGGAGCTGCCACACAATTCAAAGCACCAGGAAAAGCCGCCCATTCCTCAATATAAGCCTGCTACAGTGAGTTCGCCCGTGCAGTTAGACCAGAGGTAGCTGTCAGCGAGGGGACTTCAGAGGGACCTTGTAAATACCCAGCAAAGCCGGGCAACTAGTTTGATACCGCACGTGCAGTTGGGAAGATGCCTTTTGACTTTCTGTGCCTCTCCAATGAGTTCCACACTCCTGTCCTTACCCACCTTTGCAAGTTCCCTCGCCCCACCCCCACCCCCACCCCGCATATTTCTGCAGGATGCTTGTGAAAGATGAGGTTCACGCTGGTGAAGTATCCAAACTGGCAGTGATGGAAAAGCCTGAATCGGATATTCTGGATGGTTTTGTTCTTTACAGCTACAGTATATAATTGTTCTCTTCATATTTGTTTACAGTCTGTTGAAGTGCAAACTAATCATTCTCTCAAATTTTACCGCCAGTGTAGTTTTACAATGGATCGTTAATGCAGAAACCGTATCTGATCATTTTAAATTATTACTTTGGTTCTGTAGCTGGACTACATCAGAATTGTTAACTTATCGCTGAGGTTTTAATTGTTTTTTTTTCTGTAGATCAGAATTTTGTTTCCTTCCAGAAGGATCTTTATTTGTTTCCCTGTCATTGGTTCCCATTGTGATTTCAGCATCCACTGGAGTGGATCACATCAACCCACAACTGAAATAGGGGGGGGGGGGGTGTTACAACAAGACGAAGCTGGCTTTGGTTCTTTCATTCCATCAGTTTTGCAGGGATGGGATACCTTTCTCTCCAGCACACTGGACCCAAGGGGAAACCTGTCATGGACTGATGTCCAGGTGCAGCAGACGGAGCGGTGTTTCAGCACCTCACTCATTGGTGACACCCAGGCCACTGGCAGCAGCCTTCAAAGGCCAAGCCTGTTAGACAAAATTGAAGTGTTGGTTACAAGAATGAGGGGACTTTTCCCTCACCTCCGGCCCACAAACACCGGCACCATCTGCTTTGCTAAACTTCTCTGAAGTTTCCACCCTGGTGACTTCCTCTTTCCCCCAGGATGTCACCAGGCTGATACCATCTCTCTGAGCAGATCTCCTGTCACAGGGAGGGCAGCCATCATCCATTTTTCGCTGATCAATGTCTCCAAGCTCGGCCTTCCTGGGGATACCCACACTGAAGCAAATATTCCTGGTATTTTATAACCAACACAGAGTATTCCAAACAGAGTTGTTTCTTCCAATGCCCCTCTCCATGATCTTTGCCCTGGTTGTTAGTCTTCACATTGATCATTGTCCAAATCATCAGGCTTGCAAGCATTCACACTTGCCTACAGCCCCAGGTTCTTTGATATCCAATGTGCTGTTAGAGTCGATATGCTTTTAAAATGTCTTGCTTGATAATGTGAGATTGGGCCCACCCCCCCACCCCCACCTGAATTTCAGGAGTCAGGGGAAAAGCAAGGTCTCTTCCAACAGAAGTTCCTGTGTGAGCTGAAGGCAACACCCTGAACAGGATCTTTAACAACATTTAAAAACTTGCACCAGCTTAGTCCAGAGAGCAGCAGAGGTTGATGGCATGGTGTTTGGATTCAGGACAGCATGTGTTATTTCTGTGCTCCTCCTCGTGATCATCGAGCATGTGAACCAGAAATTGTTCTCCTCCAGTCAAATTCAATGCTCTGTGAGACCTCTGGCAAACAGCGCTCCACTGAAGGGTTTCACGTGCAGCTCCTGATCGCTCGCTTTGATGAGCTGGAACCAATTTGGATCGCCCAGCCAACGATGCGATAAATGCCGGACCACAATTAGAGCACGGAGCCCCTCAGAGTGATTTTACCATTCAGTCAGAGCACACCTGATCCTTGTTGCCACCCTCTGCAGCCGCTCTGGATGCTGAAGATGATATCTTTGCTTTCCTTTATGTACCAAAGTCTAGCTGTCTTGATTTAAGATTTTAACCATTCCCTTTTGATGAAGCCAGGATGTTCCTCACCATCCAGTCATGTTCAAATTGACAAAAGCAGGTAATTAGGAAATATTAAATGGGAAACTTGGGAATGCTGTGGGTTCACCACAGGCTCAGTTTAGACATCCTTGCAAAGCAAATAAAAACTGGTTATTTTTTTTCTACTTTAAACATATTCCAAAGGTCCATGCCTGACTTTCATTTACCATCTCTGGTAAAGTCGCCAGTCTACTTGTTGGGGCACCACAAGTTATTGATCACCCTTGCACTTAGGAGACAGTATTGTAGAATCCTTTTGTATTAAATCTTGAGCTCCACCTGGCACCATGGACTCCAGAGAGTTTTGTCTGCCCCTCTGTCCACTGAGGGTGAGTTGGTCTAGCTGAATCTCCTCTCACCCCGGAAGCTCTCTGACAATACCAGAACTGGTTAACTGATTGTAATAACTGATGGGAAGTGATTGGGGGCCAGAAGAAAAATGCATGGAATAAAAAGCCAGTGAACTGCATGATCTTGTGTCAGCCTCTGTTTGCCTTGCTCCATCGAACACTCAGACATGGTGGGGTGGGGGGGTCCTCCTAGTAAATCTCTCTTGAGGAATGAACACTCAGTCACAAGACTGGATTGGGATTAAGGCCAAGGACCTGTGTACTTTTTAAATCTGGACTTGCAACACGGTAACAGGCCATTTCAGCCCATGAATCCGTGCTGTCCAATTGACCTACACTCCCCTTGTATGTTTTGAACAGTGGGAGGAAACCTGATCCCCAGGAAAAACCCATGCGGACATGGGGAGAACGTACAAACTCCTTGCAGACAGCACAGGATTCGAACCCAGGTCCCAATCGCTGGTGCTGTAAAGGTGTGGCACTAACTGTTAGGCCAACTGTGCCACCCCCTTTCTGAAACAGTTTAAAACCCGAAAACTTGGCAACAAGAATTTTTTTTGAAAAAGGACGTTGCAACAGCAGGATTGGTCCATTTATCGTTGCTCCTTGGCTGAGAGTTGATCACCTTGGAGGGCTTGTACTTGCATGGACCAGAGTGAGGAAGGATGGTGGCTTACAATACTGCAGTCATTGCTATTGTTTTCTTGAACTTTCAGGTTTGACTGAATTCATTGAGCTGTACAGGTGGGGTTTGAGCTCGCTGCACAGACTTATTGCTCCAGCATCAATTGCTACTCTCCGATTGGAGCTGCGAAGGGGGGGTTTCATTCAGCGCATCGATACCAAATCTGCATGTGGTGGGGCCGTGCTGCTGAGAGGCATTCAGGGAGATTTCATGCCTTCTGCTCACCCTACAATGTGCTTCAACCCCTCCAGCTGCAGCACCTATGCACCCAGGGATCTTCAGCTTTCTTGACACCTTTTGGTGAGCACCGCGCACTGGATGCGCACTCATACATCCAGATACTGCCTACTGGATGCATACCCACAAGCGCACACTGGGTGCGCACACACAACCGCACCCATCAACACGCCAATGCCCTCCCACACAAGGTACACATAACCAAATAACCACATGCCCTGGTAGACTGAGTGCCAGCCGGGATGGTGTTAGATTCACAGTTTGAGTGCCAGGCTGTTATAGAGGGTAACTAACCCCAACAGGAGGCACATCAGTACAGGTTAACCATATAACTACACCACAAAAACAAGCCAGTTCGGCCCTTCTAGTCCACGATGAACACCTTCACCCATTCAGACCCATTGACTCACAGCCATACCTTCCTTTACCTCTCATACACATACCCAATTTTTCATTAAATATTAAAATCAAGCCCACATCTACCACTCATTCCACACTCCCACCAGCCTCAGTGTAATTCCCCCCTCAGGTTTTCCCCTATACTTTTCCCCCTTCAATCTCAATCCATATCCTCTTGTTGGAAACTCCCCCACTCCCCATTTACTCTATCCTCAATTTTAAATACCTCTATCAAATCACTCCTCAATCTTCTACACTCCAGCGAAGGAAGTCCTAGCCTATTTAGCCTTTCCTTGTAATTTAAACCCTGAAACCCAGGCAACATTCTTGTAAATCTGCCCTCTATTTTGTTGATGTCCTTCCTATAGTTCGGCAACCAAAACTGCACACAATGTTCCAAATTTGCCCTTATTAATGCCTTATACAACTTGAACATGACATCCCAACTCCTGTCCTCAAATACTGATTTATGAAGACCAACATACCAAAACCTTTCTTCACCACCCTTTCTACATGTGATTCCACTTTCAGGGAATTATGTACCAGAATTTCTAAATCCCTTTGTTCTACGACATTCAACAATAGTCTAATATTTAACATATGACCTTTGCTGATTAGTCCTACCAAATATAGCGCCTCACACTTATCAGTATTAAACTCCATCTGCCATCTTTCATCCCACTCTTCAAACTGGTCTACATCCCACTGCAAGTTTTAAAAACTTTCCTCACTGTCCTCAACACCACCAATCTTAGTATCATCTTTATACTTACTAATCCAATTTACCACCATCATCCAGATCATTAATATATATGACAAACAACAATGGACCCAGTACTGATCCCTAAGGCACTCCACTAATCACCGGCCTCCAAGTTGACAAACAACTTTCCATCGCTACTCTCTGGCATCTCCCATCCAACCATTGTTGAATCCATTTCACTTCAACATTGATCCCTAATGCTTGAATTTTCCTAACTAACCTCTTACACAGAACCTTGTCAAAGTCCTTATTAAAGTCCATTCAGTCAACATGTCAACCTTCTTCGTAACCTCCTCAAAAAATTTGATAAGATTTGTTAAACATGATCTACCACCCACAAAAACCATGTTGACTACACCTAATCAGTCCCTGTCTATCCAAATAATTGTAAATTCCATTTCTAGGAAGAGTCTCCATTAATTTACCTACCACTGATGTCAGCCTCACAGGCCTATAATTACTCTTTAGAGCAGTGGTTCTCAACCATTTTCTTTCCACTCACATACCACTTTAAGTAATCCCTGTGCCATCAGTGCTCTGTGATTAGTCACGGGTTGCTTAAGGTGGGATGTGAGTGGGAAAGGGTTGAGAATCACTGTTTTAATCATACTTAATGACCCGTTATGGGCACGGTTTCAGAACTCCAAAGAGAATAGGCCAATGACAACTTTTCTCAAGCAAAATATTTAAGTAACAATTGGGTCTAGAGGACTGATTCTCAACTTTCCCACTCACATACCACCTTAAGCTATGCCTTACTAACCAGAGCACTGATGGCATAGAGATTACAAAGTGATATGTGAGTGGGAAGAAAGGTTGCAAACCACTGCTTTAGAGCCTTTTTTAAACAGTGGAACAACATAAGCTACCCTCCAATCCTCTGGCACCTCCCCCATGGGTAATGACATTTTAAATATTTCTGTCAGAGTCCCCCACTATTTCTACTCTAATCTCCCTCAATGTCCTAGAGAATATCCTGTCATGATCCATCCACCTTTATTCTCTTTAAAATAGCTAGTACTATCCCCTCATTAATCTGCATATTTTCCATGACCTCACTACTAGTTTTCCTCACTTCGCCTGACTCAATATTTTTTTCCTTAGTGAATACTGAAGAAAATAAATAATTTAAAATTTACCTCATCTCTTCTGACTCCTCACATCGCCTACCCCTCTGATCCTTAAGGGGTCCAATTTTATCCCTCACATTTCTTTTACCTGTACCTGTAGAAACCCTTTGGATTTACTTTTTACCTTGCCTGTCAAAACAGCCTCATATCTCCTTTTAGCTTTCTAATTTCTTTATTAAGATTTTTTTTTACACTCTTTATATTCCTCAAACACTTCATTTTTTCCCTGCTGTCAATACCTGTTGTCCACATCCCTCTTCCTCTGAACCAAATTCCCAATATCCCTTAAAACCAAGGCTCCCTATATTTTCTAACCTTTTCTTTAATCCTTCTGAATATCCTCCATTTATCTGTTTCATCCTTCCCAGAAAAAAAACCCAATCCACACCTTCTAAATCCTTTCATATCTCCTTGAAATTATCCTTGTTCCAATCAAGAATCTCAACCTTAGGCCTAGCCCTATCCTTCTCCATTATTGATTTAAAACTAATAGTATAATGATCACTAGACCCAAAGTGTTCCCCAACACATACCTGTCACCTAACCCATCTTGTTCCCCAATAGGAGATCCAATTCTTCCCCCTCTAGTTGGTTCTTCTAGGTATTAATTTAGAAAACATCTGACAGACTCCAACCCATCCAGCCTTTTTACAGCATAGGTGTGGAAAGTTAAAATCTACAATCACCATTTTGTTTACTACACAAATATCCCATCCTACAAATTTGCTCCCCTGTCCATTAGGGGGGGGGGGTCTATAATACACCCCTATTAGTGTTTTCATGCCTTTCCCATTCCTCACTTCCACCTATATAGCCTCACTGGATGAGCCCTGCAATCTATCCTGCCATAGCACTGCTGCAATGTTTTCTCTTAACAAGCAGTGCGACTCCTCCACCTTTTATCCCCCCCCCCCCCCCCCCCGTTCTATCACACCTAAAGCAACAGAATCCTGGAACATTTAGCTGCCAATCATGCCCTTCTTCCAACCAAGTTTCACCGATGGTTCTAGAGCCAATTTGGGCAGGAACTTTAAACAAGAGAGTATAATTTTGAGATTCATTCCAGTCATACCAAGACGTAATGGCACAAAAGACGACCACCAGGATCAATTGTGAACTCCCTCTACTTTCCACATCCATATTGCAACCCCTTGATCTAGTTTTCTTGCTATTTTGTCTCTTTATTCTAATACTTAACTGCCAAGCATCTTCCAGAAACATGGTCTAATCTTGTTTTCAACCACATCTAAAGGCCATTTCATGTTAGGCCTCCACCTTGAAGAGTGGATGCAAAACTAAGAACTTACCTTTCAGACAGCAGCCCAAAAAGGCTGCTCCTGCATCCCATTCATATCCAGAGGTGCCTTGTAGCACCCTCCAAAGCCAATGGAGGCAGGGTGTCTGGTGCCATAGCGCCACCCATCATAAAAATGCACCAAAGCAATGGTTCCCAGAACAGTTCCAGCTGTGTGGGGATTTATGGGTAGGGAAGACTGCCATTGCTCTGCCACGTTTTGAGCTGTAGAGAGCAGCCCCAAAGACCAAAGCATCCCAGTATGGCTGTCTCAGCCCACACCAACCACCCCCTGACAGCTCCCACTACCCCACTGACAGTCCCTGCTGCCCCGATGGTCCCCTCCTTGGGAAGAGAGGGGTGAGTGAGGAAATGGGTCATGGGCTGACAGCATCATCAGCCCGCCCCTAACCAGCCGCTTTCAGCAGCTGTACATTCAGGCCAGCGCTCTGCTGATTATGCTTCTCTGAGAAGGGTTGGAATCAGCACCTCTAAGCCGGCCATGGTGCATTCAGGAAGGTACATCTTTAGCCATAATGGCAAAGAACCTCCACCATCACAACCACATGTTTGGTCTACCTGAAAGTATAGGGCTTCAGTGTCTTTATCCCTTGTCCATTTTAATGAGAGGCCACTCACTGCCTGTTGCCCCCTACAATCTTTTGTGGTTACCCAGGAATTTGAGATTTTATCATTCTCAAATTTTCAAGCTCTCCAGTCCAAATTGAATTTGGGTATTCTATTTTGTTCCAAATTTAACTTCAAATTGTCTCATACTCATGTTGGATGCTGTGCACCTCCTCCTTAACCAGGGACTCAAAAACCAAGGTTCCCTACACACATTTTCCCTTTAATTCTGACAGGCACAGACAAACTATTCTCAGAATTTCACCTTTGAAAGCCTTCCACTTACCAAGCACACCTTTGCCAGGAAACAACCTACACCAATCCACACGGCATATCCTTTGATTCCATCAAAAATGGCCTTTCTCCAATTTAGAACCTCAATCCGAGGACCAAACATATCCCTTTTCTTAATTATCTTGAAACTAATGTCACTCCGATCATGAGATTCAAAGTGTTACTTTACACTTACATCACCTGCACTGTCTCATTCACCAAATGGAGATCTAGTATTCCACTAGCTCTAATTGGCACCTCTATACAACATAGAACATGACAGCACAGTGGAGGTTCTTTGGAGCACAATGTTGTGCCAACCTCAATATACCAACTCAGCAATCTAAAACTTCCCCACTCACACCCACAACCCTCTATTTTTCTTGCATCTATGTGGTTGTCTATTCAATACCCTTATTGTACCAGCCTTTGCCATCACTCCTGGCAATGCATTCCAGGCACCCACCACTTGAAAAAAATTACCAGACATTTTCCTGAAACTTTACTCCCCTCACATTAAACAGATATCCTCTGACCTGAAAATGGTTTCTGGCTGTCCAGCCTATCTATCCCTCTCATAATCTTATCTTTTTTTTTTTTTCTTTGGCTTGGCTTCGCGGACGAAGATTTATGGAGGGGGTAAAAAAGTCCACGTCAGCTGCAGGCTCGTTTGTGGCTGACCAGTCCGATGCGGGACAGGCAGACACGATTGCAGCGGTTGCAAGGGAAAATTGGTTGGTTGGGGTTGGGTGTTGGGTTTTTCCTCCTTTGCCTTTTGTCAGTGAGGTGAGCTCTGCGGTCTTCTTCAAAGGAAGCTGCTGCCCGCCAAACTGTGAGGCGCCAAGATGCACGGTTTGAGGTGTTATCAGCCCACTGGCGGTGGTCAATGTGGCAGGCACCAAGAGATTTCTTTAGGCAGTCCTTGTACCTTTTCTTTGGTGCACCTCTGTCACGGTGGCCAGTGGAGAGCTCGCCATATAATACGATCTTGGGAAGGCGATGGTCCTCCATTCTGGAGACGTGACCCATCCAGCGCAGCTGGATCTTCAGCAGCGTGGACTCGATGCTGTCGACCTCTGCCATCTCGAGTACCTCGACGTTAGGGGTGTGAGCGCTCCAATGGATGTTGAGGATGGAGCGGAGACAACGCTGGTGGAAGCGTTCTAGGAGCCGTAGGTGGTGCCGGTAGAGGACCCATGATTCGGAGCCGAACAGGAGTGTGGGTATGACAACGGCTCTGTATACGCTTATCTTTGTGAGGTTTTTCAGTTGGTTGTTTTTCCAGACTCTTTTGTGTAGTCTTCCAAAGGCGCTATTTGCCTTGGCGAGTCTGTTGTCTATCTCATTGTCGATCCTTGCATCTGATGAAATGGTGCAGCCGAGATAGGTAAACTGGTTGACCGTTTTGAGTTTTGTGTGCCCGATGGAGATGTGGGGGGGCTGGTAGTCATGGTGGGGAGCTGGCTGATGGAGGACCTCAGTTTTCTTCAGGCTGACTTCCAGGCCAAACATTTTGGCAGTTTCCGCAAAGCAGGAAACCAACGAAAACCAACAAGGTCGGGTCAGATACAGCAATGAGCTCTCTGAACCCTTCTCCATTAACAATGGCGTGAAGCAAGGCTGTGTTCTCGCACCAACCCTCTTTTCAATCTTCTTCAGCATGATGCTGAACCAAGCCATGAAAGACCCCAACAATGAAGACGCTGTTTACATCCGGTACCGCACGGATGGCAGTCTCTTCAATCTGAGGCGCCTGCAAGCTCACACCAAGACACAAGAGAAACTTGTCCGTGAACTACTCTTTGCAGATGATGCCGCTTTAGTTGCCCATTCAGAGCCAGCTCTTCAGCGCTTGACGTCCTGTCATAATCTTATAGACCTCTATTAAGTCACTTCTCATCCTTCTTTGATCCAGAGAAATGCCCTAGCCCTATTGCTTCACAAGAATCTCCAATCCAAGCAACATCCTGGCTAACTGCCTCTGGAACCTATCCATTACTTTCACATCCTTCCTGTCATGAGGCCACCAGAACTGAACTCAATACCTTAAGTGTGGTATAACCAGTTTTACAGAGCTGCAACATTATCTCATGCCTCTTGATGTCAAGCTCCCAACTAATGAAGGCCAGCATACCACAAGCCTTCTTAACTACCCTATCAACCGGCACGGCAACCTTGAGAGAACCATAGATTTGAACCCCAGGGTCCCGCTGTGAACTACGTACTCCACCTTCAAGTTCGACCTTCCAAAATGTGTCACGTCACTTATCTGAATTAAGGAAACTTTCCTGACACATTTATAACTAACCAATCCAGCCCTTTTACAGTATGGAGCCCCAGACAATATGCAGAAAGTTAAATTCACCACTGCTTCACACTCGTATCAGAGTTTTATTTTATTTCCAAACTCTGCATATGTGATTTTTAAAAATATTTTAAGATTAATCAATACAAACATAACAATAATTACTACATCTAAATATCTGCATATGTGGTTGACATGTTATGTGAGAACCCGAATCCTCAAAGCACAGGTGAACACCACCACAAGGGCTACTCCCCACATTCACTTTGCTGATGCACTGTGCACCTAACATCTCATGGATTTTGCAGTGCTGTAAGGCAGTGCACAATAGCCAAGAAGTGGCTGAATCAAAGAAACCTTTTCTTACCTGCTTTCAACCATCTTAGACGCTGATGACGTAGAGTAGGTGTGGTGCCAAATAAAATATGCAAATTATCCATTTCTGCCTGCAACCCAAACACCAGATCACAATCACATCTGTACGGGAGGGGGGGGGAAAGGGACACACAACTTAGAAGACTGCAGCATGGTCAGAAGCCTCAAGGACCATCAAACCTCACAATATTGCAATTAGACTGCACCTTTTCTGGTTGATCTCCTGTTACAAAAAGCTAGAACTGCAAGATGTGATATTTCCAATTTAACGAATAGATTATCAGTCATCTGAATCAAGGCAGTTTAACGTTTTGTTTGGCCATTGTGTTGATGGCAAGTAATGCCCAAGACTGATCAATACTTATTACATTGTACAAAACAGGCTCGCCATGCAACAAATTGCAATAGAGGAAAAGGCAACACAGGTAGATCTTTAAACATTTTATTATTTCAAAGTATACTGCACTTGTTTAAACTAAAGACACCCATGAAATTTAAATTATAGATTCATTCCACTTACAGTTGAGATAATTAAGCGCAATCTCTGGAAACATGCAATGTAAAGAGTCCTTTGGTAAAGTCAGTCTTATGGAGATACTGGGATGTATCTAGAATCTTTGTAGAAAATACCATTCACAATATCTGCATTTTTCAGTTTATAAAATCTCAACAGTAACAATTACAAATCCATCAGAGAGACTGGGCAGAGATTGGGAGATCGCTTCACTGAGCACCTTCGCTCCATCCGCATCAGTGACAGAGACCTCCCAGTAGTCAACCATTTCAGTTCTGTGTCACACTCCCATGCCTGTTCATGGCCTTGTGTACTATCCTATGAACACCCCCCTGCAAATTGGAGGAACAACACCTGATTTTTTTCCATCTGGGCACTCTCCAGCCAGATGGCATTTGCATCAACTTTTTCAGTTTCTGCTAACCTGCTCTCCTCTTTCCCCTCCCTACTTCCTCTCCTTGATCGCTGATGTCCCCTCCCTCCTTTCTCCACCTATCACCTCCTGCCTTTGCAACCACCCCCCCCCCCCCCCCACTTTTACTCTTTTGCTTGGACGCCTGCGGACATTTTTCCATACCTCGATGAAGGGCTCAAGTCCGAAAAGTCAGTTATGTATTATTTTACTGTTGCTATATAAAGGACACTGTTTGACCTGCTGAGTTTCTCCAGCATTGTGTGTATTTTACTTCAACTACAGGGTCTACAGATTTTTGTGTTTTACTTATATTAATATCCACTTCTCCTCTATAATGATAATGAATTAGAGCTCCCCGCCCTCAGGAACAATATGACTTGTATTGCAGCCTATCTTCATTTGTCCCTGTCAGCATCTCGTTTACTTCGCCTAGTTGTGATTCCTATGTTCTGTGCCATGAAGGAGCTGTACAGGCATGCGTTGACACACACAGCTCTGCAATGAAATATTTGCTACAGAGACCCTGCAGTTAGGGCGTTTGCTTACTCAAACACTTTATGAAGTTTCTGCATTAGCTTTTAAAACATTAAAACGCATTGCCTCACACTTTCAAGATGTGCAAATTCACATGGGACTTTCAGATGCAAAGCTGATGCGAGGTAGTGGGGCTGCAGGCAAGGGGAGACACATGGAAGATTTGCTTTGTTCTATTTGATAGATTATCCAGTTAGATTGCTGTTTTGCACCGAAAACCTACTTTACACAAAAAAAAAGCACACATGGTTTTCCTTTGGAAAACAATTATGAGAAAGTTCATCAATCTTCAGACAACTTGCACTGCCTTCACATTCAACACCAAACTCAAACTCTCAAGATTATAGATTGCCTCAAATGTACATGCAGCTCACTCTCAGCTGACAGAACCAATCCCTTTGGTGCATTCACATTTTACAATTAATTCTATTTCAAATATCAGTTCCTTTCACGAGTAAAACTGGAGCCAATGTATTTCCCCCAACATGGACCATGTACTAACTACTATGCCATTCATTCATGGCTCCGGATGATACATTAAGCTTTAAAAAAAAAATCAACACACAGTTCACAAACTAGCAAAGGTTGTTACTCTTAGGGGGCATTGAGCATTGTAACACAGCAAAAACTACCCTACGGATGAAATGTAGGATGCTCTCAACAATATCGATCCCTAACCAATCTCACCAAAGCACACTACAAAGAGGCCGTTTGAAGACAAAAACACAGTGAAATGTAGATATTAAATCAATTACATTTTTAAAGATTCTTCCATTTTTCTTTCTATGGATGCTGCATGACCTGCTGAATTTATCTAGCACTCTACCCCAACATCTGCACATTTTCTTGTTTAATGCCATTTTTCTGAAGCATTTTGGTTTTTGAATACAAAGCACATCAAAGCAGCAAAAAATTCTAGCAACATCTCAAATATTAGCGCTGTGCCTCTGTTGTGACAGCTGAAAAACTAACCTATTCACCACTGAACAAAGGTTTCACTGCACCTCCATAATTAACTGCTGTCTGCAAGGGAAGTCGCAAGCCCCTGAAAATGGACATTGTCAGAGCATGGCTCAGTTGATTATGAAGGCTGTGCAAGAGTTGAACTCTCCAGGGCAATGTAACCATTTGATCTTATTGAATAGGAGCCCATTTGCCAACTGTAGTTTTCCAAGAGTCATAGCTGCCCCACTTGCAATGAACGATGCAAAAGACCCAACCATATCTAGACTTGAAAGTGCAGATTTCTTTAAAATTATTAAAAAGTTACATTAATGTTCTTAATGGAGAGGATGGGAACACCATTCCCACCATGTAATATTCCAGTAAGCTTAAGAAAATGCTGACCCTTTATAGTCATTGCCATACAACCCTGAACACCAAAGCCCCCATTTATAACCCAATTGGTCAGTCAGAATTGGAATCCACTCAAATCAAACAAGTGTCATCGGTTGTATCCTCCGTTTGATTTTACTTTCCTCCAAAGTAGCTGGGATGTAGATTGGGAAGGAAGTTAAACTCACATCATCATGCTTGTCCTGTCAAGCTTCCACTCACTGATGAGGTTAAGACTTCCAACCGTTACCATCAACATTCTGGAAATTCTCCCACATTTTAAAGATGCACAGGTTGATATGTTAATTGGCTGCTGTAGGTGGCTGGTAGAATTAATGGCAATGTGGGGAAAATAGATTTCAGGAAAAGTTAGTGGAGGAATGAGAGTTACACTGTAAGATGGCATTTACTTGATGGATCGAATGGCCTTCTTCCACGTTGCAAGGCGTTCTGGGAAAATGCAACCGTAATGTCAAACATGTTCAGTTGAACTACTGAACTAAACAGAAGCTCAAGGAAAACTCAAAACAATGGACATTAAGAACTTGCAAACACACTTGTACAATAACCCTGACTTGTCCAACTCACTTTTAATTTATGTGTGAAGGCCCTGCCACAGAGACAAGTGTTGAATTCAGCAGGAAAGCAAATTGAACACCTTTAAACAGGCAACTCCAAATACAATTTCCCTTTTAAAATCCACATTGCCATTAATTCCCCACATTGCCATTAATTTTAAAATCCAGAATACTAAAATTCCATTCCATTTGATCTGGATGGAAGTTAAGGAGGGTTATGTTATGGCAAAGAGGAACAAATAGTTGGCAGCAGCTCCCTGAAAATAATAATACAAGTGGACTGGTAATAAAGGCTATTACTTGCCCTCAGCAGTCAGGGTGACATTGGCAAATCACATCACTGATGTATAAAAACTTTGGTTTAGTCACCCTGGTTTGAAAATTCAAGTGCCCAGCAATGCAGCAGGCTGCAGGAGGTAGCAAACATAACCAGATCCATCAGAAACTCTGACCTTCCATCCTCAAGAAGGTAGCCAACATCTTAGAGGACTTCCACCACCCAGGTCACAATATCTTCTCACTGCTACTTCCGAGCAGAAGGTACAGAAGCCTGAAAACAATCTCTGTTCAAGAACAGTTTAAATGTTTAATTTTTTTTATTTTCAGCACAGTAGAAGCCTGTTGCAGACATTTTAACCCATGCCGCCTAATTACACCCAAATGAACAGACAACCCTGAATGTTTTGGAGGGTGGGAGGAAACCGGAGCACCTGGGGAAAACTCTCACAGACATGGGGAGAACGCACAAACTCCTTACAGACAGTGAAGGATTCAAACCCACTGGCACCGTAACAGCATCGTGCTAAACACTACATACCCTATGCCGTCAAACAACTATCAGTTCCTTGAACCTCCCTTTAACAGAGCAATCAAATAATCTGGCAGCACTAAAGGTTGTCTGTACCATTGTCATGCCACTGTAGTTTCTTGTGCTCTGGTAACTATGAATATTCCTCATCTATCTTTTATATTTATTATCCCTTTCATACAAAACTTTAATGTCTACCATTGTAGTTTTTATAAACAAAGCAGCTGACTGGCTGTAGCAATAATTTTGATGCATATGTAAACATACAATATATATGGGCAATAGACATCATCCTTGGGACTATTCTAGCCATCTCATTGCAGGAAAAAAGTGGCTGCTTGAGGGAGAGTGAACAAGGGGTTCACCAGGATGTGGCCCGGAGTCAGAGAGCATCAGCTGCAAGGAGATGTTGCACATACTGGGGTTGTTTTTGTTGGGACATAGGAGATTGAGGGGCAACCTCATTGAGGTACACAAAACTATAGGCATTGATAGGGTAGGTAGGTGCTCAGAATCTTTTTCAAATAGTTGAGAGCACAGGTTAAGATGAGAGGGGCAAAATTTAAAGGAGATTTGCAAGTGAATTTAAAAAAAGGAGTGGCAATCAAAACATAGTGCCAGGAAAATGGTAGAAGCAGTTATGATAGCAATATTTAAAAAAACATTCAGACATACATATGAATAGGCACAGAACGGAGGGATCTAGACTTTTTCCAGGCAGATGCAATTAATTTAGATTGGCCCATGATGTCTGCATTAACCATGCCATGGGACTTGTTCTATTTTTGTTTTGCTCCCACTGTGTCCACAACTTTCCCCACTCCACTTTGCTCCACAGCCATTTTCACTGATGTGATGGATTCTCACCAACTTCCCAACCCCCACCCTCTCACCTGCAAGTATTTAATTTTTAGTCCCACTCATCCTCAGTTTTCCACTGTTGCAGTGAAGCTAGACAAACAGCATCTCATCCATCAATTAAGCACAACAGAGCCACATGCATTAAACAAGCTCAGATCATAAACACTGTTTCCATTTTTCTACCAGAGTACAGGCCTTTACTTGGTTCCATCCTCACCATTTACATTGCCAGGTAAGTTTTAACCTACAATTCTGAAATATTTCATCTCCCTCCATAGATGCTGCAATATTTTATCCCCCCTGGATTGGCTAGCATGCATAAAACAAATAAAAGTACTTTTTTTGGTTTAAGAAAAATCATACAAAATAGTCAGTAACTGGTCAGCGGATCAATGTCCTTTATTCTAAGCTGGTTAGACACAGCACATTTGAGGCCAATGTTTCTATCCACTCCTGATCACTTACAATTTTATCATTTGGACACTTCTCATTGGTTTCAGATTCCCCCCAGTTCTGCCCAAGTTGCAAAATCACAATCTAAACATTTACTAGATGCAAAGGCTGCGCTGAAAAATGCAGAAAAGTCCATTGTTTGTTTGTTCTACGGGCTTTGTGTTTTAAAGTGACTATATTCAAGGCTTCCTCCAGTAGCTCCTTTCTCTCACTTGACCTTGAAGGTAGGTGGGGCAACTTGATGTCAAAGGCATGCTGCCCGCTGGCACCCTGAGCACAAAGTAAGGGTTTTGGGTATGAACAATGTGGCTATCAAATTGGGGTGCTGATGGCAGATCAGGGCAGGGAACTTCTATCATGGCTAAGCACAACATTAACATCTTTTCATCACCACCAGACGAACAAACGACCATTAGACCGGAATCCTTGCAGCTTCCCTAGCCCTAATACCTTCCTCCCAAATCTGGATGGACAAGCAATATCTTTTCCAAGGTGCATTTTGATTCATCCACACAGTCCGTCATGTGCAAAAAAGGTTAATTCATTTTAATTGATGATTTGATTTATTCCTCAAAACAAATAGACTTGAAACAGTTTCACAATGTTTTTAGAAAACAATCTTCTTGTGATTCTGACTAGTTGAGAGGAAAGGTTTAACCCCAATTTATCTCGGCATCATCAGTGGTTTATTTTAATTACCCGTATTGCAAGGCAGGAACCCACTTGTCAGGGCAAGGTTCTTCACAAGTAGAAATAATTAACTATCTGACTTGTGAGTGAAGAACCAACTGCAAAAGTCAGTTGGGCAGATTTAACCTGAACGGGCGGCTCATAGAAAGTGTGTATCTGGTGCTTTAAACACTGTTATATGGTTCAGATTCCACTGAACAGGTTGCTACAATATAAATATAATACTTTAAGACTTTTATTTTATAATTAAATTTTAAGTTGCAGGTGGTTTAGAATCAGTCATCTAGCTTTTTGACTGCTGTCTAAATCCCCATTTTTGACCTTTTCACCCATCTGGTGGTGGCTGCAGTGTTTAATGACAGCTCCAGGCACGAGTGCCACCAATGCAATGGCTAGCAGTTTCATGAGAATAGACCAGGAGAACAAGTTATCCAGTGTGGAGATCTCCGCTAGGATGCAGCCAGTTTGCACACAGATGAAGTTATAAGGAAGAAGTCCTGAAAGAGGAGAGGAACAATTTTAAGTCTAATTAAACTCTTGGAAATGTAATCAACTTCTGTCTGTACATACAATCAACATGATTTTTTCCCCAAAAAGCAAATAGACATGAAACAGAATTCTGACTAGTTGAGAATTTACAGTTTACAAAAGTCCCCGCATTTGTAAGCAGTTAATTTATTTTCATTGGAGTAAAAACACAAATTCTAGAGGAACACAGCAGGTCTCACAGTGTTCATAGGGGGTAGGATATATAACTGACATTTCGGCCCTGAGCCATTCAAGGTACTAGTATGAATTAAAAGGCTGGGGAGAAAGAAAAGATAGGGGAGGAGTACAGACAAAAGGTGTCAATTGGATGGATAGGACAGGGGAGAGGAAAGGTGAGAATGGATTTGGAGGGGGTTTAACTCAATGCAGAGCTGGGAAAAGAGAGAGACCTAGAAGAAAGAAGGTGGGGGGAGGGGCAACAGAAACCAAAGAATCGATATTAATACCATCCGGTTTTAAGGTGCCCAGAGGGAAGATAAGGTGTTGTTCCTCCAATTTGCAGGCAGCCTCAAGCCCTTTTCACATTGGCTAACCTTTAAAATGGGCATTCAATAAACCAGTTAAAGAGGCCGTTTTCACCGTTCACAGGTTCTATGCATCCTTTCACACTCACCGCCAGGCATCCCCCGATATCTCCACGCTTGTTGTCGGAGATACGCATCGAGCGGACCTGGTACAGCACAGTATGAGCCCTTCAGCCCCTGTTGTTGTGCCGACCTTTGTAAATTTATAAAGGATGGTGGGAAAGTGGTAGTGGAAATAAAATGCATAGGTGCACATTTTTAAAGACCGTGGGAAAGTCGCAGAGAGAGAGAGCGCAATGGTGGACCTGCCCTCCCAGAATTGCGTGCAGCAGAGAAGCCCCTCCACGAGGGCTCCGTGCATACAGCCCTCTCCATGTAATGGGGTGCACCTGAACTGGAAGGGGACAAATATCCTGTCAAGATGGTTTGCTTGAGCTTTTGAGGAGGGTTTAAACTAGTTTGTTAGGGGGGGTGGGGGATATCAGATAGCAATTGCAGAGACTAGGGTAGTAGGACAAAAGCAGGATGCTAGGAGTCCTATGTTGAGGAAAGACAGGAAGGGGAAAATCATAAATGCAACCAGTCAGAAAGGTTGAAATATGTCTATTTCAATGCAAGGAGAAGGAATAAGGGGAAGAACTTGGAGCTTAGATCAGTACATGGAACTATGATCTTGCAGCCATTACTGAAACCTGGATGGAGGAAGGACAGAACTGGATGATGCAGCTACCATTTAAAAAATTGGTGGGGGGGTGGGGGGAGGAGTGACAATGTTGCTTAAGGATAGTATCACAGCTGTACAGAAGGAGACTGATGAAGTCGAAATAAAGCAGGACTATGACCTGGACAATGTGGTGATATTGGAAGAGGAAGTGTTAGATCTTCTAAATAGCATCAAGATTGACAAGTCCTGGGGCCAGATGAGATTTACACTAAGTTGCTGTGGGGGGTAAGAGAAGAAATTGTGGGAGCATTGGGTATGGTCTTTGAATCCTCTTTGACTACAGGGAAGGTGCTAGAGGATTGGAAAATGGCAGATGTAGTCCCTTTGTTTAAAAAAGGTATAGGGAGAATCCTGGGAATTACAAACCGGTGAGTCTCACTTTAGTGGTGTGTAAACTACTGGAAAGAATTCTTAAGGATAGGATCTACCAGCATTTGGAGAGGTATACTTTACTTCAAGAATAGTCAGCATGGCTTTGTAAAGGGAAGGTCGTGCCTCACAAGCCTAACTGAGTTCTTTGAGGAAGTGATGAAGGAAATTGATGAGGGTCGAGCGGCAGATGTGGTCTATAAGGATTTCACTAAGGTGTTTTTGATAAAGATCCCCCCAAGAGAGACTCATTTGGAAAGTCAAGAGGCATGGGATCAGTGGAACCTTGGCTGTCTGGATAAAAAAAAAATTGGCTTGCAGGAAGACAGAGTAGTGGTGGAAGGGAGGTTCTCTGCATGAAGGGCCACAGGGATCAGATCTCAGTCCCTTGCTCTTCGTGATTTTTATAAATAACCTGGATGATGATACAGAAAATTGGGTAAGTTTGCGGATGACACGAAGATTGGAGCAATTGTAGATGGAGCTGAAGGTTGTCAGAGGTTGTAAGAGGACATAGACAGGATGCAGTGTTGGGCAGAAAAATGGCAAATGGAGTTCAATCTAGACAAGTGTGAGGTGATGCATTAGAGCGTGGATGAACAGAGGTATCTTGGGGTTCATGTCCATACATCCCTCAAGGTAGTTGCTCAGGTTGACAGGATAGTTTAAAAAAAAGTCTATGAGATTCTGGGCTTCATTAATGGGGGATTGTTTATAAGAGTAGAGAAGTAATGTTGCAGCTTTATAAGTCTCTGGTGAGACCACATTTGGAGTATTTTGACCAGTTCTGGTCGCTTCATTATAGGAAGGATGTGGAGGCTATTGAAAGGGTGCAGAGGAGATTTACCAGGATGTTGCCTGGATTGGAGGGCACGTCTTATAAGGCAAGGTTGGCAAAGCTTGGACTTTTCTCTTAAGAGCATAGAAGGATAAGAGGAGACTTGATTGAGATCTACAAAATTATGAAAGACATAGATAGGTTGTCCAGCCAATACCAATTTCCTAGGGTGGGAATAACAATCACTAGAGGAAATGCATATAAGATTAAGGGAGTGAAGTATAGGGAAGACATCAGGGGTAAGGTTTTTTTTAATATATAAACAGAGTTCTTGAGGCCTGAAATGCCTTGCCAGGAGTGGTGGTAGAGGCTGAAACATTAGGGGCCTTTAATAGACTATTAGATAGGCAAATGAAAGAAAGGAAAGTAGAGGATTATAGGGTAGGGAGGGTTTAGGACTTTTATATGGTTTGTCACAACATGGAGGGCTTGTACAGTGCTGTAATGTTTTAATGTTCACCATCGCTCTTTCTGTGACTTTCCCGTGGTCTTTATAAATTTATAAATAGGTGGGATAATAACAGGAGCTGAAGGGCTCATACTGTACTGTACATAATGCTTAATGATGTTATAATTAGACATGATTAATTTTGTTTAAATACAAGATTTAACATTGACCAGAGTTTAGTAAATTGAATACAAAGTTTATACCATCTTTTTAATCTTTTGTTTCCTTCACGTTCCAGCACTCACGTAAAAGTCATCAATGTGTCCCTTTCACTCTGAATTAATCGGCACGTAGGCGTCAGATAACTCTGGGGATGATACACCCTACATAGGCGGTCCATCCTCAGGGTGATTTGACACCTCTGTGCCGACTCGTGAGTGTTCACAATGGCCCTTTAACCTGAATATTGGCTGTTAATTTCTAGGACAAGGTCCCAGTATGAAAGGGACTTCAGTCTGGCAATGCATGAGACCTTGGACAGACATGTGAACATGGGAATGGAGTGGGGAACTGAACACTTTTTTCGATTACCCATAATGTGGGACAGCATGCGTAAAACTCCCCGCACTGCTTTAATGTTAATATTCTCAGATTCTAAGCCTGCAGTAGAATCTCAGAGAAAAAATATGAGCTTCCCAATTAGAAGACACAATGCAAAAGGATTATTTTAAAATGTATGTACTCAGGGCAATGAGAACACCTTGAGACTGGGATGATGGGCCTTTCCTAGTTGGACTGAGGTCATGTGAGGTAGGGAGATCCAAAGCAGCGTGGGATAAAACCAATGAATGAGTAACGTGTCTATATCATAATGTACAGTATGGACATTATGACATTGCTGCTCTTCTTTATTGATGAGATGGGATCGGTTAGTGATGGATGTTCAAATTTCAGCCCAATACAATAGGAGGGGCAAGTTAACAGAGGAATGAGTATTTACAGTAGTCAGGATGGGCGCAAAAGCAGCTGAGAGGATTATTGAGGGAGGTTTTGATTTGCAAGTGAATAATGCAGGAGTTTGACAATCTGAATGGGCAATGTTCTGGACTTCTCTCAACACAAAGGCAAAAATAAGATTTAAGTCAGGAATATACCTTACCGACAACGATGGAGAAAAAGAAGTGGGCGAGAGGGACGTTAAGGATAGGAGATGTGATGTTGAGGAACCAGTTTGGAGTCATGGGGAAGAACCGGAGAAATAAGAGGAAGAAAAACAGACTGTTCCTATTCTCTTGCACCTGCAAGTACAAAGGCACAAATAATCAAACAAGTATCAAACAAGCTTAACATTTTTTTTAAAAATATGGAACGCTTCATGAATTTGCGTGTCATCCTTGCACAGGGGCCACGTTAATCTTCTCTGTATCATTCCAATTTTAGTATATGTGCTGCCGAAGCGAGCACAAGCTTAACATTATAATTATATAATTGCATAAGCTAGCACCCCAACAGAGGCCAAAATTACAGATGACACCAAAGCAGGACCATTTTGCCTGAAATGGTAGTGGAGTCACAAATACCCACATTTGAAAAGAACTAGGATTGCCACTGGATGTGCAGTCATACTTAGAAGGCTATGGAGAAAGGGGCTATACTGGTATTAACACAATGGAGAATTAACTCCCCAAGTACCTTGACTTTCAATGGTTCTGGCTTAGAAACCAACTATTACACAGTGCTGTTGTAATCAGGACCTCACTGTGTGGCATCATAGACCAAGGAAGCATCTTGAAATCTCAGACAGAATGCAGCCAGCCAATTTGTAGACATGATTTTTTTTTTTTTAAAATGGGGAAATTACAAGGCTCAAGCAATGGTTAGATTTTTTAAATCCCTCAATAGTTCATGGTCACCTCAAGAGAAACATGGAGTGAGCTGAAGCTGGAATCTTGAGCAAACCTCCAAGCAAAGAATTCCACAGATACACTACTCATGGCAGAGGCAGATTTTTCTTTGCTTGGTCTTAAATTTACTCCCCCTAATCTTGAGGCTGTGCCCCCTGGTTCTAGCCTCACCTGCCAATGGAAACAATATCTCCTCTATTCCTGCTATATTTTGGCTAACAAATTAAAACCAAGGTCTAATCTGCTTGTCCTAGTCAACATTTAATCTTCACACCCCAGTTTCAATTAGTTCACTGCTGTCTGTGGAATGCAGCACTGTGTACAATGGTTACCACAACTGAAGACAAAATATCCCAAGAATATAAAAGTGAACTTTCTCTTTTCCTCTCATCGCACGAGCATACTCCATTGTGAGAGCACTGGGACAGGATTATTTACCTTTTGCTGCAGCATTGAGAGTCTCTCAGGAAATCGGCGTACAACAAACTGTTTTCCATAAACCCTGGAGAGCAGGAAGCAGAAAGTTGCTCCAATCGCTGTTAAAATACAACACAAGGCGAGGCCCAGCCATGGTCCAAATAATGCACCTGCTAATATATTCTGCAGAAGAAAAGATGTTGGTTCATGAGGAAGCTGGAAGACCAAGAAATAATTAATCCATCTTGTAGCCACAGAAGAACATTTTCTGAAATAACTAGAAAGAATGGAAGTTAAATGGTGAAGGAAGCCAAACGGTGGAGGAGATACAAGCTGACTATTGGCCACAATACACAAAGACCAGAATCAATGGTCATGAACAACTCATGAAATTCAGTGTTTTACAGCAACAACATAGAGTAAACATTCATATTATAACCATCTTATGATGTTACTATACAAAAAAATATAACAACAGTGCATGAAAAGTAAGGCAGTGTCTTTGGTTCACTGATCATTCAGGAATCTGATGGCAATGAGGAAGAAGCCATCTTTGCGCCACTGAGTGTTCATCTTTAGGCTCCTGTACCTTTTCCCCGATGGTAGCAGAGTGAAGAGGGCATGGCCTGGGTGGTGGGGGTCTTTGAGGATAGAGGCTGCTTTTTTTTAGAAGATAGAGCCCAGGCAGACAGCTTAGCAAATTGCATGCTCGTGCAGTGATCTTTCCACATAAGCACAATGAACCAAACACAATAAACTCCTGTTTATCCAGGATTTATTCATCCAAATTCCTATGTAATTGACAAACAGTGATGAACATTTAGCAATTTTTGAACTTGGCAGGCAGTGCCATTTGGTTCAATTCAGACTCCATTGAGCACAGCCACCCACCCTCAGACCCTTGTATCGTAAATGATGGACAGTTCCAATTGTTACAGAAATGTACCATTCCCACATTGATCCACCTCATTAGGTTACTCCTTCATACCTTTAGCCAGAAGTAATCTGAGCCAATATTCTAACATCAGAACTGAAAATGGAAAAAAGGTGGCTCACCCACCCTTCAAAGCATACAAGGGTTGAGAGAGGAGTCACGTGATGGAGTAGTGGCCGGAAGGTGAACTCCAGCCCTCTCCAGAAAAGTCGGGAAAAACAAAGGAAAACACAAAGGCACAGAAATAAAAGTTACAGAAAAGTGAGTATAAAGGTGGAAAGAAGATGGCGACAAAAAAAAAAATCGAAAGCAACGGTAAGAAGAGAGGAAGAGAAGACAAAGGAGGAAAAAAGGTGAAGGCCTTACCTGTCCGAAGAGGCCCGCTGCGGAGAGAGAAACCCGCTCCCTCAGGTCGGTAAAGAATGGACTACAAAAATGGCTCGCAGAGCCGAGTAAAAGTGCGCAACCACGCATGCGCGAAACTTCGCACATGCGCGATGCGAATGAAAAAAAACACACCGACGGGAGGGGGGACCAGCTGGGGAGTCGATCTCCACAGCCGGCAACGACAGCTGCAGAACACCTGCAGCAAGAAGAGACCACAAAAGACAATAGAAACAAGAAAGAAGAGAAGGAAAGGGCAACAAAGAAACAACAGATGGCCAACCCAGAGGAAGAAGAAGAGGAAGAGGAAGAGTACAGTGAAATAGAAGAAGAAAAGAAAGGCAAGATAAAGGATATACTTTCTCTTATTAAAGGATACATGGAGTCATTTAAAGAATGGCAAACACAGGAATTTAAGGATTTAAGAAAAAGAATAAACAACACAGAAGAGAAAATAAATAAAATGGAGATGACCTTAACAGAAATGGGAAAGAAAATGGACAAGATGGAAGAGCGGGCAGTAGCAGCAGAAATGGAGGTAGAAGACTTAAAAAAGAAATTGGAGAAATCTAATAAAAAAACTAAAGAGACACAAGAACTACTAGCTCAAAAAATAGATACAATGGAAAACCATAACAGAAGAAATAACATAAAGATAGTGGGCCTTAAGGAAGATGAAGAAGGCAAGAATATGAGGGAGTTTATAAAAGAGTGGATCCCTAAGACCCTAGGATGTCCAGAACTACAGCAAGAAATGGAAATAGAAAGGGCACATAGAGTATTGGCCTCTAAACCACAACCACAACAAAAACCAAGATCTATTGTAGTAAAATTCCTAAGATATACTACAAGAGAAAAGGTACTGGAGAAGACAATGGAAAAAGTAAGAGAGGGTAACAAACCACTGGAGTATAAAGGGCAAAAAATCTTCATTTATCCAGATATAAGTTTTGAACTCCTAAAGAAGAGAAAAGAGTTCAATACAGCAAAGGCGATTTTATGGAAGAAAGGGTATAAATTTATACTAAAGCATCCAGCGGTATTGAAAATATTTATTCCAGGACAACAAAACAGACTATTCTCGGATCCAGAAGCACGAAAATTTGCAGAACAATTACAAAAATAGACTGAGGGAGGAAGACGGGTAATGAGAGTAAAAATGATCACGATTGATATGTATGCGGGTAAAGAGGTATAAGAGTGAATAGAGACAATGTGCATACGTGAATGTATCTGTACTTAGAGGAAAATATAGATAGTATAGACAAGAATTAATAAGGGAAGGTAATGGAATAGAGAGAATAAGGAGGGAATTAAAAGAGTGACCTTTATGACATATGAAAAGTGAAATCTTTTCTGGGGGGGGCGGGGTGGGGGGAAATAGCGGTCACTGCAAAATCAGTTGACGCTTGCGAGTGGATTCGCAAATCCAAATGGAGAGGGGAGATGTGGTTGTCCGACAAGGGATAAAGGACAACTCAGGAGGGGAAGGGGAGATTGGGGATAAATAAGATAGAAATAGGAGAATAAGGAAAATGTTGGATGTTGTAGGAATGTTGTCTTATAAAGAGTTGAAAATAAGAAAACAGAAATGGAAAAGGAGGAAAGGTAATGATGGAAAAACGGAAAGAGAAGATAAACAAAATATAAAAGGGCTACGCTGAACTATATGACTTTAAATATTAATGGAATACATAACCAAATTAAAAGGAAGAAACTACTAAATTTAAATGAATAAATGTATTCCATTAGAAAAAAATAACATATAGGTTAAGAAATAATATTGAAATATTCGAACAAGTATAGGAGCCTTACATTAAATACAATAGCGAAAACCTACCGGGGACAAACATTACCTAAGTTGATGGAAGGAGAAGGAAAGAAAAGAATGGACTCAGTAGAATTTCTGGTGTATTTTTGTTGAATGACAACATTGTCTGACTGGCTTAATGCAACCTAGATTGTATACCTAAAATGGATGAGAGGGGGGGGTGGGGGGGTGGCTTGGGAGGAGGGAGGGAGAAAAAGTCACTGTATATGTGTGAAAAAGAAATAGTGTATATCATGGCTAATGTGATTTATGGTGTGAAAAATAAAAAATAAAAAAAAAAGCATACAAGGGTTGTAAGTTAATTGGTGTATTTAGCGAGCAAGGTCACAGGCAGGTGGGCTGAAGGGTCTGTGACCATGCTGTGCATCTAAAAAAATGTTGGCACAAATCAAGATTTCAATATTTCAATTCAATATCATAAATCGTGAAACCAAAAATTTTTTTTTTTTTTTTTTTTTTAAAAAGTTCTATCTAAACTCAGTGATAAAACCATTGAAAAGCACAATACGATGTATTGTAAACTTAATTATCTTGATGGTGCTTAATCATATATAGTCAGGTAATCATTGGATTTTTGGGACCATTTTTTTGGGTGAAATTTGGTGGGGGTGGTCAACTTTTACACGGGTTACACTTTTGTCTGCGGTAAGTATCTGCATTGTTCAAGGAGTTAGGACTGGGACTGGGTGGGCGGCCTGTCGACTTTTACATGGTATCGACAATTACACAAGTAGATACAGCATATCATTGGTTTTGCTTAAATAGATGCAAGGGTACATGTATCTCAGGATCAATGCTTGCGGGAAAAGCAAAAAAAGTCGACGGAAGAGAGCCAGAGGAAGATGTCTCTTCGAAAACTGCTGCTAACAGATTTGAAAATGCCTTGGAACTTGCTTTTCTACTCAAACATGAATACAACTTCATCTTCTTCAATCAGACTTTTGCACGAGAGATGACATACAAGCAAAGGGAAAAAACATTTGATCATCCAGAATGCTGCAAATAAAGCGCATGAGATAAGCGAAAAAGTTGCAGAATGTTGAGAGGACAATGAATTGTTGGAGGAACTCAGCAGGTCAGACAGCATCTATGGGAAGAAATGGTTCTACATCATCTGCTCTATACTCTTTCACCTCTGGGCTTCTCCCAGAGGTACGTATGTACCTCTCCTTATATTCAAGCTATCCACTCCTGATAACATTTCTCCAAATCTTTTTTGTACTCTTGCTTGTTTAGTAACATCCTTCTTGCAGCAAGGTGACCAGAACTGCACCCAGTAAAGGTGACCAGAACTGCACCCAGTACAGGTGACCAGAACTGCACCCAGTACAGGTGACCAGAACTGCACCCAGTACAGGTGACCAGAACTGCACCCAGTACAGGTGACCAGAACTGCACCCAGTACAGGTGACCAGAACTGCACCCAGTACAGGTGACCAGAACTGCACCCAGTACAGGTGACCAGAACTGCACCCAGTACAGGTGACCAGAACTGCACCCAGTACAGGTGACCAGAACTGCACCCAGTACAGGTGACCAGAACTGCACCCAGTACAGGTGACCAGAACTGCACCCAGTAAAGGTGACCAGAACTGCACCCAGTAAAGGTGACCAGAACTGCACACAGTATTCCAAATGTGGCCTGACCAACTCCTGTACTGAAAGATTTGACTGTCAAAGACATGTGTGCCAAATACCTTCTTCACCATCATTTATCTGTATAATTATTTTCAAGGAATCATGCACCTGAACTCTAAGTCTCTCTTTTCTACCCATACTCCCCGGGATCCTTTCAGGTATTGTGCAAGTCCTCCCCTGGTATGATTTACTAAAAGTGCAACATCTCACATTTACCCAAATAAAACTCCATCTGAGTCAGCTCACTGACTCAGTTAATCAATATTTCCTGCAAATTTGGATAACCTTCCTCATTGGTCCTTTTGCCAATGGTTTCTGGCTCCACTTCAAGACTTCCTAGTTTGGTCCAAACCAATTTCACACCACCTGCCTCACCTAGCTTCTTTCCCCCTGCTTTATACAGTATATGCAATTTTATCTATTCTATCAGTCTTGATAAAGGGTTCAGGTTGGAAATGTTAACTGACCGTTTAGACCCATGGATGCTGCCTGACCTGCTAAATTCTTCCAGCTATTCTTTGCTTAACCTTCTTCATTGTCCACTACACCACCAATTTTAGCATCATCTACAAACTTACTAATCATTCCACTATTTATATTTTTCATCTCGATCATTAGTGTAAATGACAAACAAAAGTGGACCCAGCACCAATTGCAGTGGCACAACACTTGTCACAGGCATCCAATCTGAAAAATCCCTCCATACTGCCCTGTCTCCAACTGTCAAGCCAATTTTATATCCAATTATTTAGCTTGTCCTGGATCCTATGCGATCTAACCTACTTGACCAGATTACCACAGAGAACGTTGTAAAAGGCCTTCCTAAACTTCATGTAGACAACATCTACCACCCTGCCTTCATCAATCCTCTTGGACACTTAGTTTAAAAAAACCTGTCAAGATGTGAGGTAAAATTTCCCAAACACAAAGTTAAGCTGACTATCCCTAATCATGTACATCCTGTTTCTCAGAATCCCTTCCACCTCTGATATTAGGCTCACCAGCTGTAGTTCCCAGGCTTTTCCTTGCTGCCTTTCTTATGTAATGGCACAATATTAGCCAGGCTCATGTTCTGACACCTCAACCATACCTAAACAGGGCTCCTACAATTTCCTCTCTAGCTTTCTACAATGTACTTATCTTGAAACATTTCCATCTCCAGCACCTCCTCTTCTACAATGGGGATCCTGATTAAGAGATCACTAATAGATTCCCTGAGTGCCCTACATCCACATCTTTCTCCATAAAAAATTGAGATGAGAAATACTAGTTTTGGACCTTGCCCATCTCCTGTGGCTTTACTTTGTTGATCTTTCAGGGACCCTCTTTCTCTCCCTGGTTATTCTTTTATATAAAGGTTAAAAAAAATTCAGAGATTCTACAAATATATTACATTATCTTCCAGAGCTATCTCATGTCCCTTTTGCTTTTCCTCTTTTCTACATCCCCTATATTCTTCCCTTAGTCTCAGCTGTTTATACCGGACATATATCTTGACCTTTGTTTCATCAGAGCCTCCTCACGTCCGGTCACCCAAGGTTCCCAAATCCTACCAGCCTTGCCTTCACCTTAACAGAAGAATGGTGAACCCAAACTCTTTCTACTTCTCAAAAGCCTCACACTTGCCAGACGTCCCTTTACCTGGAAACAGCCTCAACCACTCAACCATTGCTAATTTGTATCTAATGCCATCAAAATTAGCCTTCTCACATTTAGGACCAACTTTTAAACTTGCTCTATCTTTTTGTTGAATTTTACAAAACTCCCTTAATTCTTTCAACATGCAAAATCTTGAGAGTGAAAATCATACATAAATTAGAATGGGTGACGGTTCCTTTCTGTTTCCATTGGGGCACAACAGCAAGGCTGTTAAATTACCACAGTTCCAGATAAGAAGGCTGAGCACCTGTGGAATTTAAATTCAAGCAATGAATCTGAAATTAGTCTCCACAGTTACCCTCAAGACAACTGGATCACTAACATCCTTCTGGGAAGGAAACTGGTCACTTAACCCAGTCTGTTCTATGTGATACTCAACTCTTAATAGATGATTAGGGATGGATAATGACATTGCCAGCAATGCCCACCTATGAATGAATACACTAAAAATTCAATCATTTCACATCAAAGTGTTAACTTGCCTAGCCCACTCCCTATTTCTTCCACAACCTTAATTATTTTGAACAGTGAAAAGACCACCTTCCAATTCAGATCCCTTATTAATTTTCCTCATTATGAAAAATGTTCTCGATTCCCTGTTGCGACCTGGACCCTGCAGTCATCTGAGAAAATACGAAAAAGGCATAGGCTACAAGTACCAAGATTTAACGAGTCATTGAGATTCTTCTCTGGAATTGTCGGGTTGAATACGAGCATGTACAAGCAGATGACGATAAACTTCAACCGGATATTGAGATGGCTCTATTAGGAGATATTAAAATTATGAATTTTACATTTTTAATAGTAACAGGCCATTTCAGCTCATGAGTCTGTGCCACCCAATTTACCTACACCCCTAGTATGTTTCAAATGGTGAGAAGAAACCGGAGCCCCCAGGGAAAACCCACACAGTCATAGTGAGAACGTACACATTGCTTACAGACAGTGTGGGATTTGAACTCCGGTCTCAATTGCTGGCGCTATAAAGGTGTTGCGCTAATCACTACGCCAACCGAGTCGCTCCAAATAAGTTTGGAATGGTAGACAAGATGCTTCCAGTTGATAGATAAAACCAAAATTAGGGGTCACATATACCAAGTTCCCTGAAAAAAACTAGGACACTTCACTTTAACCAATACACGGTTAATGTTAGTGTTAGTTAAAACCTCGATCCTAATTTATCCAAGAACCAAAGTAATTCAGAAGAAAATGTGCTACTTTGAGAATGGAACTTTCTATTCTATGGATAGCTGAGATAGAAACACTCAAGGGGAAACCAAAGACAAGAGAGAAATAAAAAGCGATTCAATCATGGTGCATGATTAGAGTGAATAAGAAAGCCCTACCCCCTTTGAAATAACTAATGAGTTGGAAAATAGCATTTTTTTAAAATTAGATATATAGCACGGTAACAGGCCAGCCATCTAAATTACACCCCATTAACCTACACCCCAATATGTTGTTGAAGGTGGGAGGAAAACTGGAGCCCCCGGAGAAAATCCACGCAGCCATGGGGAGAGCTCCTTACAGCCAGCGCAGGATTCGAACCCAGGTCCAGTCACTATTGCTGGTGCTGGAAAGGTGCTGCACTAACTGCTACGCCAACTTTGTATTTATAAATCCTTTTATTGATTATTCACTGAGCGACTCATCTTTATTTTGGGCTGACAGATGCTGCTCTGTGTGGTAAAGATCGTGGCGGTGGCCTGTGCGTTTACATCAACATGAAATGATATAAGGATTTTGTAAGAGTCTCCGGTCACTACTCAATTCTGGTGGAATTTGACTGTCAGATGTAGCCCATTTTATCTACCACGAGAATTCACCACGCTAATGCTAAGGAGGCAATTTGGGAACTGTATGAGGCGACAAACAAACTGCAGACCGCACATCCTGACAGACTAATTATTATCACTGGAGATTCCATCAGTATGTGGACTCTGCTAACAGAGGGACAAACACATTTGTCCTTGTGTATATGAACATTTCCAGCGCGTCTCGAGCAAAGCCCCATCCCCACCTCAGATACTCAGACCACATCTCTGTAATGCTAATTGCCAGCGTATAGACTGCTCATCAGACGCTCCAGACCAGTTCGGAAGCAGGTTAAAACCTGGCCAGCGGGGGCCATTAATGCACTTCAAGACTGCTTTGAGCGCACTGATTGGCACATGTTCAAAGAAGCAGCAACCAATGGCGACTGCATCAATCTGGAAGAGTATATGGCATCAGTGACCAGCTACATTAATAAGTGTTCTGATGGTGTCACTGTGACCAAGACCATCATAACTTGCTCCAATCAAAAGCCATGGTGGGGGTACTGCTCAGGAACTGAGATGCTGCCTTCAGAGTGGAAGACAAAGTAGCTCTAGCTATTGCAAAAGCCAAGCTAAGGTTATCAGGGAAGCAAAATGTGCACATGCCCAGCATATTCATGGACCTTTCTAGGACAGCAAGTACATGCAATGCATGTGGAAGGACATCAAAGATATCACCAATCACAAGATTACACCATCTGCCTGTGCTGGTGATGCCTCCCTCCCAGACACACAGAACAACTTCAACACACGTTTTGAGGTGAAAAACGACATTGCAACGAAGAAGACCACCTCTCTTCCAAATGACCAGGTGCTGTGTCTTGCAGTGGCTGATGTGGAGAGAGAGTTAGGCAAGGTCAAACCGTGGAAAGCTGCTGGACTGGATTACACTCCCAGCAGAATGGTCAGGGGGATGTGCAGCTCAGCTGGCAGATGTTCTCACCAACATCTTTAACATCTTGCTAGTAGTCCCAACATGCTTCAAAGCCACCACCATTGTCCCCATGCCGAAGAAATCATTTCTGTCCTGCCTCAATGACAACCTCCCGGTCACATTCATGTCCATCGTCATGAAGTGCTTCAAGAGGATCATCATAGGGCACATCAGCTCCTGCTTCCCTCATCACTAGCCTCCCTGCAGTTCTGATACACCCAATTGCTCTATGGATGATCCCCTCGCCACAGCCCTCAATGTAGCCCTCACCCACTGTTGGGGAATTTCACCTGGTCCCTTAACAGCCAAGAAACCCAGCAGCACCTCCACTTCCTGCAAAGTCTGAGGAAAGTTCATCTCCCATTCTCACTACATTCTACAGTGGAGGTATTGAGAGCATCCTGTGCAACTGTTTCACCGCCTGGTTTGAAAGCTGTACCTCCTCGGACCGCAAGACCCTGCAAAGGATAGTGAAGTCAACGGAAAAGATCAGTGGGAGCTCTCTGCAAGTCCATGAAGGACATCTACAACACTCGATGCAGACAAAAGGCAATAAACATTGTGAAGGAATCCACATATCCCTCATGCAAACTGTTCTCCCTTCTGCAGCACTCGAGCCATCAGTCTCTTGAATTTACAGAACATTTGGGGATAGGGTACTGTGGACTTTTAATGTATACATCTTAATATTTTAATATTTCAATGTGTTTAACTTCTATTCTAACTGGAGAAACACTATCTTGTCTTTACCCTGTGAGCATGATATGAACAATAAATAAAGGTGACTTGAATTCACACATTCTTAAAAAGTGCTTAATACTTGCCAGGAAGGAGGAACCAGGGATTGCAAACGTCTGTTTGTAAAGGTAAGCACTGCAGAAGAGTAACAACACATAACCAGTGTGCTGAGCTTTGTATGAATGCAGTAATCCAGCAATTACTCGCAATTCTTCAAGATCAGATGGAAATGTCAATGACCTGTGGAAAGCAAATTAATTTGTTCACAATTGAATAGGCACTGGATTCAAGAACAAGTAATTCATATGTAAAATTGTTCAATTCTCTCCAAGGTTTAAATTTTCAACAAACTTCTCAATTCAGGAACAAATGTGAAGGTGCAGAAAATCAGCACTGGAGAATCATCAGGCCTCTCAGATTTACTGTCAGAGTACAGACATGACATCACATACAATCCTGAGATTCTTTTCCCTGAGAATTACCGCTAAATAGTAGAGCAAAAAAATAAAATGTAAACATACACATGTAAGCAAAAGGAAATGTAATCAAAATGACTGTGTAATACAGAGGGGAAAAAAAATCAGTAAAGGACAAGAGTCCTTAAATGAGTCACCGATTGAGTTTATTGTTTTTTTTAATATATTTTTTTTTATTTTTCACACTGTGAACCATAATCAACCAAAATATATACAAACGTTTCTCATTAAATATACACAGTGGCATTTTCTCCTTTTTTTGCCCCCTACCCTCCCTCTCTCCCCCCTTCCCACCCCCCCTCCAAAATCAATAAATATTCAACATATACAATAAAACTGCCATCACAATGAAAAATAAATAAGAAAAATGTGTCATCTACTTTTATGCACTGGATCAAGTCGTTTTGTCTTCTTATCATTTTAGGGGGTGGAGGTCTGAGGCAAGCCCTCTCTGTTATGTTCCATGTATGGTTCCCAAATTTGTTCAAATAATGTGACGTTATTTTTTAAATTATATGTTATTTTTTCCAATGGAATACATTTATTCATTTCTATGTACCATTGCTGTACTCTCAGGCGCTCTTCTGATTTACAAGTTGACATTATACATTTTTTTGCTACAGCTAAGGCTATCATAATAAATCTTTTTTTGCGCTTCATCCAGTTTGATGCCCAATTCTTTACTTCTTGTATTACTTAGAAGAAAGATTTCTGGATTTTTTGGTATGTTATTTTTTGTGATTTTATTTAATATCAGATTTAGATCTTCCCAAAACATTTTCACTTTCTTACATGCCCAAATTGCATGTACTGTTGTTTCCATTTCCTTCCGACAGCGAAAACATCTATCTGATAATGTTGGATCCCATTTTTAAAAAACTTTTGGGGTGTAATATATAACCTGTGAAACCAATTATATTGTATCATGCGTAACCTTGTGTTTATTATATTCTTCATAGTTCTAGAACATAACTTTTCCCATGTTTCATTTTTTATCTTTGTTTAAATCCTTTTACCATTTTTGTTTGGGTTTATAGCTTATTTTATCATTTTCCTTATTTTGCAGCTTAATGTATTCATTATAAATCTTTTAATTATCATTGTGTCTGTAATCACATATTCAAAGCTGCTTCCTTCAGGTAATCTCAAGCTATTTCTCAATTTATCCTTTAAATAAGCTTTCAGTTGATGATATGCAAACATTGTACCATGAGTTATTCCATATTTGAACTTCAACTGTTCAAATGTTAATAAATTATTTCCCAAAAAACAATTTTCGATTCTTTTGATTCCTTTTCTCTCCCATTCTCTGAAGGAAAGGTTATCTATTGTAAATAGTGGGTTTTGTGTCAATAACAATTTTGGTATTTGATAATTCATTTTTTTCCTTTCTAAGTGGATCTTCTTCCATATATTAAGTAAATGATGAGCTTTTATATTGCACCAGCTTTTCATTTCACTTATAAAGTTTATGTTCCGGTACCTTCTCCCCTATTTTATCTAGTTCTATCTTAGTCCAATCTGGTTTTTCCCTTGTCTGGTAAAAATCTGATAAATACCTTAATTGTGCTGCTCTATAATAATTTTTAAAGTTTGGTAACTGCAAACCACCTTGGTTGTACCTCTCTGTTAATTTATCTAATGCTTTCCTCGGTTTCCCCCCTTTTCACAAGAATTTCTTATTATTCTCTTTAGTTCATTAAAAAATTTCTTTGTTAAGGGAATTGGCAATGATTGAAATAAGTATTGTATCCTTGAAAAGACATTCATTTTAATGCAATTTACCCTCCTTATCAACGTTAGCGGTAATTCTTTCCAGTGTTCTAAGTCTTCCTGCAATTTCTTTAATGTGGCTGATAATTTAGTTTGTACAGGTGGCTTAAGTTACTATCTAACCTAATACTCAGTATCGGATTCCCAAAACATTTTCACTTTCTTACATGCCCAAATTGCATGTACTGTTGTTTCCATTTCCTTCTGACAGCGAAAACATCTATCTGATAATGTTGGATCCCATTTTTAAATGGTGATTCTTTTTTAAATTCTGTATAATTCACGTTACTCATTGGCATCACTTCACTTTTATTTGCGTTGATATTTGCATTGATATTTCTCCATACTCCTTGAATTTCTTTTGTAATTCTTTTATTGATATTTCTGGTTCTGTTTATACTATGATGTCATCTGCAAATAAACTGATTTTATACTCCTTCATCTTTATTTTTATCCCTTTTGTTTTCTTTTCTGTTCTTATCAGTTCTGCCAATGGTTCTATTGCTAAAGCAAACAATGAGGGGGATAATGGCCACCCCTGTCTAGTTAACCTACTTAATTTAAATTGGTTCGATACATATCCATTTACTGTTACCTTCGCCAATGGTCCATTATATAATGCTTTAATCCAATTAATATATTTTTCTGGTAGATTGAACCTCTGTAATACTTAAAATAAATAATTCCATTCTACTCTGTCAAAGGCTTTTTCTGCGTCTAAAGCAACAGCCACTGTTGGCTTCTTATTTCCATGAAATGCATAAATTAGATTAATAAGTTTACAGACATTATCCACTGCTCGTCTTTTCATAATAAATCCAGTTTGATCTTGTTTTACTATTTTTGGTACCCAATCGGCCAATCTGTTTGCTAATAATTTCGCTATTATCTTATAGTCTGAATTAAGTAGAGATATTGGTCTATTTGATGCTGGTGTTAGTGGATCCTTCCCTGTCTTTGCTATTACTGTAATTATTGCTATCTTACATGAATCTGGCAAGTTTTGTGTTTCTTCTATCTGGTTCATTACTTTCAGGAGAGGAGGAATTAATAACTCTAAATTTTTTATAGAATTCTATTGGGAATCCATCCTCTCCAGGCATTTTATTGTTCGGCAGCTTTTTTAATATATCCTGTACTTCCTCTATTTCAAATGGTTTTATCAGTTTGTTTTGTTCCTCTTCTTGCAATTACGGCAGTTCAATTTTAGCTAAAAGCTCTTCTATTTTATCATCTTTCCCTTTTTTCTCAGTTTGGTATAATTGTTCATAAAATTCCTTAAAGTTCTCATTAATCTCTATTGGATTATATGTAATTTGTTTGTCCTTTTTCCTTGATGCCAATACAGTTCTTTTAGCTCGTTCTGTTTTAAGTTACCAGGCTAATATTTATGTGTTTTTTCTCCTAGTTCGTAATACTTTTGCTTTGTTTTCATTATGTTCTTCTCCATCTTGTACATTTGTAATGTTTCATATTTTATTTTTTTGTCTGCCAATTCTCTCCTTTTCGTTATATCATCCCTTTTTACTAGTTCTTTTCTGTACTTACTATCTCCCTTTCCAACTGCTCTATTTCCCGATTGTAGTCCTTTTTCATCTTAGTTACATATTATCTGCCCTCTAATGAAGGCTTTCATTCCGTCCCATAATATAAATTTGTCTTTCGCTGATTCCATATTTATTTCAAAATATGTTTTAATTTGGCATTCAATAAACTCTCTGAATTCCTGCCTTTTAAGTAGCATGGAGTTTAAGCTCCATCTATATGTTCTTGGTAGGATGTCCTCTAGTCCTATTGCTAATAACAGGGGTGAATGATCAGATAGTAATCTAGCTTTATATTCAGTTTTCCTAACTCTCCCTTGAATATGGGCAGACAACAAAAACATATCAATCCTTGAGTATGTTTTATGCCTACTTGAATAACATGAGTATTCCTTCTCTCTTGGGTGCTGCCTCCTCCATATATCCACAAGTTTCATTTCCTGCATTGATTTAACCATAAATTTGGCCACTTTATTCTTTTTACTAGTCTTTTGTCCAGTTTTATCCAACATTGGATCCAAATTAAGGTTAAAATCCCCTCCTATCAATATATTTCCTTGTGTATCTACAATCTTCAAAAAAATATCTTGCATAAACTTTTGATCCTCTTCATTAGGTGCATATATATTGAGCAAATTCCAAAATTCTGAATATATCTGACACTTTATCATTGCATACTTCCCTGCTGGATATATAATTTCCTCCTCTATTTTGATTGGTACATTTTTATTAATTAATATGGCTACACCTCTAGCTTTTGAATTATATGATGCTGCCGCTATGTGACCTACCCAATCTCTCTTTAATTTGTTATGTTCCACTTAAGTTAAATGCGTTTCCTGCACAAATGCTATATCTATTTTTTCTTTTTTCAGTAAATTTAATAGCCTCTTCCTTTTAATTTGGTTATTCCATTAATGTTTATAGTCATATAGTTCAATGTGGCCATCTCATATCCTGTTTATACCTCATTTCCGCTTCCTCTCCACCACTATCCCCCTTTTCATCTCTCAGTTTTAAACTCAATGTATGACAACACATTTAAAACATAAAATACTCCAACAACTCCACATCTAATATTCCCTTAACCCCAAATAAACCCCACCCCCCCCCCCCCCCCCACCGCCTTCTCCGAGTTGCCACTTATCCCTTGCCGGGCAACCACAACTCCCCGTTCCATTTGGATTGCGATCCTGCTCGCAAGCGTCAACTGATTTTGCAGTGACGGTTATTCTCCCCCCCCCCCCACAAAACTTTTTTTTTTAAAAACATATAACAAAGTTCTCCCTTTTTCCCCCCCTTACTTCCCTTCTTTAGTTCTTTACATATACACCGTTCTTTATTCCTATTACATCTCTTCATCTCTCCTCCTGTCCTCCAAGCGTTCTGCAAATTCTTGTGCTTCCTCCGGATCCGAGAACAATCGGTTTTGCTCCCCGGGGATAAATATTTTAAGTACAACTGGATGTCTTAACTTGAATTTATAACCTTTTTTCCATAGGATCGATTTTGCTGTATTAAACTCCTTCCTCTTCTTTAAGAGTTCAAAACTTATGTCTGGGTAAAAAAATATTTTTTGACCCTTGTATTCCAATGGTTTATTGTCTTCTCTAATTTTATTCCCTGCCCGCTCCAGTATATTTTCTCTTGTCGTATATCTCAAAAGTTTTACTAAAATGTATCTTGGTTTCTGATGTGCCTGTAGTTTCGGAGCTAGTGTTCTGTTTGCCTTTTCTATTTCCACTCCTTCCTGCATTTCTGTCATTCCCAGGACCTTTGGGATCCATTCTTTTATAAATTCCTTCATATCTGTGCCTTCTTCATCTTCCTTTAGGCCCACTATTTTTATGTTGTTTCGCCTTCTATAATTTTCCAACATATCAATTTTCTGACCTAACAACTCTTGTGTCTCTAATTTTTTTTATCACTTTCTTCCAAATTTCTTACAGCTTCCATTTCTACAGCTGTTTCTCATTCTTCCACATTTTCTACTCTTTTCCCTATTTCTGTCATGACCAGCTCTAATCTTTGCATTTTATCTTCTGTTCTTTTCATTTTTCTTTTAATTGCACTAAATTCTAATGACAGCCATTCTTTTAATGCTCTCATTTGTTCTTGAAAGAAAGCTTTATCTATATTCTGTTCATCTGTTTTACCTTCTTTCTCTCTGTGAAGATCTTGGTCTTCTTCTTCCTCTTCTTCTGTGTCTGTATCTGTGTTTGTGTCTTCTTCTTTTCTTCTTTGTATCTATCTCTTCTGATTTTTCTGATGAGTAGCTTCTCTCACTTTGTTGGGTCTCTTCTTCCTTGGCCTCTTGCTGATGGTCCTCTTCTTCTGAGTTGCTCATCTGTCGAGCCTCCTGCTGCTGCTACTCTTTCCTTTCACCCCGTCGACTTTCTTTCTTTTCTCACTTGGTACTTCACTCCCTCATCTACCGCTTTCCTCATCTTCCAGCTGAGATCCCTGGTGTCAGGCATCCCTCAGCTGGTCGCGCCGTGGTTGCCCGCTCCTCGGCTGAGCCTCCCTCCTGTCGGTGTTTTCCTTTACCTTAGATTGCTCACTGCGCACTTTTGTTTGGCTCAGAGAGCCATTTTTCCAGTCCACCGGTCAGGGGGAACACCAACCTCGGAGATCGGGCCCTCTTCTCCACCATGGTTCCCTGTTCCTTCGTGCAGGTAAGGCCTTCTCCTTTCTTTTCTGGTGTCTTTTCTTCTTTTCTGGAGAGGGCTGGTTTTACCCTAACAGCCACTACTACATCATGTGACTCCTCACCAATTGAGTTTATTGTTGAGGAGGCTGAAGTGGAGGAGTAGCAGCTGTTCATGAACCTGGTGGTGTGAGTCTTTCCTGATAGCAGCAGTGAGAATAGAGCTGGGTGGTGCGGATCCTTGATGATTGCTGCTTCTCTCCAACAGCAATGTTCCCTGCAGATGTTCTTGATGGTGGGGAGGGTTTTGCCTGTGATGTCCTGGGCCATGTTCACTAACATTTGCTGGGTTTACGGTCATGGGTATTGGTGCTCTCATACCAGCATGGTCAGCACACTTTTCACCACACATTTGTAGAAATTTGCCAGGATTTTCCATTGTCATACCAAACCTTCACAAACTCCTGAGGAAGTAAAGGCGCTGACATGCTTTCTTCACTATGCCATTAGTGTTGGGTCCAAGAAAGATCCTCTGAGGCAGTGACTCCCAAGAACTTAAATTTGCTCACCCTCTCTACCTCTGATCCCCTAATGATCATTGGATCATATCCTCTGGTTTTCCCTTCCTGAAGTCAACAATCAGCTCCTTGGTTTTGTTGACAGTACGAGGTTGTTGTTGGTGCATTATTTGCAACTATTCAGCTAAGTTTTCAATCTCCTTCCTGTACGTTGACTCATCTATACAACCCACTACCGTGGTATCATCAATGAATTTGTACATTGTGCTGTTGTTGTACCAAGGCACATAGTCATAGGCGTAAAGCAAGTACAGCAGGGGCCAAGAATGCAGTCCTGTGGTGCTCCAGTACTGATGAAGATTGTGGAGATGTTCTTACCAATCCTCACTGTGGTCTGAAAGTGAGAAAATCCAGGATCCAATTACACCAAGGGTCTCCAAATCTTTTAGACCATCGACCCCTTCATGGAATCCTTGTTCCCTCATAGACCCCCAGACAGGTACAAAAATAAACAGATAGATAAATAATTACGTGGACATGCAGTTTCCGTATGCATTAGTGAGGATAACTGCATACCATATGGTGTCCAGGCCTCCCAGCAACAACCCAAACTTTGTTACAACATCCAAAACTCCAAGTAACAAATTTGTAAATTAAGGAAGCAATTACAATTAAGAGTAAAATAAAAAACCTTTGCTTTTGGCCAGGAAGATGTCAAACGGAGCTGGGTCCAAGTCTTCAGTATCGGCGACTCCATTCTCAACATCGGGTGCAATGCCATCTCCAATGAAGTCACCTCAAGCTGCCAGGCAGGTGCGGGGACCTTGGGGGTCTACAATTCTTTCAACCCCAAAAGTTCAAATAATCTCCCAGTGTTAATCGATCCCCTAGCATTTTACAACCCCTAGGAGTCAATATCAACCACTTTGGAGACTCATAAATTACACAGTGTGGTGTTGAATCCCAGGTCTTGGAGTTTGCTGATTAATTTTGAGGAGATGATGGTGTTAAATGCTAAACTGTTGTTGCTAAAGAGCATCCTGATGTATGCATCTTTGCTATCCAGGTGTTCCAGGGATTTATGTAGAACCAGTGAGATGGTATTTGCCATAGACCTGTTGCTGTGATAAGTGAATTGAGATTGGAACGGATCCATATCGCCACTCAGACCGGAGATTTCTGACAGAACAATCAGGGCTCAATTCTGACCTCCCATGTTGTTGTATAACTTGTACATTCTCCCCATGACTGTGTGGGTTTCGCCAAGTAGTGTAGTTTTTATTTGCATGAAGTAGCTGTTTAACTGCAGCAAGAATCCCAGTGCATACACACACATGACAATAAATTCGTTATTTACTTATTATTTACCAAACCAAATAATTTTTGTTTTCAAGCATGTGAGCCTTTGCTTGATATTTCCACTGCTGGTATGCAGAACGTGCAGTCTTAAAACAAGAACAAACTGAGTCAGTTATTTATAAGATTTTGCTTTTTTTTTCATGCTTTGATTCCCTAAACATGGTAACCAGAAGCTTCCAGCACTCAAATGACACTCATATCTGATAACTAAGGAGATTGCCTTGTGAGCTGATGTAGGCACAGTAGGCCAAATGGCTTTCTTCTACATTACGAGGAAATGTGGAAAGGTTGAAAACTAGCAAATTAGAAGGTAGGATTCAAATGCATCAGAATTATTTCCCAGGTGTTCATGACAAGCTTTACACAATAGTCAGAGGAGGAACATGAACAAGAGAATTCCTCAAGAGGAAATACAGGGGAGGAGTCATGTGATGGAATAGTGGCCGGTCAGGGAATTCCAGCACTCTCCCGAAAAGTTAAAAAAAACACACAAAGCACAAAGGTACAAGATTAAAATTTATAATAAAGTAAAAATAAAGGTGAGAAGAAAATGGCAGCGAAGAGAGAAAAGTCGAAAACAACAGGAAGAAAAGAGGAAGAAAGAATGTCGGAAGAAGTAGGTGAAGGCCTTACCTGTCCAAAGAGGCCCGCCGCGGAGAGAGAAGCCCGCTCCCTCAGGTCAGTGGAAGTCCCGGGCTCGGGACTACAAAAATGGCTCACAGAGCTGAGTAAAAGTGCGCAATCGCGCATGAAAAAACACACTGACGGGAGGGGGGAACAGCTGCGGAGTCGATCTCCACAGCTGAGAGAGACACCTGCAGCACAGCAGCAGGTGCAGAACACAGACAATAAGGACAACAAGAAAGAAGAGGGTAAAAAGAAAACAAGGAAACAACAGATGGTCAATCCAGAGGAAGAAGAAGAAGAACAGAAAGAAATGGAAGAAGAAGAGAAAGGCAAGACAATGGATGTATCTTTTTTTAAAGAATATATGGAATCAGTAAAAGAATGGCAATTACAAGAATTTAATGAGATAAAAAGAAGAATTAAGAATGCAGAAGAAAAAATGAGTAAAATAGAAATGGCCACGTCAGAGATAGGAAAAAGAGTGGAAAATATGGAAGAACGAGAAACAATTGTAGAAATGGAAGTAGAGGAATTAAAAGAGAAATTAGAAGAATCTAATAAAAAAGTTAAAGAGGCACATGAGCTGTTAGCTCAGAAGATAGATATAATGGAAAACTATAATAGAAGAAATAATATAAAGATAGTGGGCCTTAAGGAAGATGAAGAAGGCAAGAATATGAGAGAATTTATAAAAGATTGGATCCCCAGGGTCCTAGGAAGACCAGAATTACAGGAAGAAATGGAAATAAAGAGGGCACATAGAACTTTAGCCCTGAAACCACAACTGCAGCAAAAACCAAGATCCATTTTAGTAAAATTCTTAAGATATGCAACAAGAGAAAATATATTGGAGAAAGCAATGAAGAAAGTAAGAGAAGACAAAAAGTCACTGGAATATAAAGGTCAAAAATTTTTTTTCTATCCAGACATAAGTTTTGAACTCCTGAAGAAGAGGAAGGAGTTCAATACAGCAAAAACGATCTTATGGAAAAAAGGATATAAATTTATGTTAAAGTACCCAGCGGTACTTAAAATAGTTATTCCAGGGCAACAAAACAGACTATTCTCGGATCCATAGGAAGCAAGAAAATTTGCAGGACAACTACAAAACAAGCAGAGAGATGAAGACATGTAATGAGAGTAAAAATGACCACGAACTATATGTAAAGGGGTATATGTGTGTATATATATATAGTGTTTATACATGAATGTATCCATATTTAGAGGAAAATATATAGAGTATAGACAAGAATTAATAAGGGAGGGAAAGGGAATAAGGAGGGAATTAAAAGATGACCTTTGTTACATATGAAAATTGAAATCTTTTCTTGGGGGGGCTGGGTGGGGAGGTGTTACGGTCACTACAAAATCAGTTGACTTTTGCGAGTGAATTCGCAAATCCAAATGGAGAGGGGAGATGTGGTTGCCCGACAAGGGATAAAGGGCAACTCAGGAGGGGGAGGGGAGAATGGGGTTAAAGAAGTTTTAAATAGGAGAATAAGGAAAATGTTTGATGTTTTAGAAATGTTGTTTTATAAAGTGTTCAAAACAAGAAAGCAGAAATGGATAAGAAGGAAAGGTGATGATGGAGAAACGGAAAGGGAAGATAAACAAACTATGAAATGGCTTCGCTGAACTATATGACTTTAAGTATTAACGGATTACAAAACCAAATTAAAAGGAAGAAACTGCTAAATTTAATGAAAAAATAAAAAATTGATATAGCATTTGTGCAAGAAACACATTTAACTGAATTGGAGCACAAGAAATTAAAGAGAGATTGGGTAGGACACGTAACAGCAGCGTCGTATAATTCAAAAGCAAGAGGAGTAGCTATATTAATTAGTAAAAATGTGCCAATTAAAATAGAAGAGGAAATAATAGATCCAGCAGGGAGATATGTAATGATAAAATGTCAGATATATTCGGAGTTTTGGAATCTACTCAATGTATATTCACCTAACGAAGAAGATCAAAAGTTTATGCAAGATATCTTTTTGAAGATAGCAGATACGCAAGGGAACATATTAATAGGAGGGGATTTCAACCTGAATTTCGATTCAAATATGGACAAAACTGGGAAAAAAATTAACAGAAAGAACAAAGTAACCAAATTTATAATTAAATCGATGGAAGAAATGCAACTTTTGGATATATGGAGGAAACAACACCCAAATGAAAAGGAATATTCATATTACTCGGCTAGACATAAAACATACTCAAGAATAGACCTATTTTTGTTATCAGCTCGTATGCAAGATAGAGTAAGAAAAACAGAATATAAAGCTAGAATATTATCGGACCATTCACCCTTAATATTGACAATAAAGTTAGAGGACATCCCTCCAAGAATTTATAGATGGAGATTAAACTCCATGCTACTTAAAAGGCAGGATTTTAGAGAATTCATTGAAAGACAAATTAAAATGTAATTTGAAATAAATACGGAATCAGTGAAATATAAGTTTATTCTATGGGATGCAATGAAAGCATTCATTAGAGGGCAAATCATAAGTTATGTAACCAAGATGAAGAAGGACTATAATCAGGAAACAGAGAAGTTGGAAAGGGAAATAGTAAATATAGAAAAAGAATTAGCAATGAAGGAAGATACAACTAAAAGAAGAGAACTGGCAGATAAAAAAATAAAATATGAAACACTACAAACATATAAGGTGGAGAAGAACATAATGAAGACAAAACAGAAATATTATGAACTAGGGGAAAAAACGCACAAAATTCTAGCATGGCAGCTTAAGACAGAACAAGCTAAGAAAATGGTATTGGCAACAAGGAAAAAAGACAAACAAATCACATATAGTCCAAAGGAGATCAAGGAAAACTTTAGAGAATTCTATGAACAATTATACCAAACTGAAAACTAAGGGAAAGAAGGGAAAATAGATGAATTTCTAACTAAAACTGAACTACCAAAATTACAAATAGAGGAACAAAATAAATTAACAACCATTTGAAATAGTAGAAATACAAGAGATAATAAAAAAAATTACCAAATAATAAAACATCAGGAGAGGATGGATTCCCAATAGAATTCTATAAAACATTTAAAGATTTATTAATTCCTCCCCTCCTGGAAGTAATCAACCAGATTGATAAAACACAAAGCTTACCAGATTCATGTAAAACAGCAATAATTACAGTAATACTAAAGCAAGGGAAAGATCCACTCGCACCAGCGTCATATAGACCAATATCATTACTTAACACAGATTATAAGATAATAGCTAAACTATTACCAAATAGATAGCAGAGTATGTACCGAAAATGGTAAATCTAGACCAAACTGGATTTATTAAAAAAAGACGCACAACAGACAATATTTGTAAATTTATTAACTTAATTCATGCAGTAGAAGGGAGTAAAGTGCCAACAGTAGCAGTTGCTTTAGACGCAGAGAAGGCCTTTGACAGAGTAGAATGGAATTATTTATTCAAAGTATTGCAAAAATTCAGTTTACCAGAGAAGTATATTAATTGGATTAAAGCATTATATAAGGGGCCATTGGCGAAAGTGACAGTAAACGGATATATAAAGCAATTTAACTTAAGCAGGTCAACACGGCAGGGATGCGCACTATCACCTTTATTGTTCGCGTTAGCTATAGAACCACTAGCAGAATTGATAAGAACAGAAAATAATATAAAAGGGATAAAATTAAAAGCAAGGAATATAAAATCATTTTATTTGCTGATGATGTTATAGTATACTTAACAGAACCAGAACTATCAATAAAAGAATTATATAAGAAATTGAAGGAATATGGAGAAGTGTCGGGTTACAAGATTAACGTAAATAAAAGTGAAGCAATGCCAATGAATAATGCGGATTTCTCAAAATTTAAGAAGGAATCACCATTCAGATGGCAAATGCAAGCAATACGATACCTAGGTATAAAAATAAATAAAATCTCAGCCATCTATATAAACACAATTATTATCCACTAATGAAAAAATTACAGGACTATTTAGAGCATTGGAAAGATTTACCATTAACACTAATAGGAAGGATAAACTGTATTAAAATGAACATTTCCCCAAGGATATTATACCTATTTCAGGCATTGCCAATACACTTGACAGAGAAATTCTTCAAGGAGTTAAAGAAAATAATAAGGAAATTTTTATGGAAAGGGGGGAAACCGAGGATAGCACTAGATAAATTAACAGAATGGTATAAACAAGGAGGCTTACAACTGCCAAACTTTAAAAATTATTATAGAGCCGCACAATTAAGATACCTATCAGATTTTTATCAAACAAGGGAAAAGCCAGATTGGACTAGATTAGAATTAGATAAAATAGGGGAAAAGATACCTGAACACATATTATATAAATGGGATGAAAAATTGGTACAACGTAGGAGTTCTCCAGTATTACATCATCTACTCAATATTTGGAAAAAGATTCATGTAGAAAGGAATAAAACAAATTATCAATTACCAAAACTAATATTGACGCAAAATAAGTTACTCCCTTTTACAATAGATAACCTTTCCTTTAAAGAATGGGAGAAAAAAGGGATCAAAAGAATAGAAAATTGTTTTTCAGGAAACAGATTATTATCCTTTGAACAAATGAAAGATAAATACAATATAACTCAAGATACAGTGCTGGCATATTACCAATTGAGATCCTACTTGAAGGACAAATTAGGAACCAGAGGGAAGTAACTTTGAATATGTGATTACAGATACAATGATAATTAAAAGATTTATAACAAATATGTATATTAAACTGCAAGAAAAGGAGAATGAGGAAACAAATGGTAAAACTAAACAAAAATGGGAACAAAATTTAAATATAAAGATAAAAAAGGAAACATGGGAGAAGTTATATTCTGGAACGATGAGAAATATAATAAATACGAGGTTACGTATGATACAATATAACTGGATACACAGGCTATACATTACACCTCAAAAGTTAAATAAATGGGACCCAACAGTATCTGACAGATGTTTTCGATGTAAAAAAGAAATGGGAACAACAATTCATGCAATCTGGAAATGTTAGAAAGTAGAAAAATTTTGGGAGGATCTAAACCAAATATTAAATAAAATTACAGAAAACAATATACCAAAAAATCCAGAGATCTTCCTCCTAAGTAACATAAAAAACAAAGAATTTGGAATTGATTTGGATGGTGCACAAAAAAGATTTGTTAAGATAGCTCTAGTCGTAGCAAAAAAATGTATTATGTCAACCTGGAAATTGGAAGATAATTTGAAAATACAACAATGGTATATAGAAATGAATAAATGTATTCCATTAGAAAAAATAACACATAGTTTAAGAAATAATATTGAAATATTTGAACAAATATGGGAGCCTTACATGAAACACAATAGAGAAAACCTACCGGGGACATTCACTACCTAAATTAACGAAAGGAGAAGGAAATGAAAAGAATTGACTCAGTGGAATTTCTTGTTTATTTTTATTGAATGACAACATTGTTTGACTGGTTTAATGTATCCTAGATTTTGTTCTTTAAATGGACAGGGGGGGGGTGGGGGAGGTAGGGAGGGTGGGATGGGAGGAGGGAGGGGGGGGAGAAAATGGCACTGTATATATTTGAAAAGGAAAATGTATGTATCATGGTCAATGTGGTTTATGGTGTGAAAAATTTTTAAAAATTTTAAAAAAAGAGGAAATACATAGATCTTTTTAAAATCCTCCTTTTGCAGGTAAACTATCGCTTCCTCAAATACTCAGATTTTCAAAAATATTTTGATTATGTTCTAAAGCCCCATTAAAGAAAACCTATCGGAATCAAAGATAGAAACATAGAATTGGTCCAGAAACTAATTTAAAACAAAAGGAATAAAACATTAACTAAAGACATGCCTGTCCGGCTAATTACAAAAGATCCCATGGCACCAAGGAATTCTTTATACATCCTGGTAAAATATTCATCACTTAATCGACATCACACTGAAAAAGGACATCTGATTAATTAACTTATATGCTGGTTAAGGAACTTGCTATGTGAAAACCAATTTTAGTTTGCTTGGACACTTCATTAACAGAAATAATTTACTGCAGGCAAAGCACCTGGAAGGTGTCTGAATAAGGGTACGTAATAATTAGAACCTATTCTTTGCTATTGCAAGGACATGTGTTGGTTTTGAGTTTGTGGAGCAACTAGTGCTCTGACATACAGGTGCTTCTCAACTTAGGATGGGGATTACTTTCTGGCAATTCCATCAAAAGTAAAAAAAAAAAATATATTTTGTATAACATCGAATGCGCTGTATCAGTCCCTACACTGATCCCACTGCCTTGTTCTCTCCTGACTGTGACGTATCAGTCTCTGCAAGCATTCCGATTGAACTAAAAGGATTAACCAAAGAGGCTACAAGAATTTACCTTGGAGGAATTATCAACGTTTATTGGAAAAATCAACGTTATTTACTTGTAACACGTTTTGTTTTAAAAAGTATTACAAGTAAATAATGTGACTTTGAAAAATCATAAGGGGAGCACCTGTAAGCTCACTTTAATATTAACGCATTCTACAGTACATTCTAAAAAAATTTTAAGCTACTATCCAAATTTCATTCAATTATGATTATTCTAGTTGATTAGTCTTTCTGCCTGCATTGGCCCCTCTCCAGGAGCGAAATGTTCAGCTTCAATGAGCACCTGGAGAAAACTATTTTAATTACTGCACCCCCAGCACCCTAATCAAGATTTTGTATAAATGTAATCTTCAAGATTCATTTTCGGAGGAGTCACATGATGGAGTAGTGACTGGTCAAGTGGAACCAGCCCTCTCCAGAGAAAAGAAAAAAAAGTGTGAAAAAACAAGAGTTCAATAAACATAAAATATAGGAAGAGAAAGATAAAGTTACAGAGAAGAAACAGAAGATGGCAGCCAAAAGAGAAAAAGTAAGAATAACAGAGAAAAGGAAAAGAAGAAAGAAGAAGGCCTTACCTGCATGTCAGAGCAGAGAGCCACCGTGGAGAGGAGCAGCCGATCTCTGGTGTTTGAGTCCCCAGAGGAGCGGTGTCCTCCCGACCGGCGGACTTCAAAAATGGCTTTCAGAGCCAAGAAGAGGTGCGCAACTGTGCATGCGCAAGTAAAAGAAAAGATTAACGCCGGCAGGAGAGGGACTCAGATGAGGAGCGGCAAGCTGCAGAGCGGCCAATATCGGGGCGTTTGGCTGGGGAAAGTAAAGAAGAAAGAAGAATACTGAGAAAGAGAACAAAGGGTGGGAAGAGGATGGGCGGCAATGGGGCGACTGGCAGGGGTACGACCTGCGGCGGGAGGCCCGTCAGCGGGTCGACCTGCGGCGGGAGGCCCGACAGCGGGTCGACCTGCGGCGGGAGGCCCGACAGCGGGTCGACCTGCGGCGGGAGGCCCGACAGCGGGTCGACCTGCGGCGGGAGGCCCGACAGCGGGTCGACCTGCGGCGGGAGGCCCGACAGCGGGTCGACCTGCGGCGGGAGGCCCGACAGCGGGTCGACCTGCGGCGGGAGGCCCGACAGCGGGTCGACCTGCGGCGGGAGGCCCGACAGCGGGTCGACCTGCGGCGGGAGGCCCGACAGCGGGTCGACCTGCGGCGGGAGGCCCGACAGCGGGTCGACCTGCGGCGGGAGGCCCGACAGCGGGTCGACCTGCGGCGGGAGGCCCGACAGCGGGTCGACCTGCGGCGGGAGGCCCGACAGCGGGTCGACCTGCGGCGGGAGGCCCGACAGCGGGTCGACCTGCGGCGGGAGGCCCGACAGCGGGTCGACCTGCGGCGGGAGGCCCGACAGCGGGTCGACCTGCGGCGGGAGGCCCGACAGCGGGTCGACCTGCGGCGGGAGGCCCGACAGCGGGTCGACCTGCGGCGGGAGGCCCGACAGCGGGTCGACCTGCAGCGGGAGGCCCAGCATGGATACAGAAGCAACTCACCAGAGAAGGATGAAGATACAAAGATACAAAGAGAAGGTGACACAGATACAGAAGAAGAGGAGGAAGAAGACCAAGAATTTCAAAAGAAAGAAGAAGGTAAAATAGAAGCACAAAGTTTAGACAAAACCTTTTTCAAAGAACAAATGAGGTCATTAAAAGAATGGCTATCATTAGAATTTAGTTCAATCAAAAGAAAAATGAAAAGAGCTGAAGACAGAATGCAAAGCTTAGAGTTGGTCATGACTGAAATAGGGAAAAGTGTAGAAAATGTGGAGGAACGAGAAGCTGCTGTAGAAATGGAGATAAATGATTTAAGAGGGAAGTTGGAAGGGAGCAAAAAAAGTTAAAGAGACACAAGATTTATTGTAACAAAAAATTGACGTATTGGAAAACTACAGTAGGCGAAACAACATAAAAATAGTGGGCCTGAAAGAAGGCAAAGAAGAGTCAGATATGAAGGAATTTATAAAAGGATGGATCCCGAAGGTGCTGGGAATAATACTCACATGAGGAAATAGAAATCGAAATAGAGCACTAGTACTGAAACCGCCACCACATCAAAAACCGAGATCCATAGCGGTAAAATTTCTAAGATATACAACAAGAGAAAATATACTGGAGCAGGCAAGAAAGAAGGTTAGAGAAGACAATAAGCCGTTGGAATACAAGGGACAAAAAATATTTTTTTACCCGGACATAAGCTTCGAACCTTTAAAGAAGAGGAAGGAATTCAACATGGCGAAAACAATCTTATGGAAGAGTATAACTTTATATTAAGACATCCAGCGATACTCAAAGTATTTATTACTGGGGAACGAAATAGATTGTTCTCGGACCCAAAGAAAGCCCAAGAATTTGCTGAACATTTGCAGGACAAGAAAAGAGAGGAGGAGTGACAAGAAGGATGATCAGCAAGAAAATATAACAAAAATATGTAATAAATATAAAGTAAAGATAATGTATATAATGAAGATTTAAAGATGGATAAGAGAAGCGGAAGAAGGAAAAAAAGAGAGCTTTCTTATGTATAGGAAAATAGTGTTCTCGGGAGGGCTGGGTGGGGAAGAGAATAAGGGTCACTGCGAAATCGTTTGACGTTTGCGAGTAAGTTCGCAAACCGAATGGAAAGGGGAGTTGTGGTTGCCGTCAAGGGAAAGGAGGCAATCCAAGGAGGGGGAGGTTCATTTGGGGTTAAAGGGTTATTGCTTGTGGGGATTGTTGGGGTATTTCATGTCTTAAATGCATTGTCATATACTGAGATTAAAAAGGAAAACTTAAAGAACAATAATGGAAAAAAAGGGATGGAGGTGGTGAAGAGGCAGAAAAGAAGTGAAACTAAATGACTATAAACATTAATGGAATATATAACCAAGTTTAAGTGTATCCCATTGGGGAGAAAAAAAAAAAAAAATCACATATAATTTAAAAGACAAAGTTAGAATGATTGGGGAAACCTGGGAACCATATATGGAACATAGCAGAAAGTGCAGGCCAAGGACCACCACCACCTAAAATGATAAGAAGATAAACACGATCAGATTTAATGTGAATAAGTAGATGATACGTCTTTTTTGTTTGTATTCCTTTTGTATTAAGATATTATTTTATATTTCCAATATTTACTGTTTTTGGAGAGGGGGTGGGAAGAAAGAAGGGAGGGTGGGGGAAAAAAAAGAGAAAATGTCACTGTGAATATTTAAAGAGATGCATCTGTAAATATATTGGTTGATATGGTTCAGTGCGATAAATAAAGAATTACAAAAAAAATTCATTTTCAATGATTTCCTTTTCATTAACCTAAATTTCCATTTGTCCAGCACTGTATGTTGCCACAATATTCCAAGTGTGGCCTCATTAAGAGGCTTGTCATGTGGCACATCAAACTCCTGCTGCCCCTGTCACTTGACCCCCTGCAGTATGCATACAGATCTCACTGCTCTACTGACCATGCCATCACCATTGCTCTCCATCTAGCCCTCACTCACTCACCTAGAAAACAAAGACGCTTATGTTCAAAAGCTGCTTATTGACTTGAACTCCTCATTCAACACAATCATACCGCAGTGCCTGATAAGGAAGTTGAGCCTGTTGGGTCTAAATACCTCCCTCTACAATTGGATTCTTGACTTCTTGTCGGGGAGACCTCAGGCAGTCCGGATTGGTAACAGTAGGCCTTTTCAAGCTGCCGTATAAAATGGGATTAACCAGGCAATTTGTGGCAGCTTGGGTCCAACCCGGTCAGCATGGTCCTAATCCAACCGGGTCCCTGACCTACTTCAGAGGTGGTCATGGAACCCAGTTAAACTTAACCAGGTCGCATCCACTGGTGACTTGAACAGGAAAATGGCTGCCCCAGTTAATTCTATGATGTCAGTGCTTGTGTGCTGGCGTCGCAGGGAATACCCTGGCTGAAGTGCCTGCCACGATCAGGGGGAGAGAGGGGTTGCTGCCGCGGGTGTTGCTGCGAACGCCACTCAGGTTGAGACAGCTCAATGTTCATGACAGCAGGACGTTGCTGAAGGGGTGGGGGAGAGGGTGACTTGGCAGGGGGGGGTGGGTGGTGATGGATTGTGGGTGGTGACTAATGGGGAGGGGGGGTGCGACTGAAGGCCAGTTGGGGGGGGGGGGGGAGGGGAGACTTACCAATAGTTCCCGTGAGTGCGTGACATGTCACTTACCGTGGGATCCCCCTTAAATTGCCGGGTTGGCGATTAATGGGTCGATCCCCCTGCAGTTTAAAAGGTGCTTCCAGCACCTTTGCCCTAGTAATTGCACCTGGGTCCCAGGAGGCATACAGAGATAGTGCACTTTAAAAGAGCTGAGCACCTCCAAAACCATCACACTAAGTTCAGGGCACCCCCAGGGCTGCATGCTTAGTCCACTGCCATTCACTCTGCTAAATTACAACTGTACAGCTAAATACAGCTCGAACCACATCATCAAATTCGTTGATGACATGACTGATCAATAAGAATGGGCTTGATCAATAAGAATGATGAGAAGAGGTGCAGTCGATAACAAATTGGTGCAGAGCCAAGAACCTGTATTGAATGTTAAAAAAACAAGAGTTGGTTGCCGACTTCAGGAGGGCCTGAAGGGAACCATGCTCTGCTGACCACTGACGGCTCCACCGTTGAGGTCGTCAAGTGTATCAAATTCCTTGGAGTGCACTTATTGGAGATTTTCACCTGGTCCCTTAACACCATCTCCATAGGCAAGAGAGTCCAGCAGCACCTCGACTTCCTGCAAAGGCTGAGGAAAGTTAATCTCCAACCCCCTACCACCATCCTCACTACATTCTACAGAGGAGATATTGAGAGCATCCTGTGAAACTGCATCACCACCTGTTTTGGAAGCTGTACTACCTCAGACCGAAAGATGCTGCAAAGGATAGTGAAGTCAGCGGAAAAGATCTTTGGGGGCCCTCTTCCTACCATGAAGGACATTTACAACACTTGATGCAGGCAAAAGGCAATAAATATTGTGAAAGACTCCACACACCCCTCTTGTAAACTGTTCTCCCTTCTGCCATCTGGTACGAGGAACTGCAGCACTCGGGTCACTATGTCCAGATTGGGCAAGTTTTTTTTTCCCCCAAGCCATCAGCCTCTTGAATTCCCAGAACATATGTGGTTAGAGTTCCATGGACACTATTTTATGTAGATTTACTGTATACGTCTGAATATTTTAATATTTCACTGTGTTTAACTTCTATTCCAACTTGTATTTATGTAAATATGCTCCATGGTCCTGGAGAAACACTAGCTTGTCTTTACTGTGCAAAGATGGAATGAACAATAAATAAAGGTGACTTGACCAACATCCTGTATAACCAACATGACGTCCCAACACTTGTATTCAGTGCTCCGGCCAATGAAGGCAAGGGCCCCAAACACTTTCTTCAGTACTATACCTGTACCCCTAGGTCTATTTAGGTCACTGCCATTAATAGAGTAAATCCTGCCCTGGTTTGGTTTACCCAAATGCAGCAACTCACACTTCTCAGAGTTGGACTGCATCTGCCATTTTTTAGCCTTGTTCCCCATCTGAACGCAATTCTGTGGTAAACCCAGCAAAACTTCCACCACCTACTACATGATCCCACCACTAAACACATCTTCCCTACTTCTCCCCTCTCTGCAGGGACCATTCCCTCTGTGACTCCCTTCCTATCAATCAGCCTCTTGGCACCTATCCCTGCAACCACAGGAAATGCTCCACTTGTACCCACACTTCCTCCCTCACCACTATATGGGGCCTCAGTCTTTCCAAGTGAGGCAACACTTCACTTGTGAATCTGCAGGGGTCATCTGCAGCATCCAGTGCTCCTGTTGTGGTCTCCTCTACATCAGAGAGATAGGTGTAGACTGGGAGATCACTTCATTAGGCACCTCGGCTCTGTCTGTTGTGATGGTGTGGATCTCCCAGTGGCCACCTATTTCAATTCCTCACCCCATTCCCTTGACAATACATCTGTTCATGGACTCATGCTCCGCCAGACTAAGACCACCCGCAAATTAGAAGATCACACCTCATATTCCGTCTGAGAACCATCCAACCAGATGGCATTAACATTGACTTCTCCGGCTTCCGTTAGCCGTCCAACTTCTCTAAGTCTCCTTTCCTCTAGGGTTTTTTTTCTCTTCCCTCCCCCTGCAATGTCAGTTACAGATCTTTACCTCCTATCGACATTGTAGGACACAATGATTCTCCAGCATTTCTGTGTTTTTTTTTAAAAAAAAACTACAATCACAGTGTGCACAGACATGTGTGTTTCCAATCTTTGCTGTCAAGCATAGCACATACTCTTGTGTCATCAACAAACGTACTCACCTTGCCCTGAACATCCTTGTCCAAATCATTTATGTAGATTACAAAAAGGATCCCTGTACCGAGCCCTAAGGGATCCCACTGTCATGGTTCTCCAGTCTGGAAAAACTGCCCTCTACATCCCCTGACTCAGATTTATTGTCAGAATACATACATAACTTACAACCCTGAGATTCTTTTTCCTGCAGGCAAGGCAGAATTATCACTTATTGGAAGTGCACCCCTACCACTAAACCAATTTTTCTAAACAGTTGGCCTCCTATCCCATATGTCCTAACCTTCCATTCCATGTGAGTCCTTATCCAATGTTTTACAAAAATCAATGTATAGTAAAAACCCCAAATTTCCGGTACCTCGGGGATTGATAGATGTGAACTTGCTGGTTGACTGAGATTACATGTTACATGTTTGGCGAACTAACCACTGGTGAGAGGGATATCAATTTTAAACTTCTGCTGTATTTTTACATATTTATTTTCCAGAATATTTTTTTGCCAGTTGCGTGAATTCTGGATAACAAGGATTTTACTGTCTGTAACATCAACTGCCTTGCCCTGATGTAACCTCTGTCACATCTTATACCCATGCAATAATCCATGCCATCTCTCCATAATTTTCCCTGGCAATCCAAATGTTGATGCATTCAATCTATTAGAATCCTCATCAACATCGTTGACATTAGACTTACAGGTCTGTAGTTATCCTTACAGCTCTTTTTAAATAACATTTGGTGAGAAAGGCAAATAGCATGATAGCTTCACAGGTCAGGACTGGAATTTTAAGGGTGCAAATTTACAGAACACTGATTATACTTTTTTTTTAAATTTTTTATTTTTCACACCATAAACCACATTAACCATGATACATACTTTTTCCTTTTCAAATATATACAGTGCCATTTTCTCCCACCCCACCCTCCCTCCTCCCATCCCACCCTCCCTACCTCCCCCCCCATCCATTTAAAGTACAAAATCTAGGATACATTAAACCAGTCAAACAATGTTGTCATTCAATAAAAATAAACAAGAAATTCCACTGAGTCAATTCTTTTCATTTCCTTCTCCTTTCGTTAATTTAGGTAGTGAATGTCCCCGGTAGGTTTTCTCTATTGTGTTTCATGTAAGGCTCCCATATTTGTTCAAATATTTCAATATTATTTCTTAAACTATATGCTATTTTTTCTAACGGAATACATTTATTCATTTCTATATACCATCGTTGTATTTTCAAATTATCTTCCAATTTCCAGGTTGACATAATACATTTTTTTGCTACGGTTAGAGCTATCTTAACAAATCTTTTTTGTGCACCATCCAAATCAATTCCAAATTCTTTGCTTTTTATGTTACTTAGGAGGAAGATCTCTGGATTCTTTGGTATATTGTTTTCTGTAATTTTATTCAATATTTGGTTTAGATCTTCCCAAAATTTTTCTACTTTCTCACGTCCAGATTGCATGATTTGTTGTTCCCATTTCTTTTTTTACATCGAAAACATCTGTCAGATACTGTTGGGTCCCATTTATTTAACTTTTGAGGTGTAATGTATAGCATGTGTATCCAGTTATATTGTATCATACGTAACCTCGTATTTATTATATTTCTCATCGTTCCAGAACATAACTTCTCCCATGTTTCCTTTTTTATCTTTGTATTTAAATCTTGTTCCCATTTTTGTTTAGTTTTACCATTTGTTTCTTCATTCTCCTATTCTTGCAGTTTAATATACATATTTGTTATAAATCTTTTGATTATCATTGTATCTGTAATCACATATTCAAAGTTACTTCCCTCTGGTAAACTCAGACTGCTTCCTAATTTGTTCTTCAAGTAGGATCTCAATTGGTAATATGCCAGCACTGTATCTTGAGTTATATTGTATTTATCTTTCATTTGTTCAAAGGATAATAATCTATTTCCTGAAAAACAATTTTCTATTCTTTTGATCCCTTTTTTCTCCCATTCTCTAAAGGAAAAGTTTTCTATTGTAAAAGAGAGTAACTTATTTTGCGTCAATTTTAGTTTTGGTAATTGATAATTTGTTTTATTCCTTTCTACATGAATCTTTTTCCAAATATTGAGTAGATGATATAATACTGGAGAACCTCTATGTTGTACCAATTTTTCATCCCATTTATATAATATGTGTTCAGGTATCTTTTCCCCTATTTTATCTAATTCTAATCTAGTCCAATCTGGCTTTTCCCTTGTTTGATAAAAATCTGATAGGTATCTTAATTGTGCGGCTCTATAATAATTTTTAAAGTTTGGCAGTTGTAAACCTCCTTGTTTATACCATTATGTTAATTTATCTAGTGCTATCCTCAGTTTCCCCCCTTTCCATAAAAATTTCCTTATTATTTTCTTTAACTCCTTGAAGAATTTCTCTGTCAAGTGTATTGGCAATGCCTGAAATAGGTATAATATCCTTGGGAAAATGTTCATTTTAATACAGTTTATCCTTCCTATTAGTGTTAATGGTAAATCTTTCCAATGCTCTAAATCGTCCTGTAATTTTTTCATTAGTGGATAATAATTGAGTTTATATAGATGGCCGAGATTTTTATTTATTTGTATACTTAGGTATCTTATTGCTTGCATTTGCCATCTGAATGGTGAATCCTTCTTAAATTTTGAGAAATCCGCATTATTCATTGGCATTGCTTCACTTTTATTTACGTTAATCTTGTAACCCGACACTTCTCCATATTCCTTCAATTTCTTATATAATTCTTTTATTGATAGTTCTGGTTCTGTTAAGTATACTATAACATCATCCGCAAATAAACTGATTTTATATTCCTTGTCTTTTATTTTTATCCCTTTTATATTATTTTCTGTTCTTATCAATTCTGCTAGTGGTTCTATAGCTAACGCGAACAATAAGGGTGATAGTGGGCATCCTGCCATGTTGACCTGCTTAAGTTAAATTGCTTTGATATATATCCGTTTACTGTCACTTTCGCCAATGGCCCCTTATATAATGCTTTAATCCAATTAATATACTTCTCTGGTAAAATGAATTTTTGCAATACTTTGAATAAATAATTCCATTCTACTCTGTCAAAGGCCTTCTCTGCGTCTAAAGCAACTGCTACTGTTGGCACTTTACTCCCTTCTACTGCATGAATTAAGTTAATAAATTTACAAATATTGTCTGTTGTGCGTCTTTTTTTAATAAATCCAGTTTGGTCTAGATTTACCATTTTCGGTACATACTCTGCTAATCTGTTTGCTAATAGTTTAGCTATTATCTTATAATCTGTGTTAAGTAATGATATTGGTCTATATGACGCTGGTGCGAGTGGATCTTTCCCTTGCTTTAGTATTACTGTAATTATTGCTGTTTTACATGAATCTGGTAAGCTTTGTGTTTTATCAATCTGGTTGATAACTTCCAGGAGGGGAGGAATTAATAAATCTTTAAATGTTTTATAGAATTCTATTGGGAATCCATCCTCTCCTGGTGTTTTATTATTTGGTAATTTTTTTTATTATCTCTTGTATTTCTACTATTTCAAATGGTTGTTAATTTATTTTGTTCCTCTATTTGTAATTTTGGTAGTTCAATTTTAGTTAGAAATTCATCTATTTTCCCTTCTTTCCCTTAGTTTTCAGTTTGGTATAATTGTTCATAGAATTCTCTAAAGTTTTCCTTGATCTCCTTTGGACTATATGTGATTAGTTTGTCTTTTTTCCTTGTTGCCAATACCATTTTCTTAGCTTGTTCTGTCTTAAGCTGCCATGCTAGAATTTTGTGCGTTTTTTCCCCTAGTTCATAATATTTCTGTTTTGTCTTCATTATGTTCTTCTCCACCTTATATGTTTGTAGTGTTTCATATTTTATTTTTTTATCTGCCAATTCTCTTCTTTTAATTGTATCTTCTTTCATTGCTAATTCTTTTTCTATATTTACTATTTCCCTTTCCAACTGCTCTGTCTCCTGATTATAGTCCTTCTTCATCTTGGTTACATAACTTATTATTTGCCCTCTAATGAACGCTTTCATTGCATCCCATAGTATAAACTTATATTTCACTGATTCCATATTTATTTCAAAATACATTTTAATTTGTCTTTCAATGAATTCTCTAAAATCCTGCCTTTTGTGTAGCATGGAGTTTAATCTCCATCTATAAATTCTTGGAGGGATGTCCTCTAACTTTATTGTCAATATTAAGGGTGAATGGTTCGATAATATTCTAGCTTTATATTCTGTTTTTCTTACTCTATCTTGCATACGAGCTGATAACAAAAATAGGTCTATTCTTGAGTATGTTTTATGTCTAGCCGAGTAATATGAATATTCCTTTTCATTTGGGTGTTGTTTCCTCCATATATCCAAAAGTTGCATTTCTTCCATCGATTTAATTATAAATTTGGTTACTTTGTTCTTTCTGTTAATTTTTTTCCCAGTTTTGTCCATATTTGAATCCAAATTCAGGTTGAAATCCCCTCCTATTAATATGTTCCCTTGCGTATCTGCTATCTTCAAAAAATTATCTTGCATAAACTTTTGATCGTCTTCGTTAGGTGAATATACATTGAGTAGATTCCAAAACTCCGAATGTATCTGACATTTTATCATTACATATCTCCCTGCTGGATCTATTATTTCCTCTTCTATTGGCACATTTTTACTAATTAATATAGCTACTCCTCTTGCTTTTGAATTATACAACGCTTCTGTTACGTGTCCTACCCAATCTCTCTTTAATTTCTTGTGCTCCAATTCAGTTAAATGTGTTTCTTGCACAAATGCTATATCAATTTTTTCTTTTTTCAGTATATTTAGCAGTTTCTTCCTTTTAATTTGGTTATGTATTCCGTTAATATTTAAAGTCATATAGTTCAGCGTAGCCATTTTATAATTTGTTTATCTTCCCTTTCCGTTTCTCCATCATCACCTTTCCTTCTTATCCATTCTGCTTTCTTGTTTTGAACACTTTATAAGACAACATTTCTAAAACATCAAACATTTTCCTTATTCTTCTATTTAAAACTTCTTTAACCCCATTCTCCCCTCCCCCTCCTGAGTTGCCCTTTATCTCTTGTCAGACAACCACATCTCCCCTCTCCATTTGGATTTGCGAATTCACTCGCAAACGTCAGCTGATTTTGCAGTGACCGTAACACCTCCCCACCCAGCCCCCCCCGAAAAGATTTCAATTTTCATATGTATACATATACCCCTTTACACACATACATATAGATTGTGGTCATTTTTACTCTTATTACATGTCTTCATCTCTCTGCTTGTTTTGTAGTTGTTCTGCAAATTTCCTTGCTTCCTCTGGATCCGAGAATAGTCTGTTTTGTTGCCCTGGAATAACTATTTTAAGTACCGCTGGGTACCTTAACATAAACTTATATCCTTTTTTCCATAAGATCGTTTTTGCTGTATTGAACTCCTTCCTCTTCTTCAGGAGTTCAAAACTTATGTCTGGATAGAAAAATTTTTTTTGACCTTTATATTCCAGTGGCTTTTTGTCCTCTCTTACTTTCTTCATTGCTTTCTCCAATATATTTTCTCTTGTTGTATATCTTAAGAATTTTACTAAAATGGATCTTGGTTTTTGCTGTGGTTGTGGTTTCGGGGCTAAAGTTCTATGTGCCCTCTCTATTTCCATTTCTTCCTGTAATTCTGGTCTTCCCAGGACCCTGGGGATCCAATCTTTTATAAATTCTCTCATATTCTTGCCTTCTTCATCTTCCTTAAGGCCCACTATCTTTATATTATTTCTTCTATTATAGTTTTCTATTATATCTATCTTCTGAGCTAACAGCTCCTGTGTCTCTAACTTTTTTTATTTGATTCTTCTAATTTCTCTTTCAAGTCTTCTACTTCCATATCTACAATTGTTTCTCGTTTTTCCATATTTTCCACTCTTTTTCCTAACTCTGATATGGCCATTTCCATTTTATTCATTTTTTCTTCTGCATTCTTAATTCTTCTTTTTATCTCATTAAATTCTTGTAATTGCCATTTTTTCACTGATTCCATATATTCTTTAAAAAAAGATACATCCATTGTCTTGCCTTTCTCTTCTTCTTCCACTTCTTTCTGTTCTTCTTCTTCTTCTTCCTCTTCCTCTCGATTGACCATCTGTTGTTTCCTTGTTTTCTTTTTACCCTCTTCTTTCTTGTTGTCGTTATTGTCTGTGTTCTGCACCTGCTGCTGTGCTGCAGGTGTCTCTCTCAGCTGTGGAGATCGACTCCGCAGCTGTTCCCCCCTCCTGTCAGTGTGTTTTTTTTCATGCGCATGCGCGGTTGCACATTTTTACTCGGCTCTGCGAGCCATTTTTGTAGTCCCGAGCCCGGGACTTCCACTGACCTGCGGGAGCGGGCTTCTCTCTCCGTGGGGGCCCTCTTCGTACAGGTAAGGCCTTCACCTTCTTCTTCCGACGTCTTTCCTTCTTCTTTTCTTCCCATTGTTTTTGGTTTTTCTTTCTTCGCTGCCATTTTCTCCACACTTTTACTTTCACTTTGTTTTGGTTTTTAAGTTTGTGCCTTTGCTTTTTCTCTATCTTTTTTTTAAACTTTTCTGGAGAGGGCTGGAGTTCCCCTACCTGCCACTACTCCATCACGTGACTCCTCGAACACTGATTATCCCACACAATAAGATTGTTCAGAATTCTAGTCACATGAGAGATCACGTCATAAGGTATAGGAGCAGAAATAGGCCATTCAGCCCATTGAGTCTGCCCACAATTTAACCATGAGCCGATCTATTTTCCCACTCAGCCCCACTGACTGGCCCTCTCCCCATAACCCTTGATATCCGGGATAATCAAGAACTACTTTCATACACCCAATGACTTGGTCTCCACAACCACCTGTGACTACAAATTCACCACTTTCTGCCTAAAAAAATTCCTCCACATCTCGTCACCTTTATTTGTTGTTGTTGTTCATACCATGTGAGCATGGTAAAGATAGCATTTCTCTATAACCACAGAGCATATTTACATAAATACAAGTTAGAAGTTAAACACATTAAACTATTAAGACAAGTTCAGTAACAGCCCACGGTACCCTATCCCCAAATGTTCTGGGAGTTCAGGAGTCTGATGGGTTGGGAGAAAAAGCTGTTGCCCAACCTGGACACAAGGGCGCGAGTACTGCAGTACCTCCTACCAGATGGCAGAAGGGAGAACAGTTTACATGAGGGATGTGTGGAGTCCTTCAGAATGTTTATTGCCTTTTGCTTGCATCAAGTCTTGTAAATGTCCTTCATGGTAGGAAGAGAGCCGCCAATGAACTTTCTTCAGCCTTCACAGGAAGTAGAGGCACTGCTGGGCTTTCTTGGCTATGGAGCTTGTGTTAAGGGACCACGTGAGATTCTCTGCCAAGTGCACTCCAAGGAACTTGATACTCTTGATGACTTCAACAGTGAAGCCGTCAATGGTCAGCAGAGTGTGGTTCTCACTTGAAGTTGACGACCATTTCTTGTTTTTTTAAAGTTCAGAATAGGTTGTTGGCTCTGCACCAGTTTGTCAGTGACTGTACCTCATCTCTGTATGCTGACGTTATTCTTACTAATCAGGCCCACCAGTCGTGTCATCAGTGAACTTGATGACATGGTTCGAGCTGTTTTTAGCTGCAGTCATGGGTCAGCAGACTGACCAGCAGTGCACTTAGCACACAGTCAAGGGGAGCCTCTGTGCTCAGTGTGATGGTCTTGGAAATGCTGTTACTGATCTGGATTACCGAGGTCTCTCTGACAGGATATCAAGAATCCAATTGCAGAGGGGGGTGTTTAGACGCAGCAGGCTCAACTTCCTTATCAGGTACTGTGTTATGATTGTGTTAAATGCTGAGCTGAAGTCAATAAACAGCATTCGAACATAAGAGTCCTGGTTTTCCAGGCGAGTGAGGTCTAGATGGAGGGCTGTGGTGAGGACATCATCCATAGAGCGGGTGGGTCTATATGCGAACTGCAGGGGGTCTAGTGATTGGGACAACAGGAGCTTGATGTGCCCCATGACAAGCCTCTTGAAGCACTACTTGACGATGGATGTGAGTGCAACAGGGCAGTAGTCATTCTGTTCAAAGTAGATGCCCTCCAATCTTGAAGTTGTCCTAGACTCTACCGTCATGAGAAACAAACTTTTTATATCTACTTTGTCCATGTCCTTCAATATTGTAAATGTTCCAATGAGGTTCCCCCTTTATTCTCCTAGAGCAGGCTAAGAGCAGTTAAACATTCCTCATATGATAATCTTTTCATTCCCAGAATCATCCTTGTGAACCTCTTCTGAACCCTCTCTAATGTCAGCTCATCCTTTCTTAAATTAGGAGCCCAAAACTGCTCTCACCAATGCTGTATAAACCCTCAACATCACATCACTGAAGGACATGATTATATTGGAGAGAGCACAGAGGATATTCACCAAGATATGACCTGGATTTGAGGAGTTTAGCTATGTGCAAGATTAGATAGGCTGGGCTTGCTTTCCCTGGAGCAAACAAAGCTGAAGAGTGGCTAGATAGAAGTCAGAGAGATGCAGCATAAAAAAGGTCCTTTAACCCAAATCTGTAACAAACATCAACCAACCATTTACACTGCACTTGCATTTTAAAAAAAAATTTCCCCACATTTCCAACAACTCACTCCATATTCCACTCTTTGGCTTGGCTTCGCGGACGAAGATTTATGGAGGGGTATGTCCACGTCTGCTGCAGGCTCGTTGGTGACTGACAAGTCCGATGCGGGACAGGCAGACACGGTTGCAGCGGTTGCAAGGGAAAATTGGTTGGTTGGGGTTGGGTTTTTCCTCCTTTGTCTTTTGTCAGTGAGGTGGGCTCTGCGGTCTTCTTCAAAGGAGGTTGCTGCCTGCCGAACTGTGAGGCGCCAATATGCATGGTTGGAGGCGAGATCAGCCCACTGGCGGTGGTCAATGTGGCAGCCACCAAGAGATTTCTTTAAGCAGTCCTTGTTCCTCTTCTTTGGTGCACCTCTGTCTCGGTGGCCAGTGGAGAGCTCGCCATTTAACACGATCTTGGGAAGGCGATAGTCCTCCATTCTGGAGACGTGACCCACCCAGCGCAGTTGGGTCTTCAGCAGCATGGATTCGATGCTTGTGGACTCTGCCAGCTCGAGTACTTCGATGTTGGTGATGAAGTCATTCCAATGAATGTTGAGGATGGAGCAGAGACAGCGCTGATGGAAGCATTCTAGGAGCCGTAGGTGATGCCGGTAGAGGACCCATGATTCGGAGCCGAACAGGAGCGTGAGTATGACAACAGCTCTGTACACGCTGATCTTTGTGTGTTTCTTCAGGTGGTTGTTTTTCCAGACTCTTTTGTGTAGTCTTCCAAAGGCATTATTTGCCTTGGAGTCCACTACACTATAGCCAAATTACAACAGCTGGTGCACATCTTTGGGATAAAGAAGGAAACCAGAGCATCCAGAAAAAAGACCATTTGAGAAGCACAGATAGTCGAAAAGAAGACTCATAGGCAGGGGTATCAAAAACAAGAGGGAGATTTTAGCATGGCGCTGTTACAGCACCAGCAATCAAGATTCAAATCCTGTGCTGTCTGTAAAGAGTTTGTACATTCACCCCGTGTCCTCATGGGTTTTCCCTGGGTGTTCTGGTTTCTTCCCACCATTTAAAAAAAAAACACACTGGGGGTTGTAGGTTAATTGGGCAACACAGACTCCTTACCATGCTGAATGTCAACATTTTTTTAAAATTTACATTAAGATTTAAAAGGGATCTTAAGAATTAAAAAAAAAACCAATGGTTTATAACTAGAGGACACGGTAGAATCATGTGTATTTAAGAAATATTTAGAAAGACACAAATAGAAAAGGCACAAAAATATACAGTGCTAAAGCAGAAACGGTTTGCATAGTGGTTAGTGCAGTGCTATTACAGCACCAGTGATCTGGGTTCGAATCCAGCACTGTTTGAAAGGAGTTTGTACGTTCTCCCTATGTCTGCGTGGGTTTTCCCCGGATACTCAGGTTTCTTCCCACCCTTGTATGTTAATTTGGGAGAAATTGGGTGGAATCTGCTTCCATGGTGCAGTAAATAAATTAAAATTAAAATATACTGTGCTGATGCAGGCAAAAAAGTCAGCACAGACAAGGTGGGCCTCTATTCCTCTGAGCACTTCAACCAAATGAGCATATTTGAAGTGTCTCGAAGGCTGTAATATTCGACCTTACAAGCACCATCAGATGTTTCAAGCTGAATAGTAACAGATGCATTGACACACAATCATATTTAAATGTAACAGAAGCTGAGATAATAGATGCTGCCGTGAAAAGGGAGAGGTGAAGTGAGGGATCCAAAATACAACACCCACGTACTGCACAGTAACAGAACTATACCCATCGACTAGTCCCATGTCCACTTGACTTGCCATTGTCCACTCAAAACATTCACTTCTTCTACCACACAGTGACAGCTGTGTGTGACATTTACCAAAGACATCACAGCAACTCAACTAGAGTATTCTGACAGCAACTCCAAAACCAATTTCTACCATCACCAAAGTTGACAAAATGCAAGGAAACATCACTATTTACAGGTTGGACCTTAGGATTTGGGAATCTCTCATCCTAAATCCAAGAATCCTACCTGAACACATCATGAAAGTACCTTCTAGTGAAAGACAACAAACTTCAAGGTAGCAATTCAGCACTATTTACTAAAGACCAATTAATTATGCCAGAAATTGAAGAAATTAAAAATTGCAACAGATTTCTGCCCATCAGGGTGAAAGTCACAGACTTGAGTAAGCTCTCAGCCATAACTGACGATTGAAAGGACAAAGTCTAACTGTCTTGCTGGCACCTTTCAATTGAAGGGAACATCATATTAAAAAATGGAGTGACATTATTTACCATGAAAATGACCTTCTTGCATGAGCAGTAATGTTTAAAATTTAGTAAGCAAAAAAAAAGTGGAATTGATGGACTTTCCAGATCGTCATGTGATTTTATTCCTCACAACATATTTTATTGGGATAACTCCTTATCCTATTTCAGAAATGAGCAAGAAATAAATGTTTGCAGACTTGGCTCACAACAATCATTCTTTTGAAAGCAATGTACAACCCAGCAAAATTTGTAGGCAATTGGAAATGCAAGGGAAAATATTTACCTAACGCTAAAATATTGAAACTTTTCCATCACTTCATGAACTTTGGGCCTTTGAGAGAATTTCATGAAGTTTTGATGGAGTTGAAAAAATTATTTTGCAAGTAATGTAATAATCAGAAGCTTCATATTCAAAGCCATAAGAAAATCTATAGAAGTAACTTTCCAATGGGTCGACTGGAATGTGGAATATGAAAGGCAAACGGATACGGATTCCATAAACAATTTTAAAACAAATGAGGCAGGTACTGAGTAAGCCGATTCAGGGACGCTTTAAAATGCCCTAGTCAGTGACCCACAACCAGACACACTTTACTGAGATCCAAACCAACCCTCTCCCTGGTCCCTTCAGGTTGGAAATGATCCCGGAATGGGACTTTACGTGCTCGGTCCCGGTTCACGACAGCCAAGCACAACCCAGCATGCTTGGAGGCCCGGCTTCCCCGTGTCTGGACGCTGCCGTGCCACCAGATATCCACCTCTGTCCCCAGCACCCCGCTGTCGTTGGGCCAGGCTGGCCCGCGGCCTACCTTGGCTCCGAGCTCACTTCCCCGCTCAGTGCCTCCCGCCCGAACGATGCATGAGGCAGGTTCCTGGACAGCGCGTACAGATAAAGCGAGGCGGCACCGAATACGAGCAGCAAGCCGACCGGCGACCTGGCCGACATGAACCCAGGCTCTCAGAGAGGGCGGGCAACGGGAAGCATCGACCTACTCGACCTCTGCACTCGGAGCGGCAGCCGCACGCGCTCAAACCCCTCGCAGTGACGCCATCCAGAGGCGGTGAGAGAGTGCGCCTGTCCTGTCACAATGACGCCCCCCAATCACGTTCACGTCCAGGGAGGGAGGCCCTTCAGCCCGTCCAACCGGGTGCTGTCTCTATGTAAGTGAAGCACAAACGTCTGCAGTCGCTGTGATTGTAGTAAAAACACACCGAAATGCTGGAGGAACTCAGCCGATCTTTTCAGCATCCATAGGAGACAAAGATATATGTCCGACGTTTCGGGCCTGAGCCCTTCCTCAAGGAATAAGCCAGAGGCAGAAAGTATCAGAATTCAGACAATGCTGGGGGAGGACTCCAGACCAACAAAAGGCTAGGCTAAAGGAAGGGAGAGACAGAGCTGGGGAAAGGCAACAGGGGAAGAAGTGAAGGGGGGTCTGGTTTAGGCCAGACAGTCCAGCTTTTGAGCACTCGTCTGGCACCACCTCGAGCCTCCATTTGTCTTCTATTTGGAGGTATAGGAGCAGAAAGGTCAATGGAAGAGGCACTCACCATGTTAAATGCGGCGTCCCGGGTCTTCAGGCTGTGCACGGCTATGTTTCTTCTTGTGCACATGCACACTGGATTGGAGTTCTAGCGTCAGCACACGACATAAGCACACCCATTTTTTGAGTTCTGTCGTAGGGAGGTAAGGCATCTGCACCTCTCCCCTGTAAGAGTATTTGAACATCAGTTTGTGCCCCTCCCCACCCCATTAGAGTTTTCTGACGCCAACACTGCATACCCTCATTTTTAGAAATTTGGAAATGACCATCCAAAGGGGAGGGGCAGAGAAGTCGATATTAATGCCATCCTGTTGGAGGGTGCCTAGACAGAAGATGAGGTGTTGTTCTTCCAATTTGAAGGTAGTCTCAGTCTGGCAGTGCATGAGACCATGGACAGACATGTCGGCAAGGGAATGGGATGGAGAATTGAAATGGTTAGCCACTAGGAGATCCATGCTATTGCAGTGGACAGAGCCAAGCTGAGGGGCTCAGCGAAGCGATTTCCCAGTCTGCATCCAGCCTCTCCAATGTAGAGGAGACCACAACAGGAGCACCTGGAAGGACTGTTTGGGGCCTTGAATGGAAGTGAGGAAGGAGGTGTGGGGACAAGTGGAGCACTTTCTGCGGTCACGGGTTGGGGGGGAACGATACAAAGGGATGATTGGTGGAGAGGGAGGAGTGGACAAGGGAGTTAATTCTCTCCACACCAATCCAAACCTCACCATCAAATCCGCAGACCAGGGTGGCACTTTTGTAGTCTGGCATGCTGATCTCTATCTGGCCAAAGCCAGAAGACAACTCTCAGGCACCTCCTCTTACTTACCCTTCCAAGAGGACCTCACCAAAACTCATCAAACTACTGTATTACATACCATCTCTGAACTCATCAGTTCCAGTCACCTCCCTGCCACAGTCTCCATCCTCATTGTTTCCCAACCTCACGCCGCCTGATTTTACTTCCTACCCAAGATCCACAAACCTATTTGTCCTGGCAGACCCATCACGTCCGCGTGCTCCTGCCCCATCGAATTGGTCCTCGCTTACCTTAACTCTGTTTTGTCCTACTTGGTACAGTTCCTCCCCACCTACATCCAGGACACTTCACACACCCTCCATCACTTAATCAACTTCCAGTTCCCTGAACTCGATTGCCTCATGCGCCCATCGGGGAAGAGATACAGGAGTATCAGTGCCAGCATCTCCAGGCTGAGGAACAGCTTCTTCCCACAGACAGTAACAATGCTGAATGACCAAAAGAACTGCTCACACTAACCATCTGAGATTCCCATTTGTACAAAACAATATTTATTTATTAGTTTTTATTAACCAGGGGTCATAAGTTCGTTCCTCGCTGGGGCCTCATTTCTGTGAGGGGCCCTCAACAAAATGACAACTCTGTCTTCTGTGTAGACAAAGTTAAAGAATTTCATGTATGTTACATTCTAAATACAATATTATGTGACAATAATGGAACCGTTAGATGACATCCTTATTCTGCATATGTATTATTTGTGTGTCTGTGTGTTTTGCACTGAGGATCGCATAATGCTGTTTTCTCAGGTTGTACTTGTACAGTCAGATGACAATAAACTTGATTTGAATTACAGGGAAAGGTTAAAAGGTTCAAACATTATTCTCTGGAGCATAGAAGAATGAGGGGAGATTTAAGAAAGGTATTCAAAATTTTGAGGGGTACAGTTAGAGTAAATGCATGCAGGCTTTCTTTCTCTGCTGAGATTGGGTTGAATGACAAAAACTAGAGGACATAGACAAACATTAGGGGGAACTTCTTCACAGAGAGTGGTGGGAGAGTGGAACGAGTTGCCAGCTGAAGTGGTGAATGACTTTCCCACTAAAGGGTTAATTGTATTAAGATGAATATTTTTTCAAACAATACCTATTTTAATACCTCAAAAATTATTTCAAGAACTGAATAAGGAATTTCTGTAAGGAAATTTCTGTAAGGAATTTCCTCTGGAAAGGTAAAATGTCAAGAGTTTCTATAGAGAAGTTAACATGGAAATATGAATTGGGAGGCTTTCAGCTTCCTAATTTCAAAAATTATTATCTAGTGGCACAAATGAGATTTCTTACTTCTTTCTTTGAAAGAGACGAAAAGATGGCATGGGTTAAAGTAGAATTAAATAAAAGAGGTGAGAGAGAAGCAGAAGAATTTATATATAAATACGATTCAAAATTGATGGTTGATGATAAAGAAACACCATTGTTGAAGCATTTGATTAACATTTGAAATAAAATAAATGATGAAATTGGTGTAAGAGGACGTATATCACCCAAAAAGCCTTTGATTCAAAATCCTCTTACATCTTTTTCAAAATATACGCAATTTTTGGATATTTGGTTTCGTAGGGGGATCATAAATGTTGAAGATTGTTACAAAAGGGCCAATTAATTTCATTTGACCAATTGAGAAATAAATATGGAATAACTCAAAACACTCTTTTATGTTGTTTTCAATTAAGAACTTGTATTTGAGGGCTAAGTTATGTTTTTACCTAGATGTACTGAAATAGAACTTCTTTTTAGGAGGGAAATTGTTAAGAAATTTACGTCTATGATATATTCTTTATTACAAGTAAGAGTAAAGATAAAATTAATATCATGTAACTTGAATATACAGATCAAAAGGTAGTGGTCACAGCCCAGGACATCGCAGGCAAAACCCTCCCCACTATTGAGTATATCTATAGGGAACACTGCCTTTGGAGGGCAGCAGCAATCATCAAAGACCCACACCACCCAGCACATGCTCTATTCTCACTGCTACCATCAGGAAAGAGGTATAGGTGCCAAAAGACTCAGACCATTAGGTTCAGGAATACCTGTTACCCCTCCACCATTAGACTCCTCAACAATAAACTTAATCAAGGATGCATTTAAAGACTTTACTTGTGCAATTTATCTGATCACAGTTCTTTGTTTACATGTTTTACACTGTGTAGTTTATTTTTTTACTGTCAATTCGTGGAAATTCTGCTGCGCCTGCAAACAAAAGGAATCTCAGGGTTGAATGTGATGTCATGTATGTACTCTGACAATAAATCTGAAATCAATTCAGCAACAATTTCAACATTAAAATTGCTACTGTTAGGTATGGTTAATTTTGTAAAATGTCCTAAAATCTGTGCTAATTTCAGCCACAACCGCTTTCGGCATTCAGCACAAACATAGTGAGGAGGGAAGGATTGACACAGGTCATCATTTAAGTAGTTTTGGAAGTTAATAGAAATGGATAATGTTCATTTGGAGTTATTTTACATTTGTCTGTTTCATTAATCTTCTGTTTTGATGTCATTTTCCTCCCTAACGAATATTTTAGATTCTAACTTGGATATAATTGCTCAGACCTTCAGTGTCAGTCAGCAGGCTACTCCAGATCAGTGAGCTGGTGATGAATGCTAGTTTGCTGACAGATTATCACAACTAACTGTGCTGCCTGTCCTCATCAACATCTGTACAGACATCAGAGTCAGTTGTGATTCAGAGTGAGAACCTGGACCGTCTCTCCACTTCCTAACTTAAGTCATGAAAGCAGATCCTATCACCTTTTCATAAGACTAAGTCAACCTAGTTACCAACACGCCCTGGGTTGAATTTGAGATATTTTAGGATGTTTGGACTTAGTTAGTCACAGTCTCAAGCAACTCAGCCAGCTTCATTGTGAAATTAGAAACTGTTTTTGTGGAAGCACATTCTCTAGATTGGGCAAGCCATCAGGCTCCTTAATTCCAGAACTCGTGAATAATGAACTGTGGACTTTTATTGTATACATCTTAATATTTTAACTTGTATTATCTAATTCTGTTCTGTGGTTCTGAAGAAACGCTATCTCGTCTTTACTGTGTAATGCATGGTATGAACAACAAATAAATGTGACTTGACTCGTGGAGAGGGTTTTGCCTGTCGTGTCCTGGGCTGTGTCCACTACGTTTTGAAGGGCTTTACACTTCGGGGTATTGGTGTCCATACCAGACTGTGATGCAGGCAGTCAGCATACTTTCCATCACACCTCTGCAGAAATTTGCCAAGGTTCTGATGTCATACCAGACCTCCACAAACTCCTGAGGAATTAGAGGCGCAGTCCGTGCTTTCTTCACAATGCCATTCGTGCGTTGGGTCCTCCGAGATAGTGACTCCCACCTCTAATCCCCCAGTGATCACTGGATCGCACACCCCCCTGCTTTCCCTTCCTGAAGTTGACAATCAGCTCCTTGGTTTTGGTGATATTGAGTGCAGGGTTGTTGTTGGTGCACCGTTCGCCAAGTTTTCATTCTCCCTCCTGTGCGCTGAAAGGTAAAAGTGACTCCAGAAGAAAAAGCAGGAGCATGTTGTGAGAACTCAGCAGGTCAAGCAGCATCTATGAAGGCTTCCCTTTGATGGAGAGTCGACCCCAAACCTCCACTTGTTCTTTTTGCCTTCACAGATGCTACTTGACACACTTCCAGTATTCTGCCTTTCATGCCAACATTTCTCACTTACTCAGCTCATTTTCTCAATTCACTGGGTTTTCACTGCCACATTATACCGCAGGAACCCTTGTCCACAACACCACCCCCTGGCTGGAGGACCATACCAGGGGCAGCACCACCTCCTGGCTGGAGGACCGCGCCGAGCCCTCGCAGCGCCGCTCCCTGGCCGGAGGATTGACGGTCACTTCCTGCTCGGACGGCTGCGAAGCAGACCTGGCGAGGTAAGTGGCGAACGTGAAGAAGCGTTCAGTTCGCTCGCTCGCTGCGTGGCGAGCGTGCGTTAACGGCGCCGGGAAGGAGGAGGCCTGCTACGGGAAAGGCCCGGGTTGGCGGGGAGCCACGGTCGATCCGACCTGACCTGGCTGGGTGGATGGGGCCCGTCGGCGGCGGGAGGTGACGCTGCAAACCTGGAGCAGGTGAATGCGGTTCTCTTCCCCCCCCCCCACTCCTTCTCCTCCAGCGGCCCGCCTCCCCCGCAGGGTCCACCTGCCCCGGAGTCACAGGAAGCCAGGAGACATTGAGACCAGGCAGATCCACTGGGCTTCTCCTGGAAGGATTGATGGCCTTAAGGGACAGTGACAGGGATAGAACGGGGTGAGCTCTGAGGGCAGCCGCAAAGGCCAGGCTTTCGACTGAGGGAAGGACCGCACTCAGGCCGCATGAATGATTAAAGAGTTGATAGCTTCACTGACCAGTTTTATCTGGTGAGAAAGCCCAGTATAGTGGGACATTAGCAGGGTGAGGTGGGTTATTGGTCCCCTTTGTGCCAGCTCCACTGTTGGATGAGGTATTGTACTTTCTCCATGACCCCTAGATTCCTTTTATGATTTAAAAGTCGCTCTTGACTCTCCACTGCCCTTTTAGTCAGATAATGTAAAATATTTACATTCCTCTAGGGAAACGATATCTTATTTCTATCCTGAACGGCTGATCCTGTGTTTAGAGTCTGTAATTCCTGCTTCTGGGTGGGAAGAAATGTGTTCTGCACCCATCCTGTTAAGTCCCAGAGGAACTTTTGACAAACATGGAATCAATCTGGTGAACCTTTGTGGTATTTCTTTACTGTACTGAAAGTGGGAGAACAGACCTATATACAATGTTCAAGATGTGGTCACATCAGAGCCACTCTCACAAGGCATTTCTGCTCTTGCACTCAAAAACTCTACCAATGAAAGCTCTTTGCTTGTTGTACCTGCACATGAGCTGCCCTTAATTCATATGCAAGGACCTCCCTGCTCCCATTACTACCATTCTATACTTTTAATATTTTTATATTTTTAATATTTTAGAAGTGCAGCATGGTCTCAGGCCCTTTTGGCTCATGAGTCTGTGCTGCCCAATTAACCACACCCTTGGTACATTTCAAACAGTGGGAGGAAACTGGAGCCCCGGGGAAAATTCATGCAGATGCAGGGTGAATGAACAAACTCCCTACAGACAGCATGGGATTTGAATCCTGGTCCCGATTGCTGGTGCTGTGAAGGCATTGCACTAACTGCTACACCCAAATGTGAGGATGGCCTCACATTTTTCAACATTTGATTCCTTGTGCCTTATCCTACACATCCACAAAGCCTGTCCATAACTTCTGCAGCCTCTGTTAGTATTTTATCTTTGTATCATCACCAAACTTGGATATATTACACATTATTCCGTCATCCAAATCATGAGTAGAGATTGTGAATGGCGTGTGTCAGAGGACTGATCCCTGTGATATCCCACAATCGCAGCTTTCCATCCTGAAATTGACTCTGTTAATCTTGTTTTCAGTTTCCTGGCTGTTAACCAATCTTCATTGTACACCAGTAGATTAACTCATGAGAGAAATTGATAGAGTGGACAGTCAGAATCTTTTCTCCTTGAAATTTTGTTTGACTATGGAAAGGATATCTTTTTCAATTCAGGATAGGATGTCTTTTTATAGGTTGAAGTGGACTCCGTTTGCTAATTATATGCATTTAAGTTTGATTTAAATATATGTTTAAGTGTGATATTTTAATATTGATAAAAAAAATTTTTGTTGTTAGAATTTTTTAGGTTAAGTTTTATCTTTTTTTTGTAAGTGGGTATTTTTTTTTCCATATATAATATTGTTAATTTTATTAACTCTTCACTCTTTATTTTGGGGGGGGAGGGTTGGACTAATTTTAAGTTAGATTACTAATATTGTGTTACAATTAACGGGCGAGGTTATTTTGTGTAGTTTTCTGTTGTAATATTGTAATCATACCATTTTAATTTTTTAAATTTTTCTTTAAATGTAATTCTCTATTGTATTCATGTTATAAAATTTTAAATAAAGTCTTTAAAAAAAAAGAATCTTTTCTCCTGGTAAAAGTGTCACACATTAGAGATTATGTATTTAAGATGAGGGGAGGAAGTTCAAGGGAGGTGTGTGGGAATATTTTTACAGAGAGTGGTGGGTGGCTGGAATGGGCTGCCAGGAATAGGGGTGGAAGCAGATATAATAGTAGTGTTTCAGAAGCTTCTAGATGGGCATGACTGAAGGGCAAGGATGGTTAACTATCCAGTTCAAGCAGTAGAGATTTTGTGTGATTTGGCCATCATGTCTGGCACAGACACGTAGGCTGAAGGACCTGTTCCTGTGCTGTACTGTTCTATGCTCTATAAATTATGTCGGCTCTGACCAGTCTTATAATAATAATTCTCTAAGTGCTATTTCCTGATGGTAAATTTCAATATTTTCCCAACTACTGATATCAGATTCAACAAGTAACCTGCTGGAGGAACTCAGCAGGCTCACTGGGAGAAAAATAATGGTTGTAGTTTTGGGTTGGAACCCTTCATCACAATGAAGAATGCTGACTATTTTTTTTCTTCCCTAGATGCAGCTCGACCCGCTGAGCTTCTTCTTCAGTTTCTTCCTTGCTCCAGATTTCAGCATCTACTGATATAGCAGTGTGCCTACTGTTATCAGATTGACTGGTATCTCATTCTGTTCTTCTTTCTTATATAGTTTGTTTTTGTTACCTTTCAGTTTTGGAAATGTTTTTAGAATCCATGGAATTGTTGAAAATGACAGAAGATACATCCATAATCTCCAGAACAACCTCCTTCAAACCCTTAAGTTACTGGTTATCAAACCATATAACCACTTACAGCACAGAACAGGCCAGTTCGGCCCTACTAGTCCATGCCGTAACAAATCCCCTCCCTCCTAGTCCCACTGACCAGCACCCGGTCCATACCCCTCCAGTTCTCTCCTATCCATGTAACTATCTAGTCTTTCCTTAAATGTAACCAATGATCCCGCCTCGACCACGTCTGTCGGAAGCTCATTCCACATCCCCACCACCCTTTGTGTAAAGAAATTTCCCCTCATGTTCCCCTTATAATTTTCCCCCTTCAATCTTCAACCATGCCCTCTAGTTTGAATCTCCTCCACTGTTAATTGAAAAAGCCTATCCACGTTTACTCTGTCTGTCCCTTTTAAAATCTTAAACACCTCTATCAAGTCCCCTCTCAATCTTCTACGCTCCAGAGAAAAAAGCCCCAGTCTGCACAACCTTTCCCTGTAACTCAAACCTTGAAATCCTGTCAACATTCTCGTGAACCTTCTCTGCACTCTCTCTATTTTGTTGATATCTCTCCTATAATTTGGTGACCAAAACTGTACACAGTACTCCAAATTTGGCCTCACCAATGCCTTGTACAATTTCATCATAACCTCCCTACTCTTGAATTCAATACTCCGATTTATGAAGGCCAACATTCCAAATGCCTTCTTCACCACACCATCTACCTGAGTATCAGCCTTGAGGGTACTATTTACCACAACTTCTAAATCTCTTTGTTGCTCTGCACATCTCAATAGCCTACCATTTAATGCATATATCAAGAGTGGATGTTTATTGCTTTTCCATCCCATTAATTTCTCCAATATTAATATTTAGTGATGCTACTTTCTTTGAGTGTCTCATTCACTCTGAACCCTTAGTTGTCCTGTTTACTGGAAGGTATTCTGTGTCTTCATTGAACAGGCACAAAATATTCCCTTTAATTTCTCTTGACATTTTTATATACCACAATATTAGGACAGCACGTGGTTAGCGCAACAACTTTACAGCGTCAGCGATCGGGACCAGGGTTTGAATCCTACATTGTCTGTCAGGAGTTGGTACCTTCTCCCCATGTCTGCATCAATTTTCTATGGGGGCTCCGGTTTCCTCCGACCGTTCAAAATGTACCAGGAGTTGTAGGTTAATGGGATGTAAATTGGGCAGCATGGACTAGTGGGCCAAAATGGCCTGTTACTGCGCTGTGTGTCTATATTTAAAAAAAAAATTAAATTCCTCCTGATTCAGTGCATGAGGAACCCATGTTAACTTGAGTTAGCATTTTCATTATTATCTGTTTATTATTCTGGTTCCTACTAGCCTACTCTTGCATTCAACTTTTGTTTAAAAAAAAATTTAGACATCTAGCACAGTAGTAGGCCATGAGTCCGCGCTGCCCAATTTACACCCAATTATCCTACATTTTGAACGGTGGGAGGAAACTGGAGCCCCCGAGAAAAACCAACGCAGACACAGGGAAAACATACAAACTCCTTAGAAAGTGTGGGATTTGAACCCCAGTCCTGATTGCTGTAAAGAAGTTGCGCTAACTGCTACACCAACCGGTCTATATCAGCGTCCTTTTATGATAGTGATATTATCTTTGCTGGATACAAAATATTTTCTGTATATTTTCCTCATTGTTTAAATATTAGTCATAAGGTTTCCAGCTGACTCATGCCAAAAGTCCTTGTAGTTTGCATTTTTCAAAATTAGAGCACTAATTTTAGGTTGCACTAAATTGGTTTTAATTTTTATATTAAACTCATGATCACTATTCCTTAAAGGGGAGTTCATCCTTTTCTATTCTGTAAAATAGAGCAACACAAGAAACTGCAGATGCAAACAAAGGGAAGCTGGAGGGACTCAGCAGGTCAGGCAGCATCTATAGAGAGAAATGTACAGTCAACATTTCTGCTCTGTTCCCTGAGTGGAATTTCACAGATGATTTCGGAGCTACTTTTTCCTGCAGGCTGTGAGATTGATGAACGGAGAGAGAGAGAAAATCAGAATTTATTGTCATAAACATCACAAAATTCATTGTTTTACAGCAGTATTAAAGTGCAAATATTGCTATAAATTACATTTCAAAAATAAAAGTGCAGAAAAATACGATGCAGAGGGGAAGAAGCTGTCCTTGAACCACTGGATGCTCGTCTTTAGTCTCCTGTACTATTATCCTGATGGTAGCAGTGTGAAGCAAGCATGGCCTGGGTGGTGAGGACCCTTGAGGATAGACGCTGCTTTAACACACCACCTCTTGTAGATGTCCTTGAGAGAGCGAAGACCGATGCCCATGATGGTGCTGGCCAAGTTAACAACTCTGGAGTTTATTTCTGTCCTGCACCTCCATACCAGAGAGTGATGTAACCAGACAGAATGCTGGTTACAAATTTTCGAGAGGCTTTGGTTGACATACCGAATCTCCTCAAACTCCTCATGAATTATAGCTGCTAGTGAGCCTTCTTCATGATTGCATCAACATGGAGAACCAACACAGATCCTCAGAGATGTTGACACCCATGAATTTGAAGTTCTTTTCCACTGCTGACCCCTTGATGAGGACTGATTTACATTCTCCTGATTTCCTCTTCGTCAAGTCCACACACTCCGTGGTTTTGTGTTGATTGCAAGATTGTTGTGACACCTCTCAACTAACTGATCTATCTCTTCCTTTGCACTTTCTCATTTCCATGTGTGATTCTGCCAATGACCATTTGATTGTGCCTAGTCACATAGATGTAGAGTGAGTAGAGGAGTGGGCTAAGAATGCATCCTTGAAGTGCACCTATGTTGATCGTCAGTGAGGAGGAGATGTTGTTTCCAATTTGTAGTGACTGGTCTTCCGATGAGGAAGACAAGGAACCAGTTGCAGAGGGAGGTGTAGAGGCCTAGGCTTTGGAGGAGGTCTGACCAGTACTGATTGGCTGGTGTTCAAAGTTGAGCTGTAATTGATGAAAAGTAGCATGCTGTACGAGTTGTTGTTTTCCAGGTGATCCAGGGCCAAGTGGAGAGCCAGTGAGATTGCTTCTGCTATGAAATGAATGTGACAATAGTTGAATTAAAGTGGGTCCACGTCTTTACTTAGGTACTTGTGAATTCTGGGGGTGACCAACCTCTCAAGGCATTTCATCACAGTAGATGTTGGTGTTACTGGGCGATAGTCAATGAGGCAGCTCCCACTATTCTTCTTGGGCACCGGGATGAGTGATGCCTTGTTGAAGCAGGTGGGAACCTCCGACTGCAGCGACGATAGATTTAAAATGCCTGTGAACACTCTGGCTAGTCAGTTGACACAGATCGTCAGTACCCCTGCCAGTTATGCCATCAGCTCCTGACACCTTGTGAGGGTTCACCCTCTTGAATGATGTTCTGACATTGGCCTCAGATACAGATATCACAGGGTCATCAATCTCTGCAGGGATTCTCTTAGGCATCCTGCACATTGAGTTCTCCTTTTCAAAATAAGCATAAAGTGTGTTCAGCTCATCAGGTAGTGACCAATAAACACCATTTATGGTGTTCATCTTTGCTTTGAAGGATGTAATGGCCTGAATGAAACAAGTAAATGATTCCAAAATATTCATACATGTTTATTTTCTATTTTATTATTATGTACAGTTGTAAAGGTGATTATTATGTGCTGTGTATTCTATATGTATATTTGTGCATCAGGATCCAGAGAAATGCTGTTTTATCAGGTTGCAAAATGTACAGTCAGATGATAATTAATTTGAACATGAAAATGGTAATAAAAATGGTTAACTTTTTCCAAAAATCTTTTTAGGCAGAGGCCCAAAACAAAATGTTTAGAACTGAAATCAGTTAAATAATTGTCACACAACAGTTTGAAATGATTTGAAGCCAATGCAGGATGATAGAGCACATATCAGGCAAGGTCTAATGGAAGGATGGAGTATTTTCAAGGCATTGAATCATTTGAAAGTCATAACTTTTGAAATGTGAGTGTTTCTTACTCTGAAAGCCATTGCAGGTTCATAAGAACAGGAGTGATGAGTACTGGAGACTTAATGCATGTTAACCTATGGGCAGCAGAATTTTAGATGAATAGGGTTATGAAGGTCGAAGGTCAGCCTGGAGAGTATTGGAATAGACAATCCAATGCTTATGTTTAGTTCAATTATCAGAAAATGCCTTGTACAATAAGAAGGGTTCTCCTGCAAACAGATTATCTCTAACAGCACAATTTACTGTTCTGGATGATCTTGTGTTGCTGGAAGATATAATGAGATGTAATAGGCCAGAATGGTTAGAATTGGTTAAAATCCTAAGATATCAGACTCCTGATTGGAAGTTTCAGCCTCTGGCGAGCTCAGGTTGGGTAATGATAGGGAGGAGAAGATGCCATTGATATATATCTGATGCTCTTCTCCGGGTCAGGTAAGACAGCTGCAGAATGGTCTGTTGTAGTTTGACTTCCTGAGGGAGGAAACCGTTTTGTTGGTGGAAGGAATGGTGTTGGTGACTGGAATATAGTGTATCTAGTTTTTCAGCTTTTATTTGGAGTACGTTTCCGCTCATCCAGTACTGGATGTTGGACAAACACTTTGAAATGGTGAGCATGGCAAGAAAGGTGGTGACTAGTTAGAGCTGAATATGATCAGATGCACTTGGAAACTGATGCATTAAATTTGTTGAGGGTCAGCATAGAGTTGTTCTAAGATCAAGACTCGAACAATGCCACCAATGCTGTGTCTGTACAATCCTTCAAATTCACTGGAACAAAGGGAACCAATATTCATGACCTTCTCCTAGGCCAACAAATGGGCCTCAATGACTCTCAGGCCCCAGTTACCCTCAGTTGGTTCCTTTTAGCAGGCCACCAGACTCTCCAAAACTGACACTATACTGAGCTCTATCATGGGAAGAGTTTACCATGCATACAGAGGAAAAGATTCCAAGATGTGGTAAAATATCCAACATCCCCTCTGTCTCCAGGAATCTCTTGTCTATGGCCAAAGTGGAGAAGGAGCACTTGGGATGGGATGGAGACATTCAAGTTGGGAGCACAAAATGGAGATATGAAAATAGTGGAAGGAAGGAGTGCACACCCTTACAAACTATCACCTTTTTGTCCTGATGGATACTTGTCCCGTCCCTACTTGTGGGGAAGTCCACAATAACCACATTGGACTCATCATGCATCTCAGAACCAGATGAACTGGGGGATTTACCCTGGAGAAGAGAAAATGGCATGAAAAACTGGAGGATGACCAGAGATGGATCTTTGGCAGGTACCAAAATTAATGGTCTTGGTGTTGGGGTCATTCAAGGAGGTTCCCTGTCTGTGACTGGAGAGATTAAAATAGAACAAGGAGATTGTGGGGAACTGCATGCTGTTGTAGTGAATTGAGCAGCTGCTCTTTACCTTGCTGTATTACTGGCTCAATTTGTTTCTGACTTGCCCACAGCATTTTCATTGCATGCGGTGGCTAAATTAGTGGACGAGTGGTCTGGAGATCAAATCTCAACAATTGTAGCTGTGGAATTTAAATTAAATCTCTGGAGTTTACCCAAATAGTCTTTGTAAATTATAACCACCGTTGTGTAAAACTTCATCTGGTTCACTAATAAACTCTGAGAAAGAAATCTTCTAAGTTTTCCATGAGACTTCTGACCTATCAGGAGTCTATCAGGTCTGATTTCCATTGAGTGTCATTGAACTACCTTTCATTCCATTGTTATCATCTGCTTTTGGTATTTTGTGCAGGATTTTCAATGGCCTTGGAGGTTTAATTGGATACCAATGTTATACCTTTCCAATATTTATTAGAAGTTGAAAGAAATCCAGTGCATTGTCAGTAGCTACAGGACTGGCACTATGTAGTGTGTGTGCGCACAGAGCAATCACTACAAGCCAAAGGTAACACAGAGAACCAAAAGGGCATATTCTTATCTAAATGGAGATGGTCTGAAAATGAGTGAAGTTCAGAGGGATCTAGGTGTTCCTGTGGATATTGAACCTGCTTGCTAACTTTTTCGAACAAGTAGTTAAGAAAGCAACCAGCATATTTTGACTTCATGGTGAAGATTGGAGTTAAAGAATAATTACATTTTGCTACAGTTGAACAAGTGTTGGTGAGGCTACACCTGGAATACTCTGAATAGCTTTGATCCCCTTGCCTTAAAAAAGGGTCTTGTAGCATTGAAGGCATCCAAAAGATATTCATCAGGCTAATTCCTGCAATGAGAGGCTTGTCTTATCAAGGAAGGCTGAACAGTTTTGTCCTGTATCTCTTGGAGTGTTGAAGAATGAAGGATGACATTCAAATGTATAAACTCCTAAGGGGGTGAAACACAAAAGTTTGCAGATGCTGTGATTATACTTGTCTTGGGTAATCTTGTACCTCTCACTTTGTTCATTTTAGATTGGTCACAGTATTCGAGCTACCAAAAGAAAATAGACACACACCGAGAGCAGTTCAGTTTATACAAGTCTTTATTACTAAATCTAAAGCTGAATTCACACTACAATATGCAAGCCCTTCCCAATTATACTTATCAATGCCTGGACTGGTCCCAACTGCCAAAGCGAGGCGACGACTGCACATTTGTAGTAGGTTGTCTGGGTGCCGGTAGCAGCTTCTCCACCTCCCCGGACTGGGACATCGGTTTGGAATCTTGAAGTTCTTCTTCTTGCTGAGAGATGTTGCCACCTCTTGGAGAGTCTCACACTTCAGCAGTGGGACCATGGCTTATATTACCCAAAAGTTGTTTACTTCAGATCTTATCTCTTTGAACAAATGATTTAATTATCTTCAAGGTCTCCTGACAGTCTGCGACCAACAAAAGACAACTGCATCTCTGGGCCTCATGGTGGAAGTTAGGTAATGTCTATTGATTCATATGCATCCCTGGGCCCCATAGTGGAATTTAGATTATGTCTTCTGATGCAACTGCATCCATAAATCCTCCATTACAATACTATAAACACAGAAATGCTGGAGGAACTCAGCAGGGTTTGCACTGTCCATAGGAGAATCCGGATTTATTGACATGAACAAGTCATGAAATTTGGGGTTTGTGGCAGCATCATAGAGCAAACATTCAGATTGTAACCAGCTTACAACATTATATAAAATTAATAGTGCACAAGAAGTAAGGCAGTGTCTTTGGTTCAATGATTATTCAGGAATCTGATGGCAGTGTGAAAGAAGTTGTCCATGTGTGGTTGAGTGCTCGTCTTTAGGCTTCTGTGCCTTTTTCCTGATGGTAGCAGAGTGAAGACAGCATGGCCTGGGTAGTAGGGATCTTTGAGGATAGAGGCTGACTTTTTAAGACCCCCCTCATGTAGATGTCCTTGATGGAGTGAAGCCTGGTGCCTGTGATGTCACAGGCTGAGTTAAAAACCCTCTGGAGTTTACTCTTGTCCTGAGAGTTGGCGTCTCCATACCAGGCAGTGATGGAATTGTAGAAGTTTACAAAAGTCTTCGGTGACATACCGAATCGCCTCAGACACCTCACAAAGTATAGTTGCTGGCGAGTCTTCTTTGTGATTGCATCAATGTGGAGGCTCTAGGACAGATCCTCGGAGATGTTGACACCTAGGAATTTGAAGTTCTTGATCCTCTCCACTACTGAGCCCTTGATGAGGACCAGGTCGTGTTCTCCTGACTTCCTCCTGAAGTCCACAATCATCTCCTTGGTTTGCTGCTGTTGAGTTCAAAGGAGGTAAAAATAACCAATGTTACGTTGGAGGGGGAAGGAATTGATATTGGGTAATGAGGAAATGACTAAGGCTTTGAATTATTATTTTGTGTCAGCCTTCATGGTAGAAGACTTGTAGAACATGTTTAGACGGACGTTATGGATGTGTTGGGAGGTGAAGACCGAGAACTAATAGCTATCACTAAAGAGGTAGTACTCAGAAAACATGAGGGACTAAAGATAGATAACTCCTCTGGTCCTGATGAAATGCATCCAGAGTATTGAAAGAAATGGCAGAAATTTATAGTCAAAGCTTTGGTGATAATTTACCAAAATTCTCTGGGCAGATCCCAGTGGATTGGAAAATGGTGAATGTCACACCACTATTCATCAAAAGATGTAGGCAAAAGGCAGGGAATTATAGGCCAGATCGTTTAACATCTGTGGTTGGGGAAAATGCTTGAAGTCATTAAAGAAGAAATAGCGAGGCATCTGAAGTGAAATGGATCCATCAGGCAGATGCAGTATGGATTCAGCAAAGACAGGCCCTGTTTGATAAATTTACTGGAGTTCTTTGACAATATAATGAGTGCAGTAGATAGAGGGGAGCAGGTGGACAGAAGGCATTCAATATGGTGCTGCATAAAAGACTTATACAGAAGATAAGGAGTTGGGTGTGATGTATTATCATGGATAGAAGATTGGTTAACCATAGAAAGCAGAGTGTTGGGATACAGGGGTGCTATTTTGGTTGGCATTCAGTGGTGAGCAGGGTCCTCCAGAGGTTGGTGCTGGGAGCAACGGTTCACAATATACATAAAGATCTGGAAGGAGGACAAAGTGTAGTGTATCTAAGTTTGCTAATGACGCTAAACTGAATGGAAAATCAAATTGTGCAAAGGATACTGAGAGTCTGCAGAGAACTATAGATAGGTTGAGTGAGTGGGCAAGGGTCTGGCAGATGGAGTACAATGTTGGTAAATGTGAGGTTATCCACTTTGGAAGGAAAATTGGAAGATCAAATTATTATGACAATGACAAGCAATTACAGCATGCTGCCATGCGGAAGGAATTGGGAGTGCTTGTGCATTAATCGCAAAAGGTAGGTTTGCAGGAACAGCAGGGTATCAAGCAGGTAAATGGAATGTTGGCCTTCATTGCTGGAGGGTTTGAGTTTAGGAGCAGGGAGGTTCTGCTGCAACTGTACAAGGTACAGGTGAGGCTACATCTGGAGAACTGCATCCTTCCTTTCTTGAGGAAGGATATACTGTCTTTGGAGGCAGTGCAGAGGAAGTTCACCAGATTGATTCTCAGGATGGAAGGGTTAGCCTATGAGGAGAGATTGAGTCGTCTGGGAGTGTACTTACTGGAATTTATAAGAATGATGGGATTTTGTAAAAACATAAAATTATGAAAGGCATGGATAAAATAGAGGTAGGTTAAGTTGTTTCCATTGGTGGGGGAGACCAGAACTAGCAGACATAGCCTCAAGATTCAGGATGTAGGTTTAGGACGGAGATGAAGAGGAACTGCTTTTCCCAGAGGTTAGTAAATCTGTGGAATTTGCTGCCCTTTGAAGCAGTGGAGGTTGCCTCAGTAAATATATTTAATACGAGGGTGGATAGCAAGGGAATTATGGGGAAAGGGCAGGTTGGTGGAGATTAGCCTATCATCAGATCAGCCATGATCTTATTGAATGGCAGAGCAGGCTTGACAGGCCAGATGGCCTACTCTTGGTCCTATTTCTTATGTTCAGGCCTGAGCCCTTCTTCAAGGTATGAATCATGAAGGGGTTTGACAAGGTAGATACTGAGATGTTTTCACTTGGAGTTATGGACAAAAGGACATAGCTGTAAAATTATTGGCCGGAAGGACTGAATGGCATATTGGTCTACTCCTGCTCCTATTTTGTGTTCTTGTGATGGCTTTGTATAACACCAGGGTAGAAGTCTGCTGTATCACGTAAAGTGAAGTGTGCAGCAGGGTTAGTGCAACGCTATTGCAGCACCAGCATCCTGGGTTCAATTCTGGTTCTATCTGTAATGAGGTTGTACATTCTCCCTGTGTCTGCGTGGGTTTCTTCAAGGTGCTTTGATTTCCTCCCACGTTCCAAAGACAGGATTAGTAGACTAATTGGTCACATGGGAGTAATTGGGAGTCATGGGCCAGAAGAGCTTGTTACTGTGCTGTATCTTAAAAAAATGGTATGTTCAGGTCTATACTGAATATCATTAGGTTTCAGTACAGGTGGGTATGGATCTGTCAATGTGGGTCCAAGTCTGACACTTTAACATGCTGTGTAGGGAACATGGGGATGGGAATGTCATCACTCAACATGGGGGTACAATGTAAGTCGGTTCAGATCTGACATCTATAACATTTGGGTACTTGTGGCGATAGATCTGTCACTCATCTAGCATTGGGTTGCAGCATTTGTGGAGACAGACCTGATGTGATATAACACTGGGGTACAGTAGTAGTGAGACAAATTTCAGACTATTAACACTGGGATTCAAAACTAGTGTGGATGGGTCTGTCACATTGGGCCACAATATTGCAGGGAACAGGTGCCTCACTATGTAAATATGCTGAACATTTTGAGATTATGAATCAAGATAATAAAGGAGAAATGCCTTGGCTTAAATATTGCTTTTACCCTCACTTCACTCTTACATTTCTAGTATTTGTAAGCTTTTGTAAATATTTCTTCGGTATTGGATGCAAAATGATCTAAAATAACTTGCAAAATCAACAGTTTCAGTTATTTAAATATAATCTGGTATGTTGGGAAATACAGTCTTCGAGCAGGTCTATCAACATTCAAAAACTAAATATTTAGGTGGGGCTAAAAAATCACACCCAAAAAGAAAACCATTTGTTGATTAACCAAAAGACTATAAGGATTGACAGCAGTTAGCAAAAGGAATGTTAATGTCTCATCCAATGTTATTACATTTCTCAATAAATAGAACAGGTAGAAATGATGCGATACACAGATTTTCCAGAGGCCTTTGTTAAGATATTATCTGTAAACTTGAATGGAGTTGGAACAAAACCTGGCCACGCAGTTGTGCAGGATTGAGGAGTACAGTTGGGAGCTGCAGGGCACTGGTGTTATTGTCACCAATCCTCACTGACCACGGTCTGCAGATTGGGAAGTTGAGAATCCATTTGTAGAGTGGGGGTCTGAGGCCTAGTTCCAGGAGTTTGGAGATTAATTTGTTTGGGACTTTGGTGTTGAAGATGGAGCAAAAGTCAATAAATGGAAGCCTGGCATAGGTTTTGTTATCCAATGTTCTAGGGAGAGAAAGATGGCATCAGCTGCAGATCTGTTGCGGTTGTAGGGGAATTGTATTGGATCAAGGTTTTCTGGGAGGTTGGAGTTATGTGGACAGCGAACTGTCTGTTAAAACACTTCATGATGATTGATGTCAGGACCACCAAGCGTTACTCGTTGAGACATGTAGTTATGTTTTCCTTTGGCATAGAATGCAAGTTGTTTTGTTGAACAGGAAGGAACTTTAGGTTCCAGCAGGGAGGGGTTGAAGCTGATGTGAATACACCTGCTAGCTGGTCTTCTTTAGGTTCTCAGGACACCATCTGGCTGCGGGAAAAGATTCAGAGATTGTTCAAAGAATGTATCTTGTTAGAAAACCAGAGGAGTGCATAAAACTAACTGGTGCTATTTCCAGTTGAATAGGATTGAAAATCAAGGAAATTATGGTAAAACACAAAAATTCTGGAAAATGTTAGCAGGTCACAGCATCTATAGCAGGGAGGCCAACCTCTGGCAAATGTGCAAAAAGTGGGACATTTGATAATTAGAAGTGACACATTGAAGGAGGCACGCTTATTGTAGAGGGTGGCACAATAAGTGTAGAAGGAGGCCCGACCTCTGTAGATGGAGGCCTGATTCACCAAGACGGAGTCCGATATCCTCCTCCCCTCAGCCAGTGCCCCCCCCAACCAGTGTTTTGCTGAGAAATTGTAAAAAATTGTAATTAATCATTGCATAACATGCATTTATCAATCTAGTTACACTATCATAACAGATATCTAACCAATCATCTTCAGAAAAAATAAAACCAATATCCGCTTCCCATTTAATTTTAGATCTATCCCAACCCTTTTTATCCATACCATCCTGTAATATTTGATACATAAATGAAATATAACCCTCAAGTTTACTTTCCCATTCCAACACTGACCTGTCTTCTCAGCCGTGAGTCTAGCACAATATCCCATATTCCACCTGGGTCATCCACACACCAGTAGTGTGAACATTGCTTTCTCCAATTTCTCCACTCCTCTCTCCTATCCATCCAGGATCTCCCCTTCCCCTACAAGGTTCCATCTGCCTATCACCCAACACTACATCGACTTGCTTTAACTCACCTTCTCCACTAATTCCATCAATCATCCCTCCTCAGCTGGTTTCACATCACAGCAGATTCCAGCATCCACACCCTCTTGTGCTTTCATCTGTCATTTTCCACCCTTTGTTCTGCTTTTCCCTCCTCTCTCCATCAGCCTTGTTTCCCTAACTTTATGATTTTCTGCCTATCACCTGCCTCTGCTGAACCACCCCTCATCTTTCCCTATCTGGCTCCATCTGCCCATCATTCCCCCTCCTTACCTGGTTCCACCCATCGCTTGCCAGCCCCATCCTCACCCCTGCCCCTCACAGAATGGCTATCTCCCCTCCACGCTCTCCGACCCGATGCAGGGTCTTGACCTGAAATGTCAACTATCCCTTTGCCACAGAGGCTGCTCAACCTACTGAGTTCCTCCAGCAGTTTGTAACACCTTCCACTGTCTCTTGTGTTTCATGGTTTGTCGCGGGCCGAGTGGCTGCATAACACAGAGGGCCGATCCGCTGACTGTAGATGGCTGAATGAATGCGCCACACTGCGGGCCTAATCTCTTCTCACTCAGCTGGTTGAAAGACCACACAGCACTGCTCATGGGAGTTAGGTGCTCACCAACAAGATGGCGCGGTGGTCCCGTCGACTTCACTTTAAGCCATGCGCCATTTGGGTGTGTCGCAGGCACGTGATGACGTCATTTCTGGTCCCGAGTGTCTGGGGCAGAAGCGATATAAAAGAGGAGGGAAGTTTGAATAAACAGTCTTTGCTGACTAACCACTGAGTCTGGTGAATTAATTTAGTAGCTCTACTGGAGTAGTCGCTACAGTGTCTTGGATTTCAGTTTGCACCCAGCAAGGCTGGATGGGATCTTGTTTTTTTTCTCTTTTTTTTGATTGGTTAAAGATGGGACCTCTGACAGGGCAGAATTATTAATTTCTCCTGAAAGTAGGTTCAATAGAAAATGTTTGTGATGGGATAGATGGAGGGAAACTGTTGGCTTTGGTGAAGGGGTCAAGGACTTGGTAATGAGGGACAGGAGGAAGCCTTGTGCCCAGAGGGAGCAACTGGGGTTTGGAGCGAGCTGCTGTGGACCAGTAATGGAGGTAGTTTCAATTGCAGCTTGCAAAAAGGAACTGATTTTAAAAAAAAAATTATTTTTCACAACATAAACCACATTGACCATGATACATACATTTTTCTTTTCAAATATATACAGTGTCATTTTCTCCCCCCCCTCCTCCCATCCCACCCTCCCTACCTCCCCCCCCCATCCATTTAAAGTACAAAATCTAAGATACATTAAACCAGTCAAACAATGTTGTCATTCAATAAAAATAAACAATAAATTCCACTGAGTCAGTTCTTTTCATTTCCTTCTCCTTTCGTTAATTTAGGTAGTGAATGTCCCCGGTAGGTTTTCTCTATTGTGTTTCATGTAAGGCTCCCATATTTGTTCAAATATTTCAATATTATTTCTTAAACTATATGTTATTTTTTCTAATGGAATACATTTATTCATTTCTATATGCCATTGTTGTATTTTCAAATTCTCTTCCAATTTCCAGGTTGACATAATACATTTTTTTGCTACGGCTAGAGCTATCTTAACAAATCTTTTTTGTGCACCATCCAAATCAATTCCAAATTCTTTGTTTTTTATGTTACTTAGGAGGAAGATCTCTGGATTCTTTGGTATATTGTTTTCGGTAATTTTATTCAATATTTGGTTTAGATCTTCCCAAAATTTTTCTACTTTCTCACATGTCCAGATTGCATGAATTGTTGTTCCCATTTCTTTTTTACATCGAAAACATCTATCAGATACTGTTGGGTCCCATTTATTTAACTTTTGAGGTGTAATGTATAGCCTGTGTATCCAGTTATATTGTATCATACGTAACCTTATTAATTTCTCCTGAAAGTAGGTTCAATAGAAAATGTTTGTGATGGGATAGATGGAGGGAAACTGTTGGCTTTGGTGAAGGGGTCAAGGACTTGGTAATGAGGGACAGGAGGAAGCCTTGTGCCCAGAGGGAGCAACTGGGGTTTGGAGCGAGCTGCTGTGGACCAGTAATGGAGGTAGTTTCAATTGCAGCTTGCAAAAAGGAACTGATTTAAAAAAAAAATTATTTTTCACAACATAAACCACATTGACCATGATACATACATTTTCCTTTTCAAATATATACAGTGTCATTTTCTCCCCCCCCTCCTCCCATCCCACCCTCCCTACCTCCCCCCCCATCCATTTAAAGTACAAAATCTAAGATACTTTAGATTTTATCTAAGATAATTTATTGTATTTCTCATCATTCCAGAACATAACTTCTCCCATGTTTCCTTTTTTATCTTTATATTTAAATCTTGTTCCCATTTTTGTTTAGTTTTACCATTTGTTTCCTCATTCTCCTTTTCTTGCAGTTTAATATACATATTTGTTATAAATCTTTTGATTATCATTGTATCTGTAATCACATATTCAAAGTTACTTCCCTCTGGTAACCTCAGACTGTTTCCGAATTTGTCCTTCAAGTAGGATCTCAATTGGTAATATGCCAGGATTGTATCTTGAGTTATATTGTATTTATCTTTCATTTGTTCAAAGGATAATAATCTATTTCCTGAAAAACAATTTTCTATTCTTTTGATCCCTTTTTTCTCCCATTCTCTAAAGGAAAGGTTATCTATTGTAAAAGGGAGTAACTTATTTTGCTTCAATATTAGTTTTGGTAATTGGTAATTTGTTTTATTCCTTTCTACATGAATCTTTTTCCAAATATTGAGTAGATGATGTAATACTGGAGAACTCCTACGTAGTACCAATTTTTCATCCCATTTATATAATATGTGTTTAGGTATCTTTTCCCCTATTTTATCTAATTCTAATCTAGTCCAATCTGGCTTTTCCCTTGTTTGATAAAAATCTGATAGGTATCTTAATTGTGCGGCTCTATAATAATTTTTTAAGTTTGGCAGTTGTAAGCCTCCTTGTTTATACCATTCTGATAATTTATCTAGTGCTATCCTCGGTTTCCCCCCTTTCCATAAAAATTTCCTTATTATTTTCTTTAACTCCTTGAAGAATTTCTCTGTCAAGTGTATTGGCAATGCCTGAAATAGATATAATATCCTTGGGAAAATGTTCATTTTAATGCATTTTATCCTTCCTATTAGTGTTAATGGTAAATCTTTCCAATGCTCTAAATCGTCCTGTAATTTTTTCAATAGTGGATAATAATTGAGTTTATATAGATGGCCAAGATTTTTATTTATTTGTATACTTAGGTATCTTATTGCTTGCATTTGCCATCTGAATGGTGATTCCTTCTTAAATTTTAAGAAATCCGCATTATTCATTGGCATTGCTTCATTTTTATTTACATTAATCTTGTAACCCGACACTTCTCCATATTCCTTCAATTTCTTATATAATTCTTTTATTGATAGTTCTGGTTCTGTTAAGTATACTATAACATCATCCGCAAATAAACTGATTTTATATTCCTTGTCTTTTATTTTTATCCCTTTTATATTATTTTCTTTTCTTATCAATTCTGATAGTGGTTCTATAGCTAACGCGAACAATAAGGGTGATAGTGGGCATCCCTGCTGTGTTGACCTGCTTAAGTTAAATTGCTTTGATATATATCCATTTACTGTCACTTTCGCCAGTGGGCCCTTATATAATGCTTTAATCCAATTAATATACTTCTCTGGTAAAATGAATTTTTGCAATACTTTGAATAAATAATTCCATTCTACTCTGTCAAAGGCCTTCTCTGCGTCTAAAGCAACTGCTACTCTTGGCACTTTACTCCCTTCTACTGCATGAATTAAGTTAATAAATTTACAAATATTGTCTGTTGTGCGTCTTTTTTTAATAAATCTAGTTTGGTCTAGATTTACCATTTTCGGTACATACTCTGCTAATCTGTTTGCTAATAGTTTAGCTATTATCTTATAATCTGTGTTAAGTAATGATATTGGTCTATATGACGCTGGTGCGAGTGGATCTTTCCCTTGCTTTAGTATTACTGTAATTATTGCTGTTTTACATGAATCTGGTAAGCTTTGTGTTTTATCAATCTGGTTGATTACTTCCAGGAGGGGAGGAATTAATAAATCCTTAAATGTTTTATAGAATTCTATTGGGAATCCATCCTCTCCTGATGTTTTATTATTTGGTAATTTTTTTATTATCTCTTGTATTTCTACAATTTCAAATGGTTCTGTTAATTTATTTTGTTTCTCTATTTGTAATTTTGGTATTTCAATTTTAGTTAGAAATTCATCTATTTTCCCTTCTTTCCCTTAGTTTTCAGTTTGGTATAATTGTTCATAGAATTCTCTAAAGTTTTCCTTGATCTCGTTTGGATTATATGTGATTTGTTTGTCTTTTTTCCTTGTTGCCAATACCATTTTCTTAGCTTGTTCTGTCTTAAGCTGCCATGCTAGAATTTTGTGCATTTTTTCCCCTTGTTCACAATATTTCTGTTTTGTCTTCATTATGTTCTTCTCCACCTTATATGTTTGTAGTGTTTCATATTTTATTTTTTTATCTGCCAGTTTTCTTCTTTTAGTTGTATCTTCCTTCATTGCTAATTCTTTTTCTATATTTACTATTTCCCTTTCCAACTGCTCTGTTTCCTGATTATAGTCCTTCTTCATCTTGGTTACATAACTTATTATTTGCCCTCTAATGAATGCTTTCATTGCATCCCATAGTATAAACTTATCTTTCACTGATTCCGTATTTATTTCAAAGTACATTTTAATTTGTCTTTCAATTAATTCTCTAAAATCCTGCCTTTTAAGTAGCATGGAGTTTAATCTCCATCTATACATTCTTGGAGGGATGTCCTCTAACTCTATTGTCAATATCAGGGGTGAGTGGTCCGATAATATTCTAGCTTTATATTCTGTTTTTCTTACTCTTTCTTGCATGTGAGCTGATAACAGGAATAGGTCTATTCTTGATTATGTTTTATGTCTACCCAAATAATATGAATATTCCTTTTCCTTTGGGTGTTGTTTCCTCCATATATCCAAAAGTTGCATTTCTTCCATCGATTTAATTATAAATTTGGTTACTTTGTTCTTTCTGTTAATTTTTTTCCCAGTTTTGTCCATATTTGAATCGAAATTCAGGTTGAAATCCCCTCCTATTAATATGTTCCCTTGCGTATCTGCTATCTTCAAAAAGATATCTTGCATAAACTTTTGATCTTCTTCGTTAGGTGAATATACATTGAGGAGATTCCAAAACCGAATATATCTGACATTTTATCATTACATATCTCCCTGCTGGATCTATTATTTCCTCCTCTATTTTAATTGGCACATTTTTACTAATTAAAATAGCTACTCCTCTTGCTTTTGAATTATACAACGCTGCTGTTACGTGTCCTACCCAATCTCTCTTTAATTTCTTGTGCTCCAATTCAGTTAAATGTGTTTCTTGCACAAAGGCTATATCAATTTTTTCTTTTTTCAGTAAATTTAGCAGTTTCTTCCTTTTAATTTGGTTATGTATTCCGTTAATATTTAAAGTCATATAGTTCAGTGTAGCCATTTCATACTTTATTTATCTTCCCTCTCCATTTCTCCATCATCACCTTTCCTGCTTTCTGCTTTCTTGTTTTGAACACTTTATAAGACAACATTTCTAAAACATCAAACATTTTCCTTATTCTCCTATTTAAAACTTCTTTAACCCCATTCTCCCCTCCCCCTCCTGAGTTGCCCTTTATCCCTTGTCGGGCAACCACATCTCCCCTCTCCATTTGGATTTGCGAATTCACTTGCAAACGTCAACTGATTTTGCAGTGACCGTAACTCCTCCCCACCCAGCCCCCCCCCCCCCCGGAAAAGATTTCAATTTTCATATGTATATTTTCCTCTAAATACAGATACATTCATGTATACACACTATATATATATATACACACATATACCCCTTTACACACATACATATAGATTGTGGTCATTTTTACTCTTATTACATGTCTTCATCTCTCTGCTTGTTTCGTAGTTGTTCTGCAAATTTCCTTGCTTCCTCTGGATCCGAGAATAGTCTGTTTTGTTGCCCTGGAATAACTATTTTAAGTACCGCTGGGTACTTTAACATAAATTTATATCCTTTTTTCCATAAGATCGTTTTTGCTGTATTGAACTCCTTCCTCTTCTTTAGGAGTTCAAAACTTATGTCTGGATAGAAAAAATTTTTTTGACCTTTATATTCCAATGGCTTTTTGTCTTCTCTTACTTTCTTCATTGCTTTCTCCAATATATTTTCTCTTGTTGTATATCTTAAGAATTTTACTAAAATGGATCTTGGTTTTTGCTGCAGTTGTGGTTTCGGGGCTAAAGTTCTATGTGCCCTCTCTATTTTCATTTCTTCCTGTAATTCTGGTCTTCCTAGGACCCTGGGGATCCAATCTTTTATAAATTCTCTCATATTCTTGCCTTCTTCATCTTCCTTAAGGACCACTATCTTTATATTATTTCTTCTATTATAGTTTTCTATTATATCTATCTTCTGAGCTAACAGCTCATGTGCCTCTTTAACTTTTTTATTAGATTATTCTAATTTCTGTTTTAATTCCTCTACTTCCATTTCTACTATTGTTTCTCATTCTTCCATATTTTCCACTCTTTTTCCTAACTCTGACATGGCCATTTCCATTTTATTCATTTTTTCTTCTGCATTCTTAATTCTTCTTTTTATCTCATTAAATTCTTGTAATTGTCATTTTTTCACTGATTCCATATATTCTTTAAAAAAAGATACATCCATTGTCTTGCCTTTCTCTTCTTCTTCCACTTCTTTCTGTTCTTCTTCTTCTTCTTCCTCTGGATTGACCATCTGTTGTTTCCTTGTTTTCTTTTTACCCTCTTCTTTCTTGTTGTCGTTATTGTCTGTATTCTGCACCTGCTGCTGTGCTGCAGGTGTCTCTCTCAGCTGTGGAGATCGACTCCGCAGCTGTTCCACCCTCCCGTCAGTGTGTTTTTTTCATGCGCGATTGCGCACTTTTACTCGGCTCTGTGAGCCATTTTTGTAGTCCCGAGCCCGGGACTTCCACTGACCTGAGGGAGCGGGCTTCTCTCTCCGCGGCGGGCTTCCTCAGACAGGTAAGGCCTTCACCTTCTTCTTCCGACATTCTTTCTTCCTCTTTTCTTCCCGTTGTTTTCAACTTTTCTCTCTTCGCTGCCATTTTCTTCTCACCTTTATTTTTACTTTATTATAAATTTTAATCTTGTACCTTTGTGCTTTGTGTTTTTTTTAAACTTTTCGGGAGAGGGCTGGAATTCCCTGACCGGCCACTACTCCATCACGTGACTCCACCAAAGGGAACTGATTATGAATCTGAAAGAAAGGAAATTGAAGACCCATGGGGAGAGGGTAGGGAAGTGGTTTTCACTGGATCCCTCTGGAGAATTAGTATGGACTGTTTGTGCTAAATGGAGTCCCCCTATGTGATTCTGTGATCGATGGAGTGAAGTTCCTTGGGCCTCATTGCAGGATGAGGCAATCACTGCTTTTCAAGACCAAGAGAAGGAGGAATTTACTCTTTGGGGATTGTGAATCTTTGAGATTCTCTACCACATGGAGCCATAGATGCTGCTGTAGATCTAAGTATATATTCAGTTCTCATGTCTGCTAGCTTGCTTTCTGGAAAGTGGAGATGAAATCAAAGATCAAAGCTGGTGATTCTGAAACTTTCAATAATGTGGCCTGGAACAGGAAACACTGATATTTTGGCATCTTGATAAACTTTCTTGCTGTAATGTACTGCATTGTCAGGATATGTCTGTGATACAGTGAGCGAGTGTGAGAACCAGGATCAAAGTGATCCATCTGTATGTAAATGTTTAATTGTTCAGTCCAAGTTTCCCTCCCCTCCTTTCCTTCAGTGTTGGCGCCAGTAGCTGCTGCTGCCTCAGCAGAGGGTAGCAGCTGATGCTTTTCATATTTTTTTAAAAATTTATTTTTCACACTATGAACCATATTAACCAAAATACACACAAACATTTCCCTCTTGCATCTGCAGTCATTTTCTCCCCTTTTCCCCCCCTCCCTTCCCTCCCTCCTTCCCACCCCTCTCCAAACCCATTAAATGTTCAACATATACAATAAACCCATTAAACAATGTCATCGCACAATGAAAATAAACAAGAAAATTGTGTCATCTACTTTTACACTGGGTCAGTTCATTCCATCTTCTCATTCTATCATTTTAGGGGGTGGAGGTCCGCGGTAGGACCTCTCTGTTGTGTTCCATGTACGGTTCCCAAATTTGTTCGAATACTGTGACATTATCTCTTAAATTATATGTTATTTTTTCCAATGGAATACATTTATTCATTTCTATGTACCATTGCTGTACTCTCCGGCTCTCTTCTGATTTCCAGGTTGACATTATACATTTTTTTTGCAACAGCTAAGGCTATCATAATAAATCTTTTTTGTGCTTCATCCAAGTCGAGGCCTAGTTCTTTGCTTATATTACTTAGAAGAAAGATCTCTGGATTTTTTGGTATGTTGCTTTTTGTGATTTTATTTAATACCTGATTTAGATCTTACCAAAACTTTTCCACTTTCTCACATGCCCAAATTGCATGTACTGTTGTTTCTGTTTCCTTCTTACAGTGAAAACATCTATCTGATACTGTTGGGTCCCATTTATTTAAATTTTGGGACGTGGTGTATAGCCTGTATAACCAATTATATCGTATCATGCGTAACCTTGTGTTTATTGTATTTCTCATAGTTCTGAAGCATCGCTTTTCCCATTTTTCATTTTTTATCTTTGTGTTTAGATCTTGTTCCCACTTTTGTTTGGGTTTACAGCTTATTTCACCGTTCCCTTTCTCTTACATGTTTGTTATAAATCTTTTAATTATCATTGTGTCTGTAATCACATATTCAAAGCTGCTTCCTTCTGGTAGCCTCAGCCTGCTTCCCAAGTAGGTTTTCAGTTGGTGGTATGCAAACATTGTACTGTGAGTTATACCATATTTGTACTTCATTTGTTCAAAAGATAATAAATTATTTTCCAAAAAAACAATTTTCTATTCTTTTGATCCCTTTGCTCTCCCGTTCTCTAAAGGAAAGGTTATCTATTGTGAAAGGGATTAGTTGATTTTGCGTCAATAATAATTTTAGTAGTTGGTAATTTGTTTTTTTCTTTTCTACATGAATCTTCTTCCAAATGTTGAACAGATGGTGCGGTACTGGTGAGCTCCTATGTTGCACCAGCTTTTCATCCCACTTACATAGTATATGTTCTGGTACCTTCTCCCATATTTTATCTAGCTCTAATCTGATCCAATCTGGTTTTTCCCTTGTTTGATAAAAATCTGATCGATATCTTAATTGTGCTGCTCTATAATAATTCATAAAGTTTGGTAGCTGTAAGCCCCCTTGTTTGTACCACTCTGTTAATTTATCTAGCGCTATCCTCGGTTTCCCCCCCTTTCCATAACAATTTCCTTATTATTTTCGTTAGGTCATTGAAGAATTTCTCTGTTAAGGGAATTGGTAATGATTGAAATAGGTATTGTATCCTTGGGAAGATATCCATTTTAATACAATTTACCTTTCCTATCAGTGTTAGTGGTAAATCTTTCCAATGTTCTAAGTCATCTTGTAATTTCTTCATTAATGGCTGATAATTTAATTTGAATAGATGGCCTAGATTATTATCTAGTCTAATACCTAGGTATCGAATTGCTTGTGTTTGCCATCTAAATGTTGATTCTTTCTTAAACTTTGTGAAATCTGCATTATTCAATGGCATTGCTTCACTTTTATTTACGTTGATCTTGTACCCCAATACTTCTCCATATTCCTTCAATTTCTTATGTAATTCTTTTATTGACAATTCTGGTTCTGTTAAATATACTATGACGTCATCTGCAAATAGACTGATTTTATATTCCTTCTCTTTTATTTTTATCCCTTTTATTTTATTTTCTGTTCTTATCAGTTCTGCCAAGGGTTCTATAGCTAATGCAAACAATGAGGGAGTTGACCTGGTTAATTTAAATTGGTTTGATATATATCCATTTACTGTCACCTTGCCAATGGTCCCTTATATAATACTTTAATCCAATTAATATATTTCCCTGGTAGGTTGAACCTCTGTAGTACTTTGAATAAATAATTCCATTCTACCCTGTGAAAGGCTTTCTCTGGGTCTAAAGCAACCGCCACTGTTGGCGTTTTATTTCCTTGTACTGCATGGATTAAGTTAATGAACTTACAGATATTGTCCATTGTTCATCTTTTCTTAATAAATCCAGTTTGATTTAGTTTTACTATTTTTGGTAGACAGTCGGCCAATCTGTTTGCTAATATTTAGCTATTATAATCTGAGTTAAGTAGAGATATTGGTCTGTACGATGCTGGTGTTAGTGGATCTTTCCCCGTCTTTGGAATTACTGTAATTATTGTTGTTTTACATGAATCTGGCATGTTTTGTGTTTCTTCAATCTGGTTCATTACTTCCAGGAGAGGAGGAATTAATAAGTCTTTAAATGTTTTATAGAAATCTATTGGGAGTCTGTCCTCTCCCGGCATTTTATTATTTTGTAGCTTTTTTAATATATCCTGTATTTCCTCTATTTCAAATGGTTTTATCAATTTGTTTTGCTCCTCTTCTTGCAATTTCGGTAGTTCAATTTTAGCTAGAAACTCATCTATTTTGTCTTCTTTCCCTTAATTCTCAGTTCGATATAATTGCTCGTAGAATTCCTTGTAGTTTTCATTGATCTCTGTTGGATTATATGTAATTTGTTCGTCTTTTTCCTTGATGACAATACCGTTCTTTTCGTTTGTTCTATTTTAAGCTGCCAAGCTAGTATTTTGTGCGTTTTTTCTCCTAGCTCATAATACTTCTGCTTTGTCTTCATTATGTTCTTCTCCACCTTGTACCATGTAGTGTTTCATATTTTATTTTTTTATCTGCCAATTCTTTTTGTTGTATCTTCCCTTGTTGCTAGTTCTTTTTCTGTACTTACTATTTCCTTTTCCAGCTGTTCTATTTCCTGATTGTAGTCCTTCATCTAACTTACATAACTTATTATCTACCCTCTGATGAAAGCTTTCATTGCATCCCATAATATAAATTTATCTTTCACTGATTCTATATTTATTTCAAAGTACATTTTAATTTGGCGCTCAATGAATTCTCTAAAATCCTGTCTTTTAAGTAGCATGGAGTTTAATCTCCATCTATACGTCCTCTACCGGCACCACCTACGGCTCCTAGAACGCTTCCACCAGCGTTGTCTCCGCTCCATCCTCAACATCCATTGGAGCGCTCACACCCCTAACGTCGAGGTACTCGAGATGGCAGAGGTCGACAGCATCGAGTCCACGCTGCTGAAGATCCAGCTGCGCTGGATGGGTCACGTCTCCAGAATGGAGGACCATCGCCTTCCCAAGATCGTATTATATGGCGAGCTCTCCACTGGCCACCGTGACAGAGGTGCACCAAAGAAAAGGTACAAGGACTGCCTAAAGAAATCTCTTGGTGCCTGCCACATTGACCACCGCCAGTGGGCTGATAACGCCTCAAACCGTGCATCTTGGCGCCTCACAGTTTGGCGGGCAGCAGCCTCATTTGAAGAAGACCGCAGAGCCCACCTCACTGACAAAAGGCAAAGGAGGAAAAACCCAACACCCAACCCCAACCAACCAATTTTCCCTTGCAACCGCTGCAATCGTGTCTGCCTGTCCCGCATCGGACTGGTCAGCCACAAACGAGCCTGCAGCTGACGTGGACTTTTTACCCCCTCCATAAATCTTCGTCCGCGAAGCCAAGCCAAAGAAAGAGATACGTTCTTGGTGGGATGTCCTCCAGCTCTATTGCTAATAACAGGGTGAGTGATCCGATAACAATCTAGCTTTATATTCCGTTTTCCTAACTCTCCCTTGGATGTGGGCTGACAACAGGAACAGGTCAATCCTTGAGTATGTTTTATATTTACTCGAATAATATGAGCATTCCTTCTTCTTTAGGTGTTGTCTCCTCCATATATTCAAAAGTTCCATTTCCTGCATAGATTTAACCATAAATTTGGCTAGTTTTAGCCATCTTTGAGTCCAAATTAAGGTTAAAGTCCCCTCCTATCAGTATATTCCCCTGCGTATCTACAATCTTCAAAAAGATATCTTGCATAAACTTTTGATGCTCTTTATTAGGTGCATATACATTGAGCAAATTCCAAAATTCTGAATATATCTGACACTTTATCATTACATACCTCCCTTCTGGATGTATTATTTCCTCCTCTATTTTGATTTGTACATTTTTATTGATTAATATAGCTACTCCTCTGGCTTTTGAGTTATATGATGCTGCCGTTACGTGCCCACCCAGTCTCTCCTTAATTCCTTGTGTTCCACTTCAGTTAGATGTGTTTCTTGCACGAATGCTATATCAATTTTTTCTTTTTGCAGTAAATTTAATAGCCTCTTCCTTTTGATTTGGTTATGTATTCCGTTAATATTTATTGTCATATAGTTCAACGTGGCCATTTCATACTTTGTTTACCTCTCATTTCCGCTTCCTCACCACCACCTTTCTGATTCTTTTCATGTTGACGAATGGTGAATGGTGAAGCCAAATTAATATCCTTCTCACCACCCTAGCTAAGCAACTCATTTTGCAGAGATTAGGGAAAACTCCTCGGATTTTCCTTGGCTGTGTTATGACCTTGCAGAATGAACGTTGTGTAGCGGCAGGTTGAGCTCGGTGAGCAGAACTGATTTATTGCAGGCTGCTGGGCTGGACTTGTACTCCCAGCCTGGACCTGGCTGAGAACCGCGCTGGGGGACGCTGACGTCACCCGGGCGTCACGTGGTCCCCCAGCGCGGGCTTCTGAGCCCTGTGCTGAGAAGAAGGGAAAACCCCTGACGGCGCCATTTTGACTGGCTGCCCCGCCTCGTGGATTACAAGTGGGTTCGGTTTGCCTGCCTAGTGGTGTGCCTCCACAGTTGATCTTTTTACCATTGGAAGAAGCTCCTCAGAAGTCCGCAATGCTTTCTATCATTTAATTTAATTGGTCTAATTCGTAGATTAGAACGCTTCTTAGTGATAGTGTCAACTCCCCAGGTATTTTGTAATATTTAAAATCCTGGTGATATTATTATTGCTCCCTGTGTGAGATGATAACTACACTTCATAAGAAGTACTCTGCTGGCATTAAATAAACCTTTATTAACTTTATTAGGGTGGCATGGTTGCCTTTACGGCACCAGTGATCGGGACCAGGGATTAAATCCCGCGCTGTCTATAAGGAGTTTGAATGTTCTCCACATGTCTGCATCCTCCCACGATTCAAAACATACTGGGGTTGTAGGTTAATTTGGTATAAATTTGGCGGCACAGACTGGAGGGCTGAAATGGTCTGTTACTGTGCTGTATGTCAAAACATTTAAAACAAATTTTAAAAAAATTAACTGTTCTGAAATAGAAAATCCTGAACTTGCTGCTTTTGTTTATTCTCTGTTTAGGTTACTCACAGCAGCATCACGTCGCAATGGATCGTCAATCGGGGTAAGCTTCGAGTAGAGGAGAGATGTCAAAAGGCATTACAGTATACAGGGCCGCAGATGTGGGTCAACTTGTTAACTGGCCTTTTTACAGTATAGCATTCAAATTTAAAATAAGATTGCAAGGGCAGATTTAATTACGGTCTCCTATCAGCATCTGCATCTCGGGTTCACTGACACTTGCATGGGAGTGGCTGAATAGGATTGGCTTTCACTTGTTGCCTCTTCACAGCTATCTCATGGGATAGGCAAGACTTCCAGAAAGATGAGTGGGTTCAGAATCTTGTCACTATGCATTCATGCAGAAAATGACTACTAACTATGGTCTGCAGACACAGTGATTGTCTCAAAAATGCTGGAGGAACTCATCAGGTGTCACAGCATCCATTGGAGGTTGTTATATAGTCAGGATAATGTGAACTATTTTGTAACTGCATAAGAATATACCCTTCTCACTGTAGTAACTACAGTGCACCACTGTGGGGCGTAGGAGTGTGTGTGAACAGTTTCCTGAGATGGTGGAAGGCATCCGTAAATAAAATCTCTTCTGTTATTTGAATCTTGCATCTCTAAGTTATTTAAGAAGCCTCCCAAGTAACACAGAGACATAACATGGTGGCAGCGGTATAAGAGAACAAGAATAAAGCCATACAATTGATTGTACGTCACTTAAATACGAAAGGGAAGAAGAGAAAAAACATTATTGAAAAAAATGGCTGGAGCAACAACAGTTCACCCAGTTTGGAAGGCTGAAGACAATTTTGAAGCATTTAAAAAGTTTCAGCAGAAGTGCAATTTAGCATTCAAAAGCTATTTTAAAAATCCAACAACGAGAAGGTCAGTTATATACTTCTCTGGACAAGGGAGCAGGCCTTGACTTATTTAATAGCTGGGAGCTCACAGAGGTGGAGAAAAATGATCCAGAGCAGTTATTTGCAAAGTTTGTTTCTCACCTTGAACCCAGGTCCAATCATAGAATTAAACGCTATGAATTTCAAGGCTTAATGCAAGAGACTGATGAAACTGTTAATAACTTCCTCACTAGACTAAATATTGTTGCTGAAAAATGCAGATTTAAGGATATAGAGGAAAGATTATTTACTCAACTAATATGGGGGAGGTGCCCATCCCAAAGTGCAAAGGTCTCTTATAGGGAAGCATGGCTTGAAGCTGGCCGAAGCAGTATCCAGAGCCTTCAAAGCCACGAGATGCAAATGAAATCCCTATCTATGCAGACCCACCCACAGCAAAGAGAAGGAAGAGTTGATGTATAAAGAACACAATCAGAAAAGTGCAAACCTGCATGAAGTGTGGCAGACAACACCCCTTCGATGACTGAAACAAATGCCCCGCATACCATTCTGAATGTAGAGGTTGTGGTAAAGCAAATTATTGGGTGAAGATGTGCAAGTCTGGTATGAAGGAAACAGTAATACCAGTAAAGAAAAAAGACAAGAAGAAGATTCAATACATAAAAGGGAACAACAATGAGGACTCTGACTCCCAGATACTGGACATAGAATCCGAACACCTTCACTAGATGTTGGGTGAGATGAAAGAAGGAAGCAATTTGCACCCAAGGATCCAAATACAGAGAACAATCCAGAACATCTATGATATTTAACCTAAAGGTGAAGCTGGATATTGGATCACAAAGCAACATCCTTCCAGTCAGATGTTCCCAGAGAACATAATAAAAGGGTATCCAAAAGACGGTGCATTGGAAACAGGAAATGTCACATTAATGGCTTATGGTGGACCCATGATCAAGCAGCTGGGGAGAGCTAAGATCAATGGCTGCCATAAGGGAAAGAACATCCTCTTTACATTCTACATGGTAGATGCAGACGGAGCAGCAATTCTAGGTCTGGATAGCTGCCAAGAGTTGCAATTGATCTCTGTCAGTTATGAGATCCAGATGAAGAAGATATCCAAAAGGATCAACGGAGAACCGACCTCCAGTCACAAACAAGGCTGAGCTCATGACCATGTACCTGGAATGCATTGATGATTCAGTTGGATATTTTGAAGACTTTGAATATCACATCACCATGGATCCAAACTGCAAACCAGTTGTCCTTGCTCCAAGGAAAGTCCCACTAGAGCTAAAGAAGAAGCTGGAGCAAGAAGTAAAGGACATGGAAAGGATGCAGGTCATAGCTAAAGTGACAGAGCTGACAGACTGGGTAAATTCCATAGTGGTTAAAGAAAAACCAAATGGCCACTTGAGAATATGTCTGGAACCTAAAACTTAAATCAAGCAATAAAAAGGGGTCACTACCCAAAACCAACACTAGAAGACATCACAGCGGAACTAAGAGGATCCAAAATCTTTAGCAAGCTAGATGTTAAGATTGGATACTGGAATGTGAAACTAGATGAGGAATCAACACTACTAACAACATTCAATACTCCATTTGGTCGTTACAAGAACCTGCGACTACCTTTTGGCCTAAAGGTGAGCCAGGACGTGTTCTAACAGAAGATCGATGAGACCTGCAGAGGGTGTAAAAGTGCAGTTGGGATCGCAGATGACATCCAGGTTTTTGGGAGAGATGGAAAAGCTCATGATCTTCATCTACACGAGGCGAGGGAGAGAACAAGAAGAGCTGGAATTAAACTGAATGCAGACAAATGCATTTTAAAAGAGAAGGAATGCCAATTCTTCGGAATGGTGTACACTCCTGATGGGGTAGAGCCAAGCCCAGAGAAGGTTAAAGCCACTGCTGAGGTGGAGCACCCAAATGACAAAAAGGAACTCAAAAGTTTCCTTGGGTTGGTTCAGTACATGAGTTTCTTCATACCACATAAGTCAGACTACACAGCAAACATCAGAGAGATGCTGAAGGAGGACGTGGAATTTCAGTGGTCACCAATACAACAGAGAAGTTTTGACCAGCTCAAAGAAATAATATGCAGAGAAGTGGAGTTGAGATACTATGATAGAGAAAAAGCCCTCACTGTGCAAGTTGATGCATCTAACAGAGGCCTTGGTGCAGCATTAGTACAAGAAGGAAATCCAATAGCTTTTGCCTCAAAAGCATTAACAGTGGAGACCAGATATGCCAATATTTTGAGAGAGCTGTTGGCGGTTGTATACGGATGCAAGAAGTTTCACAAGTTTCTGTATGGAAGAAAGTTTATAGTGGAAAGTGATCATCGCCCACTGGAACACACCCAGAGAAAGAATCTAAACAAGGCACCAGCTATACTGCAGAGATTACTTCTGCGACTTTGACTTAAAATACATACCAGGCAAAGAGATAGTGCTTGCTGATACCTTGTCACGACTTTCCCTGAATGAAAAATGTGAAATGGAAGACATGGGGATCAAGATACATCATCTCATCAGTGTGACCAGTAATAAATTAAGCCAGAGCAGAGAAGAAACCAGAAAGAAGGATGTGTTGCAAATGCTTTCTCAACAAGTAATACACCCTCCAGGAGACCAGAAGAAGACTGGCTGACACACAAGAAGAAGGACGCCAGTATTATAACAAACTGGCATAAACATTGCCAGAACTCTTCAGAGGGCAGAATGTGCATATTCAAGAGCCGACGTTGAAAACATGGACCCCAACAAAGGTCATCAGAGAAGCTGAGACACCAAGATCATACATTGTTGAGACAGACTTTGGCAATCAGCTGAGGAAGAACAGAATTCACATCCGGCTGACACAAGATGATGAAGCAGAAAGCTTTAATACCAGAAAAGTCTGCAACACCAATATCGTGAGGTATCAAGTGAAGAGACCACAACCACTAATACTGAAACATCAACACAGCAGTTGTCAGGTGAAGCGCAACAAGCTACATCACTGACACGTGGACCAGCAACACAGAGCCTAATGGTCGCAGCCAAATCCACAAGGTGGCGAAGGAACAGACTGCTGCCAGTGCGATATCAATAAGAACTATTTAAGAAAATTGTGTAAATAAACTAGTGTACAAGTTTAGTTACTTAAGTGGCACTGGAAAGAAAGTGATAAAAAAACACTACATTTTTCTTTATCTTGAGAAGGAAGGATGTTAAATAGTCAGGATAATGTGAACTATTTTGTAACCACTTAAGAATACACTGTAGTGCACCACTGTGGGGTGTATGAATGTGTATATGAGTGTGTGAACAGTTTCCTGAGATGGTGGAAGGCATCAGTAAGTAAACTCTCTTCTGTTATTTGAATCTTGCATCTCTACGCTATTTAAGAAGCCTCCCAAATAACTCCAGAGACATATCAGAGGTAAAGCAGTACACCCAACTTTTCGGGCCTGAGCCCTTCTTCAAGCTACTTGTTCCAATGGAGATGCCATGATTGTCTGATCAACCACTGTTCTTTTTGCGGCGCCTGCCTGCTTTTTGCTCATACCTGGAAGGTTATATATTTTTTACCTCTTATGGATGCTGCGAGATAGGCTGAGTTCCTCCAGCATCTTTGTATTAACTTTGGGCCTGGTTTATGGCTTTGGTTCAGTTCCATTATCTAAATGCTTTTAAAATGATTTCACCTTAATGACTCATGCCAATTTTATTTTAATTTTTCGTCACGGTGACACAGCATAGAAACTGGCTCTTTTACCCATCAGCTCTGCATCAACCATCAAGCACCATGTTTACTAATCCTCCACTAATCCCATGTTATTATTACTCAATCCCCATCAACTCTCCCCAGTTTTACCATTCACCTAGTGGCAATTCAGTCACAAACTAATCTGCACCAGAGGTCAGATTTAACTGGGTGACTGGAGCTGTGGGACATCCGCTCCTCCAGCTGCATCACTGAATCTTCCCTGCTTGTTCGGAAAGATTTCTGATTGTGCTTAATAGTACATTTCTATCTCATTCCTTCAGCTCTTCTGCCTTCCAGTGCAGCATTTTCTGAGTTGCATTTTAGAATCATTGAATGTGCACAGCATGTTCACTGTATTGTATTTTCACCATTTATTTACAGCATGGTAGAAGCCATTTAAACCCATTTTCACCCAAATTAACCTGTACACTTTGGAGGGTGGGAGAAAATGGCAGCACCCAGAGGAAACCCACACAGACACGGGGAAAACTCCTTACAGACAGTGCCAAATTCGAAACCAGGTGGCTGGAGCTGTAATAGAGTTGCATTAACCGTGCCTCCCACGTGCTTTGTGCAAGAGTACAAGTGCTGTACTTCCAAGTAAAAGACACAATATTGGAGAAATTCAGCAGGTCAAACAGTGTACTTTTTATAGCAAAGATAAAGATACATAACCAGCATTTTGGACTTGAGCTATATGAATTTTTGCACAAGGAAGAGTTCTTTGGAAAAGTAAACCAGATATTCAAAAATCAAAAATGAAATGGAAATCATATTTAGATAGAAAGATTGAAGAAAATGTTTGGAGAAATCTGTGTAAAGACAGTATGACTAAGGCAATAAATGTTCGTTATAGCTTAGTGGAGTATAACTTATCAATTGTATTTGACTTTGCATAAATTGAAAAATTTTCAACTTAGTCCTTCAAATTTATGTTTTAGGTGTGGTCAAGAAATAGGTACTTTTTTACATTCGACCTGGACCTGTCCTAAGGTTAAAAGTTTCTGGTTGCAAATGAAATAGTTTTTGGAATGGGTATTAAAAGTGAATTTACCCCTTGATCCATTGTTGTTTTTACTAGGAGATATTAAGTTGATAGCTTTAAGACTGAGATTGACTATGTATCAAGTTGAATTTCTGTGTTTGACTTGGGCTGTTTCAAAAAAATGTTTAGCTATTACATGGAAATCTGACTCGGTTCTAGGTATGAAAAGATGGCATAATGAAATGAAAGCTTTTATTCCTTTAGAAAAGATTACATATAATTTAAGAGATAAATATTTTGGAGCCCTTATTTGAAAATTATTGGTTTTAAAATTTGATCTCTCAATCTGCTCTGATAGGTGCCACTGTTCTTGCAGCCAAAAAGTTTAAATGTAAATGATGATCTCCATTTTTCTTTATAGGTGGGGAAGGGAGGAGGAAGGGTATTAGTGGGGGGGGGGGTGGTTTTGGTTTTTAAAATATAAATAATTAATCACACTATATCTGTACAAATATGTTATTAATATTATGTTTTGTAATTTTCAATAAAATATTTTTTAAAAAGTAATCATTTTGTGAACTGCAGCATTCATCAATCTTCACATCTGGTAGCATCTCACTGCAGTGAAAAAAAATGGAAAAGGGACTGAGTGAAATGGGGAAGTCTGCAGACACTGGGATTGTAGTGTAAAACACTGAAGTGCTGGAAAAACTCAGCAGGTCATGCAGCGTCTATAAGAAATAAAGGATAACCAGCATTTTGGGCCTGAAGTCTTTGTCAAGGAACTGCTGAGTTTGTCCATGCTTTTGTGTTTTGTGGGAGTTGCTGAAGCACCAATGACCAGCTGCTGTTTTCACCAGGTATTCTGGAGAAATGTTTAACCGGTATGTTCTCGAGGATGACAAGTCAGTTGTGAGTCAGATGCAGAAGAAATACTGGAAGACAAAGCAGGCGCTCATCAAAGCAACGGGAAAGAAAGAAGACGAGCATGTTGTGGCTTCAGATGCCGATTTGGATGCAAAACTAGAGGTAGGTGTCCAAATTTGACCACCTTCCTCCTTGGATCCAAGTATGTGAAATAATGGGGTTACAGTTTCATCACAAATAGGAAAAATCTGTGCTGATAAATGCAAGAATATCAAACAAAATGCATCAGTGCAAGTAATGTTTACTGAATGTTTAAAGGTTCAAGATTCCCTCATTGCCATGTACACAAATACACAATGACCAACAAACTAAAGAGAGTCCTTTCAGAGCTATTGAGCATCTGAGGATCCCACCCCTGCAACTTCCTCCTCTTCCACCCATGCAACTGCATCTTTCCCCCACAACAGCCTCCTCCTGTACCCCTATGACCTTTACCTCCTGCACTCCCGCAACCTCCCCCTCCTGCACTCCCGCAACCTCCCCCTCCTGCACTCCCGCAACCTCCCCCTCCTGCACTCCCGCAACCTCCCCCTCCTGCACTCCCGCAACCTCCCCCTCCTGCACTCCCGCAACCTCCCCCTCCTGCACTCCCGCAACCTCCCCCTCCTGCACTCCCGCAACCTCCCCCTCCTGCACTCCCGCAACCTCCCCCTCCTGCACTCCCGCAACCTCCCCCTCCTGCACTCCCGCAACCTCCCCCTCCTGCACTCCCGCAACCTCCCCCTCCTGCACTCCCGCAACCTCCCCCTCCTGCACTCCCGCAACCTCCCCCTCCTGCACTCCCGCAACCTCCCCCTCCTGCACTCCCGCAACCTCCCCCTCCTGCACTCCCGCAACCTCCCCCTCCTGCACTCCCGCAACCTCCCCCTCCTGCACTCCCGCAACCTCCCCCTCCTGCACTCCCGCAACCTCCCCCTCCTGCACTCCCGCAACCTCCCCCTCCTGCACTCCCGCAACCTCCCCCTCCTGCACTCCCGCAACCTCCCCCTCCTGCACTCCCGCAACCTCCCCCTCCTGCACTCCCGCAACCTCCCCCTCCTGCACTCCCGCAACCTCCCCCTCCTGCACTCCCGCAACCTCCCCCTCCTGCACTCCCGCAACCTCCCCCTCCTGCACTCCCGCAACCTCCCCCTTCACCCTGTACCCCTGCAACCTCCTCCTCCTGCAGCCTCCACTGTGGCCTGCGGCCTCCCCACGCCTCCTGCACCTTGGCAACCTTCGTAGGATCCTGCACCCCAGCAACCTCCTCCACATCATGCACCCCTGCAACCTCCTCCACATCATGCACCCCTGCAACCTCCTCCACATCATGCACCCCTGCAACCTCCTCCACATCATGCACCCCTGCAACCTCTACCTCCACTTAACCCTCAATGCCCCAAGAAGCACCAAATCAGGGCCCAGGAATTATTCACATCTATTACCTCAAGACTGCCAAAGCATCTTTCATGTTATCGATCAGATCATCAGTTTTCTCTTCCCTGAATTCCCTAACTACATTGAGCTCCTCTGTTGATACAGACGAGAAGTATTCATTCATGACCTCGTGCATTTTCTGTGGCTCGACACATAGATGTCCATACTGACATTAAGGAGACTTATTCTATCTTGAGGAGTGCTGGTATTGAGTGTGATTGTGGTCTGTTAGGCAGCAAGTCAGAGATTCAATTGCAGAGAGCATCACTGTGGTCTTGAGGGATTTACTTAACTCCTGGCTGCCTTCACCTCACATATGCTCAATATCTTTTGTCAGCTGAACTTTCCTCATCACATCACCCTTCGTTCTAACAGGAAATGTTGGTCCTGAATCTCCCTGTCTCACTTTTAAAAGTTTTCCACTTCACAAATGTCCCTTTACCTGCTGACACCTACTCCCAGTTGACTGTTTCAAGTTCCTGTTGATACCATTAAAATATTCTGTGGCCAAATTTAGGGCTTGTGGATGAGCCCAATCTTTTTCTATATTTTATGACAAATATAATTGTGGTCACCAGTCCTAAAGTGCTCCCCAACTGCTACTTAAGTCATCTGCCTAGTCTCATTTTTCACGGGGAAGTTAAGTGCTTCCCCCTCTGTGTTGCTGAAGTTGGAAGTGTGGTCCTTGCTGTAATTTAGACAAAGCCACGATTAATTTCTCATCTGTTCCCAGCTGCCCTCAGCCAGGGCCGCATTTGGGATATCTCCTTTCGTCTTGTGCTATGGAGTAGGTAGATTTGCCATGCACGGGCATTATGATGGGCATTGAGTATGTTTGGAAGTCAGGTGATTCCTGTGAATGTCTGCGATTCTTGCATTTTGTGGAGCAGACTGATTGATGAGCCTCAGTGGGTAGTTACTGTTTGAAAACTTCACTGGACAGTAGAGACATGCCTTGGCAAGATTTGATTCTCTCTCAACAGGAGAATAATTGAAGGAAGGAAAATAAAATTCTAGAAGCCTTGACAGCTCTAGTGAAGAATGTTCTTTTGGAAGCGAGTGCATGAGTCATATCAGGTTGCAGTGGAAATGTTCGAATTTGGCTTGTTTAATTTCTATTAATGGAGTGCAGTACACTGCACATCATCCTGCTGCCTGACATCCCACAGCTAACGTGATTATTAGTTGCATCACCAAGCTAAACAGGTTCAGTTTTTTCATTAATATTAATTCTATATGACATTTAATAGCCCTGCCACAGCTGCATCCACTCCTCTTTTCGTTTAATATTGAGAGCTGATAATTAGCTGTGAATATGCATTGCACTAAGAAAAGGATATTTTTCCTCGCTGAACGCAATTAGCCTGAAAGACTGAAAAACATAAGAAAAATGTTGTTACCACTGGCTGCAGAGACCCACAAATTCTGCCTGGATTGCATCTCTTACATAATTGATAGGTTATTTGCAGTTTAAACCTTAGACTGTTTGCTGTACAATGTTGCTGCTAGGGGGCTTTGCCTTGGTACAAGGTTCCTTTTATTCTCACATAAAAATGTAATGTGCATGATATACATCAAATTTTATCTACTTTAAGGCAAACAGAGAGTCACCATGAGTATTGCCCGACGCCCCTAACAATAAGAGAAAGAAAAGCAATAGAGAGTCCCTTCAGAGACACTGAGTGACCGTGGATTCACCTTCAGTGCTTCTGCACACACTCCAGTTCAAATCATTGGTCACCCGAGCTCCAGATCCAAGCCTCCAATGCAGTTAAGTGCTCAAGGCCCTTTGGGAGACCTTGCCCTCCGCACCGTCTTGAATCCTGGTTCTGATACCTGGAGCCTGTGTGGGTCCTTTGCAAGTTCCCCTTCATCCACTGAGCCTCTCGCTGGTCTGCTGCTGTGGTCACCTTCCTAGTTGGGTTGTTTCCCATGCTTCTCTTTCTCGGGGGGGGGGTGTTCTCTCTGTTTCCGTTGCTCCCCCGAAGTCTGCACCCCTTGTGGTACGCTGCCCAGCACAGGGGCCGCCATTTTGGGCACTGAGCTCTGTGGTTGCAGGATTTAAAAACAAAGCATTGTCAGCTCCATTAACAAGCCTTTGAAAATCAGTACGGAGCTGTCATCAGCATTAGGACTGAGCAGTGGCACCTTGCAAAGCAGCACTGTGTCTCCGCTCCCTGATTGCCAGTGTCTGCGCCAGCACTATTGCCAATACGGCAGCTTTGGCAGCACCACTATGTTTTGGAGTAGGCTAGTAGATGTCAGGTAAATTGAGAGTCAAGGTCACCTTTACAACCCCATAAAACCATCGAGTCCTGACTTGAGATTTCTGCTCTGTTAATTATTAATACTGCAGATAAGTGCAAATGAATGATTGAGTTTTTTTCATCTGTGTATTTTCATATTTCAGTGTTTGTTAGCTTTTCCAAATTGACAGAACAGGTTTCAGCAACTGAATGCCTCACTCTTCTCGTGTTATCCAGGAGCAGTTTCCTGTCCTTGCCAGTGTTAGCAAGATGTAGGGAAGGCAAGGAACCTATCATTTGGCTTCAATTGGTATTGCTCTGAGACTGCATGTTATTAATGTCTCTGACCCTTCGGTGCACAAATCAAGTCAAATTGAGCTTTGTTTACACAGTCAGAAATAAGAATAATGGAACTTCTGTGAGAGATGTACATGTTCAAAGTTCAGATTTATTATTGAGTGCATACATGACAACCCTGCAATTCTTTTTCCTGCGGGCCAGGCAAAATTTCTACTTATCAGTAATGAAAAACATTACAGGTACTCAAGAAAAGATGCACATATAAAAGAGAGACTATGCAATACAGAAAATAAAGGAAACTTGTTACAAAGGGACTCAGGACTGAAATCTTGGTCATACATCTTGCCTCCTATGGACACTAGGGATCTGCTGAGTTTCTCCAGCACTTTTGTGTATTGACACGTTACATGGGATCTTCTTTTGCAAGGGTTTATTTCTTATAGCAGACAATGAGATGCTGGAGTGACTCAGCAGATCAGGCCGCATCCATGGGTAGAAATGGTCAATCATCGTTTTGGGCTCAGATCCTTTGGTCAAGACCTTTGTTTTTTTTTTAGATGAGTCTCACTGAGTGCTCAGAATAGGCTAGAGAACTGGCTCTTTGTCTATTAATGGAGCCAGTGACTAGGCCTTTTCATACCGCCCTGTAAAATAGGATTAACTGGCGATTGGGCGGTGTGAAAAGGTCAGACTGGGCAAGGCTGGTCCAAATCGACTGGGGTCTGAGACCAAGGTTGGAGGTAGTCTCAGAGCCTGGCCGAGTTCACCTGTTGATCCCCTTCTGGCGGTGTGAAAAGACAAATGTCTTACCTGGGTAACCTTCGAGACGCCAGCACTTGTGTGTTTCCATCATCAAAATTTGAAACAATTATTCTGACCACTCCTAACCTTCTGTTGCCCCTGGGAACTTCACCCGGGTCCTAGGAGATTTGGCAGTATGTAAACGCTTATTGATTATGACACCATCAGATTTAATTAACTTTTCAAATTGCAGCCTCACATCTAAGCCTGGTGGATGGTCAGACCACAGAGGCTTGGGATCCCAGGAGGCATAAAGCAATTTACATGTAAACAATTAAAAATTACACAATAATGGTTTTTATTATGTTTAGAGGAAGCCTTAAAAATGCTATTACGGTCAATGTAAGCCCTAACTGTTTTTGGGTATAGAGTATAGCATTAGACTTCAACATCACGGGAACATGCCCTTTGGCCCATCTTGCCATGGTGACCAGAATGTCCCATCCACACAAGACCCATCTGTCTGCGTTTGCCCCATATCCCTCTAAACTCATCCTATCCATGTATCTGTCTACATTTTTCCTAAATGTTGCAATAGTATTTGCCTCAACCATCCTTCCACCAGCCTGTTCCATACACTCACCACCCTATGTAAAAAAAAACCCTTCAGGTTCCCATTAAATCTTTCCCCTTTCATATTAAATCTGTCCTATATCCCTACTCTGGACAAAAGACTGTTCACTCAAGCTCTACCTCTCATGATTTTGTATGGGATCACCCCTTATCTTCCTGTGTATGTTTTAGGTTAACCTTGGGTCACATTCTTCTGTTGTACATATTATTTCAGATTGCTTCTCAAATTCTCCTGGGTTTCCCTTTATTCTGCAAAGGTGAATGAACACACAGGAATTGGCCACTCATTCCTTCAAGTTGATCTCATTGTAACTTTAATGTCACACCCTAAATCCACAGTCATGTTTGATCGTCAGGAGTCTTTCTACCTGTACTTTAAAAATATTCAAAGACCTCTGCTTCTGACTCTTGAAGAAAATAAAGTACTCCTATCCTTAGCTTTAAAATTATTGATAATCAGCAACTCCACATGTAGATTCTTCCACAAACAAAGCAGTTCTTTCCACATCTAACCTGTAAGCCCCATTAGGAATTATCAATGTAAACTAGGCTTGTTATGTTATGAGGTGTCTTGATCTTAATGGACCCACTGCAGGGATATCCTAATGCATCAGTTCAGACCAGTGAAGTTAGAGAGGTTCTAGAATATCACAGATTGAAGCTGAATGAGGTACTCCATGTTATTAAAACAAAGAATAACCCTTGTTCTAATAAGCAGCAGGAAAATATGACTTCTGTAGCTTGTTATGTTGTGATCTGAGCTATTTAATTTACATGCTTAAAGGTTTAAACTCGAGTTTATATTTTAGCATTAGAAATACAGTCATTCTTGAAGGAAATGGAATATCGACATGAGGCCAAGTTTGGATTTTAAGTACTGTTGCAAAAACTCCAAATGGTTTTAAAGGGAGTGTCCAGGTGGCTTTGCTGTTTGTGGAAGGTAAATGTTGCATCATAGAGGTAACCAATATCCTGTAGTGAATTTCTAAACAATTCCCACAAAAAAAACCTCCTTGCGGTCTCCGAGGCAGATTGCCAATTAACGATTTCCTGGCACTTATTTTAAGCCAATATGACATGTATGATTGCTAAACATAGTGTTTTAGGTTGGATTCAAAGGGCTTGCCAATTATCCCTGGCCTGACTTCTCTGCCATTACAGATCTCTCAATTCCAATGTTATTGTTTCAGATTTATCGTACAATACAGACTTCCTGCATAGAGCTTCTGAAAATGCTTGAGAAATATCAGCAAAGACTCAACAGTAAGTGTGCACGTATTTCCTTTCTGCAGATTTGACAACTGTTTACAAAATTGATCAGCTGTGGAATCGTCAGTAAACAACAAATTTGTGCCACTTGGTAGACCCTGAGCTGGCAAGTCAAGTATCATGCTGAGGCATGGTAGCCAATGGATTGAGTTTCCTCTTTGAAAGTCACCTGGCCAAGCCTTAACAGAGTCCCAGCCCGAAATGTTGACTGACCACTTCTACCCATTGATGCTGCCTGACTCACCGAGTACCTCCAGCATCAAAGACAGGGATCTTCCAGTGGCCAACCATTTCAGTTCTGTGCCCAACTCCCACGCTGACAAGTCTCTCCAGGCCTTATGCACTGCCAAACAAAGGCCACCCATAAATTAGGGGAGCAACACCTCGTATTCCATCTGGGCACTCTTCAACCTGATGACATTAACATCGACTTCTCCGATTTCTGCTAGATCACTCCCCATTCTCGCTCTCTCAATCCTATTCTTGTCTCATTTCCTCCATCTCTCCACCCCCTTCCCTCTCCACCCCCTTCCTTCTCCATCCCCCTCCCCCTTTTTGCAGGTGTCCCCTCCCTCCCATATTACCTCCTGCCTGTGCTCCTCCCCCTGCGCTCCCCCGCCCCCCCCCCCCTCAACCATTCTGATTCTGTTCAGGCGCCTGTCTACATTTTTTTCATATCATGAGAAAGGGCACAAAACCCAAAACATTGGTGATGTCTTTATTTTTCTCTATCAAAATACACTGTTTGACCTGCTGAGTTTCTCCAACATTGTGCTTTTACTTCCATCACTGTGTCTGCAGACTTCTGTGTTTTACATCTCCCATGGCTTCTTTTTGTTCACTCAACATTCCAGCATCTGTAATTTGAGTGCTTCACTACTTTCACACTCTGTTTGCTCCAGGTTTATCAATTTTTGGTCATTCTTTGCTGGTGTCTAAAATTCTTCCAATCTTCATGCCTGTGTTTCTTTTCAATCAAATCTCAGCCTCATTAGTTAGCCACAAACAGATCACATCTCCTGAAGAATCTTTGCTTCTCAACAAGATTTAAGACCCTAAGATATAGGAGCAAGAGGCCATTCAGCCCATCGAGAGGTTGATGATGTTTATCATTTAAAAAAATTTAGACATACTGTACCTTTTCGGCGCACGAGTCCATGCCTCCCAGTTATACCCAATTAAAATTCAACCCCTATACGTTTTGAATGGTGGGTGGAAACTGGACCCCCAGAGGAAACCCACCCACGTATGGGGAGAATGTACAAACTCCTGACATACAGTGTGGGATTTGAACCCCTGTCCTGATCGCTGGTGCTGTAAAAGTGTAGCACTAACCAATACGCCCACCGTGTAGCAATACTGATGAGCTAATTGCCACAGCTAGTCTCTAATTTCCTGATATGCCTTCTCTAACTAGCTCTTCACAACAATGCTATTGCCATAATTTAATTTTATCTAATTTAAGATGAGATTGAGCATGAAATTCTAATTATTTTTGCCTCTGAACATTGCTAAGTCTTTCACAGCTTGGTTCCATAACACATTAGTGTGGCAAATTGACTTACATTTATTTCATGAACACGGTTCAGGTTATCTTTGCCAATTTAACTTTACAAAACTGCATGAAGATTACATTTTGTCTAAATCCATTCTCGCTATTGTCTTTATTGGAAAATGTGGGAAAGTGTCCAGGATATACATTTAATGCAATTCAGACACTGGTAGAAAACTATTTACTATGGGTGAAATCCAATTGGAGATCATTTAGTGTCCTTCCCCTCCATGCCTGTGTCCCTCCACTGCGTGCCTGTATCCCTCCACTGCGTGCCTGTATCCCTCTCCTGCGTGCCTGTGTCCCTCCCCTCTGTCCCCAGTGTCCTTCACCTCTGTCCCCTGTGTCCCTCCCCTCTGTCCTCTGTGTCCCTCCCCTCTGTCCTCTGTGTCCCTCTCCTCTGTCCCCTGTGTCCCTCCCCTCTTTCCCCTGTGTCCCTCCCCTCTTTCCCCTGTGTCCCTCCCCTCTGTGCCCACCTCTCTCCCCCGTCCCTGCGTCCCTCCCCGTCCCTGCATCCGTCCCCACTCCCCGATCCCTTCCCCTCCCCACCTACCATCCCCTTCTACCCTTGCCCCTTCCCCTCCTACCCACCCCTCCCCTCCTACCCACCCCTCCCCTCCTACCCACCCCTCCCCTCCTACCCACCCCTCCCCTCCTACCCACCCCTCCCCTCCCTTCCCTTCCCCCCATCCTAAAGAAGCTTACCTTCTTTGGCATGACTAACTGTAATTGGGTCACACTAAAACCACATGATTAAAATCAGCCCAGTAATTAATTAAAACCAAGAATGCTGAGCTTGATTCTGCTTTTGAAGTATTAGATGATCTGCACCTGTAGGTGACGCTGCTTACATATTTTATACCAATGCATGTTAGAGTCTTCCTCTGTTAGAACAAAACGTATGGCAGCATGAATTAATTACACAACTCCAAATGTAATCGAGCCTTATCCGAACTGAGTTCAACCAATCAAACAGCAGAGAAACTAATCGAGGATGCTGCTCTGATGGGATATTTGAGGGCCATTTTCTACAACTGATTCAAACCCAGCCTTCTGTCTGCTGGCTGGCGGTATGTTCGTGCATCAAGTTTCAGACATTTGGGCTTGTTCTTGGTACAAGCAGGAACTCTTTAATTAAGGCCAGATTGGTAATTTAACTTGTAGGTCCAAAGGTGACCCTTTGAGAAGGGGAAGGTATCCAAAGGATCTTGGACTGGGCCTGAGCCAAATTCTTTGCACATCGCAATAGGGGTTTTAACTGAAAATCAAAAGTAACCTGCAGATGTGGGGCATTTTAATTTCTGTAAACACTCTGCAGTCAGTAGTATTTGTAGGAAGGGCAACAAAGGTAACATTTCACCTTCATCAGAATTTAAATTTAAACTGGGGAAGAGAAACACATTAGTTTTAACATATAGAGGTAGGAGAAGGCTTGTAGGACAAAGTAATTTCTGGTTGCCCTTATGATAAGCTGTGATAAGAACATCAGAAATAGGAGCAGGAGTCGCCCATTGAGCCTGCTCCACCTTCAATGCGATCATGGCTGATCTGTTGATGGGCTCATCTCTACCTACCTTTTCCCTATAACCCTTAATTCCCTGACTATGTAAAAATCTACCCAACCTTTAATAGTTATTGAAGTAGCCTCCACTGCTTCAATGGGCAGCAAGTTCCACAGATTCACCACCCTCTGGGAAAAGCAGTTCCTCTTCATCTCTGTCCTAAATCTACTACCTGAATCTTGAGAATATGTTCCTTCATTCTAGATCTCAATGGGAACAACGTACCTCCCTCTACCTTATCTGTTCCTTTCATAATTTTATGTTTCTATAAGATTCCCTCTCATTCTTCTGAATTCCAGTGACGACAGCCCCAGACAACTCAATCTCTCCTCATAGGCTAACCCCCTCATCTCTGGAATCAACTTGGTGAACCTCCTCTATTCTAGCGGTCACAAAGTGAAAGGAGGAAGGAGTAGGGGAGACTTCTGGGGTAAGTTATTTTACACAGAGAGTTTTGAGTGTTTGGAATGCATTGCCAGGGCTAGTGGTGAGGGCTGGAAAGTGGGGCATTTAAGAGACTCTTAGACCGTCACATGAATGAAAGAAAAAATAGAGGGTTATGAGGTAGGGAGAGCTTCATTTTTTTAAGGTCAGCACAACATCGTGGGCCGAAGGGCCTGTACTGTGCTATGTTCTAAAACTTTGCAGTACTTGGAAAAAGTGTGTAAGTCTTTCCCACCAGCATTCTTTAACTTGAAGAGCTTTGCTCAAGAAAAAGTCAGTTTTGTAACACTTACCTTAGATTGATAAGATGCTGAGGGTGAGAGTTTCAACATGCATTGAGATGTTGAAACTCTCATCTTCAGGCTAGTGGAGGGTGCTGGTCATTAAGAGAACCATGCTTTCCCTTTGGGCTTTGGGTCTGTGACAAGCAATCTCAGGGCAGGGGGAGGTTAATGAGTTTGGACATTTGTTTTCTTTACAGCTTGTGTTGACATTGTGGTCTGAACTGATAGATGATCCCTTGTCCCCTACCTCTTTAGCTACCAAGGCCAAGCTCCCCACTGCCTTCTCCTTTCAATATCTTGTTGTTCCTTCTCTCTGGCCTCACAAAACCCATGTTCTCTGCATCATTTCCAGGTGCCAAGAAGTTGTTCTGCCTGAGATCCTTTATTGCTTTCTTCCCTCTGCTCCTGCACCAACCTCCGAGATTTCACCATGCTGTTGTGTGCTCTGCCTTCCCGTCCACCCCACTGTAAAATCTTGCATTTGTGATCACTCCCTTCATCCTACATCTGGTGAGGTCTCATTTTTCTCATTGTCTCAGACAGCTCATATCTGATGTTCCTCTCTCACTTTCTATCCATGCCTCCCCTTCCTCTCTCAACATCACTCTCTATGCTGCCTTTAGATAAAGCATGCTCACAAATATATTTAACCAAGGTATATGGAGTTAGTGCAGGAAAATGGTGCTGAGTAAAAAGATCCACCTTGATCTTATGGAACGGTAGAGCAGGAACGAAGCACAAATGGCTACCTACTTTTATTTCTAAAGTTCCTATAGCTTTTTTATGTTTGCTACTTTAATTATCTTAACTGTTAAGCCTTGAGCAGGCACATATCACAACATTTCTGCTCATCCATATTGCACCTTTCGTCTTTGATGTTTAAATTCCCATTAAAATCATTAGTCTTTCTCACCCTGAACTTACCCTTGGCCATGCCTCTGGTCTCCATCACTTTAAGTTGCTGACACGGAGGTTGTCGGCAAATGGTTAAGCTGCTCAGATCTGATCAAGGAGTATTAAACACTGGTGTCATCTGTCAGAACAATTCTGAGACCATCCTGGGATATAAAACCCAGCTCCACACCTGTTGTTTCTCTTTATGGAAGGTCTTTTTTCATCAACTATGGGCAATAATACTATTGTCCTGCATTGCTCCACCTCCCTCTCCTTTAAAGCCCACTCAAATTAAAATGGAAAATCCTGGAAATACTTAGCAGGTTAGGTAGCAGGTTAGGTGGCCGGGGCCACCGCCTCCCCCTCGCTTCTGCCCGGACCGGGGCCTCCGCCTGCCTCACTCGACCAAGGCCGGGGCCACCGCCTCCCCCTCGCTTTTGCCCGGATCGGGGCCGCCGCTGCCTACCTTCTGCTCGGACTGGGGCCGGGGCCGCTGCCACCTTCTTTCTGCCCGGTCCGGGGCCTCCGCCTGCTTCGCTCTACCGAGGCCGGGGCCGCCGCCTCCCCCTCGCTTTTTACATTTTACACCCCAGTTACACAACAGTAAGAAAGGGTGTGACTTGGTCAACCCCGTCAGAATCCAACCGGGTCCCTGACCTACCTCAGAGGTAGTTAGAGTACCCAATTAAACTTACCTCGGCCATGTCCACAGGTGATTTGCGACCAGGTATGGTCCGACCTAAGAGGGGAGGCAGGCCCCTCCAGCCCATGTAAGAAACCTGCATAGGAGAAGGCCACTCCGATATAAAACCTACCACCCAAGGACCTCGCTGCCACGTCCCAGCTTGCTTGGCCACGGCACACGAACCATTGATGTAAAGGGTGGGGCCAGTACTGCGCACACTACACTCCACCTAAAAGCTCCTTTGCGCAGGCCCGAGGACAGGTCCACATCCTCCCCCTCCACGTCCTCCCCCTCAAAAGATGCTCACAAACTCAAGCTAGCATGCTGGAACATCAGAACCATGCTAGACAAGGCTGACAGCCACTGACCTGAACGTCGGTCTGCCCTCATCGCACATGAACTCAGACTTGACATCAACATAGCCGCTCTCAGTGAAGTCCGCCTTGCAGATGTAGGCAGCCTCCAAGAACGCGGCGCGGGCTACACACTCTACTGGTCTGGCAAGCCTATGGATGAACGACGCCTATCTGGTGTAGGCTTCATGGTCAAGAACTCCATTGCCTCCAAACTCGAAAACCTCCCGACAGGTCACTCGGACCGGATCATGTCCATGCGACTCCCCCTTCAAAACAAGCGTCGCATCACCCTCATCAGTGTCTATGCTCCAACCCTCCAGGCGGAACCAGCAGAAAAGGACAAGTTCTACACTGATCTGTGCAACCTCATTCAACACACCCCTACAGCTGACAAGGTTGTCATCCTTGGCGACTTCAACGCTCACGTCGGCAAAGACTCAGAAACCTGGCCAGGAATCCTGGGCAAGCATGGTGTCAGCAAGTGCAACGACAGCGGGCACCTCCTTTTGGAGCTCTGCGCAGAACAGCGGCTTGTCATTACAAACACCCTTTTTCAGCAGAGGGACAGCCTGAAGACTACCTGGATGCATCCCCGATCCAAACACTGGTACCTCCTGGACTACATCCTAGTGTGAGAAAGAGACAAACGAGATGTGCTCCACACCAGGGTCATGCCTAGCGCGGAATGCCACACTGACCACTGGCTGGTTCACTGTAAGCTCAACCTTCACTTCAAGCCAAAGTCCAGGAACAGTAAAGCCCCCAGAAAGAGGTTCAATGTTGGAAACTTGCAGTCAGACGAAGTGAGAGGAAACTTCCAGGCAAATCTCAAAGCAAAGCTCGAGGATGCAATCCGCCTCATGGGCTCGTCGCCTGAAACCCACTGGGATCAGCTGAAGACTGCCATACTGCAATCCACTGAAGAGGTACTGGGCTTCTACTCAAGGAAAAACAAGGACTGGTTTGACGAAAACAACCAGGAAATCCAGGAGCTGCTGGCAAAGAAACAAGCTGCCCACCAGGCTCACCATGCAAAACCGTCCTGGCCAGAGAAGAAACAAGCCTTCCGTCACGCATGCAGCCATCTTCAGCGCAAACTCCGGGAGATCCAAAATGAGTAGTGGACTAGCCTCGCCAAACGAACCCAGCTCAGCGCGGACATGGCGACTTCAGGGGTTTTTACGAGGCTCTAAAGGCTATGTACGGCCCCTCACCCCAAGTCCAAAGCCTGCTGCGCAGCTCAGACGGCAAAGTCCTTCTCAGCGACAAGATCTCCATCCTCAACCGATGGTCAGAACACTTCCAATTTCTTTTCAGTGCCAACCGCTCAGTCCAAGAATCCGCCCTGCTCCAGCTCCCCCAACAGCCCTTAAGCTTAAGGCTAGAGCTGGATGAGGTCCTCACCCGGGAAGAGACATGTAAGGCAATTGAATAACTGAAAAGTGGCAAAGCAGCAGGTATGGATGGAATCCCCCCCAGAGGTCTGGAAGGCTGGCAGCAAAACTCTGCATGCCAAACTGCACGAGTTTTTCAAGCTCTGCTGGGACCAAGGAAAGCTGCCTCAGGACCTTTGTGATGCCATCATCATCAGCCTGTACAAAAACAAAGGTGAGAAATCAGACTGCTCAAACTACAGGGGAATCGCGCTGCTCTCCATTGCAAGCAAAATCTTCGCTAGGATTCTCCTAAATAGAATAATACCTAGTGCCGCCGAAAATGTTCTCCCAGAATCACAGTGCGGCTTTTGCGCAAACAGAGGAACTACTGACATGGTCTTTGCCCTCAGACGGCTCCAAGAAAAGTGCAGAGAACAAGACAAAGGACTCTACATCACCTATGTTGACTTCACCAAATCCTTCGACACCGTGAGTAGGAAAGGGCTTTGGCAAATACTGGAGCGCCTCGGATTCCCCCCAAAGTTCCTCAACATGGTTATCCAACTGCACGAAAACCAACAAGGTCGGGTCAGATACAGCAATGAGCTCTCTGAACCCTTCTCCATTAACAATGGCGTGAAGCAAGGCTGCGTTCTTGCACCAACCCTCTTTTTAATCTTCTTCAGCATGATGCTGAAACAAGCCATGTAAGACCTCAACAATGAAGACGCTTTTTACATCTGGTACCGCATGGATGGCAGTCTCTTCAATCTGAGGTGCCTGCAAGCTCACACCAAGACACAAGAGCAACTTGTCCGTGAAGTACTCTTTGCAGACGATGCCGCTTTAGTTGCCCATTCAGAGCCAGCTCTTCAGCTCTTGATGTCCTGTTTTGCGGAAACTGCCAAAATGTTTGGCCTGGAAGTCAGCCTGAAGAAAACTGAGGACCTCCATCAGCCAGCTCCCCACCATGACTACCAGCCCTCCCACATCTCCATCGGGCACACAAAACTCAAAACGGTCAACCAGTTTACCTATCTCGGCTGCACCATTTCATCGGATGCAAGGATTGACAACGAGATAGACAACAGAGTCGCCAAGGCAAATAGTGCCTTTGGAAGACTACACAAAATAGTCTGGAAAAACAACCAACTGAAAAACCTCACAAAGATTAGCGTATACAGAGCTGTTGTCATACCCACTCTCCTGTTCGGCTCAGAATCATGGGTCCTTTACCGACATCACCTATGGCTCCTAGAACGCTTCCACCAGCGTGGTCTCCACTCCATCCTCAACATTCATTGGAGCGACTTCATCTCCAACATCGAAGTACTCGAGATGGCAGAGGCCGACAGCATCAAATCCACGCTGCTGAAGATCAATCTGCGCTGGGTAGGTCACGTCTCCAGAATGGAGGACCATCGCCTTCCCAAGATCGTGTTATATGGTGAGCTCTCCACTGGCCACCGAGACAGAGGTGTGCCAAAGAAGAGGTACAAGGACTGCCTAAAGAAATCTCTTGGTGCCTGCCACATTGACCACCGCCAGTGGGCTGATATCGCCTCAAACCGTGCATCTTGGCACCTCACAGTTCGGCGGGCAGCAACCTCCTTTGAAGAAGACCGCAGAGCCCACCTCACTGTCAAAAGACAAAGGAGGAAAACCCAAAACCCAACCCCAACCAACCAATTTTCCCTTGCAACCGCTGCAACCGTGTCTGCCTGTCCCGCATCGGACTTGTCAGCCACAAACGAGCCTGCAGATGACGTGGACTTTACCCCTCCATAAATCTTCGTCCGCGAAGCCAAGCCAAAGAGGTAGCCTCAGTGGAAATGGAGAGAAAGTTCAGGTCTCAGTTCAAAGACCTTTTGTCGGAACCGGGAAAGGTTTTAAGTTGCAGAGATGATAGGAAGCAGAGGACAGAACAGAAGGACCACCCCTGCTGGGCTGAGGCTAGGGTTGCCAGGTGATTGTAGTGTTCATGCAGCCCTCTGGTTAATGGAATAATGAGGGCTGTAACAGTTAATGTAGCGGTTAGCACAATGTTGCTACAACACCAGCTACGCAGGTTTGAATCCATCATTGTCTGTAAGGAGCTTGTACTTTCTCTCCATGTCTGTGTGGGTTTCCTCTGGGTGCTCCGGTTTCCTCCCACCCTTCAAAAACATAGGGGATTGTAGGTTAATTGGGGTATTTGGTCTGCATGCCTCAATTAAAAATTAAAACATAAAAATAAACATTGAAGAGGAGAGAAAAGGATTAAAATTGCTATGAAATGCAGGGCAGATATTATTGAATCTGAAACAAAAAGGAGAACATTAGAAATGCCATCATGTGACATACTTTCATGGAGAGAGGGTGACCAAATTAAGACGATAGATGGAACATCTTGCTGTCAAACAGGCCTGTTCTTGTACAATCGGGAAAAGCAAGCTGACTGAAATTGTTGAATTCGATACTGAGACCCAAAGGCAGTCATCTGCCCTCCTTAATCTCTCCTCTTTGAAAAAGCTTTCGTAACCAACGCCGCCTGCCGCTCTCTGCTGCCTTCCCCCTTTTTTTGTGCCTCTGATTTGTTTTAAGAAGCCATACAAATGCACGTTGCTAACAATGTAAGAATTAGATTTCTTCAGCTGACGTCAGTCTAATAATGCATTTCACTTTTCCACTTCAACTGTTGTGATCCTAATGGTAACAGCTGCTTGATTTGACGTTACAGCTCTATCCCAGGAGGAAAATGAGCTGGGCATGTTCTTGAAGGGGCACAGCTATCAGGATAAAACCCCAGCAGGGAAGATGATGAATGCTACCAGCAAAGCCCTCTGTGCATCTGCAAAACAAAGGTATCCTGGCTCTCTGGGCCTTCGGCCAGCCATCGTGTTCCCTCTGCTTTTGTGACTCATTTGATGTCTGCCTTTTTCTTCTGCATGTTTGGTGCTGATAATTAAAAATCGAGCGTTAATTTGCTCACCTTGGTTTTAAGTCAATGGGACAGTGCATCCAGTCTTGTATTTGAAAGCAGGTTGGATGTAAGAGGCCCAATTTGGTTGAAACAGCAACCTCCCCTAGTGTTACCTTTCTGAAGTAGTGTCAAACCATACAAGTGGTGCTTGGGACTCTAGAAAACACTGGCTTTACCACTGAGGAAACATGTTTTCAAAGCTACTGGATCAAATATTACTTTTCTCATGAGAGTCTGAAAGTTAGTGCAAGAAACGTTAAATTAAATACTTCAAGTGTTTGCAGGCTAGGTAATATATAAGATATAGGAGCAGAAGTAGGCCATTCAGCCCGTCAAATCCACTGCACCATTCCACCGTGAGCTGATCCATTCTTCCACTCAGCCCCACTCCCCTGCCTTCTCCCCATAATCTTTGATACCCTGACCATTCAGATACCTATCAATCTCTGCCTTAAATGCACTCAATGACTTGGCATCCACAGCTGCCTGTGGTAGCAAATTCCAGAAGTTCACCACTCTCTATCGAAAGAATTTCCCCTGCATCGTCTTCTGCAACAGGGACTCATTGCAATAAAGTTACATCGAATTGAGTGTTGTTAGAAAGAGTTAATATTTAAAAACTATACCCAGCGGTGAGAGGAAGCACAGAGTTGTTGGCTTCCATGCCTGTTCAGAATATGTTGGACTTAAGTGGAGTGCTCTTGTTTGCTAGTCTCAGTGGCTGAGAATTTTGTTCAATTAGAAACATGTACAAAGCAGCAGAGTGAACTCACTGTAAATTATCCTGTGATTAATGTCTGGAGTTGTACAAATCACCTTCCTCCTCCTGTTGCAGACTAGCATTGCGCGTTCCACTCCTCCGACTGGAGCAGGAGGTGGAAACATTCCGCCGCCGGGCAGTGTCCGACACGCGGCTCACTGTGAATCGGATGGAGCAGTCTCGAACAGAGTACAGGGGAGCTCTGCTCTGGATGAAGGATGTCTCTCAGGAATTGGATCCCGACACATACAAACAGTTGGAGAAGTTCAGGAAGGTATGAGTGCTGCTCTATAGGTATTCTCTCCAGGATGAAGTGGCTCCAGCTTCATTGATGTCCACTAGAATGTGTACAAGTATTAAAGCATGGGTGATATCTGGAAGCCTACTTTCACTTGGTCAGAGTTTTAGATTTCATTGGGCGAGCAGTTTACCATCTTAAGTAGAATGTCTTCCTCCAAGGGCAATGGGAATTGGAACCCTGTGGCTTGGTAAATTGATCATTATATTTGTGACTAATGCTACGAAAGGATATGGAACCAAGCAGACAAATAGAACGAGATACAAATCAGTCACGATCTAAATGAGAGGTGAATTTGGCTAAAGGGGCTGAATGATCTGCAGCCAATTCTAAACTGGTGTTTACTATTAGATGATGGTCATGAACACGTTTGACTGGATTGCAGAGTGCCAACAAGGCAGGTGTATTCTGTGCAAACAATTACGTGTAGACAAAAATCCTTTCCAAATATTTTTTTAAAAATTCCTGCACCATTTCAGATTCAGAATCAAAATTTATTGTCACGAACAAGTCACAAAATGCAGCATCATAGTGCAACCATTCATATTATAACCATCTTACAACACTAATATAAAAAAAAATAAAAATAATAGTACACAAAAAGTCTTTGGTTTATTGATCATTCAGCAATCTGATGGCAGCGGGGAAGAAGCTGTCCCTGGGCAGCTGAGTGCTCATCTTTAGGCTCCTGTACTTCACTCCCAATGGTAGCAGAGTGAAAAAGCTATGGCCTTGGTCGTGGGGGCCTTTGAGGATAGAGGCTGCTTTTTTAAGACACCACCTCATGTAGATGTCCTCGATGCAGTGAAGTCTGGTGCCTGTGATGTCGCAGGCCAAGTTAATAACCCTCTGGAGTTTATTTTTATCCTGAGATTTGGTGCCTCCATACCAGGCAGTGATGCAATCAGCCAGAATGCTCTTCATGGTACACGATTTATGGTGAGATATTGACTCTCCTCAGACACCTCACAAAGTATAGCCGCTGATGAGCCTTCTTTGTGATTGAATCAACGTGGAGGCTCCAGGACAGATCCTTGGAGATGTTGACACCCAGGAATTTGAAGTTCTTGACCCACTCCACTACTGAGCTCTCAATGAGTACTGGGTCGTGTTCTCCTGAACTGCTCCAAGTAGAGCAGGATGTGGAATCATCTGACAATTGAGTAGTCCTCCGGCACACTGCTTACTGAATCAGGTGAAAGAGTTTGGAGCAGCACTATAAAAAAACAACATGGAAAACCCATTCTAAGTTGTAATCATTTTTAGAGGTGGGTGTGATGCAAGACAAAATTGTTACTGTGTTCAAGGCTGACCATGTGACCCCAACATCAGTGAACCCCAAGTCCTAGGCAGTGTGCTATTGGGTTGACGAGCAGAACTCGGCCAGTAGTTGCTGGGGATTGTTGGTCACAAGTCACTGGTCAGTCACTGGCCATTTCAATCGACTGATTGGCCTGAGGAATTCTCAACTGATGCAAGTATTGGCCTTTCAAAGAATGAGAAGGGTGATAAACAAGTTGAAGGTAAAAAGAGCAGCATTTACATGGGTAGTGTCAGTATCTAGGCACATATCAGGCACTTGCTGGGGATTCAGGATTATTGTCAGCCATGTATAGGTTCTTGCGAAGCACCCTTGGAAATGAAATATCTACTTTCTCTGGATGTAGAAACATTATTCCTGGATATCTTCCAAAGCATGTAATTGAAACCTAGGCTCTTAAACCTGGGGTGGGCCCTTGAGCTCACCCACCTTTGGAGGGTGTGAGAGGCTGGGTCTTGCCGAAACGTTATGAAAACATTTCTTATTTGGAGTGGAGAATTGGGGGAGGCAGCAAAAGAAAAATTCTCTGAAGTTGGTTTAGCAAAAAATGTTTGGTAACATGTAATAGGACAGACCACATTGTTCCCTTTCATTGGCTTGGCTGGCAGCAGCCTCCATTTTATCTCTTCTTCGTCGGGCCATGACTGCCTTTCAGTTGATTAAACATCACATGATGCTGGTGAAAGAGAGGGAGCTTGACTGGGGCTATGGCCAATGTCCCTTCAGCCTGTTGTCAATAAAGGATTGATGGGTCGCTTTATACTTTGCTCCAGGACTAATTAGCTGCGAGAGGTTATTGGAGTCTCCAGAATAAATGGTAGAACAGAACATTGAGAAAAGGATAAACATTTGAGCTCTGGGAACATGGATAAAGGGTCAGTGCCGGGGGCAGGCATCTGTGGGCATTTCTCTGCCAAATGAATTATTGTGTCCCCCCACCCCCACCTGCAGCACTAGCATCGCTAGTGACAGAGTACGATATAAGCACAGTTCCCCTGCTAAGAGACTCTTCGAATGACAGTTTGTGTCCCCCCCCCACCCCATGATAACCCTACTGTACCCCATTAGACTTGTTCCGACACTGACCCTGATGGATACAAATGTGAGCAGGGTAGTGAACGTAGGGACTGAAGGTGTTGTATTTACATGCACACCATGTACAAAATGAGGTAGAGGAGCTTAAAGCACAGTTAGAAATTGGCAGGTATGACTTTGTGGGTATGACAGAGATGAACCTGAAGGAGGATCATGGCTAAACATCCAAGGATGCACATCCTACTGGAATGACACGCAGGTGGACAGAAAAGGGAGATTGGGGGCTTTGTTGGTTAAAGGTCTAATCAAATCCTTAGTAAGAAGGGACATAGAATCAAAGTCTAGAATTCTTGTGGATAGAGTTGGAAAACTGCAAGGGTAAAAAGACCCCGATGGCAATTGCCTCCATATAGCAGCCAGGATGTCGGGTGCAAATTACAACAGGAGTTGGAGAAGGCATGTCTGAAAGGCAATGTTATGGTGGTCGTGGGACGCTTCAATTTGGATGTAGACGGGAACATCAGGTTGGTGCTGGAATCCCAAGGGAAGAAAGGCAATATGGGAAGAAAAGATTAAAAATTAGGGTAAGCTGACCAATAATATAAATGAGGGCACCAAAAGGTTTTTTCAGACATATAAAATGTCAATTAGAGGGAAGAGTGCTCCAGATCGTTGGAAAATGACGATGGAAAAGTGGTAATGAGGAATAAAGAAATGGAGGATGAACTGAATGGGGATTTTATGTCAGTCTTCACTGAGCAAAATATCAATGATGTGCCAGAAATTTGAGAGTCCAGGGGCAGGTGTGAGTGTAGTCACCATAACAAAGCAGAAGGTGCTTCGGGGGCTGAAGGTGGATTAGTCACCTGGACCAGATTGGCTGCACCCCAGGGTTTTGAAAGAGGTTGCCAAATAGATTGTGAAAGCATTAGTAGACATCTTTCAGGAATCACAAGAATTGGGAATGGTTCGAGAGGATGGGAAATTACAAATGTCACTCCACTCTTTAGAGAGAGAGAGAGAGAATGACAAAAGGCAAGAAATTATTGGCCGATATGCCTAACTTCACTGGTTGGCAAGATTCTAAAAGGTAAAGTTTGGGGGAATTTGAAAGCACAAAAATAAAATTGGCTGAAGTCAGCATGGTTTCCTCCAGGTAACAAGCAGGACTGACAAAAGAGAATCGGTGAATGTGGTTTATTGGGATTTCAGAGGGCCTTTGACAAGGTGCCGCACATGAAGCTGCTGAACAAGATAGGAGCCCTTGGTATTACAGGAAAGGTACTGGCGTGGATGGAAAATTGGCTGACTAGCAGAAGGCAAAGAGAGGGAATAAATGGGGCTTCTTCTGGCTGGCTGTTGGCAACTAGCAGTGTTGGATCTGTTGCTTTTCACGTTGTATGTAAATGATGCAGGTGATGGAATTGATGACTTTGTAGCACGTGTATGGATAATACGAAGATAGGTGGAGGGGTGGGTAGTGTGGAGAAGCAGCGTATCTGCAGAGGGACTTGGATTGGTTGGGAAAATAGGCAAAGAAATGGCTGATGGAAATGTATGGTCATGTAAAAGGAATAGACTATTTTCTAAATGGGGAAAGAATTCAGAAAGCAGAAGTCCAAAGGGACTTGGGAGTCCTAGTGCAGCATTCCCTAAAAGTCAACTTGCAGGTTGAGTTGGTAGTAGGAAGGCAAATGTAATGTTAGCATTAATTTCAAAAAGACGAGAAAATAAAGACAAAGATGTAATGCTGAGGCTTTATAAGGCAATGGCCAAACCACATTTGGAGTATTGTGAGCAGTTTTGGGCCCTAGATCTAATGAAAGATGTGCTAGTGTTGGAGAGGGTCCAGAGGAGGGTTATGACAATAACACCAGGGATGAGATGGTTAATGTATGAGGAGTGTTTGATAGCTCTGGGCTTGTGTACTGAAGGGGGATCTTATTAGAAACATTCCAAATGTTAAAAGGACTGGATAAAGTGTACATGGAGAAGATGTTTCCAGTGGTAGGAGAGTCTAGGACCAGAGGTCACAGCTTCAGAAATGAAAGCTGAGCCTTCAGAGCAGAGATGAAGAGAAGGTGGGCGAGTCTGTGGAATTTGTTGGCTGAGGAGGCCAAGCAGAGTTTGTTAGGTTCTTGATTAGCAAAGGTGTCAAATGTTATGGGGAGAAGGCAGGAGAATAGGGTCAAAAGCACAAATACATCAGCTACGGTTTGAATGGCAGAACAGACTTGATGAGCTGAATGGCCTCGTTCTGCTCCAAAGTCTTATGGTCTTTTCGGTCTCTAGTAGTTAGGCATTGAACAAAGAGAGGTGCTTGCAGGCACAGAAGATGAGACGAGAGGTGGTGAATCAGGACCATGTAAGGGCCTATGCCTACAGCAGCAGAAGGAGCTTGGCCCAGGAAGTGAGAATAGGACCCGGGGAATGGGAGGAATGCCTGGGAGGTGGGTGCAGGGTCCGGGAGGAGAGAGCAGGGTCCAGAAAGCAGCAATAGGGCCTAGAAAGAGGGAGCAGGGCCTGGGAGGTGGTGGCATGGCCCAGGAGGTGGGTGCAAGGTCTGGGGAGGAGGGGCAGGGCCAGGTGGCGGGATCAGGGCCTGGGAAGAGGGAGGAGGGTCTGGGAGGAGGGAGCAGCTTGGAAGGACATCCTGTAAATCTGTTCCAAGACATTGAAGGTCAGTCCCCCTTCACTGTCACTCTCTTGTCATCATCTTCCCTGACTGCCACCAATGGTCATCCCTATCACCATCACCTTTCACTGTTGGTCCTATGTCTGTCACCAATAGTCGTTCCCACTCCCTCAGGTCCCTGTTATCGACCCCCAATCACCCCCACACCAAAACCCTTACCCCTCCTCCACCCCTCCCCACACCTGTCCCCTCCCCAGCCCCACCCCCCCCAACCACTGGTCCTCCCCTAGCCCCACCCCTCAACCACCGGTCTCCTTCCTCTCCCCCCCCCACCACACTGGTCCCTTCACCCTCTCCCTCCCCCCCCCCCCCACACTGGTCCCCTCCCCCTCCCCCAACACTGGGCGCTGCCCCCATCACACTCAGTCCTATGATTGTCTACCACCATTCCCAATGTTGGATGCACTCGATAACCCTCCAACTCAAGATATTTGCTTCCTGCACCTTCCTTGAACCTTTGGCCTCTTTATCACCCCCATTCCACCTATAGAACTCTCCTTCTGCCACCCTCCCTCTGACTCCATAAGCTCTTTGCGATTACTCGGGAATTAAGGCCCATCAGTTATTGCTCAGAAGGTTTGTAAGCACTTCTCTGGGTGAGATAGATCACAGTTCTTGAAATCTGAGAAATTCATTATTTTTCCAGGGACTATATCTTAAACTAAAAATCTGCTCCTACCACCTTTGTTTTGGGAGAACCATTTGAGCTTTGTAAAACAGGAATGAACCACTGTTTGTCATTTCCTACCTCTGGGTGAAGTGAAAAAGTTTGAAAACCACTGTTTTAATCTAATTGACTCGATATGCGCACGGTTTCATAACTCCAAAGGAAATGGGCCAATAACAAATTTTCTCAAGCAAAATATTTCAGTAACAATTGCTTCTAGAGCAGTGATTCTCAACCCTTCCCACTCACACACCACCCTTACTAATCACAGAGCACCGATGGCATAGGAAATACTTAAAGTGGTAAGTGAGTGGAAAGAAAAAGGTGAGAACCACTGGTAGCATAATGTGTTTCTCAATCAAGTGCAAATTCCCTTTGAATGTATTGGTAGCAATAAACTTATGGTGCTTAATAACATTAAAAATGAGGAACATGGCAAGATGGCATAGAGGGCAGATGTGTGATCCCACCCCTCCTCAGCCTGCTTTTTTAAGCACCCGTTTTTAAAGTTTATCTAAGTGATTAAAAGTTGTATCTTCATTTTTGAGAACATTAATGGGTCATAATGGCGAATAATGTTAAAAAAACAAAAGCTCAATTACAACAGAAATGATCTTTTAAAAGTGCTGAAGAATTGAGGCCTACCTGTCCAGTTGAAGCCACAAAATTATCATTTGGAACCTCCAAGGTACAGAGAACTCATGCCAGGCTGAGTATTACACCGGCGCCGACCTTGACTCCACAAGATGGTGTCGGCATGTTGACGAGCTTGGCTGGAGTTGATTTGCATGTTCGCGATGTCGGACGCGCGGGGGACCCGGCTGAGAGAAGAGCCCTTGAGCCCGGGCTGCCGTTGGGTGAGCCGGGAAAGCGCAGAATGCCGTTGGAAGCTACCTCTGTGCAGTCCCTGGCTTTGCCAGGCACGCGCGGTGCTTCAAGGACCACGTGTGGGCTATGGGGGGCCTGAGCGGCAGCGTCCTGACGTGGTTGGGATACCGCCGTTGGGTGTGCAGACCCGCAGCCGCACCGGGAAGGGCCCGACAACGTTGGAAGAAGAGGAAGACTTACCTTTAATGAGCAGTTCAAGGGAACAATTGGAGGTGGAGTCTAGAGAAGGAAGGCCTCAAAATGTGGATCTGGAACCTGGAATGGAGTCTGTACAGTCTTGGATGGGATTGCCTATCATATGGATAATATGTCTAAACAAATGACTCAAGGATTTTTGGATGTGACAACTAAAATATCTAATATGTCTGAAGATATATCTAATATGTCTGAAGATATATCTACAGTTAAGAGGGATGTCAGTAAATGTATTAAATCAGTGGATACAGTGCAAGAAAATTTTTTTAAAATTGAAACAGCTTTTTCTGAATGTAAAATTCAAGTTGTACGTAATAAGGAAAAAATAGAGAAAGTGGAAGATTCGTTTGTGGATCGGGAATCCAGAAGAAAGACTTACTGAAAAAAATTGATTCATTAGAAAATCAAAGTCGGAGAAACAATGTGAAAATTGTGGGTCTTCCAGAAGACATTGAAGGGTCTGATCCAATAAAATTTTTCAAGAGTTGGATTCCTGAGATGTTGGGCAAAGACTTTTTTTTTTGGAAGGTTTAGTATTGGAGAAGGCACATAGAGCGTTATGAAAGAAACCGTTACTGGGACAACCACCTCGAGTGATCTTAGTTCGATGCCTGAACTATCAAGACAGAGAAATGATACTACGGTGGACCGGACAGAAGGGACGACAAAGTCAATCTCCAATGATGACTCAAAATAACAGAGTTTTTTTTAATGCAGATTTGAGTCAAGAAATTATTAGGCGACGACGGGAATTTAATTCGGCTAAAGAAGTACTGTGGCGGAAGGGTTGTAAATTTGCTTTTCAATACCCTGCTGTGTTAAAAGTCTTTTATGGTAACTTTCAATCTCAATTTTTTGAGAATGATCATGATGCATTAATTTTTGCTAATTCATTTCCGGATTTACGAGGACATGGAAGAGTTTCACCACTGTTGCCTAAAAAGAGGCCAAATGGAAATGGACAGAATGGGAAAAATGGAAAAAATTGAAAGAAAGAGGTTTTAACACAAAGTCTTATTGACATTGAAGATCCGGAACAATCATTGGGAATGGAGTCATTGGGTTGAAAATGTTTACAGTATTGGATTGTATTAATGTGAATGACATATTTCTAGCTGGGGGTGGGTGGATAGCACTGAAATCTTTGATAGTCATCTGCCACTAGTGGGGTTTACCACACCCAGTTTTTTAGGGCATTACTACCTTTGGGTAGTTTTTTTTTGGGGAGGATAATTAAAAAATTTTTTAATATATACTTTCTTTTAAAAAATATTTAGGGGAGGGAGAGTGGTTTTAATTTACTAGAAGGGGAGCGATATTTTGTAGTAAGTGATTAGTTATAAAGTGTAAGTTTATAAGGATGTCTAATTTGAAATTTGCAACTTTTAATATTCAGGGGTTAAATAATCCGATTAAGTGAAAGCGAGTTTTGGCTTATATCAAGAAAATGAAAATTGGTATTGCCTTTTTACAAGAAACACATTTGACTGAAAAAGATCATTTGAAGTTGAAGAGAGATTGGGTTGGGCATGTGTTTTTTTTCTTCATTTAATTCTAAGGGTTATATCAGATCATTCTTTATTATTTTTTTATTATGCAAGTTCAGAAGTGGTACGATCATCTTATAGATGGAGATTTAATACAATATTGTTGAAAAAAACCACAGTTCGTTATCTTTGTTAAAGAACAGATTACTTATTTTTGTCTGAAAATGTTAATAATTCTGTAAAAACTAGTTTTGTGTTATGGGATGCGTTAAAAGTTTATTTAAGAGGACAGATTATTAGCTACACCACTAAAGTTAAGAAGCAGTATATGGCAGAAAGTTTAGAATTAGAAAAGCAAATTGATGAATTGGAGAAGGAATTTCAGAAGGAAGTGACAGAAGATTTAAAAAAGTGGCTTTGACTAAATTGAAATTGCGTTATAATACGTTGCAGATTTATCAATTTGAATGTTTAATTAATCGATCTAAGCAGCATTATTATGAGTTGGGTGAGAGGGCACATAAAGTACTTGCATGGCAGTTAAAGAAGGAACAGGTTTCACGGATTATTAATGCTGTAAAAAAAAAAAATTCAACAGTTACATATAAACCTCAGGAAATTAATGACCAGATTTTATTCATTTTATAAAAAATAATATACTTCTGAGGGAAACAGGATAGTGGTTCTATTGATTCTTATTTATCTAAGTTAACGTTATCACCATTAGAAGAGGAGGATGTTATGGATCTGGAAGCTCCGTTTATAGAATTAGAGATTAAGGCGGCTATGTTGGAAATGCCCAATGGGAAGTCACCAGGTGACAACAGGTTTTCGGTGGAATTTTATAAAACTATTTATGAAGATTTATCTTCGGTGTTTGAGGAGGTATTACAACCAGTGACTGAACAGCATGAGTTACCAGAATCTTGCTCTAGTGCTTTAATTACTGTAATCCCGAAAAAAGATAGAGACCCATTGAAAGTATCTTCATATAAACCTATTTCTTTATTGAATGTTGATTATAAAATTATAGCAAAAGTGTTAGCAAATCGACTTGTTAAGTATTTACCTAAATTGATACATGTTGATCAACCAAGTTTTATTAAAAACAGAAATGCTTCAGGTAATATTCTTCGATTGATTAGGTTGGTCAATGCATATTGACAGCAGCCCAACTATCCAATGGTGGTTGCGCTTGATGCAGAAAAAGCCTTTGATAGGGTCAAATGAGATTTTTTATTTAAAGTAATGGAGAAGTTTAAATTTGGCCCTTTTTTAATTGGTTGGGTTAAAGCTTTATACACAAACTCGACTGCTAGGGTGGTGACAAATGGTCCAGTTTCATCATCGTTTAAATTGACACATTCAACTCGACAAGTTTGTCCATTGTCACCAGCTCTGTTTGCATTGGCTATTGAACCATTAGCTCAAACAATAAGGCAGAATGAACAGATGAGAGTTATGGATGAAGAGTATAAGATTAATTTATTTGCTGATGATGTTTTGATCTATTTAACAAACCCAGAACAATCATTGCCACATTTACAGGAATGTTTATTACAATATGGAACATTATCTGGATATAAAGTTAACTGGGATAAGAGTGAAATTTTGCCAGTTGGAGAAGATTATTCAGAATATAAAACTGAAATGGTCTGATAAAATTAAATATTTAGGAATAATTATAAATACTGAGTATCAATCTTTAAACAAGTTAAATTATGTTCAGTTATTAAAAAAGATTAAAGCAGATTTAATTAAGTGGAAAGATCTTTCATTAACTTTAATTGGTCGAGTTAACTGTATTAAGATGAATATTTTTTCTTGTATTCAATATTTATTTCAATCAATACCATGTTCTCTTTCAAAGAGTTTCTTTCAGAATTTAAATAAAGTAATGGGAGAATTTTTAGGAAAAGTAAACTACCCCGGTAGCATTATATAAACTTACTTGGAAATATGCTTCAGTTACCTCATTTTCAAAATTATTATGAAGCAGCCCAGTTGAAATTTATTAGTAGATTGATGGATCTGGACCAGCCTCCGAGTTGGGCTAAAGTTGAGATGGCTTGTATTTCTGAAGTCGAGGTGTACCAATTTATATTTTGATGGAATGTAAATTTGTTGAGGGAATATAATATGCCGATATTAAAACATGTATTAAAACTATGGATTAAAAAAATAAGATATTAGAATCAAAAGGTAAATTGTCAATTTTAACTCGCCAAGGCAAATAGCGCCTTTGGAAAACTACACAAGAGTCTGGAAAAACAACCAACTGAAAAACCTCACAAAGATTAGCGTATACAGAGCCGTTGTCATACCCACACTCCTGTTCGGCTTCGAATCATGGGTCCTCTACCGGCATCACCTATGGCTCCTAGAACGCTTCCACCAGCGTTGTCTCCGCTCCATCCTCAACATTCATTGGAGCGACTTCATCTCCAACATCGAAGTACTCGAGATGGCAGAGGCCGACAGCATCGAATCCACGCTGCTGAAGATCAAACTGCGCTGGGTAGGTCACGTCTCCAGAATGGAAGACCATCGCCTTCCCAAGATCGTGTTATATGGCGAGCTCTCCACGGTTGCAACCGCTGCAACCGTGTCTGCCTGTCCCGCATCGGACTTATCAGCCACAAACGAGCCTGCAGCTGACGTGGACATTACCCCTCCATAAATCTTCATCCGCGAAGCCAAGCCAAAGAAAGAAGAATATAATAATCAGCTTATTTCTTTTTCAATGTTTAATAGTCATTTAAAGAGTTGGGATTCTAAGAGTATAAAAACATTACAGGATTGTTTTGTAGGACAGTTTCTTTCTTTCAATTAATTGAAAGAACATTTTGATATTGCTGAAAATTCTTTATTTGTTTATTATCAACTTCGATCTTTGGTGAAAAATATGTATGGTAGAGAGATGATTTTACCTGTATTGATGGAATTCGAGTCTTTGATTTCTTCTATACCAAAAAGGGGTCATATTTCTGTTATGCACCAAGTATTACAAGATAATATGGATGTCAGAATGGGAGAAGTCTAAGATTAAATGGGAAAATGATTTAGCTTTTGTTTTTCCTGAAGATTACTGGGCAGATATGTGTCATGATAGTGTTACTAAATTGATGAATGTGTGGTATGGAATGGTTAATTATAATTTTCTACATCAGTTGTATTTCGCCCCAGAGAAATTGAAAAAATATGGTTTTTGTAATTCGGATTCTTGTTTTAGATGTAGTGTATGTACTGGAACTTTTTTTTACATGCTGTTTGGTCTTGTGTGCATATACAACCATTCTGGAATGAAATTAAGTTAATTTTGGAAAAATTATATAATTTTAAGTTACCATTAGATCCATCTATTTTTTTAATGGGTTATATGATTCCTTTAAGGGGATTAGGGTTGGATAAATTTCAAATTGCATTTATATATTTAGCATTGTCTGTAGCTCAAAAATGTATAGCAAGTACATGGAAAGATAATATAACGATTAATATAGTGCGATGGCATAATGAATTGAAAGCTTGTATTGTTAAGGAAAAAATTACATATAATCTGCATGACAATTTTTTTTTGTTAATAAGTGGTTACCATATTTGGAATATATGCATTCAGATATATTTTGATTTATTATATACTTTTAGTTTCTGTTTATATATTTTTAGCTCTCCTGAAGAGAGCTGGCTGATGGGGTGGGAAGGGGGTGGTGGGGATTTGATTTAATTTTTTTTCTTTCTTTTTGTTTTTTTTTAATTTAAAAAAAATTTAAATTTTATTTTTTTAATATATATTCTTTATGGAATGTATTTTGTATTACTATTAATGATTCTTCAAATAAATAAAGTTTTAAAAAAATCAAAAATGGTTTATGATAAATGTTATCTTTTCACACTGTCAACTGTTGATTTAGTGTTCCATGCAACAATAGTTCCACGTTCTATGACAGTATGTCCTTCTGCTGGTACTGTTTGTTGGCAATCTTGGGGAGTAATATTCCTGAGCTATAATAATCAATACTTTGTACATATTAGAATTTGAACATGTAACTTTAATTGCACTATACATCATTGCTATTTATGTAAGACAGTTTATATTAAACTACTGTAATGTGCAAAAGGCTTTTCAATGATTGACATGGCATCCAAGGAAATGCCTGTAAGTACAAGCTGTTTGCCACAGGGATTTGTCATCAAGCTTAGTGTGAATAATCTGTTCTGCTGTGGGGTAGGATGTGTAAATACGCCTACAGAAAGAACCGAATCCTGCTCAGCGCCTTGACTTCTGGCAGAGACTTCTGCTGCAGCAAGCATTCTCCGCTAAGAATAGCTTGACTGCTTCTCAACACGGTTAGGCACGCTATTTGGCTGTCAGCTTACATCAGCTTGAAAGCCTACTCTACTTGGGGAAATGAAGGGTCTGTTGATGATTTATTTTGTTCATGCTGACTTTGTTAGCTTCTGTAATCACACATTTGGTTTACAGACTTCACAAGAATTAATATATTCTTGTGGAGGAAGAAAACAATCTTGCTTAAGTGATTCAGCAAACCTGGAGGATTGGTGTCTCTTGCCAAACTGTTAATGGTGTGATTACAACTTTGAATCTGATCATCAACAGATGCTTGTCAACTTCTGCAGGCTTGGGGTTGAAAGGGAATATTATACAAGTCATGGCCATCTAAGGGTTCTTTGTAGGAGCAAGTAATGAGGTTCCCACCTCAACATATTGACTTGTGTTTTCAAAAGAGGATCTGATCAGAGCAGAAAACATTGAACAAGAACAATCTTTAATGTACTGAGGGGTCTTCAGAGGCAAAATGTCACTTTCAGACACACAGGGAATTGTTTGAGTAATTATCCTCGAGCTTCAAGGTTAATGACACCGTATACTGGTACTAGAGGAGGGGCCTCTGTGAGTATGGAGCCACACAAAGTGGAGGGGGTTGGGTAAGTGCCTTCAAGTTTAGTGACACCGTATACTGGTACTAGAGGAGGGGCCTCTGTGAGTATGGAGCCACATGAAGTAGAGGGGTTTGGGTAAGTGCCTTCAAGTTTAATGACACCGTATTCTGGTACTAGAGGAGGGGCCTCTGTGAGTATGGAGCCACACGAAGTGGAGGGGGTTGGGTAAGTTCCTTCAAGCTTCATGTTTGCACCGTTTTGATCAAATCCAATGTTTCTGCATCCATTGACATGAAGTGTGTATCTATGCAGCGCTGGTGTGTTTTCCCACATGATGCTCTGCCTGACTCTTACAGCACACTCTTCTATTTGCTTCATTCTCATACATTCTCCCCACCCCACCCAAATCCACCTAGGCTGCTTGTCTCAACTATTTTATATGATAGCAACTTCCACCTTGTAATCACTTTCTGTGAAACTGAGATTACCCTGGATTTACCAGCATCTATGTTCTACATCAGCAATTCTCAATGGGGGCATACAGCAACAACTCCCTCTCTCCCCCCCCCCCCCCCCCAGCCCGGGCCACAATACATTGGGGGGGGGGCCATAAACTGAAATCATAAAATATTTTTCATTTTTTTATGTAGTCGGCAGGAGAGAAATACGGAAGAAACCAACTAAACCTTGACTGCTTTACAGGGAAAGGGGACCATAAACAGCAGAATCCCAAGGGGGCCATAGCCAAAAAAAGGATGTGAATGGCTGTTCTACATCACCCCTTGCTTTGATTTCGGCCTGAAAGGGACCCTTATTGTTCTGTCCTCTGTTGAATCTTTTCATAATTTTTGAGGTTGGCCCCCTAGATGTTCTAGCTGAAGCACCAACCTTGTAAATCTTTCATGCACTATCTCTGGTAATCTAGCTCCTGTTTCTAACATAACACAGAGACTAGAGACATGCATGGGGAGGTCAGACTGCTTGCTATGCTTTTGGTGGTTGATCAGTTTTGGTGCAGATTTTTGGCACCTTTCCCATAGTTTGTGTTGATCCTCAGCCCTACAGGAACCTTGTATGAGGTTATAATGTTAGAATCAGTATTTATGTAGCTAGGAGATTGGCTGTAATCTTACTGGATTTATTTGTTCATGGGACATTTATTGTCCTTCTTTGATTGGCCCTGAGCTATTGAAGAATATTTTAATATAATCATTTTAGTAGATTTCAAATTGGTATAGGTAAAGGATAACATTTCCTTGCAATGTGTTTATTTTTACATCATCCCTGGGTAGCATGATAGTCTGACAGTTAGTGAAACACTGTTGTAACGCCAGCAACCTGGGCTCGAATCTGGTGCTGTCTGTAAGGAGTTTGTACGTTCTCCCTGTGTCTGCATGGGCTTCCTCTGGGTACTCTGGTCTCCTCCCTCGTTGCAAAGATGTATGGGGTTAGTAGGTGAATTGTATTTGAGCCAGAAGGGCATGTTACTGTGTTGTATCTCCAGTGGGTTCATGGTCATCATGACTGGTAATAAATTTCTAGAACCATAGAACATTAGGGTACAGAAACAGGCCCTTCAGTCCTTCTAGTCCATGCCGAACTATTATTCTGCTCAGTCCCACTGTCCTTTACCCAGTCCATATCTCTTCATACCCCTCCCATCCATGTACATGTCAAAATTTTCCAAGTCTCAAAGTATTCTGTCTTGAACTGCACTTTGATCTATTTAAAGTGTGCATTTCCTGCTGGCTAGAGTTTATCAGAGCAGTATGAGAACATCAATTGTGGCAGCAAGTAGAACTCTTCTTAGTGTACTGAGTCAAACTTTTTCCAATGTTTTAAAGGCCTCCTTCTTGCCTGAGTCAGTTACAGCCCTGTTCCAAGGAGTTCAGGCTGACAGTCCCCATGCTGAAACAAGCTGCCGTCTGTCTCTCTGTGATGCCGACAGATTCCGTCACTATTTTGAAGAAATTCTCTCTCTCCGAACTTCCAAGACAGATCATCTGTGCATGTTGATTGTCATGTATAAAGTGGCTTCTGCCTTCTCTGAAGCAGTGGTTACAGGTTAGAAGTATGTTTCTGGGTGTGCATTGTGAGGGTACGATAGAAGTTGTTATTTTTCTATTCTTCCACTGGTCAGAGTGCCCTTGTAGGGCAGCCAGAGAATTTTACCAGTCACTTTCAGAGCAGCTTGAAGCATGCCACTGAGAACCTGGTGGGGAGTGGGGTCAAACATTTGAGGGGAACTTTAAACTGCAACTAAATGATCTCTTGCTACTAGTCTGGAATGGAATAGTAGGGGATGATTACCCGTGGCAGAAATAGTCAACCAGAACTAGTTGCACAGGATTGTTACATTTTTAGATTAAAATTTTTTTTATACCAACAGCACGGTAACAGGCCATTTCGGCTCATGAGTCCATGCTGCCCAATTTACACCCAATTAACCTACACCCCCAGTACGTTTTGAATGGTGGGAGGAAACCAGGGACCCCAGGGAAAACCCACACAGACACAGGAAGAACGTACAAACTCCTTACAGACAGCGTGGGTTTTGAACACATGCTCCAATCGCTGGGCGTTGTAAGGGCGTTGCACTAACCACTATGTCAACCATGCCACCCTGAACCTTGCTGTACTGAACAGTCACTCCATTCTGCCCTACTAGTCAGGCAGTGACGAGAGACTAGAACCAGGGGAAAGTATTTTCATTGACAGCAATTTATAAAGTAACAATTAATTCTTTGTAGGACTCTTATATTGACCAAATGGCAGGCAACTTGCACTTCTTTCACTTCTTCAGACTCTCCAAAAGACTTTATAGAAAAGTTATCACACAAAATTGACTCTAAAATCCTGCTGTTAGGAAAGATAGATGAATGAAAGCTTGGTTACACATATGTATTTTACACAGCAACTCAAGGAGGAGGGGTGGAAAGGTTTGGAGGGAATTCTTGGTAAAAGTGGCAATGGCTGCCAGTGACACAGAAATGAAAATAACAGACAAACGATCAACTCTGGATCATGATGAAGAACTGGAGAAGGTTTCACAGATCAGGAGGGGCGCACCCATGAGAGATGTGAAAATCAAGTGAGCTCTGGGTTATTGGTGAAAGGGGCAGTGCAGGCATCACAGCATTAGAAGAGCTATGATTTGCAAGGGATGGAAATGGAGTCTAGCAAGTGTTGCACTGTAACCTGGAGATAAATAAGTACACAAAAATGCTGGTGGAACTCAGCGGGTCCCTCTGTTCAATGGAGGCGAAGATATCTAACTAACATTTTGGGCCTGAGCCCTTTGTCAGGGTATGAGCAAAAGGGAGGCAGATGCTTGAATAAAAAGGTAAGGGGAGGAGGGAAGAACCACAGGCCAACAGCTAAGAGGCCTGTAAAACCTATTGGACTAAGTGAGGTTGTATGTAGAAAGGTTGAGATTATACACACCACACACACTTCATCAATTACAGGGCTATAGATTCAAACAGACATGGGAGACAGGTAACTTTCCCCTCATTCCTTATCCTTTGGGTGTTGCACCAATCATAGTTGAAATTCCTGTTAGTTTCCCACCCCATTAATTTACATTGTGCTTATGAAGCTTGCAGATGTCTACAGATAACTCAGACTATTTATGTCAGGGATGTAAAGGACTGTTCCCAAAAGCTCGACCTCAGCCTTGCTAGCAAAAGTGTATGGGTCCCAGGAGACTAACATTCGACTCAACAGGACTCAATCAGGAAGGAGGAACAGGAGCTTCAAAACGACTACCAGGCTGGGAAATAGATTCTTCCTACAGCCTGTGAGATTGATAAATGGTAACGGAGTAAACTATTCCAAAATATTTATATACATTTCTTTTAAATTATATTTTAAGTATATATGTGAATTACGTGATGTGTATTGTGTGTTGGTATGTGTGTATTGTAATGGATAAATATTGGGGGGAAATTTGGTAAGATTAGTGGGTTACATACATACACACATTTTAAAACAGAATCTTATTTGAAAGACTGAAGAATTCATATTCAACATTGCAGGATCTCTGGAGAATGTGATGCACATTTCACAAGTAGGTGCTAATTGAAATTACATCATGAAATGAAATACCATTGTTTGTAGGAGACAAACTGGCTGTTAAAAAGTACTTACAGTGTGCTGACAGAAAGGTTTTATTTAAGATAACACTTGACCAAGGGGGAGAACTCGTGTTGTTTGCTGAAGAAGTTGGGGGTTTTGCAAGTGAGAGAGTCACATGGGCTTTCTGGAGTCTTGGAGAGAGAGACCAATCTCAATAAGCTCTCTCAGCTAGTGTGTGTGACACTAAAGGAGCTGAACAGTGCAAGCCAGGAAGAGCTGGTTGAAACTGATGAAAAGTTCCAGAGCAGTGGATGGCTGGAAGTGCTATCTGTCTGATGTTTCTCTTAGAATAAGAGGAACAAAAGGAACTCTGTGGTGGCCTGAAAGAAAGAGATTACCATCTGGAAAACCCTGACGGGGCAAGTTTCATCAGCGAGACAGTGAGGAGTCACGTGATGGAGTAGTGGCCGGTCAGGGAACTCCAGCCCTCTCCAGAAAAGTAAAAAAAGAGACAGTGAAAAAACGAAGGCACAAACACAAAAACCAAAATAAAGTGAAAATAAAGGTGTGAAGAAAATGGCAGCGAAAAAAGAAAAGCCAAAAGCAACGGGAAGAAGAAAGGACATCGGAAGAAGAAGGTGAAGGCCTTACCTGTCCGAGGAGGCCCACCGCGGAGAAAGAAGACCGCTCCCTAAGGTCAGTTGAAGCCCCGAACTCGGGACTACAAAAATGGCTCATGGAGCCAAACAAAAATGTGCAACCGCGCATGCGCAAGACAAAAATAACACTGACGGGAGGGGGGACCAGCTGAGGAGTCGATCTCCACAGCTGAAATTGACAGCCACAACAAAGCAGCAAGAGGAAAACACAGAAAATAACGAGAGCAAGAAAGAAGAGAGTAAAAAGAAATCAAAGAAACAACAGATGACCAACCCAGAGGAAGAAGACCAGCAGCAAGACACTTCTAATAAAAATAATAAGACCAAAAATACCCAACAAAATGAAACAAACAAACCAACAAGAAAACCAGAAGAGACAGAGGCAAAGGACACAGATCCTGGAGTGGACTCAGAAGAAGAAGAAGAAGAAGAACACAGAGAAATGGAAGATGAAGGGAAGGGCAAGACAATGGATTTTTTTTTAAAGAATATATGGAATCAGTAAAAGAATGGCAGTCACAAGAATTCAGTGAAATAAAAAGAAGAGTAAAAAGTACAGAAGAAAAAATGAATAGATTAGAGATGATCATGTCAGATATAGGAAAAATAGTGGACAAGGTGGAAGAACGAGAAACAGCCGTAGAAATGAAAGTAGAAGATTTTTAAAAAATTAGAAGAATCTGATAAAAAAAGTTAAAGAGACACAAGAGCTGTTAGCTCAGAAGATAGATATAATGGAAAATTATAATAGAAGAAACAATATAAATATAGTGGGCCGTAAGGAAGATGAAGAAGGCAAGAACATGAGAGAATTTATAAAAGAATGGATCCCCAGGGTCCTAGGAAGACCAGAACTACAGGAAGAAATGGAAATAGAAAGGGCACACAGAACATTAGCCCCTAAACCACAACCACAAGAAAAACCAAGATCCATTCTAGTAAAATTCTTAAGATATACAACAAGAGAAAATATATTGGAGAAAGCAATGAGGAAAATAAAAGAAGACAAAAAAAAACACTGCAATACAAAGGTAAAAAAAATGTTTTCTATCCAGATATAAGTTTTGAACTCCTGAAGAAGAGCAAGGAGTTTAATGCAGCAAAAACGATCCTATGGAAAAAAGGATATAAATTTATGCTAAAGTATCCAGTGGTACTTAAAATAGTTATTCCAGGGCAGCAAAACAGACTATTCTTGGATCCGGAGGAAGCAAGAAAATTTGCAGAACAACTACAAAACAGACAGAGAGAGGAAGATATGTAACGAGAACAAAAATGACCACAAACTATATGTATGTGTATGTATATATATAAAAAAATAGAATATAGGTAAGAACTAAGAAGGGAAAGAAAGGAAGTATGGGGGGAATTAAGAGAGTGACCATTGTTGTATATGAAAATTAAAATCTTTTCTGGGGGGGATGGGTGGGGAAGAGTTACGGTCACTGCGAAATCAGTTGACGCTTGCGAGTGAATTTGCAAATCCAAATGGAGAGGGGAAATGTGGTTGCCCGTCAAGGGATAAAGGGCAACTCAGGAAGGGGAGGGGATAGTGGGGTTAAAGGAATTTTAGATAGAAGAATAAGGGAAATGTTTTATGTTTTAGAAATGTTGTCATAAAGTGTTCAAAAAAAAGAGCAGAAATGGATAAGAAGGAAAGGTGATGATGAGGAAATGGAAAGGAAAGATAAACAAAGTATGAAATGGCTATGTTGAACTATATGACTTTAAATATTAATGGAATACATAACCAAATTAAAAGGAAGAAACTGCTAAATTTACTGAAAAAAGAAAAAATTGATATAGCATTCATACAAGAAACACACTTAACTGAAGTGGAGCACAAGAAATTAAAGAGAGATTGGATAGGACATGTAACAGCAGCGTCATATAATTCAAAAGCTAGAGGAGTGGCTATATTAATCAGTAAAAATGTACCAATCAAAATAGAAGAGGAAATAATAGATTCAGCAGGGAGATATGTAATGATAAAATGTCAGATATATTCGGAGTTTTGGAATTTACTCAATGTATATTCACCTAACGAAGAAGATCAAAAATTTATGCAAGATATTTTTTTGAAGATAGCAGACACGCAAGGGAACATACTAATAGGAGGGGATTTCAACCTTAATTTGGATTCAAACATGGATAAAACTGGGGAAAAAATTAACAGAAAGAACAAAGTAACCAAATTTATAATTAAATCGATGCAAGAAATGCAACTTTTGGATATATGGAGAAAACAACACCCAAAGGAAAAGGAATATTCATATTATTCGGGTAGACATAAAACATACTCAAGAATAGATCTATTCCTGTATCAGCTCGCATGCAAGACAGAGTTAGGAAAACAGAATATAAAGCTAGAATATTATCGGACCACTCACCCCTGATATTGACAATAGAGTTAGAGGACATCCCTCCAAGAATGTATAGATGGAGATTAAACTCCATGCTACTTAAAAGGCAGGATTTTAGAGAATTAATTGAACGACAAATTAAAATGTACTTTGAAATAAATATGGAATCAGTGAAAGATAAGTTTATACTATGGGACGCAATGAAAGCGTTCATCAGAGGGCAAATAATAAATTATGTAACCAAGATGAAGAAGGACTACAATCAGGAAACGGAGCAGTTGGAAAGGGAAATAGCAAATATAGAAAAAGAATTAGCAATGAAGGAAGACACAACTAAAAGAAGAGAATTGGCAGATAAAAAAATAAAATATGAAACACTACAAACATATAAGGTGGAGAAGAACATAATGAAGACAAAACAAATATTATGAACTAGGAGAAAAAACACACAAAATTCTAGCGTGGCAGCTCAAGACAGAACAAACTAAGAAAAAAGACATGCAAATCACATGTAATCCAATGGAGATTAATGAAAACTTCAGAGAATTCTACGAACAATTATATCAAACTGAAAACGAAGGGAAAGAAGACAAAATAGATGAATTTTTAACTAAAATTGAACTACCGAAATTACAAACAGAGGAACAAAATAAATTAACAGAACCATTTGCAATAGTAGAAATTCAAGAGATAATAAAAAAAACTACCGAATAATAAAACACCAGGAGAGGATGGATTCCCAATAGAATTCTATGAAACATTTAAAGATTTTTTAATTCCTCCCCTCCTGGAAGTAATCAACCAGATTGATAAAGCGAGACAGTGAGACATGTTGGTACCTCAGTTGTGGAAATCATGAAACAACAAATCTCTCTCTGCAAACCCTACAAGAACCTTCCTGAGCGGTAAACATTTACCTTTCGAGCACCAAAGCCTGGTGAACTTTATACATGTTAAATTCAGTGCACAGTATAAGAATTGCCTGCATCCAGAGAACTTGAACTGTGAACCAAAGAACTTTTCTTAAATTTACACACACATCATACACGTGCACTTAGAATTAGAAGGGAGTTAATTTGGGTTAGTTAAGAATAGAGATAAGTTAAAGTTTGATTCTGTTTTCATGTTTAAAGTTGATTAAAAACAACTTTTGTTTTAAAAACTACTTGTCTTGGTGAATGTCTATTGCTGCTAGGTTTTGGGGTCCTTTGGGTTCGTAACAGTACACAGTGATCTGTAGAAACGCTGTTTCATCTGGTTGTATATGTGCTGTCAGGTGATAAAGTTGAATGTGCATTTTATGGTTAACTGGGCATATGTCTAACAAATGGCGCATCTTCCCAATGTAAAAGCCTCTGCTTGAGGAGAGAAGGGGAAGAGATTGTTGAAAATGAAATACATCTCTTAATTGTTGGGTGAGAATTTCTGATTGTTTGCATGCTGTTCCATTTAAGACTGCTCTGTTGGTATGTTTCAGGTTCAAGCCCAAGTGCGGAATACAAAGATGCAGTTTGACAAGCTGAAGAACGACGTATGTCAGAAAGTGGACTTGCTTGGAGCAAGTCGTTGCAACCTGCTCTCCCAGTTGCTTGTTGCTTACCAGGTAAGGGGCCTTCAGAGATGTGTTGTAGAGCCATGCAAAATGGCAAGAGGCCATTTGGCCCAATGTGTAGATCCTGTCTTTCATACCAAGACAATCCAACATTAATCAGTACAATTGTTGAATGCTGTCAGTGACTCTTTCAGACATTGTAGTTTAGGTACTCCCTCTCTCTGGGAGGAAAAGGTCCACCTTAAATCCCCTCTACTATAATCCATGTCCTCTAGTTATATTCACTTTGATTCGAGGAAACCATTCCTGAACTCTACCTACCTGTACCCTTCATAATTTTATATACCTCAGTAATTATCCCCTTGCCTTCCTTCACTCCAGGGAAAAAAGACCTGGCTTCTCTGTGGTACTGGACACCTCCATCCCAGGCCAGATCTTGGCAAATCTACTCAGCATCCTCTCCAGTGCTGTCACATCCTTCCTGTGATATCCTGATCATATTCCAGCTGGGTGTGACCAATGTTTATAGAGTTGGAGAATCATCTCCCTACTCTTGTATTCAGTACCCCAAATAATGAAGGCCTGTATCCCCTATGGTCTTAACCTTCATATCTACTCACTGTCGAAGCTCTTTGGATTAGAACTCCAGGACACCATCACCCTTTGTTTCTCAGTACAGCCAGGAACCTTCCCATTCATAACATACATCTTAGCCAAATTAGTACAGTAAAATCCTATTTTATCCAGAATTCAAGCAACTGGCAGCCTCAAGCAATCTGCAAAAAAAAATCACAGAAAATAGATAGATAAAAGAAAATGAAAGTCTGAAATTGCCACCCCCTAGTGATCAGTCGCCAATCTAGCAACACAAAATTTCAACCAACCAGAAAATTCACTTATCCAGCATCCACCAATCCCCATAGGTGCCAGATACTGGGAGTTTTACTGTACTTCAGAATCAGAATTTGTCGTCATGAACATGTCACAAAATTTGTTGTTTTGTGGTAGCATAAGAGTGCAAATATTGCTATAAATTACATTTCAAAAATAAATAGTGAAAGAAAATATGAAAAATTGAGGTAGTGTCTGTGGTTCTTTGTCCATTCAGAACTCTGATGGCTTCCAAATGCAGTACCTCACACTTGTTAAACTGCCACCTCTTAGCCCTCGTGACCAGCACATTAGTGTCACTCTAGTTTAAGACTATCCTTCACAGTGTCGATAATCTTGGTCAATGTGTTTTAGACCAGTTATAGTCTAATTCAAGAAACTGGCGCTTCTGCTCTTCCTGTATGGAGGTGATGCCGTATTCCTTTTGTATGTTGTCAGTTTTTGTACTCCATGTTTTCAGTTAAGAGAGTACATCCCTCATGTTGGATAGATAATATTTGCCATTGAACCTTAGGATTTGCCATTGTTATTGTTAATTGGAGGAAGCAGTCATGGATCCTCCTCCCTCTACGGAGGCTGTCTGACCCACTGGCTATTTCCAGCCTCTGCTATGCTTTGATTTTCAGTGTTGAAGGTCTGATCCAGTGGGGTGTCCGTGATGGCTTTTCTGACATGAACTCTCTGGATGATGATCGTCTGTCATTAAAATATTAGATAAACCGAAAAATTTGGGCTTCTTGAAATTTCAATGGGAAATTGTCCTCCAGACTGTACAACAACCAAACATAATGGCAGTAACATAAGTACAGTGGGACACAGACACAGGTTCTCAATATGAACTTGAGTCGGTGTAAAGCCTTAATGTATTAGATCATACCCAGTCTGATTGCTGTACTCCTCAGCCTGTGAATCAGTATGTTGAATGTCACCTGTAAAGTGGAAGTGTGTGCATTACCAGAACAAAATAAAGGCAGTGCATCATCAAGAGTTCCATTGTAGCTGCTCCAGGGCAGCCAAGCTCTAAAGGACTTCACTATCTTCCTGGGTACGTCTCGGTGTGAGAATATGACCGTGGGGCTGGAAAACACCCTCCTTGCCTTCTTGGTCTGGCTGTTGTCCATCTCTGAAGTCATCCACTAGGATTGGCTCAATACTTGTGAGGATGGAGTCTGGAGATACCTTCCAGCATGCCATGCAGTAACACTCCCGTACTTTTTAGGATGGATTCAGGAAAGATTTTGTGGATCAAAATCCGATATCCTTGTCAGGTTATTGGCCAACCACTACAGCAGATATCCACTTATGTAGTGACCTATCCTGGACATACATCTCCTCACTTGTCAAGAAGGCGCAACAGCGACTGAACTTTCTGAGAAGACGGAAGAGGAAAAGCTACCAGCCACCAACCTGTCAACTTTCTACAGGAACTCTTTTGAGAGTGACCTGTCTGGGAGTGCACAAGAAGAGAGGGTTGGAAAAGATAAAATTAAAGGCTCCTTATCGGAATCTAGTTAAACAAGAAAGACCATGATTGTAGTATAATGTGCAAAAGTGTGAGAGAAACTCAGCAGGTCACACAGTGTCCATAGGAAGCAAAGATACTGAACTAATGTTTCGGGTCTGAACCCTTCATCAAGGTGTGAGCAAAAAGCAGGCAGACGTCTGAATAAAAAGATGGGGAGAGGAATGAAGAAGGGGCAGGGGAGGAACACAAGCCAACAGGCAAGAGACCATAGGTGGACATGGATGGGAGGGCAGAAGGGAAAAAAGCTGGGAAGGTGTGGAGAGCTGGAAGGGAACCAGATGGAGAAGGAAGGAGGGAGAGAGATGGGGAAGGGGGCCTAACAGAAACCAGAGAAGTCAGTTAATGCCATCTGATTGGAGAGTACCCAAATGGAACATTACATGTTGTTCCTCCAGTTTACAGATGGTCTCATTCTGGCAGTGGATGAGGCCATGGACAGACGTGTCAGAATGGGGCAGGGAATTGAAATTGTTGGGCATAGGGAGATTTCCGCTATTGCAGTGGACCATCAAAGTGTTTACTGAAGCAATCTCCCAGTCTGCTTCCAGTCTCTCTGACATAGAGGAGGCCACAACGGGAGCACTGAATGCAGTAAATGATGACGCCTGCAGATTTACTTGAAGTGTTAGTTGGAAGGACTGTTTGGGATCCCGAAATGTGGTGTGAGCATAAGTTTTTGCATTTCCTGCAATCACAGGGTAGGTACCAAGGGGGCGCCTCATGCAAAGGGATGAATGATCCCTGTGGAAAGCGGAGAGGGGAAGACCTGGATGCGGAAGCTGGTGGGGTGGAAGATGAGGTCAAGGGGAATCCTGTCCATGTTACGTCCAGGGATGGAAGGGGCCAGAGCTGATGTATGGGAAATAGAGGGCTGAGTTGATGGTAATAGAGGAAAGCCACATTTCTTTAAAGAAGGCGGACATCTTGGATGTTCTGGAATGGAAGACTTTATCGTGGGAGCAGATATAACGGAGATGGAGGAATTGAGAGAAAATAATAGAATCCTTTTCTATTGGGATGGTAGATTTGTAAATCATGTCTGTAGAGACCCTGCCTCCAAAAATGGAGACAAGAGAGATTGAGTAAGGGGAGAGTGTAGCCAGAGATGGAAAAAGTATCAGAGTGCATGCAATGTCTGCAACAAGATCGATGAGAAACTCAAAAGCTGCAGAAGCTGGAATCTCAAGCGACAAAGAATTGCTGGAGGAACTCAGCAAGTCACTCCATGGGTAGAAGTGGTCAGTCAGTGATTCATATCTGAACTCTTCATCAAGGCTAAGATAGAATAAATAAAATCATACATGTATTAGGGAAAAGGAGCTGGGGAAGGGGCCAGAGGAGATAAAATATTGGACAATAGTTATGGGAGGTGGAGAGATGGTAGAGGGAGAAACAATTAGGAATGGGGGGATGGACAGAAAGGTCTGAAAGAGGGAAACAAAGTAAGTCCAAGGGTGGTTGAAGAGGAGATGAATGAGGTGGAATCTGATGGGGTTGGAGGTTACCTCGTTAGAAAGTGCACTGTTCATGCCATTAGATTGAAGGCTCGCTGGGGAAATGTGATGTGTGGTCTTGTGGTTTATCTTTGGCCTCACCCTGACTACGGATGAGCCCGAGGACAGACTTGTCACTGTTGTAATGGTTGGCAGCTTGAAATTTATACAGGCCTCTCAATTGAAAAGGCAGAAAAGGATATGGACCTAATGGGGGCAAAGGGGGATTAACATAGCTGGGCAAAAAGGTTGGCATGAGTGTCATGGGCTGAACAACTCTGCTGGACAAATAGGACTGATTGCCTCTCACTTGTTGCCAATTGTATTACCACCATTGCATTGAAATACAGTAAAATCCCCATTATCCGGAAACTCGAACAACTGGCAGAAAAACAGCAGAAATAAATAAATACATTGGATGATTAAGACTGGGCAGATAGACTGGGAACCGCTTAGACTTTGTTGGACACATGCAGGTTTTCCCTGCTGAACTAACAATGCCCTTTAATGCACGCATATTCTTTTCACTCGGCCCTTTCAAGCTGCCAGACAATTTGCCCAGTTAGCGCCCCACTCATACGGCAGCTTGAAAGGGTCCAACCCGGTCATCGTGGTCCTAATCCAACAGGGTCCCTGAAATATCTCAAAGGTAGTCTGGGAACCCAGATAAACTTAACCAGGTTGTGTCCTCCAGCAGCTTGAACACAAAATGGCTGACCCAGTTACTCCTGTGACGTCAATGCTTGCGTGCTGGGGTCAAAGGGAAACCCCTGGGTGAAGTGCCTGCCATGATCAGGGGGACCAAGGTTTCTGCCGTGGTGGGGGGCACAAACTGTAGCTGCTATGACTGTGCCAGCTCAACGTTTGTGGCAGTGGGACATTGCTGAAGGTGGAGGGGTGGTGATTGACGATGGGTGGTGACTAATGGGGGGGCAGGGGGTGACTGACGGGGTGGTGACTGATGGCTGGTGGAGGTGGCAGAGGAAACTTACTGATAGTTCCCATGAGTGTGTGGTGCATCACTTACTGGGACATCGTGGGGCCGGGATCCCCCTTAAATCACCGATTTGGCAATTTAATGGGTCGATCCCCCCTGCAGTTTAAAAGGTGCTTCCAGCACCTTTGTTAATTGCACCTTGATCCCAGGAGGGCTACCCAGGTGCTGAAGTTTAAAAGAGCCAATTGTCACCACTTACGTGGAGGTGAGCCGGGTTGTCAGGGTGTAGAGTGCGTCGAAAGAACCAAAGACTTGTTGATCCAAACCAAGGCTTTTATTAACTAAAAGACTGGAGCATATCACAAGTAGGTCGAATGACCTGGTCTGTCTTGGAGCAATCCTTTAAGACCTGCCAGTTGGTGTGGGTACGCTCTCAGCCAATCACAGTCATCCTACACTACAATCTGTACATGTACACATTGGTGATAGAATCTGTACTATCACATTCACCCCTTCTTTGAGAACTGACCCCAGGGTGGATGGAGGTTAAGGGCTGTACCGGTCAGGGGGCCTGACCATCCGGCGTGACTGCCGTGGTGCCGGGATTGGGGTTGCCGGAGTCGTGTCGCCGGCAAGCTTGGAGGGTGTGGCCACTGCTTCGCTCAATTCCCCAATGGCGTTGTCGACAGTCTAGCCTGAGCTGGTGGGGTGGTGGTGGTGATGGCGGGTCCCTGGTCGGCTGGCCGTTGCGGTTGGGGCCTGGTCGGACGTTGTTTCGTGAGGGAGGGTGAACGTCATTGTGGCGAGGGTGGGTTGTAATTTCCGCGCTTGGCGTCTGCTCCGTAACGTTAGGCACTGCTGCATGGTGGAGCTCTTGCTCTCATTGGACAAGAGCTCTGAGGAAGAAGTGTTTGAATGGGAGGGTGGCGATTGGGCTTCACACGAGGCACTGTGTTTGACAGTGGCCATTTTGGAGCAACAGACTACAGCAAAGTGGCCATTTTTAAGGCACTTCTGGCACCTGGCTTTTCTCGTCGGGCACTGACCCTGCTGTGCTTGTTCCTCCTGCAGAAATAACACTTTGGGGTTGCATCGGGCAGCGTAATAGCAGCCAACAGGCTGTCGGTATCCTACTCACATCAGAGTGTGGGGTCCAGCCCCGAGAGTACACATCCATACTTAAGACCGCAGCCTCCATCGTCTCTGCGATCCGGATCACATCCTCTATGTTTTCTCCCCCTTGCTCTAGCAGGTGCTGCCTCACCTCATTCAATTGAACCACTGCCACATAGGCATCCCGAATGAGATCATCTGTGGTCTCCACAGCAGTTCTGTCTGTGCAGGCACAGTCCCTGCCCATTGTCCTTAGTGCTTGAATATAAGCTCTACAGGACTCACCAGGCTGTTGTCTCCTTGTTGCAAGTTTGTACCGAGCATAGACCCTGATCACCGGTCGCTTGTAGAGCCCTTTCAGCACCTTCATGGCTGCGGCATAAGTGGTTGCGTCCTGGATACTCTGGTAGACTCTCAGGGACACCATAGTCATCAATATTAGTAGTCTCTCACCCAGTGCTTAAAGTCATTCGAGGCTGTAGCTGACTGTGGGTCGATGTCGAGGCGTTCCAGCCATAGCATATGCTCCATCCCTTCAAAACATTTTAGTTAATAAAATTGTAGAGTGAGTCGAAAGAACCAAAGACTTGTTGATCCAAACCAAGGCTTTTATTAACTAAAAGACTGGAGCATATCACAAGTCGGTCGACCAGTCCAGAATGACCTGGTCTGGCTCGGAGCAATCCTTTAAGACCTGCCAGTAGGTGTGGCTATGCTCTCAGCCAATCACAGTCATCCTACACTACCATCTGTACATATACACATTGGTGATAGAATCTGTACTATCACACAGGGCAAGCCAAGTAAATGTTTTCCGAAGCCATGCACAACCCCTTGGCAAAGATGGGAGCAAGCATTCAGCCAATGAAGTGCCCCGGTCGAGCCCTGGCCGCAATAGCAGTTTGAATAAAGTCGCCCACCGCTGGGGCAACTCTCCTAAAGAATCCCCCTATCCCTGCTGAGTAAGAGTCTTTATCTTTGTTTGTATTAACTTTATTAGTAAGGCTTTATCTGTAATTTCGGGGGAGGAGGTTAATAATGATAGTGGCTCAGTTATCGTAGTCGCTAGCGCATCACAGGTACAGCACCAGCAACCGGGGAACAAACGTAAATTTTGTAAGTTGTAGGAATTACTTGATTAAAGTGAACTTTACATAATTAAAGACTAATACTAATTTTTATCCAAGTTACTTTACATTTTGCATAGTCTTTTCTCCTTTAAATGGCATATTCTTTTTTTAAATTTTTTATTTTTCACACTATAAACCCTATTGACCAAGATACATACAGACATTCTTTCTCTTGAAGATATAGTGTCATTTTCTCCCCCTTTTCCCCCCTCCCTTCCCTCCCTCCCTCACCCCCTTTCCCATTTATTTGAAGTTCAATCTATAAGATACATTAAACCCGTTAAACAATGTTGTCACTTAATAAAAATAAACAAGAAATTTTACTGAGTCAGTTCTTTTCGTTATCTTCTCCTTCTGTCATCTTAGGTGGTGGAAGTCCATGGTAGGATTTCTCTATTGTGTTTCATGTATGGCTCCCATATTTGTTCGAATATTGTGATGTTATTTCTTAAATTATATGTTATTTTTTCTAATGGAATACATTCATTCATTTCTATATACCATTGTTGTATTCTCAAGTTGTCTTCTAATTTCCAGGTTGACATAATATATTTTTTTGCTAGAGCTAGGGCTATCATAACAAATCTTTTTTGTGCTCCATCCAAATCGAGTCCAAATTCTTTATTTATTATATTACTTAAGAGGAAGATCTCTAGGTTTTTTGGTATATTGCTTTTTGTGTTTTATTTAATATCTGGTTTAGATCTTCCCAAAATTTTTTCACTTTCTCACATATCCAAATTGCATGAATTGTTGTTCCCGTTTCCTTTTTACAGCGAAAACATCTGTCTGATACTCTTGGGTCCCATTTATTTAACTTTTGAGGTGTGATGTATAGCCTGTGTATCCAGTTATATTGTATCTTGCGTAATCTCATGTTTATTGTATTTCTCATAGTTCCAGAGCATAGCTTTTCCCATGTTTCATTCTTTATCTTTATGTTTAGATCTTGTTCCCATTTTTGTTTAGGTTTACCATTTGTTTCCTCGTTCTCCTTTTCTTGCAGTTTGATGTACATGTTTGTTACAAATTTTTAAATTATCATTGTGTCTGTGATCACATATTCAAAATTGCTTCCTTCTGGTAACCTCAGACTGTTTCCCAATTTGTCCTTCAAGTAGGTTTTCAGTTGGTGGTATGCAAACATTGTATCGTGAGTTATATTATATTTATCCTTCATTTGTTCAAAGGATAATAATTTATTTCCCGAAAAACAATTTTCTATTCTTTTGATCCCTTTTCTCTCCCATTCTCTGAAGGAAAGGCTTTCTATTGTGAAAGGGATTAACTGATTTTGCGTCAATATTAGTTTTGGTAGTTGGTAATTTGTTTTATTTCTTTCTACGTGAATCTTATTCCAAATGTTGAGCTGATGATGCAATGCCGGTGAATTCCTACGTTGCACCAATTTTTCATCCCATTTATATAGTATATGTTCAGTTATCTTCTCCCCTATTTTATCTAGTTCTAATCTGGTCCAATCTGGTTTTTCCCTTGTTTGATAAAAATCTGATAGGTATCTTAATTGTGCGGCTCTATAATAATTCTTAAAGTTCCTTGTTTGTACCATTCTGTTAATTTATCTAGTGCTATCCTCGGTTTCTCCCCTTTCCATAAGAATTTCCTTATTATTTTCTTTAGCTCCTTGAAGAATTTCTCTGTTAAGTGTATTGGTAATGTCTGAAATAGGTATTGTATCCTTGGGAAAATGTTCATTTTAATACAGTTTATCCTTCCTATCAGTGTTAGTGGTAAGTCTTTCCAATGCTCTAAGTCGTCTTGAAATTTTTTCATTAGTGGATAATAATTAAGTTCATATAGATGGCCGAGGTTTTTATTTATTTGTATATCTAGGTATCGCATTGCTTGCGTTTGCCATCTGAATGGTGATTCTTTCTTAAATTTTGAGAAATCCGCATTATTCATTGGCATTGCTTCACTTTTATTTGCGTTAATCTTGTACCCCGACACTTCTCCATATTCCTTCAATTTCCTATGTAATTCTTTTATTGATATTTCTGGTTCTGCTAAGTATACTATAACGTCATCTGCAAATAGACTGATTTTATATTCCTTCTCTTTTATTTTTATCCCTCTTATTTTATTTTCTGTTCTTATCAGTTCTGCTAGTGGTTCTATAGCTAACGCGAACAGTGAGGGAGATAGTGGACATTCCTGCCTTGTTGATCTGCTTAAGTTAAATTGTTTTGATATATATCCATTTACTGTCACTTTCACCAATGGCCCCTTATATAATGCTTTAATCCAATTAATATATTTCTCTGGTAGGCTGAATTTTTGTAGTACTTTGAATAAATAATTCCATTCTACTCTGTCAAATGCCTTCTCTGCGTCTAAAGCAACCACTACTGTTGGAGTTTTATTTCCTTCTACTGCATGAATTAAGTTAATAAATTTACAGATATTGTCCGTTGTTCGTCTTTTTTTAATAAATCCAGTTTGGTCTAGATTTACTATTTTTGGTACATAGTCGGCCAAACTGTTTGGTAATAGTTTAGCTATTATCTTATTATCTGTGTTAAGTAGAGATATTGGTCTATATGACGCTGGTGCGAGTGGATCTTTCCCTGTCTTTGGTATTACTGTAATTATTGCTGTTTTGCATGAATCTGGTATGTTTTGTGTTTTATCAGTCTGGTTGATTACTTCCAGGAGGAGAGGAATTAATAAGTTTTTTAATGTTTTATAGAATTCTATTGGAAATCCATCCTCTCCTAGTGTTTTATTGTTCGGTAGTTTTTTTAATATCTCCTGTAATTCTTCTATTTCAAATGGTTTTATTAATTTATTTTGCTCCTCTGTTTGTAATTTCGGTAGTTCAATTTTAGTTAGAAATTCATCTATTTTGTCTTCTTTCCCTTCGTTTTCAGTTTGATATAGTTGTTCGTAGAATTTCCTGAAGTTTTCATTGATCTCCGTTGGATTATATGTAATTTGTTTGTCCTTTTTCCTTAATGCCAATACCATTCTTTTAGTTTGTTCTGTCTTAAGGTGCCACGCCAGAATTTTGTGTGTTTTTTCTCCTAGCTCATAATATTTCTGTTTTGTCTTCATTATTTTCTTCTCCACCTTATAAGTTTGTAGTGTTTCATATTTTATTTTTTGTCTGCCAATTCTCTTCTTTTAGTTGTGTCTTCCTTCATTGCTAATTCTTTTTCTATATTTGCTATTTCCCTTGCCAACTGCTCTGTTTCCTGATTTTAGTCCTTCTTCATCTTAGTTACATAACTTATTATTTGCCCTCTGATGAACGCTTTCATTGCGTCCCATAGTATAAACTTATCTTTCACTGATTCCGTATTTATTTCAAAGTACATTTTAATTTGTTGTTCAATGAATTATCTAAAATCCTGCCTTTTAAGTAGCATGGAGTTTAATCTCCATCTATACATTCTTGGTGGGATGTCCTCTAACTCTATTGTCAATAACAGGGGTGAGTGGTCCGATAATAGTCTAGCTTCATATTCCGTTTTCCTAACTCTCCTTTGCATGCGAGCTGATATCAGGAATAGGTCTATCCTTGAGTATGTTTTGTGTCTACCCGAATAATATGAATATTCTTTTTCCTTTGGGTGTTGTTTCCTCCATATCTCCAAAAGTTGCATTTCTTGCATCGATTTAATTATAAATTTGGTTACTTTGTTCTTTCTGTTAGTTTTTTTTTCCAGTTTTATCCATGTTTGAGTCCAAATTAAGATTAAAATCCCCTCCTATTAGTATGTTCCCTTGTGTATCTGCTATCTTCAAAAAGATATCTTGCATAAATTTTTGATCTTCTTCATTAGGTGAGTATACATTGAGTAAATTCCAAAATTCTGAATATATCTGACATTTTATCATTACATATCTCCCTGCTGGATCTATTATTTCCTCTTCTATTTTGATTGGTACATTTTTATTGATTAATATAGCTACTCCTCTGGCTTTTGAATTATATGATGCTGCTGTTACATGTCCTATCCAATCTCTCTTTAATTTCTTGTGTTCCATTTCAGTTAGATGTGTTTCTTGTACGAATGCTATATCAATTTTTTCTTTTTTCAGTAAATTGAGCAGTTTCTTCCTTTTGATGTGATTATGTATTCCATTAATATTTAGTCATATAGTTCAACATAGTCATATCATACTGTTTATCTTTTCTTTCCGTTTCCTCATCACCACCTTCCCTTCTTATCCATTTCTGCTTTTTTTTTGAATATATTATAAGACAACATTTCTAAAACATTAAATACCTCCACTATTCTCATATCTAAAATTCCTTTAACCCCAATAGTCCCTCCCCTTTCTGAGTTGCCCTTTGTCCCTTGTCGGGCAACCACATCTCCCCTCTCCATTTGGATTTGCGAAACCGCTCGCAAGCGTCAACTGATTTCGCAGTGACTGTTGTTCTTCCCCACCCAGCCCCCCCAGAAAAGATTTTAATCTTCATATATAACAAAGGTCACTCACTTAATTCCCTCCTTACTTCTTTTCTTCCCTTTCTTTCCCTTCTTAGTTCTTACTTATACTCTATTTTATATATATATAGATATATATATATCTATATATATAGTTGTCATTTTTGTTCTTGTTAGATCTCTTCATCTCTCTGCCTGTTTTGTAGTTGTTCTGCAAATTTTCGTGCTTTTTCCGGATCCGAGAATAGTTTGCTTTGCTGCCCGGGATAACTATTTTAAGTACCGCTGGGTATTTTAACATAAATTTATAACCTTTTTTTCCATAGGGTCGTTTTTGCTGCATTAAACTCCTTCCTCTTCTTCAGGAGTTCAAAACTTATATCTGGATTGAAAAATTTTTTTTGACCCTTGTATTCCAGTGGTTTTTTGTCTTCTTTTATTTTTTCAATTGCCTTCTCCAATATATTTTCTCTTGTTGTATATCTTAGGAATTTTACTAGAATGGATCTTGGTTTTTGTTGTGGTTATGGTTTAGCGGCTAATGTTCTGTGTGCCCTTTCTATTTCCATTTCTTCCTGTAATTCTGGTCTTCCCAGGACCCTGGGGATCCATTCTTTTATAAATTCTTTCATATTTTTGCCTTCTTCATCTTCCTTAAGGCCCACTATCTTTATATTGTTTCTTCTATTGTAATTTTCCATTATATCTATCTTCTGAGCTTGTTTCTTGAACTTTTTTTATCAGATTCTTCTAATTTCTTTTTTAAGTCATCTACCGCCATTTCTATGGCTGTTTCTCATTCTTCCACCTTGTCTACTCTTTTTCCTATTTCTGCCATGATCATCTCTAATCTATTCATTTTTTCTTCTGTACTTTTTATTCTTCTTTTTATTTCACTGAATTCTTGCATCTGTAAATGGCATATTCTTAATGTAGATGTATTAGTTAGGCATTGGAAGAATGAGTCTCAGTCAACCGGAAAATTTGCATTTCTGGCATCTGCGATCCCCGTAGGTGATTTTACTGTAGAACAGGACATGCCCTTCTGCTCACAATGTTGTGTCAACCTATGTAAACCTACTTCACAACAATAAATATTTTCCCTGCCTTGTCCCATAACCCTCTTTTTCTTACATCCACGTATCTTTCTAAGTCTTTTGAATGTCCCTATTTTACCAGCCTCCACCACCATTGCCCACAATGTATTCCAGGCACCCACAACTCTATGTTTAAAAAAAAAAATCCTTGATACCTCCCCTAAACTTTTCTCCACTGCAGATGCCCTCTGATATTTGCTATTACTGCCCTGGGAAGAAGGTGCTGGCTGTCCACCCTATCTAAGTCCTTTACAATTTTATTAACTTCAATTAGGCTACCTCTCATCTGTTGTTGTTCCGAAGAGAAAACCCCGAGCTGTATCTATCATCCTTGCATCATAAGACACGTTCTTCTCTGATTGTCAACCAGTAATGTTACTGAACCAGGCCAATAAATAAAGGAAATTACAGCAGCCCTACAACAATTCTCTGCAGCATCTCCCAAGCCTAACTTCCACCACCTCGAGCACCAGGAAGATGCGATGGTTACTATATTGAAATTCCATCCCAAGTCACATGGGATACTGATGTTAACTGTCCTCAATCACTGGGTCTAAGTCTGGGTATTGCTTTCCTCATGCACTGTGTTGATCAGCGATGCACAAAGAATCCTGGTCTTTTCAGCAAGAGCTGGATCAGCACAAATATTCCTTCAAAGAGCCAGCACAAACAGGTCAAATGGCCTCTTCGCTACCCTAAGAGTCTGTGACCACACCCACCATACAGTGGCAAGATTCTCCCCCCAAAGGGGTTTTACGGGATATCAGACTAGGAATTGCACATGCTTTTCACGGGCTCATCCAGACCTTTGGAGCAGTTGTCCAACAATGCAGTCAAGGTGCCACCATCCCTGTATCCTTTTGGTCTTGTGTGGAGCCGTGTACACTTAGCCCACACCTTTGTCAGATTCCATGAACGTATCTGCCTGCCGACGAGTCATAACTAATGTGAAGAGTTTTCAAGAATTGTTTGGATATATTTTGCTGCCTGTTTCAGTTCTGATCTTTAAGCCTATTCCTCTCCTCCTTGGCACGATGCTTTGCATTCGTAAATGAGCAATTGTTCTGCACGTTGCTGCTGCAACAATCTTACATGGAGGTAACTCTCCTGTCTCCACTCCCCACTGCTACCACTCCGTCACTGTGATTCCTGCTCCATGTGCGTTGGACCCAATTCTGTGTCCTGCACCAGCTTTCCATCTCATTTTTGATCCTGTGTCCTTGTACACCAAGTAGTAATGTTTCTTTGTTTTTTCTTCATGTAGAATACACTACTTCAGTTCTGGGAGAGAACGGCCTGTATGATGTCTCAGATTCACGAGTGTTTCAAAGGCTATCAGCCGTACAAATTTAACGCACTGAAGGTAAGATGATAGAACCGAAAAAGCATGAAGTCTTTGTCTATCAAAACTATTTCTTCATTAAACCTAGTCATTTCTCTTCCCAAAAGAGCATCTCCAAGTCTTCCCTCTACCTCATTAAAACTACGGAAACATTACTGTGCAGAATCTGATGAAGATGACAATACTATTCTCACTGGGGCTTTGGACAGACAGATAGAGGGCTGGAGAGACACAGGCCCTCCCTGGGTTAAGGACACTCCATAATACCAGTACAGTTTGGGAGACTGGTGGCATGGATGGGGATCAACTTACTGCCTAGTACATGGCTGGGGCAACTGCCAGGTGGGAACAGGGCATTTCCATAGACCTCTTTCCCCACCCCTGCCAGAACTGCAGCAGATGGGGGGATGGGTGCTGCTGAGCACCCACTGAGTCACTCTTCCTGCACTGCTCACACCCAATGCAGATCTTTTTTTAAAAACTTTATTTAGTATTTTTTTCAATAAAAATAAACAAACTTTTACAGAATAAATAGTCTAACAATAAAACAAACCCATCCCTTCCCCTCCTCCCACAACAGATCCCTAAAGGGAAACATTAAAAATAAACAAAAACATTCAGTAATTTACAATATTGCTAAATTCATATTCTTCATATACAGTGTCCACATCTTAACACAAAAATCATAATTAGGATGTAAATTATATGTTATTTCCTCCATATAGATACACGACTTCAACTCATTATACCATCGAACTACATTTAACTCCGTTTCATCTTTCCAGGACATAGCAATACATTTACGAGCAACTGTCGATGCTAGACGAATAAACACTGTCTGAAACTTATCCAACCCCAAGTCCACTAATGGAGTAAAATAACCTAACAAAAACATTTTGGATCGAAAGGAAATTGAATTTTAAACAAATTTTGAAGAAACTTCATAATTTTAAACCAGAAAGGGTGAACTTTATCACAAAACCAAACAGAAAGTAGAAATGTTCCAACACATAATCCACACCTCAAACACAGATCTGAATTACTAAATCCATATTTTTTCAGGGATTAAATATAACTGATGTCCATTACAGATCTTTCTGTGACTACTTTACAAGTTGATTTTGTTCATCTACAACTTACAAGCAGTTTGGGCTCCGAATGGTTCTCAGGAATGGAGCCGGGTCGTAACCTGGGGAGTTCCTATATTGATGACAAGAATGCCACAAGCCCATAGTTGCAGTGTCGAATTTGGTGTAATAATATTGCAGTGAGGCACCTTAATATGTTGAAGATCCTTAAAATTTAAATGTGAATTAGAGATGGGAAACTGGATGAACACTGATATGGGGAGAAATTGAGGTCAAGAAAGTGTTTCAGGAAACAAGAAAATTAGGAATGTGGAGTAAATATAAAATGCAAGTCACTGCTTCACCTGCCATTTTAGTGAAGGTTGGTGAGTAGTGTTAGGTGTTCCTGATCTTCTTGTGTAAAGCTGAGGGGCCACATGTCACAGTTGGTGTAGCGATTAGTGCAACACTGTTACAGTGCCAGTGACTGGGGTTTGAATCCCACGCTGTCTGTAAGGAGTTTGTACGTTCTCCCCGGGTCTGCATGGGATTTCCCCCGGGGGCTCTGGTTTCCTCCTACCGTTCAAAACATACTGGGGGTTGTAGGTTAATTGGATGGCGTGGACCCAAAGATCCTGTTACCATGCTGCATGTCTAAAATTTTTTTAAAAGTGACGTATTTGATACATGACAGAACTGGTTCTGTGGTGATGCCAATGGTTTGGCAGCTCGTGGTAATTCTGTAAAAGGTCAGCAGAAAACTGGGTTACAATGCAGTCATTGCTGCTGGACACAGATTCCCTGCAGCAGTATGCAGAGATTTAAGACCCATGGAAAGAAAGAGCATTTGCCCCTTCATCCCTGGTATTCATCGCATACGGGGATTGGTAGATGCTGGATAAGTGTATTTCCGTTTACTTGAGATTGCTTGTCATGTGATTGGCAAATTAACCGCAAGGCACACCAAATTTAAACTTAAGTATTTTTTTACCTACTTAGTTTCTGCAATTTTGTTGGAGTTGCTTGAATTCCATTTAACAGGGGTTTTACTGTACTTATTCTGTGGACATCCCAATATCAGGAAACTCAACGGGCACTTTATCCAATGCAGTGTACCACAAACAGCCATGAGATAAGTGATCCATTGATCTCTCTTGGTTAAGGATCTGACACAAAGGTAAGCTCCCTGCAAATTATGCTACTGGATCTTTTGCATCTATCTGGAGGAGCACATGTAACCCTATTATTAGTGATCTTACAGCTGACATTGTAATCTAAGTGGATGGCTGGTGAGTTCATTGACTCAAAGCTCGACATTATTTTGTATCTCAGAATGCAAAACCTGGTGTCTGTCTGTGGCTTTCACACAAGTTCATTGTTTCTCCTAAACATGCAGAGTTTACAGGATCCTTTCGAATATCTGAGCAAGGAAGAGCCTAATGAGAGGCAGGAGAAGGGGAAGGAATGCATATCTAATGAAGTGGATAAGTAAGTAAAGATTCCTGTACATGTAATCACAGACTGGAGGATGTCTCATGGTTTCAAAGCCTGTATTTATCTATAAATCCAGTGTTCGGTCTATGTTAGCTTGAGCTTGGTGATTGTTTTGTTCCAGTCTTCCTTGCTGGAAGAAAAACCTCTTACATGTTTATACTTGCTGCCTTCCTGATGTACCTACCTGAGATTGGCTTAGATTGATCCAGGACCTAATGTTCAACATGTGGAAATATTCCCATGGTCTGTACATTAGAAAGTCAAGAGTACATCTGTTAAACACATTTCCCACCCATCTAAAAATCATTAGAAATAACAAACCGGATTGACTGATGCATCATGGATGGCAGCTGTGGGCCAATTCCTGAGTCAATAACTGGTAGGCTTGAGTCCCATTCCGAGTACAAGGTGGTGCTGGGCTGTGCTGTCATTGAAGGTGACTGAGACAATAAACAGGATCTCACATTGAGAACAGCAGGGAGTTCCAGACCATTGCTTATCCCTCAGTAAACACCATCACAAGTTATCACAATGATTTTTATGAAGACTTGCACTGCAAAATTTGGATGCTGCCTTTCTCATCATTATCACAGTAACTGGTTTAAAAGAACTTAATTAGAGAGGTGCCATGGGGTACCCAGAGGTCAGAAAGGCACCATGAATGCAAAATATTTCTTTTACTTGGTTGAACACCTTTGCTCTGTCCGCTGCAACAGCGAAGACCTCCCAGTGGCCAACCACTGCAATTCTACACCCTTTCCCACAGTGACATCGGTCCATGACCTCATGCACTGGTAGGTTGAGGCCTCAGTTTTCATTCTCTTTCCCCCCCCCCCCCCACCTCAGTTTCCCTTAATTCTTTGGCCCCACTCCTCCCTCACCCACTCCTTCCTTCATCCAGCTCCCCACCTACTTTCCTTCTGTCCTTTAATCTTTCTCAGCCCTCTGCCCCTTCCTCCATCCCTGAGCTTTTTTCCCTCCTCCCACCTGCATTCAACTGGAGAGCTGGAAGGAAGAAGAAGCAGAGGCAGACACAGAATGAAAATGATATGAGGATTAACATTGTGATTGGAAACAGGGGAGGCAACAACTACAATTCGGTGGGTCAGAGACCGTGGTGGATGGAGAGACATGACCGCCCACGCCGAACGGCAAGGCACCTGAATAACAACCTCCATTCACTTATCACCTTCTTCTTTCCTCCCACCCACCCTCTTATTCGGACCACTGCCTGGTTCTTGCTATACCCGATGAAGGATGGCGGCCAGAAAGGCAGATGCTGCCTGACCCGCTGAGTTCCTGCAGACTTTGTCTGGTGCTCCTGTTTCCCACCATCTGCAGACTTCTTGCCTCCATTTATTTCTATTTAGAACATAGATACAGTACAGGCCCTTCAGCCCATAGTGCTGTGCTGGCCCAATAACCTACTCTAACAACTTCCTAGAATTTCCTTATTGCAAAACCCTTCATTTTTATCAGTTCCATGTACCTATCTCATCATCTCTTCAAAGTTCCTATTGTACCTGCCTCTACCACTGTTGCTATCAGTGCACTCCATGCACCCACCACTCTGTATGAAGAACTTGCCTCTTGCATCCCCTCTGTACTTACTCACGATGCCCCCTCATGTTAGCCATTTCAGCCCTGGGAAAAAGTGTCTGGCCTCTCATAATGCCTCTCATAATCTTCTACACCTCTATCACGTCACCCCTCATCCTGCATTTTTCCAAGGAGAAAATACCAAGTTCACTCAATCTAGCTCTCCAATCCAGGCAACACCCTTGTAAATCTCCTCTGCACTCTCTCTGTAGCATCCACATCCTCCCTGTAAGGGTAGCCATCTCTCATGCTCCTGGTAAAGATATTGCTTGATGTACTTCAGGATAAATAGAACCAGAGGGTTCAAGATTCATGTATGTGTCTCATTCACTGATGATATAAAGATTATATCTCTCATCTCCCTACCAATGCTCCAAATATCATCCACGTTCGTGCTTTCTCATCTTTAATCAGTGCAGTTCCTGCATGTGGTATGTGAGTGAATCGTTTTGCTTTGGGGTGGGAGAGAGGTGTTTATGGATATGTGTGTGTGAGAGAGAGAGATTGTCAGTTGTTTGGTTGACTGCAGACAGGTTTGGAATTTTCCTGTGGGTGAACACCCAGTGCTATTCCGGCATAGAAAAGGCACTGGGTGTTTAATCAGTCTGTGTCCATACACATTCTTGGGAGATATACTAACTCTGACCACGAGTGACATTCCCTTGTAAGACTGGATGTAAGCACCAAGCCATGTGGAAGAGACTTGCCTCTGAAGGGGCAGATGGCTACGTGGATACTGTTGGTGGGATGAAAGGTGACATCTTGGTCCTGGCAGTGTGAACGTTGCCAGGAGCAATGAGAGATGAGGATAGGAGAATATTAAGAAGTCTGAGAGCTTGGAGAATTAGATGTGAAGGAAATAGGGAAACAAGTAAATGGATTAAAAAGCAGGAGAAGGGAAAGAAGCAAGTCGTCAAAAACATGGAAACAGAGGAGAGGGATGGCCAGTGAAGGAATGAGGGTTTTTGTGAGCTTGAGTGAGTGAGAGAATGGGTGGAGGAATTGATTGCCAGCATAAACTGGATGGCTGAGGAACTTTCTTCAAAGATGCCCAGGAGTGTGGACGTGCAACACAGAACTTGAGAAAGAGAAAAGCCACCACATAAACCTGAGGGAGTGAGAACTAGGTGTAAACTGAAAGGGAACCTGTAATTCAGGGGGTTTCTTAACCTTTGTTGCTGGCTCATTTCATTGGTACTCCCAGGACGATCTGAGGTTGGGAGCCCCAAATCTCTTTGCACGTCTCTGGCACCCAAGGAGAATATGAGAAAGCAAAAATTTCTGAAAAAAAGGGAGCAGAATATAAAGAGAAAGTGGGTGGAAGGAAGGATACAGGAACGTAGAAGAGGCATGCAAAGTTTCTAGAAGCTAAGGAGCCAATATGTTGCTGGTTGGAAGAAATACGTCTCCCTTTGTATTTGTCACGTTGACAATGATTGCTAAATGTTAGAGAGGGGAACATTTGGAAGCGCAGTGAGAGCAAGAAGGAGCTCTGAAAGAGATAGTTCAGCAGTATGCTGGACATTTGGTAATCCTTATCCTTTTCTTTCAGCTTCATTATATTTTTATAACTTCAGTAACCCCCTGAACTCTGAACAGGCATTGGAGGGTACATAGATTACAAATGATAATGTGTTTCATTTGTTTTCAGGTTGGTGCTGTTGGATGAAGGACCTGAACTCTCTGAAGGTGAGAGACTCAAAGGGTCTTCCAACCAGAATGGTGCAACTACTGCAGCTCCACTTCCAGCGAGATTAATCCAAGTTTTCAATGAAAGTCTGATTTTGTGATTGCAATGATGAAATATTTGGAAGATAATCATTATTACAGTAAAAATGAAGCAACATTAGAATTCTTGAACATGAGAAAGCATAATCTTTTAGTGATGTTTACTTCCATCTTCCAAATACACAATGAAAGGCTGATTTTAGAACCATCTGCCCATCTAACCAAGAGGTTTGGATGCAGAAACCAGTAGTGGGTGGATATGTGTGCCTTGGGGGATCCACCCCCCTGAATCTTTACTCCTCTGTCCAGCCCTTTTTCTTTTCAGTTTTTCATCTTTTGGGATCCAGACAAGATTGATATTTATTGCCCATTCTTAATTTCCCCTGGGAAGGTTAGAGGTGCAGATGATGTGATGGTTGGAGGTGTTGTGGATAGTGTACAAGGTTGTCATAGGTTACAACAAGATATAGACAGGATGCAGAGTTGGGCTAAAATGTGGCAGATGGAATTCACTCTGGATAAGTGTGAAGTGATGCATTTAGGAAGGTCAAACAGGAAGGTGCAGTACATGGTTAATGGCAGAATTCTTAACAGTGTGGAAGAACAAAAGGACCTTGGGGTCCAAATCCAAGATCTCTCAAGATTACTGTGCAGGATGATAGGGTCGTTAAAAAGGCTTATGTTATTAGTCTGGCCTTCATTAGTCAGGGGATTGGTTCAAGAGTTGAGAGGTAATGTTGAGCTCTATAAAACTCTAATTGGACCACACTGGTTGCTTCATTATAGGAAGGATGTGGAAGCTATGGAGACAGGGCAGAGGAGATTTATCAGGATGTTGCCTGGATTGGAGAACTTGTTATATGAAGTAAAGTTAACAGAGCTAGAAAAGGAAGTAAAACATGAAAATCTGCAGACACCATGTTTGAAGTCAACACACAAAGCTTAAGAAACTCATGAGGTCAAACAGGGTCCTTTATGTAGCAAAGGTAAAAATACAGAATTGGCATTTCAGGCTTGAGCCCTTCATCAAGGTATGGAAAAATGTCAGCACCCGTCCAACAAGAGTGGTGAGGAGGGGAAGTTGCACAGGCAGGAGGTGATAGGTGGAGAAGGGAGGGAGGGGATAGAAGCAATCAAGGGGAGAAGGGATGGCTAGGTGAAGGGAGGGAGGAGAAGAAGGACTGATTTACTGCATCTGGTGCTTCCTTTGTGGCTGTCTATACATTGGAGAGACTGGGCACTGACTGGGAGATCACTTCACTGAGCACCTTCACTCTGATCTCAACAGTGGCAGAGAGCTCCCAGTAGCCAACCATTTCAGTTCTGTCTCACATTCCCACACTCGTCTGTCCATGGCCTCATGTACTGTCCCACCAAGACCACCTGCAAATTGGAGAAACAACACCTGATTTTCCATCTGGGTTCTATCCAGCCAGAAGGCATTCACCAACTTTTCCAGTTTCTGCTAACCTGCTTCCTCTTCCCCGTCCCTCCCTTTCCCTTTCCAGTTCCCCCCTCCCTTCACCTAGCCACCCTCTCCCCTTGATGCAGCTGTCTCCTCCCTCCCATCTCCACCTATCACCTCATGCCTTTGCAACCACCCCTTCCCCCCCCCCCCCCTACTCTTGTCCTAACAGAGCTAGGGCTTTTCTCTTTGGAGTGAAGAAGGATGAGACGTGAATTAGTAGAGGTCTACAAGATTATGAGAGGCATAGGGTGGAGCACCTTTTTCCAGGGCAAGAGAAGAAAACACCAGAGAATGTCCGTACGAGGGGAGGGATGTTTAGGGGAGATGTCAGTGATGTGTTTTTTTACACAGAGAATGGTGAGTGCCTGGAAGACATTGCCAGGTGTGGTAGTGGAGGCTGGAACAATAGGGACATTTAAAAGACTCTTGGACAGGCACGTGGATGAAAGCAAATAGAGGGTTATGAGGTAGGGAGGGTTTATAGAGGTCGGTACAACATAGTGTGCTGTAATGTTCTAAGGTGGTGGTGAGCAATCTTGAACTGCTGCTGTTGGAGATGGGGTTCCAGACTAGCCCAAGTGATTGATGCATTTCCAATTGGGCGGCTCAGTTAGTGTAGCGGTTAGCGCAATGCCTTTACAGCGCCAACGATTGGGACTGGGATTCGAATCCTATGCTGTGTGTAAGGAGTTTGAATGTTCTTCCTGTGTCTGCGTGGGTTTTCCCCGGGGGCTCTGGTTTCCTCCCACTGTTCAAAATGTACCGGTATTGTAGGCTAATGGGTGTAAATTGGGTGGCACGGTCTCATGGGCCAAAATTTATACATTTTTTTAAAAATTGAAATGGTGTGTGATGTGGTGTGGCATCTCCTGCTGTTCTTCATGGTGGTGGAGACCATGGGTTAGAGGGGTGTTGAGGAGCTTCAGCCGGTAGCCTTGCGACTGCTGTGGGTCTGTGGAGGGATTGAACACATCAGGTACCAATTAAACAACCTTGCTGTGTCCGGGATAGTGTTGAGCTTCTTGGCAGTTGGCACCACAGTCATCCTGCAGAGGAAGAGTATTCCCTTCATTTATGACTTGTGCCCTGTGGATGGGAAAAAGGCTTTGGTGTATCACTCACACCTCCTGACCTGATTGTAAAACTGCCACATTGATGTGGCATGTCTGATGGCGACCTTCAGGGAATTGGTTGAGGGGGCCTAGTCACCCCAGTGCCACTGTGGTCAAGTTCAAGTGTTTGGACGTCCTCTTACGGCATTGTTTCTTGGCACTTGCCACCCATGCTTGACTGTTGTCAAGATTGGGCTGCATGCAGGCATGGGTGCTTCATTTGCTCCATTTGTCAGTTGTTCAGCGCTACAGATCCATGCAGGTCCCTGCACTGCACTTGGGCATGTCACGTTACCAGGGCCCAAGGATTGACTGCCCTATTTAAGCCAGGTTGTGGGGACTGGAAGTGAGCTATTCTGCTTCACGTCTGTACAGAAGAGCTACCAGGGTGGGCAGGTGGCCTTGATTAATTTGCCAGCTGCAGTAGGAGGTTGGTGTCAATGTGAAATGGATCCTTTGCTGTGAAAGGGAGAATATAATAGTTTTAATTTTACACTGATGTTTCAGTCCTGCATCATGTTCCTTGTAATCTGATTGTATGCTGCTTCATTCTCAGGGAAGCAGAGTGACGTACCAGTGACCACTGCCAGCCAGGATCCCACACAGCTACCAACACTGGAACCTCTGGGCGACAAAAATGATTTGTACGAGACAGGTAACGCCAAATACAGGTGGATAATCTCTCCCTGGGGCTGGTGGAAGTTACCCTCAAGCATTGAATCAGATGGGTTCAGGAGAGAATTGAGACTAACGTTTTTGATGTGGTTGTTGGGAACAGAGTGGTAGGGACCAGCACTTTGGATTTTATTTGGGGAAGGGTGGGAGTGCAATTATGAATGGAGCAGAGGGATATTTGCATAAATATTCTTCAATATTACTTCAGTAATGCAGTAAGATTGCCAAACTATCAAAGGTTTAACTGAGTGATCCACCAAACCTTGTTTACCTAAAGCTGAGTCATGGCACTGTTATATAAAGGAGCCAGTTTTCCACCGAGGTGTTCATGGGACTGCCAGCAGCTCTCGGCAACCTTCCTCAGTTAAGGCCCAGGGATCCTGGGCCAGCAGCAGTTCTGTTACTGTGGCTCAGAGGGATCAGATACACAAATCATTGAAAATAATGTCTCTTTTTGATTTGATTTGGACAAAACCGAGTAATGCACAATGAACTGTGTACAGGTATCAGGGTTGCATCACCAATCTCTCATTGTTCAGACACTGTGCTTCCTGTGTATTTTTCCCCGCTGAAGTGCACAACTTCATATGCCAGAACTTAACACACTGTCTCAATTTATCTCTATCCCTTTGCTGCTTCCTTAAGCAAACAAACTCGCCTCTTTTTGGGCCATCAGCTGATATAACAACAATATTTTAATTTCCTTTATCCAACTCCCAGATCATCAGTCTTGTAAAAACTGTATACTTGTAAAGAAGACCTAGGGAGGAGAGTGCCTGGAATACAGAACATTTATATATCAAAGGAGATTAAATACACCAGTGCTTTTTTTTCTAGAAAATCATGGATTGGATTGACCTGTGAATGGTCTTTATGTTAAAAGTGATGTAGTGAAGGAGTTTTCACTTGGTTATGGAGACTGGAACTATTGACTATTAATGGAACAATCTCCAATAAACCACAGGAAACAAGTTTCCTTCCCCAGAGAATGGTTTGGATGTGGGATGGTTGAGGTGACATGTAGATGTACTTGACACAAAGTTAAGAAAGTGCATGAACAAAAGGTTGAAATCTGGTGTTCAGATGGAGTAGGGTGGGGAAGGCCTAGTGTGGGGCTTAAACGCCCACATAGACAGGTTGGTCAAGTGGCTCGTTACTGTGCTTGGAAGACAATCGGGGTGTGGTCTGCGACTCTGACATTTTTTCTTGACTAGCACCAAGATCAGGCTAGCTGGCCCCTGTGCCATTGCTATTGGCGGCACCTTGTTGTATGTGCATTGATTATCCTTCAGTGGCTTTGAGCCATCCAAAAGATGTAATCCATCAAAACAGTTCTTCTGACTGTAACCTGTAAGCCCATTGGTCCAGTATTTCAGTCCCTGAGCTCTAGATGTTGTCAGAAATCAGAAATTTGACACATCGCGATCCTCATGAGATATTGCAACATGGTTCGGAAACTGATTGGCAACTTAAAGATTGGGAGTTCAAATCCCATGCTGGTATGTAATGACTGATTCAGAACATCTGATCATTTTGTGGAATATTGGCAGAAAAATTATTCTTAAAAATTTCCAGATTGTTAAAAAGACTTCGGATCATATATGGCTTAACGGAAAAAAAACATTTTCCAACCTGTGACTCAAGGCCCATACTATTTGATGGACTATGAAGCTACCAAGTTGTCAGGGCAACTAGAAAACATAATAAATCCATATCCTGATAATCTAAATCTAAAAATAACACAAAGAAGTCATTAGTACTTTTATTAAAGTTAACACCCTTGAGAGTGAGTGCCAGGTATTTGTATTGTAAAGCTTTCTGTGAATTACTGGGATGTGTTCGATTGAGGAACAGTTTAGTACAAAATTCCAAATCTAACATTTTTGTACTCCAGCCACAAAGGGCAAGTTAATCGGATCATTTGGCAACGTATTTATATTGTGCCTACAATAGTATTTAGCTGGAATGTGATCAAGCAGAAATACTTCAATAAAATAGAATACTTCAATAAAATAAAATTCAACAAATAGAAATTCATTCACCCATTGACCAAAGTTATTAGAAAAGCTACCTAATAAATGTTTAACATTTTAAGGTTTAAGGAAAGTTGGCAGATGCATTAGATATTAGGTTGTAATATTAATTTCCAAATTATGTATTGGGTGTTGTCTGAGACACACACATTTGGATATCAGCCGAATGCACAATGCTTCTCTTATTCAGCAAGTTAAAGGAAATCTGTTTGAGAGGCCACAGGATGGCTGACGAAGGAAATAGAAAATGTCCAGTGTTACAGCAGCTCAGAAGAGCTCTTTCCTTTGTATCTATTGCAGGTTGTACCTTCCCTGTCAGTGCCTCATAGAAGATAATGTCAGGATGTAACTCTATACCTAATGAATGCAGTACCTGTCCCAACTCCCTGAAACTGTGGCGATTTCAGCATTGACATGCTCGCTTTTAGATTAGGGTAAATAAATAAAAAAGTAGAAAGTTGCAATTAATACAAAAATATGATATTTCAACTCTGCAGACAGATCTTTTGGTGCTCCTGGAGTCATTTATGGTGAGGGAGGTTCAACAACATGATAGCTGTGGGGGGAAAAAATGCTCTTGTCCTTGAGGAGCTAGTCCTCAGGCTTCTGTGCCTTCTGCCCAAGAGCAGTAGTGAGAAGAGGTAGTGACCAGGGTTGATGGGGGTCCTTTATGATACCAACTGCCTTCTTGAGGCAGTGCCTCACATACATGTCTTCAGTGGATGGGAGGTACCTGTGTTGGACTTGGCCAGGTTCAACACTTTCTACAGCCTTTTGCATTCCCAAGCACTCAGTTTGGTGCTACCTCATGCACCCATGATGATCTCATTGACTTTATCCACTTTGGTGACTGGCTGAATCATGGTCTGGTATGGGGACACCAATACCCCTAAGTGGAAAGCCCTGCAAAAGGTAGTGGACACAGCACAGGGCATCACAGGTAAAACCCTCCCCACCATTGAGAAGATTAACCCTAACCCATCAGGAAAGATGTACAGGTGCCACAAGACTCACACCACCAGGTTCAGGAACAGCTGCTCCCCCTCCATCAGACTCCTCAATGACAAACTCCGTTCAGGGACTCGTTTAAGGACTCTTACTTTGTACTTTATTGATTTTTTGTTCTCTCTGTATTGCACAGTCGGTTTGTTTACATTTCTTAATTTGTTTAAATGTATTTGTATCTTCTTGAGTACAGTTTTTTGCACCACTAGCAAGTAGTAATTCTGCCTCCCCCACAGGAAAAAGTAAGTGATGTCATGTTTGTACTCTGACAATAAATTTGAACTTTGAACTTTGCTGCCAACTTCTACCCTGACCTTGTATTCACTTAGTCCATTTCTAGCAAAACTTTTCCTTTTCTCAATCTTTCTGTCTCCATCTTGGGAGACAAACCCTCGACAGGCATCTTCTACAAACCCACAAACTCCCTCAGCCACCTCAACTGCACCACTTCCCACCCTGTTCCCTGTAAGGATTCCATTCCTTTCAATTCCTCCATCTCCATCGCATCTGCACCCAGGATGAGGGTTTCCATGCCAGATCATCAGAGGTGTCCTCCTCCCTCTACCACCATCAACTCGGCACTCACTCCCATATCCATTCCCCACACTGGCCCCTTCCATCCCCACGTGTAAAAAGGACAGGATTCTCCTTGTCCTCTCCTACCACCCCACCAGCCACCGCATCCAACACATTTTCCTCTGCCATTTCGCCACCTACTACGTGATCTCACCACTAGATACATCATCCCTGCTCTTGCCCTTTCCACCTTCTGCAGCGACCACTCCCTCCATGACTTCCTTGTCCACTCCTCCTTCCCCACCAATTATCCCCTTGGAACATAGCCCTGTGACCACAGGAGATGATTCACTTATGTCCACATCTCCTCCCCTCACCAACATCCAGGGCCCCAAACAATCTTTCCATGTGAAGTAACTCTTCACTTGTGAATCTGCAGGGGTCATCTGCATCCAGTGCTCCTGTTGTGATCTCCTCTACATCGGAGACACTGGGTACAGACTGGGAGATCATTTCATTTAATACATTGGCTCTGTTCACTGAAATAGTGTGGATCTCCCAGTGGCCACCCATTTCAATTCTCCATCCCATTCCTTTGCTGACATGTCTATCCATGGTCTCATGCACTGCCAAACAGAGACCACTCCTTGGCTTTGGTTAGATAGGGAAATCAAGAGGGGGCGTTTGATGTGCTTGCCTTTAAATGTCAACGCATTGATTATGAGACTTATGGTGCCACATTACAGCTGTACATAGCATTGGTTAGTTTGCATTTGGAGGTTAGTGTACAGTTGTGTTTGCTACCACAGGAAGGATGTGATAGCAGTAGAAGGAATGTAGTCACGATTCACCAGGATATTGCCTGGAATGGAGGCTGGGTTTATTCTCATTGAAATGGAGGAGGCTGGGGAGGAGTCACGTGATGGAGTAGTGGCCGGACAGTGAACTCCAGCCCTCTCCAGAAAAGTCGGGAAAAACAAAGGAAAACACAAAGGCACAGAAATAAAAGTTACAGAAAAGTGAGTATAAAGGTGGAAAGAAGATGGCGACAAAAAAAGAAAAATCGAAAGCAACGGTAAGAAGAGAGGAAGAGAAGACAAAGGAGGAAAAAGGTGAAGGCCTTACCTGTTCGAAGAGGCCCGCTGCGGAGAGAGAAACCCGCTCACTCAGGTCGGTAAATAATGGACTACAAAAATGGCTCGCTGAGCCGAGTAAAAGTGCGCAACCGCGCATGAAAAAAAAACACACCGACGGGAGGGGGGACCAGCTGGGGAGTCGATCTCCACAGCCGGCAACGACAGCTGCAGAACACCTGCAGCAAGAAGAGACCACAGAAGACAATAGAAACAAGAAAGAAGAGAAGGAAAGGGCAACAAAGAAACAACAGATGGCCAACCCAGAGGAAGAAGAAGAGGAAGAGGAAGAGTACAGTGAAATAGAAGAAGAAAAGAAAGGCAAGATAAAGAAGGTACTTTCTCTTATTAAAGGATACATGGAGTCATTTAAAGAATGGCAAACACAGGAATTTAATGATTTAAGAAAAAGAATAAACAACACAGAAGAGAAAATAAATAAAATGGAGATGACCTTAACAGAAATGGGAAAGAAAATGGACAAGATGGAAGAGCGGGCAGTAGCAGCAGAAATGGAGGTAGAAGACTTAAAAAAGAAATTGGAGGAATCTAATAAAAAAACTAAAGAGACACAAGAACTACTAGCTAAAAAAATAGATACAATGGAAAATTATAACAGAAGAAATAACATAAAGATAGTGGGCCTTAAGGAAGATGAAGAAGGCAAGAATATGAGGGAGTTTATAAAAGAGTGGATCCCTAAGACCCTAGGATGTCCAGAACTACAGCAAGAAATGGAAATAGAAAGGGCACATAGAGTATTGGCCTCTAAACCACAACCACAACAAAAACCAAGATCTATTGTAGTAAAATTCCTAAGATATACTACAAGAGAAAAGGTACTGGAGAAGGCAATGGAAAAAGTAAGAGAGGGCAACAAACCACTGGAGTATAAAGGGCAAAAAATCTTCATTTATCCAGATATAAGTTTTGAACTCCTAAAGAAGAGAAAAGAGTTCAATACAGCAAAGGCGATTTTATGGAAGAAAGGGTATAAATTTATACTAAAGCATCCAGCGGTATTGAAAATATTTATTCCAGGACAACAAAACAGACTATTCTCGGATCCAGAAGAAGCAGGAAAATTTGCAGAACAATTACAAAAATAGACTGAGGGATGAAGACGGGTAATGAGAGTAAAAATGATCACGATTGATATGTATGCGGGTAAAGAGGTATAAGAGTGAATAGAGACAATGTGCATATGTGAATGTATCTATACTTAGAGGAAAATATAGATAGTATAGACAAGAATTAATAAGGGAAGGTAATGGAATAGAGAGAATAAGGAGGGAATTAAAAGAGTGACCTTTATGACATATGAAAAGTGAAATCTTTTCTGGGGGGGGCTGGATGGGGGGAAATAGCGGTCACTGCAAAATCAGTTGACGCTTGCGAGTGGATTCGCAAATCCAAATGGAGAGGGGAGATGTGGTTGTCCGACAAGGGATAAAGGACAACTCAGGAGGGGAAGGGGAGATTGGGGATAAAGAAGATAGAAATAGGAGAATAAGGAAAATGTTGGATGTTATAGGAATGTTGTCTTATAAAGAGTTGAAAATAAGAAAGCAGAAATGGAAAAGGAGGAAAGGTAATGATGGAAAAACGGAAAGAGAAGATAAACAAAATATAAAATGGCTACGCTGAACTATATGACTTTAAATATTAATGGAATACATAACCAAATTAAAAGGAAGAAACTACTAAATTTAAATGAATAAATGTATTCCATTAGAAAAAATAACATATAGGTTAAGAAATAATATTGAAATATTCGAACAAATATGGGAGCCTTACATTAAATACAATAGCGAAAACCTACCGGGGACAAACATTACCTAAATTGATGGAAGGAGAAGGAAAGAAAAGAATGGACTCAGTAGAATTTCTGGTGTATTTTTGTTGAATGACAACATTGTCTGACTGGCTTAATGCAACCTAGATTGTATTACTAAAATGGATGAGTGGGGGGGGTGGCTTGGGAGGAGGGAGTGGGGGGGAGAATAAGTCACTGTATATGTGTGAAAAAGAAATAGTGTATATCATGGCTAATGTGATTTATGGTGTGAAAAATAAAAAATTTTAAAAAAAAAGAAATGGAGGAGGCTGTGGGGTGACCTCAGACAGGTTTCTACAACTGAGGGGCACAGCCATAGAGATGAGGGGAGATGACCGAGAAACTGCTGGTTATCTAGAATGCACAACCGGTGGATGCCGTGACAACATTTAAAAGGTATTTGGATAAGGAAGGAGGAGAGAGATGTGATGGAATGCACCAAACAAGATTTGAGTGGGTAGGTGTGGTGGCAGGCATGGATGGGGTGGGCAAAGGAGGAGATACAATTCTATATGATTCAGAGCTGCTTCAGGTGGCGGGAACAGGGCTGGGTCTCACTGATCACTGAGACGCAAAAAAGCAAATGGGGAATGCCAGCTGCAGACAGAAGTGGATCTGAGTTGTGGCAGCACAGCAGAAGTTGCATTTCATAATCTCTCGTGTTCCTTTTCTCACTGTGCGGCACACCACACCCTATTTCTACGGGCTTCTTTCTTGTTGTTTGTCATCTTCCAGTCTACAAGCTGCCGTTCTAACATGGTCCCCTTGCTGAGGCCACATCACAGCAGGCCCAGAAATGGGAGCACTGGCTGTAACTTGTTCACTGTGCAACGAATCCGAGCATTTTGCTATCAGTTTTCAATCCTTTATCAGATTGGAGCTTGAGTAGTGAAAAGTATATATAGTGGTGTTTACATACCCATGGCTGTTGGGTGAATAGAGGTTGTGTGGTGCAGGATGGGAATCTGCTACCACACGTAGGGACTGATTATACTGGACATCAATTTTTTTCAAAAGGTTTACTTCCTGAAACAAGATTTGTTGTAACACTAGAATGTTGGAGAAACATTAACTATTATTGAATTTAGCATGTTTAATCGCATAATGATGCTGACACATTGCGTTAGTTCAACTGACCTAAACATGTTTGGCCACTGATTTTTGTTTGTGTTTGGCATCTGATGCCTCTTGTGTCAGTGTCTAACAATAGTCAGCCACCATTGATGGATTCCATTTGTCCTGGTAAATCCTTTCACTATCTTTGTCACTGACTGAATGAAGATCAGCAGGGAAACAGTACGTGATAGGAAATTTTAAGGTGATTTCATGATCACCAGCCCAAAATCCATAAAATGCACCCAAAAGTGTTCAGGAGGCAAAATCTTTGTTGTCCAGTGTTATTTCTGTGTAATGGGACTACTAACTGCAGCAGTTAGCTAATGCTGGTGTTGGCAGTGCTTCTCTTGCCTTTAATAGCCATTTGGATCAGAGAGATTGCAGTAAGCTTGCTGTGGCCAATTTCTTATCTTCTTTGGCTTGGCTTCGCGGACGAAGATTTATGGAGGGGTAACGTCCACGTCAGCTGCAGGCTTGTTTGTGGCTGACAAGTCCGATGCGGGACAGGCAGACACGGTTGCAAGGGAAAATTGGTTGGTTGGGGTTGGGTGTTGGATTTTTCCTCTTTTGTCAGTGAGGTGGGCTTTGCGGTCTTCTTCCAAGGAGGTTACTGCCCGCCGAACTGTGAGGTGCCAAGATGCACGGTTTGAGGCGATATCAGCCCACTGGCGGTGGTCAATATGGCAGACACAAAGAGATTTCTTTTTTTTTTCCACACTATAGATCACAATATTCAAGATATACACATTTCTCCTTTCAAATATATACAGTGTCGTTTTCTCCCCCCCTCTCTCCTCCCCTCCCCCCCCCACCTCCCCCTCCATCCATTCAAAACTCTGAGTCCAAGATACATCAAACAATGTTGTCACTCAACATTAATGAACAAAATCTTCCACTGAGTCAATTCTTTCCATTCTCTTTTTCTTTTGTCATTTTAGGTGATAGATGTCCCGGTAGGTTTTCTCTATTATATTCCATGTACGGCTCCCATATTTCTTAAACTATATGTTATTTTTTCTAATGGAATACATTTATTCATTTCTATATACCATTGCTGTATTTTCAAATTATCTTCTAATTTCCAGTTTGACATAATACATTTTTTTGCTACAGCTAGGGCTATCTTAACAAATCCTTTTTTACACCCTCCAAATCAAGTCCAAATTCTTTATTTTTTATGTTACTTAGGAGGAAGATCTCTGTGTTTTTTGGTATATTGCTTTCTGTAATTTTATTTAATATCTGGTTTAGATCTTCCCAAAATTTTTTTACCTTTTCACAAGTCCAGATTGCATGAATTGTTGTTCCTATTTCTTTTTTACAACGAAAACATCTGTCAGATACTGTTGGATCCCATTTAACTTTTGAGGAGTGATATATAACCTATGTATCCAATTATATTGTATCATACGTAATGTCGTATTTATTGTATTTCTCATAGTTCCTAAACATAACCTCTCCCATGTTTCCTTTTTTATCTTTATGTTTAGATCTTGTTCCCACTTTTGTTTAGTTTTATCATTTATTTCCTCATTCTCCTTTTCTTGTAATTTGATATACATGTTTGTTATAAATTTTTTAATTATCGTTGTGTCTGTAATCGGATATTCAAAATTGCTTCCTTCTGGTAACTTCAGACTACTTCCCAATTTATCCTTTAAATAGGATTTCAATTGGTAATATGCCAGCACTGTATCTTGAGTTATATTATATTTATCCTTCATTTGTTCAAAGGGTAATAATTTATTCCCCGAAAAACAATTTTCTATTCTTTTAATCCCTTTTTTCTCCCATTCTCTAAAAGACAGGTTATCTACCATAAAAGGGATTAGCTGATTTTGCATCAGTATTAGTTTTGATAATTGGTAGTTTGTTTTATTTCTTTCTACGTGAATCTTCTTCCAAATATTAAGCAAATGGTGCAATACTGGAGAATTCCTATGTTTTACCAATTTTTCATCCCATTTATATAATATATGTTCAGGTATCTTCTCCCCTATTTTGTCTAGCTCTAATCTAGTCCAATCTGGCTTTTCTTTTGTTTGGTAAAAATCTGATAGATATCTTAATTGTGCGGCTCTATAATAATTTTTAAAATTTGGCAGTTGTAAGCCTCCTTGTCTATACCATTCTGTTAATTTATCTAGTGCTATCCTCGGTTTCCCCCCTTTCCATAAAAATTTCCTTATTATTTTCTTTAACTCCTTAAAGAATTTTTCTGTCAAGTGTATTGGCAGTGCCTGAAATAGGTATTGTATCCTTGGAAAAATGTTCATTTTAATACAGTTTATCCTTCCTATTAGTGTTAATGGTAAGTCTTTCCAATGCTCTAAATCTTCCTGTATTTTTTTCATTAGTGGATAATAATTAAGTTTATATAGATGGCTGAGGTTTTTATTTATTTGTATACCTAGGTATCGTATTGTTTGCATTTGCCATCTAAACGGTGATTCTTTCTTGAATTTTGAGAAATCCGCATTATTCATTGGCATTGCTTCACTTTTATTTGCATTAATCTTGTATCCCGACACTTCTCCATACTCCTTCAATTTCTTATGTAATTCTTTTATTGATGTTTCTGGTTCCGTTAGGTATACTATAACATCATCTGCAAATAAACTGATTTTGTATTCCTTGCCTTTTATTTTTATCCCTTTTATTTTATTTTCTGTTCTTATCAGTTCTGCAAGTGGTTCTATGGCTAACGCGAACAATAAGGGCGATAGTGGGCATCCCTGTCTTGTTGATCTGCTTAAGTTAAAATGTTTTGATACATATCCATTTACTGTCACTCTTGCCAATGGCCCCTTATATAATGCTTTAATCCAATTAATATATTTCTCTGGTAAACTAAATTTTTATAGTACCTTGAATAAATAATTCTATTCTACTCTGTCGAAGGCCTTCTCTGCGTCTAAAGCAACCGCTACTGTTGGAGTTTTATTTCCTTCTACTGCATGAATTAAGTTAATAAACTTACAAATATTATCTGTTGTTCGTTTTTTTTTATGAATCCAGTTTGGTCTAGACTTACTATTTTTGGTACATAATCAGCTAATCTGTTTGCTAATAATTTAGCTATTATCTTGTAATCTGTGTTAAGTAGAGATATTGGTCGATATAATGCTGGTGCAAGTGGATCTTTCCCTGCCTTTGGTATTACTGTAATTATTGCTGTTTTGTACGAATCTGGTAAGCTTTGTGTTTTATCAATCTGGTTGATTACTTCCAGGAGGGGAGGAATTAATAAATCTTTAAATGTTTTATAGAATTCTATTGGGAGACCATCCTCTCCTGGTGTTTTATTATTCGGCAGATTTTTATTGTCTCTTGTATTTCTACTATTTCAAATGGTTCTATTAATTTATTTTGTTCCTCTATTTGTAATTTCGGTAGTTCAATTTTAGTTAAGAATTCATCTATTTTGCCTTCTTTCCCTTCGTTTTCAGTTTGGTAGAATTCTCTGAAATTTTCATTAATTTCTGTTGGATTATATGTGATCTGTTTGTCTTTTTTCCTTAATGCCAATACCATTCTTTTAGTTTGTTCTGTCTTAAGCTGCCACGCTAGAATTTTGTGCGTTTTTTCTCCTAGTTCGTAATATTTCTTCCTTGTCTTCATTATATTTTTCTCCACCTTATATGTTTGAAATGTTTCATATTTTATTTTTTTATCTACCAATTCCCTTCTTTTAGTACTTGGAAAGGATTGGCCATTGAGACCCTTGAGATGTCTCCACTGTTGGGTTAGATTGGGCTAATCTCAATTTTCCTGCCTTTCGGTCCAATTCAGCTTTGCTTCAATCTTTTGGGAAGAATTCCAGTTTTCTGATATGTTTGTGACAAAGCATTTCCCAGCCTCACACCTGAATGACCATCCCTAACCTTTACACTTAGATCAGACATGGCCACTTTCACCCATCCTTGGTTCCTTTCAAGGTTCCCATTTTGATTTTTTTTTGTCCATTGATTATGAAATAATCTTGGTGATATTGTGTGCTCTGACCAGCCAAGGCTGCACGTGATCCATGTGGGAAGGTGAAGAAGTCTGAATGTAAGAATTTGCAGGCAGCTCCAGGAAGTGAAGGTACAGTAGATTGGATTGTCCCTTTCCATTTCTCGCAATTAAGGAATTGCTTTGGGTTGAATAGAAGCTCTGAAAGGTCCTTTCAGAGTTAATTTTTCTTCTCATTTCATGCTCCTGGTGTATTGCAATGAATAGCACCGGTTACCTCCAAATGCAGAGCTTAAATATTTAATGCTCTGAATGGGTGGTGCAATGTTCACTCTCTGTAGGGTTTTATTATTTGCAGTGTGAGTGTTGTGGAGCTGCGCCTTGTTTTGTGAGGTGTGTGGTGACCTCAGCCCCTTGTTTCAGGGCCCAAGGACCTGCTAGGAGATGGGCTGGAGAATGACGATCTGGAGAAGCATGAGCTGACATTCCTGAATGAGCTGCTGAACCCAAGTTCTACCGCAGCCAGTGATTGCCATGAGTGGCAGAGCATCTTTGAAAGCTCGAGTCTTAGTCCGGGGCCGACAATCGAAGGTTCTGACCTCAAACCAGCCGAGGCTCCTGCAGGCCGTTTCCTTCCATCCCAGCTCTTTGACCTCAGCCATAACACTGCAGGAGCTTTCATTGGTAAGTAATATCCTGCCATTTCTGCAATCATGTTGCTCTCCAGTAGTTATTGTACTCCCCAGCCAATGCTATGATCAGGCTCACTGGCAGCAGATATCTCATGGACGAGTATGGGGGTCAGGATGATGAGTTAGTGTATTTTATGTAGCTGCAGCAAGAATTTCAGCGCAACTTTACAATGAACATGGACAACAAGGCTGGTAACTCTCCAGTGAGCACAGTTGGAGGCTGTAAACCTGCTTCAGCTACAATAACCTCAGTTAAATTCCTGGACTAACACTCCAGCAGTCACCAGTTCAAATACTATCATGGGAATTGTTTAAACTGATGATTTAGTGCAAGAAATAAATAACCTGGAAGAGCCATGCTGCGGGAGCCTAACTGATTCACTGAGGCACAGTCCGAGCCTTGCACTGTCCTTGCCCAACAGTTAAGATCTCTCCAGATGGGTTCACTAGATGGCAATCAATACCGATGTTCTTGGTTAATTTTCTTTTCTGCCTTCTCAATACTAAGGTGCAGAGATGATTCTAAAAATCCTTGCAGCTGTTTGGTGGAAACAGTCTACATTTGTGCCAGGCATCAGGAGCCAAATGCACCCAAAATCACCCAAAAGAGAGGTTATTCTATTGTGGTTTTCACTTGATTTGAAAGAATGTGACTATCTCAAATATAGTTTTTAAGGAGAATAAAGTAGCCATTGTTCAAATTAAATTTGAAATATCAAGCAAAGAAGTTCATTTGATTGTTCAAAAATATAGTGCAGAGCTGAACAACCCTTCTGCTGCCATTGTACAATCATTTCTTTCACAGCTGGTGTTGCCGTGCTCCACCACACTTGGACATTGTGCTGATTATACTTTTATTTTTTAAGGTTGGACTGATCCACCCAAGCCACAGCCAGGGCCAAAAGTACCTGCACATCCATCACAGAACATTCCAAAGGTCCCATCTAAAGGTTAGTGATAGAAATCGAGGGCAGTGCTGCGAACTGGTCAGAGAGTATGTTTTTTTTTTAAAGACGTACAGCATGGTAACAGGCCATTTCAGCCTAACTATACACCCAATTGACCAACATCCCTGGTACATTTCTTTCTGGCCAAGATTACATAATCTTCCACTGGAAATGATTAGTGTAGCAGAAAGAGGATTTCAAAACAAGATCTCTCAGTGGGTGAATATTTTGGAGAAAGTAATCACTTCTTTCTGACAAGAATAGACAATTTGGGAAAACGTACGGCAGGAGCTTTGGGACCATAATTGCGGACAAGTGGACTCAAAGTATCGCAGAAATGTGGCATATGTTCAGAAACCCCACTTGAAATGTTGCATTCAGTTCTGGTCACCTCATTACAGGAAAGATGTGGATACAATAGGGAGGATACAGATGAGATTTACAAGGAGGTTACCTGGATTGGAGAGCACGCTTTCTGAGGATAGGTTAAGTGAAGTTGGCCGTCTCTCCTTGGAGCAATGGAGGATGAGGGGTGGCCTAATAGAAGTGTACATGATAATGAGGGGCATTGATTGTGTGGATACCCAGAGGCTTTTTCCAGGGCTGAAATGGCTGACACGTGGGGGCATAGTTTTAAGGTGTTTGTGAGTAAGTACAGGGGAGGTGTAAGCGGTAAATTTTTCACAGAGAGTGGTGGCTGCATGGAATGCACTACTGGCAACGGTGGTGGAGACAGGTACAATAGGATCTTTTGAGAGACTATTAGATAGGAACGTGGAACTGAGAAAAATGGAGGGTTATGCAGTAAGGAAATTCTAGGCAGCTGTTAGAGTAGGTTATTAGATAGGCACAACACTACAGGCCGAAGGGCCTTTACTGTGCTGTAGATTTTGATGTTCTTTACTGATGATAATTACCATAGAAATAAATGAAATAATTGTAATTTAGAACACTGACAGCAGATTTCTCCAATGACAAGCTGAGTCAAGTAGACGAAGAAATGTTCATGATGTGATCTGGAATCAAAGCCTTTAGAGTTAATTGCTTGTGGAATGAGAGGAACATCATTAGCTAGAACCCACAACTACTTCTGTTGTATAAACCCTGTGGCCTGTGAATATGGGTCTGTGGAATGGTCAACTCGCTTGCCGACACTCCATTGAGATGATCATGTTGAACTTAGCACAAGGAGAGGGATGCCTAATGTGTAACAGGACACTGAGGACGGAGCAATAATGAGTTAGCATTCTTAAGTTGGGAGAGAAAGATTGAGCAAGAATAGCTCTCAAGTGCTGGACCATATACCTGGTGGAAATGCATCAATTCATTCTGTCCCATGAGTCCATGATCAAGATTGCTGTGGCAAGTTAGAGACTGACACCTGATGGCAGTGGTCTGCTATCAACCTTCAGTGTGTGTGTAAGCTGAGGGAGCTTGGATATGTTCTGGCATAAAACACTAAAGTCTGCAAACGCAGTGATTGAAGTAAAAACATGATGCTGGAGAAACCATGCAGGTCAAACAGCGTACTTTATGTCGTAAAGATACCTAATCAACTTTTTGGACAAGCCCTTCATCAAGGTATGAGCAAAATGTAAGCAGGCACCTGAATAAAATGGCTTTTTTTGGAGGGGGGAGGATTACTGTTCCCACAGGCAGCATTGGATAAGAGAGGGAGGAGGAATGACTCTGTGAATGGAGAGGGAAGGGAGGGAGAACGGGGAGTGGTCTAGCAGAAACTGGAGAAGTCTATGTTAATGCCATCAGGTTGGAGATGCCCAGATGGAAAATTAAGTATTGCTCCTTTAATTTATGGGTGGCCTTGGTTTGGCAGTGAGATCTGGACTTCTATGTACTGTGCCCAGAAAGTTTGAGCAGCCAGGGTATTAAGCAAGTGGGTAAAGTTTGCAGGGCTGGCTTTGTGTTTTTGTTAGGTATAGGCTGTCCAGTCAGACATCTGTGGTACCCAGGGTCTACCTATAGAACTAATATTAATGACTCAAATTCTTCTTCCTGCAGCCCACAAAAGCAACCCTCAAGACAAATCAGCCTGGTTTAATCTCTTTGCGGATCTGGATCCCCTTTCTAACCCTGATGCCATAGGTCGCACAGATGAAGAACTGCTGAATGCTTGAGGCTGGATTGGGAGGAGGGGACAAAGGTAGCAGCTAAGTTGTACAGTATTCAGTTCTCTCACTGCTGCAATTACTTAATTTATGTTTACCAAAACACTAAAGAGTTAAGAAATTAAATTAGAAAAATAAGGATTGAGGATAAATGGGAAGTTACAATTCTGCTAAACTCCTGGGATGTGGTGTTGGTGATGCTAATTTCCTGCTTCGTTTCACATCCTACCAGTGCTGCTGTTTAGAGCTAGACTACAGGTCCTAGACTGGAACCCGCAAACATCTCAGGTCTTCAGCTAGTTTGGAGGGAAAGACCAGTTGCTAATAAAGGAGATGACCATCACTTACTGCATTATCTTACAGCAGTATTTTATTAGTTATCACACTGGAGTTCTCTTTGAGAACAATACTTTTTAAAACAATGACTGTGGGAGGTGTTCTTTGTTCCCTGTGTTTTATTTGCCTTTGGCGCTAATTTTTAGTGTAAAGGGAGGACTTTATGGCTGAATGTTTCAGTTGTGGATCTGTAAAGTATTCCCATTCGTACCAGACACAAGCATCCTTTCCCATGTTCTCTCTGTGTTAGCTCATTGGCCATTCTTTCAACTCCCATGGACTAACTTTTCCCACTTGCTTTGCTTGAAACAGGTAATAATTATTCCTCTGCATTTGTTCTACTTCAGAGGCACATGGGAGAGAGAACAACCCTAGTTCACCCATTGGGGAAAGAACTAGCTGTGGGAAATAGTCACTCAAGTTGTATACTGCGTAAAATAAAAAAAATTTAAAGTAAAAAAAAAGTTGTATACTGCGTTGGGAAGTAAAGGGAGAAAACACTACTAAAAGTTGCACGGTTAGCTGCTTGCACAAATAACCTTTACCACAGACACTGGGTGAACGACAGAAACCAAAAGCCATTGAATAATGGCCCAAACTGCAGTAGGGCTCAGTGTCACCAAGTGCCTACAGGACAACAATAGTGAGGGATAAGGCAGCAAATCTATTGAGCTCCTGCCTGCATGTCCTTTCCAAGCTCTTTGACATGTATTGAACCATCAACAGCAGGTGAATATCGGAGGCTTCAGTGGAAACAATAAAAAGAATTAGTGCTGAGATAATCTGGAAGAAAAAAATACTATCTGAAAAAAATTGAAGCTGTTAAATCCCATTCTATACCACAACTGTGAAACTACCAAAAATGTTTTGTGGATTGGAATGAACTCACACGCATAGTGAGTATGCTTATAAAGAGAAACTGTTAGCTTATCAAAGTTTGAAATTAAACCTTGCCTTATGCACAATACATAGCAACACGGAATTAAAACCTGCAATTGTGTACAAGAGGATATTTGGATGAAACCAGCAGGTCATTAGCGAAGGTTTGAGATAGGATGAGTGGGTGGAAGACAGAGGGATAGATAAATATGTGGATTTGATTGCAACTCCCTGGGTAACCCTTAGGTCGCATTATCTTACAAAGTTTTTCTGGAAGTAAACAAGTCATAGAACTTAAATGGTAATAAAAAAATGACCACTCTCTGCATATAAAAAGTAAATAGCACTTTTACGTGAATCAGACGACAAGTTTCAAATCGTGTGATATACCTGTTCTAAGTTAGTGTCTGACAAATTGAGATTCAGCAAGACCACGACTAGTAGTTTAGGTTCAGCATGAAAGAATCCCTAATTTTATTATTGCCATCCATGGTTATTATTAAGGCCACTTTTTATAAAACAGCTTCTTAGCTCAAACATAGTGTTTCAACTTTTGCACTCAAGATAGCAGAGCACTTTGGCTTCACCGAGAAACTCTCAGCAAAAGTCGTTGAGTGAGAGCTCTGCAGACGTGCTACTCACCCTAAAGATTCAACTGACTAACCATGAAACTATTTGAGCAGCTAAACTATAAACTTGATTCACTGGATAAATCTACGACCATCCTGCCTATTTGGAAATACATTTCATCTTGTCCAGAGATGTAAAATGTAAATATGATGGTGACGGGCATTGCCTCGTGTGTCCAGGATTGTTTCTCCTTTGGTAGATATATCAATATAGTTACAAGGATTCCCTGCTACCCACACTTGCAACATCACCTCCTGTCTGCCCTCACCCTCCAGCTCCCCAATAAACACCAGTGTCCACAGCTAATGGAAAGGTTACAAATTGGCAAGTAAACGCTTGAATATTAATTAATTCAATCGATTGGTGTAGAATAATTGTCTTTTCTTATGCCCATTGGATCAAGTCTATAAATCTAAAGCCAATTAAAGGCCCATGTTGGAAAATTACTCCTAAATACTGTCTAAATATATTTTAGACACCATACATGTGAACTGCTGTTTACACAAACTGTTTAAGCTTGTTTCGATCTTATCACAATCAGAGAAGCTGTAATTTCACACGGAATCTTGTTGAAGATTCTTAATCAACATTTTTTTAAAAGTAGCATTTGACCTTCTGCTCTGGATAATTGTTTGTACTTTGTATTGAATGACATCTGAAATTTTCCTCTTCTATTAAAAAGTTTCTCAACATGTGGCTAATGGCTTTATTGATCTATTTAAATGTAATTTTGTAACCTCAGAACAAAGCAAAAGAGGTCCTTCTGTCCCAGAGGGGCATATAAACATTTCAATAGCATCTCTACAGTTCTGATTTCTTTAAAGCATTCATGTTTTTAATAGCAAAGGTCACCCTCTGCCAGAAATCAACACATTGAAAATTTAATGTTCGACCTTGATCTACTAGCATTAGATGAGATAAAAATTGGTGAAGTTGTGGGATAGTTATCAAAGAATATAACAGGATATAGATCAGTTTCAGATATGTGCAAAGAAATGGCAGATGGAATTTAATCAGGGAAGGGGTGAGGTTGTGTACTTCTCTTTCTCGGGGGCGAAACCTGCTGCTGATGTAAACGATGTGATGTGCAAGAGTAATGGCATGTGTGGGTGAAGTGTCAGGATCACCTGTGTGGCAGTGAGCCAATGAGAAGGTCAGAAGAGTTTAGTTGGGTGGTGTTTGGGAGTTGAATGCAATGTGAATAATAAAAGAAAGTCGACCATGGTTTGCTGAAAGAAATGAGTGAGTGTATCCTTTTGTTTTTAAGCTGGGGTAAATCAGTGCCATTACAGATCAAACGCAAAGGGCATGTTCAGTTACTGACTGAGATCTTCATGGTATTGATGTGCAAAGAGCTTTGGGGGGTCAGACCCATAGCTCATTGAAAGTGGGTAAGTAGCGACACGGAGTCACGTGATGGAGTAGTGGCCGGACGGTGAACTCCAGCCCTCTCCAGAAAAGTCGGGAAAAACAAGAGAAAACACAAAGGCACAGAAATAAAAGTTACAGAAAAGTGAGTATAAAGGTGGAAAGAAGATGGCGACAAAAAAAGAAAAATCGAAAGCAACGGTAAGAAGAGAGGAAGAGAAGACAAAGGAGGAAAAAGGTGAAGGCCTTACCTGTCCGAAGAGGCCCGCTGCGGAGAGAGAAACCCGCTCCCTCAGGTCGGTAAATAATGGACTACAAAAATGGCTCGCAGAGCCGAGTAAAAGTGCGCGATGCGAATGAAAAAAAACACACCGACGGGAGGAGGAACCAGCTGGGGAGTCGATCTCCACAGCCGGCAACGACAGCTGCAGAACACCTGCAGCAAGAAGAGACCACAGAAGACAATAGAAACAAGAAAGAAGAGGAGGAAAGGGCAACAAAGAAACAACAGATGGTCAACCCAGAGGAAGAAGAAGAGGAAGAGGAAGAGTACAGTGAAATAGAAGAAGAAAAGAAAGGCAAGGTAAAGGATATACTTGCTCTTATTAAAGGATACATGGAGTCATTTAAAGAATGGCAAACACAGGAATTTAAGGATTTAAGAAAAAGAATAAACAACACAGAAGAGAAAATAAATAAAATGGAGATGACCTTAACAGAAATGGGGAAAAAAAATGGACAAGATGGAAGAGCGGGCAGTAGCAGCAGAAATGGAGGTAGAAGACTTAAAAAAGAAATTGGAGAAATCTAATAAAAAAACTAAAGAGACACAAGAACTACTAGCTCAAAAAATAGATACAATGGAAAACCATAACAGAAGAAATAACATAAAGATAGTGGGCCTTAAGGAAGATGAAGAAGGCAAGAATATGAGGGAGTTTATAAAAGAGTGGATCCCTAAGACCCTAGGATGTCCAGAACTACAGCAAGAAATGGAAATAGAAAGGGCACATAGAGTATTGGCCTCTAAACCACAACCACAACAAAAACCAAGATCTATTGTAGTAAAATTCCTAAGATATACTACAAGAGAAAAGGTACTGGAGAAGACAATGGAAAAAGTAAGAGAGGGCAACAAACCACTGGAGTATAAAGGGCAAAAAATCTTCATTTATCCAGATATAAGTTTTGAACTCCTAAAGAAGAGAAAAGAGTTCAATACAGCAAAGGCGATTTTATGGAAGAAAGGGTATAAATTTATACTAAAGCATCCAGCGGTATTGAAAATATTTATTCCAGGACAACAAAACAGACTATTCTCGGATCCAGAAGAAGCACGAAAATTTGCAGAACAATTACAAAAATAGACTGAGGGAGGAAGACGGGTAATGAGAGTTAAAATGATCACGATTGATATGTATGTGGGTAAAGACAAAAATAGACTGAGGGATGAAGACGGGTAATGAGAGTAAAAATGATCACGATTGATATGTATGCGGGTAAAGAGGTATAAGAGTGAATAGAGACAATGAGCATACATGAATGTATCTGTACTTAGAGGAAAATATAGATAGTATAGACAAGAATTAATAAGGGAAGGTAATGGAATAGAGAGAATAAGGAGGGAATTAAAAGAGTGACCTTTGTGACATATGAAAAGTGAAATCTTTTCTGGGGGAGGCGGGGTGGGGGGAAATAGCGGTCACTGCAAAATCAGTTGACGCTTGCGAGTGGATTCGCAAATCCAAATGGAGAGGGGAGATGTGGTTGTCCGACAAGGGATAAAGGACAACTCAGGAGGTGAAGGGGAGATTGGGGATAAATAAGATAGAAATAGGAGAATAAGGAAAATGTTGGATGTTGTAGGAATGTTGTCTTATAAAGAGTTGAAAATAAGAAAGCAGAAATGGAAAAGGAGGAAAGGTAATGATGGAAAAACGGAAAGAGAAGATAAACAAAATATAAAAGGGCTACGCTGAACTATATGTCTTTAAATATTAATGGAATACATAACCAAATTAAAAGGAAGAACCTACCAAATTTAAATGAATAAATGTATTCCATTAGAAAAAATAACATATAGGTTAAGAAATAATATTGAAATATTCGAACAAGTATAGGAGCCTTACATTAAATACAAGAGCGAAAACCTACCGGGGACAAACATTACCTAAGTTGATGGAAGGAGAAGGAAAGAAAAGAATGGACTCAGTAGAATTTCTGGTGTAATTTTGTTGAATGACAACATTGTCTGACTGGCTTAATGCAACCTAGATTGTATACCTAAAATGGATGAGAGGAGGGGGTGGGGGGGGTGGTTTGGGAGGAAAGGGGGGGGGGGAAGAAAAAGTCACTGTATATGTGTGAAAAAGAAATAGTGTATATCATGGCTAATGTGATTTATGGTGTGAAAAATAAAAAAATTATATAAAAAAAAACTTGATTTAACAGGAGGTAGCAAATTGATGTGACTTGTGCATTGATAAAGAGGATCTAGAAAATTGTCTGAAATTAGTGGTCATGGTTTATTTCCATCATCAAGCCAATTATTTTCCACATTTTCATACACAAAAGTGCTGGAGAAACTCAGCAGGTCACCCAGCGTTCTTTATACAAATGCTCCTCTACTTAGAATGGTTCAACTTGCGGTTTTTCAACGTTACGTAACTGTAGGTAACCACTTCAGATTTATTGTCAGAGTACATGCATGACTTCACAGACAACTCACAATTCACCGCAGAGTGGTGTTGTTGCAACCCTCATTATTGGTTATGCTTTGGCTGGCGCTATATTTTATAGTTAATTTTTTTCCCCAGTGTGGAATAAAAGGTGTTCAACATCTAAAAAAAAAGAGTGGGTAAGTAGCAAAGAAAAGGTACAAGGACTGCCTAAATAAATCTCTTGGTGCCTGCCACATTGACCACCGCCAGTGGGCTGATATCGCCTCAAACCGTGCATCTTGGCGCCTCACAGTTTGGCGGGCAGCAACCTCCTTTGAAGAAGACCGCAGAGCCCACCTCACTGACAAAAGACAAAGGAGGAAAAACCCAACACCCAACCCCAACCAACCAATTTTCCCCTGCAACCGCTGCAACTGTGTCTGCCTGTCCCACATCGGACTTGTCAGCCATAAACGAGCCTGCAGCTGACGTGGACATTTACCCCCTCCATAAATCTTCGTCCGCGAAGCCAAGCCAAAGAAGAGAGGAGGAACAGAAGGGTCTTGAAGTCCATGGATCTCTGAAAGTCGCCATACAAGTTGATAGGGTGGTTAAGAAAGAGCATAGTTTAGTCAGGGAATCAAGTCAAAAAGCTGTGAGGTAAAGTTGCAGCTCTACAAAATCTTGGTTAGACCACACCGAAAATATTGTGTGCAATTCTGGATGTCCCATTACAGGAAGGATCTGGAGGCTTTGGAAAGGGTACAGAAGAGGTTTACCAGAATGTAGTCTGGATTAAAGGGTAGGAGCTATAGGGAGAGGTTGGACAAACTCGGGTTGTTTACCCTGGAACATGGGAGGCTGAGGGGAGACCTGATAAAATCATGAGATGCATTGAAAGGGTAAACTGTGAACTTCTCCCCCCAGGTGTATTTGGGAGGCAGGAGAAATTTAGGAGAGATGTGTGGGACAAATGTTTACAGTGCCTGGAATGGGCTGCCAGGTGTATTGGTGGAAGCAGATACAACAGTAGCATTTACCAAATATATATTTGGTGTACAAATTGACCCCCATTATTCAGGCTGTCTGGGCCTTCCAGGAACAACCCAAAAATTTTTAAAACACCCAAATCACAAGTAACAAAGCTGTAAATTAAGCAAGTAAAAAAATAACCTTGGCCTACCAGGCAGGAGTGATAGTGTTGTGCTCCCGGTGGGATCAGCGACGTCGAGGTCCCAGGTAGGAGCGGTTATGGCAGTACTCAGAGGTGGGGAGGTGCTACCAACATTGACGTCAATCTGGTTTTATCGATGAATTTAAGGTCTCAAAAGTTTATCTGGCTTATAAATCAACACCATTTTTTGAGTATTTTTGAGAGTTTTACGACTTATGCTGAAATATACATTGAGAAGATTTTGGATACATGAATATGAAGGAGACAGAGGGATATCTATCACGTTGTGATGGTAAGGCTGTGAACGATTCAACTTGATTCAATCCTGTATGAAGTACATCTTGTGGTCTTCTACGCTGTACATTTACCTCAGGATTACATTCATTTTTGCCAAGCTTGTTGAGCCTCACCCAGTATAAGGTCCAGAGATCCCCACCCCAGGTTAGAATCATCTGTAGACCAGAAACCAGGTCAACTGACAGATTTTGTAATGACCAGAATTCTAATTATTATCCTCTCTCCCCAATCCTTTTCACAACTCTAGTCACACTTTTGGTTCCTTCCTGTTCTTGGCTTCACAAATAATATGCACCAGCAGGTAAATTCAGCGGAGCTGTGAGAGATGTAAATGTAATTTAATTCTGTTAAGTGTGAAGGTGACACATTCTGGGGGATGAATCAAAGGTAGGGATTTTGGGAATATTGAAGGGTCTTACTGTAGAAATCTGCACAGGCAGATAAGGGAGTGAAGAAGGCATACAAGATGATTGCCTTCATTAGGTGTAACATACAATTTAATAAAATGTGTGCAATTCTAGACCCCACACAATAGGAAGGAGAGTGATCCACTGGAGAGAGTGCAGAGATTCACCAGGAGGTTGTCTGGGACAGTACACTTGAGGTGAGAGTGAATAGGTTGGGTCTGTTTTCTTTGGAGAAGAGGCTGACTCCCTATGGAAAGTTGTTGATAAGATGAGGGCAAAGGTTTAAGGTGAGTGTAAAAGGTTTAGAGGAATCTAGGGACTTTTTTTTTCCATCCAGAGGCTGGTTAGAATAGAGGCAGAGATTCTGACATTTAAGAAGCATTTGAATAAGTACTCAGGATAGTGGGCTACTGACAATGGCTGATTGCTGTGTTGTATGACCATAATGTCTTTGACATTGCAACACACACTTCATGTAAAGTTTTTTTTCTAGGTATTCCAGATTTGTACTTTTCCATCAGAAATTAAAAGCACACAGTTCGCACTCTCCTTCCATCCTCATTAGGCAGACTGGCAATAAAAACAGGACTTGATTATTCAGTCCCTCAGACAAGATGCAGGTCTTCTTGGTTCCAGTGGAATCTTCATCCTGTTGAAACCAAGCTGACGACCTCAACTCTATTGTCATCTTCAATGATTTAATCTTGATAGCATTACTGAAACAAAGGTAGTTTTTAAAATGTAGTTAGACATGGGATTTCTCCACAAACCTTAAAAGGAAGGCAGTGAGCTCTTTGAACCATTTCCATGCTTGCAAGAACAATGAAGCTCATCTTACCTGGAGGGTTGTAGCCACCTTCAGCATTAGCTGCATAAAAATATAATAGGTAATCTATTCAATTGTCTCCAGTTGTTGCAAAACTTCCCTGCTTTTAAATTCAAACCCTTTGCAATGAAGGCCAACATCCATTTGCACCTGTAAATCAACCTTTTGTGATTCATGCACAAGCATTTGCCATCTCTCCACAAAAGCACGTGGCAATCTTTCACCATTTAAATAGTCCAAACTATTTTTTGTTCCAAAAGTGGTGTGGTGCACTGTTAACCAGAATCAGACACACATAAAGATAAAGACAGTACAACAGGCTTTAATCCACAAAAACTTCCACAGAACCAGACTGGCTGTGGCTGCAGCAACTCTGAGTATGGCCTTGGGTGGCCAGTGTAGGCTTATATCCCGGAGGGTGATTGACACCCGACTGAATGTGGCTTGATCCATTCAGGCCGGCTGTCAATCAGGTGTTGTCCTGTCCCCTTACACTCCTGCAGGAACAGAGATTGCCCCCTGCAGTAGGCCGGTGGTGCACCACCACATTCACCCACTTCTTTAAAATTGTCCTGGAGGTGGGGGGGGGGGGGGGGGGCGGGGAGGCAGTAACAAGGAATCGCACTCACTGTACATACAATATTTACAGGTTAAGATGATTTGGCGGTTGCTGGTGTTTGTGACCATTGTAGGACTGGCTCCTGGTCACTGGTCAGAGTGGAAGTTGGGGGGAGTGGGGCCGGCAGCAGGGGTGTGTGGCTGGTGTGGTGCCGCGCAGAGGGGTGGCCAGGGGTCCGGGGTCGACGTATGCGGGTCGTATTGGATGGATGGGGGGTGGGTTCGTCTCCTAAGGCTGAAGCGGGCCTCTGGTGGTCAAGGAGGCCCTGCATGCCCCATAGCTGCCTGGGGTATCGTGGGTGCTCCTGCTGACACCAGGTCCCTGGTTGAGACCATGTCCTCCCTGCCACTGCTGAACCTAATATAAACGTAGTAATGGTTTGCATGAAGGAGGAAAACCTGCTCTACCAGGGCTTCACCCTTGTGTGTCCGTACATGCTTATGCAGAAGCACCGATCCCGGGGACGTGAGCCATGCTGGGAGTGACATTCCAGTCACCGACCTCCTGGGGAATGAGAACAGACGTTCATGAGGGGGTCTTGTTGGTAGCCGTGCACAGCAGTGACTGAATGGCATGGAGCACCTCAGGCAGGGCATCCTGCTAGTACTCGATGGCCCACCCTTTTGACCTGAGAGCCAGGACTGCCTTCCAGACCACCCCATTCTCGCGTTCCACTTGCCCGTTGCCTATTGGGTTATAGCATGTTGTGCAACTGGTCGTGATGCCCCTTGCCATCAGGTACTGGCGCAGCTCGTCGCTCATGAAACTAGACCCCCGGTCGCTGTGGATGAAGGCCGGGTAGCCAAACATGGTGAAAATCTGCTCCAAAGCCCTGTTGACGGTGGCCATGGAGATGTCCGGATAAGGGATGGCGAAAGGGAAGCGTGAGTACTCATCCACTACCGTGAAGAAGTAGACGTTTCGGTTTGTGGAAGGCAGGGGCCCTTTGAAGTCCATGCCAGACGCTCGAAAGGCCAAGTAGCCTTTACAACTTGGGCCTGGGGGGAGCCGGAAGAAGCGGGGTTTACACTCCGCACAGACCCGAGAGGCCTCGATCATGTCCCTGACGTCCCCGATGATGTACGGCAGATTTCGGGACTTAACAAAATGGTACAACCGGGTGACGCCCGGATGGCAGAGGGACTCATGCAATGCCTGCAACCTGTCATCATGCATATATGTGCAGGTGCGAGAGAGGGCATCGGGGGAGTCGTTAAACTTCCCGGGGTGGTACTGGTTGTCGTAGCTGTAGTCTGCCAGCTTGACTCTCCAACGCAGGATCTTGTCGTTCTTGATCTTGCTCTTGTGCATAGTGTTAAACATGAACGCCACGGCCCACTGGTCTGTGAGGAGTGTGAATCTCCTGCCGGCCAGGTTGTGGCGCCAGTGGCGGACCGGTTCCACAATCGCCTGAGCCTCCTTTTCAATGGCGGAATGCCCTAGCTCGGAGCCATGGAGGATCCTGGAGAAGGTGACGGGGTGCCCCCCCCCCCCCCCCTTGGTTGAGGGTAGCAGCAAGGGTCACCTCAGAGGCATCGCTCTTCAACTGGAAGTCCTCATCCACAGCCTGCATGGTGGCGTCCGCAATTTCTTGCCTGATGCAGGTGAAGGCTGCCTGCGCCTCAGGTTGGATGGGAAAAGTTGTGGCTTGGGCCAGTGGGCGCACTGCAAGTAGTAAGAGAACTAGCCCAGGCACTTGCAGAGGGTCTTTAGCATGGGGGGAGGAGTAACTCCATTATTGGGTGCATCTTTTCAGGATCTGGGCCAAAAATTCCATGGGCCACGATATACCCCAGGATGGTGAGGCGGGTGGTGCTGAACACACACTTCTTGATGTAAGTGAGGTTCAGCTCCATGGCTGCCTGATTTCTCCAGGTTAGCATCGTGGTCCTGCTGGTCACGGCCGCAGATAGTGATGTTATCCAGATATGGGAACGTCGTCTTCAGCTTGTGCCGGTCTACCATGCGATCCATCTCCTGCTGCAAGACGGAGACCCCGTTCGTGACCCCAAAAGGAACCCAGCATAAGTGGTACCGGCGCCCGTCTGCCTCAAAGGCAGTATAGGGCTTGTCCTTCAAGTGGATAGGGATTTGGTGATACGCCGACTTCAGGTCAATCGTGGAGAAAACCCGGAAGCAGACTATCTCATTGACCATGTCGGTGATCCTCGCCAGGGGGTAGGCATCCAGCTGGGTGTACCGATTAATGGTCTGGCTGTAATCCACAACCATCCTCGGCTTACTTCCCCCTTTGACCACCAGGACTTGGGCTCTCCGAGGGCTGTTACTGGGCTCTATAATGCCTTCTGCTAGGTGTCGCCGCACCTCCGCCTTGATGAAGTCCCTGTCTGCAGCACAATAGCATCTACTGGCAGCAATCGGCTTGCAGCCTAGCGCAAGATGTGGAAAGAGCACCGGTGTGGTGATGCACAGTGTGGAGAGGCCGCAGGTTGGCCGGGGCTGGTAGGTTGGCATGCTGTGCAATGTGAGTGGAAGTTAGGGCCCCCCGAAGGCAAGGGTGACACTCTGCAGGTGGCACTGGAAATCCAGGCCCAGGAGTGGTGCGCAGAGTTTGGGCATGATCAGGAGCCTGAATCCTGTGCAAGTCTCCCCTCCCAACATTATATCGACCGAACAGCACCCAAGGGTACCAACAGTCTTATCCTTGGTGGCGAGGGCGATCGAGCAGGTGGTGGGGTGGACCTTTAACCTTAGGGAGTGGGCCACGCTCGAGTGAATGAAGCTCTCGGTGCTGCCACTGTCCAACAGGCACTTTGTTACCTGCCTGTTGACTCGCACGCCCATCATCGAACACCCAAGATCGTGGGGGATGTCCCTGGTCAGCGTGGTGGTGGCCAGGACCAACTCGGAGTTCAGAGTTGTCACTATCCGGAGGGATGGGGAGCGTCCAGAGGGCAGCCTGGTCATCACCCATGTTGATCACATTGCCGTTGGTCGCTGGGTGCAGAAGCTGATGGCACCCGGAGGCATGGGGAGCATCAGTAAGGCAGCCTGGTCATTGCCCATGTTGACCACGTCATTCTCAATGTTGTCAGTGGCCCTCTGTGTTGGGCGCTGCCTGGCCCAAGATGGTGGAAGCACATGGGGGACCATTGCGTGGCTGGCCTCCTTCCCCAGCCGTGTCCGCTGCGCTGGGGGAAGTGACGTCGTTACGTCAGCTGGAAGTGACATCGCTATAGTTCTCAGTGAGCGGTGCCAGTGAGAGCTGGGGTTGATGCAGATGCTCGGGGCACATGCTCTGACGGTTGCTGGCGGGTATGGATGTTGCGCGGTCGAAGTCGGGGAAAGTCGTCGTGGGGGACAATGGCACCGCCCAGCATGCGCACGTAGGGGGGGGTCCGCAGGGGCGGTCATAGAGGGCCGCTGAGCTGCGGGCAGGTTTGGAGACACACTTTTACAAAGTGGCCTTTCTTGCCGCATCAGGTACAATTCTGGTTCCTAGCTGGGCAGTTTTGGCGCGATCATCAATCTGACCCACACCAGGACCCCCAATACTTACAGGGGCACCTGCCGCAGTGACGTTCTCCTCCCCAGCTCAGCCTGGGGCTGCAGCTGCAGCGTGAGAGGGCCATGAGGGAGCCTAGAATCGAAAGCTTTGACGTGCAGGGCTGCTGCTTTCTGGGTTTGGACTACTTCCACAGTCCTGGTTAGGACATACATGTTGTCTTCCAGCAGCTTCTGCCGGATGGCCCTCGAGCATAACCCTCGGATGAAGGTGTTCCGGATCAGCCTCTCAATCTCCTCTACACCTACACTGGGTTCAGCCAGACACGGTTGGGCCAACTCTCGCAAGTGTTCCAGGTAAGACTCAGCCGTCTCCCCGGGTTGCTGGGCTCGCGTCTTGAGGAGATACATTGCACAGACCGCATTAGAAGTTCCCACCCACAGCAGCCAGGTCATCCTATCAATTGGACTCGAGTGTATACATCACATTCTTTCAGAAATATTTGCTTTTGCATCTGTAAAACTAAATTACCTATTATAAGTGGTTTGCTTTGACAACATGCATTCCTGAACCTTGCATTTGTTTAAACCTGCTACTGGATCACTACTACCTGAAGCACACAGATAATTCAAGTTATGCCTCAAATTTCAGTCATTGATGTAGCAAAGGGTGGCACCTGAAAACTCACTTGACTCGCAAACTACCACAAATAACCAGCAAGAGCACCAGCTTCAGTTTGCTTATTTTTGGAGTGGAAGTTTTCTTTCTGCTCTTGACACACCATCCATACAATTTTCCCTAGTTATTAACATTTCAGAAAGCACAAGATCAGCACTTCACTGGAGCTCTCAGGTTGTCGTCATACTGAACCAAAGAAAAAGGTGCTCCCAAATAGGAAAAAGCCAAATTAAAGCTTAAAGTTAAATCTTTGAGTCACCTGTTTACAATGTTTGCACTATTTTTAAATTTTTTTATTTTTCACCCTATAAACCATATTGATCAAGATACATACATTTTCCTTCTTAAATATATAGTGTCCTTTTCTCCCCCCTTCCCTCCTCCTTCCCCCTTCCCTCCTCCCCTCCCTCCCTCCCTCACCTCCCCTCCCATTTATTTAAAGTTCAGAATATAAGATACATTAAACCTGTCAAACAATGTTGTCACTCAATAAAAATAAAAAATTCCACTGAGTCAGTTCTTTTCATTCTCTTCTCCTTCTGTCATTTTAGGTGGTAGATGTCCACGGTAGGTTTTCTCTATTGTGTTTCATGTATGGCTCCCATATTTGTTCAAATATTGTAATGTTATTTCTTAAATTATAGGTTATTTTTTCTAATGGAATACATTTATTCATTTCTATATACCATTGTTGTATTCTCAAGTTATCTTCTAATTTCCAGGTTGACATAATACATTTTTTTGCTACAGCTAGGGCTATCATAACAAATCTTTTTTGTGCTCCATCCAAATCGAGTCCAAATTCTTTGTTTTTTATGTTACTTAGGAGGAAGATCTCTGGTTTTTTTTTGGTATATTGCTTTTTGTGATTTTATTTAATATCTGATTTAGATCTTCCCAAAATTTTTTCACTTTCTCACATGTCCAAATTGCATGAATTGTTGTTCCCATTTCCTTTTTACAGCAAAAACATCTGTCAGATACTGTTGGGTCCCATTTATTTAACTTTTGAGGTGTAATGTATAGCCTGTGTATCCAGTTATATTGTATGATACGTAACCTTGTGTTTATTGTATTTCTCATAGTTCCGGAGCATAACTTCTCCCATGTTTCATTCTTTATCTTTATGTTTAAATCTTGTTCCCATTTTTGTTTAGTTTTACCATTTGTTTCTTCATTCTCCTTTTCTTGTAGTTTAATATACATGTTTGTTACAAATTTTTTGATTATCATTGTGTCTGTAATCACATATTCAAAATTACTTCCCTATGGTAACCTCAGACTGCCTCCCAATTTGTCCTTCAAGTAGGATTTCAGTTGGTAGTATGCCAACACTGTATCGTGAGTTATATTATATTTAAAGGATATATTCAAAGGATAATAATTTATTTTCCGAAAAACAATTTTCTATTCTTTTGATCCCTTTTTTCTCCCATTCTCTAAAGGAAAGATTATCTATTGTAAAAGGGATTGGCTGATTTTGCATCAGTATTAGTTTTGGTAGTTGGTAATTTGTTTTATTCCTTTCTACATGAATCTTCTTCCAAATGTTGAGCAGATGATGCAATACTGGAGAATTCCTACGTTGTACCAATTTTTCATCCCATTTATATAATATATGTTCAGGTATCTTCTCCCCTATTTTATCTAGTTCTAATCTAGTCCAATCTGGCTTTTCCCTTGTTTGATAAAAATCTGATAGATATCTTAATTGTGCGGCTCTATAATAATTTTTAAAGTTTGGTAGTTGTAAGCCTCCTTGTTTATACCATTCTGTTAATTTATCTAGTGCTATCCTCGGTTTCCCCCCTTTCCATAAAAATTTCCTTATTATTTTCTTTAACTCCTTGAAGAATTTCTCTGTTAAGCGTATTGGTAATGTCTGAAATAGGTATTGTATCCTTGGGAAAATTTTCATTTTAATACAGTTTATCCTTCCTATTAGTGTTAGTGGTAAGTCTTTCCAATGCTCTAAGTCGTCTTGTAATTTTTTCATTAGTGGATAATAATTAAGTTTATATAGATGGCCGAGGTTTTTATTTATTTGTATACCTAGGTATCGCATTGCTTGCGTTTGCCATCTGAATGGTGATTCTTTCTTAAATTTTGAGAAATCCGCCTTATTCATTGGCATTGCTTCACTTTTATTTGCGTTAATCTTGTACCCCGACAATTTCCTTCAATTTCCTATGTATTTCTTTTATTGATATTTCTGGTTCTGCTAAGTATACTATAATGTCATCTGCAAATAGACTGATTTTATATTCCTTGTCTTTTATTTTTATCCCTTTTATTTTATTTTCTGTTCTTATCAGTTCTGCTAGTGGTTCTATGGCTAACGCGAACAATAAGGGAGATAGTGGGCATCACTGCCTTGTTGATCTGCTTAAGTTAAATTGTTTTGATATAATCCAGTTACTGTCACTTTCGCCAATGTCCCCTTATAGAATGCTTTAATCCAATTAATATATTTCTCTGGTAAGCTGAATTTTTGTAGTACTTTGAATAAATAATTCCATTCTACGCTGTCAAAGGCCTTCTCTGCGTCTAAAGCAACCGCTACTGTTGGCACTTTATTTCATTCTACTGTATGAATTAAGTTAATAATTTACAGATATTGTCTGTTGTTCGTCTTTTTTTAATAAATCCAGTTTGGTCTAGTTTTACCATTTTAGGTACATACTCTGCTAATCTGTTTGCTAATAGTTTAGCTATTATCTTATAATCTGTGTTAAGTAATGATATTGGTCTATATGACGCTGGTGCGAGTGGATCTTTCCCTGTCTTTAGTATTACTGTAATTATTGCTGTTTTGCATGAATCTGGTAAGCTTTGTGTTTTATAAATCTGGTTGATTACTTCCAGAAGGGGAGGAATTAATAAATCTTTAAATGTTTTATAGAATTCTATTGGAAATCCATCCTCTCCTGGTGTTTTATTATTCGGTAGTGTTTTTTTAAAATTTTTTATTTTTCACACCATAAATCACATTAGCCATGATACACACTTTTTCTTTTTCACACATATACAGTGACTTTTTCTCCCCCCCTCCCTCCTCCCAAGCCACCCCCCACCCCCCACCCATCCATTTTAGGTATACAATCTAGGTTACATTAAACCAGTCAGACAATGTTGTCATTCAACAAAAATACACCAGAAATTCTACTGAGTCCATTCTTTTCTTTCCTTCTCCTTCCATCAACTTATGTAATGTTTGTCACCGGTAGGTTTTCGCTATTGTATTTAATGTAAGGCTCCCATATTTGTTCGAATATTTCAATATTATTTCTTAAACTATATGTTATTTTTTCTAATGGAATACATTTATTCATTTCTATATACCATTGTTGTATTTTCAAATTATCTTCCAATTTCCAGGTTGACATAATACATTTTTTTGCTACGGCTAGAGCTATCTTAACAAATCTTTTTTGTGCATCCTCCAAATCAATTCCAAATTCTTTGTTTTTTATGTTACTTAGGAGAAAGATCTCTGGATTCTTTGGTATATTGTTTTCTGTTATTTTATTTAATATCTGATTGAGATCTTCCCAAAATTTTTCTACTCTCTCACATGTCCAGATTGCATGAATTGTTGTTCCCATTTCTTTTTTACATCGAAAACATCTATCAGATACTGTTGGGTCCCATTTATTTAACTTTTGCGGTGTAATGTATAGTCTGTGTAACCAATTATATTGTATCATACGTAGCCTCGTATTTATTGTATTTCTCTTCGTTCCAGAACATAATTTCTCCCATGTTTCCTTTTTTATCTTTATATTTAAATCTTGTTCCCATTTTTGTTTAGTTTTACCATTTGTTTTCTCATTCTCCTTTTCTTGCAGTTTAATATACATATTTGTTATAAATCTTTTGATTAACATTGTATCTGTAATCACATATTCAAGGTTACTTCCCTCTGGCAAACTCAAATTGCTTCCTAATTTATCCTTCAAGTAGGACCTCAGTTGGTAATATGCCAGCGCTGTATCTCCAGTTATATTGTACTTATCTCTCATTTGTTCAAAGGATAAGAATCTACTTCCTGAAAAACAATTTTCTATTCTTTTAATCCCTTTTTTTTCCCATTCTCTAAAGGAAAGGTTATCTATTGTAAAAGGGAGTAACTTATTTTGCGTCAATATTAGTTTTGGTAATTGATAATTTGTTTTATTTCTTTCTACATGAATCTTCTTCCAAATATTGAGGAGATGATGTAATACTGGAGATCTTCTATGTTGTACCAATATTTCATCCCATTTATATAATATGTGTTCAGGTATCTTTTCCCCTATTTTATCTAATTCTAATCTCGTCCAGTCTGGTTTTTTATACTCACTTTTCTTTAACTTTTATTTCTGTGCCTTTGTGTTTTCGTTTGTTTTTCCCGACTTTTCTGGAGAGGGCTGGAGTTCACCGTCTGGCCACTACTCCATCACGTGACTCCAAGATTCGGTAGTTTTTTTTTATCTCCTGTATTTCTTGTATTTCAAATGGTTTTGTTAATTTATTTTGTTCCTCTGTTTGTAATTTCTGTAGTTCAGTTTTTGTTAAAAATTCATCTATTTTGTCTTCTTTCCCTTCGTTTTCAGTTTGATATAATTGTTCGTAGAATTCTCTGAAGTTTTCATTAATCTCCGTTGGATTATATGTAATTTGCTTGTCTTTTTACCTTGATGCCAATACCATTCTCTTAGTTTGTTCTGTCTTAAGCTGTCACGCTAGAATTTTGTGCGTTTTTTCTCCTAGGTCATATTTGTTTTGTCTTCATTATGTTCTTCTCCACCTTATATGTTTGTAGTGTTTCATATTTTTTTTATCTGCCAATTCTCTTCTTTTAGTTGTGTCTTCCTTCATTGCTAATTCTTTTTCTATATTTGCTATTTCCCTTTCCAACTGCTCTGTTTCCTGATTGTAGTCCTTCTTCATCTTAGTTACATATCTTATTATTTGCCCTCTGATGAACACTTTCATTGCGTCCCATAGTATAAACTTATCTTTCACTGATTCAGTATTTATTTCAAAGTACATTTTAATTTGTTGTTCAATTAATTCTCTAAAATCCTGCCTTTTAAGTAGCATGGAGTTTAATCTCCATCTATACATTCTTGGTGGGATGTCCTCTAACTCTGTTGTCAATAACAGGGGTGAGTGGTCCGATAATAGTCTAGCTTCATATTCCGTTTTCCTAACTCTCTTTTGCATGCGAGCTTATAACAGGAATAGGTCTATCCTTGAGTATGTTTTATGTCTCTCCGAATAATATGAATATTCCTTTTCCTTTGGGTGTTGTTTCCTCCATATATCCAAAAGTTGCATTTCTTGCATCGATTTAATTATAAATTTGGTTACTTTGTTCTTTCTGTTAATTTTTTCCCCAGTTTTATCCATGTTTGAATCCAAATTAAGGTTGAAATCCCCTCCTATTAGTATGTTCCCTTGCGTGTCTGCTATCTTCAAAAAGATATCTTGCATAAATTTTTGATCTTCTTCGTTAGGTGAATATACATTGAGTAAATTCCAAAACTCCGAATGTATCTGACATTTTATCATTACATATCTCCTTGCTGGATCTATTATTTCCTCTTCTATTTTGATTGGTACATTTTTACTGATTAATATAGCTACTCCTCTAGCATTTGAATTATATGACGCTGCTGTTACATGTCCTATCCAATCTCTCTTTAATTTCTTGTGTTCCACTTCAGTTAAGTGTGTTTCTTGTACGAATGCTATATCAATTTTTTCTTTTTTTCAGTAAATTTAGCAGTTTCTTCCTTTTGATTTGGTTGTATTCCATTAATATTTAAAGTCATATAGTTCAACATAGCCATTTCATACTTTGTTTATCTTTTCTTTCCGTTTCCTCATCATCACCTTTCCTTCTTATCCATTTCTGCTTTCTTTTTTTGAACACATTATAAGACAACATTTCTAAAGCATAAAATATTTCCATTATTCTCCTATCTAAAATTCCTTTAACCCCACTATCCCCTCCCCTTCCTGAGTTGCCCTTTGACCCTTGTCGGGCAACCACATCTCCCCTCTCCATTTGGATTTGCGAATTCACTCGCAAGCGTCAACTGATTTCGCAGTGACCGTAATTCTTCCCCACCCAGCCTCCCCAAGAAAAGATTTTAATCTTCATATATAACAAAGGTCACTCTCTTAATTCCCCCCATACTTCCTTTCTTTCCTTTCTTAGTTCTTACCTATACTCTTATTTTTTTTATATATACATACACATACATATAGTTTGTGGTCATTTTTGTTCTCGTTACATATCTTCATCTCTCTGTCTGTTTTGTAGTTGTTCTGCAAATTTTCATGCTTCCTCCGGATCCAAGAATAGTCTGTTTTGCTGCCCTGGAATAACTATTTTAAGTACCGCTGGATACTTTAGCATAAATTTATATCCTTTTTTCCATAGGATCGTTTTTGCTGTATTAAACTCCTTCCTCTTCTTCAGGAGTTCAAAACCTAGATCTGGATAGAAAATTTTTTTTCGACCTTTGTATTCCAATGGTTTTTTGTCTTCTCTTATTTTCCTCATTGCTTTCTCCAATATATTTTCTCTTGTTGTATATCTCAGGAATTTTACTAGAATGGATCTTGGTTTTTGTTGTGGTTGTGGTTTAGGGACTAATGTTCTGTGTGCCCTTTCTATTTTAATTTCTTCCTGTAATTCTGGTCTTCCTAGGACCCTGGGGATCCATTCTTTTATAAATTCTCTCATATTCTTGCCTTCTTCATCTTCCTTAAGGCCCACTATCTTTATATTGTTTCTTCTATTATAATTTTCCATTATATCTATCTTCTGAGCTAACAGCTCTTGTGTCTCTTTAACTTTTTTTAATCAGATTCTTCTAATTTCTTTTTTAAGTCATCTACTTCCATTTCTAAGGCTGTTTCTCGTTCTTCCACCTTGTCCACTCTTTTTCCTAAATCTGACATGATCATCTCTAATCTATTCATTTTTTCTTCTGTACTTTTTACTCTTCTTTTTATTTCACTGAATTCTTGTGATTGCCATTCTTTTACTGATTCCATATATTCTTTAAAAAAAATATATCCATGTACTTGCCCTTCCCTTCATCTTCCATTTCTCTGTCTTCCTCTTCTTCTTTTGAGTCCAGTCCAGGATCTGTGTCCTTTACCTCTGTCTCTTCTGGTTTTCTTGTTGGTTTGTTTGTTTTATTTTGTTGGGTATTTTTGGTCTTCTTATTTTTACTAGAAGTGTCTTGATGCTGGTCTTCTTCCTCTGGGTTGGTCATCTGTTGTTTCTTTGATTTCTTTTTACTCTCTTCTTTCTTGTTCTCATTATTTTCTGTTTTCCTGTTGAGAGTCTTGCTGTTGTGTTGTAGTTGTCAATTTGAGCTGTGGAGATCGACTCCTCAGCTGGTCCCCCCTCCCGTCAGTGTTATTTTTGTCTTGCGCATGCACGGTTGCACACTTTTGTTTGGCTCCGTGAGCCATTTTTGTAGTCCCGAGTTCGGGGCTTCAACTGACCTTAGGGAGCGGGCTTCTCTCCACGGCGGGCCTCCTTGCACAGGTAAGGCCTTCACCTTCTTCTTCCGACGTCTTTTCTTCTTCTCTTCTTCCCGTTGCTTTTGGCTTTTCTTTCTTCGCTGCCATTTTCTCCACACCTTTTCTTTCACTTTATTTTGGTTTTTGTGTTTGTGCCTTTGTTTTTTCACTGTCTTTTTTTTAACTTTTCCGGAGAGGGCTGGAGTTCCACAACCGGCCACTTCTCCATCACGTGACTCCGCCTCACAATGTTTGCACTTGATAGGAATGTAGAACAGTGGAAAGGGAATCTGGGCACATCTTTGTTAATTATGAGATACGTGGGGGAAAAAAATCAGGTTATAGAAGATTGAAGTCACAAATCACAAACACATTGAATACAAAACACATAAGGCTCAAAACACAATCTCTGTTCCTATATTCCAGGACATGTCAGCAAATAATATTTCTCTCTTGAGATTAAAACCACCCCTTCCTACTTAAAAAGAACCTGTCAGCAATGAATGAACACACAACACTGCCTGCTAATCATCCACTTTACTTGTTTTATGTACGTTTCATGCATACAAAGGGAGTTTCCAGTTCAAATAATGTAATTGTTGTAGTTCTTGCAATGTTAAGAGTGAATCTTAACTCCTGAAGCTTTGGTCAGCAAGATTGAAGAGTCACTGGATCTGCTTCAGCCAAATGTGGTCTTGAACCAATAAAAAGTTGCTTGAAGTGCAATCATTTCACACTCCAATACAAAGCTAACCTCGTTCAGCAAACAGGAGAGAATTATGGTTTTTAGACTGCAATGTTGGGAAAATGGCAGAAAAAATTAACATAATTCCTGCCTGGTGGTCGTTCACACTGGGCGCCTTTTTAAGACTGCAAGTATCTGCAACAGTCCTGGTGGGTGGACATGCAGTCGTGTAGATGACCGTCGATGAATTTTTCTAGTACGATTTATCCTGCAGGCTTGCTCCAAAAAGTTGTTGGGGTCTTGCAGGATAAATTATGGTGCAAGAATTGACTCAAAACTCCTGCACATTCCTTTTTAGACTCCTCATGCAGTGGCAAAATTCTTCGATTGTGTTGTTACATTCCTGCAGTCTAAAAACCATAAATGACTGCAGAGATCTACTGTGCCAGAAGCTCTGAATATCAATGAAAAAGAGAAAATGCTGGGAAACCCAGTAACATTTATTTCTTACAAAGTGGGAAACTCTTTGCATTTTGTCGTCTCAACAATCAAAGCTTGAGAGGGCAATGGTGATCCTTTTGTCTGATACAAACCAAAATGATTTAAGGTAGAATCATTTTTGTAAATGCCCCAGCAACATCACACATTGAGAAAGGGGTAACATCTTTGAGAAAGAAGGATTTGACAACAATAAGAACAGTAGAGATGCATAATATTGCCCAGTAAGTCACTTCATAACAAGCTAGTTTTTCAGCAAGGTGCAGGGAGGCGAGGCTGAATGAGATAAATGCATGGATTTCCACTGTAAGAAACATTTCTGTCAAAAGAAATTGTAGCCTCTTCCTCTTCTGTCAAAAACAAATGAGTTTTAATTCCAGCTAAGATAAAGCCAGGCAAATAGATGTTTGTAATGTGCACAGTAAAATATTTTTTTTGTCAATCAGAAATGGTTAACTGTTTAAAATCTTGTTTATAATCCAATAACTGCCAGAATATTATAAATTTGCTTGAATTAAACGTCTAAAGGTCTGCAATTGCAATGGATGTACAGGATATGGGAACCTAGACAAATATATCAGGAGAATTTAATTCATTTACTTGAAGAGTGACAAGCTGGAATTTTGAGAATCTAAGTTAATATAGTGAAAGGGGGTTTAATCAGCAAAGTGGGGAGACTTGAGAGCTTCCCACATGATCAGGGTTACGATGAGTAATTCAATCCTAAATAGATGTAGGCATCACAGATCTTGGCTCCATGAAAAGACCATACACTTACATTGAAGCCTAAGTCACTGGGCAGTGGTCACAATTGGAAACCCATGGAATAGGCACAGGACAATCGTAACATGGGCTGTTTTAGCCAGTAACTGCAGATTCAGACCTGGACCTGTCTGCTTCAGGACATCACAAAGGATAATTTCCACACAAGTACAACTTGTGAAATGGCATTAAGCTGGAATATTATCATTGTTGCTATGAGTTGGTCTATAGATAATGACTGGGAGGGCCAATAAATCATAGCTAATTTTTAAATATATTAAAATCTACCATGACTGAGGGTACACTAAATCAGGGCAAACCCAGCAAGAAGAGCTGCCACTACTCTTACCTCGGTGTACAGCATCAGCCAGCAAGGAGCACTGAGGAACTGCCTCTACTTTGCATGCCCACTCAAAGGCAGATGCCAACTTCCCTGGCACCAGCTCATTGCAACAAGCAAAACTGAAGTTGGGCTGTGTATTTTCCACCAAGCTATTAATTGCCACTGAAGGCAAAGTGAAGGCTGGAATGAACCATAAACTTTTGTGTCTGACAGATGGACTCCAGCCTAATGTATAGAACTCCCTCAAATTTCCACACAAGAGGAAGGAGAAAAACTTTTAAGGGCTAAGAAAACGGGAAAGGGAAACAAAAAAGGGAAAAATTGAGATACTTTCAGGGACCAGATAACAAGGAAAGAGATCAATATGAGCTAGAAAAGAGCAAGCTGTACAAGAGATCAAAAGAATTGTAAGCCATTCTTCTTGTAAGCAATCATTTCAAGGTTTTTTTGGGTGAGGAAAGTTAAAAGAAAATTAACAATTAAATTAATAAAACATCTACTGGTTGAACTGTGTGCAGTACAACTACCTGGCCTTTCAGCCAAGTAAAGCTTAGTTTGTCTACTGGTGAGCATCATGTTCCTTCAGATTTTCAGTGGAGAATTTCTAAGCAATAAATCATGGTACAAATGGCAGTTTCATTTCTTCCTGCCAAAATTGAGTCATCAAGCAATTCATTTATTAGGATCCCTTCAGTTTAGCCTCAAGAATGGAGTGTATAAAGCTAAAGCAAAATTGCAGGGTACCCATCAAATCATACCACATTTGAAAGAATACTTAAATTAGTTGGTGAAACATGTTAGATCCTCAATGCAAAATGTATTCCAATAATGCCACCTCTTCTGATTTTGAAAACTGTCACTACCGAGTTTAGACAAAGACCAATAATTATGATAACAGATCCAGTGTCTCTCAAACATGTTAACTTAATGCATCGATTAGAACACTGCAATATTTTACCTTGAAGTTCAAAAGTTTCTAGACGCAGCACACAAAGCTGAGCATAAGAAAAGGGTTTAGAAAATAGACATTACATTTACTATATAACTTTCCCAAACATACTCACAATTTTAAACATTTTTCTTTACCCCAAACTTCTGTAAAAAGCCAAAGCAATTTTAAGACATCTTATACACTGGGAAATTGACTGAATTTACCCAGCCTGGGCAAACAAGGGTCTCTTTCACATGAGAAAATGTGTATTAATTGCAAAGTTTTAACCTCCCTCTCCCAATGTCTGTTTACGAATGTTCTTGGCTCTAAAACTTTTCGTTTTATAGGATCATCTATGAAGAAGAGAAGCTTTGCCAGAGAAATGCTGAGATAGAATGGTCGAGGCACATGGCTTTCCACAAATGTTAGTTTTCTTAGTTCATTTAAATGATCCAATCAATATAGAGGATAGAATTAATGTTTTTCTACATTTAACACTTAATCAGAATAGGTTCAGTGACTATAGAGAAGCTAGCAATTCTTTTCTATCGGAAAAGCTTCCATACTATTTTGAACAGAGCAACGTGAGCATTAGAGAGGAAATTTAAACACATGGAATAATTGAAAATGTCAGTAAGGTCAGTATAAAATGGTAACCTCTTCTGCAGGGAAGAGTCCAAAACAATTGAATAGCTACACAGTAATTAAACCGGTTCTTAAAATATTAGCTTTCAAATATGAAAATAGAATAGCTTCCTACATTCATAAAGAAGAATCCATATTCTTCAGAAAAGAAAGGTGATACAGGAATAGGTTGTAATGGAAAAGTAGAGTAGGCAAAAAAGAGCATGGCTGTGCAACAGGGCTGATCTGGCTCGACCAGAAGCTCCCAAACTAGGGCATGACTGGACAGTGGAGGAGAAATTATGAGATGACAAACTCCCAAGGCTGTTGGTTTTACTACTCTTGAAATGTAAATTCACAGAGACAAATGACAGCAAGCAGAGGTCATACAGATAAAGGTCACAGGTAGTTACACCAAATTAGAGTGGCTCCTCTAACAGTTTTGCCAGTAAACTGTACCTGAGATGGGCTGTGAATGTTGGTGGGGAGCCCCCCATGGGTTGCCTTTTATTCTGGAATCAGCTTTGCTGGATTAATCACAGGAGCCTGATGAAAAAAATGCTCTTTGGGCAGACTTTCCTAAACAAGTTATACTGGATGAAACTTCAGGCATACAATCTAAAGAAGATTATATCTTTAATTAATCAAATCACTACATGTCTAGACAGCAATCCCCAATGGTGTGATGGACCATCAGCAAAATATGAAGTAACAGACAGTCTTAACTCTGATCCAGGTTTATTAACATTTCAGTGTTATCCTGCCACTATTTTTCAATTCACCCCAACTTGGGTATTTAACTGGGGTATGGCTAACAATAATGGTGTCAGCAATGAGGTTGGAAACAAAGTTGATGATCTTGTGGGGTTTACTGTTGGATGTCATGGGAATACCTGATGGTTGCAGTGAGATTAAGTGTTTTAAGATCATTGTGATGTTTCAAGTGAAATTCCAAGTGTGAAGAGTGTGATGAAGACTTTAGACAATGGGATGCTTTTTTGAAGTGTAATAATCAATGCTCACATGATAGGCATATTAAAAGGAGCTGTGAGAAGTGTGGGAAGGCACCATACAATCACTTAGTACACTGACAAACGGGATGTTAAATTAGATGTTTTGATTGGTGGTACCGAAGTGACACAGGATACAAGTGAAAATGTAGGTTTTTACTGGGTATTTTAATGACAAGAAATGAAATCAAGGTTGGATCAGTTCAATGGAAAAGGAAAGGCATATATTGTATATCCATCATGAAAAGGCATTGATGTTAAAGTGAATGCAGTCCAAGCTGAGGCAGTTGATGGAATTGGGAATTTAAGATACTCAACCTAAATATATCAATACATTGATAACACCAGAGCTGGCATCAAATTGAATGAACAGATTTTAGATGTAAAGGGGAGTCAGTTGAATTCAGTAATGGTGATGGTACAGTGGGGAGTCTGGATCTTGCGGTGGTATGTCCTGACTCTGTCCACTGTGAGCAGCAGGGCAAGCCCTTGGTAAAGATAATGGTTTACTGAGGAAGGAAGTGAGAAGGTAGAGACAAAGATGAGTGATCATGGGAGGGGTGAAATTGAATTTTATGGTGATGGATACAAGTGGCCAGACAGGGTTATTTCTGATCAGGTTGGTGGGAGCAGCAAAAAGATCATCAGGGCAGATTTTGCCATTCAGATGCCAAGATATAAGCTGGTAAGGGTTGGCAAACAAACTGGTAAGTAGGAACTTTTGGACAGGTATAAAAGCACAGAAAAAATGGCTTGTGAACTTGGTCCATTTCTCTTCATTACCTTGAGTACAACTAGAAGGGGAAAGTAGCTCAAATAATTCTAAAACAGTCAACATGCCAGTATATTTTTTAAGATTTCAAGAAATACCTAAAGAGGTATAGGGAACAGAAACTATTTGGTACAAGACAATGGTTGGTTGGTTCATGGATAAAACTGCTCAACAAATGACAGCACAATGGCACAGTGGTTAGTGCTGCTGTCTCAACTCTAGGGACAAGGACTTGCTTTGATTCTCATCTAAGTTGCAGTTTTGCAAAGCTTCCATATTTGCTCTGTGACTGCGGGCATTTTCTCCAGATGTTCCAGTTTCTTCGCATCTCGACGAGGTGTTGGTAGGTTAATCAGCTATCCCTTGATGTGCAGGTTAATAGCAAAGGCAATCAAAGGGGAATTGTTGGAAAGAATAAGTTGCTGGGCTACAGGGAAATAAGGAGAAAGAATGAAACTAACACCATTGGCTCCCTGAGAACCAGAAGCTCCTAAGGGATCAAATAGCCCACACTGTCAGTGTTGGAATATCCAGCCACCTGAGGCAATGGAATCCATGTAAGTTGTAGAGTTCTAACTTGCTCGATTTCCTCTTGTAATAGTACATAGCACTAATTTCCTGGGTAACCTGGCTGTGAGCAGTCCGGTAGCTTTAATTAATTACATCATTAAAGATTCAGTTACTATGGAAACCTACTTTCCAAATGCAATTAGTTAAAAGACGACAAGTTAACTCTCCTTCCCTCTCCACCAATTTATATAAGGGTGGCTTCAGCATTGTGCTTTTTTCAGCTTTCTACCAACTACTTTTCCTTTGCCTTTCGATCCTTCAGAAAAAGCCATTTTGAATCAAATCTTCATAGGATAAAGATCCTTTTCAATGTCAATCTGCCAGAGACCATGTTCTAAGTGTAAGTGGCAGCAGCTAAGTTTGCCCCTCATCAACACTCTACCCTGAAGACTATTTGATATGCTGTGTTAAAGCATATCGGGATTCTGTCTGGAGAAAATGAGCAGCACTCTAAAACGTATGAAGGCAATGCAGTGTGCCTTTCTCTCCCAGCGCTGCAGTAACTGGCATATTTATATTATTATTAATTAATTAATAATAAATATAATATTAATTGAGGGAATTTTGATGCAAGTAAGAGCTTCTCAAAGAAAGATGAAGACTTTATGGTCACAACATTTAAATCCATTTACTTCAATGCAGGTGGGTACTTTGAAGCCAATACAAAGGAGATTCTTGGGATGGCAAACTGCTGTGAAACTGAACAGTCCTTCTGTTCCAACAAACAAAACTGATATCATTTATTGATCGTAAGTAGCAGTGCTCATGACGCTTTTGGGGTTGGATCCAAGGCCTCTCTGGATGAATGCCACTGACACCTCAATTCTCCAGAATCAGGCCAACCTTGGGGGTGAGGGAGGAACTGAAGAAACAGCAGTGCACATCTTAAAACATTCATGCTCTTTATGTCTGCATTATCTGTAATTACAATGTGCATTCTACAAATCTACAACATAAATATTCTGATACAGTAGGCACTTACAAGCAGGGAAAACTAATGACTGTAAAAGCAGAGGGTCTTCACCCTTACTCCTAAAGACATACCTTTCTGAATGCGGCCAGCTCCGAGGCGCCGATTCCAACCCTTCTCGGGGAAGGATAATCGGCGAATCAGTCGTCTGACCTGAATGTACAGGTGCTGCAAGTGGCTGGTTAGGGGTGGACTGATGACCCTGTCAACCCACGACCCATCTCCCCACTCACCCCTCTCCCTCCATGTCCCCCTCAAGGCAGGGGCGGTAGGTGGGAGCCGATGGGGCAGTGGGAGCCAACAGGGGGGGGGGGGTGACCGGTGTAGGCTGTGACAACCTCACCAGGCCGCTTTGGCCTTTGGGGCCACCCTCTGCAACTTAAAACGCGGCAGAGCAATGGCTGTCTTCCCTACCCATAACCCCCCACATAGCTGGAACCGCTTTATTTCCCAGAACAGTTCCAATTGCTTGGGGAATATGGGTAGGGAAGATGGCCATTGCTCTGCTGTGTATTTGTGATGGGTGGTGCTATGGCATCAGTCGGCCTGCCTCCATCAGATCTCCCAGAGGGTGCTACGAGGAGCAGCTTTTTACGGCTGCTGTCTAAAAGGTGTTTTAAGTTTTCGATCTGCTCTTGTAGCCAGCCTCCAGGCGGAGACCTGACATGAAATGGCTTAGTGACAAAAGACTGGTAATGCTAATTTACACCCTTAAGGAAGGCAGTGGGGAGGGGGGGGCTGCAAATGGCTTTTATCAGACCATGCAAATTTCCAGTCACAAGCCTAACACTTACAGTTGAAGGGAACATGAAGCAACTATATGAACTTGTGTTTGTTCTGGCAATTATAAATGTTTTCTGGTCTGTCCCTCAACAATATTTGTTCTCAACCTAAGTAATCCATATTATTGAGCCACAGTGCCATAATCATCCCAACAAAAAGCCAAGAACCATTTATTGTGATTCATAAGAAATCAAAGCAAGGGTGAAGTTGCAATATCTGAAGCAAGAGTCCTCACATTCTTTAAACTTTGAGAGATGCTGGCAATTTCAACAACAGTACAGAAGTTTGTACCATTTGTCCAAGGGACAATGTGAATGATCAATATTTCCATAGTTCTAAAGATATAGACTATTTGAAATAAAAGGGAACTTTCCTTCTTCTCCAAGGAAATAAAGGAAGTCTGCACAGTGAAAATCAGCAAAAGCTCACCCAGTATCCAAAGACGAGTAATTCATTTTACAATCCCAGGCGTGTTTGCTCCCAGACAAATCAAATTAAAGAAATCTTGCAGCATTTAACCTTAAAACTCTATGGATACCATGCCCAAAACTTGTTTAGCTTGAAATGCATTCTCAACAGAGATGGAATCCATCCATTTCAAAATGAAACAGGCTCACTATTAAAGAACTGTGAGGACAAACAAAATATCTATCTTGTGCTGCACTGTTCCACAAACTCATAGTTTGCAATTGTGTGATCATAAATGACCACAGTCAATGCAGAGAAGGAAAAGGAAATGGCAAAAAGCCTCACTGCTTCAGTCACTATCCCACTCTGCTATTTCCAGACTGGTAGTATGTGCAAAAGAGCAACCCGACACAATCTGAGAAATCTTTAGTATACTTGGTTGTGTCTTCTCATGTGAAAGCACCCAGTGATACAGTAAATATACACAAGCACAAATGAAACAAGGAAATTTTCCTGAGAACAGAACTACTGTAGCACTCAAGTGTTGCACTAGTGTAAAGCTGGCTTCCATTTGCCTTTGATTAACTTGGAAATGTTAACCTTATATATAATATATATATAATTTTTATTTAAATGTAAACAGAACAGGAACCATTAAAAGATAAGGTTCCACAGAAGAAGGGGAAAATAATGACAACTGTGGTCCTTTCAAGTAACATTTTGACCAATCACCTTGAAGATTGCGCCCTTCCACAGATTAGTCTTTAGTCCTTGTGCCCGTATGGGGAAAATACTCCACACTAAAAAAAAGTCAAACATCATGCACCTACCAAAATCATCCCCACTGTGAAAAGGTCTAGAGGAAGGGATTTCCTCTTAAGTTGCTGTTGGGTTTGACTGGACCCCATGACCTACCCTCCTATCACCCTACCCCCTCCCCACCTCCCTTTTGCCTTTACCCTGTGCCAGAAACTTTATTGCCAAGTTGCAGATATTTGATGCTGCTGTAGGTTTCCCCAGTGAAGGCCAGCTTCACTGGTTCATTTCTCAAACTCTTCAGTCTGTGCTGAAAACTGGTGTACTGAAGACTGAAGATGGCCCGTGGAGGTGCCTCTTGAAATTCTGTCTTGCTCCATATGTGTTGGCAGAGGTTGTGCCAGTGATACGGTAGGTATGACTGCTGCTGGAACGATGAGACCATGGTTGGAGCTCTTCAGTGTTAGGTCTTGTGTAGGTAGAAGTGGCTTTAGGATACTGACCAGACAGAAAGCAGAGCCACTCTTTGGGATAAAGTTCACCTTGTTTTTATCTGGACAGAAGAACGGAGGAATTTCATGCAGCTGCTTGGGTCTGAAATCAAGAAAATGCAGTATTAGAAATAAGCAAATCTATTTGTTTTTTAAAAATAAAACTCTGGTCTGTCTTAATTAATAAGAAATCTGTTTCCAGTAAAGCTCACAGATTTCAATATGCCAGCCATATAAGTAGAGCATCAAATGAGACAGAAAGCACCAAATAATTAAGACTGACATTTCTGTGTGATATACACTCAATTTGTTCACTTCACATGACATTAAGACATGGCACTAATCAGTGGACGCACCAGTTCTCAGCTGGTGAACGCCCTCATATGAGCACTAAAACTAACACATTTTGTATGTTCACAGGTCATTGCAACAGGAATTTTACTTCAAAATAATTTATTTCATTATAAATAGAATACAACACCAAATCTACTCAACATTGACAAAAAAGTTATAAATCTTTCAGCCTATTGCAAAGAATCAATGAAAATGACATTAAGCAGCAAATATTAATAACTACTCGCTAATGCTGTGTTAATCCAGGCTTCAGAGTATCATTTCAAACACAGAAATTTCAGAGCTGACGGGGGCAGCACCTCACATTAAGATATTTGCACTATTTTGAGTACATATCACATGAAGCGGCAATGAAATGAGAATCAAAGGCACCAGCTGGAGTCATTGTTTGCAATGGGTATTGTTGGGAGACCATCTCAAGCCCAGGAATTCCTTGAGCCTCTATCCTAGGTTCAAACATCTTCAGGTGCTTCAACCATAAGCTCCCCTTCATACAATCAAACATAAGAACGCTTACTAAGATTTGCAACATTTTGCTCCATTCTCAATTCTTCAGCCTACGTTAAGCAGTGTGCAGCAAAAGCCAGGCAACATTCACTGTGATTGATACTGCCAGGTAACCTGTGTCTCAAAATGCTATCTCCACAGCCACGCCTCTTTGAATCCCGGAATGCAGCTTTCAAAATCAGGATGGCTGATTTCGGCCTCTATTTCTCCAGTTGCTTTTCTCAAGCACTATTCATTATTTTAATTCCTGATTTTTCTTTTCCCCCTTTATCACACAAAAAATTTGACATCATCCAGGACGAAGCAGATCACTTGATTGGCACCATGATCAGTATCTTAAGCTTTCACTCATTCCAACACAGCTTCAGAGTGCACATGATGGACAGCGGAGGCTTGCCAAGGAACCTTCATCAGCAAGTAACAATCATTTGATTTCCTCCACGACTTGCAAGACCTTCCAAGTTAAAAATGCTGAACTGGAAGTCACAAGCTTATCATTCTGTAGATTGGAGAATCAAAAGGCTAAATCCTCGTTCAAAAGAAGGTGCAAGGATAAACTTATCAACAACAGGTCAATTAGTCAAACTTGATGGTGGAGAAGCCATAGAAAGCATCTCAACATCAGCGGAGAGAAAATTTGACTCAAATTCTCTTGTAAAGCCAACATTCACCTTGTCTTCCTGTTTCAGTTTTTATTTCAGATTTTAGCAACTGCAGTTTGATTGAAAACTTGGATGCATGGTAAGTGGTGAGTGGAATAGAAACGAGCTTGAAGACGAGATAGGCAAAATAATTTTTTAATTAAATGATTCTAAAGGGGCCACAGAAATAAAAAAGCAAATTTTTGAAGGTGATAGGACAGGTTGAGAAAACAATTAATAAATATATGGTATCCTGGGTCTAATAAATAAAAATAAAATATAACATAAAGGAACTCACATTGAACCTTTGTAAATATCAATTGGCCACAATCCATTCTGGGCATGGACTTTATGTGATGAAGAGAATGCAAAAGAGAATTAATGGAATGTTTAGGGATAGAGGACCCTGAGATACACTTGAGATGCCTTCTTTGGCAAGATTGGAGGAGATTTGATAGATATCCAAAAATTACAAGGATTCTAGACAATGCGAAAGTAACATGGGGCAGGGGTGCAATCATAACATAGAGGGGGACATATTCAAGATGAATAACAAAGAACCAGAAAAACTCTCAAAAATGAGTAGTGTACAATACAATGACTTACTGAAAGGAGAGTGGGAACAGATTCATTGTGGCTTTCAAAACTGAACTTGAGAAATACTTGAAGTGGCAACAATAAAAATAAAAATATAGCTTTGGGGAAAGCTCAGAAATAAATGTTCATTTCTCTATTAAAATGAATATATTACCCAATTTTTATACCTTTTTCAAGCTTTCTCTGTTTTAATTCCTGTCATTTTTTTATTCCCTTGACTCAACCTTATCTTATATATGAAAGAATAAACATCCTCGCTTAAATAGAGTCCATTTACAAAAACTTTTTAAAAAAATGGAGGTTTAGCCTTACAAAACTTTAGGTTTTATTATTGTGCAGTCAATATACAAATTCTTATGTTTTGGTTATACGACGATAACTGTGAAAAATGTCCAATATGGATCTCTCTGGAATCCAATTCTGTGACAAAATTTTCTCTCATCTCTCTTCTTGGATCCTCACTTCCTATATCTTTCAATAAATTAACTAATAATCAGGAGGTTAAACATACTTTGAGGATATGGATACAAATTTGAAAACATTTTTGGTTTAATGAGATTTTCTCTTGCTGGTCCTATTTTTTTCCAATTATTTCTTTAAACCTTCCATATTGATGTAACTTTTAAAGAATGGTAAAGATTGGGCATTAAATGTTTTAAAGATTTATTTGTCAAGGGGAGTCTCGCTTCCTTTGAAATTCTTTCAGTTAAATACAGCCTACCAAATATTTTTTTTGTTAACTACAGATTAGAGATTTTTTAATGATCTCAATTACATACATTCAAGAGGACTGTTAAGAATTTAATTGATGTAATTTTTAACTTACAACCTCTCTATAATGGTTCAATATCTAACATTTATGTTATTGGAAATAAGAGAGGATCCCTCAGATAAAATTAAAAGCCTGGGAATCTCCAGCTTTCAGTTCCTGAAGAAACTTGAAATGTAATTTTCAAATTGGTTAATGCTTCTTCTTTGTGTGCCCGCCACTCTCTCCTACAATTTATATAAGGCACACATGCCCAAAGTCAAACAATCTTGTTTTTATGTGGATGTATCTCATTGTAATAAATGCAACAATGGAGATCCTTCATTAATTCATATGTTCTGGACACATCAGACTCTTGAGAAATATTGGAATAAAGTATTTCAAACTTTCTCTGCACTTTTTAAAGTTAATTTTAAACCAAATCCCCTAACTGCTTTATTTGGTATTTTTGGAGAGAGTGACATAACTTTAAAGGCATCTGATCTACATGTATTAGCTTTTATTTCTCTTATGGCTAGGCGGGCACCGTTGGTCAGATGGAGGGGCGTAACCCTGCCTAATCATGCTCAATGGTTACTTGAGATCAAATCATGTTTAAATTTAGAGAAAATTAGATTCCAAATTTCCAATCTGAATTTAAATTTTCAAACACTGTGGGGTTCCTTTTTAAATTACTTTTATAATCTTTGATTTCTTATGAAGGTAGAAGTGTTGACTAATGAGGTAATTTATCACTGACAAGAATTCTGGCTTCCTTTTCTTTTCTTTTTGGCCAAACAGCTTTTTTCTTGGTAATGAGTTTAGATTTTCCTTTTTTCATATAATAAAATATCAGTACAATATAATCTGTTTGATTAACATGTGGAGTACCTTGGAATGAAATGATATGATTTAAGTGTAATGTATCTTTTTGTCATTTTAACATATATCCATATGTATTCTGTATTCTTGGATATGAAATTTCAATGTTAATACAAATAATAAAAAAGAAATAAATGTTCCATTGAAGCAACACAAAAATAATTCAACAGCTTCCTGCTGTCATGATTCCAACTGTACTTTTTAAGAACTACAGAAATTGCTGTTTGACGAAAGTAACTTGTTCTACTTTGAGGGAAATTAAAGACAGGCAGAAAATGCTGCTTTGTTTCATACAAGGCAATACAAGTGACTGTTTTATGATTATCACTGAATTCTCCTTCAGATAAATGTTTCAACCTAAACTGATGCCTCCTCTAAAAATCCAATGTACTCCTTTCACTAATGAAAGATCTAGAGAGACCATGGGTTGCCACAGTAACAGATCAACAAGCACTGGTATTTCACCCTCAACTGTTCACCTTCAACTCTAAACCAATTATCACTTCATACCCAGGTTTCAATCCACAGCAATTAAAATTGCTCAAATAAAAGAATGCCCATCACCAGGTTATAATAATCTTAATGACAATTTAGTCCATTTATTGTGGCAGGAATTTGCATCCAATACAAAGTTTGCTATTCACTACCCTGTTGAACACACATCCTGGTGGTAGGATGCAATTAATGCTGTACTACTTTCTGTGAAAATCTGACTGGAAGGTGACAATGAAAGAAGTGGATAAAGAAAAAGAAGAAAATCAACCAAATACCAGAAACTAATCTGATCTGGTTATCATTGCCCAATGGGTGGGATTGCAGAATAAATAGAAACCTGAAATGCAGGCACAATTTAAGTAGCTCATACTTACGAAGTTTCCTCATAGGCTTTCACCCTCTCACAGCCTTCTGGTGGTTCACGTTTGAAGTCATAACTATTGTTAGGTTTTGGAGAAGAGGCATACTTGGGTAGTGGAGAACTAGTCCCACTTTCTGTAACAGGATTTAAAAAAAAGAAATTTGATTCAGTATTTGCACAAGCAAGGCTACATCTAGCTTCAACAGGTTTCATGAAAACATAGAAACACGAGCATGAGTTGTCCATGTGGCTATCCCATCTTTTGTTACCATTATGGCTGACTCTTCATCACAATACTTTATTTTCTCTCTCCCTCCCCATCACTTGACACTGCTTGTATCCAAAAATACTTATAGCAACATGGCATCCACCACCTTAAGTAAAAGGGAATTCAAAATGCTCACAATTCCAAAGGAAGAAATGCAGCTCCCTCCTATATCTCTTACTTGGTATTATGAAACTGTGATTGCCACATTCTAAATCTCATCAAGAAAAACATTTGTCTCGTATCCAGCCTGCCTGGTCCTGTCAGAATTTTGTTCGTTTCAATTAAATTCCCTTTCAATTCTCCTAAACTTTAACCAAAGACCTAATTAATCCAACCTCTCTTCTTATATCATCCCAGAAATCAGTGTGGCAAATCATTGCAAGTATAAAACTTCTTAGGAGACCTAAACTCACCAAGGTCCATAGAGAGATACTTTTACTCCTGCACTTACATACCCCAAGAAATAGAGGACAACACATTATTTCCTTTAACTGTTTGCTGAACAAAGATGCTTGCTTTCAGTGACGAGTTAACAAGGAGACCAAAATCCCTTTGAAGATCAACAATTCACACCACTAAATAATGTTCTGCCTTTCTAGTTTTCCCATCAACATAGATAAATTCACATTCATCCACGTAACATCGAAAAATTGTTCTTTTACATTTGTGGGAGAATTATTTTTCTGGTATCGCAGTTGTGCATTTGAGGAATTGAAGTAAAATAAGAACAAAGACAGGAGTAGGTTATTCAGCTTATTGAACCCTTCCTGCCTTTCAGCAAGATTTCACTAACATTCTATTTTGACACCATACCCATATCCTGAATGATATGGATGACAATTTGTGGACGATGTTAACAACTAGTGAAACATGAACGTCTGCAGACGCTGTGATTGTGGTAAACACACCTGAATGCTGGAGGAACTCAGCCAGTCTTTTCAGCATCAATAGAAGACAAAGGTATATTACAAATGTTTCAGGCCTGACCCTTTCTTCAAGGAATAAGCAGAATAAGCTAGAAGCAAGAAATCTTAGAATTCAGACAATGGATCTCCCAGTGGCCATGCATTTCAATTCCCACCCCATTCCCTTGCTGACATGTCTGTTCATGGTCTTAGGGAGGAACAACACCATCTTCCAAATGGACACCCTCCAACCGAATGGCATTAATATCAATTTATCTGGCTTTCGTTAAACCCCCCCCCACCCCACTGTTACGGGCCCAGAGGACCCCAAAACCCAAAAGCAAAATAAATTCAATGGTTACTTAAATAAGTGTTTGTGTTTGTTTGTGACATTTTATCTCCTAAAAACAGATCTATTCATAATATAAAATAATAACGTAATCTGTTACACCCCCTCACATCTTCCACCATCACCTCCCCCCACCCCCGTTTTGTCTCTCCCTTCCATCTCTTTTCGCACAAACATGATAAATTCTTATCTCCTCCCTAATCATATTCAATGAATGCCCTTTATTGGTCTGGATTCCTCCCCCAGCCAGCATTGTTTGAATTCTAAGACTTTCTGAGATTTCCTGTTTCTAGCTCATTCTGCTTATCCCTTGAAGAAGGGCTCAAGGCCCAAAACATCAGCAATATATCTTTGTCTCGTATGGATGCTGAAAAGACCAGCTGAGTTCCTCCAGCATTTCAGTGTGTTTTTAGGATTACTAACAATGATCAGTTGGTATGCTGAAGTGAGATAGAGGGACTAGTGGCTTGGTACCAGGGTAACAACTTCTCACTTAATGTCAGCAAGACCAAGCAACTGGTTATAGACATCCAGAAGAGGAGCAAAATTCAAGTTCACATCAACAGAGTTGAGGTAGAGATAGTTAGTACACAGCTTTCATGTAAACATCGAGGAGTACACAGGCTCAATGACTGATTGCACCAGAAAGTGCATTGAAGATGTCACCAAAATCAAATGCTTCACAACCAAAAACCATGGTTGGATGCAAAGGTTCAAGCCCCTCTCAGAGCTCATGATGCTGCCTTCAGGGCAGGAGACACAATGGCACTAAGATCAGCTAGGGCTGAACTGTCCTGTGCAATCTGGAAGGCAAAGCATGGGTACGCACATAAAGTCCATAGACAGCTGTGTGACATTGGCAACACGAGACACATATGACAAGAGAAGAAGACCATAATAGATCAAAAGTCAACCGTACAAGTCAAAGACAACGATGTCTCCCTTCCAGACACACAAAATTTGTTGAGAAGAACTGGCTGACACCAAAGAAAACTCCGTGTTTCCCTGAAGAATGGGCTCTCTGCATAACCACGGCCGAGCTGAGAAGAATCCTAAACAAGGTGAACCCACACAAGGCAACGTGACCAGACAACATACCTGGTCAGATAACGAAGGTCTATGCAGACTAAATGACAAGAGGTGCTTACAGACATCTTCAACACATCAATACAGCAGTCCATCGTTCCCATGAGTTTCTGGACAGCTGCCATCATCCCAGTTCCAAAGAGGGCAACAGTAACAGGTCTCAATGACTACTACCCTATGGCACTGACCTCTTGCATTATGAAATGCTTTGAGCATCTTGCAATGGAAAGCTGGACCTCTTTCAATTTGCCCACAGACAGAACCGTTCCACTGATGATGCCTTGTCCCTCCACTCTGTCCTGATTCACCTGGAGAACGATGCCTCATATGCCAGGCTGCTGTTCTTCAACTTCAGTCGGCGAATTTTTCAGAGGCTGGTGGAGAAGCTGTCCTCACTGGGACTCAACATCCTTCTCTATAACTAAATTCTGGACTTCCTAACAGAAAGACCACAGTCTGTCTGGGTCGGTAATAGTATGTCAAGCATCGTCACGTTGAGCACTGGTGCACCTCAGGGCTGTGTGCTCAGCTGGCTCCTGTTCACGCTACTGACTCACGACTGCAAAGCCAGGTCCAGCTCCAACACTCATCAAGTTTGCAGATGACACAAAAGAATTTGGCCTCATCAGCAACGAGCCCCAATACAGAGAAGAGGAGGAAAATCTCGTTATGGTGCGAGAATAACAACCAGTCAACATGGGCAGGACAAAGGAGATGTCTGTGGACTTCAGGAGGACTAGGGACAGCCACCCTTCACTACACATCAATAACTCTGTAGTTGAGAGAGTGGCGAGTACCAAGTTCCTTGAAGTCCACTTAAGTGGTGACCTATCCTGGACACACAACATCTCACTTGCCAGGAAGGCGCAACAGCAACTGCACTTCCTGAGAAGATTGAGGTGGGCAAGGCTACTGACCACCATCCTGGCAACTTCCTATAGGAGCTCTATCGAGAGCATCCTGGCTGGTTTCATCACAGTGTGGTATGGTTGCTGTAGAGCACTGGATCAGTGGACCATAAGAGTGACAGAGAGGATCACTGGGGTCTCCCACCCCTCACCCCACATTGATGTGATCACCATGATCATTGTTGGAAAAGGGCTCACAAAATCACTAAGGACCCTACACGTAGTATCTTCCAGTTACTCCCATTGGGAAAGAGATGCAGAAGTATCCACCAACTGAGAAACAGTTTCTTCCCACAGGCAGTGAGAATGCTGAATGACTGATGAACTGGTCATACAATCCCTTCGAGACTTTATTTAACTATATTTATTTATTTTTATATGTCTGCTGCCTATAAATCACTGGTAATGTCTATATATACACGTTTGCATGATTTTACACCGAGGACCAAAGAACGCTGTTTCGTCCAGTTGCATTTGAACAATTTTATGATAATAATAAACTTGAACTTTAACTTCCTAGGTGCAAATATTTTCTCGTTCTGGTCCACCCATGTCAATACAATGGCCATCTCTACTTCCTCCTAAGCTTTTGAAATTTAGCATGTCACATGCTTCCAGTGAGGAACAAACTCGCAACCCCAGTTTACAAAACTAGTGCTATAACCACTGAGCTATCGGAGCATAGGTGAGATGTGGCTACCAGGCCTGTCAAACAGGAAACCCTTCTGCCAGCTATTTTCTCAAGACTAGTCAGAGCCATTGTCATTTGAATAAAACTACTGTGGTCACCAACTCTTCTCACTGCTACCTTCAGGCAGAAGATTCAGAAGCCTGAAGTCCACACCTCACAGTTTGAAAACAATTTCTTTCCAGGGGCTATCAGCCTCTTGAAACTCCCCTTGCTATACTAATCAGGGACTGCTCTGACACCACAAAAAGTCACTTTTTTTTGCAATCAGATAACTGTGAATATTTATCTTTTGGATTTTTGACTTTTTTAGTCAACTAAGTATATTATTGTAGTTTTTTTGACAAAGTACCTGTGGCTGCAGCAAGGAAGAATTTTAATACAATGTTTATCACAGTAAAATCATTATCTTTATCACTTTATCATCATAATTTTTTTGGCTTTTGCACAATTACAAACTGCTTTACAATCCTAGTTCTTCCTGATGACATACAAGGGATGAGACAATTGATCAACTCTGTATCAACTGTGTACAGCTCCCAAGGGCTCGTAAGACTTTAATTTATATTCATGCCTACAGGTTTATATTTTTAAAAATCTTTCATCATTTCGAAGTGAAGTACTTCAACCTAATGTTGTCAAAGTCTATTTTGGGGGAAATGGGGCAGTGGGAGTCCTAAAATGAAAATTTATTGTATTAGCTAGATTGGGGGGTGGGGGGGGGGGGGAAGAGAGAAAGAGAGAGGAAAGAAAAGTCACAATAGAATAAGGAAGGGCCATAGGTCTATAAATGACCATATCAAATCTTTTTTCCTTTCTATTCACAAGCTTCAAAAGATTAAATTTAAAGACGGAAAATTGGAGAAACAGAAACAAATCTTTAGATGGCACAAAAAACTATCAAATCATTTCTTTTTTCCCCAAATTGTCCAGAGTAACCAGCATCATGGAGCCATGGAGCACGGAAACAGGCCCAGCTTAACCATACTCACTATGTGCTTTCTTACTTTAGTCCCACTTGCTCACATTAGGTCCATCTCCTCAAAGGAGTTATCCAAGTGTTTCCTAAAGGATGCCAATGCATCTACCTCCACTACTTTGCCTGGAAGCTCGTTTCACATGCCCATCTCTCTGAGTGAAGAACTGTTCTGTAATGTCCCTTCAAAATTCCACTCCTCTCACCTTATGGCTATTCTTCTTGCCTTAAAGGAATTTCCTCAGGTTAACTTTCCTAGATCTGAGGAAGAGTTGGAACAAGAATCACTTCCATTCTTTCATTCAGGAGTCCCTGAATGGGTGAACCAAAAGGCCAGGGTCTGAAACTGAGAGCCTTGGGAGGGAGGTGCTTGACCACATAATGTGATGGTCTGTCTGTAATGACAGCGGGGTTATATAACTTTTCTAGATCTGAGGAAGGGTTGGGACAAGAATCACTTCCATTCTTTCATTAAATGAGATGGTCTGTCTGTAATGACAGCGGGGTTATATAACTTTCCTAGATCTGAGGAAGGGTTGGGACAAGAATCACTTCCATTCTTTCATTCAGGAGTACCTGAATAGGTGAACCAAAAGGCCAGGGTCTGAAACTGAGAGCCTTGGGAGGTGCTTGACCACATAATGTGATGGTCTGTAATGACGGTGGAATTATTCCCTAGTGGAGCTCCCTCTATGTGGACCTTACCCCTCAGTGAATTTCAGGGGTGACCCCTCCCTCACACAGTGTGGGGGTGACCCCTCACTCACACAGCATAGTGGGAGACAAGTTTACAGGGTATTGTCAGCTGCATGAGGTTGTTCATTGGTCAGACTGTTCCTGCAGCCCAGAGGGTGGGAATTCCCCATCCATATGAAAAGTCCACCTTTGAATGTTTGAAGGTGCTGCTCCTCAGATTCTAGTTGCAATTTAGCCCTGTACACTTGTCTTTGCGCACCTATTGTGAGAGGATGGTAGGGAGAGTCGTTCAGGGAAACTCCCTTCCCCATTCATCTGTCCATGAGGCTGCCAAGGGGACCATTCACAGGTTGAGGTGATAAGAGGTCTCCACATGCTTATGCTTGTTCAAGAGCATGTCCAACCCAGGTCGACGGGTCACAGCACCCTACAACATAAAAGTGGGATGAACAGGGTATCCTCTGCTTCAGTCCCACTGGTCTGCTATCCTCTTCCCTTCCACGGGGTTCTCCACATTTCCAAACCCTGCCTCCACCACTTCAGCAGTTTGCCACCCCCTCTGAGTGAGGAACTGCTCCCTCTCGTCCCTTCTAAATCCCATCCCTCACATCATAGATATACTGTCCTAGGTTCTCTCAGTCTAGGAAACTGACTGCCACTTTTCACCTTACCATGATTTTATCAACCTCCATAAGACCCTCTCAACCTCCTATGTGGTTTTTCAACTCTTTCACAATAACTTAACTTCCTTAATCTGACAATAATTTCATAAACATCTGCTGTACTTTTTCTAACCTTGTAATAACCTTCCTACAGTTAGGTGACAAAAACTGCACACAATATTCCAAGTGTGGCCACACCAACATTTTGTATAACTTCAAAATGATGTCACAATTCTTGTATTCAATGCCCCGACCAATGAAGGCAAGCATCCCAAATGTTTTCTTCACTACTGTCTACGTGTACTGCCATCTTTAAAGAGCTATATAGGTGCTCTGTCATTTTCTTTTGGGGGCCTGCCATTAACTATACATCCATTTCAGCACAGATACAGACCAACTTAACCCTTCTCATCCATGCCGAACATTTTCTCCAACCTAGCCCCACTGACCTACACTCAACCTGTAACCCTCCATTCCTTTCCTGTCCATATACATTTCCAACTTCTCCTTAAATGCAAATATCGAGCCTGCCTCCGCCACTTTATCTGGAAGTTCGTTCCACACACCCACCACTCTCTGAATAAAGAGAGTTCCACACACCCACCCCTCATGTTTTTGCCCCCTAACTCCCAACTCATGTCCTCTCGTTTGTATCTCCCCCTTCCTTAGAGGAAAGAGCCTCTCCACGTCAACTCTATCTATGCCCCTAATAATTTCAAGTACCTCAATCAAATCGCCTCTCAATCTTCTATGCTCCAAAGAATAAAGAACTAACTTATTTAACCTTTTCCTGCACTCTCTCCAATTTGTTGAAATCTTCCTATACTTTTGTGAGCAAAACTGTACACAATTCTCCAAGTTTGGCTTCACCAATGCCTTGTACAATTTTAACATAACATCCCAGCTCCTATACTCAATGCTCTGATTTATAAAGGACAACATACCATAAGCTTTCTTCACCACCCTATCTACATGCGACTTCGCCTTCAGGGAACTTTGTACCATTATTCCTAGATTCCTCTGTTCTACTGCACACTTCAATGCCCTACCATTCACCATGTATGTCCTATTTTGATTATCCTACCAAAATGTAACACCTCACCCTTATCTGCATTAAACTCTTCAGCCCACTCTTCTAATTGGCCTAAATCCCTCTGCAAGCTTTGACACCTTTCTTCATTATCCACAGCTCCACCTACTTTAGCATCATTTGCATACTTACTAACCCAATTTACCACCCCATCATCCAGATCATTAATGTACATGACAAATAGTAACAGACCCAATAATGAACCCTGAGGCACACCACTAGTCACTGGCTTCCAATCTGACAAACAGTTATCTACCTCTACTCTGGTATCTCCCATTCAACCATTATTGAATCCATTTTACTACTTCAATGTTAATACCTAATGATTGAACCTTCCTAACTAATCTTCCCTGAGAAACCTTATCAAAGGCCTTACTAAAGTCCATATATACAACATCCACTGCCTTACCCTTATCAACCTTCCTAGTAACCTCCCCAAAAAATTCGATAAGGTTTGTCAAACATGATCTTCCCCTCAGGAACGTTGACTGTTCCTGATCAAACCCTGCCTATCCAAATATTTATGTATACCATCTCCACGAATACTTTCCATTAACTTATCCACCACTGACGTCAAACTTACAGGCCTCTAATTACTAGATTTACTCCTAGCACTTTTTTTAAACAATGGAACTACATGAGCTACCCTCCAATCGTCCAGCACCATTTCCGTTACTAATGACATTGTAAATATCTCCGTCAAAGCCCCTACTATTTCTACACCAACCTCCCTCAAGGTCCTAGGGAATATGTTGTCAGGACCTGGAGACTTCTCCATCTTTATTTTCCTGAAAAGCACCAGTACTTCCTTTTCTTTAATCATCATTATTTCCATAACTTTCCTACGTATTTCCCTTATTTTAAACAGATCAATATCCTTCTCCATAGTAAATACTGAAGAAAAAAAAACTCTTCAAAATCTCCATCTCTTTTGGCTCCACGCATAGTCGCCCATTCTCATCCTCGAGGGGATCAATTTTATCCCTCGCTATCTGTTTACTCTAATATATCTGTAGAAACCCTTTGGATTTATTTTCACCTTACTTGACAAAGCAACCTCACATCTCCTCTTAGCCTTTCTAATTTCCTTCTTAAGATTCTTTTTACATCTTTACATTCCCCGCATACTTCATTTACTTCATGCTGCCTATTCTATTTGTACACCTCTTTCTTTTTCTGAACCATATTTCCAATAATCCTTGAAAACCAAGGCTCCCTAAAACTTTCCTTTCACCCTAACAAGAACATACTGTCACTGTACCCTTAAAATGTCACCTTTCAATGCCCTCCATTTTCCATAGAACAATTTATCTCAGTCCACACTTTCCAAATCCATTCTCATCGCCACAAAAATCTCAATCCTGGGTCCAGACCTATCTTTCTCCATAATTATTTTGAAACCAATAGTATTGTGATCATTGGATCCAAAGTGCTCCCCAACTCACACCTCCGTCACCTAATCTATCTCATTTCCTAATAGCAGATCCATCACTGTCTCTTATCTAGTAGGTATCTCTATATCTTTCTTCTTTGGCTTGGCTTCGCGGACGAAGATTTATGGAAGGGGTAAAAAGTCCACGTCAGCTGCAGGCTCGTTTGTGGCTGACAAGTCCGATGCGGGACAGGCAGACACGATTGCAGCGGTTGCAAGGGAAAATTGGTTGGTTGGGGTTGGGTGTTGGGTTTTTCCTCCTTTGCCTTTTGTCAGTGAGGTGGGCTCTGCGGTCTTCTTCAAAGGAGGTTGCTGCCCGCCAAACTGTGAGGCACCAAGATGCACGGTTTGAGGCGTTATCAGCCCACTGGCGGTGGTCAATGTGGCAGGCACCAAGAGATTTCTTTAGGCAGTCCTTGTACCTTTTCTTTGGTGCACCTCTGTCACGGTGGCCAGTGGAGAGCTCGCCATATAACAGGATCTTGGGAAGGCGATGGTCCTCCATTCTGGAGACGTGACCCATCCAGCGCAGCTGGATCTTCAGCAGCGTGGACTCGATGCTGTCGACCTCTGCCATCTCGAGTACTTCGACGTTAGGGGTGTAAGCGCTCCAATGGATGTTGAGGATGGAGCGGAGACAACGCTGGTGGAAGCGTTCTAGGAGCCGTAGGTGGTGCCGGTAGAGGACCCATGATTCGGAGCCGAACAGGAGTGTGGGTATGACAACGGCTCTGTATACGCTTATCTTTGTGAGGTTTTTCAGTTGGTTGTTTTTCCAGACTCTTTTGTGTAGTCTTCCAAAGGCGCTATTTGCCTTGGCGAGTCTGTTGTCTATCTCATTGTCGATCCTTGCATCTGATGAAATGGTGCAGCCGAGATAGGTAAACTGGTTGACCGTTTTGAGTTTTGTGTGCCCGATGGAGAAGTGGGGGGGCTGGTAGTCATGGTGGGGAGCAGGCTGATGGAGGACCTCAGTTTTCTTCAGGCTGACTTCCAGGCCAAACATTTTGGCAGTTTCCGCAAAGCAGGACGTCAAGCGCTGAAGAGCTGGCTCTGAATGGGCAACTAAAGCGGCATCATCTGCAAAGAGTAGTTCACGGACAAGTTTCTCTTGTGTCTTGGTGTGAGCTTGCAGGCGCCTCAGATTGAAGAGACTGCCATCCGTGCGGTACCGGATGTAAACAGCGTCTTCATTGTTGGGGTCTTTCATGGCTTGGTTCAGCATCATGCTGAAGAAGATTGAAAAGAGGGTTGGTGCGAGAACACAGCCTTGCTTCACGCCATTGTTAATGGAGAAGGGTTCAGAGACCTAATTGCTGTATCTGACCCGACCTTGTTGGTTTTCGTGCAGTTGGATAATCATGTTGAGGAACTTTGGGGGACATCCGATGCGCTCTAGTATTTGCCAAAGCCCTTTCCTGCTCACGGTGTCGAAGGCTTTGGTGAGGTCAACAAAGGTCACCTTTGTTGACCCGCCTCACGGACCCGTCCCCTGAAACCCTCTGGGATCAGTTGAAGACTACCATACTGCAATCCACTGAAGAGGTACTGGGCTTCTCCTCCAGGAAAAACAAGGACTGGTTTGACGAAAACAGCCAGGAAATCCAGGAGCTGCTGGCAAAGAAGCGAGCTGCCCACCAGGCTCACCTTACAAAGCTGTCCTGTCCAGAGAAGAAACAAGCCTTCCGTCGCGCATGCAGCCATCTTCAGCGCAAACTCCGGGAGATCCAAAATGAGTGGTGGACTAGCCTCGCCAAACGAACACAGCTCAGCGCGGACATTGGCGACTTCAGGGGTTTCTACGAGGCTCTAAAGGCTGTGTACGGCCCCTCACCCCAAGTCCAAAGCCCGCTGCGCAGCTCAGACGGCAAAGTCCTCCTCAGCGACAAGATCTCCATCCTCAACCGATGGTCAGAACACTTCCAATCTCTTTTCAGTGCCAACCGCTCAGTCCAAGATTCCGCCCTGCTCCAGCTCCCTCAACAGCCCCTAAGGCTAGAGCTGGATGAGGTTCCCACCCTGGATGAGACATATAAGGCAATCGAACAACTGAAAAGTGGCAAAGCAGCAGGTATGGATGGAATCCCCCCAGAAGTCTGGAAGGCTGGCGGCAAAACTCTGCATGCCAAACTGCATGAGTTTTTCAAGCTTTGTTGGGACCAAGGTAAACTGTCTCAGGATCTTCGTGATGCCACCATCATCACCCTGTACAAAAACAAAGGCGAGAAATCAGACTGCTCAAACTACAGGGGAATCACGTTGCTCTCCTTTGCAGGCAAAATCTTCGCTAGGATTCTACTAAATAGAATAATACCTAGCGTCGCCGAGAATATTCTCCCAGAATCACAGTGCGGCTTTCGCGCAAACAGAGGAACCACTGACATGGTCTTTGCCCTCAGACAGCTCCAAGAAAAGTGCAGAGAACAAAACATCTCTATATATTGATGTAGAAAACTATCCTGCACATATTTAACTAGCTCCAAACCATCCAGCCCATTTACAGTATGGGCGTCCCAGTCAATGTGTGGAAAGTTAAGTCCCCCACAATCACAACCTGGTGCCATTTCCTTACAAATTTGTTTCTCCAGTTCCCTCTCCACATTAGGTGGTCTATAATATACCTCCATAAGCATTACCATTTCTTTTCCATTCCTCAATTCCACCCATAGTGCTTCTCTAAATGAGTCCTCTTATCTATCTTTCCAAAGCACTGCTGTAATACTCTAACAAACAATGCAACACCTCCCCCTTTGTTCCCCCAATTTTATCACACCTGAAGCAACAAAATCCTGGTATGTTTAGTTACCAGTCACATCCCTCCCGCAGCCATGTTTTATTAATGGCTACCATTTCATATTTCCAAGTATCTATCCATACTCATCTACTTTTCTCACAATGCTCCTATTTAAATAAATACATTTAAGAAAGTCTCCTTCTCTTGCTCTCTGTTGATTACTAATGATCATACAACTTCTCTGTCTTCAATTTCATCCTTCTCCCCTACACCTATTCTTTCACTCTGGTTCCCCTCCCCTTTACATCTAGTTTAAACCCACGTGGAGCCACACAAGCAAACTTACCTCGAATATTTGTCCCTTCCCAGTTAAAATGTAAACCATCCTGCTGGAACAGTTCCCACCTTCCCTGGAATGTTGCCCAATTATCTACAAATCTAAAGCCCTTCCTCCAGCACCATGTTTCAGCCACATGTTTAGCTGCACTATCTTTCTATTTCTTACCTCACTTGTACGTGGCACTGATAGCAATCCTGAGATTGCTATCCTGGAGGTCCTGTCCTTAACCTAGCTCCCATCTTCTTAAACTCACCTTGCAAGTCCTTGACACCCTTCCTCCCCACATCATTGGTCCCCACAGAGACCACAACATCTGGCTGTTCTCCCTCCCCCCTCAGTATACCATGGGTTTGATCCCTAATATCCCATACCCTCATACCAGAGAGGCAACATACGGGTTATCTGATCTCCTCGACAGAACCTTTTATCTGTACCCCTAACTATAAAATCTCCAATCACAATCCCACTCCTCCTCTTATCCTTTCCATTTTTAGTCATTGGACCAGACTCCATGCCAGAGACCTGATCACTACAACTCGTCCCTGGTATACATTGACCCTCCCTCAACAGTAGCCAAAGCTGCGTATTTGTTTTTCAGGGGGTCGCCCACCCAATCCAACTACCCTCCTCCTGACTCTTAAGTATAACATTATCCCTATAGCTACTATCTTTTAAAAAAAAATTTATTGATGAAAATCAAAGTCAAAATACAAATAGATACATAATGTTTATCCCCTATAATCCCACCCTCCCCCTCTAAACTACCCCAAAAGGAAAAAGAAAAGAATGGAAAATAGAAAAGGAGATCAACTCACATAACAATCATCAACTATTGCCATGGTTTGGTACAACCCCAACAACCGTGGGAAAAAATGAGTACAAATTCAAACCAATACATCTCATATTGGGCTCCAAACTTTAACAAAAAATGAATAATTATTATGTAAATGATACATTATATTTTCCAATGGAATACAAAACCTCATTTCCATATGCCATCTTTGAATACTTAAATCAGTCTAATTTTTCCAAGTAATTGCCAAACATTTTCTTGCCACAGCCAATGCCAATCTCAAAAAAGCAATTTAAAACTAATCTAATTTTAATTCCAAACTCAATTTTTAAATATAACCCAATAGAAATACCATAGGGCCAAGCAAAATTTTGAATTTAAATAAACCTTTTAAAAATTCCTTAATTCTATTCCAATTCTATTTCACTGTCTCACATAACCAAGTAGAATGCAAAAGAGAACCAACTTGCTTATGACACCGAAAACATAAATCAGAAGAAATAAACTTATATTTCCTTAACTTCTCAGGAGTTAAATAGAATTGATGTATAAAATTATAATGGACCAATCTATATCTTACGTTTACTAGTTTAGGCATACTATCCTCACATTCAGTCATCCAATCATCCTGAGAAATAGAGAAAGACAAATCTTTTTCCCATTTAAACTTAAGATTTATAAATATCCAGCTTAAGCATTTTATCCTGTAATAAGGCATACATCTTAGATATAAATCCCTTCAGTAAGTAAACTTTCAAATTTAGACCGCCTAGGCAACCGCAAAGTACACCTAAAATTATCCAAAAGTAAAGCTCTGACCTGATAATAAGTAAACAGGGTAGTTGAAGAAAGTCCGTATTTCTCCTTCATTCTTTGAAACAAAACACCCATCTTCATAACAATCTTCTACCAACTTAATACCTTTAGGTATTTTCAAAAGCTGATTATTTAATGAAAAAGAAAAAAGTTTATTCTGAAACAAAGGAGTTTTAGCCAAGATTTTACCTTCAGTACCTATAATTTCATTCTTCTTACTCCCTAACTCTATTAAATGTTTCAACCCTGGTAAATTATAACTGTAAACGCTGAGAATTCCATTTATAAATAAAATGATCCATTCTCTTCTCATTAATCTGAGACAATTCAATCTTAGCCCAAACCAGAGGTTTATCTACTTCAAACATACTATTAATAAATTTCAATTGTGCCAATTCATAATTATTCTGAAAATGGAGAAATTACAATCCTCCGAAAGGATACTTTCAAGTCAATTTCTGCAACAACACCCTCGCCATTTTACCTTTCCATAAAAAAAGTCCTCATCAAAGCATTCAAATTTAAAAATTTTTGGGGGGGGATTTCTACATGGAATAGACTGATAAAGGTATTGTTTACAGGAAAAGATATTCATTTGGACACAATTCACTCATCCTATCAACATGATTGGTAAATCTTTCCACCGATTTAAATCATATTTAATCTTAAACAATAAGGTAAATAATTCAAATCATATAAGTGGCTATAATTAACATGTTATAATTCCTAAATACTTAATTTGATCAGATCACTTAAATTTCACAATAATACTAAAGGCATTATTTTTCTCTTATCCCAATTAATCTTATAACCTGATAATTCGCCATATTGTTCCAGTCTCGCATGCAGATTCCCCAAAACAATGCATAGGTTGCATTAAATACATTGGGTCACCATCTGCAAATAAATTTATTTTATACTTATCTGCATTCACCTTAATATTACCATCTTGTCTAATCAACTGAGCCAAAGGTTCAATAACCAATGCAAGCAGAGCTGGTGACAAAGGACAGCCTGTCTAGTCAATCTGGATAATACAAATGAAGAAGATACCTGTCCATTTGTCACAACTCTAGCTGATGTATTTTTATATAAAGCCTTAACTCACCAAATAAAAAGAGGCCCAGATTTAAACTTTTCTACCACTTTAAACACTTTCCCCAATCTCCCATATCATACAAGAGGAGCATTTCCTTGCCTTACCTTCCATCTCCTTTCTTTCCCTAAATCTACTCTCTTACTAACTATTCCACTAGCCCCTCTTAACTTTTACTGTTTTTCAAACTCTCACTCAACTCGTAACTCCTTCAATAGCTCACCAAACATTAACAGCTCACTCTAACCATTTCTTTTTTAAAAAAACTCTAACTTCTTCCACTAACTCTTATAGTCTAACTCAACTCCATTCTGTTACTAAACTTTTCTTCCTAACTCAACCAAATTTCTACCTTAAATCTTTTTAAATACTTCCCTCTTTTAAAAAAAATCTCTCGTATCTTTTTTAAATTTAGCTCTTACTCACTTCTCACCTTCCCTTTTACCCTCCAACTCTCATTAACCTTCTTCACTCCTTAAAACTTTATACTAAAAAAAATCTCCCTAACCCTTCCTGTTATTTATTTATTTATAACACTATACTTCCTCCCTTCTTATATTGGTAGTGTATCTCCTGGGGAAGATTTAGGAAAAACTTGGAAAATTCCTCGCCGACTCCCCAATGGCAATCAAAAATCTCAGGAAATCACTGTAACTTGTTATACAAGAACAAATTGCTGTGATATATATCCTTTTATTACTTTATTAATTATTTCTCTTAATATATTTAATTATTTATAATTAATTGATAAAAATCCCTTTATTATAATTGATACCCCCTTGTCCATTTTTCCAACTGGGCCTTGCTGATCTGGCTCCGTGCCGCCACTACTGCTGCTTCAACTGGACCTCACCAGGCATGGACTCCCCACCGCTGACAGCAATAATCCTGGCCTGGCTTGATTTCCCCAAATGCAACACCTCACACTTCTTTATGTTGAATTGTATCTGCCATTCCACTGCAAACCCAGATAACTTTCTTAATGTCCATCAGAGCACATATTTTTGTGTCATCAGCAAACTTACTTTACCACGAGCATCCTTATCCAAATCCTTTATGTATGTAACAAAAAGCAAGGATCCCTGTACTGAACTCTGAGAGATTCCACTGGTTACGAGTCACCAGTCTAAAAAACTGTCCCCCGACTGTCAACCACTCTCGGGTTGAAAAACTGCTCACCACCCCGCCCCCCCCCCCCCCCCAACTCCTACCACTGAGCCAATTTTTTTTAATTGAGTTGGCCCCATGCTAACATACAATGTGGGATCTTATCTAGCAGTTTACTAACATCCATATAAATAATATCAACTGCCTTGCCATCACTTCTTCAAGAAATTCCCATGCACAAATCAATGTTGTCTCTCCTTAATTTTCCCCTGGTCATCCAAATGCTGATAGATTCTGTCTTTCAGAATCCTCTCCAGCAGTTTCCTGACCACATGTCTGTAGTCAACCGGATTATTCTTATTAATCTTTTAAGATAATGGCACCACATTTACCATCCACCAGACCTCTGGAAATTCTCCTGACCCTGCAACGTTCTGGGATGCACCTGATCTGGAGCAGGAGATTTAAAATTCAAGTTGATTTGCATCTGATTGTACAGATACAATCCGACAAAGTAGACTCTCCAGACCAAGGAGCACACATAATATACGATATACAATACATAATTAACATATGCTGTAAATGATCCAAATAAATATGTATAAATATTTCAAAGGTTCCTCATTGTCACATCTTTAAAAATGTAATATCTGTCGGAAGGCAAGCAAAGAGTTGCCACAAGCTTTGCCCAGCACCCCTAATTATAGGAAAAAGAGTAGCAAAGGAGAGAGACACTGAGTGTCCGAGGATTCACTTCTAGTACTCCCACAGGTCCAAACTTCTGACACGATCTGGAAGCCTTCAGCACCCAAGGCCTTTCAGGAGCTCTCCTTGCTCTCAGCATCCTCTCAAATCCTAGTTCTAATATCTGGATCTTATGAGCCCCTCCAGCAGCCCACAGCCTGTGTGGGATGATCTACATGGTTACAGGTTACTGTGGGTCAATCTCCACCTTGCTAGGATTTAAAACTGTTTACATTTCTTTACAAATTATGCCAATATGCAGAAGACTATCTTGATTTACTCCCTTCCCGCTTATCTTGCTCCACAGTAAACAGACTCACAAAATATTCACTTAAGATTTTCCCTATTTCCTTTGGCTCCACGCATATATGCCCAACCTGATCCTTAAGGAGACCTATTCTTTCCATCAGGACTCTTTTGTTCTTAATATCATTGTTTTGGATTCTCCCTTACTTGTTTGCCAAAGCCACCTCAAAACATCTTTTATTCTTTATTTCTCTCTTCATTGTGCTCTTACATTCCTTAAATTCTTCAAAGGATTCCCTTGAACCCATCTGCCTGTATCTGATATACGCCTCCTTTTTCTGATTTGTGCCTCTGTACCCTGCCATTCCTGCCTTATGCCCCTCTGGGAATATGTTAATCCTGGACCTTCCTTATCACACAATTAAACACCTCCCATTTAGCAGTTGTGTTCTTAAACTCTAACATTTACATTTGCAACTATTGTTAACTCCTGTTTAATCATTTATAGAGATTGGCTGTGTCCCAACTTAAGATTCTAACTTTGCGACCAGTGTTGTCCTTTTCCAAAACTATTTTAAAACTGATAGAATTGAGGTCTCTGGTCCCAAAGTGTTCCCCTGCCAATACCTCAGTTGCCTGACCAGCTTCATTGCCCAGTACAAAGTCCAAAAACTGCCCCTTCTCTAATTGACCTATCCACATATTCCTGGAGATACAGTTAACGAAGATCACCCCATTAAATCCCCTTACGCAGAGGCATTCCCAATGTTGGGGAAGTTGAAATAATCTGCAACAACAGCTTTTTTCCCCCAGACATCAGCAATCTTGCCACATATTTGATCCTTTAGTTCCCAATGACTGTTTGATGGCCTCTAGTGTGCACCTATCAAGACGACTACTCCTCTTCGGTTCCTGATTTCCATCCACACTACCTCACTCAATAGTTCTCCAGGAACATCCTGTCTAAACACTGATTCTTCTTTCTTTGGCTTGGCCTCGCAGACGAAGATTTATGGAGCGGTATGTCCACGTCCGCTGCAGGCTCGTTGGTGACTGACAAGCCGATGCGGGACAGGCAGGCACGGTTGCAGCGGTTGCAAGGGAAAATTGGTTGGTTGGGGTTGGGTGTTTCCCCCTTTGTCTTTTGTCAGTGAGGTGGGCTCTGTGGTCTTCTTCAAAGGAGGTTGCTGCCCGCCGAACTGTGAGGCACCAAGATGCACGGTTGGAGGCGATATCAGCCCACTGGTGGTGGTCAATGTGGCAGGCACCAAGAGATTTCTTTCAGCAGTCCTTGTACCTCTTCTTTGGTGCACCTCTGTCTCGGTGGCCAGTGGAGAGCTTGCCATAGAACACGATCTTGGGAAGGCGATGGTCCTCCATTCTGGAGACGTGACCCACCCAGCACAGTTGGGTCTTCAGCAGCATGGATTCGATGCTTGCGGACTCTGCCAGCTTGAGTACTTCGATGTTGGTGATGAAGTCATTCCAATGAATGTTAAGGATGGAGCGGAGACAACGCTGATGGAAGAGTTCTAGGAGCCGTAGGTGATGCCGGTAGAGGACCCATGATTCGGAGCCGAACAGGAGCGTGGGTATGACAACGGCTCTGTACACGCTGATCTTTGTGTGTTTCTTCAGGTGGTTGTTTTTCCAGTCTTCCAAAGGCGCTATTTGCCTTGGCGAGTCTGTTGTCTATCTCTTTGTCGATCCTTGCATCAGATTAAATGGTGCAGCCGAGGTAGGTAAACTGGTTGACCGTTTTGAGTTCTGTGTGCCCGATGGAGATGTGGGGGAGCTGGTGGTCATGGTGGGGAGCTGGCTGATGGAGGACCTCAGTTTTCTACAAGCTGACTTCCAGGCCAAACATTTTGGCAGTTTCCGCAAAACAGGACGTCATGCGCTGGAGAGCTGGCTCTAAATGGGCAACTAAAGCGGCATCGTCTGCAAAGAGTAGTTCACAGACAAGTTGCTCTTGTGTCTTGGTGTGAGCTTGCAGGCGCCTCAGATTGAAGAGACTGCCATCCGTGCGATACCGGATGTAAACACCGTCTTCATTGTTGAGGTCTTTCATGGCTTGTTTCAGCATCAGGCCGAAGAAGATAGTAAAGAGGGTTGGTGCGAGGACGCAGCCTTGCTTCACGCCGTTGTCAATGGAGAAAGGTTCGGAGAGCTCATTGCTGTATCTGACCCGACCTTGTTTGTTTTCGTGCAGTTGGATAACCATGTTGAGGAACTTGGGGGGGCATCCAAGGTGCTCTAGTATTTGCCAAAGCCCTTTACTGCTCATGGTGTCAGAGGCTTTGTGGTCAACAAAGGTGATGTAGAGTCCTTTGTTTTGTTCTCTGCACTTTTCTTGGAGCTGTCTGAGGGCAAAGACCATGTCAGTAGTTCCTCTGTTTGCGCGAAAGCCACACTGTGATTCTGGGAGGACATTTTCGGCGACACTAGGTATTTGTCTATTAAGGAGAATCCTAGCGAAGATTTTTGCTTGCAATGGAGAGCAGCGCGATTCCCCTGTAGTTTGAGCAGTCTGATTTCTCGCCTTTGTTTTTGTACAGGGTGATGATGATGGCATCACAAAGGTCCTGAGGCACCTTTCCTTGGTCCCAGCAGAGCATGAAAAACTCATGCTCATGCAGTTTGGTATGCAGAGCTTTGCCGCCAGCCTTCCAGACCCCTGGAGGGGATTCCATCCATAGCTGCTGCTTTGCCACTTTTCAGTTGTTCAATTGCCTTATATGCCTCTTCCCGGGTAAGGACCTCATCCAGCTCTAGCCTCAAGGGTTGTTGAGGGAGCTGGAGCAGGGCGGAATCTTGGACTGAGCGGTTGGCACTGAAAGGGGATTGGAAGTGTTCTGACCATCGATTGAGGATGGAGATCTTGTCGCTGAGGAGGACTTCGCCGTCTGAGCTGCGCAGCGGGCTTTGGACTTGGGGTGAGGGGCTGTACACAGCCTTTAAAGCCTCGTAAAAACCCCTGAAGTCGCCAATGTCCGTGCTGAGCTGGGTTCGTTTGGCGAGGCTAGTCCACCACTCATTTTGGATCTCCCGGAGTTTGCGCTGAAGATAGCTGCATGCGAGACGGAAGGCTCGTTTTTTCTCTGGCCAGGAAGGCTTTGCAAGGTGAGCCTGGTGGGCAGATCGCTTCTTTGCCAGCAGCTCCTGGATTTCCTGGTTGTTTTCGTCAAATCAGTCCTTGTTTTTCCTGGAGGAGAAGCCCAGTACCTCTTCAGTGGATTGCAGTATGGCCGTTTTCAGCTGATCCCAAAGAGTTTCAGGAGACGTACCCATGAGGCAGTTTGCATCCTCGAGCTTTGCTTGGAAACACTGATATCTTCTGACTAATATTTCAAATACCTCACCCAACACTCCTCTTTCCACTACTCCTGTACCCCAAGTCTTGGTCCTCCTTCAACCGCATTTCTGTTGGCTAAAATATCTAATTTTCCCATCAGGCTTCTAGCTTTAAAATAAACACACAAGTTTACCCATCTTACCTTGACGCTTGTTCTCCACTGTCCTGATCTGCTTCAACACATTTCCTTTACCTCCTTCACTCTCCTTAACCCTGTCAGTCCCTCTATATCTATCTGGGATTTCCCCCACCCCTCACCAGACTAGTTTAAAGCCACCTGGCTACATCTAGCAAATCTACTTGCCAGAATATTGTTATCCCTAAAAAAAAGTTTAACTTGTCTCTCTTGTACAGGTCACATTTGCCTCAGAAGAGATGCCTATTGTTTCTAATTCTGAAACCTCTCCTACACCAACTACTCATCCATGTGCTCCATCCTACTACTCTTACCCTCACTGGCATGCAGCTCTGGTAGTAACCTACAGATTATAACCTTGGAGGTCTTACTTTTTAAACCTACATTCTAACTCCCTACATTCATTTTGCAGGAGCTCATCCTATCCCATACCTATGTTAACCTGTACCACGACTTCTCACTGCTGGGTCTCCTATTTCAGAATGTTAGGGATTCGATTTGAGATGCCCCTGATCCCAAATGCAACATACTATGCAGGATCTTAGCCTTTGTTATAGAATCCCCTGAGTGATTATTAAATCTCTGATCACTATCCTTTTCTTCCCCCTTCCCTCTGAGTCTCACAGCCAGGCTCTGTGTCAGAGACTTGTGACTTCCTCCTGAAAAGCTGTCCCCCCCTAATAGCATTCTAAATGGTGCACACGTTACTAAGAAGAGTGGCCATAGGGTTTTCCTGCCCTTTCAAGCTACCTACCCACCCTACCTTTCTGAGTGGTCAACCAGCAACTCAACCAATGGAAAACCAATGGTTTTCCTATCATTTAGTAGTCTTTTTTCTGAGATAGGGATAGAAGTCATGAGTTACAATTCAGTATGGCAAAAAGGGAAGCATACAATTTTTAAACAAAAACAAGATGCATTAAAACAACGATTGGCTTACACACATTCTTACACCATTACCAAGTGAAAGGTGGAGAAATGACAGAGCTCAAGAACTTCTCAAACAAGACCTCCCCCAACAGTACCAACCTGCTTACAACATTACATGAAGGGGAGTTACTGAATTACAGTACTTTGTAAGATGGGATGGGGATTCAATCGCAATCATTTTCCTTAACCTGCCCCAATACCTTTTTCTCTGCTGTCTGTAAGTAGATCATCAGTGTAGCATGGGCTTTCTCCATTTCCCTCACTGGCTATAGCGAGGAATGTTGGCGAGACGGACTGGGATCTGCTGCTGCTGGTACTGCTCCGATCCATTCCTGATGGAGTTTGAGTATCAATACTACGAGTACTGCTGCTTCGCTGCTGTATGGGAAATGGAGCACGATGACCATCTGGAGTATCCTGCAGCTACAAAACAAAAAGCAAGGAATCAGTGATTTGCAATTCCACAAACGTTAACAGTTCTTACACTTCTTGCACTGGCTTGTGGTTTAAAAATCTGTGGGACCTTGCTACATGCAAACAGGTCTGCACCTTTCCACAAAGGACTGTAAATTTTCAAAAGTGCTCATTTTACAATGAGTTCTGAAAAATTTCTATTGACAAATAACTGTCATTCCATGGACCTAGAGGAGCCACAACTAAATTCACCCAGTACATCAACTTTTAGAAAGATTTTCCCTCAATAATCAGTGACTTTTCTCACATCTTATTTTCAGATCCATTCACTTGTTTGCCATGGAAAACAATTCTTAGGATCCAAGTACAGTAAAACCCCCAGTTATTTTCCACAATTTTTTTGCTTGAAGCTGCCGGGTGCTTGAATTCCAGATAATGGGGATTTTATTGTAGGATAAAGCACATGATTTGCCCATTCAGAGCCAGCTCTTCAGCGCTTGACGTCCTGCTTTGCGGAAACTGCCAAAATGTTTGGCCTGGAAGTCAGCCTGAAGAAAACTGAGGTCCTCCATCAGCCAGCTCCCCACCATGACTACCAGCCCCCCCACATCTCCATCGGGCACACAAAACTCAAAACGGTCAACCAGTTTACCTATCTCGGCTGCACCATTTCATCAGATGCAAGGATCGACAATGAGATAGACAACAGACTCGCCAAGGCAAATAGCGCCTTTGGAAGACTACACAAAAGAGTCTGGAAAAACAACCAACTGAAAAACCTCACAAAGATAAGCGTATACAGAGCCGTTGTCATACCCACACTCCTGTTCGGCTCCGAATCATGGGTCCTCTACCGGCACCACCTACGGCTCCTAGAACGCTTCCACCAGCGTTGTCTCCGCTCCATCCTCAACATCCATTGGAGCGCTCACACCCCTAACGTCGAGGTACTCGAGATGGCAGAGGTCGACAGCATCGAGTCCACGCTGCTGAAGATCCAGCTGCGCTGGATGGGTCACGTCTCCAGAATGGAGGACCATCGCCTTCCCAAGATCGTATTATATGGCGAGCTCTCCACTGGCCACCGTGACAGAGGTGCACCAAAGAAAAGGTACAAGGACTGCCTAAAGAAATCTCTTGGTGCCTGCCACATTGACCACCGCCAGTGGGCTGATAACGCCTCAAACCGTGCATCTTGGCGCCTCACAGTTTGGCGGGCAGCAGCCTCCTTTGAAGAAGACCGCAGAGCCCACCTCACTGACAAAAGGCAAAGGAGGAAAAACCCAACACCCAACCCCAAACAACCAATTTTCCCTTGCAACCGCTGCAATCGTGTCTGCCTGTCCCGCATCGGACTGGTCAGCCACAAACGAGCCTGCAGCTGACGTGGACTTTTTACCCCCTCCATAAATCTTCGTCCGCGAAGCCAAGCCAAAGAAAGAAAGCACATGATCCAAAGAATTCAAAACTATTGGCTGGATCTGACCAAGTTTGAAGTTGAAAGCTAGTACAAGTTATGCCAGAGAACTGAGAAACTGCTGGGAATTTCCCTCTCTTCAATCTCCACTGAACCAGAGACTGCAATTATCATTTACACTGCTTAGACTGGCATATCATGCCGTAGAACTAGAATCGATTTTGGGTGGAAGTAAAAAGAGTAATGTGTGGCGGCTCACCACAAGGCAGGCGAACTGGCCCCACTTGTAAGCCACGCGGTGGGGCAGCCGGCTAAAATGGCACTGTCCGGGTTTTCCCTTCCTTCCAGCACGGGGCTCAGAAACCCGCGTTGGGGAACCATGTGACACCCAGGTCAGCGCGGTTCTCAGCCAGGTCCGGGCTGGGAGTATAAGTGCAGCCCAGCAGCCTGCAATAAACGAGTCTGCTCACTGAGCTCAACCCGTCTGGTTGTGTGTGTTATTGCAGGAGCAGTGTAGCCGCCGCTACAATTGGTGACCCCGACTGGTTCAAACGTCTTTCAACCCATCATGAGCGAGCCTGGGATCAGCGCTATAGCCGTAAAACTGCCTGAATTCTGGGTTCAGGAGCCGGAGACCTGGTTTGGCCACACGGAGACCCAGTTTCACCTCCGCCAGATTTAGTCCGACACAACCAAATTCTATCATGTGGTTGCTGCCCTGGACCAGGCCACTGCCAGACGTGTGCTCCAACTTGTTCAGCACTCACCCAACGAGGACAAGTACAAGATCATCAATCGAGTGCTTACCGGGTCCCTCGGACTATCCAGACACCAGCGAGCTGCTCGGGTGCTGCACCTCAAAGCCCTGGGGGAACAGGTCCCCGATAGAACTGATGGACGAGATGCTCACGCTCATGGGTGAGCGCACCAACTGCCCACTCTTCACGCGCATCTTCCTCGAACATATGCCTGGGAACATCCACCCGCTGCTAGTTCAGGAGAGCTTCACTGACCCGAGGAAGGTCGCCCAGAAGACCCAAGAGCTATGGCTCGCACAATTCTTGAAGGCTCAGTGGTCCAGTAGGTCATGAGGCACGGGCGTGATCACACCAAGCCCACCCCAAGTGCTGCGGTAGAGCACCCGGCCACTGCAGGAGCCCCCAAGAGCATAACCAAGGCTACAGCATCCGCTTTAGGCCTCTGTTTCTATCACCAGTGCTGGGGAGCCAAGGCTCAGAAGTGTCATCAGCCCTGCTCGTTCCAGGGAAACGACCAGGCTGGCTGCTGTTAATGGCCAAGGACACAGCCTTCTCTACCTGCGGGACTCAGTCAGCGGCCGGCAGTTCCTTATTGACACTGGAGCCCAGATCAGCATCATCCCGGCCACGGCCATGAATCCAGGAACCGACCTCGTGGACCTCCCCTCCGTGTGGACAACGCAACGGCAATCCGGACATATGGAGACAAGACAGTCCACTTCCAGATCGGCCAACGGAATTTCGTGTGGTGGTTCACCGTCTCGTCCCTCCCGACTGCAATCCTAGGTGCAGACTTCTTCCTTGCACATGGGCGTCTGGTGGACATTTGAGATAGGCGCCTGGTGGATGCCCGTACCTTCCACGCCGTTCACCTCGACGCCTCCCGCTCGGAGCAACCGCAGATGGCCACGATCAGCATGCCCAGAGACAACTTCCAACAGATTCTGGACGAGTTCCCGACACTCCTCAAGGCACAGTTCTCCACTGCCTCACCACGCCACAGGGTATTTCACCACATCCCTACCTAGGGCCTGGCGGTTCATGCCAAGGTATGCCGGCTCCCGCCTGACAAGCTCCAGGTAGTGAAGGAAGGAGTGTTTGCACCTGTTGAAGCTGGGGATCATTCGGCAGTACGACAACCCGTGGGCCTTGCCGCTCCACCTGGTCCCAGAAGCCTCCAGCATCTGGCGTCCCTGCGGAGACTATCAACGGCTCAACGAGGCAACCGTTCCTGACCGTTACCCCATCCCTCACATCCAGGACTTTATGGCCAACCTACACGGCGTGAGGGTCTTCTCCAGGGTTGACCTGGTGCGCGGATATCACCAGATCCCGGTGCACTCTGAGGACATACCCAAGACGGCCATCATCACCCACTTTGGCTTGTTCGAATTCCTGTGCATGCCGTTCGGGCTTAAGAACGCCACTAAGACCTTCCAGCGCCTCATGGACTCTGTGAGCAGGGACTTGGATTTCGTCTTTATTTATTTGGACGACATCCTCGTCACCAGCAAGGACTGGGCGCAACACAAGGCCCACCTATGTGCCCTTTTCTCCCGGCTGGCCGACTTCGGCTTTACCATCAACTTAGCCAAGTGCCAGTTCGGGAAAGAGTCCATGCAATTTCTGGGCCATACCATCATGGCCAAAGGAACCATGCCCGCCACTGCGAAGGTTGCCGCTATCAGGGAGTTCCCATGCCCGGAAAGGCTCAAGGGGCTGCAGGAGTACGCGGGTATGGTCAACTTTTACAACCGCACATCATGCAGCCGCTGTTCGCCCTCATCGCAGCCAAGCACAAGACGCTCGCTTGGAACCCAGAAGCCTTCACTGCATTCGAGGCCACCAAGGACGCCCTGGCGAAGGCTGCCATGCTTTCCCACCCACACACTGACCTGCATATGGCACTCTCTGTTGATGCCTCTGCCACTGCCGTCAGTGCCATCCTGGAGCAGCAGGTGAATGGACATTGGAAGCCGCTGGCATTCTTCAGTCGCCTGCTTCACTTGCCGGAACGCAAGTATAGTGCCTTCGACCGCAAGTTACTGGGCATGTACCTGGCAGTGTGGCATTTCCGCTATTTTTTGGAGGGGAGGACTTTTACCATTTTCACAGTCCACAAACCCCTCACCCAGGCGGTTGCGATGGCAAAGGATCCCTGGTCGGCCCACCAGCACCGTCACCTCTCCTTCGTGTCGGAGTTTACCACCGATATTCGGCACAAAGTGGGGAAGGACAATGTGATTGCCGATGCACTCTCGCGACCGGCCATCTGCGCGCTGACGCCCGGCCTCGACTTCGACCAGCTCGCCCAGGACCAGGAAGCTGATGAGGAGACAAGGGCCTTCAAGACCGTTGAACCTGAGGTTCCGAGACCTCCCGACTCCAAGCGGCGAAGGCACCACCCTGTGCGATATCTCCTTGGGCACCCTGCAGCCAGTGGTTCCCCAGCAGTGGCGCAGGCAGGTCTTCCGTCACATCCACAACCTTTCACATCCATCCATCAGGTCCACGGTCCGGATGGTGGCAGAATGGTTCATATGGCATGGGCTGCGGAAGCAGATCGCGGGCTGGGCCAGAACATGCACCCATTGCCAGGTGTCCAAGGTGCACAGGCACATCAGGGCGCCCATGAAAGTGTTTGAGCACGTCTGGGAAAGGTTCAGCCACATTCACGTGGACGTCGTTGGGCCCTTACCCGTTTCCCAGGGCGACCGTTACCTGTTTACGGTGGTGGACCGCACCACGTCTCCACCGACTCCTGCTCCCGAGCACTGATGCATGTTTGGGAAACCCAGTTCGGCGTCCCGGCTCACCTCACCAGCGATAGGGATGCCCAGTTCACATCTGTGCTCTGGGCACAACTCGCCAACAGGTTGGGGATCCAGCTACACCGCACCACGGCCTACCATCCGCAGGCCAATGGACTAATCGAACGTCTGCACCGCCACCTGAACGGATGAACTGCCTTGGGTGCTCCTAGGCATCCGCTCAACATCCGCAGGCCAATGGACTAGTCGAACGTCTGCACCGCCACCTGAACAGATGAACTGCCTTGGGTGCTCCTGGGCATCCGCTCCACTCCCAAGGAAGATCTGCAGGCGTCATCAGGTGCAGGTGTACCACTGGCACTACCTGGTGAGTTCGTCAACACACCTCACAATCCCCAGCAGTCGCCGCACGAACTACTTCCTCACCTTTGGGCACACTTGGACTCCTTCGAACCCCCACTGCCACCCAGACATGGCACTCGTGCATCTCACGTTGCTAGCGATTTGCTTTCCGCTGAGTACGTTTTCATTTGGCGGGGCCCGACTGCGGCACCTCTGCACTGACGGTACCTGGGGCCGTACAGTGTTCCGGCTCGACGTTCACGCTGGACATGGGTGGCAGGTGGGAGCTGTTTACCATGGACAGGCTGAAGCCAGCGCACCTCGATCCCAACGAGCCCATGGTCGTTGCCCATCCCAAGAAGCGAGGTTGCCTGGCAAAAAAGGACTTTGGTGCCGGTTCTGGGATTGGGGGGGGGGGTCAGCTGTGTGGTGGCTCACCACAAGGCAGGCGAACCAGCCCCGCTTGTAAGCCATTTGGCGGGGGAGCCGGCTAAAATGGTGCCGTCGGGGATTTCCTTTCCTTCCAGCACGGGGCTCAGAAACCCGCGCTGGGGGAACCATGTGATGTCAGCGCCCTCAAGCAGTTCTCAGCCAGGTGCGGGCTGGGAGTATAAGTGCAGCCCAGCAGCCTGCAATAAACGAGTCTGCTCACTGAGCTCAACCCGTCTCGTTGTGTGTGTTATTGCAGGAGCAGTCTGGCCGCTGCTACAAAAGAACATAAAAGATTGGAGAGAGTAGGGAGAATAGTTATTTAAAAGCCCCACAGAACAGTTGTAACATTGGATAAGGCATATCAGGAAATCAGATGAGCATAAGGGATTATAGAGTACAGGTTGTACCTCGTTAATCCGGCAACGTTGCTGGACCACAGAAAATGCCAGAAAACAGAAATTAACCCCTAAGGGAATGCTTATGAGCAGTAACACCATATTCTGCCTCTCTTTATCTCTTGGATGACATACAGCTAAAATACAGCTGAATATAAGAAATTTACAGGACTGTCACCAAAACACTTGGCTGCAGTGTAAACAGAGTTTGGCGCATTAGCACTGCTAACAGCGCTGCCCTGGTGGCAGATCCACAAATTAATAGCGGCTGATTCAAAATATGCCAGACCATGGGGTTGCCGGACCAGAGAGTGCCGGATTAGAGAGGTACAACCTGTTCTTTAATCCATAACAACACAGTACACAAAAGTGCTGGAGAAACTCAGCAGCTAAGTCAATCGATATTTTGGGCCTGAACTTCTCTTCAGGAGTGCTGAAAAATAGGCAGATGCCTGAATTTAAAAAAGGGGGGAATGATGGGAAGGGAGCGGAGAAGAGGAGTAGGGGGAAAAAAAAGCATACCAGAATGCTGGAGGAACTCTGACATTCTTTTTCAGCATCCATAGTAGACAAAGATATCTTGCTGATGTTTTGGGCCTGAGCCCTTCTTCAAGGAATAAGCAGAATTAGCCAGAAGCAGGACATCTCAGAAAGCCTCAGAATTCAGACAATGCCGACCGGGGGAGGAAACCAGACCAACAAAAGATGTTAAATGGATATGATAATGGAAAAGTAAAATTTTATCGTTTGTGTGAAAGAAGATGGAAGGGAGAGAGAGAGCTAAGGTGAAAGTAACAAGGGGAAGAAGTGAAAGAGGCATTTTAACAAAACCAGAGAAGTCGATATTAATATCATCTGCTTTGAGGATGCCCAGTCGGAAGATGAAGTGTTGTTCCTCCAATTTGCTGGTGGTCTCAGTCTGGCAGTGTATGAGACATAGACAGACATGTTAGCAAGGGAATGGGATGGAGAATTGAAATGGGTAGTTACTGGGAGATCCACACTATTACGACAAACAGAGCCAAGGTGTTGAATGAAGCGATCTCTCAGTCTGTGTCCAATCTTGCCAACGTAGAGAAAACCACAATGGAAGCATCGAATGCAGTAAATGACCCATACAGATTCACAAGTGAAATGTTGCTTCACTTGGAAGGCTTGTTTGGGGCACTGAATGGTAGTGAGGAAGGAGTTGTGGGTGCAAGTGGAGCATCTCCTGTGGTCACAGGGGTAGGACCCAAGGGGACGATTAGTGGGGAGGGAGGAGTAGACAAACATAGGAACATAGGAAGTAGGAACAGGAGTAGGCCAAAAATGGCCCATCGAGCCTGCTCGGCCATTCAATACGATCATGGCTGATCTAATTTATGACCTAACTCCACCTACCTGCCTTCTCCCCATATCCCCTAATTCCTCTATCATGTAAAAATTTATCTAACCGAATTTTAAATATGTTTAATGAGGCAGCCTCAACCACTTCCCGAGTTAGAGAATTCCAAACATTCACTACTCTCTGGGAAAAACTATTTTTCCTCATCTCTGTCCTAAATCTACTCCCCCGAATCTTGAGACTGCGTCCTCTCGTTTTAGTTTCCCCGGCTAGCTCAAAAAACCTTCCTACATCTATCCTATCCATACCCTTCATAATCCTATATGTTTCCATAAGATCTCCTTTCATTCTTCTGAACTCGAGCGAATACAATCCTAGATGATTTAATCTTTCATCATAAGTCAACCCCTTCATCCCAGGGATCAACCTAGTAAATCTCTGGACCGTCTCCAAAGCCAGTATATCCTTCCTCAAATATGGAGACCAGAACTGGACACAGTACTTCAGGTGCGGTCTCACCAGTACCTTATACAGTTGCAACATTACCTCCCTACTCCTGAATTCAATTCCTCTAGTGATGAAGGCCAACATTCCATTTGCCTTCTTAATAACCTGCTGCACCTGCAACCTAACTTTTTGCGATTCATGCACAAGCGCTCCCAAGTCCCTCTGCACAACAGCATGGTGTAGTTTTTCACCCTTTAAATAGGATAACCTCACACTTACTAACATTGTACTCCATCTGCCAGACCTTTGCCCACTCATCCAGCTTAACTATATCCCTCTGCAGACTTTCCACATCCTCATTACAATTTGCTCTTTCACTCAATTTGGTGGTATCTGTAAACTTGGCTACAGCACATTTTGTCCCCTCCTCCAAGTCATCAATGTAAATGATGAACAGTTGTGGGCCGAACACTGACCCCTGCGGCACCCCACTCTGCCAACCTGAAAAACTCCCACTTATCCCGACTCTCTGCCTCCTGTCAGACAACGAATTTTCAATCCAGGCCATTATACTTCCCCGGACTCCACTTTCCTGTAACTTACTGATAAGTCTCTTGTGCGGCACCTTATCAAACGCTTTCTGGAAATCCAAATATACAACATCAACCTGTTCCCCTCTATCCACCGCACCCATTATATCCTCAAAGAATCCTAACAAGTTTGTCAAACAAGATCTTCCCTTTCTAAAACCATGCTGCATCTGCCTGATTTAACCCTGACGTTCCAGAAGTTTCACTATTTCATCTTTAATGACGACTTCAAGCACTTTTCCAACTACAGACGTCAAGCTAATTGGCCGATAACTTCCAGTCTTCTGCCTACATCCCTTCTTAAAAAGTGGCGTGACATTTGCTGTCTTCCAGTCTGCCAGGACCTGCCCAGAATCCAAGGAATTTTGGTATATGACCACCAATGCATCAACTATAACTTCTGCCATTTCCTTCAGAACCCTTGGATGCATATCATCAGGACCAGGTGAGTTGTCTGGCTTTAGTCCCATTAGTTTCTCCATCACTACTTCCTTTGTAACAACTATTTTATCAAGGCCCTCCCCAACATTCGCATCCTTAACTCCGCACTTGGGCATGCTGGACGTGTCTTCCACCGTGAAGACTGACACAAAATATTTGTTTAAAGACTCGGCCATTTCCTCATTTTTTGCTACCAGTTTTCCTTTCTTATCCTCCAAGGGTCCTATGTTAACTCTGGCCATCCTCTTCCGTTTTATATATTTATAAAATTTTTTGCTTTCTGTTTTTATATTTTGTGCCAATTTACTTTCATAATCCTTTTTCCCATTTCTTATACCCGCTTTGTAACCCCTTGTTGTCCCTTAAATCTTCCAGTTTCCCACTGCTCTTTGCAGCTTTGTACACCTGCGCCTTCAATTTTATACTCTATTTCCTTTGTTAACCACGGTTGATTTTTCCCTCCCTTGCTGCCCTTTTTCCTGACCGGAATATATTTTTGTTGAGCATTACAAAATATTTCTTTGAAAATCTTCCACTGTTCCTCAACTGTTTCATCAATTAGCCTGTGCCCCCAGTCCACTCTGCCCAATTCCTCCCTCATCCTATGGTAGTCACCCCTGTTTAAGCATAATATATTAGTTTTAGATCTAACTATTTCCCCTTCCATCTGAATGAGAAATTCAATCATACTATGATCGTTATTTCCCAGATGGCCTCTGACTATTACATCATTTACTCTACCTATCTCATTGCACAACACTAGATCCAGGAGAGCATTTTCTCTTGTTGGTTCCTTAACATGTTGCTCAAGAAAGCTATCGCGGATGCATTCTATGAAGTCCTCTTCCAGACTCCCACGACCAACTTGATTTTCCCAATCTATGTGGAAGTTAAAGTCCCCCATGACTACTGCCGTATCATTATTACATGCCTCACTTATCTCTCTATTTATTTCCTGTGCCACTAAACTATTGTTATTTGGTGGGCGATAGATAACACCTACCAATAATTTTTTCCCTTTGTTATTCTTTATCTCTACCTAAATGGACTCAACATTATGCTCTTTAGATCTTATATCATCCCTCATTACTGCCTGGAGCTCATCTTTGATTAAGAGTGCAACTCCACCTCCCTTACCATCCTGTCTATCTCTTTGCACCACCTGATACCCTTGAAAGTTTAATTCCCATTTTGGGTCACCTTGTAGCCATGTTTCCATGATGGCTACCAAATCATAGGCATGGGTACCGATTTGCGTCTCAAGTTCACTAACCTTATTTCTAATACTGCGGGCATTCAGATAAAGTGCCCTTATGTCCTTTGTCCTTTTAATATCTAGTGACTTCTGTAACCTTTTCTTTTGATTTTTCTGCCCACTATTTTACTTTGTAATTTTCTTAACACTATCATTGACCCGAAAACTCACTGCACCATCTGATTTTTTACTTTCTCCTCCCAACATTTCTTTTCCTATTTTACTTTTCCAGGCCATTACTTTATCTTCCCTACCCTTTTCCCTATCACTCTGGTTCCCATACCCCTGCCAAATTAGTTTAAACCTTGCCCCACTGCTGTACCAAACATACTTGCCAAAAATTTGACACCTTTTGCCTTCCCCAAAAGAGATCCCAATGATCCAAGAAGCCAAATCCTTGCCTTGTACACCAGCACCTCAGCCACACGTTCATTTTCCATGACAAGGGAGTAATGGAAGGAGTGGTTCCTGAGGTAGGTTGAGAGGGGAATATGTGTCTAGTGGTGGGATCATATAGTAGGTGGCAGAAATGGTGGAGGAGGATGCATTGGATGCGGAGGTTGGTGGGGTGGTAGGTGAGGACAAGAAGAATCCTGTCCTTGTTGCGCGTGGGGGGCCAGGGCAGATGTGGAGGTAATGGAGGAAACACGGGTGAGCGCCGAAGAGATGGTGGTAGAGGGAAAGTCACGTTGTTTGAAGGATCTGATGATCTGGCATGGAAGTCCTCATCCTGGGTGCAGATGTATGTGACAGAGAAATTGAGAGAGGACAGGGTATGGAGGTGTAGTCAAGTGTAACTGTGGGAGTTGGTGGGTTTGTAGAAGATGTGTGTTGAGAATTTGTCTCCCCAGAGAGAGACAGAGAGATCGAGGAAAGGGAGAATGTGCTAGAGATGGATCAAGTGAATTTGAAGTCGTGGTGGAAGTTGACAGCAAAGTGGTTGAAGTCAACGAGCTCACTGAGGGTACATGAGGCAGCACCAAAGTAGTCATCGATGTAGCAAAGAAAGAATTGAGGGGCCTTGCTTGTGTCGGGTTGTAGCAAAAATTGCTCCAAATAGCCAACAAAAGGGCAAGCATAGCTGGCGCCCATGATGGTACCCATGGCTACTCTTTTAACCTGGAGAAAGTGGGATGAGTCAAAGGAGAAATTATTGAGGGTGAGGACAAGTTCTGCTAGCTGGAAGAGATGGTGGTGGAGTGGGACTGGTTGGTTCCATTATCCAGAAAGAAATGAAAGGCTTTGAGGCCTTCAGTATGGTGGTTAGTGGTGTAGAGAGATTGGATATCCATGGTAAACATGGGGCAATTGAGTTCAGGGAATTGGAAGTTGTTGATGTGACAGAGAGCATGTGAAGTGTCCCAGGTGTAGGTGGGGAAGGACTGAACTTGGGGTGGTGGGGGGGAAACAAAACAGAGTTGAGGTAAGTAGGGACCAATTCGGTGGGGCAGGAGCACGCAGGTAATGAAGGGTCTGCCGGGACAATTGGGTTTGTGGATCTTGGATAGTAGATAGAAACAGGTGGGGAAATAATAAGGTTGGAAGCCATGCAAGGGAGGTGACCTGAAGTGATGAGTTCAGAGATGGTGCATGACACAGTGGTTTGATGAGTTTTGGCAAGGAGTAATAGTGGATGTAGGTGAAAGGGTAGAAGAGAAAGAAGCTGAAAAGTGATATGGGAAGAGGGCTCTCTGGAAGGAGCAGGATGGGGCAAGGAGCTGGAACGGAGATAAGAGAGATGAGAGAAAGAGAGAGGCCGGGGGAAGTGTTAACAGAAATTGGCGATCGACTTTGATGCCGTCTTGTTGCAAACGACCAAGATGGATAAAGAGTGTTCTTCCTCCAAATTGTGGGTGGCATCAACTTGGCAGTTATGAGACCATGGGCAGGCATGTCAGTGTGACAAGAGGTTGTGAAATTCAAGTGATGGGCCACTTGGATTCCTTTTTGTTGCAGGAGACAGAGCCAAAGGTGCTCAACAAAGTGATCTCCCAATCTGCATCCAGTCTACCCAATGTTGAGAGGCCACACTGGGAGCACGGCATGCAGTAAATAACCCCTACAGAATCACAGGTGAAGTGTTGCTTCACTTGGAAGAATTATCAGGGCCCGAATAATAGTAAGTGCAAGTGTAGAACTTTTTGCGGTCACGGTGATAGGTACCAGGGCAACGATAGGTGGAGAGGGATAAGTAGAGTAACATCTGAGATTTTCTCATTTACTTTAATTCATATGACTGGACAAATCAAATTAGTGAAAGATGAAGGACAAGTTCATGGAATACAAGCATGATGAATTTTGAGAGCTCTGTGTTAAGGAACTGAAAAAAGGAAAGGGCTACTTAATGATCTAATTTTGCGCAGCAAGATAGGCTGTAATAATTTTGTTGTGAAGGGCCCTTAGGAAAGTATGACCATAATGTAATACAATTTTGCATTGAATTTGAAAATGTAGTTCAATTTAATATCAGATTTTAAATCAAGGCAAATGTATTTACAAGCTATGAAGGACAAATTGCTGTGGCTTGGGCTAATGGGCTTTATTTCTCTGCTGTACAAATGTATGGAAAGGGGACAGCCAGACTGTTTTTACTTGGTACCCACGCAAACTCAACAGGCTAAATGGCCTCTTTCCTTGCTGCAACCATTTAGACATCTTGGGTTGAGTTGATTGCTACCTTCAATTCAAATATAATACAATCTTGCAATTGCAAAAGATCATTTCCTTTTTTTAAAATATTATAGGAAGATTATTTTGGAATAGAAGCAGCAGTAAACAAATAACTGTGAGTTATTGAACTGATGTCATTGAGCTGTACAAAAATTCCCTACTTAAGCTTAGTGCATATCTTCAAGATCAAATGCATTCCATGAGAATTTTCAGTTATTTTGCAGAAATGATGGCTAATTAAAATCTTTTGATTGCAAGAGTGGTGAGGAAGTAGGAAAGGGAAGTGGATTGAAGGTATGTGCCCTGGAATATTCAACTCAAACAAAATTGCCTTGCTTTGCAATAGTTGAAAGATGCCCCCTAATCCATCTACTGAAATGGGTGCCAGCACTAAAGCTGGTTTTAGTGCTGCTTCGCTGTGCAGCTGTTTGGCTCGGCTGTGCTATTCAACCTAGTAAAGAGCATTTTCATTTAGAATAGAACAGGTGCGCAGGAACAAAAGAAATCAATCTTTATTTGGCTGTTCTTAGCTATGACTCTGCTTTTAAAAAGGCAAAGTAAAAAAAAATCAAAAATACTCTGCATAATAATAGTGCAACCACTTTGCCTTGCAAATGAAACCATAGGAAGCAAATGCAGTCTAAATTAATGCTTTGCAGCCTGCTGAATTTTCTAGTTGACAATTAAAATAAACTTATTCATAAATCCCATGTTTCCACCCTTGAAAATTTTCTTAGAACTGAACAAACTCTTAAAAAGCTACTTTATTCCAAATGAGCCATTGTTTAACATTTACTTCTGACAATCTTGCCTTGTATCTAATTTAGAGACAAGTTTACATTAAATTCAAATGAGTTTAGGGTGTTTTTTTCTACTAATAGAAAGCATATACATTACCAGTAAATCCATATATATTATGTTCAACTAATAACATTTATGTGTAATGCTCTCATTTACTAGCTCAAATTTCTGCATTGCTGATAATAAAAGTTCAACACTTGCTTTCCAGCATAGCACAAATTCACATTCCTTGCTCATTATACTTCCAGTTCAAGACCAATGGAGAAGGTAATACTTTCAGCATTACATATTGCTGAAATCATAAGCATATATTACAAATCATAAGCATATATTACAAATCATAAGCATATATTACAAATCATAAGCATATATTACAAATCATAAGCATATATTACAAATCATAAGCATATATTACAAATCATAAGCATATATTACAAATCATAAGCATATATTACAAATCATAAGCATATATTACAAATCATAAGCATATATTACAAATCATAAGCATATATATGCTGCACTGATGCCTAAAACATTTATCACCTTCTCTTACATAACCTAGAGATAAACACATCGTAGAGCAAGTACTTCCAATTGTGTAGTCAATGTTCTTTCAATAAGAAATAAATTGAAACACAGTGAAGCGCACTACAATCATTCCATGGATTCATTTTGGAATTTTTTTTTAAAAGGTGAATTGCAGATATGTTGCTCTTTACAATGAAAATAAAATATTTTGCATTTCCACATGTTAAACAATAGATCACTACTTTGTATCTTCATAAATTTCAGTAATCAAGCCACACCCCACACAATTTGCAAAATGGCATTTTTCATTCAAAAACATGCCTGGTCCCATACATTATTTAAATCTTGGAGTCATATAATGGACATAACCACAAATAAATTATCCATAGAAGAATAAAGAGAACCATTATATGAAAAGATGGCACCAAAATGTGACACGAGTCTGAGTCTTTCCTACCTCATCCAATATAAGACTCAATTGTGGATTCTCTTTTTCAGGACATATTCTTATTGTTCTCAGCTTCATTCTGTATACATCTCCTTTAGCTCAAAGGATCTGGATTTAGCAGTTTCAAAGATTTACAGAAGTTCAAACTAGCCCAATGAATAAGGGACCATTTAATGTAAGGCAACTGGTTCAGTTACCAACATGTGACAATCTTTCCTTCAATAGGGAGGCACGGTAAGCATACAAAGTTATGACACCACCAGCGACCTGGGTTCGAATCTGGTGCTGAATGTAAGGAGTTTGAACTTTCTCTTTGTGACCATGTGGATTTCCTCCAAGAGCTCCGTTTTCATCCCATGTTCCAAAGATTTACAAGTTTGTAGGTTAATTGGTGTATTTAGGTGGCATGCATGGGCTCATGAGCCAGAAGGGCCTGTAACTGTGTTACATCTTGAAATTTGAGAAGTTAAACTTAAGCTGGTGTAATACAAAGCAGATTTTGCCAAGTAAGTGGCCATTGGGAAGTTGGAATAAAGCTCCAGATTGGAATTCAGCAACTACTGTTAGAAAGTATGTTTATGAATGGAGAAATGGTTTCAACTATGGTAGTGTAGATAGTTGAATCTCTTCCCAATGTTTACTGACTAAGCTCAAACAAAATCAATGACCACAGGATATTAGACTAGACCAGTATTAAACATCAGGATTTGGAAAGCTAGAATTGGAAATAAAAAAAGCAGATAACTATATTTTAAAAAGTCCAAAGCCATTGAACTGTAAGAAATTTCTTTCAACAGCCTGACCTGATGAAAATTTCAAGCATTTTCTGTTTTTGGTTGTTTCGATTGCAAAATTCAGTAGACATAACCCTAAACCTAACCCATTATCTGGCACCTACGGGGATTGCAGATGTCGGAAATGCAATTTTATGGTTCACTGGAACTCATTCTTCCAATACGTAACTAATTTGAATACACCTGCAATAAGAATACACCTTTTACCTCCCTATCTGTTTTTAGTTAACATCCAAGGTCCTCTAGCTTCGAGGAGGATCACTGTCTTTGTCGGTATTTAGGAGGATTTTGTATGTTTGTATTTTTATATTTTGATATTTATATACTTTAAGGGATGGGAAGGGGAAAATAAGGACTCTGTAAATCAAAAATAAAATATTTTTAAAATACAAAAAAGTGCAAAATGTGTGTAATATTAAAAAAAAATCAGTATTGTAATCTTTAATTATGTAAAGTTCACTTTAATCAGGTTAGTTCCGTATCTTACAAAGTTTAAATTCAAATCCTGGTCACTGACACTGTAACAGTGCCAACTGTACCACCATCATAATTATCCCCCTTCCCCCAAGTTTACAGATACCTAAAACTAACAAAGACTCTTACAAGGCAGGGATAGGGGGAATCTTTGGGAGAGCTGTCCCAGTGGTGAACGGCATCAGCTGGCTCTTCAACCTGGGCACCGCCATTTCATTCAACGCAACTTTATTGAAACTTTATTCAAACAGCTGCTGTGGCCAGGGCACAACCAGTCTGAATGTTTCCTTGCATCTTCACCAGTATGTTGCTTTATGTTGCTTCAGAGAACATTTACTTTTACCTGAGCACCTCCCTGACAAACTGACTCTCCTCCATGCATGTCCCCGTTGGGCCCTGGGTGCACCTTCCTCGCACTGACAAGCTGGCTCACCTCTGCACAAGTGTCCTGATCAGACCCTTAGCCACCTTGCTTATGCTGACAACTCGACTCACCTCCATGCAAGGTTCCTGGTTGGGCCCCCCCTTGCACTGACAACCCAACTTACCTCCATGCTAGTTGTAACAGTGAAAGTAATGCATGCGCATTGAGGGGTATTGCTAGTTCAGCAGGGCAAACCTGTGCATGTCCAAAAAAGTATCACCATTCCTGTGGGGACCATCTGCACAGTCTTATTTATTTGAAACTATCTATTTATTTATTTCCTCGGCTTTTTTTGCCAGTTGTTTTCAGTTTCTGGTTGATGGAATTCTAGATAATGGGGATTCTACTGTATTATTTGTGTATCTGTTTAATGTAGTGAAACTAAAACTTTGAGTCACTATTCTGAAGTGGTAGCCAATGCTAGAGATAGGGCAGGTGGTAGAAATTTGCCAGTTTTGAAATGTAAAGTTATTGTCCATGATTCACCATCAGTGTATAGGAATCACAAATTGCATTAAATAATTTAAATTGCAACAATTCTCAACCCTTTAGTCTGAGACATACTTTAACATGAGCATGCGCATGGACATGACACATAATAGGTAATTACTTGATCTTTTTATTTAATTTTGGGGCTGCTTCTAGTACCTTAAATTTGTCTGAAAGCTAGACAAAATCAAACAGCTGATCACAATCTTTCAATGCTGTTCTGTGCCCACTTGAGTAGAATTTAAAGCTCAGTATATAGAGAAGAATCAACTGCACCAATTCAATTTTCTCCTAGGGAAAAAAGTGATACCTGAACAAATCCAAATATTTTTACTGAAATTTCACAGCTCCACTGCTGCTCTCTGATGGAACTAGATATGAAGTTCAAAGTGTTGGTTATGATAATCGAAGCACTTGAAGTAAAGAGACCCAAGCCAAAGTGAAACACATGGTTTTGTCATTCAATTTACACAAAAGCCTAGTACTTTCCTGAACACCTTTAGGACAATTTTTCTGTTAACAGTGGCAAAACACATTTACTTGCAATCGAATTATATAATTACCAATGCAATCTCATCTGAATTATAGCTCTTCTCAGCAGAGGGCGCTCTGAATGAATAAATACTTACAATCATCATCTGCTCCTCTTTGTCCCCACTTTCCTTGATAATAATCCTCTCAATTTCTTGGTTAAGACCCTCAACGCTGTTGCGAAATCTGGGAACACTCGACTTTGAAATAGGAATTGTCACTGGAATCAAAATGGTCTTTGGAATGGGTGTCTACAACACAAGAAATTTAACAAAAAGGCATATCAGTACTGAGGAAATTGCAAATTACAAATTAATTATTTTGAAGTAAAAACAGAATACAAAATACAATACTCTGTTTACAATTGCCTATATACAAATCCTTAGTCAAATTATCCACCTCCAAACCATGCTCAAATGTCAAAACCTTGTAATACATTTCTTCATCACCTCACTTAATTCTGACTTTTGCATTTCATCTATCTACACACCACTCTGTTTCATTTTCTATGCACTCCACTGTACTGCTAAAGGTTTAACCTTTCATCTCTTCCCTCTTCCTTGGTAAGAGGTCCTTTGGCTGGATTTGGTGCAACCTCAATTGCCCTATATTGCTGGATGCTCCTGGCTTCTCATTCATCTTTCACTCTGTGCAAAACCTCTTTGACAGGTACTAAGGATCACTAATTATGTCACTGACAGATACCAGTCAGCTTGAACACCTGATGTTGATAGCATTCCTTCAAGCAAACATCTCTCAACTCTTCACTATTTTGTCTTCTTTATGAAATTTAGCACATGTACATCACTGGCACAACTCCAGCATCCATGATCCCTATCCTGGACAACTGGTGAATTCTTTCAGTTACAATTAGAAGAACAAATTAATAACTTTTGTCCCAGTCAGAAGCTCTCCATTTTCCCATCCATTCCATCCACCTCCACAGCCAAATGTTGCAGCCAGACTATTTTCAACTCCTGTGGACTGTTTGACTATAAGCTGTATCTGACTTCATACAAACTGTCAAAGATCATTTAATCCAATTTGGTGGGGGAAATTAATTGATGTAATATCACGATCCTTTCTTCTGCTGGAGATGTTACTTGAATAGAATTAATGTTACATATTACTTACTGGTAATTGTTAGTCAAAACAGGAGCATTACACATTTTAGCTGTTTATAGGCATCACATGAAGAATTGCAAAATGGAGAAAAGTTTCATCCCTGAAAAAGCTGAGGGGTCAGAACACAGAAGAGAGCAGGTCATCACTGATGGAGCAGCTGAAAATAGTCAAGTCTTTGATGCTGCCCTGAGAACTCCAGCAGTGACATTCCTTTGTTCCATGGATGGCTCCAACCACAGGAATGTTTTACACCACCACCACCACCACATCTTTAACCCACCAAATTATTTTACAAGGGCTCTTTCATCACAAATTGCCATGATATCTCGCCTTAACTTAGTCATTCAGTTCTCATCTGTTTTGTTCTTTTGCAAGTCTTCTGGTTGGATTTCATTTTAAATGATGGAAGTTTTGCTCCACAATGTTGGCTTTAATCTGTTCTGCCAGTGACAGGATTTTGATGTATTCATTTCCATTAGTCTAAAATAAGTTGAGTATCCCTTGTGCTGGAATCAAGGGATTGGTGAAATCTTCATTCCAAGGTTTCTCAATTCCAAAATAAATTTCCCCAAGGGAATTTTTTTTTGTGACAACTTGGTTAACCATCAAGTTCTAGCCACCAACATTCAATCCTTCCAGTGTTGTATGGAATTTTCTCACTCTCAATAACTGTTTTGGGCGACACAGTTGGCACTGTGGTTAGCGCAACACCTCTGCAGCGCCAGCAATTGGGACTGGGGTTCAAATTCCACGCTGTCTGTAAGGAGTTTGTACATTCTCCCCATGTCTGTGTGGGTTTTCCTTGAGGGCTCTGGTTTCCTCCATCCGTTCAAAATGTACCAGGAGATGTAGGTTATTGGTTGTAAACTGGGTGGCACGAACTCATGGGCTGAAATGGCTTGTTACCGTGCTGTATGTCTAAATTTTAAAATTAATAGGTTTCCCCCCAGTAATCTCAGCTTCCTCCCATGACCCAAATACAGGAAGTCCCCGATTTACGAGGACCAAAGAATTGGTTGTAACTCGGGTTGGTTTTTAAGTTGGATTCACTCCACCATGCATGCTCGAGGTCATGCAACATTCAACAAATGAACCTTTAATAGGGACCTCTGGTTGCTGCCAGGGGCGGGGACCGCTGTATATAGTACTTTTAATACAAAATATGTACTTGTACAGAAATTTTAATAAAGATTTTTTTTAAATTTGGTTGTATGTGCAGATGGACGCAACTTGTGTAGGTCGGAAGTTGAGGACTAACTGTATGCATCTGAAAGGAAATTTCCCTGTTGTAGGGGAAAGAATAGTAAGAGCTATAACTAGTAAAGATTATGCTAATGTTGTACAGAGAATCAGTCAGGTCTAAGGTAGAGCTATGGAATACAATGGCAACACTCAAGTTTCAAGAACTTCCATTAATTATGTCTAACATTGTTGTGATAGAAAATTGGATTTATTAAGTTAGAACAATGGTTGCATGCTATAACTTTAACAGAAACCTAGACTTGTTATCTCAGTTAAACATTAAGTATCCTATTCTATAATCAAATTTCAACTTGCCAGTAAGCAAGTCTTTGCAACTTTCTGTGTTCAAAACTTAGTTTTACTGTTAATTGGGTTTCTATAATTATGTTCCTGGAGAGTATAAAAAGTGTACCAAATTCATATTCAGGAGATCACCTTTGATTGGACTCCTGATGCGCATCAGCTCAACTAAATCATTCGTTGTTTTGAATACCAACCCGACGTGACATTTTTGTTTGCTTCTACACTTCAAGTTACAAGAGAATAAGTGGAGTTGACTGGCATGTGAAAGAACAGATTACAAGAAAATAGATGGGGGAATTGGAGTGAGTGAATTGTTTGAGTTAGTATCAAATCGATGGGCTGATCAAACTCCTCCAATGCCTGGATGACATTGGTCTTTCCTGAAAAACTATTCTTTCTCAACCTTTTATTCAATTTCCTCAAACACACTGATGACTTCCTTGCTGCAATTTCTTAAATCTTGTTTCCATACGTCACAACATCAAAGTAGCTATCAACGGCATCAATTATATCTGTTATCCATCATCTCCTGTTCCAAACACTAATTTCTCCAACATTACGCCACCCCACCATCGTGCAATTGGACGATGTGATCAACTAGTCTGGTTCTATTCTTGGCGATCCAGTCATGGCTTCCGAATCACACACGATAGATTTATTTTACCCCCATTTCCCACAAACTTACTATAAACAACACATTACAAAGACCAAGCAGTTTAATGAGCTGCTAACTGCTCTCATTCAGCATTTTCCCACTCCCTCTATCAGACAATTCCCTTTAAATTTAGACATAATAACATGGTAACGGGCCATTTAGGCTCACAAGTCCGTACCTCCAAATTTTCACCCCATTAACGCAAACCCCCAGTACATTTTGAACTCCTCGTTGCTCTCCTCCCTCCCACTCAAAACTAACGCACCACTCTTTCCTAGTTCTGAGGCAAGGTTTGGGACAAGAAGATTGACCTTTCTGAAATGTCTCCTGAGCTTTTCAACCATTTTTTTAAATTACAGATTTCCACCATCTGCCTTTTTATCTGATTTTTGCAGAATTCATGTCTGTGAAATAGATTACTTCTTGTACTTAGCTGGAGGTAATGTTTACTAATCCAGCACTTGATATCAGGCCAACAAACTGACAACAGGACAGGTCAAGAGATGGCAATATGGTAGCGCAGTATGCCTGCAGAATACATGGAAAGGGTGTTTTGTAATTGCTGGAGATTTGGTGCACAGGATTGCAATCAGTTACAGACTACAGTAGATTTCTTCTTTGATTTACTCAGCCAATGTTCAGTTTGTCTTTAAGCAAAAAAAAAATGTAGTTGCTGGAACCCTGAAAAAACGAGAAAATGCTAGAAACACGGAGCAGTTCAATTAACATCAGTGGAACCAAAACATCAACTCCATTTCTCTTTGAATAGGTGAGGGTCAAGGGCTGAATATTTCTGGTTTGTTTATTTTTCTATATCTATTTTTTCCTAATGCTATATTTTCAGTTTTTCATACTGCTGCACATTCAATTGAAACATGAAATCCTCGTGTATTTCATTTGAATTAGCAGCAAGAGAATAGGACATATAAAATTTGCACTTGCAATTACACAATTTTGAGTGAGATCAACAATTTGGTTTGACAGCAGTTAATTTACCTCTGAGCAAGTATGCCTTGCTGCTTTCTTAACCAGGAAAGGCCATGTGCCACAACTAATGAACTGCAAAAGTGATAAATTAGAATTGCCCCATGTACGCGTGAACAGAAATATCAGGAAAAACAAGCATTCAACTGAAGCAATATTTTTGTTTCAACATGGAATTACAAAAATTGGTAATTTGCAAGCCTTTTGAAGTCAGAGAATCAAAACATCATGCGAATTATAACTGGAACCTGAAAAAATGTAAACATCATCTCAAACAACCATCATGGACTTGTGGGACATCCTCTTCAAAACATTCTGCCATATGCTCCTGCATCCTTGTACCCAATGAAAAAAATTTACATTTTGACAGCTAAAAACTATTTCTCATACAGAAGTCCCTCTAACATATGAATAAGTATACGAACCAGTTGTGTGGATTAAACACATTCTGAATTTGCAAAAAGCAATATACATTCCTCTACAGCAAAGCATCTTCAACAATATAAAATGCATAGAGCTTACAATTTAAAAAAAATAGCTATGCTCAAACATGAACGACATGCACAGATCTTAATCGGTTACATGTATCTACAGTAATAGCATTTCCTCCTTGATCCATGACTCCCTTCGCACAATTTTTTCCTTTATAGCAATCCCCTCACCTCCTGCATGAACCTGCTTGCAGCCATTGCAAATGATAAATTTCACAGCCTTCTGACGAGTCTTCTGACAATGTGAACATCCGCACATTCCACAAATGTAAATAGCCTGGCAGGCGCACCTCTCTCCTGCAGCCTGAAGTCCTCTCATCAATAAACCGCCATTTGCATATCAATGACGATCCAAGTTTTTGTGGCTTTTACAGAAAATGTGTCCTGCATTTCAAATGACCCTTTTTATTCTTAGCTGTTTTACTTCACTAGTTCTGCACAAAGTGCCATGTGCCTCATGGAGCCTGCCAGACTGCAGACAGCATGAACTTTCTCTTCTGACCAAGCAACCCAGCCCTGCCCCCATCAGTGGCAGAGGTGCAATAAACCCTTTTACCTACAGCGAAAACACGCACTGCGGGAACTGGGGCTACGAGGAAAGAGTGGAAAAAGGAAGATCTTTTATTGGCTGACGGCTGATGAGCATCCTCCTCCACGAAGGCTTCAATCAATCGAAGCTCACCAAAGGATTCTTACAACAGTCTGTTTCACTTTAACCCCTTGACTACTACTGTAAAATGTTTCAGAATCCAAGAGCTCATTTGGTGTTTGGACTACATAACACTAAAAGTAATCAGCAAAGCTATTCAGCTCAATGATTAATTAATTATTTTCATTTGGATAAATACACGATTTGCATATTTTCATACAGAAAAATAAATGGATCATCTGGTTTCTCCTCTGCTGAAGACAGCACTAGAAATCAAAAATAGCATGAACTCTAAATACGTAACTAAATATTTCCATTATAAATAGTGGACACTTTGGAGCTGAATGTTGCTACTGTATATGCAACATTATTGCTTCTCACCCAACAAGGAGCTGTAGCTGCACACATTATAAATTCAGTATTTTGAAGCTCGCCAGCAAGGTTTTGCAAAACAGAAAACTCATGGCTTGCCCCCATTCTCTGTCCAAAGCATGTCAAATTCTGTGTACAATACTGAGATAGGACCAGGAGGTCACAAATCTTCCATCATAAACTTAGTAAGGCCGTATGCATCTTCCTTGGTTTGATGCAGAACTAAAACACCTGCAGAAAGAAAGAGAAATTTTACATTCACATCAAGAAAAGTGGTACAAGATTAGACTGGGACAAATTTGGTGGAGTGAAAAGGCAAATTGACAGTACCATTAGGAGATGACATGTTTCTACAATCCTTGAAGGAGAGCACCCTAAGGATTTTGGGAGATACGTGAAATCCAGATGGACAGACAAGACTGGTGACAGACGCTTAAGGTGACTAACTGTCTGCTCACCAAGGACTAGGAGAAAGCAGAAGCTCTTGCAAACCAATTCTAAAATGTCTTTACCCAGGAAGATACGAATCCTTCATCTTTTCCTGATCTACCGTCCAGCCTGTATATAGACATGCCTCCTATCACAATTGAGGTTGAAGGTGTCAAAAAGTTACTGATTAAACATTAATATGGCAAAAATCAGAGCAAATTCAGATCAAGCCCTCAAGATTACAGCTGAAGAACTAACTCCTGCAATTCATCTTGCAGCAGTCACTTAATACAGGTGACCTTCCCCTGGATTGGAAAAAGGCAAACATTACTCGTCTCAACCACCAATGTGGCAAATTATTGTTCTGTTTCATTAACAAGCACCTTGCTGCAAACTTCTGGAGCACATAATAGACAGCAACCTGATGAGGCATCTTAGCAGTCACAATATTTTTACTAATAATCAGCATGCATTTAGGAAGTGTAGATCATGCATGGCCCAGCTTATCCTGACAACAAATGACCAGGCCAAAAATTTCAATAACAATGTCACCACTAACATACCAAATAATACTATTTTCTCTTATTATCAACTTAAATCATATTTAAAAAGAAATTTAGGGAGGAATTTTAAATTACCAGAACAGCCCATTTGAATATTTAATAACAGATATACTTATTGAAAGATTCATTACTAATATGTAAATAAAATTGCAAGAGACTACCCAGAAAAATTATTTACTTAAATCTAAAATGAGATGGGAAAAAGATTTAAATATTCAGATTCAAGAAGAAGTATGGTTAAAATTATATTAAGAAAGTGTAACTAATACAATTAATATTAGATATCAAATGGTACAATTTAATTTTTTACATCAATTATATTATACTCCATATAAATTACATGGAATTAATTTAAATTGCTCTGATCAATGTTTTAGATGTAATAAAGTAGGATCCTTTCTGCGAATGTGAAAAGATAGGTAAGTTTTGGAAAGATGTAAGTATTTTATTGGGACGAGTTTTGAAGACACAGATTTTGAAGGATCGCAGAATATTCCTATTGGGAGATATTTTTCAATTGAGGTTGTGTAGCGGCAGCTACACTGCTACTGAAAGAACACACAACCAGACGGGTTGAGCTCAGTAAGTTTATTGCTGGCTGCCGGGCTGGCCTTATACTCCCAGCCTGGACCTAGCTGAGAACTGCGCTGGGGGGGCGCCGATGTCACTCGGGCATCACGTGGTCCCCCAGCGCGGGCTTCTGAGCCCGAGGCTGAGAAGGGGAAACCCCTGACGGCGCCATTTTGGCCGGCTGCCCCATTACAAGCGGGGCCGGTTCGCCTGCCTAGTGGCATGCCGCCACAGTTAGATATTTATCAGAAGTTTTTAAGTGTAGCAGTAGCAATAGCAAAAAAATGTGGAAATCAGATGATATTGTGGGGTTTAATAGATGGTGAACGGAATTATTAAATTATATACCATTAGAGAAAATAACGTACAATTTACAAAACCAACCAGGAAAACTTGATAAGATTTTGAAACCCTATATGGATTTTATTGCTATGAATTTACCTATAGCATCTGCCACTTCCTCACCCAACCCGCCCTAATTAGTTCATGGTTTAAGATTATTATGCAAATTAAAATTAATTAGTTAAAAGTTATGTTTGTAAGACAGGCTTTTCTTTTTTTTCCTACCTTTTTGGGGCGGGAGGGAGGGGGAGAAAATGTGAAAAAGTGTATTCTTTTTGCGTTGTAGTTTTTAAAATTCTTATACGGATAAATACTGTACATGTATGATGCAAATGGAAAAAAAAAATAACAATGTCACCACTGATTTAGCAATGCTCAACTTCTCCAAAGCATTCGATGTCATTCCCCACCAAAGATAACTTAAGAAGCTCGACTACTACCTAAACGTCTCCAACGGGTGTGGGTGAATGGTAAAAGCTCTGAATGGTGTCCAATGTTAAGCGGTAAACCCCAGGGCACAGGGTTAGGCCCACATTTGTTTTTACTCCACATCAATAACGTTCACAGAAAAGTCACAAGCACCACTAGACTATTCACGGACGACTGTTTGGTATACCGTCCAATGAAGTCAGCTGATGATGAGGATGCTCTCCAAGAAGATCTTGATAGCATGGTAGAATGATCACAAAAATGGGGCTTGAAGTTCAAGCCTTCCAAATGCAAAACCATGCATGTCACCAGGAAGAGAAAACCTGGCAAAACATCATACAAAATCTTGGGTGTTATCCTTGAAACCAAACAGACCAAATACCTTGACATCAAAATCCAGAACAACATGCGTTGGCATGATCAGACATATCATACAACGGTGAAGTGAACAGGAGTCTTAAATTTTCTGAGACGCAACTTCCATCATTGTTCAACTTCTGCCAATGAGAAGTTGTGCCTCACCCTCATCAGACCACATTTGGAATATGCAGTAGGTGCATGGGACCCATACACAAACAAAAACACTACTACCATCGAACGAGTCCAGGGACAGGCAGCCCAATTTGTCACAAATACATATGGAAGAGAAGTGCGTGTTACATAGCTCTTGGATTGAAGTGGAGCTCTCTCCAAGACGGACATGAAGCTCACTGCCTGACCTGTTTTAACAAAATGCTAAACTACCAGCTTGATATAGACTACCAATTCTACACCGAACCCAAGCCTGCTAGGAGCAGTCGAGGGCACACAACTCAATTTGCAGTGCCATCTTCCAAGACAGATGTGTACAGCAATTCATTCTTCCTCCGTATAATTAAAGCATGGAATAATCTTCACCCTACCATACTCACACAACCAGACCCTATTCAATTTAAAACAGCTCTTCTCCAATAATCTCCTCCTAAGCACACCCTCCCCCACCTCCAGTTTAAATTCCAAACGGAATATTTTGGAGGATCAAGAATCAGGTTACAAAAGTATGGCTACACCAGCACAAATACTAAGCAATCAAAAGCAGGAATTTTTGGATCTAACTTCCATCCATTATTAGCTTTGATGCTCACTCAAATCTGAGATTTTTTTTGTTGCAATTTTTATATTTTTCTCTTTATAATTTTCTTTGCAACATGGTAAATTGCAAAGAAAACCAGAAATTAAATCTGCACATTATAATTCATGAGCAATAGTTATAAATTTCATCCCAAATAGGAATGACAAATGCTGAAAATCTGAAACATAATATGGAAACACCCAGCATATCTAGCAAGAAAAGCAACAAACATTTTAGGTTGATAACTTTGGCTAGCATCACATACAACTTTCATGAAGTTACAATGAATTTTCCATTCAAATATTCTCTGAACAATGATGTGAAGAATAGATCACCCTCAGATTTCACTTGTTCATCAGTCAGGATTGGTGCTGTGAGACAGCAACTTCCCTTCCTGTGCTACTGTACAAGGCCAAATTGAAATGCAATCTCATTCTATTTCATATACTAAAAACTCAACATCTTACCTATAAATGGAGACTCCAACGCCAACATGTTAAACTTTGCAATTTTATACAACATCAAACCCAAACCCTAATATGTCATTGTGAATCTGGCCTCCTGCCTTTCTCCAAACCTGGCAGCAGAGCTTCCTAAATTTTTGAAGCATTTCTCTTAAACCATTTTAAACCATATTTCTACTTCCTTGAAAAATTCTTAAAATCCAACTTTTCAAATGAACTTTTGGTTTGTAGGGACTGTAAGTTATATTATATACACACAAATAAATGAACACACTCACTCATTCTTCAGCACAAAAATGGCATTGTCCTTCTTTATTTTTCTTCTCAAGACACTGCTCTTCTTCCCATAAAACTTCTCAGCAAAGCCCCTTCTGCCCTTTTTATTGGCTCTTTGCCACGCAAGTGAATGCAACACTCCGATGCACAATGTTCATGTTATCTGGCGGAATACCTAATTGCCAATCTTCATGAACAAGCACCCTGGCTGGTGACGAGAGGAGCACTCCAGTCAGATCCTTCTAATACAACTGGAACATCACCCACAATGCATGTTGTCTCTGAGATGATGGGGTGGAGAGGAGACAGCCACCCACCTCTTTGCAGAATGCAGATTCGCTAAAGGCTCTTTCATACAGTCAAAAAACCCAAATGTAAAGGCAGATATTCTCCGCCCTTATGTCAGGAGACTTACTTCCTGGCCAGCTCTAAGGCTCCGAATGTATTCCTTTCGGGGGAAGGGTCAGCTTCGGTGTGCTGCGCTCTGCCACCCTGCATGAATGTAATGCCGCTGCAAGCAGCTGGCTAGGTGCAGTCTAATGATGTTGCAGTGACATTGTCAGCCCGCGACCCATCTCACTCACCCCTCTCCCTCAATGACCCTCTCAGGGCAGAGGCCGGGGCAGGGGGGGGCCAACGGGGGCCGTCAGCGCAGGGGCTGCTGGCGGGAGCTGTCAGGGCAGGGGCAGCCAGAGGGGGCCAACAGGAGGTGGCCGGTGCAGGCTGTAAGTGCCCTGCTGGCAACTCCATCACCTCATCGGGCTGTTTCGAGCTTTGAGGCTGCTAGGTACACCCAGCGGCTTAATACACAGCAGAGCAATGTCCGTCGTCCCTACCCATAATCCTTCATACAGCTGGGAAACGCAGAGCAGTTCCAGTTGTGTAGGAGATTATGGGTAGAGAAGATGGCCTTTGCTCTGCTACACAATTATGATAGGCGCGCTACAGCAACAGTTGCCCTGTCTACAGTGGCTCCAGACAACCACCGGTGAGGAAAGCAGTACTGGAGCAGCCTTTTTGGGCTACTCCATGAAAGGCAAGTTTAAAATATTTATCCACCTCTGCAACCGGCCTTGAAGTGGAGGCCCAGTGTAGCAACTGTGTCACAGTATGAAATGAAGAACGAGAAAATGATCAGATGCATAGATGCATAGAGTCGAAGTTTAGTAAAAGTCATTTACTCAAACAGTCACACACAGCTTTTAAAACCCCGCATGTTCCAAATAATGTCATCATATTGTGATGTCATGACGTTACACAGAACCTCCCAAGCCGGTTTGATTAAGTCTCTGGTGAGCCTCTACGTGCCCCCCCCCCCCCAACCCCAACCCCAGAGATGGCAATAGATTAAACCTCTGGTGCCTTCATCATCCACTGCTCTTGGACAGTCATCTGCGTCTTCACATCAGGGGTCGTGGCAAAGGCAGACCAAGGTCGAGATCAGCGGGGTTTAGTCGATGATCAATCATAAGTGTCTCTGGATGCCCTCCAAAGTACAGTACATAAGTTATATGATTGTTCCATAGCACCCTGAAGGGGCTCTCATATGGCCTCTGTAAGGGTGGCCCATCTGCAACTCTATGCACAAACACAAACCCACAGTTCCAGAGTTCCATGGGAATAATGTTGTTCCATGCCTTGACGTGGGAACTAGGGCCAATTTTCTAAGCCGCTCCAGCAGTCTGCCTAAGCTGGTGGCACCTCCTGTCTGTGTGCTGTGGACACAAATTCCCCAGGTACAATGAGTGGGGCTCCGTAAACCAACTAGGCTAATGAAGAATTGAGATCCTCCTTGGGTGCCGTTCTTATTCTTAGGAGGATTCAGGGCAGCTCATCCACCCAATCAGGTACCTGGAGGCGGGCCATCAGTGCAGTGTTCATGTGCCTATGGACACGCTCCACCAGGCCATTGGACTGTGGTTGGTAGGCTGTCATGTGGTGGAGCTGTATTCCCAGCAGTCAAGACAAAAAGTCCCAGAGTGAGGAGGTAAACTGTGGCCCACCTACTGGCACATGAATTGGTTGATGAGTCTGTCATAGGAACCTCCTCCTGCCACCTAGTGAATCTGTCAATGACCGTTAACAAGTACTAGACCCTCGTTACACCAGAAGCGGGCAGACAATGTCAACATACACGTAGTCAAATCTGCACTGCGGTGGCTGGAAAGGCTGAAGGGGCGCCTTCACGTTACCTTTGTGCTTTTGCAGATTGGCAGTCCATGCACATCTTTGCCCAGTATGTGACCTGCTTTTCGAGTTCATGCCATACAAAATTGTTGGCAATCAGATGGACCGTCGCTCGATTGGAGGGGTGGGACAGTCCGTGAATGGTATCGAAAATGCAACGTCTCCATGCAGCAGGGACGATAGAGGGAGGCTGACCTGTGGAAACATCGCACACGAGAGTGGTACCTTGTGGCCCAAAGGCTACGTCCTTGAGTTGCAGGCTTGTAACAGCAGTTCTATAAGCCAGAAGTTTGTCATCCTGGTGCTGAGCTTTGGGGAATGTCATGTAGTCTACACCCGGAGAGAGGACACCTACTGCTTGAACGAAGAAGCAGGACAGGGCATCAACCACCACATTACTCTTACTGGAGATATGTTTAATTCTGGTTGAAAACTTGAATACCTAAGATAGGTGGCATTGCTGTCGGGGTGACCAGGGATCTGATAACTTCATGAAGATGAACATTAGTGGCGTGTGATCAGTAAAAACAGATTTACACAAAATGGAGGAAGTTGGAATCATATACAGGTCTGATAGTCCGTGGGTTTCCCTGTTACATATGGTGCCCAAAGCCACAAGAGGCTGGAGACCTTCAGGGGATAACAGGCATCTCGTCAATGCTACCACTGCATAACGCTACCCTGTACCCTACATACAGGACTTGACAGCTAATCTTCATGGCGCCAGGATATTTTCTAAAATTGACTTGAAACCCGGAAGGTGTGCCCAAGGCCGCCATGATAATACCATTCGGCCACTTTGAATTTTTGAGAATGCCTTTTGGGCTCAAAAATGCTGCACAAACATTCCAGCGACTAATGGATGCAGTGGGCCATGGCATGGACTTCCTTTTTCTATACGGAGATGACAAACTCGTCACCAGCCACTCCCACAAATAGCACCTGCAGCATCTGTGTTTACTTTGCCACAGCCTAAAGGAGTTCGGGCTAACTGTAAACCCTGCCAAGTGTAAATTCGGACAGTCCTCTATCAAGTTCTTGGGACATCAGATCAGCAGCCGGGGTGTCATTCCATTGGCTAGCAAGGTGGGAGCCATCCTCAAATTTGCGAGGCCCAATATGATGATCAAAGGACTCCAAGAATTTGTGGGGATGGTCAATTTTTATTGCCACTTTCTACCCTCTAAAGTTCATATTATGAAACCCCTCTATGGGCTGTTCCCAGGGATGCACACAAGAGTCAGACACCCAGAACTGCTAGAAGACCATCAACTCAGTGAAAGACATCCTTTGGATAGCCCAAAACTGGCATCATCCAACATGGAGATGTTGGAGCAGGAATCCTGCCCACTGACACATTCCAGACTGCAGGAATATGTGCTGAGGGACTTACTGAGGTTTGTTGCAGCCAATGCGAGGGCGCTGTGGGGAAGGGCAGCAGTCAAGAATCCTTCCATGGAGGGCCTAAGACCGAGGTTGACCCTCAAACAACAGAGTTGGGAGTAACGACAAGATGCCACAATGGTGGTAATGGTGTAAATAGAAATGAAAATAACAATGTAACACAAGATACAAGAGCAGAAGTAGGCCAATTGGCCCATTGGGTCTGCTCTGCCATTGGGTCTGATCTTTTATCGCTCAGCCCCACTGCCCAGCCTTCTTCCCATAACCCTTGATGCCCTGACTAAACAAACACCTGACAATTTCTGTCTTAAATACACCCAACAACTTTGCTTCCACTTTTGCCTGTGGCAACAAGTTCCACAGTGTCATGATCATCTGGCTAAAGAAATTTATCCACACTTCTGTTTTAAATCGATGACCTTTTATCCTGAAATTGTGGCCCCTTGTCCTAGACTCCCCGCCATAGGAAACAACTTTGTCACATCTAATGAATAGTATGGAAATGTATGGCATGGCAAAGTTAGTGTAGGAAACTGGATCACCTGGAGAAAGCCCACGCAGACATGGGGAGAACGTATAAACTCCTTACAGACAGCACGGGATTCGAACTCAAGTTCGGTCTTGATCACTGGCGCTGCAAAGGCGTTGCACTAACCACTACACCAGCCATGCTGTCCTTTCACAGGCATTCTCAAAAAATGAAATCACAAAATATTTGATGCCGAACACATCTATTAAACTGAGCTCACCATCCAAAATGGCAATTAAATTATGAGCCAATGTTTTATACAAAGCTTTTCTCCTTAAAGATATACAATGGTAGCCTCTACCTTCATTAAGATAATTTCTATTTCAAAGACTATTGTTTCTTCCCTCTTTCCTGCCATCAATTCACTATGGTTTGAAAACAGGAAGTCTTTTAGTTCAGGCAATTTTAGGATAAAATATTTTTAAAAAATAACAACTGATTGATCAATCCAGGAGATCTGAAAAAAATGTCAGAACCAATGCAAGGCATAAAGATTGTGTAATTTTAAGTCCCATAAAGGAGGAATTCAACTGGGACGTAAAGGAAACAGAAGGGTATTTGTTATATGGAACATATCAATAACAATGTTGTAATCTTTAAAATTAGGAAACTTTACAACTTGAATTAAGATCTAGGTAAGACCAAATCTACCATATTCACATGTGTATGATTTACTCCACCTCACTAGAGCCTGTATTATAATGAATGAAACTGATTTTTCAAGACCGCAAAAGGTTGAAGCAGAATTTAGTTTTAGATTATGTGTACAGCAATTTGCCTTTGAAATATATTGCACTAATACCAAATTCACACCATAAAGTAATTAAAACCTAATAAAAGATTCAAATCTCTTGCAGGAGCCCAATATTGAAATTGGTATGCAAATGAAGGCTTGAATTGAGCTTGAGGAATTTCTGCTATCAAAAAGAATTTAATTGATCTTGTTCTTTTGTCTGATTTTTGAAGGGTATAAATTAATTAGATGCATTCATAAAATTTAATGTTTATATTTTTTGCTCAATTTTAGCAATCATAAAAGATCAATAGCAAATTGGTCTGAGTAACTAAAGTTGACATATTTACAATATTCTCATCTCCAAATCATTTACTTACATCCACTATCGATGACATCGCTCAGTCTTCAATACAAGTTGCGCTCTCTCAGACTTACACTCTACATCAGAGTTGACCCTCATTAACACACCACTTGAAGCAGCATAAAGCATCATAACCAGGACACTATTATACTACAAATTTACATTGGAGAAAAAGCACCACGAGAAAACAATACAGTACTATACAAACCAGTGCCATGTGACTGTTGAACACATCAGTTGGAGCTGTCTCACATCACATTCATTATGAATGAACATCAAACTTGATGCTTGCTGTTAGAACAGCAGAGAAAAACCAATTGTTGAAAACAAGCCTTAACCTGGAAGCAGGTTTTTTGCCATTAAAATTCATTTGTTGAGATTTCAAGATATAAATTTCTGACTACTGCTAAACGGCAAATAAGCTTTACATCCTTAGAGTAAATGCATGTTTTACATTGCATAATTGTAGTGTATGTACATGGATTTGCACAATGCAACAAAGTGCATTTATTTTTTACTCGTCTCTGTGAAGGAATTGCACAAAATCATTTTAAAAATCAGTATTTTAAGGAGGGATTTGGCCATATCCATTAATCATATATTAGATGGATGCAACAGGATTAAGAGCCAAAAGAAACCTTCATTTTACCCAAGTTAAAGAACTTGCCAGCTCATGTCAAAGATGATCAAATACCCAAAAGTCATCTTATGATCCAAAAAGTGTATGAGCATTTAACCTATAAATTACAAATGTCCCTTTCAGGGATAATCGAGTTCATCAGAAAAGCCATTCTTTTTTATCAACGTAGTGCTGAAAATGTAGCTGGTACTGAAGCAGATCTTGTTAAAATAAAAATGAACATCCTTGTCCTACAAAAAATCAATGTACTTGAACTGACATAGATGCAGATTCATGGATGCGTGTGGATAGCATGTGAAATAGAACACACATCTGAATTGATCCAACCACTGAGGTTGAAGAAATCTTGCTAGCAGTTACCATCATTAGAACATAAGAGTGTGAAGCAGGAGTAGACAAACCGACCATTCAAAAAGATTATAGTGACCAAGTTTTGGCTTCAATGCTACTTTCCTGCTCCTTCCCCATTTGCTTCAACTTCCTTAGTGTCGAAGATGGAGATGAGGCAAAATTTGCTAGATGCATTCAGAATGGTTTCTTCCAACAGTACATAAATGCTCCAACCAAGGAAAGAGATACAATAGACCTTGTACTGGGAAATAAGCCAGCTATTTTCAATGGGAGGGAACTTTGCAAACAGTGATCTTTGAATTTCAAGTTAATTATAGACAAGGACAAGTCTGGACCTTGCTAGAAAGTATTACATTGGGGAAAGCAAATTATGACATTATTAGACAGGAACTGGGGGGGGTAGAGAAGGAATTAATTGGGAGCAGCTATTATCAGACAAGTCCATATCTGACTTGAGCGAGCTGTTTAAAGACCATCTGATTACAGTCTAGAACTGACATATTGGAGTACTGAGGAAGGACAGGGATGCCACGTAAAAGAATGTTTGAAAATGAGAGTTCATAAATTTAGTCATAGGAGAAAATGGAAGCATATTTAAATTTAGAAATACAGCACAGTGTCAGGCCCTTCTGGCTCACAAGCCCACACCGCCCTAATACACTTGCACCTCTTTGGAATGTGGGAGGAAACTGGATTGCAGAGGAAACCCTCAGGGAGAATATACAAACTCTTAACAGACAGCTCCAAATTTGAACTTGGATCATTAACCTCTACACTATCCATGCCACCCTAATGAACCACATGCAAGATTGGGATCTTGAAGAGTATACAGATATAGAAAACAGCTCAAGCAGGCCATTAGGAAAGTGAAAAGAGGCCATAAAATGTCCTTAGCAAGCAGAATGAAACAGAATCTGAGGCATTTTATACATCCATTAAAAAAGAAGGGATAACTCAGGGGTGGTTAGGACAATTCAATGTCCAAGCAGGAAATTTATTTGTGGAGTCACAGGAAGTGGCTGAGGCATTAAATGAACAATATACAAATGTGCTAGAGAACCTTAGCAAGTCAAACAGCAATAGGCAGTCAATGTTTTGTGACGGAAATCTTCATAGGTATGCCAATTGCTTTTCATGGATGCTGTGTGACCTGCTGAGTTCCTCCAGTACCTTTGTGTACTACTCTAGTTCTCCAGCATCTGCAGACTCCTTGAGTACTTTGCATTACCAAGGACATGGAGGATAGAGAGAGCAGTGCAGGGAATGTGAATGTCCTTTGTTATCAAATAGGTGGCACTGCTAGGTTTTTTGAAGAGCATTAAGATGGATAAGTCCCCAGAGCCTGATGGGATGAACAGTAAAATTCCAAAAATTCAAAGCTAGAAATCGGGACAACCCAAGAATCCAGACTTTCCAAAAACTCATACAAAATTTTTAAATTTAGAGGGCTTTTGCATGCGTAAGTGCCACAGATGCACAATGGCAACAAGTGACCATGCTTAATACAGGTAATCTTATCACAAAGAAATTCATTTGTATAGTGTATTTTCTTTCACAATGTTTATTTTTAAACACAATTCAAGAATGACTTTTTTTGTAGTAAAAATATTGTTTACATTTTAGTCGTGTGTTGACATAATTTTTCTTTAAACTGCTCCTTTTGATAAATCATGCTGAAGTTGCTACTGAATAAACTATCAAAACTTACTCGTCCATCTCTTCCTTAAATTTGAAAAGTTCTGCCCAATAATCCGGATCGACCCAATCCTTGAGCGGTCCAGATTTTAGGACTTCTATTGTATCACAGGATGTTGAAAGAGGCAAGAGAAGAGATTGCTGGAGCCTTCAAGAAGATCTTTGTATCCTCACCAGCAATAGGTGAGTTTCCAGCGGACTGGGGAGTAGCCAATGCGAATAGTTTCAATTTTAGCAAAGGAACTGATTGTATTGTTGAACTGCCACGATTACGATTGATAGTGACCAAAAGTATCTCCAGATTAATGTCATATATACCAAGGTGCAGTGAGAAAGTTCATTTTGCAAGCAGTCCAGCTAGTCAATTCCTACATAGCAAGGAAATAAAAACAGTACAGAATGCAGGGAGAGATTGATTAGAACAGAGGAAATTAACATGTTTACTAGTGTTTAGATATCTGATAAAGGCAGGAAAGAAACAATCCTTGAAAATGGTGATGCATGATCTCACACTCATGAATCTTCTTCCCGATGGGAGGAGGTTGAAGGGACTCTGGTTAGAATGGGACAGGCCTTTTAATATGTTGTGTTGCTTCTCTGAAATAGCAGAAAGTGTTGATGTTGTCGATGATGGGGAAGGGAACTTGTATGATGGTCTGGGCTTGTTGTGAGTGAGGAAACAGGTTTGGTAGGTCTCAAAGGAAAGGACTCTGAACACAGTTTGATGTAGGAAAGGATTTTATTTACAGAAGGCAGGTGCGGGAAAATGGTAACTGATGCAGCGCACACACAATGAACTGGTACATACAATGATCAGGGAAAAATCACTACAATATCCCACTACCCCTTGACTCAGTGCAGGCACGGCTCTATGCTACTAATTAAATGCTCCCAACCATTTGAACAGTGCACATCTTACCAACCCTTCCACATTTCTAGGCCTGGAGTGAAGCAGGGTGGTCCCAAGCTGGCAAAGAGAGAGAACAAAGAACACATGGCACCTTTATAGTGCTGGAGGGACAAGCCCACATTAACCAAGGGCCAATAGCTCGGAGGCTGGAGAGTGCAGGCCAGGTAATTTACATGGATCCAACAGCAGGATGTGCACTAATGGGTGGGGTGGAACCAAACCTTGATTGGCAGCTGGTGTGTCCTCTGACTAGGCAGGGAGCAGTGCTGCCACATGACAGCCATAACCCAAAACAGAGCTGTGTTCACAACATACAGTTTCTTGTGGCCTTGGGCAGAATAATTTGCGTAACACATGATGATGCAAACTGAGAGGATACTTTCAATGGTGCATCTGTAGAGGTTGTTCAGTGTTGAAAGCCACATGTTAAATTTCCTTAAGTTTCTGAGAAAGTAGTTGGACCAGGCCAAGTGGATGGAAATAAAGCAATCTACCATCTCTACCAAGCACCACTGATGCAGACTGGAGATCCATCACTCTTGCAAAAGTCGATGATCAGTTCCTTAGTTTTGCTGACATTATCATTGTCCTAGCATCGGGCCATTAGTCCCACGTTTCTCTTATATATTCATCATTGTTTGAGATCCTACCTATAACAGTGATATCAAGTGCAAATTTATAGTTGGAGCAATGTTTGGCCACAGTATCATGTGCAGAAAGCAGAGAAAGGGTGTGATTACAAGTTTTGCTTGGCACCCAGTGTTAAAGGTGATCATAAAGGAGGTGCTGTCATGAATCCTCACCAAATTCTGTCTTCAGGACAGAAAGTCTACGATCCAGTTGCAGAATCTGGATATGAGTCGACATGGCACAAATGGTATTGAACTGTAGTTGTCTGACATTGGTGTCCTTGTTGTCTAGATGTTTCAGGTATAGGTCCATGGAAATGTCTTCTGCTGCTTGTTGCTGCAGTAAGCAAATTAAAGGGGGTTGAGGCTGGCTGGAGGCTAGTCAATATGATCATGACCAGCCACACTCTCAAAGCACTAAATGGAAGAATGTATGCAAATTGATCCTAAGATAATAGATTGATGACGGAATTCAACTTCAATCAGGAAGCTGATAAAGCAACAACACATCCTTTAGCTGAAGTCAAATTATTATGGAAGGAAACAAGTAAAAATTTGAATTCTCTAAATAACAATAAATATTGGAAAATTCTCAACAAGTTTGATACCACTTTACTGCCTCCACAAGATGCCAACATTTAGTGTTGATATTATTGCAGCTCATTTCTTGATTAACTGCATGGCAATGGTAACTGCTGAAAACCAGTGCACTGAGCGTTGCTCAATGTCTCTGTAAAATACAGCTTTACACACCAGCTTTTCAATAATCTTCACAAGCGATATTCAATGGCATAACCATCTCTGAATTCCCCACTCCCTACTATCAATACCCTGTGCGTTACAGTGACTCGAACTTGAACTGCAGTAAACACAGACACAATGTAGCTGGAACGGAGGAGTCACGTAATGGAGTAGTGAACGGTCGGGAAAACCAGCCCTCTCCAGGAAAATAGGAAAAAAGTTAGGTAAAATCAAAGCATAACAAAAATAGAATATAAGAAATAGAAGATATAGATATAGAAAAGAAAAAGAAGACGGCTTCCAAGGAGAAAGTAAAAACTGGAAAAAAAAGTAGATAAGTCACCGAAAAAGAAAGAAGGCCTTACAAAGGAAGGAAAAGGATGCTGTGGTGGAGAGGAGTGCCCGACCCACGAGGTCAGTGCCTGCCCTGCGGAGTCCTGACCCACCAGCCGGTGCACTACAAAAATGGCTATTGGAGCCAAACAAAAGTGCACAGTGCATAAGAGGACACCGACCAGTGGGAGGGGGGCTCAGCAGAGGAGCAGGCTGTCACAGAGTGAGCAGCTGAGGGACGCTCGACACCAGGGCTCTCAGATGGAGGACAAGGAAGACAGCAGAAGAGGGAGCGACAAAACAGACGTGGGAGATAGACGGAGGGAAGACCGACAAGAAGACCAACGTCAGGAAGCACAACAGACAAGCAGCCCAGGAGGGGAGGACCAGCAACAATAGGCCCGACAAAGAGATACAAGCAGCTCATCAGAAAAAACAGAAGAGACACAGACACAAAGAGAAGACATTAACACAGATACAGACACAGAAGAGGAAGAAGACCAAGATCTTCACAGAGAAATAGAAGGTAAAATTGATGGACAAAGAGAAATAAAAGGTAAAACTGATGAACAGAATATAGATAAAGTATTTTTTGAAGAATAAATGAGATCACTAAAATAATGGTTATCATTAGAATTTAATGCAATTAAAAGGAAAATGAAAAGAACAGAAGATAAAATGCAAAGGTTAGAACTGGTAATGACAGAAATAGGGAAAAAGAGAAGATAATGGGAAATGGCTGTAGAAATGGAAGTAAATGACAAGAGAAAAATTGGAAGCAAGCGACAAAAAAAATTAAATAGACACAAGAGTTGTTATCTCAGAAAATTGATATGTTGGAAAATTATAGTAGGTGAAACAACATAAAAATAGTGGGCCTGAAGGAGGGTGAAGAAGGCACAGAAATTAAGGAATTCATAAAAGGATGAATCCTGAAGGTCCTAGGAATGACAGAAATGCAGGAAGAAATGGAAATAGAAAGGGCACACAGAACACTAGTTCCAAAACCACAGGCACATCAAAAACCAAGATCCATCTTAGTAAAATTTTTGAAATACATGACAAGAGAAAATATACTGGAAAGGGCAAGGAATAAAATTAGAGAAGATAATAAACCATTGGAATATAAGGGTCAAAAAATATTTTCTTACCCAGATATAAGTTTTGAACTCTGAAAGAGGAGGAAGGAATTTAACACAGCAAAATCAACTTTATGGAAAAAAGGTTACAAATTCATATTAAGACATCCAGCCGTTCTTAAAATATTTATACCCAGGGAGCAAAACAGACTGTTCTTGGATCCAGAGAAAGCGCAAGAACGTTTGCAGGACAGGAGAAGAGATGGAAATAAAGTATATATAAAGATGTAAAAACAATATATATGTAAAGAACTAAAAAGGGAAAAAAGGAAAAGAGAGAGCTTTGTTATATGTGTTTTAAAAAAAAGTGTTTTCTGGAGAGGGCTGGGTAGAGGGGGAATAACCGTCACTGCAAAATCAGTTGATGCTGCGAACAAGATCGCAATCCAAATGAAAAGGGGAGTTGTGGTTGCCCAGCAAGGGGTATAGGGCAACTCAGAGAGGGGGGGAACTTTTGGGGTTAAGGTATTAGTGCATGTGGGAACTGCGGGGGTACTTTATGTCTTAAATGTGTTGTCGTACATTATGTGTAATAAGAGAAAACTAAGATGAAAATGGGGAAAAGGGGGATGGAGAAGAGGTGGAAAAGAAATAAAAGCAAGATATAAGATGGCCACGTTGAACTATATGACTATAAATATTAATGGAATACATAACCAAATTAAAAGGAAGAGGTTACTAAATTTATTGAAGAAGGAAAAAATAGATATAGCATTTGTGCAGGAAACGCATCTAACTGAAGTGGAACATAACAAACTAAAGAGAGACTGGGTAGGACATGTAATGGCAGCATCCTATAATTTAAAAGCTGGAGGTGTAGCCATACTAGTTAACAAAAATGTATAAATCAAAAAAGAGGAGGAAATATTAGATCCGGCAGGGAGGTATGCAATGATAAAATGTCAGATATATTGAGAATTTTGGAATTTGATTAAAATATTTGCACCTAATGAGGAGGATCAAAAGTTTATGCAGGATTTTTTTTTTTGAAGATTGCAGACACACAAGGAAATATATTGATAGGAGGGGATTTTAACCTTAATTTGGACCCAATGTTGGATAAAACTGGACAAAAGATAAGTAAAAAGAATAAAGTAGCCAAATTCATGGTTAAATCAATGCAGGAAATGAAACTTATGAATATATGGAGGAGGCAACACCCAGGAGAGAAGGAATTTTTATATTATTCGAGTAGGCACAAAACTTACTCAAGGATTGATAGTTTTTTGTTGTCAGCCCATATTCAAGGGAGAGTTAGGAAAATTGAGTATAAAGCTAGACTGCTATCAGATAATTCACTGCTATTATTAGCAATAGAACTGGAGGACATCCCACCAAGAACATATAGATGCTATTTAAAAGACAGGAATTTAGGGAGTTTATTGAACGCCAAATTAAAATATATTTTGAAATAAACACAGGATCCGTGAAAGACAAATTTATATTATGGGATGCAATGAAAGCCTTCATTAGAGGGCAGATAATAAGTTATGTGACTAAGATGAAAAAGGATTACAATCGGGAAATAGAGGAGTTGGAAAGAGAGATAGTAAGTACAGAAAAGGAATTAGTAAAAAGGGATGATATAACGAAAGGAGAGAATTGGCGGACAAAAATATTAAATACAAAACATTATAAACGTACAAGGTGGAGAAGAACATAATGAAAACAAAGCAAAAGTATTATGAACTGGGAGAAAAAACACAAAATATTAGCCTGGCAACTTAAAACAGAACAAGGTAAAAGAACAATACTGGCATCAAGGAAAAAGGAAAAACAAATTACATATAATCCAACAGAGATTAATGAAAATTTTAAGGAATTTTATGAACAATTGATTCAAACTGAGAACGAGGGGAAAGATGATAAAATAGAGGAATTTTTAGCTAAAATTGAATTGCCGAAATTGCAAGAAGAGGAACAAAATATACTAATAAAACCATTTGAAATAGATGAAGTACAGGATATATTAAAAAAAGCTGCCGAACAATAAAATACCAGGAGAGGATGGATTTCCAATAGAATTTTATAAAACATTTAAAGAGTTATTAATTCCTCCTCTCCTGGAAGTAATGAACCAGAAGAAACACAAAACTTGCCAGATTCATGTAAGGCAGCAATAATTAAAGTAATACCAAAGATGGTGAAGGACCCACTAACACCAGCATCATATAGACCAATATCTCTACTTAACTCAGACTATAAGATAATAGCAAAATCATTAGCAAACAGATTTGGCCAATTGGCCAAAAATAGTAAAACAAGATCAAACTGGATTTATTAAGAAAAGACGAACAGCGGACAATGTCTGGAAACCTATTAATCTAATACACGCAGTTCAAAGAAATAAGAAACCAACAGTGGCTGTTGCTCTAGATGTAGAAAAAGCCTTTGACAGAGTAGAATGGAATTACTTATTTAAAGTATTACATAAGTTCAATCTACCAGAAAAATATATAAATTGGATTAAAGCATTGTATAATGGACCGTTGGCGAAGGTAACACTAAATGGATATGTATCAAGTCACTTTAAATTAAGTAGGTCAACTGGACAGGGATGTCCACTATCCCCCTCATTGTTTGTCTTAGCAATAGAACCTTTGGCAGAACTGATAAGAATAGAAAATAAAATAAAAGGGATAAAAATAAAGGAGTATAAAATCAGCTTATTTGCAGATAACATTATAGTATACCTAACAGAACCAGAGGTATCAGTAAAAGAATTACATAAGAAATTGAAGGAATATGTAAATTATTATCCTTTGAACAAATGAAGGATAAATATAATATAACTCAAGATACAGTGCTGGCATATTACCAATTGAGATCCTACTTGAAGGACAAATTAGGAAGCAGTCTGAGGTTACCAGAAGGAAGGAATTTTGAATATGTGATTACAGATACAATGATAATTAAAAAATTTATAACAAACATGTACATCAAACTGCAAGAAAAGGAGAACGAGGAAACAAACTGTAAACCTAAACAAAAATGAGAACAAGATCTAAACATAAAGATAAAGAATGAAACATGGGAAAAGCTATGCTCCGTAACTATGAGAAATACAATAAACACGAGGTTACGCATGATATAATATAACTGGATACACAGGCTATACATCACACCTCAAAAGTTAAATAAATGGGACCCAACAGTATCGGACAGATGTTTTCGCTGTAAAAAGGAAACAGGAACAACAATTCATGCAACTTGGACATGTGAGAAAGTGAAAAAATTTGGGGAAGATCTAAACCAGATATTAAATAAAATCACAAAAAGCAATATATCAAAAAACCCAGAGATCTTCCTCCTAAGTAATATAAGAAATACAGAATTTGGACTCGATTCGGATGGAGCACAAAAAAGATTTGTTATGATAGCCCTAGCTGTAGCAAAAAAATGTATTATGTCAACCTGGAAATTAGAAGACAACTTGAGAATACAACAATGGTATATAGTAATGAATAAATGTATTCCATTAGAAAGAATAACATATAATTTAAGAAATAACATCACAATATTTGAACAAATATGGGAGCCATACATGAAACACAATAGAGAAATCCTACCGTGGACTTCCACCACCTAAAATGACAGAAGGAGAAGATAATGAAAAGAACTGACTCAGTAAAATTTCTTGTTTATTTTTATTAAGTGACAACATTGTTTAACAGGTTTAATGTATCTTATAGATTGAACTTCAAATAAATGGGAAAGGGGGTGAGGGAGAGAGGGAATGGAGGGGGGGAAAAGGGGGGAAAAAATGACACTGTATATATTCAAGAGAAAAAATGTCTGTATGTATCTTGGTCAATAAGGTTTATAGTGTGAAAAATAAAAAAAATTTAAAAAAAAAAATTGAAGGTATATGGAGAAATATCGGGGTACAAAATCAACGCAAATAAAAGTGAAGTGATGCCAATGAGTAACGCGGATTATACAGAATTTTAAAAAGAATCAGCATTTAAATGGCAAACTCAAGCAATCCGATACTTGGGTATCAGGTTAGATAATAATTTAAGCCACTTGTACAAACTAAATTATCAGCCACTAATAAAGAAATTGCAGGAAAACTTAGAATACTGGAAAGAATTACCACTAACGTTGATAGGGAGGGTAAATTGCATTAAAATGAATGCCTTCCCAAGGATATAATACTTATTTCAATAGTTGGCCATTCCCTTAAAAGAGAAATTCTTTAATGAATTTCATTAAAGAAGGGGGAGGGGTAAACCGAGGGCAGCATTATATAAATTAACGGAGAGGTATAACCAAGGTGGTTTGCAGTTACCAAACTTTAAAAATTATTATAGAGCCACACAATTAAGATATTTATCAGATTTTTACCAGACAAGGGAAAAACCAGACTGGATCAAAAACCAAGATCCATCTTAGTAAAATTTTTGAGATATACGACAAGAGAAAACATACTGGAACAGGCAAGGAATAAAGTTAGAGAAGATAATAAACCATTGGAATACAACGGTCAAAAAATATTTTCTTACCCAGATAACTCTTAAACACAGCAAAATCAACTTTATGGAAAAAAGGTTACAAATTCATATTAAGACATCCAGCCGTGCTTAAAATATTTATACCCGGGGAGCAAAACAGACTTTTCTCGGATCCAGAGGAAGCGCTAGAATTCGCAGAACGTTTGCAGGACAGTAGAAGAGATGAAGAGGTGTATTAAGAATGAAGAACAGCAATAAAGTATACATAAAGATGTAAAAACAATGTGTATGTAAAGAACTAAAGAGGGAAAACAAAAGGGAAGGAAGGAAGTAAGGGTGGAAAAAAGAGAGCTTTATTATACGTGTTAAAAAACAGTGTTTTGTGGGGAGGGCTGGGGGGGGGAAGGGAAGAACCGTCACTGCAAAATCAGTTGACGCTGGGAACAAGATAGCAATCCAAATGAAAAGGGGAGTTGTGGTTTCCCGGCAAGGGATAAGGGGCAACTCAGAGAGGGAGGGAACTTTTGGGTTTAAGGTATTAGCGGGTGTGGGAACCGCGGGGGTACTTTATGTTTTAAATGTGTTGTCATAAATTAAGTTTAATAAGAGAAAACTAAGAGATGAAAATGGAGAAAAGGGGGATGAAGGTGGCGAAGAGGTGGAAAAGAAATATAAGCAAGATATAAGATGGCCACGTTGAACTATATGACTATAAACATTAATGGAATACATAACCAAATTAAAAGGAAGAGGCTACTAAATTTTTTGAAGAAGGAAAAAATAGATATAGCATTTGTACAGGAAACACATCTAACTGAAGCAGAACATAACAAATTAAAGAGAGACTGGGTAGGACACATAACGGCAGCATCTTATAATTCAAAAGCTAGAGGTGTAGCCATACTATTTAACAAAAATGTACCAATTAAAATAGAGGAGGAAATATTAGATCCGGCAGGGAGGTATGTAATGATAAAATGTCAGATATACTCAGAATTTTGGAATTTGCTCAATATATATGGGCCTAACGAGTAGGAACAGAGAGAGCATGCCTAGGACCTCCATCCCCTAAAATAAAAATGATAAGAAGACAAAACGACTAGATTCAGTGTGTAATAAATAGGTGACACATTTTTCTTGTTTATTTTTCTTTGTGTGAAGATATTGTTTTATTGTACTGTATATGTTGAATACCAATGGGTTTTGGTGGGGGTGGGTAGAGGGGAGGGAGGGAAAGGGGGAAAAAAAATGGAGAAAATGTCACTGTATAAATTTAATGAGAAACGTTTGTACATATTTTGGTTGACATGATTCACAGTGTGAAATATAAAAATTTAAAAAAAAACTTTTTGCTGATGACTGTGCGCTCTTGGTGCACTTAGATAGTGATCTACAGTTCATGCTGAACAAATTCTCAGACATTGCTACGCTCTTTGGCCTGACCATCAACCAAAACAAGACTGAAATACTCCATAAGTCCATGCCAAACACCAACACCATAGAAACAAAAATCACTGTTGACGACACCAAGCTGACAAATGTAAACTGCTTCAGATATTTGGGGAACATCATCTCGAGTGATGGGTCTTGAACAAGGCCAGCAGGGGTCTAGGGAGGATGCGTACCAGAGGGCTCAATCAACACAACATCTGCATCTCTTCAAAGCTGAAAGTATACAGAGCTGTGGTCATCCCTTCTCTCCTATATGGATAAGATCTGGACTCTGTACTGACGTCACATCAAACAACTGGAGAAATTCCACAAGCGCGCCATCCATCCCATTCTTGGCATCTGTTGGCAAGACCATGTCTCCAACCTGGAGATCTTGGGTCGCATGAAGTCCACCTGATTATCAGAGCCCAGATGCAGGAAATGTCATCAGAATGGATGACCACCATATGCATCGCTAGCTGATCTATGCTGAACTTAAGACCAGAAGGTCATCCACACAAGCGCTATAAAGATGCTGTGAAGGAAACCCTATGCTACTGTGATATCCAGTCAAGAGAACTAGAAGCTGCAGCTGCTGACAGATCCCGCTGGCGAGCCCTGTGCTATGAAGCCGACACCAGTTTTGAAGAAAGGTGCTGTCAAAAACTGATGGAAAACCATGAACGGCATCACAAAACAGCAAGTTCAGTTATTAGAAAAATGGACTTCCAGTGACCCCATTGTGTGACACTGCGCTTCCAGACTGGCACTGCAAAGTCACCTTCATGTCCTGAGATGAACTGCACAACAATGTGTCTTCTTTGAACCGAAGGGCTACCAACATAACTGTAAACTTTTTATTTTTCACTTTGGTTATATTTTATATAATTTTTTCATTGTTGGGGAAAATTATTAATTATTCTTTTTAAAATAAGGAGCTATACTTAGATTCTTCATCGGAAGCGGAAGGATTTATAATGTACTTTTTTAAGCTTGTTGCTGTTTTGTTTAGTAACTTTTAGTGCTGGCATGTTTTTTTTTGGGGGGGTGGCCTATTGAGCAGGGTTTTCAAGATTGTTTTGGCTTCGTGGTTTATACATGCCGTGCTAGTGCATGGATTCAAGGTGACTGGGGATAGACTGTGCTGGATTGTTTTCATAACACTTATTAAAACTCATAATTAATCTAACCATTTAACTCTTGGAATGTTAAAAGTTTAAACAGTCCAATTAAACACAGAAGAATGTTTGCTCATATCAGGCATCTAAAGGCTGAAATTGTTTTTCTTCAAGAAACTCGTATAAGAAATTGTGATAATACCAAACTTATGTCAAAATGGAAAGGACAATATTTTCATTCTTCTTCTGATGCTAAAGTCAGGGGATTTTCTATTTTAATTAACCAGAATGTTCCTTTTGTACATCATAATACTTTATCAGATAAATATGGTAGTTATATTATTCTTACAGGTAAACTATATAATAAAATGGTAGTTTTTTGGCTAAATACTGTTCTGGATTGTTCATCCCCTAAACCTGCCATTCTGAGTAAATCTGCTGCTGTAATTCATTCTTTTCAAACAAATACAGTACAAAGCCGATGATCCAAAATCGGATTCTTCAAAATCCTCAGTTATCAGAAAAATTAAAAAATATTTATCCGAAACATTTTCGGAACGAAACTGACTGGGGATGTCAGGTTTCCTTCGGTGGCAGTAGTGGACCTTGGGCTCCTGGTGGTGGCAGCAGCACAGTGGACCTCGGGCTTCCAGCAACGAGCAGCAGACCTCGGGCTCCCGGTACTGGCAGTGGCGGACCTCGGGTTCCTAGTGGTGGCAGCAGCGAACCTTGGGCTCCCAGCACGAGTGAGGCCTTGGTAGTAAAGTGTTAGTGATTGGCGGTGGCCAGCATTTTTTTGATGATAATTAAACTTTATTTTAATACTTAAAAAGCCTTACCTTATTGTTTGTTGTTGTGTGAACACTGTTATAAATGATTTGCTGTTGCTACTGGGCTGTTTTTAAAAAAATGACCAGTTCTCTGAAAAAACTGTTTATCTTAAATGGGCCTGGTCCTGATCATTTCAGATAATTGGAGTTGTACTGTATTGTTATTTCAGATGTTTGGCTTTTTTTTCATCCTCACAGTAGAGAGTACACATTTTTCTCTTAATGTTCATCGTATTTACTCTTGCATTGATTATTTTGTCTTTGAATTTTCCTGACTTTCCTTATATAAAGAGGCACTGGCATTTTAATTCTACCTTACTTTCAGATAATGATTTTTTTTAAATTTTAGAAGATCAAATTATGTTTTCTTTAATACATATTCTTCTTCAACAGTTTCGAACTTGATTGTCTGTGTCACTAATGAAACCATATATTATAGGGCAAATTATTTCTTATACAGCTAATATAAAGAATATGACTAATAAGGAAAGATTAGATTTAATCAATTAGATTAAACAAATTGATTTATAGTATGCACAAGTTAAAAACCCTGAATTATATAAAGAGAGTTTAACTTTAAATTTGATCTTCTTTCTACTTATCTCATTGAACAGTAACTTCTGAAGAATAAAAGCCAATTTTATATTCATGGTGAAAAATCTGATAAGCTTTTGGCCAACCAATTGAAAGGGATGGCTGCTAAGAGACAAATTACTAAGATTCAGATGGATGACGGTATGGATACTACAAATCATTCTAAGATAAATTATATCTTCAGGGAATTTTACTCCAGATTGTATACTTCTTAATCTAAATTTTATTACGCTCTCTCGGAATAAATGTATGAGTCTGGTGTAAATTGGGAGGAATTTGGCAAGATTAGTGGGTTACATACATACATACATTTTAAAACAGATCTTATTTGAAATACTAAGAATTCAATTCATATTCAGGAACATTGCAAAAACTATTGAGAATGATATATGCACATTTCACAAGTAGGTGCTAATTGAAATGAATAGACCATTGTCTTGGAGGAGACAAACTGGCTGTTTGCAAGTACCTACAGAGTGCTCACAGAAAGATCACTCCAACAACAGATAGGAGCAGAAGAATAACTCTTGTTGTTTGCTGAAGGAGGTGAGGGTTTTTACAAGTGAGAGAGTCACATGGGTTTCCTGGCAGTTGGCAGTTGAAGAGAGAGGTGAGACCAAGCTCAACAAGCTCTCTCAGCTAGTGTGTTTGAGTGACACTGAAAGCAGCTGAACAGTGCAAGCCAGAAGAAGCTGGTTGGAAACAGAAAAGCTCCAGAGCAGTGAATGGCTGAAAGTGCTATCTGTCTGACGTTTCTCTTGGAATAAGAGGAACAGAAAGGAACTTTGTGATAGCCTGAAAGAAAGAGGTTACCTACCATCTGGAGAACCCTGATGGAGCAAGTTTCATCAACGTGACATTGAGGTGACTAATGGTAGTACCTCAGTTGTGGACATCCTGGAACAACAAATATCTCTCTGCAAACCTCCAAAGAACCTTCCTGAGTGGTAAACATTTACCTTTCGAGCACCTGGTGAACTTTATATATTTTAAATTCTGTGCACAGTATAAGAATTGTTTGCAACCAGTGAACTTGAAAGAAAGAGAAGTGAGATTGAGCTGTGAACCAAAGAACTTTTCTTAAATTTACACACAAATCATACACGTGCGCTTAGAATTAGAAGGGGGTTAATTTGTGTTAGTTAAGTATAGAGATAAGAAAATTTGATTCTGTTTTCATGTTTAAAGATAATTAAAAACAACTTTCAAGTAACTACTTGTCTTGATTAATGTCTATTGCTGCTAGGTTTTGGGGTCATTTGGGCTCGTAACACTGGAAACACTTATTTCCTAAGAGGATGTAGCTGACCGCTACAAAGAAACATGCACACATAAAGTGTGGCAGGTTAAGCTCACTCACTTTTTAGGGCCAGAAAGGCTGCTTTTATACAGTTCGTTCCAGCCGTTTTTGCTGATTGGCTGAGTCAGCCATATGAATAACAATACCAGGCAGAAACATGCATATGAATGCCCTTCTTCCCCAGTCTGTTTCTGCTGAGTTAGCTGGGCAGCTTGACCAACGCCATTTTAGGGCTGTTGGTCTAATGCTGCCCCAGCTTTCACCCCCGTCGGTTCATTGCCCTGGCAGTCGCTTTAGCAATCTCTATCCACCTCTGCTGCTACGCGTTGTGCCAGTCCGATCTCTGCAATTACAGGCCACCACAAGGAAATTTTTTTGCAATATCTTCTTTACAATCAGGTAAATCTCCAGAACCAATTGGGTACTCTGTGGAATTTAAAAAATCCTTTTCTAAATTGCTTGTGTCCTAATTAAGTTCTGTGCTTAATGACTCACTTAAACAAGGGAATCTTCCACCATCTTTTAATGAAGCTTGTAGTTCCCTTATTGTGAAAAAGGTCTATTTCTTTACTTAATGTTGATATTATAGTGAGTGGTGAAATGAGCAAAGCATAACAGAAGTCGTATATGAGCTGAACCAACAGAATTCTTCAATGGAACCTCCGCAGGAGTTGAAATAAATAGTTGGTGCGCTATCACTATCACCTGACCCCGGAAATCATATGTCTCCCTATGCATCCCCCCACCCCGCCCCAGCCACCAGGAACTCCCAATCCTGCAGGGGCCCACAACTAAGGACACTGGCTTGATAATAGAGTGGTGAGGTTCACCACATTAACCCCCTACCCCAGAACCGGATTTCAGAGGTGATACCGCAGTTTTGCTAATATGGCTAGAACAGGCTGGCAGACGCCTTTCTGGCAGTGGCATGCTACCTGTACCGGTTGCTCCAGGTCCAAATGTGCTGGCTTAAGGCGATCCATAGAAACAGTCTCTTGTTTGCTGCCCACGTCAAGAAAAAATGTCGTAGAGTTATTCTGCAGCACCTTAAAAGATCCCTCATTTGGCCAGTGCAATGGTGTCCTGTGGGCATCCCTGTGAAGAAACACACACTGGTAGTCCTTAAGCTTGGCTGTAATGTAGGAAGTTGGAAGTCCATGCTGGGTGATCAGGATTGGTGCCAGTGCACCCACCTTCTCTCTCAGGCATGCCAGTAAAGAGGTGGGAGATTTCTGTTGCCCACGCGCTGCAGGATGAAATCACCTGGGACTGTTGGGGGCTCCATATACCAATTCAGTGAGGAAGTAAGAAGATCTTATTTTGGCACAGTACATGTACCTAACAGTACCTGGGGTAATTCGTTCATCAGTCTGGACCCTTGAGGTGTGCCAGGAGGGAGGGCTGTCTTCATGTGTCAATGAAAACGCTTCACTATTCTGTTGGACTGGGGATGATAGGCCATAGTAGTGTGATTGCAGTCCATAGCCCGGATATGAACTGTGCCCCTCTGGCAGAGAAGATGTCCATATGTAAACAAAACAATGAGTGATGAGGGCTTGTGCATAAGCTGTAGTGGAGATGTCCGAGAGTGAAAAAACCTCTGGCCATCTCGCAAATCTGTCGACCACAGTAAAAAGGTGACTTGCGCCTCTGGACGGGGGTAATAACCCAACGATGTTGACGTGAATATGATTGAACTGCCACTGCAATGACGCATAAATCTGCAGTGGAGCTTTGATGGGCGTTGAACTTTGGAGGTTTAACATGCCCAAATGCCAACTTGCTTGCGTAGTCTGTGCCACATGTCTGCCATGAGCCTTGTAGCCTGAATAGAAGGGTGAGTCAAACCGAGTAAGTTGTTGAATATCCAATGTCGCCAGGGAGTAGGGATGATCGGTCTTGGTTGTCTGGTGGACATATCATAAAGCAGCGCGGAATTTGCTGGTCCCCACTTCAAATCCTCTAATTTTAGGTTTGAGATGGCAGTGTGATATGCGACCATTTCATCGTCTTCTTGCTGAGCCGTTGCCAAAGCCACATAGTCTATTCCAGGAACTGACGGCTCGCTTCAGCGTTTCCCGAGTGTGTGTGGGGGTGGAGGGCTCTCTTCTGGTTCCTCTCACAGCCAAGACTGACCCCACACTCCCGACAGGGGTAGGTATAGCACACGCCCTTTAGTGTGGTATACCACCATATGACCAAGAGTCGCTTCCCCATACAGTTTGGCATGCCATAGCTCATCTGCGTGGGAAGCCAGTTGACAGGGATCACTGAAATCATTGTCTACAAGTTGCAGCTGGATGTCCTCTGGCATCTGTTTCTGGAAAATCTGCTTGAAAAGCAAACTGGGCCTGTGCCAGTCCATGAGCGCCAGCATCTCATCAGTGCAGAAGGCATGCGGTCGTCTAGGCCTTCCATATGAAGGAGCCTTGCTGCCCTGTTACTGCGGGAAAGTCCAAAAGTACAATCAAGAAGAACTTTGATAGTTTCGTATTTATCATTGGCTAGAAGCTGGCATAAGAAATCAACAATGTGGACGCCGGTGTTTTGATCTAGCGATGTAATAACATAGCAACATTTAGTAGCATTAGCGGCAATATGTCCAAGGTGAAACTGGGCCTTGGCCTGCTCGAACCAAACCTGTGGTTGTGATGTCCAAAAGACCGATAGCTTGAGCACAATGGTGTTCTGCACATCCATAGCTAGATCCAAAAAGTAGTTTTGGACCATTGGGATCACCACTGTAGCGAGTAGTTCAGTGAACAAAGCACAACACAAGTTGTCTGTGAGCTGAACCAACAGGAACCTTCACAGGAGATTAAATAAACACAATTGGTGCAATATCACCATCATCTGACCCCATAAGTCGCACACCTCCCAGAGCCCTTTGCACAATCTGGCTATTGGAAACTCCCGATCCTGCGGGAGCCTGCAACTACGGATATCATTTCGATAATGGATTGGTGCGGTTCGCAACAATATGAAGATTTTGGCTAAAGTATTAGCCCACAGATTGGAGAATATTTAACCATCAATCATTTCTAAAAATAAAATTGGCTTTATTAAAAATTGTTATTCTTATTTTAACATATAGGTACTCCCAGATTTATGACATGCTCAACATGTCCATCCGAATTTTAAAAAAATATAAAATTTACATGGTTTATGGTGTATTTGACAAACTATTACAGGGATACAGGGCACGTAAGTGCCAAAATGTGCATACTTACCTTGTTAGTCAGCATTCCAGGGTCCTTAGGCTGGACACAGCCATCTTAATTCCTGTGCACATGCTTGAGTTTTCGGATGGCATATGTGCAATGGGTTCAGATATTGGAGTTCAGTTGGCGCATGCGCAGTGGTTCGCGTATTGGAGTTCAGTTTGTGCATGCATGGTGGGTTTGTGTATTGGAATTTGGTTAGTACATGCATAGCTGGTTCGCGAATTGGAGTTTGGTTAGTGCATGGGCAGGAGTTCAGCGCCCTAACAATATTGAATTTGCGCCCTTAATTCTTGTGCATGCACCAACCAAACTCTAATAAGCAAACCCACCGTGCATGCGCCAACTGAATTCCAAAACACAAGCCCACCATGCAATCGCCAAATGAAAACTTACACATGTGCACAGGAACCAAGATGGCCACGCTCAGCCTATGAACCCCGGAACGCAAATAACAACGCTCATTTTGGCTCTTACATGCCCTGTGTCCCTGTTATAGTTTGTCAAATGCAACAAAAAATCTACAATGAGAAAGAGATTTGTTAAGACTTTGGTACTCCGTGCGTGTGGGCAAAATTCCGACTTACATCCATTCCGAGATACAACCAATCCTTCAGTCCTAATTACTGTTGTAAGTCAGGGTCTACCCTGTACTCAATTTATTGAATATTTTATATTTATGCCCCACTCCTGTCCCTGAATGTATTCTTTCTTTTGATGCAGAGAAAGCTTTTGATCAGGTGGAGTGGGGTTATTTATTTGAGACCCTGGAAAAATATAATTTTGGACCATGTTTTATTAAATGTATTAAATTACTATATTTACATCCTACTGCTTCAATTCTTACTAATCTACAACAATCAAAACCTTTCAATCTTCAAAGAGGTACTTGTCAAAGCTATTCTTTAAGTCCATTACTTTTTGAACCATTAGCATTTGCCCTTCATAAATGCAGAGATTTTTACAGGGATTTACATGAAGTGCATTGAACATAGTTTCCTTATATGCAGATAATCTTTTGTTTTTTTGTATCTAATGCAGATACTTCTTGACCAAGCATAATCTTTGTTTTCTCAATTTAACCAGTTTTCAGGGTATAAATTGAATCTGCATAAGAGTGAACTTTTACTTCTAAAGTATTTTAATTTTCCTTTTAAAATTGTGAAGGATCAATTTACTTATCTTGATGTTACAATTACTAGAAGTTATAAATATCTTTTAAAGGAAAATTTCTCTATTTTATTTAATCATATTAAATTACTCTTATTGACAGTCACCTGAATAATCAATGAACAAAAGACATTCCCTTACTTTTCATGCACTACTATTTTTATTTTAAGTTTTTATATTATTGTTGTAAGATGGTTCATAATATGAATGTTTGCACTATGATGCTGCAGCAAAGCACCAAATTTCGTGACTTATAACAATAAATTCTGCTTCTGATCTTTATCTATTTCCATGATTGGTCATGTTAACTATTAATATAATAATTTTACCTAAATTTTTGTATCTTTTCCAATCTATACCAATTTTCATTCCTAAATTTTTTTTGTTTCACTTGATTTGCTTTAATCTGCGATATGGCAAGGAAAATGCCCCACTTAAATCAAGTTAATCTTCAAAAAGCTCAAATGAATGATGGTTTGTCTTTTCCTAATTTTTGATTTTATTATTGGGCAGTCAATATATGTAACTTGATTCTTTAGCTACAATTTGATAATCGAGTTGACTGCCCCAAATGGAACTAAATTTTGCTAAGAGTACTTCTTTATCCTCTTCTTGATATTTACTAACTGATAACCCAATAATTAAACACATTCTGACAATATGGGCACAATTTAGAAGGTTTTTTGGGTTTCAGAGTTTTTCTCTTGCCAGCCCTATTATATCCAATCACCTTTTTCTACTTTCTTCACAAGACACCGCCTTCAACGATTGGCACAGATTGGGTATTAAATGTTTCAAAGACCTTTTTATTGGCAACAATTTTCCATCTTTTGAATAATTGGTGATAAAATTTAATTGACCTAAAACTCATTTTTTAGATATTTACAAATTAGACACTTTGTTCAATCTCTAAATCGCTGATTTTCCTGAAATCCCTGAGGCAACTGTTCTTGACACAAAGGCTTAATATCTCTTATTTATGATAATTTGGATGATCTAAGACTAGTCCCCCAAGTTAAAATCAAGAACCCCTGGGAGCAGGATTTGAATCTTTCATTATCCAATGGGGTTTAGGACTCCATTTTTAATTTGATTAATACTACTTACTCTGTAAACAGCATTGTTTGCTGCAATTTAAAGTGGTCCAAAGTGTCTAAAATTAAATTGCCACATTTTTATTTAGACATAAATCCTTTATGTGACCAATGTAAAATAGGTGATCTCTCTTTAGTTCATATGTTCTGTACCTGCCCTAGCTTAGAAGAATTTTGGAAATATGCTTTTCAACCACTATCAGTAATTCTTAAGTTAAAATTCAAATTCTTGCGTTTTTATTGCTCTTTTTGGATCACCTCAAGATGCTGAGCAATTCAAAGCCAAATTTTATCTTTTACTTCATTGTTAGCCAGACATGCAATTTTGATTAAATGAAAAGATAGCACTCCACCTACACATGCACACTGGCTAAGGGATATTATGTCTTGTTTAACTCTTGAAAAAAATTAGATATGCCATCAAGGATTCAAATACCAAGTTCCAAAAGACATGAGGCCCATTTCTAGACTATTATCATAATCTCAAGAGTTAGTGTTATTCTGGAATTTTGGCATTGCTGTCCCTCTCCAATTTGGTGTAATTTGATTCATACATGTCAACTTTCAACCTTGCTTAGAGGAGGGCGTTTTGAAATTCTTTTTCTCTCTCCTTTCTGGCTTTTTTTTGTTGTTAAATTTTACTCCATTGTCATGATTGTGCCGGGATTTCCTTATTATGAGAATATTAGTAATTTAAAAAAAATTTTGTAACACATTGTATAATTGAACTGTTTAATTGTTTATAGGGCAAAATATTAATAAAACTATTTTAAAAAGAAAGGAATTTGTGTTTAAGAAATATTCCTGAAACAATATACAGAAGGCTCTAGTGAAGGGGGTTAAACTCTGGATGCTGTCTTCGGAAGAAATAAGACAGGGCAAGTGACTGAAGTGTCAAGTGACATTCCCACTAACAGTTCCAGTGGAGCCAGCCTGCTTTTCTTCACTGCTCCCTCTGGTCAATGCTGAAAGCTGACTGGCCACTTTGCTTCATATTCACTTATTATGTGTAGTGAAAGTAATTCTTACATAAGAACTAGGAGAATTGGACCATTCAACCCCTCAAGACTGCCTGACCATTCTTCCTGAAAAATTATTTTCTTGTCCTATCCTCCTATCTCTGGATTCTTCTTGTATCTGCTAATCTAAATTTCTGATTTGAATTCACATAAAGACAAGGTCCCCACAGTTCTTCAGAGAAGAGAATTTAAAAGATATATCACGTCCTGCATGAAGTAATTTCTCCTCATTCCAGTCCTAAATGGCTTGTCCTTTACTTTTAGACGATGACCCCTTGAGCTGGAATACTTGACCAAAAGAATCCATCCATCACCTACCTTGTTAAACTCTGTGATTTTCATTGTGTGTCTGATTAGAATTTGCTGTGGTGCAAATAACAACTATGCAAACACAGGAGTTTGACAAATACATTTTTCTCATCACTGCATAACAGAATGTAATCGGTGCACAAATTATATACCATGAACTGAAGTTGTTCTTTTAATGACATATTACAGAAGTGGCAAAATAGAAAACCACATTTGCACTTCAATTTTAAGTTTGTGTTACTTGGTGTGCAAAAATGCTGCATGCAGCAGAAATAAAGATGCTATTCTTTCTCAGCGGAGGATTTTTTCACACAATGATAACAAATAAAAGTTTAAAAACTGTCAATATGTTATTTAAGATGACTAGCTCATTCCTACATGATTATGGTGCCCCTGAGTAATTCAAGATCATTTTTTTATTGGACTACACACAGATTTGACAAACACTGAGTGGTTTTATTTTGAAAAAATAGGCTTAATGATTGCTTACAACTACCCAACAGCAATTGCTTTCCACTGGATATTTATTAAATTATCAGCCATTTGCTTGCATGCTTATCAGAATTCAACTGCAATACAAATCAGAAGCTTCCGTAAGATTTTGACCAAGTCTCATTCAAGGTCTCATGATAGATGAAAAAGAAAAACCAGCCTTTTTTTCAGTATCCACACATTCACAGAAATATATTTCTATTTATAATGGACAAGACCATAAAATTCTAATTTTTTTTCAAATATATGATGTAACTGATTAATGTAATTAAATGTAATTGACAAAGTAGTGAATAAAGAAAATTTCAAAAGTTACAAAGGAGTGTAATCAGACAAAAGTGGTCTCTGACCTACAGATGATGTTTGATACAAAAAAAACTGCTGGCAGTGGGCCACTAATATTCTCCAAGATTCTTTTTGGTGACATTAAGGCTATGAGATATCAAGAACAGAGTTTGTTGAAGATTATAGATGTACAGTGGAACACCGATTTAACGTCTATTTGGATATGGGTCATTGAGCTGCCACCAGGAGCAAGTTCGGGTGCTTGGGGCTTGTGGGATCTTGGGGCTGCTGTGAGCAGCAGGGACCTGGGGTTGCCACGAGCAGTGGGAACCTGGGGCTGTCACGAGTAGCAGGGACCTGGGTCCGCCGCGAGTAGTGGGAACGTCAGCCTATCACAAGCAGTGCAGATAGACAGTTTAATAAAAATTAATTTGTGTTTTAATTTGAACTGTAATTACAATGATTTATTGAAACCCCAATTTTATTGAAACCCCACTTTTTTCGTGATGTGAGTTTTTTTGGACCCAAACCATTGCGTTATAACAGGGTTCCACTGTATAATATTAAAAAGGGTGGAGATTGTTTTAACATAAGACATCAGAAAGGTTGGATTGAATAACAGTGCTAGCAGGAGCCAAAGGCAATGTGACTTTGGTTTTCTCAATTTACATTTAGTAAGTTGCTGTTCATTCAAACCTGAATGTTGATTAGACAGTGCGATTGGGTGCAGGGATATGAGCACAAGCAAGCGGGTGGGTGGCAGGAGTGTGAGCAGGCAAAAGAACAAGAATTTAGTCAGAGCAAATGCTCTCAACTCTTCCAGGGGTAATCCTATGCATGAGTGTTCAAGTCCAAGTTTATCATCTTGCTGTACATATATGACCAGACAAAACAGCGTTACTCCAGACCAAGGTGCACACACAGAATACACAGCACATAATAAATCACATATACACATAAAATTACAATATAAAAGAAAAATGTGTAAATACTTTGGAATAATTTACCAGTTTCATTTTTAAGGGACTCAAGGATACAAAACACTGTTCATCAAGCTTAGAGCAGTGGGAAGAAGTTCCCAGCCGGGAATTCCTGATTTTAATGCACCTGTACCTCCTTCCATTGTGGTCGAAGACACTGTGTGATGGATGGTAGGGATCCTCAATAATTCTTTTAGTCCTATTTAAGCAATGTTCCCAGTGAATGTTGCCAAGAGAGGAAAGGTAGACTCCAGTGATCCTCTTGACCGCTTTAATGATGCTCTGTACTGACTTCCGTAACAGTCTATCTTTTGTCACAGATGAAATCCATGTGCAGATGAGCATTCCAGTGTTTTTTAAAACAGTGAAAAATATTACAGCTTTAAAAAAAGTCTGGGAAGTGAGATATTGGTTCAACTGTTTTAAAGGTCCCATTAATTGCACTTTGCTTTGCAAAGCAAAGCTCAAGGATGCAATCCGCCTCACGGACTCGTCCCCTGAAACCCTCTGGGATCAGCTGAAGACTGCCATTTTGCAATCCACTGAAGAGATACTGGGCTTCTCCTCTAGGAAAAACAAGGACTGGTTCGAAGAAAACAACCAGAATATCCAGGAGCTGCTGGCAAAGAAGCGAGCTGCCCACCAGGCTCACCTTGCAAAGCTGTCCTGGCTAGAGAAGAAACGAGCCTTCTGTCGCACATGCAGCCATTTTCAGCGCAAACTCCGGGAGATCCAAAATGAATGGTGGACTAGCCTCGCCAAACGAACCCAGCTCAACGCGAACATTGGCGACTTCAGGGGTTTTTACGAGGCTTTAAAGGCTGTGTACAGCCCCTCACCTCAAGTCCAAAGCCCGCTGCGCAGCTCAGACGGCAAAGTCCTCCTCAGCGACAAGATTTCCATCCTCAATCGATGGTCAGAACATTTCCAATCTCTTTTCAGTGCCAACCGCTCAGTCCAAGAATCCGCCCTGCTCCAGCTCCCTCAACAGCCCTGAAGGCTAGAGCTGGATGAGGTCCTCACCCGGGAAGAGACATATAAGGCAATTGAACAACTGAAAAGTGGCAAAGCAGCAGGTATGGATGGAATCTCCCCAGAGGTCTGGAAGGCTGGCGGCAAAACTCTGCATGCCAAACTGCATGAGTTTTTCAAGGTCTGCTGGGACTAAGGAAAGCTGCCTCAGGACCTTCGTGATGCCATCATCATCACCCTGTACAAAAACAAAGGCGAGAAATCAGACTGCTCAAACTACAGGGGAATCACGCTGCTCTCCATTGCAGGCAAAATCTTCGCTAGGATTCTCCTAAATAGAATAATACCTAGTGTCGCCGAAAATGTTCTCCCAGAATCACAGTGCGGATTTCGCGCAAACAGAGGAACTACTGACATGGTCTTTGCCCTCAGAAAGCTCCAAGAAAAGTGCAGAGAGCAAAACAAAGGACTCTACATCACCTTTGTTGACCTCACCAAAGCCTTAGACACCGTGAGTAAGAAAGGGCTTTGGCAAATACTAGAGCGCCTCGGATGCCCCCCAAAGTTCCTCAACATTGTTATACAACTGCACGAAAACCAACAAGGTCGGGTCAGATACAGAAATGAGCTCTCTGAACCCTTCTCCATAAACAATGGCGTGAAGCAAGGCTGCGTTCTCGCACCAACCCTCTTTTCAATCTTCTTCAGCATGATGTTGAAACAAGCCATGAAAGACCTCAACAATGAAGATGCTGTTTACATCCGGTACCGCACGGATGGCAGTCGCTTCAATCTGAGGCGCCTGCAAGCTCATACCAAGACACAAGAGCAACTTGTCCGTGAACTATTCTTCGCAGACGATGCCGCTTTAGTTACCCATTCAGAGCCAGCTCTTCAGCGCTTGACGTCCTGTTTTGCGGAAACTGCCAAAATGTTTGGCCTGGAAGTCAACCTGAAGAAAACTGAGGTCCTCCATCAGCCAGCTCCCCACCATGACTACCAGCCCCCCCACATCTCCATTGGGCACACAAAACTCAAAACGGTCAACCAGTTTACCTATCTCGGCTGCACCATTTCATCGGATGCAAGGATCGATAACAAGATAGACAACAGACTCGCCAAGGCAAATAGCGCCTTTGGAAGACTACACAAAAGAGTCTGGAAAAACAACCAACTGAAAAACCTCACAAAGATTAGCGTATACAGAGCTGTTCGGCTCCAAATCATGGGTCCTCTACCGGCATCACCTACGGCTCCTAGAACGCTTCCACCAGCGTTGTTTCCGCTCCATCCTCAACATTCAATGGAGTGACTTCATCACCAACATTGAAGTACTCTAGATGGCAGAGGCCGACAGCATCGAATCCACGCTGCTCAAGATCCAACTGCGTTGGGTTGGTCACGTCTCCAGAATGGAGGACCATCGCCTTCCCAAGATCGTGTTATTTGGCAAGCTCTCCACTGGCCACCGAGACAGAGGTGCACCAAAGAAGAGGCAAAGGAGTTAAGGGTTATGGGGATAAGGCTGGAAAGGGGTACTGATGGTAGTGATCAGCCATGATCTGTAAAATGGCGGTGCTGGCTCGATGGGCCGAAGGGCCTACTCCAGCTCCTATTGTCTATTGCCTAAAGAAATCTCTTGGTGCCTACCACATTGACCACTGCCAGTGGGCTGATCTCGCCTCAAACCGTGCATCTTGGCGCCTCACAGTTCGGCGGGCAGCAATCTCCTTTGAAGAAGACCGCAGAGCCCACCTCACTGACAAAAGACAAAGGAGGAAAAACCCAACACCCAACCCCAACCAACCAATTTTCCCTTGCAACCGCTGCAACCGTGTCTGCCTGTCCCGCATCGGACTTGTCAGCCACAAACAAGCCTGCAGCTGACGTGGACATTACCCCTCCATAAATCTTCGTCCGCGAAGCCAAGCCAAAGAAGAAGAATTGCACTTGTGTCCATAGATGAAAACAGAAACATTGTTCTTGCACTTCAAAGCAAATAACATCAACCTGTTTAAAGTCAAGTCTCTAAAAGCTTGAAAAGTATTCTGGAGCAGCCATCTTAGGAGAGGCAACACTGGAGCTGTCCAAAGTAGTGATTGAGATTAGGTGCTGAAGCTTGGGCCTAAGAGGCCTTCGCTAAATGACTGAGCTAGATGACCTGTTAGAATAGATGAGTTTTTTTCTGGGTTTTCAGAGAGTGCAGTGGAGATGGCAGTCAGGAAAGAGATAAGCCCATCCTGCAGGATATAGAATTTCAGGGAGAATTTCCTGGTCCCTACATCAGTAAGAAGTGCATCTCGTTGCAGCTCCTTACTTACAACGTCATGAAATTAAAGCTGGAGTTGGACTAACTCCAGACTATAAGGGAAGCCAAAACTTTTACTCTTGTAAAAATCAATCTTGTGTAAATGTTGAATCCCTATTTTTGACAAAAAAAATCTGATAATTTCCATACATCTCATTAAAAGTTGACCCTAGTCTCTCACCTTGCAGACTGGAGCTCCTGATGCCTTGGTCGTCAATATACGCCTTGGCCCCAGCCGCTTGCAGGCAGGAGTTCCCAATGCCTCAGTCACAAACTCACACTTTAGCGCCAGCCACCTGCCTGTCGGAGCTCCCTACGTCTTCAACGCAGATTTCCCACCCGGTCCTGGCTGCTAACAGACTGGAGATCCTGACGCCTCTGATGACAGAGATATTTACTGCGGTCTTGACCTTCCCGTATCACTTCCACGCCGACTCCTTCACTAGCCTTTGCAAGGCTGACATGTGTTTGAAGCGCAGGCTCTGTATTATTACTTTAATTCATTGTGTTTTTGTTCTTTATTCATTTAGACTTAAGCTACTGATATGGTATTTTGGATTCTAGTGTGAATTTCAGTCCTTCAAAAGTAGTATCCATGTAATAGTCGACCCCATAAATTTAACATTAAAAAACAGTCCAGGAGGGAGTCACGTGATGGAGTAGTGGCCGGACGGTGAACTCCAGCCCTCTCCAGAAAAGTCGGGAAAAACAAAGGAAAACACAAAGGCACAGAAATAAAAGTTACAGAAAAGTGAGTATAAAGGTGGAAAGAAGATGGCGACAAAAAAAGAAAAATCGAAAGCAACGGTAAGAAGAGAGGAAGAGAAGACAAAGGAGGAAAAAGGTGAAGGCCTTACCTGTCCGAAGAGGCCCGCTGCGGAGAGAGAAACCCACTCCCTCAGGTCGGTAAATAATGGACTACAAAAATGGCTCGCAGAGCCGAGTAAAAGTGCGCAACCACGCATGCGCGAAACTTCGCACATGCGCGATGCGAATGAAAAAAAACACACCGACGGGAGAGGGGACCAGCTGGGGAGTCGATCTCCACAGCCGGCAACGACAGCTGCAGAACACCTGCAGCAAGAAGAGACCACAGAAGACAATAGAAACAAGAAAGAAGAGGAGGAAAGGGCACCAAAGAAACAACAGATGGCCAACCCAGAGGAAGAAGAAGAGGAAGAGTACAGAGAAATAGAAGAAGAAAAGAAAGGCAAGGTAAAGGATATACTTGCTCTTATTAAAGGATACATGGAGTCATTTAAAGAATGGCAAACACAGGAATTTAAGGATTTAAGAAAAAGAATAAACAACACAGAAGAGAAAATAAATAAAATGGAGATGACCTTAACAGAAATGGGAAAGAAAATGGACAAGATGGAAGAGCAGGCAGTAGCAGCAGAAATGGAGGTAGAAGACTTAAAAAAGAAATTGGAGAAATCTAATAAAAAAACTAAAGAGACACAAGAACTACTAGCTCAAAAAATAGATACAATGGAAAACCATAACAGAAGAAATAACATAAAGATAGTGGGCCTTAAGGAAGATGAAGAAGGCAAGAATATGAGGGAGTTTATAAAAGAGTGGATCCCTAAGACCCTAGGATGTCCAGAACTACAGCAAGAAATGGAAATAGAAAGGGCACATAGAGTATTGGCCTCTAAACCACAACCACAACAAAAACCAAGATCTATTGTAGTAAAATTCCTAAGATATACTACAAGAGAAAAGGTACTGGAGAAGACAATGGAAAAAGTAAGAGAGGGCAACAAACCACTGGAGTATAAAGGGCAAAAAATCTTCATTTATCCAGATATAAGTTTTGAACTCCTAAAGAAGAGAAAAGAGTTCAATACAGCAAAGGCGATTTTATGGAAGAAAGGGTATAAATTTATACTAAAGCATCCAGCGGTATTGAAAATATTTATTCCAGGACAACAAAACAGACTATTCTCGGATCCAGAAGAAGCAGGAAAATTTGCAGAACAATTACAAAAATAGACTGAGGGAGGAAGACGGGTAATGAGAGTTAAAATGATCACGATTGATATGTATGTGGGTAAAGACAAAAATAGACTGAGGGATGAAGACGGGTAATGAGAGTAAAAATGATCACGATTGATATGTATGCGGGTAAAGAGGTATAAGAGTGAATAGAGACAATGAGCATACATGAATGTATCTGTACTTAGAGGAAAATATAGATAGTATAGACAAGAATTAATAAGGGAAGGTAATGGAATAGAGAGAATAAGGAGGGAATTAAAAGAGTGACCTTTGTGACATATGAAAAGTGAAATCTTTTCTGGGGGAGGCGGGGTGGGGGGAAATAGCGGTCACTGCAAAATCAGTTGACGCTTGCGAGTGGATTCGCAAATCCAAATGGAGAGGGGAGATGTGGTTGTCCGACAAGGGATAAAGGACAACTCAGGAGGGGAAGGGGAGATTGGGGATAAATAAGATAGAAATAGGAGAATAAGGAAAATGTTGGATGTTGTAGGAATGTTGTCTTATAAAGAGTTGAAAATAAGAAAACAGAAATGGAAAAGGAGGAAAGGTAATGATGGAAAAACGGAAAGAGAAGATAAACAAAATATAAAAGGGCTACGCTGAACTATATGTCTTTAAATATTAATGGAATACATAACCAAATTAAAAAGGAAGAAACTACTAAATTTAAATGAATAAATGTATTCCATTAGAAAAAATAACATATAGGTTAAGAAATAATATTGAAATATTCGAACAAGTATAGGAGCCTTACATTAAATACAATAGCGAAAACCTACTGGGGACAAACATTACCTAAGTTGATGGAAGGAGAAGGAAAGAAAAGAATGGACTCAGTAGAATTTCTGGTGTAATTTTGTTGAATGACAACATTGTCTGACTGGCTTAATGCAACCTAGATTGTATACCTAAAATGGATGAGAGGGGGGGGTGGGGGGGTGGCTTGGGAGGAGGGGGGGGGGGGGGAGAAAAAGTCACTGTATATGTGTGAAAAAGAAATAGTGTATATCATGGCTAATGTGATTTATGGTGTGAAAAATAAAAAAAAACAGTCCAGAAAATTTGACTGTGACTCAAGTATATACGTTAATGGTTATGGTAAGGTGGGTACACCCAAGATTCAGGCTGCAGGAAGTTGGGTGACCACTAGCAAAGGTAAAGGGATAAGACAGACAGTGCAGGGTTCCACTGTGGCCATCCTCCTCAGTAACGTATCATGCTCTGGAGACTGTTTTGGGGGAGGAGGGGTGGTGGGATGATGACCTTTTTAGTGGCAGTAGTGTAAGTGGGACCTCATCAGCCTCTGTGACACAGCAGCTATAGAGTTAGGGGTCCACAGTAGGAAGAGCAGACAAGAAATACTGAGATCAAAGTCAACATTTTCTCTCAGCAATTGTGCTTGCTTTCTGTACTCGTGGGCCTAAATATATTGGGAAATCCAAAAATCCTCACTCTTCTGTAACTTCCATCTCGGTTAACAAGGTATTCTGATCGGTCTTTCAGATCCATTGATGACTTGACACTTGCATTGAATTTTACTGTTATATTTGCTTTATTCATTGAACACTTTTTTAGTATCACGTGCAGTTTTGGATCACCACCCTAAAAGCAGTACATATCAACCAAATCAGGATTGGCTCAATGAGTTACAACTTCCTTTTGTTAAATCATGGGATCAATCCCTTATCAAATTTAAGTATATACAGTTGACAAATTGAAGCAGGGATAAGATCTTATGTTTTCAATGTTCTTTAACTTAACAAATTATTTTCTTATATTGTTAATTCTTAATGCTCTTGCTTCATGGACTCCAACCCCCTACCCTTATCTGTTCCATCCACCCTGACGTCGTCCCCACCCCACTACCACCACCCTTGGGTTGGATACGGAAGGAAATAGGTAGGTAAAAGTAGTAAGTATGACAAGGGGGTATAAAGATTTAGTCAGGAATAACCACATACAGGATGAAGATCATAGGCACAATTAATATCTTACAATGATTATGAATGAGTGAAGAAATATTTAGGTTAATTAGAAAACAGAACACATCAAAAACAGAAAAGCTCTAAAAATGAGATTAAGTAAATACAACACCATTTTCTCGTTGTCCTTGACTGTCTTACTGAATCTATTTCAATTGCCATGCCGAGGGAGGAGTCACGTGATGGAGTAGTGGCCGATCAGGGATTTCCAGCCCTCTCCCGAAAAGTTAAAAAAAAACACACAAAGCACAAAAGTACAAGATTAAAATTTACAATAAAGTAAAAATAGAGGTGAGAAGAAAATGGCAGCGAAGAGAGAAAAGTCGAAAACAACGGGAAGAAAAGAGGAAGAAAGAACGTCGGAAGAAGAAGGTGAAGGCCTTACCTGTCCGAAGAGGCCCGCCGCGGAGAGAGAAGCCCGCTCCCTCAGGTCAGTGGAAGTCCTGGGCTCGGGACTACAAAAATGGCTCACAGAGATGAGTAAAAGTGCGCATGAAAAAAAAAACCACTGACGGGAGGGGGGAACAGCTGCGGAGTCGATCGCCACAGCTGAGAGAGACACCTGCAGCACAGCAGAAGGTGCAGAACACAGACAATAACGACAACAAGAAAGAGGGTAAAAAGAAAACAAGGAAACACAGATGGTCAACCCAGAGGAAGAAGAAGAAGAAGAAGAAGAACAGAAAGAAATGGAAGAAGAGAAAGGCAAGACAATGGATCTATCTTTTTTTGAAGAATATATGGAATCAGTGAAAGAATGGCAATTACAAGAATTTAATGAGATAAAACGAAGAATTAAGAATGCAGAAGAAAAAATGAATAAAATAGAAATGGTCATGTCAGAGATAGGGAAAAGAGTGGAAAATATGGAAGAACGAGAAATAATTGTAGAAATGGAAGTAGAGGAATTAAAAGAGAAATTAGAAGAATCTAATAAAAAAGTTAAAGAGGCACATGAGCTGTTAGCTCAGAAGATAGATATAATAGAAAACTATAATAGAAGAAATAATATAAAGATAGTGGGCCTTAAGGAAGATGAAGAAGGCAAGATTATGAGAGAATTTATAAAAGATTGGATCCCCAGGGTCCTAGGAAGACCAGAATTACAGGAAGAAATGGAAATAGAGAGGTAACATAGAACTTTAGCCCCGAAACCACAACCGCAGCAAAAACCAAGATCCATTTTAGTAAAATTCTTAAGATATACAACAAGAGAAACTATATTGGAGAAAGCAATGAAGAAAATAAGAGAAGACAAAAAGCCACTGAAATAAAAAGGTCAAAAAATTTTTTTTTTATCCAGACATAAGTTTTGAACTCCTGAAGAAGAGGAAGGAGTTCAATACAGCAAAAACGATCTTATGGAAAAAAGGATATAAATTTATGTTAAAATACCCAGCGGTACTTAAAATAGTTATTCCAGGGCAACAAAACAGACTATTCTCGGATCCAGAGGAAGCAAGGAAATTTGCAGAACAACTACAAAACAAGCAGAGAGATGAAGACATGTAATGAGAGTAAAAATGACCACGAACTATATGTATGTGTTATAGGGGTATATGTGTGTATCTATATAGTGTGTATACATGAATGTATCCGTATTTAGAGGAAAATATACAGAGTATAGATAAGAATTAACAAGGGAGGGAAAGGAAATAAGGGAATAAGGAGGGAATTAAAAGAGTGACCTTTGTTACATATGAAAATTGAAATCTTTTCTGGGGGGGGCTGGGTGGGGAGGAGTTACGGTCACTGCAAAATCAGTTGACGCTTGCGAGTGAATTCGCAAATCCAAATGGAGAGGGGAGATGTGGTTGCCCGACAAGGGATAAAGGGCAACTCAGGAGGGGGAGGGGAGAATGGGGTTAAAGAAGTTTTAAATAGGAGAATAAGGAAAATGTTTGATGTTTTAGAAATGTTGTCTTATAAAGTGTTCAAAACAAGAAAGCAGAAATGGATAAGAAGGAAAGGTGATGATGGAGAAACGGAAAGGGAAGATAAACAAAGTATGAAATGGCTACGCTGAACTATATGACTTTAAATATTAACGGCATACATAACCAAATCAAAAGGAAGAAACTGCTAAATTTATTGAAAAAAGAAAAAATTGATATAGCATTTGTGCAAGAAACACATTTAACTGAATTGGAGCACAAGAAATTAAAGAGAGATTGGGTAGGACATGTAACAGCAGCGTCGTATAACTCAAAAGCAAGAGGAGTAGCTATATTAATCAGTAAAAATGTACTAATTAAAATAGAAGAGGAAATAATAGATCCAGCAGGGAGATATGTAATGATAAAATGTCAGATATATTCGGAGTTTTGGAATTTACTCAATGTATATTCACCTAACGAAGAAGATCAAAAGTTTATGCAAGATATTTTTTTGAAGATAACAGATATGCAAGGGAACATATTAATAGGAGGGGATTTCAGCCTGAATTTGGATTCAAATATGGACAAAACTGGGAAAAAAATTAACAGAAAGAACAAAGTAACCAAATTTATAATTAAATCGATGGAAGAAATGCAACTTTTGGATATATGGAGAAAACAACACCCAAAGGAAAAGGAATATTCATATTATATTCGGGTAGACATAAAACATACTCAAGAATAGACCTATTTCTGTTATCAGCTCGTATGCAAGATAGAGTAAGAAAAACAGAATATAAAGCTAGAATATTATCGGACCATTCACCCTTGATATTGACAATAGTTAGAGGACATCCCTCCAAGAATGTATAGATGGAGATTAAACTCCATGCTACTTAAAAGGCAGGATTTTAGAGAATTCATTGAAAGACAAATTAAAATGTATTTTGAAATAAATACGGAATCAGTGAAAGATAAGTTTATACTATGGGATGCAATGAAAGCGTTCATTAGAGGGCAAATAATAAGTTATGTAACCAAGATGAAGAAGGACTATAATCAGGAAACAGAGCAGTTGGAAAGGGAAATAGTAAATATAGAAAAAGAATTAGCAATGAAGGAAGATACAACTAAAAGAGAACTGGCAGATAAAAAAATAAAATATGAAACACTACAAACATATAAGGTGGAGAAGAACATAATGAAGACAAAACAGAAATATTATGAACTAGGGGAAAAAATGCACAAAATTCTAGCATGGCAGCTTAAGACAGAACAAGCTAAGAAAATGGTATTGGCATCAAGGAAAAAAGACAAACAAATCACATATAATCCAAAGGTGATCAATGAAAACTTTAGAGAATTCTATGAACAATTATACCAAACTGAAAACGAAGGGAAAGAAGGCAAAATAGATGAATTTTTAACTAAAATTGAACTACCAAAATTACAAATAGAGGAACAAAATAAATTAATAGAACCATTTGAAATAGTAGAAATACAAGAGATAATAAAAAAAATTACCAAATAATAAAACACCAGGAGAGGATGGATTCCCAATAGAATTCTATAAAACATTTAAAGATTTATTAATTCCTCCCCTCCTGGAAGTAATCAACCAGATTGATAAAACACAAAGCTTACCAGATTCATGTAAAACAGCAATAAATACAGTAATACTAAAGCAAGGGAAAGATCCACTCGCACCAGCGTCATATAGACCAATATCATTACTTAACACAGATTATAAGATAATAGCTAAACTATTAGCAAAAAGTTTAGCAGAGTATGTACCTAAAATGGTAAATCTAGACCAAACTGGATTTATTAAAAAAAGACGCACAACAGACAATATTTGTAAATTTATTAACTTAATTCATGCAGTAGAAGGGAGTAAAGCGCCAACAGTAACAGTTGCTTTAGACGCAGAGAAGGCCTTTGACAGAGTAGAATGGAATTATTTATTCAAAGTATTGCAAAAATTCAGTTTACCAGAGAAGTATATTAATTGGATTAAAGTATTATATAAGGGGCCATTGGCGTAAGTGACAGTAAATGGATATATATCAAAGCAATTTAACTTAAGCAGGTCAACACGGCAGGGATGCCCACTATCACCCTTATTGTTCGCGTTAGCTATAGAACCACTAGCAGAATTGATAAGAACAGAAAATAATATAAAAGGGATAAAAATAAAAGACAAGGAATATAAAATCAGTTTATTTGCGGATGATGTTATAGTATACTTAACAGAGCCAGAACTATCAATAAAAGAATTATATAAGAAATTGAAGGAATATGGAGAAGTGTCGGGTTACAAGATTAACGTCAATAAAAGTGAAGCAATGCCAATGAATAATGCGGATTTCTCAAAATTTAAGAAGGAATCACCATTCAGATGGCAAATGCAAGCAATAAGATACCTAGGTATACAAATAAATAAAAATCTTGGCCATCTATATAAACTTAACTATTATCCACTAATGAAAAAAATACAGGAAGATTTAGAGCATTGGAAAGATTTACCATTAACACTAATAGGAAGGATAAACTGTATTAAAATGAACATTTCCCCAAGGATATTATACCTATTTCAGGCATTGCCAATACACTTGACAGAGAAATTCTTCAAGGAGTTAAAGAAAATAATAAGGAAATTTTTATGGAAAGGGGGGAAACCCAGGATAGCACTAGATAAATTAACAGAATGGTATAAACAAGGAGGCTTACAACTGCCAAACTTTAAAAATTATTATAGAGCCGCACAATTAAGATACCTATCAGATTTTTACCAAACATTAGAGCTAGATAAAATAGGGGAAAAGATACCTGAACACATATCATATAAATGGGATGAAAAATTGGTACAATGTAGGAGTTCTCCAGTATTACATCATCTATTCAATATTTGGAAGAAGATTCATGTAGAAAGGAATAAAACAACCAATTACCGAAACTAATAATGACGCAAAATCAGTTACTCCCTTTTACAATAGATAACCTTTCCTTTAGAGAATGGGAGAAAAAAGGGATCAAAAGAATAGAAAATTCTTTTTCAGGAAATAGATTATTATCCTTTGAACAAATGAAAGATAAATACAATATAACTCAAGATACAGTGCTGGCATATTACCAATTGAGATCCTACTTGAAGGACAAATTAGGAAACAGTCTGAGGTTACCAGAGGGAAGTAACTTTGAATATGTGATTACAGATACAATGATAATCAAAAGATTTATAACAAATATGTCTATTAAACTGCAAGAAAAGGAGAATGAGGAAACAAATGGTAAAACTAAACAAAAATGGGAACAAGATTTAAATATAAAGATAAAAAAGGAAACATGGGAGAAGTTATGTTCTGGAACGATGAGAAATACAATAAATACGAGGTTACGTATGATACAATATAACTGGATACACAGGCTATACATTACACCTCAAAAGTTAAATAAATGGGATCCAACAGTATCTGACAGATATTTTCGATGTAAAAAAGAAATGGGAACAACAATTCATGCAATCTGGACATGTGAGAAAGTAGAAAAATTTTGGGAAGATCTAAACCAGATATTAAATAAAATTACAGAAAACAATATACCAAAAAATCCAGAGATCTTCCTCCTAAGTAACATAAAAAACAAAGAATTTGGACTTGATTTGGATGGTGCACAAAAAAGATTTGTTAAGATAGCTCTAGCCGTAGCAAAAAAAATGTATTATGTCAACCTGGAAATTGGAAGATAATTTGAAAATACAACAATGGCATATAGAAATGAATAAATGTATTCCATTAGAAAAAATAACATATAGTTTAAGAAATAATATTTTAATATTTGAACAAATATGGGAGCCTTACATGAAGCACAATAGAGAAAACCTACCGGGGACATTCACTACCTAAATTAACGAAAGGAGAAGGAAATGAAAAGAATTGACTCAGTGGAATTTCTTGTTTATTTTTATTGAATGACAACATTGTTTGACTGGTTTAATGTATCTTAGATTTTGTACTTTAAATGGATGGGGGGGGAGGTAGGGAGGGTGGGATGGGAGTGGGGGGAGAAAATTACACTACATATTTGAAAAGGAAAATATATGTATCATGGTCAATGTGGTTTATGGTGTGAAAAATAAAAAATTAAATTTAAAAAAATTGCCATGCCGTAAAACCTCTATTACATGCAAGTTTTTAAACACTGTTTATTACTTCTTTCAAATTCCATTACTACTTATTTTGGATCTCTCCATTAATCTGCACTATTCATAATCTGCTTTCATCATTTTACATTTCCTCCAAAAATATCCTGACCATACTTTCAGATGGCAATGCCATTATTTGTGTTGTTCAGTCTCTTTAGGTTCCCATATTCTCTCTCCTTTCAACTTTCTTTGCAATGCAACTTCTAACTTTTCTCAGTCCCAATGAAAGATGTCTGTTCTGAAATGTTAACTCTGCTCTACCCTCAGTTGCTTCTTGATCTACTGGGTGCTTCTTTTCTATTCCCTATATTTTGTAATCACCGATTTCCCTTATTTCCAAAGCAAAGACTGACTGCCACTCCAGTCCAATACTTCATTCCTTCTCCCCACATCTTCAGTCCCTACCACTGGTCATTCTCCTTTTATTTACTCCCTCTCCTCTAGGGTGTCCTCTACTTTTTATTTGTCAGGATGCAGTGGAATTGATGTATCTTTGTCTCCCCACACATAAAAAGCCTGAAATGGAAGCACCTTCTGTTGTCCTTTAATCTTAATGATGAAAGGTCAATGAGCTTGCCTGTTAACCCCACTTACTTCACCATGAGTACTTCTGATCAGATATGCATCACTTTTCGTCTTTTAGTTTCAAACCCATAACAATCAAACCTGCTAAGCATCACAAATCAAGCTGATCTCAAGCAATTTAGTAAATTAATTCTCATTTAACATTGAGTGAACAAAGGTGTTGATTACAATGAAGTATTTCCTAAACTGGATTCCAGAGAAAGGCGTAGGGGGTCCGTGGAAGAAATGAGTGGTGTAGCAGGAGCCCCACGCGGACAACAGAATCGTGCGCAGTCACAGCAGTTTAGCAAGCGCATTATCAGAACGCATCGATATCCCAGTCCTCCAGCTACAAGCCAGGCACCGGCAATTAGGAAAAGTGAGCAAATAAGAGCCCGCACTTTTTATGGCACCCGATACCCGAGGCTGGAAAGTGACGTCACTACCGCATCCCAGAAGGCTCAGCGTGAAACGCGCAGAGGGAACTATAAAAGCTGTGGTTAAGCACACTGAAGGTACCGATTCCTGACTATACTGTCTCCAGTGTCATTTATTGCCACTTGCGTAAGGTAGTGCCGTCAGATAGGCCATTACATAATTTGGTGACCCGGATGGGCCTCAGCTACATTGAGTTCCACATGTCTGACATGGACAAGCAACTGACGACTTCGAAGGTGGAGGTCGACGCAGCCTTGCTGGCTGCAGCACCGGTGGTGATTAATGTAGTAGCAGTTCTGGTTGGATCAGCCACGTAGCTGGCTGCAGTTGGCCAAAGCGCAATTTGTGCTTCGGAACGTTACATCTGAGGACACGAGATATTGGCACATTGTGAGTGCATTATACGCTACGACCGCAGCAAGGGTGAGTTCATTCATCAATAACCTGCCAGTGGACCAGAAGTACACTAAATTCTGGAATTTTTTGCTGGAATCATTGAGCTTTCTTGTCATGAACGGGCTATGAGGATTTTGAATATGCAAGAACTGGGGGACCGTAGTCCATCCCAGTTCATGCAAGAGCTGGAATCACTAGCCACAGGCCATACGGATTGCTTTCTTTTCGAGGCACTGTTTTTACCAAAATTACCCCAGTGCATGTGGCAGCGGGAGTGGCACTATCTCTGTTTCTGAAATGGCAACAACAAGTTCCCTTGACCCTAACAAAATGGTGTCTTGAGGCATGACATCAGCAGCGCAGACGTCAGGCCTCAAGTCACAATTTTCAACCAATGAGACTCGGATTTCATTTGGCGCGAGGGTGCTCACATTTTTAAAATTTAAACTGAAAGATATTCCACGTTTACAGTACAACAGGAATGGCTTTTGCTGACTCTCTGTGGTGTTTGTGTTACCCCCTCCCTCTTGCTCACTCTCTCCCCTTCCTTCTCGCTCACACCCTCCCTCTCACTCGTTGCCCTCCTTTCACTCCCTCCTCCCCCCTCTCTTGCTGAGGTTGATATAGGAACTGGTGATAAGAGTCTGGGTGACTCTGGAATGGTGTTGTTCAGGATTTGGACCTGCATCGATTGAGGTGTTGAGGGCTATAGAATGTTTGCAGTTGGGGTCACTGGCAGAGGCAACAGTGGCTCCAGCACCTGGTCGCCAGGGACAGGGTAACGATGGAGGTGTTGGAAACTTGGGCCTGTGGCCAACAGGGGCCAGGATGAAAACTCACATTGGAGGCATAAGGAGCTCTACCTGTGGGAAGCTGGCGCTGAGGTGGATAGTCATTGAAAGATCCGGCCTGTGGACAGCTGGGGACAGGTTGCAAACCCACTTCTGGAAGGTCAGTGATGGTGGTCAAAAGGGTTCCGCAAGCTAAAAAGTTTGGGAAGCCCTGTTATGCTGCATAATTCTCCCTGGTTAGACAGGTGACCATCATATCACAGTTAATGCTCTGTTCTATCTTATTTCACTGAATCAAATATTCAACCCAATTCATGGAAACCTTCCTGCACAGGAAGCCCTTTGGTCTACTGAGCTTAATAATTCAGTTATTTCCTGTGCCTTTCTTACCTCCATTTTCTTTTGAAGACCATAGCTACCTTTCTCTGCCACCCTTACAAGCACCATTCCAGATCAGAACCACTCAGCGAGTAAATATTCAAGTTGTCATGTATACTGAAGCATAGTGAGACATTTATGCTCATTAACCCATGCATAGTGCAATAAAAATACATATAATGTGCAGTTACATCAATTAGAATGAAATAAAGGGAATACTTTACTAGCATTAGGATTGTCCAGGAACCTGATAACAGCAGGAAAGAAACTATCTTTGAAACTGGTGCTTCATGATCACACACTAAGGAACATTCTTACCAACAGATGGTGGGAGAAGAGAGAGTGGCTAGAGTGCTTCCATTTCAGGTTCTTTACTATGTTGGTTGCTTTTCTGGGACAATGGGAAGTGTTGATGGAAGAGAGGGATTCAAAGGAATGAAAAATGTGGCATGTACAATTAGTCTAATGAAATAATCTCACGCAAATATGTATGGACTTTTAGAACATTTTCTTCAATAGAGAAGAAATTCTCTTGTGACCCATTTTTTAAATTATTCCATTAATCCTATAACAATGAATACTGGAACTCAAAATAGATATTAAAAAAGGACAATATCCTCATTTTCATTTCTAGCTGGTTACATTTGTACCTCTAAATTAACTAGAATTTATCCAAATTTAAAGCAAGCAATTGAGAATAGGCTACAATATTCCATGCATAGATAGAAGAAATTACATGGTAAATGAAAATGGATTAAATGAGATCTGAATGCAATGACTCATCACTTGATTGAATGCAAGTCAAAATCAAGTAGCAAAGTTTAATACAATTCCTATGAACAAGCAAAAGAAAATCTCAAATAACACTTAAAAAAAATCTCAACCCCCAACTTTTTGTTTTAAGTACAAGGTTAACAATGTAAATCCCAATTAAGCTGCACCTGCCCCATCTGCAAGTCAAAGACTTCCCAGCTAAAATGATTTGCTTTTATGCAATAACACAACTTGGCATCGAACCATTTAAATCTCACCTCTGCTTCTCAGTGCAATATCTACAACTTTTCAACTCTTAGTCCATTGGGCAAACCAGAGACAATGGAGAAATTAGGAAGCTAAATATCTAAAGATGAGAGAAAGAGAAAGATGGGAGGAGGATGTGGGATGCAAAGTAGATGAAACATCTTAAAGATAAATGGTAATGAAATCAGAGAGAAAAATAACTCACCACCTAATCCTTAGAAATACTCAAAAACAAAAGGCCTGACACTACCTCAGATAACATGCAAAGCAAGAGAAAGTGTTTGTGTTTCAGGTCAATGAATCTTCCATGACATGCTGGTTTGAAACATTCACTTTCTATTGACAAGTGCTGCTCGATCTGCTAAGTATTTAAAGCATGAGATTTGTACTTCAGGTTTCCACCATTTGCAGTTTGCTGCTCTCTAAATGCGTCTTGACATCTTCTCTGCTGCTATGAACTTTCAATGCTAAGAATTGATACATTAATATATCTGGCACCCCTGTGATCTTACCTGTGACTGATTAATAGCTGCATGGTTGCCATGGAAAGGAGATTGCCTCTCTTTATCTCTGTGGTGTCGACTACTTTGCTTGCTACGTTGAAGCTGTTGGCGTAACTTTGCAATCTGGAAAAGAAAGAGTCAATGATATTCAACAAGAATTAAATATTGGAAGGCAAATTCTTTCAAATCGTCTTAATTGTACCATAAACATTGAATCAAAGTGACAAAAGCAATAAATAATCTTGATGACCATTAATTATTTCATGCAAAAAAAAACTGCTGGAGGAGTTCACAAGGTTGAGCCGCATTTGGGGAGGAAAAAAATCCTTAACGTTGTGTTGAAACCCTGCATCAGAACTAATTATTCCATGCTCTACATCTCAGGGAACCATGCATGTTCATTTCCAATAGTTTCAGACCTGTGATTCAATGACAGACCTTGCTATTGATACTATTCCCATTGAAGTGGAATGCAGCAATCGTAAACTCACTGTTCAAATGCTCTCTATGAGATGCTATTATCAGTCACATATGAACCATGCAATAACACAATGAGAAAGTACATGCTGTTCAGCAAAAAAAACCACACGATTGATGGAAATCAGGTCAGGCAACATTTGATGGGAAAAAAGAGAAAGATCGATGATTCAGGTCAAGACTCTGCTTCGACAAAGTGTGTAGAGGGAAGATAACCAGAACAAAGAAGTGAGGGGGAAGGATGAGGTGAGAACTGGCAGGTGAACCAAGAGGGAGATGATGGGCAAAAGAAAGGCGGAAAGCAGATGGAGCCAGTTTAGAGAGGGGAAGAGCAGAAGTAGATACAGAAAGTGAAAAGTGGAGACACAAGAGACTGAAATCTGATAAAGAAGGTGATGTGAAACTGGAGAAAGGGGGTGAGAGAGTGAACTAGCAGATTAAACCAATTGAGGGAGGAGATAGGAACCCTAATAGATTGTGCAAGGGAAATAGGCAAATGGAACCTGGTGGGGTACGCGAGAGAACCTGGGTGGATTATAAGAAATATAGGGAGTGTGAGTTTCCTTGAAATTAGAAAACTTAATGTTATACCATTGGATTGTAAACTATCCAGGCAGAATATTGACAGTTATTCTAGTTTGCATTTGAACACACCTCAGCAATGGAAAAAGCTGAAGATAGATAGGTTGGTGTGGGATTGAGAAGGGGAGTTGAAATGGCATGCCACAAATGTTCCACGTCCTCTGGTTACAGGGGAAATTACCCAGGGATATGGAGAAGTGGGTGGGGATAAACAAATCAGTGAGCTACAGAAGGCTCTTTCAGGTGGCCAGAATACCCTGATGTAAAGCCGCATATTCTACCCCTATGCGGCTCTTGGGTTACCCACCTGAAAGAGCAGGAGGCACCTCTGAGGCGCATTTTCTAATCCTCCTCCGGAGGGATAATCGCCGGAGCACTAGAGTCCCCCTAGGCACCTGAATGCAGCCACCTGAAAGAGGGTGCTAAGGGGTGGGCAGATGACAATCAGCCAGTGACCCAACTCCCCATGCCTGACAGCCCCCCTTCCCACTGCCCCAGCACGGGACATCGGGGCAGGGGCGGCTGGGGCGGGACATTGGGGCAGGTGTGGCCAGTGCAGGACTACAGGGCAGGGGCTCCTGACGCGGGACGTCAGGGCAGGGGCTGCTGAATGTCGGGGCAGGGGCTGCCGGCGTCGCACGTCGGGGCAGGGGCTGCGGCATCCGACGTCGGGGCAGGGGCTGCTGGATGTCAGGGCAGGGGCTGCTGGATGTCAGGGCAGGGGCTGCTGGCGGGGGACATCGGGGCAGGGGCAGCGCAAGAGATTCAAATAAAGTCAGTTATTGGTTCACCCTCGTATTGTGTGGACATATTTCATTTCAGTAGCGCTGCCGTTAGCAGCCGCTATAGTGGCACATTAGGGAAAAGGGTAAAAATAGAGAGGGCACATAGATCCCACCTCCCAAGACCGGGACCCAGGCAGAAAACAGGTCTGTCCTGTCCTGGTGAAACTATTACATTACCAGGACAGGAAAAAAATATTGGGTGCAGCAGCAGCCAGTGCAAAAAAAGAGAGGATGTCCATGGAAATACAGGGGAACAAGGATTTCTTTTAACCCTGATATTAGTGTCTTACTTTTGAAGTCCAGAAAGGTGTTTGAGCCAACCAAAAGGCTGATAAAGCACAAGGGATACAACTGTGTGTTGAGACACCCGGCCACCCTGAAAGTGGTGTTACGGGGGGGGAAGGAAGTTTATTTCTGACTTGGAGAGGGCACAGCAATTTGCCGAAGATTTAACTATGCTTGGGGGTAAAAAGTGGAATTAAAGCCAAGATGGGGACTAACCCATAAGAATGTATAGTTTATTATGTTTTATAAAGTATTCTGGCATAAAAAGATATAAATATTGTGTACATAGCAAATAGAAATGATAAGTGTAATTTTCCTGGGAATCCATGGGAGGTTGGTGGAGAAGATGAGTGCGAGGCGCATAACCTGTCAGAGTGCAGAGGAGGATGTAGTCACCGGGGGGTGGGGGGGAGGGGATGCAATACGGGGCAAGGGCCGTGATGGGAAAATCATCTAGGATTAACTAAATGTGTTACTTCAGTTTGCGTCTCTGTTTTTCTTTTTTTCTTTTCCTTTGGTTGGTTATTTTAGTTTTTGTCTTTTTTCCCCCAGGGTCTGACATGACTCAGGCAGTCAGTGGCTAAAGACAAAGGGCTGGATCAGGAGGGGACTCAGGGCGGGTAGAGGTACAAAAGAAATGTAACTATAATAACCACGAGGGGAATGGCTAAAAGCATAAAATTTGCAAGTTTCAAAGTCAACGGTCTGAATGGATCGATCAAGAGAAAGAATACTGGCATACATTAAGAAAATGGGAGTGGACCTGGCCAAACTCCAAGAGACCCATTTAATGGAGCAAGAGTACCAGAAGTTAAAAAAAGAGGATGGGTGGGCCAGGTATTAGCCTCCTCGTTCGGTTTGAAGGCAAGGAGGGTGGCAATTCTGATCGGAAAAGTGTTCCGGTGAGAGTGCAGGGTGTGACTATAGACAAAGCAGATATATTTTTAATGGAGCACTGTCAAATATACTCAGAGTTCTGAACCTTAATGAATTTATAAGCCCCTAATATAGATGATGAAAAATTTATACATGACATTTTCCTGAGATTGGCAGAAGGAAAAGGGAGTATTTTAATTGGGGGAGATTTTAATTTTTGTCTGGACCCTGTTTTGGACAGGCCAACAAAGAAAATAGCGAAAACAAGGGTGGCACGTGCTGCCATTGATAGTATGAAAGACCTGAATTTGATAGACATATGGAGGCAGAAGCATCTGAGGGAGATGGCCTATTCCTTCTACTCAAGGCAGTACGATTCCTACTCTAGAATAGATTTTTTTCTTGGCTACAGCCCATATAGAGGGTAGGATCATGGAGGCTGAGTACAAGGCAAGACTTCTCTCGGATCATTCGCCCCTAGTAGTTAAAGTTGAGGTGCCAGATAAGCAGGAGACGGTATACTGATGGCATCTTAATGTATTGCTGTTAAAGAAGCTGGAGTTTTGTAATTTCATAAGAACGCAGATAGATATGTTTTGTGAGGCCAACTGTACCTCTACTCCAGATAAATTCCTTTTATGGGACACCCTCAAAGCATATTTGAGGGGTCAAATAATCAGATACACTAAAACAATAAAAAAAATATGAGAGGGAGGTGGGCAAATTAGAACAAGAGATCGCTCATTTAGAAAAAGACTTACAAAAAATCTGGCTCAGAAGATCAATTCAGAGTTTTAACAAACAAGAAGCTTCAAATGTACAGCATGGAAAAAGGCCATATTGCAGTCAAAGCAAAAATACTATGAATTGGGGGAAAGAGTCCACTAGGTCCTTGCATGGCAGTTGAAAGCAGAGCATGCCTCAAGAACGATCAATGTGTTTCATACTGGGGATGGCAGGATCTCTTACAAACCAAAGGAAATTAATGACACCTTCTGGAAATTCAATGAAGGTTTATATAAATCAGTATTAGTAGTGGGTGTTAGATAAAACTGATGAATTCCTGTCTCAGATAGAGATGTTAAATTTGGATCGGAAGGGTTGGAAGGTTTAGACTATCCCTTCACGGAAGAAGAAATAGTGAGTGGATTGAATTTGCTGGAAACCCACAAGTCTCCAGCGGAGAATGGGTATCCACCCGAGTTCTACAAGGAATTCAAAGATCTATGGATACCTCTTTATATGGAGGTGATAGATCAGGCAATGGAGACTCATAGACTCCCAGAATCTTTTTGGACAGCAATCATTACGACGATCTTAAAAAAAGATAATAACCCATTAAAGCTATCTTCTTATAGGCTTACTTTACTATTAAATACGGACTATAAGATAATCGCCAAAGCCTTGGCAAACAGATTGGTGAAGCATTTGCCAAAAATAATCAATAAAGATCAAGCGGGCTTTGTACAAAAAAGACAGACAGCGGATAACGTTGGCAGACTGTTAAGTATAATACACTTGGCGCAAACCAAAAATGAGAGGGGCATTGCTGTTGCTCTTGATGCAGAAAAGGCATATGATAGATTAGAGTGGGACTTTTTATTTAAAGTGCTGGAAAAAATAGGGTTAAGGCCAACTTTTATTAATTGGATAAAGGCTCTCTACCATGCGCCCAAGACGAAAGTTCAGACTAAAGGGCAAATTTCTTCAGCCTTCCCTCTAACTCTGTTTGTACTGGTTATGGAACCGTTGGCTGAGGACATTCGCCAGGATCCAGACATCAAGGGTTTCAAGTAGGACAGGAAAAACATAAGATCAGTTATTTGCCGATGATGTGCTGATATATTTGACGGACTCAGTAAACTCGCTGTCCAAACTATGATCTACTTTGGAAGAATATGGGTAGGTCTCTGGGTACAAGATCAGTTGGGACAAGAGTAAAATTATGCCACTTACGGGAGGGGTCTATAGCCAATATCAAAAGAATAGTTATCCAAAATGACTGCAAAATGGGATTAAGTACCTAGGAGTCAAAATAGATAATAATCTAAACAATGTGTACAAATTAAATTATACCCTCTTGCTGGAAAAAATTGAGGAGGACCGAAACAGGTGGATACCCCTGCCCATAACACTGATGGGCAGGGTCAGCTGTGTGAAAATGAATGTGTTGCCAAGACTTCAGTATCTTTTTCAACCATTGCCAAACCCTGCTCTCAAGACTAAGAACATTCCTGTGGAATGGGAAGGTCGCCAGGGTCTCTGTGGAGAAATTGACCTGGGATTACAGTCTGGGTGGATGTGAATGCTAGACTTCAAAAAATATTATTGGACAGCCCAGTCAAGATACTCTTTGGGGGGTGGGGGGGGAGACATACCATCCTGGGTACAATTGGTCTGCACTCGGTGGACGAGAGGGTGGCAGATGACTTTATTTATAAATGGGATACCAAATTGTTATCTGGAAAAACAGACAGCCCCATATTAAAACAAAATTTTCATATTTGGAACAAAAATCAATATTTAGGAATAAAACTGGGACTGTCCCCAAAAACGTCCCTGACTCCAAATCAGTTAATATCTTTGACGGTAGATAACAAGATCCTGCACACCTAGCATTGAAATGGCATCAGGTACATATAGGACTGTTTCCAGCAGGGGCAATTAATGCCATTCAAAGAACTTAGGCAGAAGTATGATTTATAAAATAAGACATTACACTGCTACCTTCAGATAAGATCTTTTCTACAGGACAAATTAGGTCCAACCAGGTCCTACCAAAGTAGAGTGACATAGAGACCATGATTTGAAGGGGATCACAAGAAAGTTTATTTTGGCAATGTATTTTCTGCTCCAAGCGGAAGGATCTAATCGAGGTCTCCATAAGTCAAGGCAGAGGTGAGAGCTGCACTTAGGAATAACGATTGATGAGTGGTGCTGGTCTGACCTGTGTCAGATGTGAGATAAAAGCTGGTGCGATACAATTTCTTGCACCACCTGCACCTGACGTTGCAAAAGATTAATAGATCTAAGCCAGAACTATCAGATCAATATTTTAGATGCGGCATTGAGACAGGAACCTTTGTGCACATGAGCTAGACATATACCAAGGTGATGCCCTTCTGGGTGGAACTAGGCAAAGTCTTAGGGAAAGTCCCACAGGACCTAGAGCTGTCCAAATTCCAAATACAATTCGTAACGATCGCATTGGCGGTGGGGAGGAGGTGCATAGCGGTTACCTGGAAGTCTGATTCTTGTCTGAGTATTGCGCAGTGGAGCAAGGAAATGCAAGCCTGTGTTTCCCTGGAGAAAATCACCTATAACTTAAGGGGAAGGTATGTACCTTCCAAAAAGTTTAGCAACCATACCTGAACCAACATAGGAGCACAGTTATGAAGAAGACAATTTTGCCTCGTGGAAAGGGAGGGAAAAGGAGGGACAAGTGGTCCGCCTCATTCCAGCCAGGAAAGGTCAGGGGAAAAATTTTTTTTTAATCAGCCCGATCCCAGACCACTGGGCTATGTCAGACCTATGTCCCCGATATGATTTACTCCTTTGTTATAAATGTTTTTAATATCTTGTGTTTCTTTTTGATTGGTGGAGTGTCAAGTGTTGGATATTGAAGGAATAGGATAGGGGAGGGAGAGGGAGGGAGGGATGTTGGGCTTGGACTCGATAGAAAAACCTGTATAGATTGATAAGTTGCAATTGGTATAGATCTGTAATTACTGATGATGATAATGTTGTAAACTGAGTCCAAATTTGAAAAACTATAAATAAAGTATTAAAAAAGGAAGCGTACAATTGCATCTGTTGGGCAAGCCCTACTCAGAGCCAATTTCCTCCATACACACGAGCTTGTGGTAGACATGAACAGATGCCACTTGGTCAACGCTACCACATTCCAGTCATACCCCCTCATGCTACAGCAGTGTCATTTTTTGCCGTTGGGCATCCACGCTCTAGACTGCAATTAATATGCCCTTTTACTTGCCAAATATCTGACACTATTGGCGCCCAATTTCCACAGTGTTAAATCAGCACATGGCATGGAGCACCAAATCGAAACCCCAGATCACTAGTGTACGCACGGGCATGGCACTTCCCACAGGATAAACTCCTCCAAGGCAAGACCAAGTTTGCTGCCATGGAAGGGTTGGGTATTGTCTGCCGTTCAAACGGCCCCTGGGCAACCACACTGCACGTGGTCCAGAAGAACTCCAGCAGTTGGTGTCCGTGTGGCGACTACAGATGACTCAATAACGTCACAGTCCCAGGTAGATACTCCATCCTACATGTCCAAGACTTCACAACATGGCTCTAAGGTTGTCGAATTTTCTCGAGGTGGATCTCAACTAGGAGTACCATCAGATTCTGGAGCATCCTAACAATGACCGGAAAACAGCCATTACTACACCTTTCGGCCTTTTCGAGTTTCTCTGGATGCCTTTCAGATTAAAGAACTCAGCCCAGATGTTTCAGCGCCTCATGAATGTGGTTGGAAAAGACCTCAATTTCACCTTCGTCTACCTGGATGACATCCTCATTGCTAGCCCTGACGCCAGCATGCACTTGACTCATCTTTTCAACAGGTTTCAGGAGTTCGGACTTTCAGTGAACCCAGCTAAGTGCCAATTCGGCCTGGAAACAATTATTTCCTTGGACACTGTATCACTTGCGAAGGTGCCACGCCACAGCCAGATAAGGTAGAAGCCATCCAAGGATTCCCCAGGCTGAGCACCATCAAAGGCCTAAAAGGATTTCTAGACATGGTGAACTTTTATGTTCATTTCCTCCCAGGAGCAGGCACCCTCATGAAATCCCTATTTGACTTCATCAAACTCGGCAACAAGTGGGTAAGCCGAAACCTCCACACCTTCCTGACAAAGCTCTCCACCCTGCCACGTCCCTGCTGATCTATAGTCCACTGACTTCAAACAGAGGACAGCAAGGAACACTCCTGCAAAGCGTCTATGAAGGCCCATTCAAGGTGTTACAGCGTGATGGTGTCATTTTCACCCTGGACATTGGCGGGCGGCAAGACGTGCTTATCATTGACCGCCTCAAGGCAGCGCATTTGGACTCAGGCCAGCCTGTCCTGGCTCCCCAGGTCAGACATAGAGGCTACAAGCCTAAAGACAGTACTGTGATTTGCTCAGAGGGTGGCAGCGATTCTGGGGGGATGGTGTAGCAGTCTGAGCAACTGCACAGTTAGACGGGCCAAATCACCGCCCCAGTCGGTTGGTACAAGATGGTACGGGTCCCCTTCCCTTCTCAGGAGAAGCCTGCTTTTGGCGACACACGTTGCCTGGGAGATGTCACCACTTCCTGGTTGCACTTTGCTAGGCAGACAGGGACTCCACAACGCACTGACGTCACTCCCTTAGACCAGCATGCCCCAGACACAAAGTGGGTCATTCCCAAAAAAGCAGCGCAAGTGATTCAAATAAAGTCAGTTACTGGTTCACCCTTGTGTTGTGTGGATGTACTTCATCTCAGTAGCACTGCCGTTAGTAGCCACTACAATTTAATATTAATTGCAGGCTGCTACACCATTACACTCTAGTAGAGATGGGTCCTTCTCCAAGGGTTAATTAATACTGCATTAATGTTTGTTAATATTTTGTTCTAAATACATTCAACAATCCATTAAGCATTTACAATATTGGAAATCCTTGGGAACTTAACAGATAGGTAGCCTGGTTTTGATTATAAAATATTCATCACATTGACTCCAATATGTCACTTAAGGAATTTCATGGATAGAATAAGGTCTTAAAACACTCATTTCTTTAGATCTTAGCTAGTAGGATCCACCATAATGTGGATTCTGTGGGGAAAATAGATGTTGATCAAAAATAAGACAAATACTATATTTGAACTCTCAAAATGGAGATGGGTTGGATACAGCACAAAATGAGAGAAAATCCTTTCTGACATCAGCAAAGCCATGTGGAAAGTTGTGTTGAACTCAGGCTTGTAATAAAGTTAATTGAAGGTACAAGTTTTGAATATATCAATGAAGCAATGCTTCCTTATTGCCATGTGATTCTGCCAACAAAATGGTGTCATTGACAAATTTGAGAATGGCATTTTGATTGTGTGCCTCACCACACAATCATGGGTGCAGAGAGTAAAGGAGTGGGCTAAGCACACATCCTTGAGGTGCACTTATGTTGGTTGTCAGTGAGGAGGAGATGCCATTACCGACCTGTGGTCTTTCGACGAGGAAACCAAGGATCCAAAGCAGAGGCCCAGGTTTTGAAGGTTGCTGACCACTATTTGGGGGGGGTGGGGGTGGGATTACATTTGGTTTGGAACGAATGTGGCAATAGACAAATTGCAGTGGGACCAGATCCTTTAGGATCAAGTTATTTCTGGCCATGACCAACCTGTCAAAGCATTTCATGAGATACGAATACCACTGGGCGATAGTCATTGAGGCAGCTCACTCTGGTTTTCTTTGGCTCCGGTATGACTGATGCCATTTTGAACCATGTAGGAACATCCGACTGTAGCAGTGAGAGATTGAAAATGTCCATCAAAGCTCCAGCTGGTTGGTTGGCACAGATTTTCGTACTCTGCCAGGCACACTATAAGGGCCTGATGCCTTGTGAGGGTTCACCCCCTTGAAATATTTTCTGATGTTGGCCTCTGAGAAAGATATCACAGGGTCGCCAGTTTCTGCAGGGATTCTCATTGATACTGATGAATTCTCCTTTCCAAAGCGACCGTAAAAGGTATTCAGTTCACTGAAGAATGAAGCATCAGAATGTGGCCTCCACTATGATATACGCTTCACCTTGTAGATGTAATGGCCTGCAAATCCCTGCCATAGCTGGTGAGTATCTGATTCTTTTTCTAACTTTACTTGAATTTGCCTCTGTGCTGTTAAGATGGCCTTCCACATGTCATACCTGGACTCTCTTCTGTAATTTTTAAAAAATTTAATACGTCTCAATATAACCAACCTCTAACAATATTTACATAAACTTTATGTTTATATATAGTGACTTTTTCCAATTTCTTCCCAACCCCTTCCCTTCCCCCCCCGCCCCCAATAACTAGAGAGAGAAGAGACAACAGAACCAAAAGAAAAGAGAAAATAAAAATCAAGAGGGAGCGTGTCATTTAAATATTGTGCGATTCACTTTTTCCTTTTGTACTCTATTTCTCATTAAGAGTTAAGAGCTGGAGGCCGAAGGTTGCAGTTACCAATAAATTTTATATATGGGTCCCAAATTTGTTCATATTGTGCATAATTGTCTCAAGTTATAAATGATTTTCTCTAATGGAATACATTTGTTCATTTCTGTGACCCACCACTGTATTTTCAGGGGTGTTTCCATTTTCCAAGTTATCATTATGCATTTTTAGCTGGCACTAATGCAATCTTGATAAATCGTTTTTGGAATCTGTTTAAATTTAATTTGAACTCTGTATTTTATATTGCTTAACAGAAATTTTTTTGGGTCTTTTGGTATCTTGTTTTGTGTAATTTGAACTAGTATTGAATTTAAATCCTCCCAAAAGTGTTTCACTTCTGCACATGTCCAAAATGAATGTACCATTGTACCAATTTCTTGTTTACAGCGCAAGAATTTATTAGATAACGTCGGGCCCCATTCTTTTAATATTTGAGGTGTAACGTACTGTCTGTAAAGTCAATTATATTGTATAATTTGATACCGAGCATTTATTGTATTGGTCATGGAGTCTGCACATAATTCCTTCCAAATTTCATTATTTATTTGTCTGTTTAAATCATTTTCCCAACGGCATATTGCTTCATCTTTTCCTTTGTCTTGTAATTTAATATACATAATTTCTTGTAATAAACTTTTTAATTATCATAGTGTCTGTGATTATATATTCAAAGCTACTACCTTCCGGCAACCTTTTCCCAGCTTTTCTTTTAAATATGTTTTTAATTGATAGTATGAAAATATTAAACCATGTGATATTCCATATTTATCTTTTAGCTGTTCAAATATTAGTAGGTTATTGCCCAGTAAACAGTTTTTTATTCTTGTAATTTCTTTTCTTGACCATTCCTTAAAATAAATATTATTCATTGTGAAAGGTATTAATTAGTTTTGTTTTAGCCACATATTTGGTATTTGATAGTTTATTAACTTTCGCTCTAAATGTATCCTACTCCATATTTTTAATATATGGTGTAGTATTGGTGGACTATGATATTGCACTAACCTCTCATTCCACTTGTAGAGTACATGTTCTGAAACATTTTTCCCGAGTTTATATAGTCCCATCCTAAGCCAAGCTGGCTTTTCTCCCACCTTATAAAAATCTGTCAAAAATCTTAATTGGGCAGCCCTACAGAAGTTTCTAAAATTTGGAAACTGCAATCTCCCTTATTTGTATGGGAGATTCTTATTCTATATATATATATATATAGCCAGCTCTTCAGCGCTTGACGTCCTGCTTTGCGGAAACTGCCAAAATGTTTGGCCTGGAAGTCAGCCTGAAGAAAACTGAGGTCCTCCATCAGCCTGCTCCCCACCATGACTACCAGCCCCCCCACTTCTCCATCGGGCACACAAAACTCAAAACGGTCAACCAGTTTACCTATCTCGGCTGCACCATTTCATCAGATGCAAGGATCGACAATGAGATAGACAACAGACTCGCCAAGGCAAATAGCGCCTTTGGAAGACTACACAAAAGAGTCTGGAAAAACAACCAACTGAAAAACCTCACAAAGATAAGCGTATACAGAGCCGTTGTCATACCCACACTCCTGTTCGGCTCCGAATCATGGGTCCTCTACCGGCACCACCTACGGCTCCTAGAACGCTTCCACCAGCGTTGTCTCCGCTCCATCCTCAACATCCATTGGAGCGCTCACACCCCTAACGTCGAGGTACTCGAGATGGCAGAGGTCGACAGCGTCGAGTCCACGCTGCTGAAGATCCAGCTGCGCTGGATGGGTCACGTCTCCAGAATGGAGGACCATCGCCTTCCCAAGATCGTATTATATGGCGAGCTCTCCACTGGCCACCGTGACAGAGGTGCACCAAAGAAAAGGTACAAGGACTGCCTAAAGAAATCTCTTGGTGCCTGCCACATTGACCACCGCCAGTGGGCTGATAACGCCTCAAACCGTGCATCTTGGCGCCTCACAGTTTGGCGGGCAGCAGCCTCCTTTGAAGAAGACCGCAGAGCCCACCTCACTGACAAAAGGCAAAGGAGGAAAAACCCAACACCCAACCCCAACCAACCAATTTTCCCTTGCAACCGCTGCAATCGTGTCTGCCTGTCCCGCATCGGACTGGTCAGCCACAAACGAGCCTGCAGCTGACGTGGACTTTTTACCCCCTCCATAAATCTTCGTCCGCGAAGCCAAGCCAAAGAAAAAAAATATATATATATCACTATCTATATATAAACCTATTCTTGGTTTACTACCTTTCCATAAAAATTTTCTTATCAAATTTATTCAATTTTTGAAAAAATTCCTGCTAGTATAGGTAGCATTTGAAATAAATATTGTAATTGTGAAAATATATTCATTTTTATACAGTTTACTCTCCCTATTAGAGTTATTGGCAAGTCTTTCCATTTCTCTGTCCTCTTGTACTTTTTTCATTAATGGCTGATAATTTAGTTTAAACAAATGATTTATATTATTATTTATTATGATGCCTAAATAAATAACATATTGCCTGAACCTGCCATTTAAAAGGGGATTCTTTTTTACCTTGTGTATAGTTCACTGTATTCATTGGCATTACTTCACTTTTATCAGAGTTAACTTTCTACCCTGAAATTTCCCCATATTCTATTAATTTGGTATGTAACCTCTTTATTGATTCTTCGGGATATGTTAAATATACTATAATATCATTTGCAAATAAACTAATTTAAAATTCTTCCTCTTTAATCCTTATTCCCTTTATCATTCTATCTGTTCTTATAATTTCTGCCAATGGTTCTATTGCCAAGGTAAATAGGGAAAGTGATTGATAGTGGGCATCCCCGTCTTGTTCTACTCAATTTGAAATAATCTGAAATATAACCATTTGTTAGCACTCTTGCTTTAGGATTATTATATAGGGCTTCGATCCAATTAATAAATTTTTCTGGTAATTTAAATTTCTGTAGTACTTTAAAGAGAAAGCTCTATTCCCACCTATCCAAGGCCTTCTCTGCATCTAGAGCTACTGCCACTGTTGGTTCTTTATTTTCTTGTGCTGTATGTATCAGATTGATAAATTTATATACATTATTTGCTGCCCTTCTATTCTTAACAAATCCAGACTGATCTAATTTCACCAACTGCAGTAAACAATTTGTTAATCTATTTGCTAGTAATTTTGCAATAATTTATAATCTGTATTTAATAAGGAAATTGGTCTGTATGAAGATGGTGACAACGGGTCTTTCCCAGTTTTTGGAATTACTGTGATTATTCCCATCTTACAAGATTCAGGTAAATTCTGAGTTTCTTCCAACTGTTTTATTACATCTCGAAAGGGTGGAATTAATGCTATTAAGTTTTGTAAAATTCCGTGGGGAATCTGTCTTCACCTGGTGCTTTATTATTTGGTAGAGTCATTAATGTGTTGTATACTTCCGTAACCATCAGGGGTTTTGCTTGTTACCTTGTTCTTCCGAATCTAACTGGGGTAACTCAATATTAGACAAAAATGTATATTTCCTTATTCTTCTCTAGGATGTCGGATTGGTATAATTGCTTACAAAATCTCCTGAAATTTTCATTAATCTATTATGGTTTATATGAAATCTGATTATTTTCCTTCCTTGTTGCTACAATAGTTCTTATTACTTGCTCTGTCTTCAACTGCCAAGGCAAGATTTTGTCGGTTTTCTCTCTTAATTCATAGTATCTTTGTTTTTTTTTATTATGATATTTTTTCACTTGGTATGTTTGTAATGTATCATATTTCAATATTTTTCTCTGTCAATTGTCTTTTTTTCTCTATATCTTTTCCTTTCATTAAATCTTTCTCTAGACTTACTACATCTTTTCCTAATTTTTTTATTTCTTGGTAATGCTTTTGATTTTAGTTGTATAACTTATTATTTGCCCTCTAATAAAGGCTTTCATTGCATCCCATAATATAAATTTATCTGTTTACAGAATTTTCATTCATATCAAAATATATTTTCATTTGTTCTATAAATAGCCTAAAATCTTGTCTTTTTAGCAGGATGGGGTTAAGTCTCCATCTATATCCTTCATCAGATGCAAGGATCGACAATGAGATAGACAACAGACTCGCCAAGGCAAATAGCGCCTTTGGAAGACTACACAAAAGAGTCTGGAAAAACAACCAACTGAAAAACCTCACAAAGATAAGCGTATACAGAGCCGTTGTCATACCCACACTCCTGTTCGGCTCCGAATCATGGGTCCTCTACCGGCATCACCTACGGCTCCTAGAATGCTTCCACCAGCGTTGTCTCCGCTCCATCCTCAACATTCATTGGAGCGCTTTCATCCCTAATGTCGAAGTACTCGAGATGGCAGAGGTCGACAGCATCGAGTCCACGCTGCTGAAGATCCAGCTGCGCTGGGTGGGTCACGTCTCCAGAATGGAGGACCATCACCTTCCCAAGATCGTGTTATATGGCGAGGTCTCCACTGGCCACCGTGACAGAGGTGCACCAAAGAAAAGGTACAAGGACTGCCTAAAGAAATCTCTTGGTGCCTGCCACATTGACCACCGCCAGTGGGCTGATATCGCCTCAAACCGTGCATCTTGGCGCCTCACAGTTTGGCGAGCAGCAACCTCCTTTGAAGAAGACCGCAGAGCCCACCTCACTGACAAAAGGCAAAGGAGGAAAAACCCAACACCCAACCCCAACCAGTTTTCCCCTGCAACCGCTGCAACCGTGTCTGCCTGTCCTGCATCGGACTTGTCAGCCACAAACGAGCCTGCAGCTGACGTGGTCATTTACCCCCTCCATAAATCTTCGTCCGCGAAGCCAAGCCAAAGAAAGATATCCTTTAATTGGAGTATCTTCCAGACCCATTGTTAGCCATAAGAGTGAGTGATCTGATAACAATCTTGCTTTATATTCAACATCTTGGACTCTCCCTTGTATTTGGGCTGAAAAGTAAAAACATATCAATTCTGGAGTAAGTCTTATGTCTGTTAGAATAATATGAGTAATCTCTATCTTTTGGGTGTTGTTTTCTCCATATGTCTATTATTTTCAGATCTTGCTTTGAACTTAATGTAAATTTAGCTTCTTTTTTTGTATTTTTCCTGGTTTTATCTAATAATGGATTAAAGGTAAAATTTAAATCTCCACTCTCATCTGATTGTCAAAGTAGTTTATGTCAACTGTTTGTTTTTGGATTTTACCTTTAATATTCTTCTGTTATCTTCCCTGTCTCTTCCAAGTCTTCTATCTCAAGCTCCGTGTCTTCACTTGATGTAGAGTCCGTTTCCAGCGTCGTTTCTCCTCCTCTACTCGTTGTTGGGCTAGCAGGAGCTTACTGTTGATGACTGCTCTCTTCAATGTCCTGATTGGAATGCATTCTGCGCATGAGCATTCCACTTTCTTTTTCGGACATTCATTGCTGGAGCCCACCCTGCAACACTGTTCACTTCCTGGCTTTGCAGCTCGGGCTATCTTATCCAGGAGAGCTCCCAGTTCCAACATGCAGGTAAGGCCTTTTTTATTTTCTGGTGACTTCTTCGGCTCTTCTTTGCTGTTCATCATGTCTCTTTCTTTCTTCAGAGCCATTTTCTTTCTTTTCTTTCAATATTTATGTACAGTTTCCTGTATTTTTAAAGTTGCAACTTTGTTCTTTTTCCACTATTTGAGTTATTCTCCGGAGAGGGCTGGTTTCACCTGACCAGCCGCTAGTCCATCATGTGACATGCCCCCCGTACCTGGACTTTCTGAAGAGATCTGAATCACCGGTCTTAAACACCATCAACCTAGTCCTCAATAGGTTGCGAATCCCCTGATTCATTTACGGCTTTTGGTTGGGATACTCCACTTATGTGTGCTTGGGCACACACTTATCCATAATGATCCTGATGAAGTTGGTGACAACCGTGGCATATTCATTCAAGTTTAAAGATGAATCTTTGAATATGGTCCAGTGTTGGCCCAAACTGTGGGCCATTACATGAACTCCACCCACCCCCCCAAACCAGAGATCGGGGCACTGTGTTTAGGAGGCTGACCCCTGCACCATGGGGTCGGGTGAGTGATGGGCTGGTCAAAGTCCAAGTAGGAGATCAATTGTGAAAGTCTCTTCCCTGACACCAATGTCCAAAACACAGGTGAAGCCATTGTGTCTCATAAGGCCACTGTAGAGGTGGCCGGTGAGCCCGAAGTTAAACAAATACTTATTTACAGTTAGTAAAGTTCTTTGGGATCTAAGTGCAGGGTTGGCAGTGGAGTCTAGGTTTAGCAGGGGCCAGGGTGAGTAGGCGCTCGCATAGTTGGGACAATGTGGTTGCTGGCAGCTCCCCTAAGTCCTCAGAGGCTGTCATGAATTCGTCTAGTATAATTAGACTAACTCAGCAGAGGATGTCTCAAGGTCCTCTATGGGTGCAGAGCGGATGCTTAAAAGGACCCAAGGGAGTTCTTCGGCCCAGTTAGGTTCAGTAAGCCATGCCATGAAGGCTGCCTTAAGGTGTCTATGGAACCTCTCCACCAAACCATTGGCCTATGGGTGATATGCCGTAGTGTGGTGGTGTTGGGTCCCCAGAGAGTGGGCTAAGGCGGTTCACAGACTGAAAGTGAATTGCCCCCCCCCCCACCGTTCAATGTAAGGTGTTCAGAGACCCCAAAATGCACTACCCTAGTGTTGAATAAAGCCCATGCAAATGCTTCTGTGGAAGCCTCTGATAGTGGCACCGCCTCTGGCCATCTGGTCATCCGGTTGACCATTCTGAGAAAGTAACGTGTGCCTCTGGATATGGGTAGGGGCCCCACGATGTCAATGTGCACATGACTGAAGCAGCGACATGCTGACTCGAATGCCTGTGTTGGAGCTTTGATATGAGTCTGGATTTTGGAAAACTGGCACTGAGTACACGTCTCTTTGCGGAGGTTGTGCCAGACATATCTGTTTGCCACCATTTTGACTGTAGTCTTGATGGCAGGGTGAGCTAAGTTGTGGACCAAGTTGAAAACCCACCTCTTCCATGCAGCAGGAATGACAGGGCGAGATTTTCCCATCAAGGTGTCGCAGAACAGCATGCGATTGCCGGGGGAAATCTGGATGTCTTCCAGTTGTAAGTCGGTGAGCGATGTCCAGTACGCCGGAATGTCAGGGTCTGCTTGCTGTGCATCAGCTAGTGCTATGTAGTCGAGGCTGGGGTAGAGTCGTGCACCACCAAAATAGCTGGACGGGATAGGGCATTGGCCACCACGCTGGATTTGCTGGCTACATGTTTAATGTCCTTTATAAATGTAGGACAGGTGCTGCTGTTGCCTGGCTGACCACGGATCCAACACCTTACTGAAGGCAAAGGTAAGGGGTTTGTGGTCCTTGTAAATTTTGAACTTCCTACCCTCCAGGAAGTAACGAAAGTGCCAAATTGCCAGGTATAAGGCTAACAGTTCTCTATCAAAGGCATTGTACTGGAGCTCTGGTGGCCTAAGGTGTTTACTGAAAAAGGCCAGGGGTTGCCATTGTCCATTCACCAGTTGCTCAAGTTACCCCCAACCACTGTGCTGGAGGCATCTGTCATGAGCGAGGTTGGGGCATCTGTCCGCGGGTCCTCGAGGAGGGTGGCATTGGCTAGGGAGTTTCTTGGTGGCCTGGAAGGCCTCGGTCGCCTCCTGGGTCTATTGTATGTTTTTACTGGGTCCTGCCATGAGAGGAAAGAGTGGACTAATGATGCAGGCCACTGCAGGTATGAAGTTGACCATACCTGCAAACTCTTGTAGTCCCTTCACCGTCGATGACATGGAGAAAGAGCGAATAGTATCCATCTTAGTGGGTAACAGTCTGGCTCCATGTTGGTTGATACAATGGCCCAGGAAGTCAATAGTCTCTTGGCCAAACTGGCACTTGCTTGTTAGCCTGAAATCAGTAGGCCTGGAGAATCATTGTTTTAAGTGGGTGGTGTGCTCAGTGTGGGATTGGCTGGCAATTAAAATGTCGTCGAGGTCGACGAAGGCAAAATGCAGATCCTGGCCCACTGCATCCGTCAGTTTCTTGAAAGACTGAGCCGTGCTTTTTTAACCCAAAGGTCATGCGGAGGAATTCAAACAATCCAAATGGGCTCATGATGATGGTTTTTGGGATGTCTTCAGGGTGTACCGGGATCTGGTGATAGCCCCAGATGAGGTCCACCTTTGAGAATATCCGTGCCCCTTGCATGTTAGTAGTGAAATGCTGGATATAGGGCACAGGATATCTATCTGGTATGGTGGCCTCGTTGAGGCGGCAGTAATCTCTGCACAGCCTCCAATTACCCGGTGCCTTTGGGACCATGTGGAGACAGGAGGCCCAAGGACTATCGGAACAGCGCACAATGCCGAGTTCCTCCATCTTTTTGAACATCCCTGACTAGGAGGGCCCTCTGTAATAATTTGGTGCCTTACCCCATGTTTGGGTTCAGTCAAATGGAAATGATAAGATGGAGGGGAATTCTGCTGGGACCCGAGTGAATTCGTTGTCAGCAGAACTCAATGAGGGCAGGTGGGGGCTGGTGAGTTCAGTTCCCTTGAACGAGAGTGACTGAAATTTCTGGGCATGCCCCTTGATATCCACCAGGAATGAGGTGGCCTGTATGAAATCTGCACCCAGAAATGGCTGTTGCACAGCCACCTCCATAAACTTCCAAGTGAATTGTCTGTCCCCGAAGTGTAGGGAATGTTCAGACGTTGGAGCCATTTGGCGCTTGGAGCTCCTGACCAACAGGCCACCTGGCTGGTCGGGGGAACGATGCTGTATTGTTCCTCAATGTCCACCAAGAAACGTTGGGCCGACAGAGAGATTTGAATGTGTAGCAGGCTATGCAGTTGGCCAGTCATCACAGCCATTAACGACAGCCGGCCTGGGTGTTTCCCTGGAATATGCAGGGGGAGCGGCATTAATTTCACCCATCATAGGTGATAAAAACAGTACTGCTCATCAATGGGGCATGGCGTTTGGGTGGTAAGTTGGTCGGTGGTCCTCCTGGCCGGGCGCTGTTGACTTGGTGCTGTCACCTGCTCGAGTGAAGTGCAGGCATCTCTCTTCACTGCCCATAGGAGGTCTGCTTCGGCAGCCACCTTCCTGGGGGCATCAAAGTCTTCCTCTGCAATGAGCAGCCGGATGTCTTTGGGCAGCCTCTCCAGGAAGATCTACTGGAACAGTGGGCAGCAGGTGTGGCTATCGTTAAAGCAAGCATGTCTCTCATGAGGGCAGAAGGGGCCCTGTCCCCCAAATCATCGATATGCAACAGTTGGGCTCACACTTTAAGAGCCCGAAAGTGCAAGTTAACAGCTCTTTGATGGCCACATACCTTCCTTATTCTGGGGGCTGCTGGTGGAAGTCAATGATGTGGGCTGTGGTGTCCTGATCGAGGTCACTGACCACGTGGTAGTAGTGTGTGCTATTGGCAGAGATCCATCAAATGGCGAACTGCGCATCAGCTTGCTGGAACCACACTTGTGGTTGCGACATCCAGAAGTCAGGCAGCTTCAACGTTTGGGCATTGATCGCAGGTTGCTCTTCTATCTTCGGGTCCAAAGTGCCATTTGGACCAGTCAGGGTAACCACTGTAGCGAAGTCGCTATGGCTACAGCTAGGTTATAGTTCTCGGTTATTGCCCTAAGGCTGCAGCTCAAATGCGCAGGAGAAAAGACACACACCAAGAGAGTGCATTCAACACTAAGTTTATTCAGTGGCAGCTCTGCCTTTTATAGTCAGCTCGGCCGCATCACCAACGAGGCGTGGCTTGAACGTGCCGGCTGCCGATTGGTTTCCTTGGATACCTGGGCCCCGATTGGGCTCCCTGCGATCCACCAGCAGTGATTGGCCAGTTTCACTGCTCTGCCGGCAGCCTATGGAAACGGGCGTTTCAGCCCACATGATGCTTTGCAAGTTGCCACGTTTGAAGGCCATTTCCTGGGCCGCTACACGATCTCAATTTTTTCTCTTTTTGCACTAATTATTTATTTTTAAATATCGTTAAGGAACCACAATTTATAGCAGTTTTACACCTGTAATGCACAATACTGCTGCTGCAAAACAAATTTTGTGACACATGATCATGATCATAAACCTGATTCTGATTAGTCCCATTGTATTTCCATACACTTCAAATAAATGGAGATAATACACTTCAATGGATCAAGGTCAAACTCCCCCTCTTCCCAAACAAAAACAAAAACAAAGAGCATTTAGCCCACACTGTCAATTTTTAAATTGGTTTTGAAATAGTAGTCTACAGAAAATAACTCCAGTGCAGTGTAAGCAGCCTGGTAAAATCCTGGAGACATTTTACTCCTTGTCATTCAACATTGCTGAAAGATTTTAGGAAATTTTCAGAATGCAAACTCTGGCTATTTGAGTGGACAAATCAAAACAATAAAGTTTTGACTGTGACCCTATGGAGAAATTAGAAACAATAAGCATGGCTCCAATTAATCTAAAATTCTGCAAAAATTCACCACCTTTACACATTTTCAATCAGACGATTATCAATCAGAATCAAAATTCAAATGACTGGGGGGTCCAATTCCACTAACTCACTTCCATAACATTCCAGAATAAATGACATTTATTTCATACCAAGAGATAGCATGAAAGTTATATTAATTTCAACAGAAAATAGACAAAACACATTTAGGTTAACCGAGCCAAATTATTCGAGGATGATTTTTTTTAAATGTTGTTGGGTTAAAACACTACTAATATTCAACAGTATTATTTAGACAATAAAAAAAGCATTATTCAACCCTTTTCAATACATCCTTAGGGTTTAAGATAATTTGTCATGGGAAGATTTTGATAACCCACTGTCTATGGCAAGCTAATGAAAGTTGGAGCTGTGCTCCTTGGTTTTTGAAAAGTCTGAAAGTTCAAACAAAGCCAGATCAATGGAGAATGAAAACTAAGGCCTGACATGATTCAATATAAACTGGGGTGTTTAAGGAGGAGATTAATAGGCATCTAATTAGTCAGGGAATCAAGACATCTGGGGAAAAGGCCAGAAATTGGAAATAGATCTGAGAATGGTTTAGCTCAGGGTGGAGTTGCAGAGCAGACTCGATTGGCTGAATGGCCTACTTCTGTTCCTTTATCTTGTTATCGTGTAAATGTTGGTTAGAGTTAAATTTGGTGTAATAACTCTGACAAGGCAGTATACTTTCTTCCTCATGCATTTTAACAGCGATTCACCATAAACTCTCATATGTATTCATGATAATGTATTCAGGTCATTAATCCAAGAAAACTCCTTGGATACTCAGGAGAGGAGTAATTATAGAATAGAGGATCAACTAACTAGCAGAATGCAAGTATTAGGTAGCCATTTTCCGGTCAGCAACCAGTGCTGGGCTGACAGCTGCTTGCAATGTATATTAATAACTTAAGAGGAAAGTGTGAATATGCTATCTCCAGATTTGCAAATGATTAACATTGATGAGAAACAAAGCTGAGGAGGGCACAATTTACTGAGAGATATTAATAACTACAAGAATATGCAAAATGTTAGCAAATTAAGTATAATGAACAAAAATATAAACTTATTCACTTGGAAGGATGATAAAACAGATTTAAAAAGAAAAAAGACTTCAAAATATGCAGTATGAAGGGATCTTTTGTATATGAAACATATGCAGTCTTATTGCAACTGTATGAGGCACTTGAGAGCACTGCAAAAAGTTTTATTTCCCTTAATTTGAGAAAAGATATATCGGAGGTTGTAGAAAGTTTACTAGGAAGATTCCAAGTACAAACAAATTGTCTTACAAGGAAAGCTGAACAGATTGGGTCTGTACTCAAGGATAATCTTATTGAAACATTTAAGGGTCACAATCTCATATCGTCATGGATAACATCATCAAAGATCCACACCACCCGGCACAAGCTCTACTTTTGCTGTTACTTTCAGAAAAGTAAAACATAAGACTCACAACACCAAGTTCAGAAACAGCTGTCATCCTTTCACCATCAGACTCATCAACAAAAAAACTCAATCAGGAACTCATTTTACTTGTACACTTTTTGATTTTTAAAAATTCTCTCTGTATTGCAGTATTGTTTATGTTTGTTAATCTGTTCGCAGTTCTTTTATTCATTTATATGAATATGGTGTGTAGTTTTTTTTCAACTACCAATAAGTGGTAATTCTGCCTCGCCTGCAGAAAAAAAAATCTCAGGGTTGTATGTGATGTCATGTAAATTTGAAATCTGAAATCATATGAAGGTTCCATGACACTTGATTTTTTTTACACACCAGATGGCGACAAATCTTAGAATTTCACCAGAGCATAGTAAAGGCTCAGTCATTGAGTTTATTTAATGCAAATATCAACAGATCTTCTGCTGTTAATCAAGCATCAGTGCAGGAAAGAAACAATGAAATAAAATCAAGCAAAGGGGCCAAGCAGCATAATATTTATATCATGTTCTTCCATCCAAACTGGAATGGTGAATGGCCAACTCCGAGTTGCTGTATAGGTTTTACCCAAGAGATAGAAATTTCACAATTGAAAAACACTGAAAATCATTTGTCCATATACTTACCACTGACTCAACCTGCTGGTTTCCCTTCAGGGAAACCTATTCCAGAATTCCATTGTCCTTTTGGATCTCAATTTTCTGAACTCTCTCCTCATTTAGAAAATAGTCCTCTTCTTTATTTGTTTGACAAAAGTGCATGTCCTTACATTTCCCTCCAGTGTATTCCATTCCAATAATTTGGCAATATTTTTGGAATAATTTTGCTTGCTAGCACAGTAAATTGTAACCATCTTTTCAAGGATAATTATTGAAATATCAATATGAAATAAGATTGAAGCACATATATAGATGAAGCAATAACTGCTGTTTGAGAAAGATTGTGGAAATACAAAATGTAATGTGGAAAAACATAAATTCTAACCTCTTTCAACTGGTCATTGCTTCCCCAGGATGCTGAGCGTTTATGCGATCCTTTCTTCCTTTCAGACATCTCTTCCGCCCATGCATTTGGAGTCTGTCAGGAAGAAGAAACAAATCAATGTTTTGAAAAAAAATACAATGGTGCACATGTTACAAATCTAAAATAAAAGCAGAAAATGCTAGAAATTCATCAGGATATGCTATCTTGTGGTGTATCTGGATGGTCCATAAGAATTAACCATTTGAGATAATCAACCTTGCCAATTCTGATGAAGGATCAACCCGAAGCGCTAACTTTTGATTCACTCATTGCAGATATTGCCCGCCATACAGTGTATTTGCAGCATTTCTCTCCGATTTCTAGCATATGCAGTTGTGCATATCAATTTCAGTAATTTGCTTGTTTCTTCCTGCCCTTGTTCATCTATTTACAGTTTATCCAGATTTATTAGCTGTAATTAACAAGTCTAAGTCTTCATTACCCTCTCTTACCTCTCATCTATCATAAATATTCCATGTTCTCTCCATACTATTTGTCCTCTACAACTTAAAGGAAGATTTTTAATTTCCTCCACTTTCGACAAAAGTCATCAGCCTGAAACATTGTTTCCACCCCTCCATATTTGATGCCCAACTGCTGTGCATTTCCTGATTTTATTTAATATTTCGAGTGTGTGGAGTGTTGCTTTTGAATTTGTGTCCATTATGGAAATCAAAAGCTGTCATGGTGTTTGAGAATGAGTCAGAATATAGGATGGAGATCAAGAACAAACTTGCTCTCAACATCAACATGGAGCTAATTCTTGACTTTAGGAAGGGAAGACTAAATGAAAATGATTTAATGCCAAAATCGATGCCTTTTTGGATGTTTGCAGATGATAATGAAGATAGGATCAAGAAGTGTGTAGTGTTGAGTAAGTAGGGCATCTGCAGGGGTTTTAGAAAGCTAGAAGAATGGGAAAAGATGGAATACACTGGAGGGAAATGTAAGGACATGCACTTTTGTCAAACAAATAAAGAAGAGTACTATTTTCTAAATGAGGAGAGAGTTCAGAAAGCTGAGATCCAAAAGGACCATGGAGTTATGGAGTAGGTTTCCCTGAAGGGTAACCAGCAGGTTGAGTCAGTGGTAATGATGGCAAATGCAATGATATCATTCATTTTGAGTGGGTTAGAAATATAAAGGCAAAGATGTAATGCTAAGGCTTTACAAGCATTGGTCAAATCATATTTGGAGTATTGCGAGCAATTTTGGTGTTGTAGAGGGTCCAGAGGAGGATTACAAGAATTATCCTAGGGATGAGAGGGTTAATGTATGTAGAGTGTTTGATGGCTCGAGGGTTGTTAACTCGGCCCGTGACATCACATCACAGGCACCAGACTTCACTCCATCGAGGACATCTCCATGAGGCGGTGCCTTAAAAAAGCAGCCTCTATCTTCAAAGACCCCCACCACCCAGACCATACCCTCTTCACTCTGCTACCATCAGGAAAAAGATACAGGAGCCTAAAGACAAGTACTCAATGGCACAAGGACAGCTTCTTCCCCACTGCCATCAGATTCCTGAATAAGCATTGAACCAAAGAGTTACTTTTTCTGTCCTACTTTTATTATTTATAGTAATGTTGCCACATGGTTATAATATGAATGTTTACACTATAACGCTGCTGCAAACCCCAAATTTCATGATTCGTTCATGACACTAAATTCTGATTCTAAAAACAAAACCCAAAGCAACATTATTCACAGAAATGTTTTTTTTCTCAAGTTCAGAAATAGTTGTTTTAAACAAACACTGAGAAGTGAATTAGGCAACATGTACTTTGCTTTTCAAAAAAAATGTCCAGACCTGAAATGTTGACTGTCTATTTCTGTCTATGGATGTCATCTGACCCACTGAGTACCTCTAAATCCTCATTGTTTATTCAAGGTTACAGCAACTGCAGTTTCTTGTGCTTCCATGATGAAAGTACATACAACATTGTTTGTAAAATTACTTAATGATAATGAGTTTTTGTCATATACATTATAGAATATATATAAATGCATTACAATTCTTACTTGCTGCAGTTGAAAAGGAAAAAAACCTACATCAATTATATGAATTAAAAAGGACAATTAAAAAAAAGATCATATTCAGTTAACCTGATTAGCTTAACAAGGGATGGGGGAGGGGAATCCAAGAGTCTGATTGTTGTTGGGCAGAAAAGGTTCTTGAACCTAGAGCAGTGCGAAAAGATTGTGTCCAGAGTGTTGGGGGTCTTTTATGTTGTTGGCTGTCTTCTTGAGGCATTCAATGGATGGGAGGTCAGAGTCTATGATGGATCTGGCTATGTTTGTTACCTTGTGGAGCCTTTTATGTTCACAGCCATTCAAATTCCCAAACCAAGCTATGATGCAACTTTTCAGTATTCTTTCCATAGTGCACCTGGAGAAGTTTGTTGGAGTACCAGACAACATGCCAAATTGGTACAATACCCACTTCTGGGTACAAATTGGATTGCACTCTCTAAGAGAAAGTGTATAATGGTTTCATGTACAATATAAATGGAATTCCAGAATTATAGCCAAAAGGACAAAGAACCCCATTTTAAAATATTTGGTTAAAATATGGTGTGAGACCTGTGGAGGCTCTGGACTGAAAAGAAGATTATCACCAAGAACAGCTTAAAAACAGAATGACTTTGAACAATAACATTTTGGAAATCTGGTATCATACGGGGATACAATGTCTGAAAGATTGTTATGTAAAAGGATTTTTCATATAATTTAAGGAGCTGAAGAAGAAATCGGACTTGTCCAAAAGACCTTTTTTTTGTTAACTTCCTTAGGGCCAAGAAGAAGGAAAAACTATTTCGTGAAGGAAATGTATACAAGTTTAATTCAGGAATGTACTTTTTATTGATGAGTGGAAGCCCAAAGCCAGGTTTGCATAAATCTGGAGTAAGATAGGAGTCAGATTTAGACACAACAATTGACGAACCACTCTGGTCAGATTTGTGTCAGAGACATTTGATGGCTACTATCAATGCCAGGTATAGATTGGTCTATTATAATTTTCTCCATCAACTGTACCTTACCCCATAGAAATTACACCAATATAAACCTGAGTTATTAGAGATGTGTTTTAGGTGTGGTATAGAGATTGGTTCCTTCTTACATTCTACCTGGCTTTGCACAAAGGTGAGGCCCTTCTGTGACACCTTCCCAGTGGACCCAGTTTTGTCTTCTGGGGTACTTTAATTAGTTAGAGAATTACTAATTTTCAAATTAAATTCACAGAAATTGCCATATGTGTGGCCAGGAAGTGCATAGCAGTAACATGGAGGTCTGACTCCTATCTACTCATGGATAGGTAGTCTTCAGAGATGAATAGCTGCATCTCACTTGAAAAGGTCACATACAATCTCAGGAAGGGATATAACACCTTCCTAAAAATCTGGCAGCCTTATTTAGAGCATATAGGTACCTCAATGGTGCCAATATAGAGTTACAATCGCTACTGGCTAGCCAGTAGACCTCTGTAAAGATTTTAACACTGTGGTATTATCGTGTCTTACGTTTTACTGTGAGCACTGACAATGGGATTTTTTTTGTGTTTCTTCTTCTTCTTTGTTCTTTCTCTGTTTAATAGGACTTGTATAGAGGGGAGGAGGTGGAAGGAGGGGACTTTCTTGATGTTTTGTTTTTGTTATGATTGTTGATTGTTAAACATATTTAAAATGATAAATAAAATATTGCAAAAGAAAAATGCCAAATTGGTGTGCCTTCTTCACATCTGCCTTAATGTGTGTGTTCCAGGAGAGGTCTTCTGAAATATGAACTCCCATGAACTTGAAGGTTCCAACCCTCTCCATCTCTCTCCCATCGAAGTGAGCAGATGTGCGGTCCCTTGGCCTCTGCTTCCCACATCAATAATAAGCTCCTTGGTCTTGGTGACTGAGAGATTGTTCAAATATAACAAACATTTCCAGCAAAGCTGTAATAATTTCTGTAGTATTTCTCACTGCTTGAATAGCATTTTGTGAAAAATCATTTTCAGGGCAGCTTATGGTTTACCTCATGTTTTCATCTCTCATAAACAAGAATGGGAAGGACTATAATCCACATCGAGATCTGAACACTTCATTCTATAGGCTGATCAAATGAAGCAATCTTAATTTGACATGGTTCATTTCTGCTACTTCTCACTGTTATTCCTTGAATGCAAGGATGCTTGATTTCAAGTTTGAGATACAATGCAAACATGTGTTTTTCAAGCTGTTCAGTTAGTTAACCCGTGTAGTACAACAACAAAAACAATACATAGTGCAGAGTTAGATATTTAAAAGATTAGATTAGATTCAACTTTATTTGCATTGTGCCAAGTAAAATACAAAGCCAATGAAATACAATTAACATCCAATCAGATAGAAATAATTATGTACAAATTCAAACAAGTGCATTCAGCAAGTAAATGATTATAAAAGTACTGACAATACAATGTGAGTGCAATAGCACTCTGCTGTGATTTAAGGTTCACCAGGGTTACAGTCTTGGGGGAGAAATCTCTACTTGAGCCTGCTGGTTCAAGAGCGAAGACTTCTGTAGCACCTGCCGGATGGAAAAGTGGATGGGGGAGATGTATTGTTGATGATGTTCTTCGCCCTGCCCAGACAGCATTCCTGATGGATGTGTTCTCAATGGTGGGCAGTTTTCACCATCCGCTGAAGTGCTTTACAATCTTAAACAAGACAATTGCTGTACCACACAGAGATGCCATAGGTAAGTATGTTCTCAATAGTACAGCAGTAAAAATCCATCAACATTCTGGGACAGAGGTGTACTTTCTTCATGTTCCACAGAAAATAAAGGTGCTGTTGGCTTTTATTGATCAGGATGGAGGAATTCAGGTACCAAGTGAGATCATTAGAAATGTGGACACGAAGTAATTTAAAGCTTGATACACATTCCACAACTCCAATGAGACAAATAGGGACATGAGTGTGTCTTCCAGCATGCCTGAAGTCCACAATGATTTCCTTGGTCTTCTGAGTGTTAAGTACCACGTGCTGGATCTCACCCCATAGGCCATCTCATCAACCTTCTGATCAGGTCAACCACCGTGGTGTCATCTACAAACTTGATTATAGAATTAGAACCATATACAGAAATGAAGTCATAGGTGAGAAGGGGATACAGGAGAGAACTCAGCACACAGTCCAGGCGCACGCCGGTGTTGAAGTTGAGAATGGAAGAGAAGGATTGCCTAACTTAACAGATTGGGATCAAGTCAGAAAGTCCAAGATCCAATTACAGAGGGATGAGCTGATACCAAGCTAATAAAGTTTGGCGATCAGTTTGCAGGGAATCACAGTATTGAATGTTGAACTAAAGTCCACAAAATAAACAGGTCGATAGATAGGATCTGTTTAGAAGCCCTCAACATGATCTGGAAGTTCTAAGAATCTATGGTCTAATACAGTTTCCTGTTCTTGCAATACTTCCATTTAATCTAATTTTCCATTCTTTTGGACAAATACACAACTCTGCAATATATTTCATCTACGACTTTGCAGAAATTCTAAGTGCTCTTCTTATAAATAAATGAAATTTTCCAAATCTCTGTCAATTTTTTTTCTAAGCAGTTCCATACACAGTTAAATAGTGCCTTACTGTTGGCTTTTACATTCTTGTATTCACTTCTAAACAAATCCCTGGTACTCTTTCAACTCTTTATTACTCAAGCATCACCCAAGTTAGGAAAGCCATTCTGCTACCTCCATCCCATCTTCCCTCAACAACCAGGGTTGATACCCATTCAGAACAGGTGACTAGTTTTCTTAAAGCACAGTCATTGAGTCAGATCATTCTTATCTACTTCCATTGAGAGTGCAAAGAATCATGTATGTCAAGGGAGCAGAGGAAAAAAGAGGTGAGCAGGTAAGAAGTATTATTCTAAGGGCACTTACTGGGGCAGGTCTAATTAATTAATAAATTAGTTAGCTGGCTAGTTAATAGGTTCATTGGTTATCAGGCCAATAAATAAGAGGGGAGGTACAGGGAGTGGCCAGCGAAGGAGTGGGGGTTCCACGCTTTGGCTCATCAGGCTTCGGAGAAAGGTGGGCTTTCTTATTTACCCTTCATAGGTGAGTTTCTATTAAAGGGCTGAGACATACCTATGGGGTTAATACTCTGCTCAAGTTTCCAGATGTGGGAACCATGGGAGAGTTCCTCCCTTCCAAGTGGCCATGTCTATGCCAAGTACGACGAGGTGAAGTTCCATAGAAACAGGGTTAGTGATCTGGAGCTCCAGCTTGAGGACCAACAGCTCATCAGCGAAACCAAGGAAGTAAGTGAGAGACCCTTTCCCCTCCCCAGAGTGCATGCGTGCAAGGGGGGTTCCGAGACATGACTATTAAAGGATAAAATGAAGAAACTGGAGCTGCAACGTGATGATCTGAGGCTTATTAGGGAAAGTGAGGAAGTTATTGACATTACTTTCAAGCAGGTGGTTACCCCTAGATTGGGGTGGTGTCAGGTAAGTGGACTACTGTCAAAGATGGGAGGAAAGTTGCTCAGTCAGTGGAGAGCACTCCAGTGGCTTCTCCTCTTAGCAACAAATATATTGTATTGGATGATGTTGGGGAAGATGATCAGTCTGAGGTTGGATCAAGGGAGCCAGCAGTGCAGAATGGAAGGAGGAGGGACAAGGTGGTCATTGGGGACTCCATCATCAGGGGAACAGACAGAGGTTCTGCGCACCTGACAAGTATTCCCACATGGTATGTTGCCTTCCAGGAGCCAGAGTGTGGGATATCTCGGACAGGGTTCAAAGTATTTTGAGAGGAATGTGTGAGCAGCTGGACATCCTGCTACACGTGGGTACCAATGACATAGACAAATTGAGGGAGGAGATCCTGAAGAGGGAGTACTGTGAGCTAGGACGGAGATTAAAAAGCAGGACCTCCAGGGTCATAATCTCAGGGTTGCTACCTGTGCTGCGTGTGGGAAGGGGCAAAAATGAAAAAAAATCAAAAAGTTTAATGTATAGCTGGAGGATTGGTGCAGGGTGCAAAGTTTCGGGTTCATGGACCATTGGGATCTCTTCTGGGAGAGACATGACCTCTACAGGAAGGATAGGTTGCACCTGAATCCAAAGGGGGACAATATACTTGCAGTAAGGTTTACTAATGCTGTTGGATGTTTTAAACTGAATTGGCAGGGGGAGGGGAACCAGACTGATAGTGAAATGGATAGGAAGGAGAACATAGGGGTAGTTCCAATAGACTGTGAAATCTCAAAGCTGGAGGGAGCAAAGAGGGATAGGAGAGTTTCAGAGAGGGTATCAGGTAGCACTTTGGAGAGAGCAGGGTGGAACAGGTTCAAGGTATTGTATATGAATGCACAGAGTATAAGGAATAAAATGGATGAGCTTGAGACGCAAATGGACATAGGAGGTTATGATGTTATCGAAGTAATGGAGACATGGCTGCAGGAGGGACAGGATTGGGAAATTAATGTTCCAGGATATACGTCCTATCGAAAAGACAGAAAGTTAGGTAGAGGAGGTGGAGTGGCTCTGTTGGTGAAGAATGAAATTCAGTCACTGGAAAGGAAAGACATTGAATCAGGTGGAGTAGAGTCTGTTTGGATAGAGTTGAGAAATTGCAAAGGCAAATTAGTAGGGGTCATATACAGACCTCCGAATAGTGGCTCTGATGTGGGAATCAGTATAAATAAAGAATTAAGAATGGCATGCCAGAGTGGTAGTGATACAGTAGTTATGGGTGACTTCAACTTACAAGTGGACTGGGAAAATCAAGTAGGTGTGAGAAAACTAGAAAGTGAGTTTATAGAATGTCTCCGAGATACATTCTTGGAGCAATTTGTGATGGAACCTACCGAGGGAAGTCAATTCTAGATTTTATATTGTGCAATGACGTGGAGTTAATAAGGGACATTAAGGTAGGGGTGCGATTAGGTAATAGTGACCGTAGTATGATTACTTTTAATCTGCAAATGGAAAGGGAGAAGAGAAGGAAGTCAGAATACAGCTATACAGCTATGAGGGAGGAGCTAGCTAAAATAAAATGGAAGGACATTCTAGCTGGGAGGACAACTGGGCAAAAATGGCAGGTATTTCTAGACATTTTTCACAGGATTCAGAATATTCATTTCAAAGAGGAGGAAAGGCTCTACGAAGAGCAAACGGCAGCCATGGCTGACAAAGGAGATCAGGAGCAGTATCAGGTCTAAAAGAAATAAGTGTAAGATGGCAAAGCAGAGTGAGAGGAGCCAGCCATCAGTATAACACACCACCAGTTAATCTTAGTTCACTGCAACACAAAAGTATACAGATGCAGTGATTGAAGTAAAAACTCAATGCTAAAGAAACTCAGCAGGTCAAATGGTGTACTTTAGAGAGCAAAGCTAAAGATACATAACCAACGTTTCAGGCTTGAGCCATTTTCAAAGTATGAGGCTACATTTTGCTCACATATTCATAAAGGGCTCAAACCAGAAACATTGGTAATGCACCTTTATTTTTGCTATATAAAGTATGCTGTTTAACCTGCTGAATTTCTCCAGCTCTGTGTTTTTACCTCCACTCTACCCAAACTCTTTCTGGCATCTCTCATTCTATGGCCTCTGTTTCCATCTCAGGAGACAAACTCACTGACTCTCACAGCTATTTAAATTATACCTCTCCCAGTCTGTTTCTTGCAAGGGTTCCAGCCTTTTCCTCACAATCTCAACTTACCCTTCTGCCCCTTAATCACTTCTGCTGTAAACACAAAGCACAAAACTTGTCCCTACTCCTTCTCAATCACCTCTAACTATGGCTTTACTTGGACATCTTCCAACCTACTGCATTCAGTGTGCCCTTCACTACCATGGTGAGACCCAACACATATTGGGCAACTTCAGCTTCCTGTTGCCAGCTATTTTAATTCTTCCAATACCATGTCTGTTCTTGCCCTCATCCATTGTCAGGTTGAGGGCAAACATAAATTCAAGGGACACATTCCTCCTGGACAATTTTAAACCTAATGGCATGAAAATTGATTTTACTAATTTTTCAGTAACCACCCCCCCACCCCGCCTCAAATACCATTCCACAGTTTCTATTACTCCTGTAGGTATCTTTTTCGTTCAACTTTTCTTTCTCTCCCCCTCCACTTCCTAATCTTGTAACATTTCAAACCTTCTGTTCTGGCACATCTGGGTCCCTCCTCAGCTTCTTTCCCCATTAATATACAAAATATCACTCCCTTTTCTCTAGTTTCTTTAAAAAGAAATATTCCAGCAATATTTTGCATATTCAACACATCCACTACCCTCACTACTTTATCTACAAAAAAAAACATAAGACAATATCCCTGTTATCCCTATCAAGCAGTAACATGTCAAACACCATTGCAACATCTATTGCTTGCTTTGTGTTACTGCTTGAAATAAACAGACGTCAAGTGAAAAACAGTCCTTTATTGAATGCAACAACTCACAACTAAAGTATGTGGGTGCAGTACAGTCAGACATAATGTGAGATACAAATTCATCAGGTCATTTGGAGCAGGCAAAGTCAGCAAAGAGCAGGAAAATTCAACAAGGAGTAATGTAAAGCAAACAGTTATTCATTTATTCTTTCAATTTATGTCTTCAAAATCGATGAATCCAATCGTACATAACCTCACATTTGTGAATGCTTGGGAGGAGGGAGACGAGTGTGAGGCTGGGCTGAGATAGATTTTAAAATGTTGACTGCTTTTCAGAGGCAGAGAGAATTGGGTGGGCTTGAGGTGGTGATGAACCTGCAGAATGCTTCATATCAGAGCTATGGTGGCTATGTTGCTGAATACATTTAAAATAGTTAGATTTCTGGGCACAAAAGATTGAACAGGGAAATATGTCATTAAGAATGATTTGACAATCATACTGAATAGTGGAACAAGCTCTAACAGGCTGAATGGCCAACTCCTACTTTGCTATGTTTCTACATAAAAGTACCCTACAATTACAGAGTAGTGCCAGAGGATGTAAAATATTGAGCTTTAGACAGTAAAATCCCCAATATCTGGCAATCAATCAACCAGAAATAAGTGTAAGATGGCAAAGCAGAGTGAGCGGAGCCAGCCATCAGTATAACACACCACCAGTTAATCTTAGTTCACTGCAACACAAAAGTATACAGATGCAGTGATTGAAGTAAAAACTCAATGCTAAAGAAACTCAGCAGGTCAAACGGTGTACTTTAGAGAGCAAAGCTAAAGATACATAACCAACGTTATGACAAAAATAAATAAAACAGAATAAATACATTTTTAGAAAGTACACAAGAATAAGTTTTAAATAAAAGTTTAAAATGATAAAAGTAAATATTCTCCAAAGCAACACTCAACCCCTTGAGAGCAAATATTCAGCCAGCTATGCCCCATCCACCACAGTAGCTGTTTGAATAAAGTTTCAATAAAGTTGTGTTTGCATAAAATGGTGAAACCCAAAATGAAGAGTCAGACAGTGCCCCTCCCATGACTCTCCTAAAGTGTCTCCTTATCCCTGCCTGGTAAGAGTCTTTATCTTTATTAGTATATTATTAAGTATATTAGTAAGGCCTTATCTGCAAATTTAGGGGACTGGTGGGGGGAGGGGTTAATTATGATGATGGCATGGTTAGCAAAGTGGCTAGCACAACGATGTTACAGTGCTCACGAATTGAGATCAAATTTAAAGGAAGATGCGCCAGGGCCTGACCGGGACACTAGCTTGGAGGTGAGTCAGGTTGAGCCAAGGGCCTGACTGGGATAAAGAGATGGTCGATGCCTCTCGCCCTGGGGCAACTCTCCCAAAGTGACTCCCCTTCCCTGCCTGGTAAAAGGATTTATTAATATATTAGTTAGGCTTTATCTGTAAACTTGGGGGAAGGGGAGGTTAATTATAACGGTGGCACGATTAGTATAGCAGCTAGTGCCACACCGTTACTGCACCAGCAACCAGGGTTCAAATTTAAATTTTGTAAGCTACGGGAATTTCATGATTAAAGTGAACTTTACATAATTAAAGACACACGACTAATTTTTTTTTTCAAATTACTTTAAAAGAGAAAAGACGATGCAAAATGTAAACGGTGTATTCTTATGCAGGTATATTAGTTAGGCATCGCAAGTGTGAGTCTCAGTCAATCAGAAATTATGCATTTTCAACATCTACAATCCCCGTAGGTGCCAGAAAAAGGGGATATCACTGTATTTGGAAAACGTTTCAATTATCCATTGTTGTGTATTAATTTACATAAATGTTTACCAAATCTCACCAAGTATGTATTCCTCAAAACTAATTTTAATAATTAGCCACACGTTTATTACATTATTAATATAAATAAAAATTTCTCAGGATTACATTACGTAATGTTACAAGGATACACTTTTCAACAAGTTAAAGAATGCATGGATATCAGTCCTGGTCTTTAAAAATAGTTTACAAGTACTAATTTAAAGTACAGAAATCTGCAACTCATTTTAAAGATGTGAAACTGGACTCCTTCAGGGACAACTTCCCGGTTTAGTACAAGCAACTGGAAATGGGGCCTAACTTGAATTTTAAATGTATATGTGCTAAACTAAGTACCCCATGTATCTAAACTTCATTGTTTATTCTTTGATAACTGGTCTAAACTGAAACATCTCAGATACTGTAAAGTTTTCATTTCAGGTTTTCTATTTTTCTTTAAAAAGTCTATTTTCCAACAGCTTTCCTCAACAATGGTACATTGTTGTGCTGAGTGGCTGCATTACGACCTTGTATAGGGACACCAATACCCCTGAACATAAAGCCGTGCAAAAGGTAATGGACACAGCCCAAAATCCTCCCCACTAATGAGAACACCTTCAAGGAATGCTGCCGACAGAAAGCAGCAGCAATCATCAAGGATCCACCCAGCATACACTCTTCTATTTTTTTCAATCTTTTTATTAAACATATTATAAGTAAACAATACATCAGGAAAATAGAATACAGAATCAAATAGTAAAACCAGAAACATCAATACATTGCAATACTTAATACAACATAACATTATAACATATTGAACAATATTATCCCTTTCTCCTCAATTTGGAATATTCAAAAAAATTATTGTTAAAACCCATCTAACCGAGCAAAATAAACAAAAAACAGCAAAAAAAAAATTATCTGGTCTTTGCCAATAAAATAAAAAACAACAGAAATCCAAAACAGTCTGGAAGGTAAAGTCAAAATTTAAATTAACTCACACAAAAATAGTTTATAAAAGAATGCCAAGTCTCTTCAAACTTAAGAGGTATCAAAAGTGCAACTTCTAATTTTTTTCTGACTTAACCACGACATAACTTGAGAGAACTATTGCATCAAAGTAGGTGAATTAAGATCTTTCCATTGAAGTAAAATGGCTCTTCTAGCCAACAGTGTAGTAAAAGCTACAACCCAATGTGCAGAAGTGGGAACTCAACCAATCTCTAGAGCTATAATTCCAAAAATAGCAGTCAATGGATTCGGTTGCAATCTAGTACCCATACGCTCTGTTCTCACTGCTACCATCAGGAAAGAGGTTTAGGTACTACAAGAATCGCACCACCAGGCTGCTATCCCTCCACCATCAGACTCTTCAAAAAGAAATTCAATCAAACTCCTTGTGCAGATTGATTTTTTTCAACTCTGTATTGCAGTTTGTTTAAATTTCTCTACTTGTTTACTTCACCCTTTACTTTCTACAGATGCTGCATGCCCTGATGAGTTTTTCCAGCATGTTTGTGTATTGCATTATCTGGAGACTTTGTTTAACTCTTGCTTGCTATAAACTTGCCTCTTTTCTGAACAACTTCACCCTGCTTCAATAAATTTCCATGACAAGACTAGAGAAAATATGGACTATTCTTCATATTTCAGGAGCCACCTCAATGGGGATGGGGATGGACAAAATTTGCCATTGCCTTGTCTACCAGCATAATCTTGCAGTTTTGAGAGAAAGTTATTCTGAAGATCAAGATTTTGGTCAGGCACAAAACTCATGGTCAACCATAATCTACAGCACAGAAAAAAAGCCCTCTGGCCCAGTTTGTCTAACCTGGCCAAATTTCTAATAATTGTTTGTACTCCAATGTTTCTTGTCAAAGTCCCTATTCAGATAGCTTTTAAAATGTGTTTGCACTCATCCCAATAGCTTAATCTGGCAATTTATTCTGTATACACACCACCCTCGGGCCCCTTTTTAAATCTTTCCTTCCCCCCCTCACCTTTAACCTATGCTGTCTAGTTCTAGACTTCACTGTGATAATTTACCCTCTCTTTTGTCCCTCAGCTTTGTACAACAATACAAAGTGCAAGGTCACCTCCATAGGAGAAAAAAGTCTATCCAACCTTCACCTCCAATGCAAACCCTGCAGTCCAGGTAAAGTACTCTCGAATCTTTTCTGCACCCTCTCCGGTATGATGTCATCCTTACTCTTAGCAGGGTGACCAGAATAGCCTTCAATCTTCCAAATGTAGTCTTGCCAACGAATTGTACAGTTGTAACAATGTTCCATATCCTGTACTTAATGCCACTCCAGACCCTTATGATACAAGGTTTCAGAATTTGAGGCTATCCCAAAGCACTCTCTAATGTACCTTTGTTAAAGATGTGAAATAAAGATATTCCAGAAAATTATAGGCCATTAAACCTCACAGAAATTACTGCGAAGGATACCAAGGAATAGGATTTATGCACATTTGTAAAGTCATGGTTAGACTAGGGTCAGTGAGGGGCAGGTGATGTCTTGCCAGTTTAACTTTCTTGGCGAAATGACAAAGATGGTTGATGAGAGTAGGACAGCGGAGAGGTGCGAGGGAGGTATTTTACACAAAATGTAGGTGCCTGAAGTAGTGTGGGTAGTAGCAGACATTGTAGTAGAGATGAATATGAAGTAGATATATCTCTCAAGTGAAGATTTTCAGTTTGATTTGAAAATCCTGTGGTGTACTGTTCTGTGTTAACCTGATGCATTTATTGAAGGGTAATTATCATCAAAATGAATGATTTTGCTTTAAAAATCTGCTCAGATACAGACTGGGGTCTGGGTTAACGAAGATGGCCTTGACACAATCCTCACCCAATCATTCTCACTGGGATCCCCACCCTTTGCACGCTGCACAACTGACCTGGCCTAAGCCAGAAAGTTCCATCAGGTCTGACTTTGATCATTAGCATCTGGTCAAAATAGAACCAGAGGATCTTTGACATCCAGCTGAAGGTTTAATGTTTCATTTAACAGATGGATTGGAGCATCCACAGCCATTAAAGAAGTCCATTACCAAAATATCTATACATATAGCAAAATCTGCTTTCCAGCATGTATTCAGGACCACACAGAAAAGTATACATCTGCATCTGACTCTTAATGGTAATCATTTAATTGATACAAACAAAAACTTCTGGGGAACCGGCAACATGCATCAATTCTTAAGCAAATCAGTATCAGAACTAGGGTTGAAGCAAAATTTTAAGATCAGTCTACAATGAATATAACGAAGGATGAACTGAGAAACGACACTAATGAATCTCCACCACTGCCTAATGAAATTTGGGAATTTAAGTTTAGGAGTTGGGAGATGAATTCAACTTGTTTCAAAAAAAATCATCTCCTACTTGCAGTATATTTTTTATTTCTACCTTCCAACTATCATTTTTTTAGATCATGTTGAGACTTGGCTGTTTTGTTATTAGTCAATGGTTTCATAGCAGTAAACAGAAAAGTTTGAAGTTCAGATTTATTGTCAAATTACATACAAAACATCTCATATAACCCTGAGATTCTTTATCCTGCAAGCAAGGCAGAATTACCACTTATTGGTAGAGCAAAAAAAAACTGTACTCAATGTACATGTAAACAAATAAAGAAATGCAGACAAACTGACTTCAATAGAGAGGGGAAAAAAAAATCAATAAAGTGCAGAAGTAGCAGTCCTTAAATAGGTTTCTGATTGAGTGAGAGAGAATCTCAATCCAGAGATGTTTTAAGTCCATGACCTCCACTACAACTGGATGATCAATTTGGCAATAAATTCAAAGACAGCATTCATACATGCCAAAGGCAGAAAATCAGAGTTGGCTCGATGGCAGCAAAATACTTCATAGTGTAGCATTACTTTAAATATATGATGACTTCAGAAATCATTCTGCCTCAAGCAGTAACATTGTAATACAAATGATGGTCTTAGATGAATCATGCAAGTTAGACTTGGAGGGGAAAAAAAACACTCATCCTCAGTCATCAATTTCATCAGGTGGTACTGACCATCATTTTCAAAAATAAGCACGCATACTCAGTCATACAACAGAATAGGCGATTAGGCCAATTGGTCCTTAGCCACCAAAGAACCATAGAAAATTACAGCACAGAAATGGGCCCCTTTGGCCCTTCTAGTCTGTGCCAAACCATTTTTCTGCTGTCCCAATCACCTGCACCCAGTCCATAGCCCTCCATACCTTTCCCATCCACGTACCTGTCCAAATTGTTCTTAATTGTTAAAATTGAGCCAGCATTCATCACTTCAGCTGTCAGATCCTTCCATATTCCCATCATTCTCTGTTTGAAGAAATTCCCCATTATGACCCCCTAAACTTTTTGCCTTTTACCTTCAACCCATGTCCTCTGATTTGTATTATAATGAGTCTAGGTGAATGTGCTGGAAACACCAATCCAGAACAAAATCCTCCCAGCTTGGATTTCGTGTGTCTGGAGACTTTTAGAGCGTTGACACAGCAAGCAGGTCCTTGCCCAAAATCCAAAATCCAATTTAACATGAAGCCAGGTAAAATGTTCCCTAACTAGTTTGATTGATCCTCTTCCACCAGGATGCAATAGATTGTGAAGAGTCTCAAAAAATCTTCCGCCTCATACCTGCTGTTGGGGCAAGGGAAAAAAAAATTGCAGACTAACTTTTTACCTGATTTATCCAGGGTCACATCTTGATGTGGAAGCCAGAGCTGATCTGGCAACAATGGATGAGATTGGATCGGTGTGCTGTGCATGAGCTATGACGGTGAAATTGATGGCAGTAGTTGTATGTAAGGAGTCGATCTCACTCTTGGACAGGGTATCAGTCACGGCATTCGCTTTTCCTCTGATATGCCACATGTCCGATGAATATTGTAAGATGAAGTCCAAGTGCCGAATCTCTCTGGACAAGTACAGTTGTGGAAATGTTTCACTGCAAGATAGATGGCCAAGAGTTCTCGACCAAACGTACTATATTTTGCCTGAGCTGGTGACAGCTTGGCTGAAAAAAGACACCAGAGGTTCAAATTGCCTACAGACTCCTTGTTCTGACACAGTTCTCACAGCAATGACAGATGCATTTGTGGTAAGAGAGAGCAAGCCATTGGGCTTTTGATGTACAAGCATCATGGCATTAGCAAGCACAGTCTTCACATCGTTGAAAGAATGCACAGCGTTATCTCCCAAAGTTAGTCTTTTGGACACTGACTCATTAGATCCTTTTAGTAGTTCAGTAAGGGGGAATAGAAATGCTGCAGCATTAGGCAGGAATCAGCAATAAAAATTCATCATGCCTAAAAAACATTGCAACTGACCAAACAGGTATAGCAAATTCTCGAATCTCTCCCTCTTTCAATTCATCGGATAAAATATCATGTTGCGTAACTACCAAAAATACAAGATCAGCAGTGCTAAAAACACATTTACTGGGATTGATCACAATGTCAAACTTATCAAGCCTCTGAAACAATGTGCTGGCGCTTCGCAAATGCAGTAAGCAGCTGTTCCAGTTCCATTTGCTCCTGTTGACTAGGCGAAGATGCTAATCCTTCTATCTTCAATGCAGACATAATGAGGTTGGCATGATCCGTCTAATGATCGATGGTGGACATTCAAAAGACACTCACCGAATGCTCTTGAACACGACAAGTTAAACATTGAAGGAACCAGTTTCCAAAAATCACCTTCAACAAGATCTGTTCCAGTGAGCCTGCACCACCTCCTCAAGATCTGCAATGGGTGCCTATTGCCTAGGCCTGGGCTGTTATTCGCTAGTAATTGGGCAATACTAGTCCCCCTAGATGGCTGAGTACATCGCAGAATAGCAGCCTTAAGCATGTCGTATGGGAGATTACCATCCGGATCCACTAAGACATCCTCTGGAATATACTCTGGAAGACGCTCCACAAGTCAACCATATTTTATCTCTGACACATCCAGGATCATGAATCATGCTGGTGCATTAAGTTAGACATCCCCAACTGCTCCTTTAAGGGGTTTATCCTCATTATTATCCATTTTAAATTGGACGGTACTGTGAACTCACGGGGTCACCACTTGGAACAACACTGATTTACCACAGTTTACAAACAAATAAAGAATACACTCACTTTTTTCTTTCAGCGCACCATGAAGTCAACTTTTTTTTATTCACTAGGCACAACATTGCATTCTTCAACTCCCAAAAAAAAATCACCTAGCCTCTGATTTACCTCTGAACTTCTTAATGGCTAACTATCATGCTGTTGATCCTTACGCTCTCACTCTCCTCCTCCTGCGTCTGAGATCCATCACCCTTATACTAACACTCAACAAACCTGCGCATGCGTGTTATTACTCCCGCGTATTGCTTCACTTACATCATTTACAGTCACCAGCACCACTCCCAAGGAAGGCAAGTATGCAACCACAACAGTATCATACCTCCCCTCAGTGGAAAAAGCCGACCTACATTTACCCTGTCTATCCCCCTCATAATTTTGAACATCTCTTTCAAATCTCCCCTCATTCTTCTACACTCCATGGAATAAAGTCCTAACCTGTTTAACTTACCCTGTAACTCAGTTCTTGAACTCCCAGCAACATCATGGTAAATCTTCTCTACACTCTTTCTATCTTATTGATATTAGAATCAGAATTTAAGATGGGGCATGGGGCTTAAGAATATTTTAGTGGGGCATAGGAATATTTTGGGAAATAATTAAAAAGTTGGTTTGAAAAATAAACTTGTTACTTTGGAATGAAAGATGTGACTTGGCAATACTGTCAGTACAACACAATTGTGATAACTTCCAGGTAAAACCACTTCGTTCTTTTTATTTTTATATCATGCATTTTTGCTCTTCCGATGTTTCCCTTATTTTAACTGTTGATATCCTTGGTTAACATTATATTTTTTCTGTCCGGTCTTATTATCATCCATTCCAAATGATCTCATTAGCAACAAAGATTCCAAATTATCTCAACAATCATGTCTCTATCCATACCCTTTCACTTTTTCAGGTCAGTAGTGAGTGAGATCTGTATATATCTAAGTAACAACAATTGTTGAATGTATGTTTGAGATGGTTGACATATTGAAAGGGTAGTTGAATATGAAATATGTGTATTCCCAACCTTAATTTCACTGAAATCTTTGGCTTGGCTTCGCGGACGAAGATTTATGGAGGGGGTAAATGTCCACGTCAGCTGCAGGCTCGTTTGTGGCTGACAAGTCCGATGCGGGACAGGCAGACACGGTTGCAGCGGTTGCAAGGGAAAATTGGTGGGTTGGGGTTGGGTGTTGGGTTTTTCCTCCTTTGTCTTTTGTCAGTGAGGTGGGCTCTGCGGTCTTCTTCAAAGGAGGTTGCTGCCCGCCGAACTGTGAGGCGCCAAGATGTACGGTTTGAGGCGATATCAGCCCACTGGCGGTGGTCAATGTGGCAGGCACCAAGAGATTTCTTTAGGCAGTCCTTGTACCTCTTCTTTGGTGCACCTCTGTCTCGGTGGCCAGTGGAGAGCTCGCCATATAACACGATCTTGGGAAGGCGATGGTCCTCCATTCTGGAGACGTGACCCACCCAGCGCAGCTGGATCTTCAGCAGCGTGGACTCGATGCTGTCGGCCTCTGCCATCTCGAGTACTTCGATGTTAGGGATGAAGTCGCTCCAATGAATGTTGAGGATGGAGCGGAGACAACGCTGGTGGAAGCGTTCTAGGAACCATAGGTGATGCCGGTAGAGGACCCATGATTCGGAGCCGAACAGGAGTGTGGGTATGACAACGGCTCTGTATATGCTTGCAGTAAATGATTTAATTAAAACTTTTTTTGAATATATAACTTTTTTCCGCTAATAGTGGGGCACACGGTTATTTTTGAAAAATTTAAGTGGGGCCTAGGGCAAAAAAGATTGAGAACCACTGACTTATTGACATGAACAAATCATGAAATTTGGTGTTTTGCAGCAACATCATAGTTGTACATTTATTTTACACCATCCTACTACATCACTGTTAGAAAATAAAATAATAATAATAATAGAGCACGAGAGTAAATCAGTGTCTTTGGTTCATTAAATTATTGATTATTCAGGAATCTGATGGCAACTGAGAAGAAACAGTCCTTGTTCCGCTCTGTGCTCGTCTTTAGGTTCCTGTACCTTTTTCCCCCAATGGTAGCAAATTGAAGAGGGCATGGCCTGGGTGGTGGGGGTCTTTGAGGATAGAGGCTGCTTTTTTAAGACACCGCCTCGATGGAGTGATGTCTGGTGCCTGTGATGTTACAGGCCGAGCTAACAACCCTCTGCAGTTTATTCTGTTCTTGAGAGTTTGAGCCTCCATACCAGGTTGTGATGCATCTGGTCAGAATACTCTCCATGGTACACCTGTAGAAATTTACAAGAGTCTCTGGTGACATGCTGAATGTCCTCAGACACCTCACAAAGTATAGCTATTGGCTTGCCTCATTTGTGATTGCATTAATGTGATGGATCTAGGACAGATCCTTGGAGCTGTTGACACCCAGAAATTTAAAGCTCGACGTTCTCAACTACTGTGCCCTCGATGAGGACTGGGTCGCGTTCCCCTAACTTCCTTCTGAAGTCCATAATTATCTCCTTGGTTTTGCTGACATTGAGTGCAAGGTTGTTTTCATTGCACCACTTAACGAGCTGATCTATCTCCCTCCTGTATGCCTCCTCTTGCCGACTGTGCTTCTGCCAACAACTGTGGTATCGTCAGCAAACTTATAGATAGCATTGGAATTGTGCCTGGCCACACAGTCATGGGTGTATAGTGAGTAGAGCAGTGGGCTGAACATGCATTCTTGGGATGCACCTGTGTTGATAATCAGTGAGGAGGAGACGTCATTTCCAATTCGTACTGACCGTGATCTTTCCTGTAGTTGGGTGACCAAAACTGCAAACAATACTCCAAATATGTCCTCACCAATGCCTTATCCAACTTTACCACAACATCCCAACTCCTAAACTCAATACTTTGACTTATGAAGACCGATATGCAAAAGCTCTCTTTACAACCATACCTACCTATGACGCCACTTTCAGAGAATGATGTATCTGTAATCCCAGATCCCTCTGTTCTACTGTCCTACCATTTACCATGTATGTCCTTTCTTTGTATATCCTTCCGAATTGCAACACCTCACATTTGTCTGCATTAAATTCCAACTGCCATTTTTCATCCCATTTTTCCACTGGTCCAGATCCTTCTGCAAGCTTTGAAAATCTTCTTTACCATCCACAATGCCTCTAATCTTAGTGTCATCAGCAAACTTGCTGATCCAATTGACCACATTATTATCCAGCTCAATGATATAGATGACAAACAACAATGGTTCCAGTACGGATCCGAGGCACCCAACAAGTCACTGGCCCGTAGGCTGAGAAGCAATCATCCACCACCAGTTTCTATCTTCTCCAGTCTAGCCATTGTCGAATCCAGTTCACTACTTCACCATGAATACCAAATGTCTGAACTTTCCTTTTTTTTTAAAATAATTTTCAGTATCAAAATATACACAGTGATATTTTCACTTTCCTGCCTTCCCCCCACCCTCCCCACTCCCATAACTTAAAGCAGGATATAAAAAAGGAAAAAGAAATATATAAATGATAGAAGAACACAAAAAGAGAAAAAGAAATAGTGTTGTCCAATATTTCATATTTAATTATTTTCATACTTGTTACTTATCACGTCAAGAGATGGGAGGTCTGAAATTGGCTGTTCCTAATAAACTCTATGTATGGTTCCTAAATTTGTTCAAATAGAGCATATTTGTCTTTTAGATTGTAGGTAATTTTTTTTCTAATGGAATAAACTTGTTTATTTCTATCTACCATTCCTGTATTTTTAAGGTTGCCTCCGTTTTCTGTTATTTACTTTTTTGCTGGGACAAGTGCAATCATAATAAATCTTTTTTGAGCTCTGTCTAATATTAGACATAATTCTTTATCTTTTATGTTGTTTAACAGAAAGATTTTTGGGTCTTTTGGTATCCTATTTTTTGTAATTCTATTTAATATTACGTTTAAATCCTTGCAAAAAGTTTTCACTTTTGTACATGTCCAACTTGCGTGTATTGTTGTTCCAATTTCTTGTTTACAATGGAAGCATTTGTCCAATATTGTTGGATTCCATTCTTTTAAATTTTGAGGTGTAACATATAATCTATGTAGCCAATTATATTGTATCATACGAAACCGAGTATTTATTGTATTACTCATGGTTCCTGCTCATAGTTCCTTCCATGTTTCATTCTTTATTCGTATATTTAAATCTTTTTCCCAACCTCGTTTGGGTTTATACATTGCTTCATCATTTTCCTTGTATTGCAATTTGCTGCACGTGTTTGTAATAATTTTTTTTAACTATCACAGTGTCTGGAATTAAGTCTCCATAGCAGCTACTCTCAGGTCATCTTAGACTAGTTCCCAACTTTTCTTTTAAATAAGCTTTCAACTGATAATATTGTACCATGTGATATTCCATATTTATTTTTTAACTGTTAAAATGTCAATAAATTATTTCCCAAAAAGCAATCTTTTATTCTTTTAATTCCTTTTCTTGCCCATTCCTTAAAAAATAAATTGTCTATTGTAAAAGGAATTAATGGGTTTTGAGTTAGTAACATTTATGGTATTTGATAATTTATCATCTTTTGCTCCAGATGTATTCTCTTCAATATTTTTAGCAATATGATGTAGTATTTGGTAGATTGTCATGTTGCACCAGTTTCTCATTCCATTTATAGAGTAAATGTTCAGGGAGCTTTTCTCCTAATTTATATAATTCTATCTTGAGCCAAGCCAGTTTTTCTCCTGTCTGATAAAAATTTGACAGATATCTTAACTGTGCTGCCCTGTAAGTTTTTGAAATTTGGTAGCTACATTTCTCCTTGTTTATATATCTATGTTAATTTTTCCAAAGCCACTCTTGATTTTTTACCCTTTCATAGAAATGTTCTTATTAATTTATTTAATTTCATTAAAAAATTCCCGTCAACGGAATCGGTAGCATCTGGAACAGGTATTGTAGTCGTGGAAATACATTCATCTTGATGCGGTTTACTCTCCCTATTAGAGTCAGTGTTAAATCTTTCCATTTCTCTAAGTTTTCCTGTATTTTCGTTATTAACGGTTGGTAATTTAATTTATACAAATGATTTAAATTATCTAACGTATGACCTATGATTGCATTCTGTATAATTGCGTTTGTTCATTGGCATCATTTCACTTTTATCAATATTAACCTTGCATCCTGATATTGCCCCATATTCTTTCAATTTTGTAAGTAACTTTTTTATTGATTAATCTGGGTCTGTTAAATATACTATAATATCAACCGCAAATAAGCAAATGTTAAATTCTTCCTCTTTTACTTTCATTTCCTTTTATTCATAGGTTATTTTCTTATCAGCTCTGCCAATCGTTCTATAGCCAGAGCAAACAGGGGAGGTGATAATGGGCATCCTTGTCTTGTTGACCTACTCAATTTAAAGTGGTCTGAACATATCCATATGTAACCATTTTTGCCAAAGGACTGTTATACAGTGCTCTAATCCAATTAATACATTTTCTGGTAATTTAAATTTCTGTATTATTTTAAACAGGAAATTCCATTCCACCCTATCAAAAGCTTTTTCTGCATCAAGAGCCACTGCCCACAGTTGGTGTTTTATTTATGTATGCTGTATGAATTAAATTTAATAAGTTTACAGACATTATCTGCCGCTCTTCTATTTTTAAACAAATCCTGTCTGATCTAGCGACACTAATTTTGGTACACAATCTGTTAATCTATTCACTAGTAATTTTACAATTAATTTATAGTCTGTACTTAGTAAAGATATTGGTCAAAATATATGAAGCTGGTGACAACGGGTCTTTTCCTGTTTTTGGAATTACTGTGATTATTACCATTTTAAATGAGTCAGGCAAATTCTGGGTCTCTTCCACCTGTTTCATTTCCTCTAAGAAGGGCAGAATTAATAGATTATTGAATACCTTATAAAACTCTGTAGGAAATCCATCTTTGCCTGTTGCTTTATTATATGGTAATGTCATTAGTGTATCATGTATTTCTGTAATTTTCAGAGGTTTTCATAATTTATTTTGATCTTCCAATTGTAATTGGGGTAATTATATGTTTGACAAAAACTCATCTATTTTGTCATTCTTCTCTGGGTTTTCTGTTTGATACAATTGCTTATAAATTTTTTTTAAAATTCCATTAATGTCTAATGGGTTATATGAGATGAGATCTGTTTATCCTCCTTCCTTGTTGCAGTGATAGTTCTTGTTGCTTGTTCTGTTTTTAGTTGTCAAGCCAATATTTTGTGGGTTTTCTCTCCTAATTCATAATATCTTTGCTTTGTTTTCATAATATTGTTCTCCACTTTGTAGGTTTGCAACATATCATCTTAATTTTTTTTCTGTCAATTCCTTTTCTCTATATCTTCCCTTCACATTAAATCTTTCTCTATAGTTACTCTCTCTTTTTCCAAATGCTCTATTTCCTGATCATATTCTTTTCTAATCTTGGTCACATAACTAATTATTTGTTCCCCTAATAAGGCATTTATTGCATCCCATAATATAAATTTGTCTGTTACAGAATTTGCATTTGTCTCAAAATATATTTTAATTTGTTGTTCTATATATTCCCGAAAGTCTTGCCTTTTTAACAATATGGGGTTGAGCCTCCATCTGTACGTTTTCGGTAGAATATCGTCTAAAGCAATTGTCAATAACAAGAGTGAGTGGTCTGATAAAAGTCTTACCTTATATTCGGTCTTTCAAACTCTCCCTTGAATCTGTGCCGACAACAAGAACACATCAATCCTAGAATAGGTTTCATGTCTGTTTGAATAATATGAATAATCTCTTTCTTTTGGATGTTGTTTTCTCCATATATCAATTATCTTCATGCATGCATTGCATTTAATGTAAATTTGGCTGTTATATTTTTTGTAATAGTCTTCCTGGTTTGATCTATTGATGGATCAAGGTTGAAATTGAAGTCTCCCCCTGGTAAAATGTGTCCTTGAGTGTCAGATGCCTTTTAAAAAATGCCCTGCATCTTCATTCGGTGCATAATTGTTCGACAAGTTCCAAGATTCTGAATAAATCTGGCACATCATCATTACATATCTAGCTGTTGGGTCTGTTATTACTTTCTTTATCTTAACTGGCAAATTCTTATATAGCAACTCCCCTGGCTTTTGAATTGTATGATGATGCAACTACATGGCCTACCCAGTCTCTCTTCAGTTTGCGATGTTTCTTGTATAAATGCTATGTCTATTTTCTCCTTTTTAAGTATTGTTAGTAACTTTTTTCTCTTAATTTGATTTTGAATTCCATTAATAGTCATATATTTCAATGTATTCATCTTATCCATCTATTTTTCACCTCTATTCCACTTCTTCAACCCCTCCATCTCCCTTCTTTTAAAGACACTCTTTAGATTGTTCTTACTCTTTACTATACGCGACAACACAACTAGTAGGAAATTAACAAAAACCACACCTGCACTAGATGTGCTGAGCTGCAGCATTTCAGGGACAGAGTCGGAACTGGAGCTGCAGCTCGATGAGGGAGGGAGAGTGAGGCCATCATTGATAGTTATAGTCAGGTGGTCTCACCAGGGCCACGGGAGGACAGTCAGTGGGTTATAGTTAGGAGGGGGAAGGGTAAGGTTCAAGAGAGAGCCTCTGAGGCTGTAGTCCTCAACAAGTGTTACTCCTCCTTGAGTACTGTTGGAGGGGGATAGTCAGGCTGGGGAAGGCAGCAGTGGCTATACTTCTGGCATAGGGTCAGCCTCTGTAGCCCAGAAGGGTGGGGAAAGGAAGAGGAGGTCAATAGTTATAGGGGATTCGATGGTCAGGACTGATAAGAGGATTTTGTGGACACGACAAAGAAAACCGGATGGTGGTTTGCCTCCCTGGTGCCAGGGTCCTGGATGTAACTTCGCGTGTCCAGGACATCCTGAAAGGGGAGGGTAATGAACTAGAGGTTGTGGTACATGTTGGTACCAACGACATAGAGAGGAAGGAGGAAGTGGTCCTAAAAAATGAATGTAGGGAGTTAGGAAGGAAGCTGAGAATAAGGACCTCAAAAGGGATAATCTCTGGATTACTTCCTGTGCCATGTGAGGGCAAGAATAGGGTAGGAATTCAAGTTCTTGGATCACTGAGACCTATTCTGGGGGAGGTGGGACCTGTTCCGAACAGATGGGTTGCATCAGAATCCCAGAGGGACCAGGATCCTGGCAGGGGCATTTGCTAGGGCTACTAAGGGGGTTTTAAACTAGTATGGTTGAGGGAAGGGGTCCATGTGAGGGAGGTTTTGTCGGCAAAGAGAAAAGGCTTGTAGAAAAAATTTGGAGGGTGGAAGGGCAGTTGATCGAAGAGGAAAGGGATTGGTGCTATGATGGAGGGAGGAATGATGGAAACAAATAATAATGTGGATAGTAAAGGGGGGGTTAGGCAGAAGGTAAGACGTGGGAAATCTCTGAAATTCATTTACTTCAATGCAAGGAGTATTGTAAGGAAGGTGGATGAGATGAAGGTGTGGATAGGCACTTGGCAGAATGACGTGGTTGCAGGAGGAAAGTGACTGGCAGTTAAATATTCTAGGATTTCTCTGCTTTAGGTGTGATAGAATTGGAGGGGTAAGGGGGGGTATGGCATTATGCGTCAGGGAAAATATTACAGAGGTGCTGAGGTATTATAGATTGGAGGGCTCATCAAGAGAGGTGGTGTGGGTGGAATTAATAAATAGAAATGGTGAGGTTACAATTATAGGGGTGTATAATAGACCACCTAGTGGGGAGCAAGAACTATAGGAACAAATATGTAAGGAAATAGCTGAGATGTGCAATAAGCACTGAGTTGTGTTAGTTGGGGGACATTAATTTTCCTAATATAGATTGGGAGACGTAGTCAGTGAAAGGGCTGGATGGCTTAGAATTTGTAAAATGTATTCAGAATAGTTTTTTTGCAGCAATATGTAGAGATATCCACTAGAGAGGGGCCAGTGTTGGACCTACTGTTGGAGTATGAAATAGAGCAGGTGACAGAGGTGTACATTGGGGAGCACTTCAGATCCAGTGATCATGGATCCATTAGTTTCAACATAATTATGGAAAGGGTTAGGTCTGGTAGGACGATGAAGGTTTTTGAGTGGGGGAAAGCCAGAATTGATGAGAAGGGATTTGCAGGGAGTGGTTTGGGCTGATTTGTTTTTTGGGAAGGAGGTAGAGGAGAATTGGAGGCCATTTAAAGACGAGATTTTTAGGGTGCAGAATCTATATGTTCCTGTTCGGATAAAAGGCAGGGCCAGATATTCAAGAGAGCCATGGTTTTCAAGAGAAATTAGGAAGTTGGTTCGAGATAAAAGGGAGGCCTACATTAAATACAGGAAGCAAAGTATGAACGAGATGCTTGAAAGATACATAATTTTAGGAAGCACACATCTCCATCGGGCACACAAAACTCAAAACGGTCAACCAGTTTACCTATCTCGGCTGCACCATTTCATCAGATGCAAGGATCGACAATGAGATAGACAACAGACTCGCCAAGGCAAATAGCGCCTTTGGAAGACTACACAAAAGAGTCTGGAAAAACAACCAACTGAAAAACCTCACAAAGATAAGCGTATACAGAGCCGTTGTCATACCCACACTCCTGTTCGGCTCCGAATCATGGGTCCTCTACCGGCACCACCTACGGCTCCTAGAACGCTTCCACCAGCGTTGTCTCCGCTCCATCCTCAACATCCATTGGAGCGCTTACACCCCTAACGTCGAAGTACTCGAGATGGCAGAGGTCGACAGCATCGAGTCCACGCTGCTGAAGATCCAGCTGCGCTGGATGGGTCACGTCTCCAGAATGGAGGACCATCGCCTTCCCAAGATCGTGTTATATGGCGAGCTCTCCACTGGCCACCGTGACAGAGGTGCACCAAAGAAAAGGCACAAGGACTGCCTAAAGAAATCTCTTGGTGCCTGCCACATTGACCACCGCCAGTGGGCTGATAACGCCTCAAACCGTGCATCTTGGCGCCTCACAGTTTGGCGGGCAGCAACCTCCTTTGAAGAAGACCGCAGAACCCACCTCACTGACAAAAGGCAAAGGAGGAAAAACCCAACACCCAACCCCAACCAACCAATTTTCCCTTGCAACCGCTGCAATCGTGTCTGCCTGTCCCGCATCGGACTGGTCAGCCACAAACGAGCCTGCAGCTGACGTGGACTTTTTACCCCCTCCATAAATCTTCGTCCGCGAAGCCAAAAGAAGAGAAGGAATAGGAATGTGAAAAGAAGGTATGAGGTGGCTATAGTGAATAGGGTGAAAGTAAATCCGAAGGGTTTTTACAAATATGTGAACAGCAAAAGGAAAATGAAGGATAGAATTGGTCTTTTAGAGAATCAGAGCAGACAAATGTGTGAGGATACAAATGAGATGGAGAGATATTGAATGAATTCTTCTTGTTGGTATTCACTAAGGAAAAGGATATGGAATTGTGTAGGATAAGTGAGGCAAAAGGGGTAATTATGGAAAACAGGGATTAGGAAAGAGGGAACTTTAGAACTACTGAGGTATATAAAAGTGGCTAAGTCGCCAGGTCCTGACGGGATTTTCCCAAGGACCTTGAGGGAAGTCAAGGAAGAAATATCAGAGGCTCTGACAGTGATTTTTCAACAGTTACTGGTGCAGAGGGATTGGCGTGTTGCAAACGTGGTTCTTCTGTTTAAAAAGGGCTCCAGGTGTAGGTCCAGTAATTATCAGCTGGTAAGTTTGACATTAGCGGTGGGTAAACTAATTGAAAGTATTCTTAGAGATAATATGTATATGTATCTAGAGAGGCAGGGATTGATCAGGGATATCCAACACAGGTTTGTGAGGGGAAGGTCATATTTGACAAATCTTGTTGAATTTTTTGAGGAAGTGACTAGAAAGGTTGATGGATTTCAGCAAGGCTTTTGATAAGATTCCACATGGAAGGTTGGTGAGGAGGGTTCAGGCACTAAGGATTAATGTTGAGATAGTCAGATGAGTTCAACAGTGGCTAGAAAATAGGCACCAGAGAGTTATGGTGGACAACTATCTGTCAGCATGGAGGCCAGTGACTAGCAGTGTGTCTCAGTGATCGGTGTTGGGTCCCTTGTTTGTCATTTACATTAATGATTTGGATGATGGAGTAGTAAATTGGGTGAATATGCAGACGATACAAAAATAGGGGGGAGTTATGGGTAGTGAAGATGGTTTTCAGGGACTGCAGAAGGAGAGTGAAGAGTGCTTAGAAGAGTGGGCTGAAAGGTGGCAGATGGAGTTTAATGTAGATAAGTGTGAAGCGCTTCCATTTTTGGAAGAATAATCAAAATAGGACATATGCAGTGAGAGGGAGGGTATTGAGGAATGCAGAGGAACAGAGAGATCTTGGATTTGTGGTTCATCTTTCTTTGAAAGTGGATTCTCATGTAGATAGGGTGGTGAAGAAGGCTTTTGGTATGCTAGCCTTTATAAATCATGGCATAGAATATAGGAGCTGGGAGGTGATGTCGAGACTGTTCAAGACATTGGTGAGGCCAAGTTCAGAATACTGTGTGCAATTCTGGTTTCCAAATTATAGGAACAATATCAATAAGGTAGAGAGGGTGCAGAGAAAATTTACTAAAATGTGGCCTGGATTGCAGTATCTAGAATATGGAGAAAGATTGAGCAGACTGGGTCTTTATTCATTGGAGCGTAGAAGATTGAGGGGAAATCTGTTAAAGGTATATAAAATTATGAGGGGAAAAGACAGAGTAGATGTAGAGTGGTGGCTGAGTGGAATGATCTTCCAAGAGAGGTGGTTGCAGCAGAGTCAATTTTATCATTTAAGAGGAGGTTGGATGAGTACATGGATGTGAGGGGGTTGGAGGGTTATGGGCAGGGAGCAGGTAGGTGGTACTAGTGGAGTTCATTTAAATCGGTGCGGACTAGAAGAGCCAATATGGCCTGCTTCCGTACTATAATTGTTATATATAGTTATAAGAAAACCAAAGAATAATATTAAAGAAAACCACATTAAATCCCCCTTTAATGAGTTGCCACCACAACTCCCTTTTCTCCCTTTTATATCTCAAATGTCAACAGCACCCCCCCAGAGAAATCACTACATATTATTCTTAAAAATATAACAAAACCACTTTTTTTAACCTTTTGTTTTTTAAAAGGTCTGTAATCAAACTATTAACATTCAAACTTATTTATATACATGATCTTAACAATCCTGTTATTATTTCCTTTACTCCTCTTCTTGTTGCTTATTTGGTAATTGGGCTGCAAAGCGACAGGCTTCTTCTGGATCCGAAAACAGTCCATTTTGCCCACCAGGATGAATATCTTCAACACTGCTGGATGTCGCAACACAAAGTTGTATCCTTTTTTCCATAGTACAGTTTTTGAACTCCTTACACCTCTTTAAAAGTTCAAAGCTTATATCCGGATAAAAATTTTTTTTTTTCCATTATACCCCAATGGTTCCTTGCTTTCTTTCACTCTTAATAGCCAGTTTCAATATTTTCTCTTGTTGTATATTGTCGTAATTTTATTAGTATGGAATGCGGTTTCTGCTGTGGCTGCAGTTTTGGCGCCAATGCTCCGTGGGCTCTTTCAATTTCTATTTCTTCTTGGAGTTCTTCTACTCCCAAGATCTGTGGGATCCATCTTTTTATAAATCCTTTTATATCTGCCCCATCTTCACCTTCTTTCAGGCCCACTATTGTTATATTATTACATCTGCTAAACTTCTCCAAAATGTCAATTTATGTGCCAATAAGTCATGTGTCTTAATCTCCTTATCTCTATTTTCCAGTTTTTATCTTAACTCGTTCACCTCCATTTCCAAGCCTATCACTCATCTTCCACTTCACTTCACTCTCATTTTTACCATAGCATTCTCCATTCCTTGGTTTTTACATCTGTCTCTTGCATGGTTTTTAAAAAATAGTTCTTAACTCAGCCATTATTGTTTCCATTAGAATCTTTATTCTGATCTACCATTTGCATCTTGTTTTTTTTACTTTGTATTTCTTTTGTATGTCTATCTTGTTGATCTTTCTTTTGCTCCATTTCTTGGCTCCGTGTTGATCTTGCTTCTATCGTTGTCTTCTCCGCGGTTTCTCCCATTATAGATTCAGCATCTTGCTATCGGTGTCCTTTCCCTTCAGTGTCCTCTTTAGTATGCGTGCTGGCATTTCTTTTTTAGGCTCCACAAGCCAGCATTCTAGACTGCCCCGGGGGATGTCGCTCCCAAACTGCCCACTTACCGGCTTTGCAGCTCGGGCCATTCTCTTCGGGAGAGCTCCTTGTTTACTGACTCCAATAAGGCCTTCCATTTTGTTTCCCCCACCCAAGTAATTTCTTCACCTCTTTTTTGCTTGCCTTTGTAGTCTTTTCCTTCTTTGGAGCCATCTTCAGGTTCCTATACTTTTTAATCTTGCAACTTTTACTTCTCTGCTTTGTTTATCTGCTTTTTTTTCCCCAACTTTCTCTATGGAGGGCTAGTTTTCCATAACCACCCACTACTCCATCACATGACCACCTCTCCATCTGAACTTTCCTGACTAGCTTTCCACGTGCGACCTTGTCAAAAGCCCAACTAAATTCCATATAGACAACATCCACAGCCTTCCCTTCAACAACTTTCCTGGTAACCTCAGAAAAATCTATATCCAAGATGGCATTGTTTGCTCATCTCATTTGGTTCATATCCTTCAGTCTTCCTATCCACATCTGTCCAAATGTCTTTTGAACATTGTAATTGTACCATTTCTTTAGCTTTCCTGAGTAGCTTGTTCCAGTTACAAACTACCCAGAGTGGAAAAAGTTCTCCCTCTGGTACCTCCTAAATGTCTCCCCTTAAATTCATACTATCTATTTCCAGAACAATCAAACATGGAAAATAGCTTGAGTATTCACTTTATCCATGCCCCTTTTGATTTTACAAATCTCCAAGCTCATCCCTCAGCCTCCCATGCTCAAATGAATAAAGAACTAGCCTATCCAACCTCTCCCCATAATTCAAGTCTTTCAGTTTTGGCAACACCCTGCACCCCTTCCAAATTATTGGTATTCTTCCTATGGCTAGTTGAGTAGAACTGCATCTAGTCCTCCAAGTGTCATGTCACCAACTCCTCAGACAGCTCCATCACAAAGCCCCAATTTCTACACTCAATACCCTGCCCAATCAAGGCAAGCAGGAAAAATATCTCCACCACCTTGTCCACCTGAATTGCCACATTCAAGGATCTGAGGGAAATAATGTTGTGGCATTTGGAGGATAAAGTAATTTTAATAAATAAAATTTGATTGAATTGGGTAAGATCTCTGGAGTATTTTTCAAAATATTAGATGTGCCACATATCAATGAAGAGTGGAGATGAACAAGGAAACAAACCATCTCTCAGATGTCAGTAAGCAGTTCTTCAAACAGCAAGATACATTAATGAATGAAACACAAACATCTGCAGACACGGCAATTGTAGTAAAAACACAGCAAAATGCTGGAGGAACTTGGCAGGTCTTTTCAGTGTCCATAAGAGACAAATGCCGACGTTTTGGGCCCAAGTCCTCCTCCAAAGAATAAGCAGAAAGATACCTTAATGAACAAGGGAGTCTATAGGTTACTGCCTTTTTATGGGCTAGATGTAGGTGATGATGACTGAACCAAGTGCAGAGTTTTCTGGCAGTGAATAGTGGCATTTGGATGAGTTAGTGGATGCAAGGACATCTATACTATCTAAGATTAGGTAAAGCTTCAATTTGTCATTAGTATCACATCTTAATAGTTAAGACTTTATTTTAAAGTTAAAAAACCTACTAAAAATAAACTCCACCTGTATGATTTTATTTAAACAATTAATGGAAGATTTTCACAACTCCATGTGCAAAAAGAGCCCAAAATTGTTTGCTAAAAGTGCTTAAGTTTATTGTAGCTAACATCATACTGATATTACAGACTGGTTAGAGTTTTCATACTTTCAAGTTGCTAAATTTACAGAGGAACAACTTTATATACTTTATATTTTGTCCAAGCAGGTCCAGAAAGTTGGACTGCTTTGTGAGTTTGAGCTGGTTTCGTATCCATCTTCCCCAATGACAAATGTACAAGGATTACAGGCATTCTTGTCTAAGCAAATAAAATTAAACATTAAAAGTTTCAACCATGAAAAGGGGCACAGTATTATAACAATTCACATTTATGGCACATTGATAAGGGGCCATAAAATAAATTTAAAAATGAATTCACCATGGGAAATATTTTGACCATCAAAAGCTCACAGTAGAATTTAAAAGACTAAAGAGATCCTGGATGAGAATCTCAGAGCTTGGCATCTCAGAAAACCAGGGATGGATAACTTGAATGAAAATATTTTGCAGTTATAGACATAGACAGGATTTCAGGTGGAGATGGCATCATAAACAATGGCTTCAACAACAAAATTGAAGCAAAAAACTAGTTTCTTGAAATCTATAAACAAATGGAAATAGAGGAATACTCAGCATGTCTGACTGCATTAATGGAAAAAAACATTTCAGGTTGAAGCCCTAACATTCTGAAATGTTAACCATTTCTCTTCCCTCAGATGTGGCCATGACCTCCTGAATGTCTCACTTTCCAAGAACAGCTTGGTCAGAATTCCATGTTGTAACATTTTAGTATAAACTACTATTGATTGTGTGCTCCTGCCCCTACCATTTTGTTTGGATGCCTTGGACATACCTTGATGATCCAAAGCAGTTGCATAGGAAGTCATCCTTTTCTTCAGTCCAGCAATGCATGATTTTTTACTATCAAATCCTTGTGTCTTAGCTTGGTTTGTTGGGCAGAGCAAAATAGCACTGACTAATGGTCTGATTTTACAAAGTGCACTCAAGAGATGGAACAACAGGAATTTTTGATGGTTGTGTGGCAATGGCCAAGAATGTTAGGGCCTCTGGTGGGGCAGGTGATGTGCGAGTGGATTTTCAGTAGCAAGCTTGATGTAGGCATGTCTGAAGTTTCCATCTTCAAAGACTGCTTTGGGGCATTTGTTTCAATCTGTTGAAGGAGGCAAAGAGCTCATCCAGTGCTAGCTTTATGTTTGCCTGGGGTGAGATCCAGACAGCTGTCAGTATTGATATAAATTCCCACAGCAGGTAAACCACACTAGATGCAATATGCTGTCCTTAAATATTTTTTATGCCATCAGGACATGAACACCAAGTGCACATGCAAATCATTCACTCTGAATTTAGTACACTGCATTCTTTGATTGCTACATGATAGTTAGTTACTATATTGGAGAAACCAAATGTAAATTTTGTGACCACTTTCCTGAACACCTCCATTAAATCCAAAAGGAGGACCTGCAGTTGCGATCACTGTTCAGTTAAATTCTCCATTCCATTTCCTATTCTCCTTGAGATGTTGGCCCATCAAGTCTGCTCTGACATTCTAATATTAAACTTCCCAATGTGGGAGAAGAGTCTGTTTTGATTTAGGCATTTTAGCATGTACCGTCCCATTGCCCAACCCAATATTTTCAGAAATCTTTTCATTCACACTTCAACCAAATGTGTTCCAATCTCAAAATGCAAATTTCCTTTCTAGTTCATTTATAACTCTTCCAGATTGATCTGTTGCAATCAACAAGCCTTCACCACACTATCTCACCCAGCAACACCACTTGTGTAATTCTTTTTCTATCTCCAGTCTTTCATACACATTCGTGTTCATTCCAGTTCCTCGAGCAGTAGACGGGATTTACATGGACTTTAGTATAACTTTGGACAAAGTCTCACACAGTAGGCTGGTGCAGAAGGTTAGACCACACAAGAGTCCAAGATGTTGGCAAACTGAACCCAATTGTGACTTGATAATAGGAGGCAGCATCGTAGATGAGGGTAATCTTTTTGACTGAAAGTCTGCAACACACGGTGCACTGATTATCAAGTGAGCTAATGACAGAAATTGGCATACTAGATGGCAAAGAAAGTGGTGAAAGGATACAGAGCAATATAGATCAGTTGGAAAATTGGGCAGAGCAGTGAAGAATGAAATTTAATCCAGACAAAACCACAAGATATAGATAGGAGCAGAAATAGGCCTGTTGGCCCATCAAGTCTGCTCCACCATTCTAATCATGAGTTGATCCATCCACCCAGCCCCACTCCCTGGTTTTCTTCCCATAATCCTTGATGCCCTGACTAATCAAGTACCTGCCGATCTCTGCCTTAAATAGACCCAACTACCTCATTTCCACAGCTGCCTGTGGCAATGTTCCTCAGACTCATGACCCTCTAACTAAAGAAATGTCTCTGTACCTATGCTTTAAACTGACACCCTTTTATCCTGAAATTATACCCTCTTGTCCTAGAATCACCTACCATTGGAAACATCATTGCCACATCTATTCTGTCCAGGCCCTTCAACATTTGAAATGCCTTTATGAGGTGAGTACAGTCCAAGAGTTGACAATTGTTCCTCAAAAACTAACCCTTTAATTCCTGTTATCATTCTTGTAAATCTTCTCTGAACCCTCTCCAATGCCAGCACATCTTTTCTCAATACAGGACCCAAAACTGTACACTGAACTCCAAGTGAGGTCTCATCCATGCTTCTTTCTTTGGCTTGGCTTCGCGGACGAAGATTTATGGAGGGGGTAAAAAGTCCACGTCAGCTGCAGGCTCGTTTGTGGCTGACCAGTCCGATGCGGGACAGGCAGACACGATTGCAGCGGTTGCAAGGGAAAATTGGTTGGTTGGGGTTGGGTGTTGGGTTTTTCCTCCTTTGCCTTTTGTCAGTGAGGTAGGCTCTGCGGTCTTCTTCAAAGGAGGCTGCTGCCCGCCAAACTGTGAGGCGCCAAGATGCACGGTTTGAGGCGTTATCAGCCCACTGGCGGTGGTCAATGTGGCAGGCACCAAGAGATTTCTTTAGGCAGTCCTTGTACCTTTTCTTTGGTGCACCTCTGTCACGGTGGCCAGTGGAGAGCTCGCCATATAATACGATCTTGGGAAGGCGATGGTCCTCCATTCTGGAGACGTGACCCATCCAGCGCAGCTGGATCTTCAGCAGCGTGGACTCGATGCTGTCGACCTCTGCCATCTCGAGTACCTCGACGTTAGGGGTGTGAGCGCTCCAATGGATGTTGAGGATGGAGCGGAGACAACGCTGGTGGAAGCGTTCTAGGAGCCGTAGGTGGTGCCGGTAGAGGACCCATGATTCGGAGCCGAACAGGAGTGTGGGTATGACAACGGCTCTGTATACGCTTATCCATGCTTAATAGAGTCTCAACACTACATCCCTGCTCTTGTATGCTACTTTGAGAACTGAATGCCAACATTGCATTCGCCTTCTTCACCACTGACTCACTCTGGAGAATAACTGCACGAGAATACCCAAGTCCCTTTGCACCTTGGAATTTTGAACTTTCTCCATCTAAATAATAGTCTGCCTATCTATTTCTTCTACTTAAGTATAGGACTGGACATTTTCCAATCATTTATTTCATCTGCCACCTCTTTTCCCCATTGTCCTAATCTATCCAAGTCTCCCCACAGCCTTTCTGCATCCATAACACCACCTCCCTTACCTCCTATAAATTGTTACAAAACTAAGGTCATATATTTTTGGGCACCAAATACTAAAAGGAATGGCAGGGTCCTTTATTGCACTGATCTACAGAGGGACCATGCTGAGCAAGTTCATTGCTCCTTGCAAAAGGTAACATAGGTGGATTGGGTAAAGGCACAAAACATGCTTGCCTTTGTCAGCTGAGACACTGAATACAAGGAGATGGGATGTCATGTTACAGATTCCCAAATCATTGATCAGGCTGCACTTGCACTGCTGTGCAGTTTGGTTTCCACACATCAGTAAGTTACATTAGAAAGAGTGCTGAAGAGATTCACCAGGCTGCTGCCTGTAATAGAGGGATATGGTTTTAAGGGGAGGTTGGATTGGCAGATTTGTACTAACTGAAACATAGGAGCCCAAGAGGTGACCTCAGCTGTTTATAAGGTCATAGATAGGATAGACATTTTTCTCCCTTGGTTGGGAAGGTGGGGGGTGAGGGAAGAGAAAGAGTTTTTAAACAACAGAAGTTTAACGTAAGATGGGAGAAATTTAAAATATCTGAGGGGTATGTCCCTCCTCCACCCCCCACAGAGATTAACATATGAGTAGATAGGATCACATCTTGAGCCAAAGGGCTGGGCCTATGGTGCATTCTATGTTTTTACCTTCACAATTGATAAAATTTTCCTAGTTGAGCGTGAAGATTAAGAGAACTTTAGGATACTAAATATTGGAAAAGGGAGATTCAGGTGCACGTAACAGAGGGCACGGGGTGTTAAAAGAATTTGGATAAAGACCATAATATCACTAGCATGTTATTTTTTCACTTTAAAGTAAAACTTCAAAATAAAACGTGCTTAGACCCTCATCCTTTCTTAAAACTTCAATGGAAAGGTGACTCGTAGCCCTGAGCACCCAGTGGGAGAGAAGCAGACAGCAGCTGGCTCAATGTGGGAGCAATGGCCCATCTTCCTTACCCATAATCCCCCATGTAGCTAAAACCGCACTGGCGCTGGCAGAGCAGTTCCAGCTGCGTGGGGGATTATGGGTAAGGAAGACGGCCATTGCTACAGCATTGAGCTGTCACCAGTCACCGCCGTGAGTGAACTCTGGGCTTGGCAGCACTGCATCCCTGCTGTAAGCGATGGGAGTTAGATGAGTGGGGTGGGGTGACCAACAAACAGCCAGGGTGGGGAGCTGGGAGCGAGGCATTCAACAGTTTTCATTACTGAAAAAAGTGCCAATTTTTGGAGACTGCCGGTGTTTGGAATCCTGGATTAAAGGTTAGGCACCTGTACTACGATGGCATAAGTAGAGGTTGCAAGAGTGGTTGTGTCAATGAAAAGTTTGTCAGCTGAGAAAGGGGAATTAATTAATAATGGAGCATTGTGAAAGAGAATATGTGTATAAAATTTCTGCTATGTACAGAATAAACGACACTAAAATCTTACCAAATTGGTGATAACCAACATGTCACTGTAGAAAAAAAGTGCAAGCAAAATTGAGCAAATCACTTCAAACTAATGCATTAAATTATGCTCTAAAGTTATCTAGAGTCTGAAAGGCTCACAGTAGATTTCAAATCAAAAAATACAACTGCTGATGACAGAAAGGGAGAACACACGGAATTAAAGTTTGTCCATTGGCAGTTCATGAGAAAATATTGTAAACCAATGTAAACTTGATGACAGAACATCACACCATAAGGCAGTCAAGGGAATTTCAGGCAGTTTTCAAATTTATTAAAATTCTTTAAGTATGTTACAAGCAGAATGAAGTGAACCAATGGATGTAGTGCATATGGATTTATACAAGGCCAGAGGTTCCTGCACAAGGTAAAGATTCCAGGGAAACATATGATTATGAAGAGTGGAATCAGGGAAGCAAATGTTTCCAATTCTCTATTCCAAGTCAAGAAGTACATACATAATTGAATTCCCAGACTACCAGAGAAAATACTATCAAGTTCAGACAATGTTGTGGGGTTGGAGGTCAAAGTTCAGCCATTATCTACTGAATTGTAAAGGAGGCTCAAGCAACTTCATGACTCACTCACGTTCTTGTTTTTCTACATTATGAAGATTTCCTATTTTAACCCATGTTTAAATCCATCTTTACCAGCTCCTTGAATCATTCCACTAATGATCTCAACTTTCACCTTAAATTCCAATTATAGGTGCCATTGTATCCATATTCTAAACAAAGCAAAAACTGTCTGGTGGCAAGATGAAAAATAGATTATACTGTTGTGTGCGAGCTAACTGAACGAACAAACAAGACCAGCAGATGGTGGACTCATCAGAACTTGAGGTTTATTGAGTCGAGGGTGCTGCTGTTTTAAGGCCTCTTCAAAGCTCCCGCCATTCACACGCCGGAAACCGTGTAACTGTGACAGAAACGTGCTGCCCGCGGACATGTGAGCCTTGAGCCTCTGTTGGAAAAGAAAAACCGTGCGAAGCCATTTTTGATACGGCTGCTCTGCTGACGCACGCATAACACACGGAGCCTGTTTGCCTGACCATCAACTATGCGTGCGCAACTCCTCCCCAGCCATCAGAACCAGTGCTAGTGTCTTATTGTTCAAAGTTTGCAGTCTTCATTTTAAGGGCTCTATCCCTATATTTGGCCAGCTGGAGTGAAACTGGCTGGCTCAAGTCCAGGTATTCTGGTTTCAAATTGTCACTGGTGAAAAGTTCCTCCTTACCCCCAACGTCTAAAGTGAAAGTGGAGCCATTGTTGCAGATTACCTTGTAAGGGCTCTTCACAAGATTATTGGAGGGGTGAGTGGTGCATACCCCTGCAGACGACCAGTGGCTTTGGTGGTAGGTGGCCCATTCTTTCAAAGTCGTTGTAGCACTGCGGTGCCTTCGGGCTCATGGTTACGTGTGGTCAGCAGGAACTCACCAGGAACTGCTAGGGGTGCACCGTACATCATCTCAGCAGATGATGCCTGAAAGTTTTCCTTTGGCGCCGTGCAGATCCCAAGGAGGACCCAGGGTAGCTTGTCCACCCAGTTGGGGGCTAGTCAACCTGGCCATAAGGGCCTATTGATATGCTTGTGAAAGCATTCAACCAGGCTGTTGGATTGGGGTGGTAGGCTATGGTGTAGTGTAGCTGTGTGCCAAGTTGGCTAGCTAATTCTGATGAAAGGGCTGAAGTGAACTGGGCACCTCAATCTGTGTTTAAATACGCTGGAATGCCAAAATGGGATATCCATGTGGACAGCAGAGCTCTGGAGCAGGAGTGGTCTCAGGGAAGGGGACAGCCTCTGGCCATCTGGTAAACCGATTGACGATGGTGAGGAGGTAATGGTAGCTCCGGGAAACTGGTAAGGGCCCCACGATGTCAATGTGTATATGGGCAAATCTGTGTCTCGAACTGCTGGATGGGTGCCTCAGCATGCCTGTGGATCGTAACCATCTGACAGTGTATGCACATCCATGCCCTTTCACTGACCTGTTTTCGCAAGCCATGCCATATAAAATGAGAGGAAACCATGCGGACTGTGGTTTTGATGAAGGGATAGGAAAGCCCATGAATAGAGTCGAATGTCCTCCTCCTCCTCCACGGAGCAGGGACAACAGGTCGGGGGGGGGTGGCCCGTGGACACGTCGCAGAGTAGTGTTCTGTCGCCTTGACTTAATTGTATGTCCTGCAGTTGTAAGCCAGTGATGGTGGTGCAGAAAGCACGAGTCTTGGCATCCGTCTGTTGGGCCTGCACAAGCTCCAAGTAATCAAGGGCTGGTGATAACGTTTGAAGTGTGGGCCTGGAAAGGGTGTCTGCCACTATGTTGTCTCTCCTCGAGAGGTACTGAATGTTCATTGTGAAAACTGAGATATACGCAAGGTGGCTCTGCTGACAGGCTGACCAGGGTTCTGAAACTTTTGAAAAAGTGCAAGTTAAAGGCTTATAATCCGTGAATGGCCTCCCCTCCAAGAAGTATCGGAAATGCTGCACAGCAAGGTAAAGTGCTAGCAGCTCCCTGTCAAAAGTGCTGTAGTTCAGCTCTGGTGGTTGTAAATGTTGGTTGAAAAACACCAGGGGTCATCCACAAGTTGTTCAAGTAGTCCCCCAATCATAGTGCTTGAAGCGTCGAGTGTTAGGGCGGTGGGGACATCAAGCAACATGGCATTGGCTAGGGCATCTTTGGTTTGTTGGAAAGCTGCTGCAGCCTCGTCATCCCACGCTAGGTCCTTCTTCATTGCAGCCATCATAGTGAAGAGTGGGCGCATGATTCTGGCGACTGCTGGGATGAAACGGTTTTAAGAATTGACCATACCCACAAATTTCTGCAGGTCTTTTACTGTGTCAGGTCTAGCAGATTGGCAAATGGCTTCCACTTTAGTAGGTAGGGGTGCTACGCCAGCCCTGGTGCTCCTATGGACCAGGAAGTCGATGACCTCCAATCCAAACTGGCACTTGGCCCAGTTGACAGTGAGGCTGAACTTGCTGAGGCAAGAGTACAGCTGGCACAGGTGGGAAACATGTTCCTGCTGATCTTTGCTGGCCATGAGGATGTCATCTAGATAGATGAACAGGAAATCCAAATTCATAGAAACATAGAAGATAGGAGCAGGAGTAGGTCATTCGACCCTTCAAGCCTGCTCCGCCATTCAACGAGATCATGGCTGATCTTAAAGTTCAGTACCCCGTCCCCACCTTCTCTCCATAACCTTTAATACCCTTATACTGAAGAAATATATCTAATTCCCTCTTAAATATATTTAATGAACCTGTCTCTACTGCCCTCTGTGGCAATGAATTCCACAGATTCACCACCCTCTGGGTAAAGAAATTCCTCCTCATCTCGATCCTAAATGGTTTGCCTATTATCCTCAAACCATGGCCCTGGGTTCTGGATTTTCCCATCATTGGAAACATCCCATCTGCATCCATTCTGTCCAGTCCTGCCAGGATTTTATATGTCTCTATGAGATCCCCTCTCAATCTTCTAAACTCCAGTGAGTACAATCCCAATTTGCGCAACCTTTCCTCATAAGTCATTCCTGCCATTCCAGGTATCAGCCTGGTGAATCGCCTCTGCACTCCCTCCATTGCAAGAACATCCTTCCTTAGATAAAGTGACCAAAACTGCACACAATAATAATCCAGGTGTGGTCTCACCAAGGTCCTGTACAGCTGCAGTAAGGTATCCTTGTTCCTATACTCAAACCCTCTTGATATGAAGGCCAACATACCATTTGCCTTTTTAACCGCCTGCTGTACCTGCATGCTCGCCTTCAGAGAGTGATGTACAAGTACCCCTAGGTCTCTCTGCACTTCCCCATCTCTTAATCTATTGCCATTCAAATAGTAATCTGCCCTCCTGTTTGTATTTCCAAAGTGGATAACCTCACATTTATCCACATTGTAGTGCATTTGCCATGTATCTGCCCAGTCCCTCAATTTATCCAAATCACACTGGAGCTTCCTGACCCCCCTCTTCCGTGCACACAACCCCTCCTAGCCTAGTGTCATCTGCAAATTTGGAGATATTACATCCAATCCCCTCATCTAGATCATTCATGTAAATTGTGAACAGCTGGGGTCCCAGTACAGATCCCTGTAGCACCGCCTGCCACCACTCAGAAAACGAGCCTACCAACCACATCCATGAGGCACTGGAACATTTGTGCCATATCCTTGAGGACGAAGGGCACGAGCAGGAACTCGAAGAGGCCAAAAGGAGTAATTAGGGCTGTCTTCTTGATGTCATCGGGGTGTACTGGGATCTGGTGGTAACCACACACCAGGTTGACTTTGGAGAAGATTCGAGCACCGTGTAGGTTGGCGATGAAATCCTGGATATGGGGGACAGGATAGTGATCTGGAGTGGTGGCATAATTGAGGTGCCTGTCGTCCCTGCATGGCCACCAACTTCCAGAGGCCTTCGGGACCTTGCGTAATGGTGAGGCCCAGAGGCGGTCAGATCTAGTGACAATGCCACATTCCTCCACATGCTTGAACTCTTCTTTTGCCAGGTGCAGCTTATCCAGAGGAAGCAGTCGGGCACATGCATGGAGCAGTGGCCCCTAGGTGGTGATATGGTGTTGGATGCCATGCTTCGCAATGGCGGATGTGAATTGAGGCCTGAGAATTCATGGGAACTCAGCCAAAATGTGGCTAATATTTGTCGGTGGACCGAGGCTAGTTGAGGGACAGCCATTCCGGCTTCCCTGAGAGAGGAAGTTTCGACATACACCAACGTTTGGCCTTCAGATCAACTAGCAGGCTGTGTCCCCTCAAGAAGTCCATACCAAGAAGTGGTTTTTTTCCACTGATGAGAGTGTGAAATCCCAGTTGAAAGTCTTGTCTCCTAACTGCACTGCCACCTGTTGTTTCCTGAACGGCTTTATTGAGCTGTTGTTGGCGACTCGAAGGGTGGGACCATGGGGTTTTGGGTGCCGTTAGCAGGATTACACTGATTCCCATGCTGGTGTCAACAAAATACCTGTAACCCAAGACTGTCACTAATGTGGAGGAGGCTGTCTGGGTGAACAGCCACCACATTTTCTGGAAACACATAGGGGTTCCAGCATTTATGGGCGTCTGCCCCCCACCTTTGGTGGTAGAAACATTATTTGCTGTCTGCTCCCTTGGTCAGTTTGTGGGGGCGTTGTTGGTCTCGGGGTTGGTGGGGTTTGGTTTGCAGCTCTGCTTGCGATCGGATCAGCTGACTGTCGGTAGACTAATTTTCTCGTTTGGTCCACCAAGAATGTCTACTTTGACAACAACCTTTCTGGGGTTGCTGAAGTCCGCGTCTACCAGCAGCAGCTGAATGTCAGGCAGCTGTACTATAAAACATCTGCTTGAACATGAGGCATGGTTTGTGATCCTCTGCCAATGTGAGCATTTCATCCATGAGGGTGGATGGCATTCTGATCCCTAGGCCATCCAGGTGCACAAGCCTGGCTGCCCTCTCGCGTCTGGAGAGCCTGTACCTGGTAATGAGTAACAATTTCAGCGCGTTGCATTTACCTTCCTCCGATGGGTTCTGTATGAGGTCGTCTACTCTGGCAGCAGTTTCCTGCTCCAAGAAGCTGACGACATGGTAGTATTTGGCAGAATCAGAAGTGATCAGTTTTATCTGGAACTGTGCCTCTGCTTGTCTGAACCCCGTGGGGGGGCGGAGTGTCCAGAAAGTAGGTAGTTTTAGCGCTACAGCACTTACTGCTGCAGCGTCCATTCTGAGGAGTCCAAAAGCTTTTGGACCTGTCAGGGTCACCAATGTTGCGTGCAAGCTAACTGAACAAACAAATGAGATTAGCAGTTGATGGACACATCAGAACTCGTGAGGTTTATTGAATCCAGTGTGCTGCCATTTTAAGGCTTTCAACGCTCTCGCCATTCACGCACCAGAAACTGTGTCATTGTGACACAAATGCACTGCCGCACGCATGCGGGCCATGAGCCTTTGTCAGAAATGACGAACCGCGTGGTGCCATTTTTGATGCTGCTGATGGGCGCGTAACAGACAGAAATTGTTCGCCCGACCATCAACTATGTGCACTGCCACAATTCTCAAATACGTATACCTGGCATGGATTTCAGGTTGAATGTTCGATGTGTGGGGCAATTGGCATGCAGTAGATTGATTCTGGATTTTGCAGATGGTATAATCCAGCTAGTTGAACACTATTCACAGATCAAGAAATACAGGTCCTCCTCGACTTGCGACCTACGTCCATCCGCACATAACTGAAAATTTGTTAAAAATTTATGAAGAAAAAAATAAAATTTACATGGCTTGTGTTGTATTTGACAAACTATAACAGGGATACAAGGCATGCAAAAGCCAAAATGTGTGTACTTACTTTGTTAGTCGGCATCCCGGGGTCCATAGGCTGGGCATGGCCATCTTGAATCCTGTGCACATGCACAAGTCTTTGGTCGGCGCATGCAGAAGAGTTAAGTGCCCTAATGATATTGATTTTGCATTCTTAACTCACGCATGTACTGACCGAAGACTCACGTGTATGCACAGGATTCAAGATGTCCCTGCCCAGCCTACAGACCTCAGGTCTCCAACATGGCAAGAACACAATTCCGACATGTATCCATACCGAGATATGACCAATCATTTGGTCCGAATTAGTTGCAAGTTGGGGAATACCTGTAATTCAACAAATTTATAGTTTAACCTTTCTATAATTAATGAGAGCAATTTTAAAAACTGCTTAATTTTCTCCAAGTAATTTATTTTAAAACATTTTGTTCTCTCCATTAACATTTTAGAATGTAGAAGCCAATCTACAAACTACCTCACACCCATAACCCTCTATTTTTCATACATCTATGTGCTGAAGAACCTTTAAAATTTCCCTATTGTAGCAGTCTTCACCACCACCCATGGCAATGTTTAAAAAAAACTTCCCCGAAATCTTCCTTAAACTTTCATCCACCCATCTTATAAAAGTGTCCCCTGGTATTTGCAGTTATCATCCTGTGGAAGTGGTACAGGCTGTCTACCCTATTTATGCTTCTCATAATCTTGTACACCTGTTAAGTCACCTCTCATCCTTGGTCTCTCCAAAGAGAAAAGCCCTAGCTCTTTCAATGTTGCTTCAAAAGACATGTTCTCCAATCCAGAAAACATCCTAGTAAATCCCCTCTGCACCCTCTTCTACAATGAGGTGACCAGAACTGAAGGCAATACACCTCGTATGGAGTAAACAGTGCTTTATAGTGCTGCAACATTACTTTATGGTTCTTGAACTCAATCCCCTTACAAATGAAAACCTGCATACCACAAAGCTTCTTAACCAACCTATCACTTGTGCAGGAACTTTGAGAGATCTATGAACCCCCAAGATCCCCTGTTCAACCTTAAGAGAACCATGTTCCTCATCACTGTTTAGAATCTTGCCATAACCCTATTTTCCTTTTCATTCGACCTTTTAAAATGCATCGCTTCACACATCCATATTGAACTCCATCTACCACATCTCCACCCAACCCTTCATCCTGTCTATACCCTGTTGTAACCTACAACAATCTTCTACACAATCCACAACACCTGCCAACTTCATGCAATTTGCAAACATTCTGACCCACCCCCTCAAGTTCTTCACCCAAGTCATAAAAATGACAAAGAGCAGGGGTTCCACAACAGATCCTAACAGAATGCCACTAGTCACAAACATCCAGGCAGAATATGTTCACAATCACAAGACAAAGGAACAGAACTAGACCATTCATCCCATCAAATCTGCTCCACAAATCCACTGAGCTAAACTGTTCTCACATTTTGTCCCAAGTTCTGGCCTTTTCCCCCATATCCCTTGACTAATTAGATACTTATCAATCTCCCCCTTAAACCTTCCCCAATGATTGCGCCTCCAAAGCTCTATGTGGCAACAAATTCCACAAATCTACGACCCTCTGGCTAAAGAAATTTCTCATCTGTTTTGAATAGGTACCTTCTAATTCTAAGACTGTGCCCTCTTGCCCTGGATTCACCCACCACATCTTATTCACATCTCCTCTGTCCAATCCTTTTAGCATTCATAATGTTTCTATGAGATCCCCTCTTATTCTTCAATACTCCAATGGATACAGTCCAAGACCCACTAAATGTTCCTCATATGTTAGCCCTTGCATTCCAGGAATCATCCTGGTAAATCTTCTCTGTATCCTCTCCAACATTATCACATCCCTTCTAAGATGAAAGACCCAAAACTGTGCACAGTACTCCAAATGAAGTCTCACCTCTTTTGTCTTATACACTATTTCTCTTATAATGAATGCCACATGGCATTTGCTTTCTTTACTGCCGATGCAACCTGGTGGTTAACCTTAATGTTATCCTGCACGAGGACACCCAAGTCCCTTTGTACTTCTGAATTTTTTCCTCATCCAAATAATAGTCTGCCTGTTTATTTCCTCTTCCAAAATGTACAACCAAACATTTCTCAACATTGTATCTCATTTGCCATTTCTTTGCACACACTGCCAAGCTGTCCAAGTCTCTCTGCAACCTTTCAGTTTCTTCAACATTTCCTACTCCACCATCTATTTTGATGTCATCTCCAAACTTTCCACAAAACCATTCAACCCATAATCAAAATCATCAATATATATAGTAAAAAGCAACCCCAATACCAACCTCTCCACTGGTAACCAGCAACCAACCAGAACAGGATCTCTTTGTTCCCACCCTTTGCTTTCTGCCTATCACCCAATGCTACACCCAATCTCATATCTTTCCTGTAATTCCATGGGCTCTCATCTTATTAAGCAGCCTCTTAAGCGGCACTTTATTGATAGCGTTTTTGAAAGCCCACATACACAACATCCACAGCCTCTCCCTTGTCCATCCGACAATATTTCCTCAGGCAGGATCTTCCCTTCATGAAACCATGTTAGCATGGACCTACCATCCCATGCACTTAGTTTACTTTTCGTACACTTTTCCTTGAGGATTGACTACAATTACTTTCCAACTACTGACGTCAGACTAATCGGCCGACAATTTTATTTTTTCTGCCTCCCTTTCTTGTACAGCAGAAACTACATTTGCAACCTTCCAATCCTCCAAAAGCATGCCAGAGTCTATTGATTTCTGGAAAATCAATTCCATTGCCGCCACAGTCTCAAAAGCCACCTCATTCAGAACCTGTGGGTGCACCTCATCCAATCCAGGAGACTTATCTATCTTTAGTCCATTCAGTTTACTAAGCACTCTCTCTAGTAATCCTGACTATACTTAATTCCATTCCCTGAGACCTCTATCAGGGATATTGCTCTTGTCTTCCTCAGTAAAGACTGACACAAAATAAACATTTAGTTCTTTTGTCATCTCTTTGTTACCCATTATAACTTCTCCAGCATCATTTTCAATTGGTCCTATATCTACCTGTGTCTCTCTTTTTTTAATATATAATTATTATTATTTTTTAAATATTTTATATTTTTTTAAAAACTCAGTCTCCTTTTGTATGTTATTTGCTAACTTACTTTCATAATTTATCTTTTCTTTCTGAATGACTTTTTGTCATTTTCTGTAAATTTTTAAGTTTCCCAGTCCTGTTTTTCCACTAATTTTTTTGTTTCCCTGTATGCTCTTCCTTTTGTTTTCATTTTAGCCTTAACCCCTCTTGATAGCCACATTTGTGCCATTTTTTTCATTCATAATTTTTTTTCTTGGAATACATCTATTCTGCGCTTTCTTTATTTCTTGTAGAAATATTATCCAATTTTGCTCTGCCGTTCCTCCATCTAGCTAAATTCTCCAGTCAACTTAGGCCAGTTCCTCTGTCAAACTACTGTAATTTCCTTTGTTCCACTGAAATATTGGCACCCCTGATATCAGCTTTTCCTTTTCAAATTTGAAAATTAACTCTACCATATTATGATCACTACTTCCAAAGGGTTCCACTACCTTTAATTCCCTAATCATCTCAGGTTCATTACACATCACCCAATCCAAAACTGCTGATCCCCTGGTGGGCTTATTGAAAAACTTCTCCAAAAAGCCATCCCGTAGGCATTCTACAAACTCTCTCCTATGTAGATTACCTTCCTGACTTTCCCCAATCGCCTTTAATGTTAAAATCCCCCATAATTATTTTGACATTTTTCTTCTGACATGCCTTTTCTATTTCCAACTGCTATTTGGGGGCCTGCATATAACTGCCAATAGGGTCCTTTTACCTTTGCCATTTCTTAACTCAACCCATAAAGATTCCACCTTTTCAAGGTTCCTTTTTTCTAGTGATTTAATATCATTGCTCACCATCAGGGCCACGCCACCCCCTCTACTTACCTGCCTATCTTTTCTATATACTATGTACCCTTGGATATTCATCTCCCAATCAAATTCATGTCTTGGCTCTGGCCACGACATTGTATCTGTCAATCTGAAGCTGTACAATAAGGTCATCTACTTTTTTCCTAATGCTCCGTGCATTCAAGTACAGTAACCAGTATCTGTTAGATTTTTTTCTTTCTATTGTACAGCAAATTATCTTTATTTTTCACCTGCCTGTCCTTTTCTGCACATTATTTTTGACTTTTTTCTAATTTCCTCTTTCTTGATGCCAACACCCTAGTTCCTTCTACCCTAATTTCTGCACTCTGCACCTTTGCCTTCAGCAGGAAAGTCAATTCCAAATCCAATCCCATCCCTCATCACTTTCTGAATGAGCCATAGGGGACTTTGTCAAAGACTTTAAAATCCATATACCCCACAACCATATTACATATTGGCTCAGTAATTTATATCAATCATTTGCTAGTCGACCTGAAGACTATGCAACTTACTGACGATAATCAATCCCCGTGTCAGCTATGCACATGGCTGCTCTCAAATGTTACCTACAATAACTTCCGAACACCACTCAAAATTTCTGAAAGAAGGTTCATACTATAGAAACATAGAACTAGTTAGTTAACCCTATGATGGGGAAAAAAATCCACGATGTCTGCATTTCAAATTCAACTTTCAATTCATCTACAATTCTTAAAGATCATATAGCTATCTTGCTTCCATTCCAGCTATGTGGCGATCTGAGCTAACTGATGAAGCCAATGTGAAATATTTGAATTTTTACTCAGAGTTGGGCAGACTCTTAGATAGTTGATTTATTGATGTATTTACCTTCAGCATTAATGTTGAGCTTCTGTCCTTCCAAAAAAAATTCATGTTCATATTGCTATTCCAAATGCTTCTTCTCTATTACAACTGGTCATGAGCCAAAAATTTTCTGGAGTCAGTGGAGAGTTGCCTTTCCACCCCCACAGGAGACAGAACATCCTTGAATCTTTTCCTGTCTAACTCTTGTGTGAAACTGATAGCACAGACATATTTGATATAGCTGTGGCACAAAGAGAACAATGCTAGCCGAAATCAATTTGCACTTAATTATGCAAGATTTAAAGTTAAAAATAGAAAGTAAAAAAATAATTGCTCAAGCACTGCAGCCATTCTGGATTAAATGTTACAAAGTGTTTATGGTTGTGAAACAGTTCTAAATAAATGCTACATTCAACACTATTCTCATGAAAAAAAATGTCTTGACAAAAGGCTCAGGCCCAAAATGTTGATTGCTTTTTGCTTCCTATGGATGCTGCATGACCTGCTGAATCTCTCCAGAACTTGGGTATTGTATTGGACCCCAGAATCAGCAAACTAACTTGTTTAATAACAAGATGGTATCGAGTGAAATATAAAACTCTAATATAATAAGAATGCTATCAATTGTCAGGTGACAAAAAACAAAATCAGGTTTTGCAATATGGACAGAAGCCATAGCAGGATTAGATCACATCTATGAGTGAACACAAAAAGACCAGTGGTAGAGACATTAATACATCATTGCAGAATATCTCCACAACAAAAGTTCATTCCAAAGTTGACTTTTGACTCCCAAGAGACAAACAAAGCTTTACAGAGTTGCATTCTGCAGAAGTGGGCCATCAAATTGTGTAAATTGTGTAAATAAATGATCACTCCATCATAGAATAACAATGCACTGAGCTATACAAGGTGCAAAAATCACAAAATATCTTAATCATCCAAATGTTTGGAACGTCAAGACAACTTTGTTACTTTTCACACATCCAAAGAAAAATACGAAATATAATTTCTAGCTTGTGACTGCTTCTAGACATCATCTTCAGAATTGGTGGTATTACCTGCTCCTTCTCTTGCCATGGACTTCAAAGCATTGAAAGCCATTGCTGACTTAAGCAGCACATTAGGCTGTAGAAAAAGTCAATCTACAAACACTGCAAAGAGGAATATTCAGTGGCAATGTATCTTGAATATTCTACAATATTCAGGCACTTTAAGTATCAACTTTGATTGCAACATTGAATATAAATTTACAGAAATTAGAGATTTCTCAAACATTACAAGTTGACAACCTACTGTTGGATGCCATGAATTGTCTTACAATGGAGTGTTGCCAGAACAACAGTGCTCAGGTGCTCTTGCCAAGTTTACAGACATTACCTTGATCAGCGATTCAGAGAATCAGATGATCCTCCCAAAAAGAGGTTGCCTACACATATCACAAATCCATAAAGGTTGACACACAAATACAAAAGAAAATCACAACAACTGATGAAACATTGGCCTCTGCCTGACGAGGGATTCAAGTTGAAAAGCAGTTAAGTGCAGTTGAAGTGTGGCTGGTCATACACTAGAAAATGATTTCCATTTCAGGCACTCTACCTCAACTGGGTGATACTGTAGAGTAAGTTCAAAAGATTTATCACAAGGTTAGAACAACAAAATTATAATACACTCAACAATTATACCTATAAACACGTGTAATAGCCAATACCATGTGTAAGTCAACCCCTCGCCCACCCAAGCTGCCAATGACCCAGCACCTTCATATCTGAGGTCCCATCACTACGAAAGACACAGGTATTCAGCACAGTTAAATGTAGTATGCGTGTAATAGTCGACCCGGGGTTGAGGGATGGGGGGGTGGTGACTAGCACATTGCATTCATCAATACATCCTGTGTAATTTTTCTTCAAAACCAGTTGTCTTTTGTCCATCACATCCAACTACATTGTTCCTCATCATTTGCTTTTGGGAACAGCTCACCTTGTATCTTTAAACAGTTTAAAAAATAAAAGGTACATGAATAGGAAAGGTTTAGAGATAAAGGCCAAACATGCAAATGAACTAGATACTGCATACTGGTTAGCAGAGCTGTTAGCGCAATGCGCTTCAGAGCCAGTGATCGGAACATGGGTTCGAACCCCACGCTGTCTGTAAGGAGTTTGTATATTCTCCGTGTCTGCGTGGATTTCCTCTGGGTGCTCTGATTTTCTCCCACCCTTCAAAAAAAAACACATACTGGGGGTTGTAGGTCAATTGGCTGGTGGGCCGAAAGGACCTGTTACTGTGCTGAATGACTATTTAAATTTATGCTGGAAACACTGCAGAGGAACACAGCAGGTCAAGTATAATCAGTGGGAGAAAAAGAATGGTCAATGTTTTAAGCTGTAACCCATTAAGGAACTACAGTAAAATGCCCAGTATCTGGAATTCAAGCAACCTGCAAAAAAAAATGAACGAAATAAATAAATCTATAATTGGAATAAATAAAAAGTTGAATAAAAGTTTAAAACTGTCAATGTTCTCCGAAGACAATCCTTTGGTGAACATTCAGCCAGTGGAGCACACCAGTCATGCCCCTCCCAGAGCAGCTGTTTGAATAAAGTTTCAACAATTGTTTTTGAATAAAATGGCACCATCGAGGATGAAGAGCCAGACGATGTTCGCTGCAGGGGTGACTCTCCCAAAGCGTCTCCCTACCCTGCTGAGCAAGAGTCTTGGTCTTTATTAGCATAGTATTCAGTATATTACTAAGGATTCATCCATAAACTTGGAAGGGGAGATTAATTTTGATGATGGCAGTTAGTGTAGAGGTTAGCACGGAAGCGGCATACAAATTTAAATGTAAATTTTGTAAGTAACGGGAATTACCTAATTAAAGTGAATCTTACATAATCAAGGACTACAATTTTTTTTAAAATCAAATTATTCTTTATTTTGCACTATCTTTTGTCTTTTACACTATTTAAACTTCATTCAGATGTATTAGTTAGGCATCGTAAGAGTGTGTCTCAGACAACTGGAAAATTTACATATCTGTCATCTGTAATCCCCGAAAGTGCTGGATACCGGAGATTTTACTTTGTCTTCGTCAGCAGGGACAACAAGCTGGTGCCCATTTCTCTGCTGCAATACTATTTAACTTGTCACTTCTCTACCCAATCTCCCACTTATGTCTTCTTGCACTATTACTCACGTAGCGGTTCACCAGAGGCTTAATTGAACCGGCTCAGGAGGTTCTGAGTGACGTCATGACATCATAATGCGATGACGTCATTTGGAACGCGTGGGGTTTCAAAATCTGCATGCTACTGTTTGAGTAAACTACTTTTACTGAACTTCGACTCAACTATGTCTGATTATTTTCTCGTTCTTCATTTTGCACTGCGACACAGTTGCTACAATGGTGACCCCGATGGGCCCAAATGGATTTTGGACCCAACATGGACAACACAGCGGCTTCACTCAAACTGCCTGACTTTTGGAACACTCAACCTGAAGTTTGGTTCGGGCAGCCCGAGGCACATTTCCACATTCACAAGATAGAAGTGGACATCACTAAGTACTATCGTGTGGTAAGTGTCCTTGACCAGGACTCGGCTGGTCAAGCAGTGGATTTTCTTTGGGTCTCATCAGCTCTCAGCAAGTACGAATTCCTCAAAGCCCTCCTTCTCCTGATTTATGGACTCTCACAATGCGAGTGAGCTGCACGGCTCCTCCATATTGATGACCTGGGGGACCTTGCACCTTCGGAGTTAATGAACGGCATGTTGGCACTGGCAGACGGCCATAGGCCTTGCTTGCTCTTTGAGCAGTTTTTAGAGAATATGCCAGAAGACATCCACTTCATGTTGGCTGACGAGGTCATTGATAACCCTCAACAGTGGCCACTCATGCAGACATTCTATGGCTCGCGAAACAGCAAGGGGAAAGGCCCACAGAAATTAGTGCTGCATCACACCCAAAGGCCCAAGTCCATGAGTATCAACGACAAGGGCGCATATTCCCCCAGATAAGCATGACTCTGTGACAATGCCTAAGGCAGCTGGCCACTGTTACAGTCTACTCTATGCCTGGGACAAACTTTCCCAACACAAATTTCTAGTCGACACGGCTGCGGAGGTTAGGCTCCTTCAGGTTTTGACACACGTACCAGGAACGTGGGTCCGACGCTCTCTGCGGTGAATAACAGTTCAATTTGTACATAGAGCACACATACTATACCTCTACAATTCAGCAATAAGTTCACATGGAAGTTCATTCTTACTGCTATATCCCGGCCGTTGCTGGGTGTCAACTTCCTCAGAGCCCATTCACTGACAGTGGACTTAAAAGCCAAACTACCCACCCTGCACCTAGATGCTGTAGAGTACTCGAATTCATCAAACTTCTTGTGGGAGTGGCTCAGAAAATTGGCCCACATTCTCATGTCAAGGCATGCAATAACACCCTTCATCCCAAAGGAATTTTAGGACTAAGTTTGTGTTTGTGCATAGAGGTGCACACAGGCCACACTTACAGAGGCCTCATGGGGGCCCCTCAGTGCTACGAAACAATTGTACAACTTGTGTAACTGGACATTGGGGGGGGGCATCCAGAGACATTTACGATTGACTGACTAAAGCCTGCTCATCTCAACCTTGATCGACTTTTGCCACGACCCATGATGTGAAGGCGTCAGCGACCGCCCAAGAGCAATGGGCAGTAATGGCACCAAAGGTTTAGCCTCCTATCACCAGTTCTGGGGGCTGGGGAGTGTAGTGACTCACTGGAGGGTTAATCGAACCAGCTTGGGAGATTCCAAGTGACGACATGACATCACAATGCGATGACATCATTTGGAACACACGGGGTTTTAAAAAGCTGCATGTTAAATGTTTGAGTAAATGACTTCTACTTAACTTCGACAAGTCTGATCATTTTCTTGTTCTTCATTTCACACTGCGACACAGAACTCAGATTTTAACCTCCCCCATAAGGTTATTGATATACATACCGGTAATTAAAAAATGCAGTGACAAACCCTCAAGGATGAGCACTGCAAACTATCATCCAAAAGAACCCAAATTACTTAAATTCTGCTTTTTTATATCCAAATCAACTTTTTAAAACATCCATTTTGTCACACCTTGATTCCACATCTTCAATTTTGTTATCGAAGCTTTAATCTATGAATTTGGGAAGAGTTTTCCAAATACCTAGAGACAGGATTTACAACAGTCCCTCTATAAAGTTAATCCATTAACTCATTAATATTTTCCAGTTAATTATATTACTTCCTCAACAAAACTTCAATTTGTATTTTAGTCCTTTTTAAAAAAAAAAGGAATCCTGGAATTTAAGATTGAGAATTTTTTGTCCACTCAAACCATTTAATAGGATAAACATACAGAACCTGTATCCTCGGATGGGAAAAAAAATCTTGAATGCAGAATCAAAAACCTGAAATGTTCACTCAAATGGTTATGAAGGCCAAGTCAATTATCATGAAACTGTGAGTTGCTTTGGAAGGACAAGTGTTACAGAATAAAATCTGATAAACAGGTCGAACAATTCAAAAGGCCATGTCTTTCCCTGTTCCATTGCCTTTTTCAAAAACAAATGATCCAAGTGGAAAACTCATCGACACATACCTGTGTAGCTTTATCTCTCATACATGGGGCAGAATGGCTGTGGATATCACGTGGCCACTGACCAGTGAGATATGGAGCTGCAAGGGTGTCCAACGAGGATGTTCGACGAATATTATTGGAGGGACTTGATAGGGAATGACGTGATCGTTCAACTGAAAATGGAAATGAAAACATTATATGACATTCACCGAAACATTTGGTACAATATCTTGCAGAAAATTCTTCCCCTGGGCAACAAATCCTTAACAAGTTAATGGTTCTGATGGAATAGTTCTTCAAATTTGTATCCAGTGGCCATTATTTAATTAGAAGCCTTAGAGTGGGTGGTGGAAAATCAGGTAATTGAGTACAGCCTATCCAGAAAAGTCTGGAAAAACATTTGCATTTCCAGTAAGGATCACTAATGTAGAGGAGAGTTTTGTCTGAATTGCAAAAATGCTTCAGGCGATAGAATTGCAGTTTTTCCCCCCCAGCTGGTCCAGTAGTATTCCCTTGATACATTTTTAAGTGTTATAACCCTCCTCGAAAAACAATTAAACATCTGTCACTCAGCAGCCATTAACAACTGCTCACACAAGTGGAACCAGTGACTAACTTTCTCAAGTTCAATTAACCTACTCAGCAAATAAGCAAAGGAGTAATTTTCAACATGATTAAACATTTATGTAGTCCAAAATCCTCAGCTTATTACAGGACTAATGCTATTAAACATTTATGTAGTCCAAAATCCTCAGCTTATTACAGGACTAATGCTATTAAACATTTACCTCAAGGGTTGTTTATCTCACAATGTCAGATTCAAAAAAAATTAATGCTGAATATAGCTGTTTTCATCTACATAGGATAATAGAATTGGTGTGCCAAGAAATTAACCAAGTATTTGAAATATTTGAAAGGCACAACAAAATTCTGCACTATTTAGAGGTTTTACTTGGGAATAGTAGATTGTTACATAGAAATCTACAGAATAGGCCCTTCAGCTCACCATATTGTGCTAACCTAATAACCTACTCTAACTACCTAGAATTTTCCTACTGTATAACCCTCCATTTTTAAATCAGTTCCATGTATCTGTTGAATAATCCTATTGTGCCTGCCTCCACTATTGCTACTGGCAGTGCATCCATACACCCACCACACATTGTGTGGAACAACACTCCCTCTACTTACTCCCAAGCAACATAAAACTATGCTCTCTTGTGTTAAGCCATTTCAGCCCTGGGGAAAAAGCCTCTGGCTTAATTGTCCAAACTATAATAAGGGGTTTGATCTAGTCGATTATTGAAGCCCTTTCCAAATAGGTAATTTGTTTTTAAGACCAACAGCTCTGAGTTCTGCACTCAAAGCAATTTTTGGAAAAGATTTGACTTGAATAGCAACACAATAAAGGGAGACCAGGCCCATCAATCCAGCCCCACCATTCAATAAGATCTTGCCACATCTGCCCCAGCCCTCAATCTTTCTCTCAGTTCCTATCTCCATTTTAATGACAAGGCTTTCCATTCCATGTCATCTCAAGATGTCTACAGTAAACTTGTTTTCCCCTCCATTATTTTCAATGCTGCAGCTCTCACTTGCATTTCCTCCATTCCCCAAACTTAACAGGGATAGGGCTTCCTTCATCATCACCTGCCACCCCACTAGCCTCTGCATCCAATTTGAAAGGCACAACAATTTTGGTCACCTCCAACAGGAACCCACCACCATTTTCCCCTACCTCTACTTCCCAAAGGGATTGCTCTCTCCACAGCTCCTTGTCCACTCATCACTTCCCTGATACTGCATCAAGTGCTACACCTGCATCTACATCTTATTCCTTGCTACCATTCAGGGACATTCCAAACATGGCAACAATTTACCTGGAAATCTGTAGGGAATCATTCATTGTGTCCATTGCTCCCAGTGCAGCCTGCTCTACATCAGGAGGCAGGAAACAGATTTGGAAGGGGGGGTGGGGGGGAGGGTTAGTGGAGAAAGAAGGAAAAAAAAAAAATCACAATTGAAGGTCTTCCCTGAGTTCACGACAGCAGCAAGGATCTCCCAGTGGCCAGCCATTTTAATTCCTCTCCCAATTCCCACACTGATATGTCTATGGTCCACTGTACAAACAGGTTTTGGCCACCCACAAAATGGATGAACAGCAACTTGTATTCCATTTTGGCATTCTCCAACCACTCACATCAACATTGACTCCTATGATTTCCAATAATCACCCCCTTGTTTTCTTCACCATCTCCTGCTTTTCTGAATCTGATCCCATTCATCCACTCTTTCCCCTCCTCTGTCCTCTTGACATGCCCATCATCCACACCTTCCTTCCTCCAGCTTCCCACCCCCTTCCTTTCCTATCAAAAGGCATCTTCCTCAGCCCTCTACCTCCCATCACCTCCTAGCTTGTTACTAGTTTTCCATTATTTCCCTTCCAACCTGGGCTTCTCTTTCCCTCTCTTCATTCTGTTTCTTGCTATTCCTGATGAGGGCTTTCGCCAGAAATGTTGACTATTTTTGACTCCATGGATGCTGCCTGATTTGCCAAATTTCTAGTATTTTGTGTTTCTATCAAGATTATAGGTATGTGGGCAGAACCTGCTGGTTTAAAAAAAAAATCAAATCCTTAGTGAGAAGAGACAGAATCCTAGTGTGCTGAGTTGAGAAACTGCAAGGGTAAAAAGTCCCTGATGAGGGCTGTACATATAGGTCTCAAAATAGTAGCCAGGATATGGAATATAAATTACAAAAGGAGTTACAGAAGGCATGCAAGAAAGGCAATGTTATGGTTGTCATGGGGAACTTCAAAACACAGACTGGGTAAATCAGGTTGGAATTGGATCCCAAGAGAAGGAATCTATAAAATGCCTACAATATCTTTTTAAAGCAACTTGTAGTCGAGGCAGTAATAACAATGATAGAAATCACACTGCAGATTGAAAAGGAAAAGTTAAAATTAGATCTGCCAATATTACAATTGAGTAACAGTAACTACAAAGGCATGAGAAAGGAGATGGCCAAAGTGGACTGGAAGGGGAACCTAGCAGAGATGACAGTAGAGCAGCAATGGCAGGAGTTTCTGGAAGTAATTCAGAAAATGCCAGATAACTTCATCACAAAGAAGCATTCCAAAAGGGAGGGTGGAGCAAGGATGACTGACAAGTGAGGTCCAACATAAAAGAGAGAGAAAATGCAATTTGCAAAAATTAGCAAGATAGAGGATTGGGAAGCTTTTAAAAAGAACAACAGAAGGCAACAAATTAATCAACAAGAAAAGATGAATTGTGAAGGTACACTTGCCAATAAAAGAGAATACTAAAAGTTTTACCAGACATTTAAAAATAAAACAGGCAAGAGTGAACATTGGACCACTGATACATGATGCTGAACTAGTAATGGAGTACAAAGAGATGGCAGATGAACTGAATAAGTATTTTGTGTCAGCCTTCACTATGGAAGACACCAGTGACATGCTAAAAAATTTAAAAAGGCTTGGGGAAAAAGTGAGTGTAGTCGTTATTGCCAAAGTGCTTGTGAAGTTGAAAAAGTTTGAAGGTGAATAAGTCATCTGGTCTAGATGGACTACACACCAAGGTTCTGAAAGTTAGCTGATGAGATTATAGAAGTATTAGCTTTTATCAAGAATCACCAGAATCTAAAGGATCAGTAAATTGCAAATGTCACTTCACTTTTTGAGAAGGGAGAGAGTCAAGACAGGAAATTATAGGCCACTTAGCCTAACTTCAGTGGTTGGTAAAATTGGAGTCTATTATTAAGGATAATGTTTTGAAGTTCTTGGAAGCAGATGATAAAATACAGAGTCAGCAAAATTTCCTTCAGGGAAAGACCGTCTGATGGGAGATTGTGGTGGGTTCCTGTTGGAAATCATTGAGGTGTCACAATTGCGTACTTATCGGTGTCAGAATGTGGAATTGTATACACTGATGGATCACGTATGCAGGAGGAGGAGATTAAGAGCAGCAAGATCACCCGTGTGGCGGAGAGCCAATGAAAAGGTCAGGTGGGTTTGGTTGGATGGTGTTTTGATGGGATGAAGACAGAGTTGAAGTGGCTGAGAATAAAAAGGTCAACTCCATTCTTGTGTTATCTATCTGCTTACATGTAAGAACCAGGGTACCAAGTGGCAGGAGGCCATTCAAGAGACTATCATTCAGACTTTCAGGGATCACTGGGTTTTGTCTTTCAGTGTTCTGAGCACCATTATGATGGACAAAGGGTCTCAGTTCGAGTCGGTGTTGTTCTAAGCTCTCACTGAGAGGGAGGGAGAGAGAGAGAGATTTTTAAACAGCATGGGAAAATTGGCAGCACTATAGCACACAATTTATAAAGACTGTGGTAAAAGCAATGGCGGACCTGGCTTCCCAGAATGCCGAGCGACAGAGAAATCCCTCCATAAATGCTCCATGTATGCAACCGGGCATACAGCCCTTTCTCTGCCAGATGGAATTCTTTGAGGGCAGGTCTGCCATTGCTTTATCCCCCATTGTATTTATAAATTGTGTGCTATAGCACTATCAACTTTCCCACCCTGTTTAAAAATTGTCCACTGTTGTAATTTATTGCTACACTTTCCCATTGTCCTTTATAAAGGTCAGCACAACAACAGGGGCTGAAGGGCTCATACTGTGCTGTACATAAAGCTTAATTATGTTATAATTAGACAGGATTAATTTTATTCAAATACATGATCATAATACATTGATCAGGTTTTAGGGCCGGTCCACCATCGCTTGATGTGTCACGATGACACAGGTAGAAGGTATAACAGTCCTAACCCCAGGATGGCTCCTTGCAAGTGTGAAAGCATTTAGTGTCCCAGTTAGGAGTGGTCAAGAGTGTAAAACCAAGCCCCCATTGCTATCCCAGGACACTGAACAACCAATTTAGTGGACATCAGTGTGAAAGAGGCTTCAGAACTCCAGTTACCAACTCCTGTATTTTGTAATTTATGCTTTTCAAATTCTGACCATATCCAAGCTACAAATCTACTCTCACTCCAGATTACATCAGTTATCTTTTCACAGTTCTTGGTTTGTGATATCATGTATGTGCTCTGAAAATAAATCTGAAATCTCCAATTTTCATATTTGGTAAACCTTGTTCTGTGGCGGCGCACAGCCTAATGGCAAACCGACCCCGTTTGTATTGCCACGGGGTAGGGCAGCCATTAGGAGATGGTGTCGTCAGAGGTTTCTCTCTGACTCCAGCATCCCTTTCAGCGCGCACCCTGGGCAGCGATTATGATGTCACAATGCACCAGGTGACTGAACTCATGCTGCCCTTAAAGGGGCGAGCTGAATTTGAAAAAAAACACTTGTTAATGACCATCAGTGTGGTGGCAGTTATTTACTTCAGCTCCTCAAGAGCACCACAGTTCAATATTAAGCAGTCTGTTGGACTAAGCAAATCAAATTTTACAAACTGATAAAAGATCCCCTCTTTCTTTCAGTCATTGATCAAAACATGTAAACAGACAGTAGACAAGATGAGGGTTAAACATTGGACTCATGTCCAACAGCAGCTTCTCTACTCTGCAGCCTTGGAAAGAGCGACACTTCCATGAAGAGGATGCAGGGACTTTCCAGCATCTAGTTTTTGATTTTCAGGTCCCAAACATTACTCCAACATTAGACCCTTTCTACTCTGAGCAAGCCAATTTCATATCCTTATTGTCAATCCATGATTTTAGTTTTAATTCTTTTTATAGCTTTCCAAAAGACTTTTGAAAGCCCTTAAACATACCAACCATCTCCATCACTTCATAGATGGTTAGTCAACATAATTTAGCTTTATGAATCAATTGCAGAGTCAATTTCCATTTTGCTTTGATTCAAACTTTTACCACGGAAATTTCAATTTATAGGAAAATAACTTTCTGCATTTTAATATTACATTTATAAGAAACCGTTCACAATGGACTTCTTAACAATAGGTTAGAATCAGTACTGGAATAAGTTTACTTACTAAACCTTTGGACCAACTCAAAATTTACTGCTCACCTTCCAGCCAATTAGCTTCAAGACCTCAACTAGTTCACCATTTAATGGAAGCCTTTACAATAACTGCTAAGGAAATAATGCTCAATGGCTAACAGGAGGCAAATTCTCGAAATTGATTTTTTAAGATTTGTTAATTCACAGTGCAAAGACTGTCAAAGAGGTCTATTCGAAGAAATGCTACTGCTTTAGCCCAGTAATGATTTTAGTAAAATCATAATTACAATACGGTTGCTGAAACTCAAGGATACAACTTCCCTATTAGTTTTCTATAAAACTGATTCCTTCAATAGGAATTAAGATTTGCATATCAAGTGGGCATCATCAACCATCCTTTAAGAAAAGTGTTTTCCCTTAAGCTTTGATAATCATATGGAATTATAGCATATTGGCATGTTTTAAATAAAGCTCACCAAATTTGATAGTACTTACTTAGAAGAGGGAATAGATATGAAACCTTGAACAGTATGCATTTTCTATTCATAATCAGAACTTATTATCATAAACGTCACAAAATTTGTTGTTTTGTGACAGCATCACAGTGCAAACATTCATATAAACCTCCTTACAACAATAAAAATAGTACACAAAAAGTCAGGGAAGAAGCTGTCCTTGTGCTGCTGAGTGCTCATCTTTAGGCTCCTGTAGTTTTTTCTCGATGGTAGCAGAATGAAAAGGGCAAGGCCTGGGTGGTGGGGCTCTTTGAGGATAGAGGCTGTGTTCTTAAGACATCACTTCTTGTAGATGTCTTCAATAGAGTAAAGACAGATGCCTGTGATATCGCAGGCCGAGTTAACCCTCTGGAGCTTTATCTTGTCCTGAGCATTGGCAATTCCGTACCAGAGAGTGATGCAACCAGCCAGAATGCTCTCCAATGTACAGCTATAGAAGTTTTCAAGAGTCTTCAGTGACATGCCAAATCTCCTCAAACTCCTCACTAAGTATAGCCATTGGTGAGCCTTCTTAATGATTGCATCAACATGGAGGATCGAGGTCAGATCCTCAGAGATGTTGATTCCCAGGAATTTGAACCTTGACCCTCTCCACTACTGAACCCTTAATGAGGACTAGATAATGTTCTCCTAGTCTTCAATCATCTTGCTTTTGCCAATGTTGAGTACAAAGTTGTTGGTATGACACCACTCAATTAAATGATCCATCTCCCTGCAGTTCGCTTCCTCATTGCTGTTTGTGATTCTGCTGACAACTGTGGCGTCATCAGCAAATTTGTAGATAGCATTGGAATTGTGCTGGGCACACAGGCATGGGTGTAGAGCGAGTAGAGCAGTGGCTAAGCACACATCCTTGAGGTATACCTGTGTTGATCGTCAGTAAGGAGGAGACATTGTTTCAAATTAATACTGATTGTGGTCTTCTGAAGAGGAAATCAAAGATCCAGTTAAGGTGGAGGGGGGCAGGGGAGGGTGCAGAGGCCCAAGGTTTGGAGAGTTAAACTTGTGGTGGGCAAATTGTTGGGATTCTTATGGACAGTATAAATATTCACTGGCCACCGAGACAGAGGTGCACCAAAGAAGAGGTACAAGGACTGCTTAAAGAAATCTCTTGGTGCCTGCCACATTGACCACCACCAGTGGGCTGATCTCGCCTCCAACCGTGCATCTTGGCGCCTCACAGTTTGGCGGGCAGCAACCTCCTTTGAAGAAGACTGCAGAGTCCACCTCACTGACAAAAGACAAAGGAGGAAAAACCCAACACCCAACCCCAACCAACCAACCAATTTTCCCTTGCAACCGCTGCAACCGTGCCTGCCTGTCCCACATTGGACTTGTCAGTCACCAATGAGCCTGCAGCAGATGTGGACATACCCCTCCATAAATCTTTGTCCGCGAAGCCAAACCAAAGAAAAAGAAGAATAAATATTCATTTACAAAGGCACAGATTTATCAGCGATAGCCAAAGTGGAAGTGAAGGTTATCTCAGTAATCTGTCAAAGAGGTAACAAAGAGGATCATTAAGGGTAGTTCATTTAATGAAGTTGACATGGATTTGAGCAAGGTGACACATTACATTCTGCTTAGAAAAGTGAAAGTCTATAGGATTAAAGAGGACATTGCAGAATGGATCCAAAATTGGCTCACTGATATGAAAGAATAGCTGATAATGACATTATCTCCCAAATTCCATAGGTCAAGTATACAGCATCATTCCTTTTAGAATACATGCTAATAATTTTACAGCAACAACACTACTGAAGGAACTCAGTAGGTCAAACAACAGAGGGAGAAAAAAATTGTTCACATTTCATTCAATTGCATTTGTAGATGAAAGCCAACACTTGCTCTTACACCTTCTCCCTCACCACCATCCAGGCAACATCAGCATTTCTCTCGCTGATGCTGCAGAGTTCCTTCAGCAGATTGTTGCTCCCGATCCATCATTCAGTCTCCTTCGTGACTGGTAATAACTTACACCCAAGTACTTGCCAAAATTCCTGCCGCAAAGACTATTGTGAAATGTCCACATGAACCAGTTGTTGCTGAAGTTGAGAGGGACAGTGCCGAACGTTCGCTGGTGCCTGAACGGTGGTGTTGTTCGCTGCCCCTCAGTGCTGGGTCCAGTTTGCCCTTCTGGGTATTGTGGGCCGAAGTGGGGGGAAGAAAGGACACTTATCTGGGCGCCAGTGTCAACAAGGAAGTGCCTTCCTGACAGAGTCCCACACATTGAGGAGGCTATCATGCCAACTGCTGCAGCTATTAACGATGATTGGCCCTGAAATGCTCAGGGTGGGCAGCATAGACAGCCCCTGCACCCCATCATTGGTGATAGTAGCAATACTGTTGGGTCGGGGGTCCACTTGCCTCTCTGTTTGCTGCGCCTTGTTCCTGACTATTTGTGGGGCTTAGTGATCTGCTCCACTGAGGCATCTTTTCTTTCTTTGCTCTCCAGAGCATATCCACCTGGGCTGCGACTTTCTTGGGGTTGCTGAAGTCCTTGTTGGCAAGCAAGAGGAGGATATCCTTGGGGAGCTGCTCCAGGAGAATCTGCTTGAAAAGCAGGGTGAGCTCATAAGGGTGGATGGGACCTTGTTCCCCAAACCATCTAAATGCAACAATCGTGCAGCACGCTTGCACCGTGAGAGCCCAAAAGTGTAAGTTAATAGCTCCTTGAGGACATTGTATTTGCCTTGCTCCTGGTCGAGCAAGCTCACCACATAGTAGTAACGCATGTCGTTGGCGTTGATCTGTCGAAGGTGGAACAAGACCTCGGCCCGTTCAAACCACATGTGTGGCTGCAATGCCCAGAAAGTTGGCAGCTTCAACGAAACTGTGTGAAGAGTTACTTGATCCTTCAAGTCTGATTTGTTGCACTGAAGCTCTACTTGTATTCTCTCCCCGCTGATGATGACAGAAGTAGTGTCACGGCAGCGCTGATTTCCGATTGGGCAGTGTTCTACCGTTGCTTGTTGTTTCCTGCCATGCAGGTGGTCACCTGGGATGAAGGTCATTGGCCCCCGTGGGGTCTGCACGTCGTAGGCCATTTTGTGTACCCAGGTCATGTCCTGGTTAGCGGGCCACTAATGTACTAAATACCTTTTTCAAAGTTACAAAGAGAGGGACATAACCAAAACATAGGATATAAAGTACCTTCCCCAGTTGTACACTTATCACATTTAGAGGATATATTAGGGTAAAATTTAGCTAACTGAATAGGTGCATTTTAAAAGCCAGTCTTGTATCTCTTATTGTTAGTATAGTTGGATTGGCAAAATATTTTTCAAACATACCACATTAAAATGACAAATGATTCAGTTGTAAACATTGGAAGCTGGAGTCTTCACCCACCATGTGAAAACAAAACTATAACAAGTGGAACAAGACAGAATTCAAAACAGACTAGAGCATCCCATTTTTATGGATCCAAATACCTTGGGGATAAGATGCATGAAGCAATAAACAATAATTAGCAGTTCAATTTCAACATAAATTTATTTACTATTACATTGTGATAAATACACAATCAATAGTTCTAATTATTCTTTCATTCAACTTTTATGCCATCACTCCCAACAGCCTTATATATAATGTTGGAAGAACTCAGTAGATCAAGCAGCATTTATGGAAGCAAAAAAATGACAAGCAATTATATAAATTATGAGTAATATTTGGTATGCTTTATCTAACATTTTAACTTCATCATAGTGAAAGAGTGGGAGGAAACTGGTGCACAAAGAAACCCACCCAGACACAGGGAGAACACCACAGGATTTAAACATGGCCGCTGGTGCTGTAATAGCATTGCACTAACTGTGCTGTTTCATGCTTAAAAGAAAGTAGTCATTTTATTCAAATTAGCTTAGTTTAATTTTTTTTTGTAAAGGTCAATGGCTTCCCTCCATCAGAATATTCATAACAAATACCATTCGATTCAGTTGGCATGCAAATTCATCACTCTAATGCAGAATATGAATGAAACCCTACAGCAAATTCAAATCAAAACAATGACAGAGTGACAGGTCTCAAAGAAGTTGAATATTTGCAGTTCCCAAAATAACCACTTCTTTTTACGCTTTAAAAAGGGAATACTCTTTTTAAAAATCAAATTACCCCTCCAACCTCAGCTCCCAGAAGTAAAAAAAATAATGAAAATGTTTTGGAAACATTTTTGGAAACCAGTATCATCTGATAAATGACAGCTACAAACAGCACCAATGCTCAGAGAGCACAAGATAACGAGTTCTCCATACTAGCAATGACCTAATTGATGGGTTTGTGGTGGCGCACTCTCTCGTGGCGAATTGGCCCCGCTTGTACCGCCGCATGGCAGCCATGAGAAGATGGCACCATCAGGGGTTCTTCCTTGCCTCATGCTTCCAGCCCGGCGCGCGCCTCGGGCAGCCATTATGACGTCACCTCGCATGTGGTGGCCGAGCTCACTCTGCCCTTAAAGGGGAGTGCATGGGATTTGAATAAAACAGTCGTTGAGTGCATCCAACGTGATGGCTGTGAGTCCCTTCGCTGTAACTACCGCTACAGGTTAGCAGTTAGAGTCCAAAGAGCAACTGAGTGGGGGCAAAGAAAAGCCCTCACACATGGACCACAAACACTGCACCATATACTCTCAGCTTTTTTTTTTTAAAACAACATGCCCTTCAATTTAGCTCATTTTGAGCATTTGTCTCATATGAACAGATCAGAATGTTTTACATATGCATGACTCTTAAGTGTGCTAGGTTGATACAAGATCAAATTATAAAAGGGTAAACCATTTATAATCACAACTTGAGGATAGTTTACTGTTTTGGAACAAATCAAACAAATTAAAATGCTGCTGTAAACAGCCTGAGCAAAGGTGGAGAGGATTTGACAAAAGTTCTCAAGTTTGGATACGTTGGCTATACTGCTTTCCAACTGCCCAGACCAAAATGATGAAATGTCAGAACATTGCATAGGCTTGAACTAATGTCAACAGAAAATAAGATTAAGTATTTCAAAATTCCCAATGTATCAATCAGGGAAGTTTCAATTCAGGTTAAAATAGGATCAGTCTGACCAAAGACTTGCAAATACAGTGACTTATTTAGGCTAAAAATCAAACAAAAATGGATTTTGAGCCTGAATGGAATTAATCACATGAAAAGGATAAAACATTGCCAGCCTGCACTTCAGAGTTCTTACCTTCACCAAAAAATTATATTCCAGTAATGCAGATGCAATATCCAATTTAATCTTGGAAATCTTGCATCTTTAAATTCCTTTTTCTCATTAGTACAACTGCAAATGCAGCTATTCCCCAACATATGTCCAAGTTCTGTTCTGACCGACTGGTTGCATCTCAAAATGGTACACAAGTCAGAATGATGTTAGCATGGCATGTAGGAGTCATAAATCAAGTCATTTTCAATTCCAAATCGAGCATCTTCCTCGGCTTCTTGCCAGATCTATAAGCAGTTACTTGGAAATCTAATTCCTAACTGGGTTTACCTCAGATAGTGGTGTTCCCCAAGAGAAGATCACCTATCACCTCAAGCAGGTATGATGTATTTTCAAGAATATGTAAGGTACATTGGGGTAAATCTTTAACAATTCCCCCTTCCTGACTCTTCCCCCTGGTGCTCACAGCGCTGAGGACACTAGATAAGTCAGGTTATTTGTCCATTGATGGGGGTGGCGTTTATCCAAGGTGAAGCCAATCTTTTTCTTATTCTCTCCTTTACTTTTCTTTCTTGTTTCTTGGGAGGTGTGGGAGGGTTCCTCTTATTTTGTTGTTCTTTCTATCATCTTCCTTTGGTTCAACATGGACATTGAATTTGCATTTTTGTGGTATTATTGTAATTTTTTTTCCTTTATAATTGAATCACGTGTTGACCCCGCTTTTCCCCCCCTCACTTTCTTTAACATCGACGTGCAGATCAATATTTGTATTTTTTTATTATTATTATTGATATTGATGTTTCCTTTTTTGATCATTCTTCATTTTAACTGCATGTTGATTGAAAATTCTCAATATAAAATATTCAAAAAAAATCAAAAGGCTTCTCATTCTTGACTTCAAGTTCTTCTAACAAGATTCTTTGGCATACTCTCAGAATTCAGCAATTTGATGATGCGCTGCAATAGGATTGAAAATTTAATCTAAAAGTTACAAGAAAACAATGAAAGCTGCCCATAATCACTGGGTATTTTAAAAATACACAAAATAAAAAAAGCCATACAGAATGCCAGAGTCTTTTTTAAACCAATAATCACCCAAAATTAAATCTGAAAAAGCAGCTTTGTTCTCTAGTTTAAGATATTTTGCATTTTCTTTCTGTTCAACTTTAGCTTGATTGATAATGTATGAGTGATATTGGAATTTAAAAATTTGCTTTCAGCAAACCCAAAAAACCCATGTGGCAGAAAACAATCCATAACATTGTGTTACAAAGTGGTCCCTACTGAAAATACCACTTTAAAATATAGTCAGATTAATGCTTATTTCAACCACAGCTGTTGGCATGTATGGCCACAATTTGCCATTGCTCTCCTGTAAACTTTCTGGATGGATTAACGATGAAATGACATTCAACATTTTAGAGTTCTGCAAATTAAAAGACCCATAAAATACGGCAAATTTGCTCATCAGCTCGCTCTACAAATTAGTTTTGAATCGCAATTTAAATTTGGTGGCGCTCCACACACTCTCTACAAAATAGAAGAAAGATGCAAGAGCCGAGATTTTGTGCAGTACTCCTAAAGTATGTATTTAATCACTTTCATTCTGCAATAAGTTATCTTATAAAGGAATATTGCTTCAGCCAGTTTACAATAATGGAGATTATACCCTGAAAAGCAAATGGTCCAACTAAAACCCTGGACACGTCCTGGAGCCTGCACAGATTGAGGGAGTGCTCACAAGCATTTTCCTGCAGCCAGCAGAAGCACCTCCTTCAAGACAGCCACCTTCATCCCATGCTGGAGAAAAATAAAAAGCCTAAATGACACCTATCATCATGTACTGGCTACGTTTCATGTCAAACTCCAGTCTCTTGATCAGCTTTAACCCGCTTCAATACACCTACTACTACCAGAGATCCATTACAGACACCATCTCCCTAGCACTAATTCAGCCCAAAAACACCTGGAAAACAAGGACACCTACATCATACTGCTATTGGTGACTATAACTCAAACTTCAACACAATAGTGCCAAATGAATCACATCCCCATGCTCAAGATGGCTTCTGCATCTCACTCTGCATCTGAATTCTTGACTTCCTGTCTTGCAGACACAATCATGAGGCTGGGTGATGATCAACAATCCTCAACACCTATGCCCTGCAAGGCTGCATACTCGACCTCCAATCATTCACCTTGTAAAACCCATGACAATGTGGCAAAACATCAACTCCCATCTATAAATTTGCAGATAACTCCACCATGATAGGCCAGATCTCAACTGGGTCAGAATATAGAAAAAGAAATAGAGGCTTGGTGCCAGGACAACAGCTTCCAGGTTCGTCTTGCAGAACGACAAGACCTCTTAGTGTACATATTAGTTTATTAAATTGTACTGACAATAACCACACCAGCAGTGCAAGTATAAGACAGCTCTTGTTCAATGAAAAAGTGCTTGGGATCTTCAAGGTATGCTGCTGCTGTGAATTCCTGTGAGGCAGCATACTTTTCTTTTCGTGGGGCTTGAGAGTCCAGCAATGTGACGGTTGTCCCAGCCCCAGGGTCCTGTGAGTACTCCTCCAATTCTTTCCTGGTGCTTTCTAAAGCTTCTGCAATAGTCTCTGCCTCATCAAGCCCCACCAATCCCTTCTCCAGCAATCGATGTCTTGTCTCAGAGAACCATATGTCTGGAACAATTCTGTCCATAATAAGGTCCTCCGCAAGCTCCTGAGCTGATACTGCTTTACAGTTGCAGCCTCTCGCCAGGTCTTTCAGAGAGAGTATAAAGTCTCCTGCAGACTCCCCTACTTGTTGTGACCTGGTCATGAGCCTGTACCGGGAGTGGAGTTTGCTATGCCCCTTACTGTAATACCTCTGTAAAGTGCTCATTGCCTCTTGGTAGGACCTGGCATCCTGTATAAGGGAGTAAAGGTGGTCTCCCAGCTGCACTAACAGCAGCATTAATAGCTCTTCTTTATCCGATGCTTCAGCACCCTCCACGTAATTCAGAATCTCTGCCAGTGGCCGAAATGCGTGCCAGCTCCGGGATTTCTGGGGTCGAGCTCCAGCCTGTCTAGTCGCAGTACATGGCTAAGCCACAGTCTCTGGTCCCTTAGGTAATGTGTAGGCACCCCAGGGGTTGTTCCCAGTCTCAAGTGGTCTCTGGGTCTAGATGTAGCAAGGGCGGACCCTGGGGTACTGGGAGCTGCTGGTAGAGCCTCTGTGGGCCTTGTGTCTGCTGGAGGAGTAACCTGGGTGCTTGGGGCTGTTGGCTGAGTCTCTGGCTTTGGGACATTTGCAGCAGGCTTGAGGGGAATCCCAGCGGTAGCATCAGGTCTCTGTGGGACTAGGGAACCTGCTGCTGGGGGAGTGACGGTAGCGATGTCTGCTTTCCCTGGCTCTGGAGTGGTCGGGAATTCTGCACATACGTGGCAATCGGGAGCATGACTTGTGGAGATCCTTCCACCCGTGCTTGTAGTGGCCCCTTTCTGATCAGACCTGGGTTTAGGGTCGGGGGCGCCTGTACCGGCAAACCCACAGGCAGGCAGGGCTCTTGGTCGTTTCTTACCTGCCCTATCGTACTTCTGTGGTCTTCCCCGCATTCCACCACAATTCCAGTATAGTGGTCCTTCGCCGTCTCTGACCTTGGATGCACGTGCGTGCTGGTCGTCCCCGAATTCCAATCCTCAGGAAGAGTCTCCAGGTGGTCGGGAAAGCACATTGGAGCAGAAGCAGCTTCCATTCTTGTAGCTGTTATATTAGTGTCAATAAGGAGCTCGTCACAGATTTTTGAAAGACGAGTAAAGGTTGCTCCCATCCAAATCAACAGTGTGATGTGAAGATAGTTGACAGCTTTAAGTTCTTAACCATAAATATCTCCAGCCACCTATACTTGTCCTATCACATTAATGCAAAAGCCTGAGGAAAGTTAGCATGACCACCTCATCCATCAACAATGCCATCAAACTTTTCCTGTCAAGAACGACCCAGCCAAGACTGCAAGAAATTTTACAGTCGCAAATGTAGCTTAAACCATCTACACACAGCATATTTCAGCTACTCCAGTCAGGAAAAAGATACAGGAGTATCCAAGCCAGCACCACCAGGCTGAGAAACAGCTTCTTCCCACAGGCAATGAGAATGTTGAACCAAAGGTTTGCTCACACTAACCATCTGAGACTCTCATATTCATGAAACAATATTTATTTATAAACATGAATGTTAGTCCTGCATATGTATTGTTGTATGTACATGTGTTATGTCTGGTTACCTGTCTGCATGTTTTGCATTGAGGTCCAGAGAATGCTGTTCTATCGGGTTGTACTTGTGCAATCTGATGACAATAAACTTAACACTTACTGCATCAGAAAATCAGCTTGCATATATACCAGGCTTCTACTCATTGACTTCAACTTAGTTTTTAAATACAATCATACCCCAAAGGCTCATGAAGAAAGTTGTTTTCACAGGGACTCAACATCCCTCTCTGTAACTGGATTCTTGTCTTCCTAACAGAAAGACCAGTCTGTCCAGGTTGGTAGAAGAACATCAAGCATTATCACACCGAGCACTATGTAGTCACCCCACTTCTGTTCACACTGACGCCCGACTGCAATGTCAGATCCACCTCCAGAATCAAGTTTGTAGTTGACACAATGTTGATGGCCTCATCAGCAACAACAATGAACTGCTCTACAGAGGAGAGGTGGAAAAATCCATTGAAATGGTGAGAATAACAACACGAATCTCAATGTGAACAAAAAGGAGATAATTGTGGACTTCAGGAGGATCAGGATCAACCACCGTCCACTTCAGATTTGGCAGTGGAGAAAGTAGAGTACCAATTTTCTTAGTCACCAATCCTGGACACAAAACATAGCCTCACTTATCAGGAAGGCACAATGACTACACTCTGAGAAGACTCAGGCAGGGAAGGCTACTGGACATCATCATGTCAACTTTCTATAAAAAATACATTGAGATTGTCCTTGCCGGCTTCATCGTAGTGTGGTACAGTTGCTGCAGAGCATAAGAGCTCAAACTCCTCACAAAGTACAGCTGCTAGCGAGCCTTCTTTGTGAATGCCTTGACATGGACATCTCAGGATAGGTTTTCAGAAATGTTTTCACCCAAGAATTTGAAGTTCTTAATCCTTTCCACTGCTGACCCCTTGATGAGTACTTTTTCATGTTCTCCTGATTTTCCCCTTCTCAAGTCGACAATCAGCTCCTTAGTTTTGCTAACGTTGACTGCAAGGGTGTCATGGCGATATCACTCAAACAACTGTACTCTTCCTCATTGCAGTTTGTGATTCTGATAATGACCATAAATGGCATTTAAATTGTGCTTGGCCACTGTCCTGGGTGCAGAACAAATAGAACAGTGGGTGTGCCTGTGTTGATTGACAGTTTGGTGGAGATGTTGTCTCCAATTCACACTGACTGTGGTCTTCTGATGAGGAAGCCAATTATTCAGTTTTAGAGAGGGGTGCAGATAGTTTGGAGCTCTTTGACCAGAAATGAGGATATGATGGTGTTCAAAGCTGAGAGTAGTCGGATGTTCATTGCTGTTATCTAGGTCACTTAGGTACGAGTCAATTCTGGCCATCAACAAGTTCTCGAAGCTAGTACTCTTTTGAAGCAGGTGGGAACCTCTGATTACAGCAATGAGAGATTGAAAATTATCATTAATTCTCCAGCTAGTTGGATGGCACAGATTTTCAGTATCCTGCCAGGAACATCATCAGAGCCCGACACCTTGAGAGGATTCGCTCTCGAAGCTCTGGCATTGGCCTCAGAGACAAATATTAAAGGGTCATCAACTTCTGCAAGGATTTTTATTGGTACTGTTGAGTATACAAAATGTTTAGCTTGTCAGGTAGTGAAGCATCATCACCATTCATGATGTCTGGCTTTGCCTTATAAGATGTAATGGCCTGCAATACCTGCCACAGTTGGCAAGTATCTGCCTCTAGCTTCTCTCAGAATTGCCCCTTGTTGCTAAGATAGCCTTCCGTGGGTCATATCTGGACTTCCTGTAGAGGTCTGGATCACTGGTCTTAAATGCTATCGATTTCTCCTTTGGCAGGTTGCAAATCTTTTGCCAACATTTCTTGCACTGTGATAAATGAATATTATCTATAGATTTTTAAATTTAAAAAAAAATGAAATACTGTACCTGTTTGACTACAGCACGAATTGCACTGTATATGTACATTGGACAATGTACAAGACAAACTCATTTTAAACAAAGTCTGACCTCGAGCTAACAATGGAAACAAGGTCAGGCAGATTATGAAAGGAATGGGATTTTGATGCATCAGAATCAAGATGAAAAAGATTCCAGTGCAGGAGCTGGGATACACAACAGCTCAGTGTTTTGGTCAGGTCCAGTTTCCATTCATTGATGAGCGAGTAAATAATGGCATTTCATCAGGTGTCATGGAGTTCAAGCATTCCTTGTTGGCCTATAATTGCCAGTGATATTCATCTTGTATTATGAGGCAATGAGAACAAATCTTGTTTCTTACTGAAAATTCAGCCAAATGATGGACATCTCAAATGATTGAAATGATAGCAAGAAAATTATTCTCAAAGAAGTCATTTTATAATTCAGCTGTAAGGCAAGGAGTCCATTCAAAACATTCATCAACAAACTCAGTGTTCTACCTCACATATCTCTCAACCACCTGGATCACACGCCATTCAATTTCCATGGAGATTGAACAACAGTGCAATACAAAACAAAATGTAGATCTGGGTACATGCAAAGTATACATACATGCATTGGGATGCATACTAGCAGAAACTGCAAAACTTGCAGCACCACACAAGAGCAATACATCACCAAATCAAGTAATTTTAAGATTTATTCCATGGCCAATAAATGAATTCAAAACATTCATTTATGAAATCAAATTTGTTGGTGCAGCATGGACAAGTTATAGCAGTGCATTTTGTGAATGGCAAGAAAATGAATATTTAGGAAGATGAATCTGGTGTAATTCCAATTGAGCTCCCTTGCCCTGAAAGGTGACAAAGTTCAACCTGCTAGAGCTGCACTCATCCAGGTAAATGGATAATATTCCAATAATACACCTAACTTGTAGCTTGTAGATAGTGGAAATATTTTGGCTTGCTGGAAAGTAAATTGCTCATCTGCAGGATGGCCATAGTTACACAATTGATGCTATTGTTTTTGGATAATGGTGACCTCTGTTGCTAATAGCCTAGATTTAGCAAGAGTAATCCAATGAATATCAAGGATAGGTTGGAACACTAATTGAAGAGTGCCATTACCTAGCACTTGTAGCACAAACATCATTTGCCACCACCTAGCCTAGGCCTAAATAGCTTGCTTGATGCAGACATGGGCTGAGTTGACCGACTTGAATTAACAATAGACAAATAACAGCAAACGTCCACATTCATTTTTCATACAACACTCACAGAATCATCTTCACTAGGACCAAAGACTCAAGGAAATGGCTTACCAGCACCTACTCAATAGTCATTTAGAAATTATCAGCGCTCATCTTGCCATTGATTCTTACACTCCACAAAATGAATAAAAAGTGCATTTGTGATTCACTTGTAACATGTGCTTCATACGTTCATATTTAGCAGCAATTTTAATCAGGTTGTTCTACAACCAACATCATAATGCCAAAATAATTAAATTCTGCTTCTTGAAACAGATTTTCATCCAAATCTTCAGTCATGGAGTCAAATATGCCCTTTGGCCCGCACTCAAGCTCCCACTTTATTGATTATAATTGATCCATTTCCTTTCCTGCCCCCACTTTCCCCTCAACTACATCCAGATTCCACCACTCACCCACACACTAGGGGCAATTTACAATTGCCCATTAAAGTCTTTAGGATGTTGAAAGCAATCAAAGTCCAAGAGAAAGCCATCAAGGTCACTGGAAGCACGTGCACAGCACTGAAAGCCAGGACTTAACCTGGATCACTGGGGTTGAGATGCAGAGTTCTACTAACTATGCCTCTGCGCTTTTGCTTCTCCATTTTTCAGGCCCATCAAAATTTTCCATTATTTGTCTGCTCTTAAAACGCTGTTGGAATAACATACCTCAACACCTTTTGTTAAACTTTAGGCAGAAAAATGAAACATGCAAACCAGATATAGTATTTGGCATCCTTTGAGAATAATCTAGACCTTAAACTAGGGTCTAATCACAAACATGGAAGCTTTAATTGGCATCTGATTTTCAGATTGGTGCAGAATTTCTTGACTCAATTATGTTATTAACTGAGACAGAATCAGCATTGTAGCCAATGTATTTAATTTTACTGTCCCCTAATTCTGACGTTTTATACTTTTACTTTAAGAGATTTTACAATTCCATTGTGGACAATGATAACGTCATTTTAGACGACAGCACACACTGTCACGTTCCTTTCTTTGCTTCCAATATACCATTTCCTTTCTCATAGACTAAGAATTTCACAACTTTGTTAAGCAAAATTGATTCCATCCTTGACAGAAGGGCGCATTGGTGTCAGCAAAGTCGAATGATAATTTCATGGAGCCAAGTTACAGCTGGTTTTGACCTTTCAAAGTGAAACAATAATTGCATCTTGCAAGCAATTAAGCTTTTCTTCCAGATCTTTACAATTACAACCATTACCCTATACTCATACATTCTTAAAATCAGCTTGATTAAAGGACAATAAGAGTCCATCTGTTTCCCTTTACCATGTTTATTAGAAAAAAAATATTGCTGTGGTCTCGTGTTTTCCTGAAGTAGATTTAAAGCAAATCACTTTCTAGTGTACAGAATGGAATGCCCTTGTAGAGCACACCACAATGGTCTCATCTTGAAAACAGCAGCAGCCTTTCTCTCTCCCCCTCCCCCCACCCCATGCTTGATTTGACGGCTCAAAATAGGGCTATTATAGAATTAGGTACTTTAACAATAACAAGATTAAATTTCAGTATTTGTAAAGGTAAGCAATTCTTTTAATGCCTTTGCCATAACTCCCCCCCCCCTCAAATTCAATACATGTCATGATTGATTTTATGCTAGATTACTATTTAAATTTACCAACCAACTCAACAGCACATTTAATTGACAAGTACTCTAGGATGAGAAGTTAGAAATGCTTGCATTATTGTAGTAACACTTCAGAATGTTTTTAATTTAGCATAAATTGCTTCAATTGGCTACACCACAACTGCAAGTTTTTCTTGCATAACTTGGACTCATGGATCTTTTTAGAAATTATGTCATGCACAATCATTACTCCATTGAGAGTTATAAACTGCCCATATTTTCTAAAACTATTACTGTTCTTGTCACACTGAAGAGGTTAATATTTCACACCAAAGAGGTTAATATTTCACACCAATACCTAACAAAGCTCAAACATACAAATAAAATACAAAATGATGAAAATAGACAAGGTATTTTTAATTAGCTAGCTTGGGTTGTTTCAACTAATAAAAAATTCAAAAGCAGAGCATTTCACGTTTTGCTTTCCTTTCGTCCAATACATTATGCCCACCTCCTTTATGCCAATAGCTTCACTCAATGCAAATGACATGCCCAGTCATCATTTGCATTGAGTAAGTGTCCAATGTTGGCAGTAATGTTGAGTCTACTAGCCACTGGTGATCACAAACATATTAAATAAAAATGATAGGCAAATACATGTTTCACAAAGCACCTTTAAAGCCAGTCAAGAAAACCAACATCCTGCACAACGGTTACCAAAAGTAGGGTTTTCAGGCAGACTGGGAATAAACCTTATGCACTATGTGGACAAAAATGCATTTAAATACAAAGGACAGCAGTGAGTATAAGGATCAAAACATTTTTTAAAAGGAAACTCCAGATGTGGAATTAGAGTTGACTTAACCCTCTATGAATAGTACAATCTTAAAACACCCTCTTGATACTTGGGACTCCAAAAACCAATATCCTATGGTAGCATCAACAAGGGGAATTAAAACTATGACCACTTCTTTAGTTTCTCACTAAAATCAACTTTAGAAAGAGCTTTCTTTTCAAGGAAAATACCTTGGTGATAATCACTTCGCAGGAAGATATAAACAAATTGCCCCAACTTCTTGTTGGTTCTTTCCTTTTGGATGGGCCCAAGATGCACAAAAAATGTCAAATGAAAATTATACCCACATTCACTAATTATAGGAATGTTCTTGTCCTCATCCCCACTGAGAATTGCATCTGGAAAAATGCTGTGCCTAAAAAATGAACTGCAGTTCCCTTGTTTGCTGATTTCACTCAAGGTAGCAGTTTCATATTTGGACTGAACACCAAGAGGCAAAGAGAAGAGAGAACTAAAGATTGGATGATATCCACTTTTCCAAGACAATTGTTACATCAGAATGGAGAAAAGGGTCGTTTGGATATGGGACTTTCTTCAGACATGGCCTACTGACGCTCCTCAGCTCACGTGAACAATGGCCTATGCAACTATATTCCAATAGGGCAGGAGGTAGGGGCTGAGAAAAACACTAAATGTGGAACTTTGCGTCAGTTATCTGGAATGAACTATGTATAACTAGAAACTGAAACAAAGGATTATAAACTTTTTGATGCAATAACCTCATTGCCCTTGTTCGGATATTAATTGCATCAGGAGCAGGTGGAGAAGCCACTGACTGTACCTTTGCAGATGGGAGAGCTGGGGCTCTTCCTTTCTGGGGAGCCCTTGGTTTCTGGAGATTTCCTGTGTCGGACCCGTGAAGAATCAGCCCCTGAGGCCCACAGTGAAGTGGGGGAGGAACAAGGAGAGGTGGTGGCAGTAGCAGTGGCCGCCTGGTGCAGTTGTGGCTGCGGAGTCCTGGTGGGGCTGCCCAGGGAAGAGGTTGCGATCGTCTGCTGCTGCTGAGTCCGAGTGGGGCTGCTGCGGGAGGAGGGCGTCTGCGGCTGTTGCCGCCCTCCTCCCCCACCGACACACCGCGTTGGGCTGCCCTGTTTCAGCTGGAACGGCACCGTGGCCCTCATGGGCTGCGGGCGGCCGACGCCACCGCCAGAGTTGCTGCTCCCACCGCTGGAGCCGCCGCCGACACTACCCCCGCTCGCTGCGCTGGTCGGCGAGCCGTTCCGACGTACACGCTGAGACATGGTGCGAGATGCAGAGAGAAGTAGGAAGCGGATGTTCGGCAGGCTTTCTACAATCAAGCCGGTCTCTTCACCGAGCGACTCGACCCCCCCCACCTCTTCCCTCTTCCTTCTCCCCCCTCCCCCCCCCCCCCCGCGCGCCCGGTCGCTCTTCCCTCAAATGAGAACCGTCCGCTGCTCGCACTCTGATCCCCCTCGAGTCGCGCAGCGGACGCCACCTCGCGCCTGCCCCACAAGCCGGCGCATTGGCTGAGCGGGCAAGCCCCGCATCGACTACGGCGCCGCCGATTGGCTAGACTTGCACGCTGGCTTCATGGTCACGCCCCTTTCTCTGCGTCACGACACGTGGGTTTTTCCGCCTACTCCGTCGCCCCGGGAGACCACCGCCTCCCATTCAAGGCCTCCGCGGCTGGCTGTGTGGAGGGTGAATAAGGCCGGCGGTTCTTTTTGAGGTGAACGGCACACTCTAGCGGTCGATGCAAGAAGAAACTGTCCATAGGAACACGTTTGCTGCGCTCATTGCAGGATTAACATGTAAATGTGGAGGGCTGAGGGCGTGAACGACCATCCACGAGTTTTGCACATGTGGAGATAAGGTCAGGCTATTGGCAAAGAAAGAGTGGATGCCACGTTAAGCTGGGATCATTTTCATCCTTTTCACAGCGGAACCAACTTGCATTTTTAAATGTTTCTTCATGACATCAGTCAATGTGGCACAATGAAGAAAAACCAATTAATACTGAAAGCACTCAGCACCCCAAATCATATCTGCGGAAGCAGTAAAGAGCTAACATTGAATATACCAAGTTCTTTGATTTAGATTAAGATTTTTGGTTTCTACTGTACGTTTGAAGTACTTTTAAAGCGTTTAATTGTTTTACTGCAGGAAACGTACAAAGCAAGTTTCCACAAGCAGTCGAGAATGACCAGGTAATCATTACATGTACAGGAACTTAGAGGTGTTGGATTCAATACCTTCTGTCTGAAGGGAACAAGAGAAGAGGTTGTGGCCAGGGTAATGGGATTTCTTTATGAACTTGGCTGCCTCACATGGATCTCTGCAATAGATGGGTCAAAGCTCATGATAGACTTGGTTTAGGTTTTCCACTTTCTATAACCTGCATTCCTGGGCACTCAAGTTACCGACCAAACCGTGATGCAATCAGCAAGTATACTGTGCACTTGCACAAGTTTGTTCGAGTGTTCAATGGCATTTCCTCACATTTCTTAGCGAGTAGAGGCTGCTTCACAGTTGCTTCAATGTGCTGCAGCCAGGAAAGTTCTTAGGACTTGAAGGAACTGACCCTCACCAACATCGTCTAGTCAATGAAGCCAAGTCCATGGTCCCTCAGCCTCCCGTTGCTAAAGTCCACAATAAGCTCCTTGGCCTTGCTGATCAAGGTATAGTTTCATTAATACAGTCAGGCCCACTGCCTGCACAAGCAAGATTGTATCACCATCCCCCAGAAACAGGTCATCAAACATTTTGCAATTCTGATTCTTGTGGTATTACATCCACTTTCTCTACATTTATTAATTAGAATGAGTATGTAAATTTAAAGTACAATAATGAATTTGACCAGTTATGACAAATCTTGTCAAGCCCCTACATTTTCTATACTTTTGCTAAGAGAACCATAGTTATGAAGGGAGGAATATATTTTGCCATTGGAAGATTAAGTATTGAATTTCACAGTTTCAGTTCAGACAATTAGCCTGGCTAATCCAGCTGAAAAATCGTCAAGGTATAACATTAACTTCCTTTACTCTTTCCACAGAGGCTGTCTGATCTTTCAGCAACATTACAGGTTTCCATCAGGCACCATCGAGGAGATCTACAAGAGGCAGCGATTTAAGAAAGCAGCCTCTATCCTCAAGGACCCCCACCACCCAGGCCATGCCCTCTTCACTCTGCTACCATCAGGAAAAAAGTACAAGTGCCTGAAGATGAGCACTCAGCGGCACAAGTACAGCCTCTTCCCCTCTGCCATCATATTGCTGAATGATCAATGAACCACAAACACTACCTTACTTTTTCTTGCACTATATTTATTTTGTACGGTGGTTTGTACTGTGATGCTGCTGCAAACAACAAATTGCGTGACATGCTCACGACAATAGATTCTGATGTATTTGCATTGCATTTCAATTCCATGACTGATTGTTGCCTTCTGTTCACATTTCTGTCTCCAGTCGGCAAATCAGTTCCAATTAAGAAGCCTTCAGCACCCTCCATAAACCAGATGTGCCTTCCGTGGATGTTGCCTAACCTTTTGAGCATTTTGTATTAGCTCCTCTCACATTTCCTTTGTTCTCTCCTCCAGCTCTGCAATTCAGTTTTAAAAATGATTAATATTGAGAATTTGCAGCATTCTCGATTTTCATTTGAGATATCGAACATTTGCAATTTTAAGCTTGGCTTCTGGCCGATGCACGCAAATAGCGGTTCCCCAGCTCAAGCTGCGACTGCGCGGTCAATGTCCTGGCGACCTAATCATTCACGTTTGCTCCCTCCTTTTGCGTGACAGAGGGAATGTGCATGTTTCCTTTACAGCATTGGTTTCCTTGCATGCACAATTGCACTGCCCTTGGCTTCGTTACGCATGCGGAATGATATCAGTTCCCTTGCGGCATTGATCACTTCCTGTCGCGTGTGGACGGCGTGCCGCGTGGTTTTTTGGAGTTGAGAGCGGTGCCGCCATGTTAGTGCTGTTCGAGACCGCTGTTGGCTACGCTATCTTCAAGGTAAGTCTTCGCTGCTACGGGGCTTACCGGCGCTCGGCGGCGGCGGCCTGGCCTGGCGGCGGCCTGGCCTGGCTCGGCGGCGGCGGCCCGGCCTGGCCTGGCCTGGCCTGGCCTGGCGGCGCTCGGCGGCGGCGGCCTGGCCTGGCGGCGCTCGGCGGCGGCGGCGGCCTATTATTATTTTCTTTCTACACATACAAAATCCATTTATCTGTCATACTAATATGCAAAGAGTGCCTCCACTGCCTTTTATAAAAAAAAAGTTATAATTTTTTTTAGGTATCTCTTTAAGTGGGTGAGTTTATAAGTTTTAAGATGCTATAAAGATTGGTGGACATGTGGACAGAGTAGCGAATGCAACAGGATATAAAATAGTTTGTGTTTGGAGAATGTCTGGCCACATTGCCAAGTAATGTCTCAGTCAATCCCACATCACTTATCTTTCGTGCTAAATTTTTTTCCAGGCAAACTCGTTTGGCTACAAGTCCATCAGGCAGTGGTCAGTAATGAACATCCTACAGACACTTAGGGTTTGATACTATACGTTCGTTCTCTAAATGGTATGCTTCTTTGCCAGAAGTCATTAACAAGCAGCAGGACTTGGAGGGGCTGAGGAGACCCTATCAAATCCACTGTGGTGGGGAGGACACCACTGTTACCCTCCTCTTTGCAAAGTGGATTTTCAAAAAAAATAGTTAAGGGGCAAGGGTCCTTGTTATAGTTCATCCTCAGCAGCTGTGTAACAGAGAACTCACTAATTTACTGGCCATTCCTAGAGAGGCATATAGAAACAGGCATCCTGTGATGTTGGCAAATCATCAGCTCGTTGAAAAATGCTGCTCCTTGGTCTGAATAAAACTTATTGGTCTTCCAGCACAGGGAATTATTAGTGAGAGAATGCTGCTGACCACCACATTCCAAGCTGCAGGAGTATGTGCTGAAGAGCACACTAATGCTTGCTGTGGCCAAGGCAAGAACTCTGTGGGGCACAGTTTCCAATCCTTTGTCTACTGGGAATTGAGAGGCTATGATTGATGGCGAAGCCCTCAAACAACTGAAGGAGAAGTAATGTGGGGGTTGGAAACACATTAGAGGCAATGGTGTTATAAATGGTTAACACTAAAGGTGCAATAGCAGTGTACAAATATGACATGATGAATGTTAAAAGGCTTGGCATTGTTTTCCCTAGTGCATGTATGTGAATATGATACAAAGATATGAAAATACCTTGCTTTGCATATATTTTTATTAATAAAGTTTATTCTGAAATACAAAAAAGTAGGATTTAAATCAGTTATCGATTATGGACAGAGAAATGACAGATGGAGTTTATTCTGGACAAGAGAAACTAGATGCTAGAAAACTAGAGCAACACACAAAATGCTGAAGGAACTCAGTGGGTCAGGCAACATCCATGAATGGCAATAGTCATTGTTATGGGCCAAAACTTTGTCAGGAATGTGTACTTTGGGGTGGGACTGGGGTCAAATGTAAATGGCGTGTATGGAGTTAATGCTAGTGCTCTTAAAAGTGTTGATATAAAGAAGGAGCAGCGTTCTGGCAATCCAGATCCAGGAGTTCATTGAATGTGTATGCTATTGTGAGTTTCATTCCATTAACAGTAAGGAAGTCCCATTGCAGCTATAGAAACTTTGATTAGGCAGCACTTGGAATGTTGTGTGCAGTTCTGGTTGGCAGATCACAGGAAAGATATGGAGCCTGGAAAGGATATGCAGGAGGATGTTGTCTGTTTTGGAGAATACAAGTTATGGGAAGGAAATGGACAAACTTGGGTTGTTTCCACTGGAACCATTGGAGGCTCAGGGTGACCATGAGAAGCACTGATAGGGTAGATAGAATCTTTTCTCCAGGGCAAAATTTTTACACACCACAGTGCATACTTTGAAGCTAGCAGGGAGGATGTTTATGCAAATATGCCAATATTTTGCACAGCAGTAGGAGTCGTGATGGAAACATACAGTAAGTTTTTGATTATCCGAAACACTTGGGACCAGACATGTATCAGTTAACTGCATTTTCCGGATGTCTGAGAAATGTCTTTAATCAACCTAGTTGAAGCAGCAGATTACTTGTATCAGTCGTCACCAATCCTGACACCACCACCCTTTACCACTGTTGCCGAACATGCTTGAGGTCCAAGATCTGATCCCAAACATCTCCCCACTACTGCCACTGATCCTGCTCTGGCGCCCAAGGTCCTTGTTCCGATCCCAAACACCTCTCCACCACCGTCACCGATCCTGCCCTGGAACCCGAAGTCCCTGCTCCTATCCCAGGCATCTCCCCACCACGATCGCAGAACCTGTTCTGGATCCTGAGGTCCCCCGCTCCGATCCCAACCAGTAGCATCAGCATAAAACAACAACAAAGAACAAGGGAAGGTATTTCAAGCATGAAATAAAGTTTCTGGACCATTAGCACATGAGAACTCCATTGGATTCAAAATGGCGCTAATAGCACATCAGAGTCCTACTTGAGTGTGGCAGGTAAAAAAAAATCAACTTTTTAAAACTTGTGATGCCATGTCGCCACTAAAAATTTTACAGATAACTGAGAATTTCGGTAAAGTGGTGTTTGGATAATCGGAAATATACTCTACAATAGTAGAGTTTAATAGACTTCTAGATTGACGTGTGAATATGGCAGGATATCGGGTAAAAGGTTTTTAGTTTGGTTTGGATGTCATGTTTGGCAAAGTCACCTGGGTCGAAGGGCCTGTTCCTGTGCTGTTCTGTTCTATTTAAATACCCAATACTATTTTTAAAATGCTGACCCAGGCTTTTAGCTTTTCTTAAAAGGAAAATATTTTCTCTGCGCCAACTTTGTTAAGACACCACTGATCTTTTTTATGTTATTGCTTCTAAACTCTAAGAAAATCTTGTCTGTTTTTCCTCTGTAAAACAGCAGCCTTTTCCAACGATCAGGATACTAAACTTGAATTGTTCCCAATATTATGTCTTTAATGAGAGCTGGCTTCTAATTGCTTATACTGCAGACCAGCCTTTTGCCAATTGAGTACAAAGATACTCAGATTCCTCGGATTTTCAACGCTTTGCAGTCTCTTATCACTTTGGTGATGGATCTTAACTTGCTCACTGAACCTGTCCTTGTCCCTTTGTGGCTTCTTTAGGCTTCTTCAGGTGGATTCTCCGCCAAGAGTGCATCTGTGGAAGCGGCCCTTTGAATTGCCGTTCAGGTGGCAGTGCTAAAGGCACAGCGCTGGCCACCTGAAGGGACAGCTGCACTGGATGTGCCTCTGAGCACACTCTGACTCCTGTACCTTTGGCTGTCAGGTTTGGGATGGCTGACAGCCCATGCCGGCTGCCCCGACATCCCGTGCCGGGGGGCAGGGGCAGCTGAGAGGGGAGCTATCAGGCGCTTGCCAGCTGACTGTCATCTCCTTAGCAGCTGCATTCATGTGTGGGGGGGGGGTCCTCAGTGCTCCAACAATTATCCCTCCTGGCAAGCACCTCCTGCGGTTTCAATTGGCCTCCTGACAGCCGGATATTGGCATAATATGCGGCTTTACAATCGGGAATTTTGGCCACCTGAAAGTGCCTCTTGCAGCTTGCTTTCATCAACAATTTTAAAATTCATATTTTCAGTACCAGTGAAACAGTAGATTTATTTCCCAGCTCCAATCTTAAATGTCTGCCTTGAAGCTCACAAGTTTGCAATCAACACTCAACTAAACTTGGAGCATATTCCACCTGACCCATCTATTGGTTGTTTGAACCTCTACATGTACTTTATTTTCTCAGTCAAAATTGTAGATGTTGAGTAAGTTTGTTCTGAACAACAGTACTCTGAACTAACTGGAATGGAATTTATTTTCTCCTAATCACAGGTCGTAAATGAGAATAAACTCCGTGAAGTGGATAACTTATGGCGGGAGTTTGAAACATCAGAAAAAGCAAATAAATTGTAAGCTATTTAAACTTTTTTTTACACAGTAAATTAGTTCTTATGGCAAGAATTCCTTCCTAGACCGAAGAGTTTGTGATTTAGTTCATATTAGTATTCATGTCTGTCTTGGCAATGAGTGACCTCAATTGATTCCATGATTTTTTATCAATAAGTTTCAATAAAGATCCTATGTAATTAGTTTGCAATTGATCTATAAACTTGCCTCAGCAAATTTGTCACAAACATAAATTGGAATTTAAGTCCTATGTCATCTTGTTGAAATGATGGTGTTCAATTCAATCATAGCAATAAGTCCTCATTCTGCCTCAGAGTAGAAAATTAGGTTTGCCCCATTTTAATTCATGAAATGTGCACACAACGAGCAACTCGTTGGTTACAATGCTACTATGGTTTAATTATGTTACATGTAAGAAAAGAGTAGGCCACGCTGAGAGATCACATTACTTTGGTTAACCATCATTCAGTGTAAATTGGTTCATATAGTGAAAGTGATTAGAATTGTCCCCATTTTATCTCTGCTGGCTGAGACAGTTCCCCTTTTAATCCTTTCTTTCAGTACCAGAGCTATAATTTTACAAGCTACATTTAAGGGTTTCGCCATTTAGGCAATAGCCTTTTTTCTCCCATTCCAAGCCTATCAGTTGCTCACAATCCATACTCCTTACTTTTGATCCCTAGGGAAATGGATCCTACCTGTTTACACAAACTCCTTTGTGTGTCTTGAAAAATGTTTTTCCTTCCCCTTTTGTTCCAAAAAACCACCCTGGCTATCTTCTGATTCCTCTTGGTTACAATTTTTCACTTCTGAGGAATTTTTTTCTGAACCTTTTCTAAAGCAGTAATTCCTGTAATTTTTAATTTGTTCTTACAAATTTGGCATTATTGGCAGAGACAGCATTCAGTGCCTTAATTCCCTGTGAGTTGCCACCTTCCGAGGAGAGAATTTCAGGACTTGGGCCCAGTGCATTTCCAAATCCTGATATGTGACTTGGACCCTGCAGATGGTGATATTTTCAGACTTGGTCTTTTTCTTTTCTTGATAGAAATACAGTTTTATCAGAATATGCAAGGTAACTGGAATGTGTTTTGTGAATGGTGCCATTTGTACTCATTGATGGGTATGGCTTTTTCCACTGAGGTGAGATACAAATTAGAGGACATGGGTTAAGGGTGAAAGGGGAGAAGTTTAGTAGGATCTTCAGAGATGTGGAACGAGCTGCCTGCTGAAGTAGTGAATGTGTGCTCAATTTTAACATTTAAGAAAAGTTTGGACAGGAGTAGGGAGGGATATAGAATAGTGCAGGTCAGTGGGACTAGGCAGAATAATGTATCAGCACAGACTAGAAGAGCTGAGAGGCCTGTGCTGGAATGTTCTGTGGATCTGCGATTGAGGGAATGAATGTTAGTGGCATTGAATGGGTGCCAATCAAGTGGGTACCTCTGATCTTATTGTATCATTGGTAAGTAGGATTAAGGAGAACCCCAAGATGTTCTGTGCATATGTGAAGAATAGAAGGATGATGAGAATGAAGGTGGGGCTGTTTAAGGATAAAGGAGGCAACATGATCCTGGAGGTGGAGAAGGTTGGGAAGGACCTAAATAAGTACTTGCTTCAGTATTCACAAGAGCAAAGGACCTTGATCAAGGTGAGGTCAAAATAGAACAAACTAGTGTTTGGACAATGTTGAGATTAAGGAAGAGAAAGTGTTGGATCTTCTTAAAAGCATTGTTTGAGAAGTCCTTGGGTCCAGGTGCAGGTTGCTATGGGAAGGGAAGGAACAGATAGCTTGGGAATTGGCTATGATCTTTGAGGCCTCTTTGGCTGCAGAGAAGGTGCCAGAGAATGCCAAATGTCGTCCCCTTGTTTAAAAAAAGGTAACCGGGAGAATCCTGGGAATTCTAGACCGGTGAGTCATGCGTCAATAGCATGCAAACTATTGGAGAAGATTCTTAAGGATAGGATTTATGAGCATTTGGAGAAGTACGGGCTACTCAAAGATAGTCAGCATGGCTTTGTGAAGGGAAGGTTGTCCCTCGGGCCTAATTGAGTTTTTTTGAGGAGTTAACAAAATAAATTGATGAAGGTAGGGGAGTAGATGTGGTCTATATGGATTTTAGTAAGGCATTTGACAAGTTCCCCCATGAGAGACTTGCTCAAAAAATCATGAGGCATGGGATCCATGGAGCCTTGGCTCTGGATTAAAAATTGGCTTGCACGTAGAAAGCAAAAGTGGTGGACAGAAAGTATTCTGCCTGGAGGTCAGTGACTAGCGGATTTCTACAGGGATCTGTTCTGGGATCCCCTTCTCTTGGTGATTTTTTAAATATATATATATATATAAATGACCTAGATGAAGCAGCAAAAGGATAGGTCAGTAAGTTTGGTGACACAAAGGTTGGAGGAGCTGTGGATAGTGTTGATTGTAGGATCTAGACAGGATGCAGAGTTGGGCAGCAAAGTGGCAGATGGCATTCAATTTGGTTAAGTGTGAGCTGAGTACAGGATTAATGATCAGTGTGGAGGAACAAAGGGACATTGGGGTTCAAATCCATACATCTCTCAAGATTGCTGCACAGGTTGATAGGGTAGTTAAGGCCTGTGGGGTGGATGACATCTCAACTCTAACTAACAGGGGTTTAAGTTCGAGTTGAGATGTCATGTTGAAACTTTACAAATCTCTGGTAAAACCACACATGGAGTATTGGGTTCAGTTCTGGTCATTATTAGGAAGGATGTGAAAGCTATGGAGAAGGTGCAGAGGAGATTTACTAGGATGTTGTTCAGATTGGAAAATGTCTTATGAGGGAAGTTGAGCAGAGCTTGGACTTTTCTCTGGAGCAAAAGAGGATGAAAGAAGACTTAGAAGTCTACAAGATTCTGAGAGCCATAGATATGGTGGACAGCCAGTGTCTTTTTTTCCAGGGCAGGAATAGCAAACATCAGGGGACATCTCAACAAAGTGAAGGGAAGAAAGTTTATGGGAGACATCAGGGTATGTTTTTTTTAGAGTTGTGGGCTCTCCTTGATTTTGGTTTAACCAGAAAGCTCTTTGATGCTACACTTGGTTAGGTGCTGCATTGATGTCAAGGGCAGTTGCTCAGAATTCTCCTCTGCACTTCACCTCTTTGGTCAATGAGTTATGGAATACAGTCGTCATGAGCAAAATTGAAATTGCACCATGAGCAGGTTATTAGCTGCTTGATTAGAGCCAGAAACACCTGGAACTTTGAGATCAAAGTGGGCGCTAAATGGCTGAATTGGCATATCCTCTTCGTGAACAGCTGACAATGACTGTGCTGAAGCAGCTTGACCAGAGAGACCGCTATTTCTGGAGCTCAGGTCTTCAGTGTGACAATCACTATTATGTGTAGTCTCATGGCCTTTGCTTTAACCAATGGGCACACAGCTATTTCTTGAAATCAAGCGGAGTGAAGCAAATTGGTTGAAAGTCAGTGTGCATCATCCATTTTGTACATCTGGCTGAATCTGGTGGCAATTTTTCATTGTGCTTTGTATTTGTATATTTGGTACTTGAGATTTTCCTGGGCACTGGTTGCACAAGCTCAGTAGTCCACCACCATTCATGGTGACACCAGACTGGATCAAAAAAACAAGGTGGTGGAAGAACTTTGGACCTGTGGAGCAGCATCTGTGGAGGCGGGGGCTAGTTGACATTTTGCATTGATCATCCTATCGCCGTTTGCGACTGGATGTGGCAAGACCATAGAGCTGAGATTGAACTTTGTTTGGACTGTTGCAAGTTTTTTATGCTACTTTTGCATTCAGTCGTCTTGTTTAATTAGTTTTGCCACCTCTTTTTTCAGATGTTATGATGTTGTTTCCAGCATATTGTTTTGGTCTCGTTGAATCAGAGTTGATCCCCTGACTTGATGATAGCGGAATGAGGCACATGTTAGGCAAGGAGGTCCTTTGTACTGTTCCTGATGGTCCATGGGGCCTTGTGGAACCAGTTTTACTTCATTGTAAATTTCCAAAAGGAGCAGTGTCAAGTACTTCAAATATACTACCCCTGCCCATCCTCCCTGTTACCCCCCCCTCCTCCAGAGAGAAGATGTAATACAGTATTTCATAATTATACCATTTTTTTCTGCAGCTTGAAGCTAAAACATTTTGAAAAATTTCAAGACACCACAGAAGCTCTTGCAGGTATGGAATGTGATTTATTTTTAAACAAAAACGCTATTGAAGAGTGTGTACAAATAAGTTAAGTTACAATTCCACCATTCTTAGGTCTCCATTTCTAATGTTCCCACTGGGAATGAAGCAGGGCTTGGAAAGAACCGGTTAAGCATTGGGCCTTTGATTGTGACATCCTGAGTTATGGTAATTTTCCAGAAATCAGGAAATGACTATGTCGCGAGCTTGATTCCCTGATGTCCTGCGTACAGCCCATTACATTATTGAGGGCAAAGCAGCAAAGTTCATGGGGGGGGGGGTGGGTGGTATTGACCTTGATGTGTTGGGTCAAAATTGCCTTTCATGGGCTTGTAGATTATTTGAAAGGAGGAGATGGAAGGCAGTATTTTGGTTTGAGGGGCAGGATATTGAATTGGATATAGGTTGTTAGAGGAAAAAGTAATCAAATTGAAGAGACCAGGGAAGATTGCAGCTGAGAAGGGAGGGCAAGGGAGCAATTACCATTTGCCATTGTTCTTTGTTAATGAGCTTTGGCTGGTTAGCGTGGAAGATAGTGCAACATTGGCAGTGCCAGTAGCCCGGGTTTAAATCTGGTGCTGTCTATAAGGAGTTTGAATGTTCTCCCTAAGGGTTTCCTCCAGGCACTCCATTTTCCTCCCTCATTCCAAAAACATACAGGGTGGCAGGTAAATTGGTCAATGGGCAGTGTGGCCAGAAGGGCCTGTTACTGTGCTGGATCTCAAAATTTACAAATCCTATATTCTGAGATTTAAAAATTAATTGCTGCAGCGATTTTCTTTACAGTTGTTTAATTATGGTTTGCTTTTTATTTTTAGCTGCTACTGCCCTGGTAGAAGGTAAGCTCGGTAAAAGCCTGAAGAAAGTCCTAAAGAGGATTGCTGCAAAGGAAGCTCACGAGCAGCTGGCTGTTGCCGATGCCAAACTTGGTGGTGTCATCAAAGTATGGAAGCTCTAACGTTGTTTTCTGTGGTTACGTAGCACATTAATGCTAGCAAGTGCGAAGTACAAGCATACACATGAATATCCTTAACCTCTCCGAGGTGACTGTCTTTTACCAATTGAGCTGATGAAATACTCTCATCATATTGCTCATCTAAAGTTCAAATAGTTGACATTCATTGTCAAAATCCTTGTTTAACTGATCCACTGAGAGAAAGCAAAAGCAAATGTACATGGCAAAACAAACCGGCTTCAGCTGCACAGTATTTGCCAACATTGAGATGGTTTTGTATGTGGAGTCAGTGCATTCCATTGCTGTAACAGTTTTGTTTGCCCAAACTCTGCTGTCCCTCCACTTGTCTTTTGTTCTCACTGTTCCCAAACTAATTATGAGATCTTAGTTCAGGCTGTGGGTTTGAACTTTTAGACCAGCAAATCCAGATGGTAGAATACTCTAGGTGATCAACCTCTACAATCCGTCGTGTGGAAATGTTTCCATGTATAGGTCAAGTACCCCTTATCCAAATGCATGGAAACAGAAGTGTTTCAGATTTTAGAATAATGTGTTTAGAGTAACTAAGCAATACAGTAGTATCAGCAGAATTAGCTGTTAACAACAACAAACTATGGCAGGCTTTCAGTCTCCACCTACGATGCTGTGTTTTGATCAAAAGGTTGTAGTACATTTTTTTCAATGCAATAATGCTGCTGGTCATGTTACTCAAATGTGGCATTATAGGTGGAAGTGAATTTCAGATTCCACATGAAAATAATGTTTGGTACTTTTCAAAAAAATTTGATCTGTTTACAAAAGAAGATGAATGCAGCACCAAATACTCAAAATTCTGCTGGACGGCTTTTTAAATGTTTCCTCCAGAGTCGTCACAGTGAGACATGCACGTAGGTCGGGCGGTGACAATGGTTGTTAACAAATTGGTGCCAATAGAGCATCAGAGCCCCACATGGACAAGTGAGGTCAGGTGTGGAATTTTCCATTGTGGCATCATATCGGCACTCAACATTTTGGATCTTGGAGAATTTCAGATCTTCGGATAAGAGGATTTCGACCTGTATTGTTTAGCGATTAGAAACAGAACAGTACAGCATAGGGACAGGCCCTTTGGCTAACATATCTGCTTCACCCATGATGCTATTTAAACCAATCCTATCTGCCTGCACATAGACCGTGTCTCTCTTTGCATATTTGTCTAAATACGACAAAACTTGGGAGCAGAATTTGGCTGTTGAGGCCATCGAGTCTGCTTTGCCATTCAAATCATGGTTGGAAGTATTTTCCCTCTCAAGGCCCAGTCTCTTGCCTTCTCCCCATAACCTTTGACACCCTTACTAATCAATCTATCCACTACAGTTACACAATCTTCTGACTGAAAAACTTTGACTGATGGGATATCTTTTTATTCTGAAGCTGTACCCTCTGATTCTAGATTTTTTACGACTGGAAACCGCTAAAAGGGCTGGATAGAGTTGACATTAAGTAATGTTCGGAATGTTTCACTGAGATCCCCCTCAACCGTCTAAACGCTTGCGAGTGCAGGTCCAAAGTCGGTAAACACTGTATGTTAACCTTTTCTTTCCCGGAATTGTGCTCATAAACCTCTGGACTGTGCCAACATGAGCACTTCCTCCCTTAGACATGGGGCCAAAAACTGCGTACGATACTCCAAATATCGTTTTGACCAACATCTTGTAAAGCCTCAGTATAACATCTTTACATTTATAATTCTCGTCCTCTCAAAATTAATGCTTTTGTTGCATTTGCTTTCCTTACTACTGAATCGATCTGCAAGTTCACATTTATAGAATCCTGCACTTTGGACTCCCAAGTCCCTTTGACTTCTGCTTTTCCCCCCATATGTAAAATTATCTATGCTTTTGTTCCTTCTACCTTTTACCTATGCACATTTTTCAAATCTGTCTTAGACTCTGCAGACTCCCTGCTTCCTCAACACTGTCTGACCATACAGCTATCATCATATTATCCACAAATGACTATAAAGCCATCAATTCCATCATATAAATAATTTGCATATGACGTGAAAGGTAGAGGACCTAACACTGACCCTTGTGGACTAGTTGCAGGTAGCCCCCTTGATTCCTTCTCTGCCTTCTGCCGGTGAGCCAATCATCTATGCATGCTTACTCTGTAATGCCACAAGCTCTGATCTTGTTTAACAGCCTCATGTGGTTCTGGGTCAAAAGCCTTCTGAAAATCAAAGTAAAGAACATCAACTGACACTTTTATCTGCCCTGCTCATAACCTCTTCAGAGAACACCCTGAAGGAAACCATGCTGACTTTGGCCAATTTTATCTTGTATTTTCAAGTACTCTGAAAACTTCTCCTCAATTTCTTGCCTCTCCCTTAAAGAGTAGAATGATCTTAGCAATTTTCCAGACCTCAGGAAGTATTCCCAATGACCAATTCTTGAAAGATCACAACTAATCTTCAGCTACCTCTTTCAGAGGTGTAATCCATCCAATCCAGGTGCTATTCACCTTCAACCCCTTCAGCTTCCCAAACACCTTTTCCTTGGTAATAGTGACTACACTAACTTCTGCCCATCCACAGTTATGTAATTTGCCAGGACCCTGGTCCCAGCCCAGTTCAGGTGGAACCTGTCCCCATTGGAACAGCTCCCTCCCTCAATACTGGTCCCAATGTCCCACGGGGTCAAACCCATTTAACCTATCTTGACTATTGCATCCTCCTGTGGCTCTGTTTTGTCCATCTACTGCTCTGTAACCAAAAAGGCGTGCCTCTAAAATCTTTAAACTCTGTTATTTCTCCCCCCACCACCTCCCCTCTATCTGATCTTAAAACAATGCCCTCCAGTATTTGATAATTTCATCTAGGGATGGGGAGTGGCAAGGAGATGGTATCTACCCTGTTGTTCCTCTTAATTTTATAAACTTCCATCAGATCTCCCCTTGGGCTCTGACACTCAAAAAAAATACAATCCAAGTGGGACCAACCTCTCTTTAGCTAAAACTCTCCACCCCAGGCAACATTCTGGTGAACCTTGACTGTACTCTCACCAAATTCCACATGCTTCCTGTAATACGGTGACCTGAGCTGCACACCATTACATGACTTACCAACTTTTTTTCAATCAATGCCCTGCCCAATAATGAAAGCAAGCCAGTTTTCTCCCCATCCTACTTGTGTTGCCATTTTTAAAGAGCTCTGGACTTGCATCAATGCTCCTCAGGGTCTTGCCATGCATTGCATAATTTCCTCTTACATTTTTCCCTTCCAAAAGGAAATGCTTGTCCTGATTAAGCTCTTCTCAACCATTTCTCCATACAAATTTCCAGCTGATCTAACTTGCTGTATTCTTCAACAACCTCTTGGCTACCCACAATACTACCAATTTTTATCATTTGCAAACTTAGCAAATAGATGATCTATACATCAACAATAAAAATCACAATACTGATGCTTGTAAAACACCACTGGGTACTGATCTCCAACAGAAAAACACCCCTCCACCACTGTCCTCTGTTTTATGACCAAGCTGGTTTTGTATTCTGTGTGTAGTTTGAACATGTTTAGCCAAAGCCCATTACAAAATAACTGGATATGCTGTCACTTTTCCACAGATGCTACCTGACTCGCTGAGTTCCTCTAGCATTTGGTGTGTTGCTCCAGGTTCCCAGCAATTGGTTTTGTGACCAATGTAGGTTGACCACAAAACCAATTGAGCTGATGTTCTTGTCAGTTAATTTGAGTTACTGGCAATATTGTAGTGCTAATGAGCAACTAAATAGTGTATAGTTCAACGCAATTTCTTTCTGCATCAGAATATTGCAGCATTCCTAAAAGTTTGATGGCCACACTTGACATTAATGTCCTTGCATGTATTTATTACTATTTAGTAACTATTCAGAATTTATTGGAGCAATATTTGAATTAGTGCTTTATTTTTTTCTAATGATAAACTGATTTATTAGAATTTAAATGATTCATTGTTTTTTTAATTTATTTTTTATTTTTCACACTATGAACCATATTAACCAAAATACACACAAACATTTCCCTCTTGAATATACACAGTGTCATTTTCTCCCCTTTCCCCCCCTCCCACCTTCCCACCCCCCTCCCTACTCACTAAACGTTCAACATATCTCTGATCGAGTTCACAGAATTCTGCACGGGGAAGGTGAGCAGTCCATGTGGGGACCAATGACTTAGAAGTGGGGATGAGGTCCTGAAACAGGAATACATAGAATTAGGCAGGAAGTTAAAAAACAGGACCTCTAAGGTAGTAATCGCTGGATTGCTGCCGGTGCCACGTGCTCGAGAGAGTAGTAATAGGAGGATGTGGAGGATGAATGCATGGTGAAAGAGCTGGTGCAGGGGGCAGGAGATAAGATTTTTGGATCATTGGGATCTCTTCTGGGGAAAATCGGACCTGTACAAAAGGGACGGACTCCACTTGAACTGGAAGGGGACCAATATCCTAGCAAGCAGATTTGCTAGAGCTGTGGGGGAGGGTATAAATTACTTTGGCAGGGGGGTGGGGAGCAGAGTTTGCGAGCAGTGTCTAGGGTGCATGGCCACCTATTTAAGAATGATAAAGATAACGAAGGATGGAGGTTAAGGTAAAAGGTAGAAAAGGGAATATATGTGAGGTTCATTCTCTGAAATGCATGTACTTTAATGCAAGAAGCATAGTGAACAAGATAGATGAGCTTAGAGGATGGATTGGCACTTGGAATCATGATGTTGTGGCAATTAGTGAGACCTGGTTACAGGAGGGACAGGACTGGCAACTAAATATTCCAGAATACAAATGTTTTAGATGTGATAGAACAGGGGGTAAAAAAGGGGGAGGAGTTGCTCTGCTTGTTAAGGAGGACATTACTGCCGTGAGGTGGCAGGATGGTTTGGAGGGATCGTACAGTGAGGCTGTTTGGGTGGAATCGAGGGGTGCAGGAGGCATGAGGGCACTTTAGTAGGAGTGTATTATAGACCACCAAATGGGACAAGAAAATTAGAAGAACAAATTTGTAAGGAGATAGCATATATGTGTAATAAACATAAGGTAGTGATCATGGGAGATTTTAACTTCCCTCACATTGATTGGGATACCCATACAGTAAAAGGGCTGGATGGGCTAGAGTTTGTCAAATGTGTACAAGATAGTTTTCTTAATCAATACGTAGAGGAACCGACTTGGGATGGTGTAATACTGGATCTGGAATGAGATAGGTCAGGTGTCTGAAGTTAATGTTGGAGAACAAATTGGGTCTAGTGATCACAACTCTATTAGTTTTAGGGAAGAGCAAAGAAGGGCCTAAAGTTGAGGTTCTGGATTGGAGAAAAGCAAATTTCAAAGGAATAAGAATGGATTTGGGGAGTATTGAGTGGGACATGATTTTTCAGGAAAGGATGTAAATGAAAAATGGAGAATATTCAAAGAAGAAATTTTGCAGGTACAGAGTATATATGTCCCAGTGAGGATCAAAGGAAAGGCTGGAAGTCATAGGGAGCCTTGGTTTTCGAGGAATATTAGAAATTTGGTTAGGAGAAAGAGGGAGGTATAAACAGCAGGGTGCTGAGTAGAAAAAAATCTTAAGAAAGAAATTAGAAAGGTCAAAAAGAGGCACGAAGAGGCTTTGGCAGGCAGAGTAAGAATAAATCCAAAGGGTAAAAGATTAGCGAGGGATAAAATTGGACCCCTTGTAGATAGGGAGGGTAGGCTATGTGAAAAGTCAGAGGAGATGGGGGAAATTTTAAATGATTTCTTTTCCTCAGTATTCACTAGGAAAAAAATATACCAGTTGAAGTAAAGAAAAATAGTGGGGAGGTCATGAATCATATAAGGATAAGTGAGGAGGTAGTGATGGCAGTATTAAAAAAGATAAAGGTGGACAAATCTCCGAGTCCGGACAATATATTCCCAAAGACACTCAGGGAGACTAGTGTACAGATAGAGGGGCCATTAACAGAGATATTTAGGATGTCACTGGTCACGGGGGTAGTGCCAGAGGATTGGAGGGTGGCTCATGTTGTTGCGCTGTTTAAGAAAGGGTCCAAATATAAGCCTGGAAATTATAGACCTGTGAGTCTGGTGTCTGTGGTGGGTAAGTTGATAGAAAGTGTTCGGAGGGATGGCATTTACAAATATTTGGAAGAACAGGGATTGATAGGTAGTAGTCAGCATGGTTTTGTCAGGGGTAGATCATGCTTAACAAACCTTAGAGTTTTTCGAGGGGGTTACAGAAAAGATTGATGAAGGGAAGGCTGTGGATGTTGTCTATTTAGACTTTAGTAAAGCTTTTGACAAAGTTCCCCACAGGAGGTTAGGAAAAAAGGTGGAGGCATTAGGTATAAATAAGGAGGTAGTGAAATGGATTCAGCAATGGTTGGATCGGAGGTGTCAGAGAGTTAGTGGTAGAAAATTGTTTGTCAAATTGGAGGCTGGTGACTAGTGGAGTTCCTCAGGGATCGGTCCTGGGTCCACTATTGTTTGTTATATATATTAATGATCTGGAAGAAGGGGGTGGTGAATTGGATAAGTAAGTTTGCAGATGATACAAAGATTGGTATTGTGGACAGTGAAGAGGATTACAGTAGCTTAAAAAGAGATATAGGAAAGCTAGAGGAGTGGGCTGAGAAATGGCTGATGGAATTTAATACTGATAAGTGTGAAGTGTTGCATTTTGGAAAGGCAAATCTAAATAGGTCATATACATTGAATGGTAGACAATTGAGTGCAGAGCAACAAAGGGATTTAGGAGTGATGGTAAATAGTACCCTCAAAGTTGATACTCAGGTAGATAGAGTGGTGAAGAAGGCATTTGGAATGTTGGCCTTCATAAATCGAAGTATTGAATTCAAGAGTTGGGATGTTATGATGAAATTGTACAAAGCATTGGTGAGGCCAAGTTTGGAATACTGTGTGCAGTTATGGTCACCAAATTATAGGAAGGATATAAACAAAATCGAGAGAATGCAGAGAAGTTTCATGAGAATGTTGACAGGATGTCAGGGTTTGAGTTACAGAGAAAGGTTGAGCAGCTTGGGGCTTTTTTCTCTGGAGCGTAGAAGATTGAGGGGGGATTTGATGGAGGTGTTCAAGATTTTAAAAGGGGCAGAGAGAGTCAACATGGATAGGCTTTTTCAATTAAGAGTGGGGGATATTCAAACCAGAGGCCATGGTTTGAGATTGAAGGGGGAAAATTATAAGGGGAACATGAGGGGAAATTTTTTCATGCAAAGGGTGGTTGGGATGTGGAATGGGCTTCCGGTGGAGGTGGTTGAAGCAGGGACGTTATTTACATTTAAGGAAAGACTGGATAATTACATGGAGGGGAGAGGATTGGAAGGGTATGGACCAGGTGCTGGTCAGTGGGACTAGGTTCTGATATGGACTAGTAGGGCCAAACTGGCCTGTTCTGTGCTGTATATGGTTATATACATTACAATAAACCCATTAAACAATGTAATCACACAATGAAAATAAATATGAAAATTGTATCATCTACTTTTACACACTGGGTCAGTTAATTTTGTCTTCTTCTCATTCTATCATTTTAGGGGGTGGAGGTCCGCGGTAGGCCCTCTCTGTTGTGTTCTATGTATGGTTCCCAAATTTGTTTGAATACTGTGACTTTATTTTTTAAATTGTTATTTTTTCCAATGGAATACATTTATTCATTTCTATGTACCATTGCTGTACTCTATGGCTCTCTCCTGATTTCCAGGTTGACATTATACAGTTTTTTGCTACAGCTAAGACTATCATAAAACATAGAACATTACACAGAAACAGGCCCCTTTGGCCAAACCTTTTTTTTTGTTTTGCTTAGCCACCGGGACCTGCAATAGCCTTCCATACTTCTCCCATCCATGTACCTGTCCAAAATCTTATTAAAATTGAGTCCACATTCACCAGTTCAGCTGGAAGCCCATTGCACACTCCCACCACTCTGTGTGAAGATGTTCCCCCTCACATTTTTCCTAAATATTTCCCCTTTCACCCTTAACCCATGTCCTCTGGTTTGTATCTCACCTACCCTCAGAGGAAAAAGTCGGTCTACATTTACTATCTATCCCCCTTGTAATTTTAAATACCTCTACAAATCTCCTTTCATTCTTCAACACTCCAGGGAATAAAATCCTAACCCATTCATAAAAGATCTTTTTTGTGCTTCATCCAATTTGAGGCCTAGTTCTTTACTTATATTACTTAGAAGAAAGATCTCTGGATTTTTTGGTATTTTGCTTTTGTGATTTTATTTAATATCTGATTTAGATCTTCCCAAAACTTTTCCGCTTTCTCACATGCCCAAATTGCATGTACTGTTGTTCCCGTTTCCTTCTTACAGTGAAAACATCTATCTGATACTGTTGGGTCCCATTTATTTAATTTTTGGGCATGATATATAGTCTGTGTAACCAATTATATTGTATCATGCGTAATCTCGTGTTTATTGTATTTCTCATAGTTCCGGAACATAGCTTTTCTCATTTTTCATTTTTTATCTTTATGTTTAGATCTTGTTCCCACTTTTGTTTGGGTTTACAGCTTATTTCATCATTCTCTTTCTCTTGCAGTTTGATGTAAATGTATGTTATAAATCTTTTAATTATCATTGTCTCTGTAATCACATATTCAAAGCTGCTTCCTTCTGGTAACCTCAGCCTGCTTCCCAATTTGTCCTTTCAGTAGGTTTTCAGTTGGTGGTATGCAAACATTGTACCGTGAGTTATACCATATTTGTACTTCCATTTGTTCAAAAGATAATAAATTATTTCCCAAAAAAAATTTTACTATTCTTTTGATCCTTTTCTCTCCCATTCTCTAAAGGAAAGGTTATCTGTTGTGAAAGGGATTAGTTGATTTTGCATCAATAATAATTTTGGTGGTTGGTAAATTGTTTTTTTCCTTTCTATGTGAATCTTCCAAATGTTGAGCAAATGGTGCAGTACTGGTGAACTTCTATGTTGCACCAGTTTTTCATCCCACTTATGAAGTATATGTTCTGGTACCTATTTTATCCAGCTCTCACCTGGCCCAATCTGGTTTTTCTCTTGTTTGATAAAAATCTGATAGATATCTTAATTGTGCTGCTCTATAATAATTCTTAGTTTGTATAAATTAACAGAATGATCTAGCCCTATCCTCAGTTTCCCCCCTTTCCATAAGAATTTCCTTATTATTTTCTTTAGCTCATTGAAGAATTTCTCTGTTAAGGGAATTGGTAACGATTTAAATAGGTATTGTATCCTTGGGAAGATATTCATTTTAATGCAATTTACGCTTCCTAATGGTAAATCTTTCCAATGTTCTGAGTCATCTTGTAATTTCTTTATTAATGGCTGATAATTTAATTTGTATAGATGGCCTTGATTATTATCTAGTCCAGGGGTGTCAAACTCAAATTCACGGAGGGCCAAAATTAAAAACTTGGACTAAGTCGAGGGCCGAACTAAATATTTATTGAAAATTTTCAACAACATCTGCATGTTTTCTCTTCTTTCAACATTGTAATGTTAAACTTTTTTTAATTAAAATAAATGTTTAATAATAGTTTTGGATAAACTCTTTCATTGTCATTGTCATTGGCCCATTTCCTTTAGCGTTCTGAAACCGTGCACATGACGAGTCAATGAAGGATGATTAAACCAGTGGTCTTCAAACTTTTTCTTTCCACCCACAGACCACCTTAAGCAATCCCTTACTAATCACAGAGCACCAATGGCACAGGGACGCGAGTGGAAAGAAAAAGGTTGAGAACTGTTGTATTGTGGTAACTCCACATCTGATTAGGTTAATTGTTAGGCAAGTGGTCAGAGAAGGACCCCCACCCCAAGAAAGTCTTAAATCACAGGAACAAAATAAGCTTCGGTCTCACTGTTCCCAATCTTATACACAGTCCTGATGTGGAATGTGGGGTGGCAGCTCCACGTTCACCCGAGTTCAGGTGCTGTCTGTGTGGAGTTTGTACGCTCTCCCCTTGTCTTGGACCAACAGGTCGGTCGCCTGACAAAGGCACCTGAACCCCCCATTGAAACGCCGGCTTCCGGGGCAGTGGAGGAATTGGCTGAGAAGAGCACGTTGCTCCCACCCCCCTCCCATGGTTGGAGAGGGATTAAACTGCGATCTCATGGCGCTAGGCTCGTCTCCAACAAAAGGAGCGGGAGGCAGGGTCCGCCGCGCACGGAGCGAGGGGGGAAGGCATCGCCAACGAGACGTTCGGTCTGGCGTCGCCGCTGAAGCGCAGACCCAGCGAGGATGGTCCCCAACTCCAGCTGCGTCTGTGTCCGGGAGCCGGGCGGGCTGAGTGCGGACTCTGAGATCCCTCCACACCTCCGGCGTCTTCATTTTCACCTTCAGTGTGCATGCGCTATACTGGCGCGGCGGCCAGCGGGCCAACTCTGATATATATTTAATATGGTCTTGCGGGTCAAATATAATTATATCGCGGGCCAGAGTTTGACGTGTGATCTAGTCTAATACCTAGGTATCAGATTGCTTGTGTTTGCCATTTAAATGGTGATTCTTTCTTAAACTTTGTGAAATCTGCATTATTCATTGGCATTGCTTCACTTTTATTTGCGTTGATGTTGTACCCCGATATTTCTCCATATTCCTTCAAATTCTTTTATTGATAATTCTGGTTCTGTTAAGTATACTATGACATCATCTGTAAATAGACTGATTTTATATTCCATCTCTATTTTATTTTCTGTTCTTATCAGTTCTGCCAAGGGTTCTATAGCTAAAGTGAACAGTGAGGGAGATAGTGGACATCCCTGCCTAGTTGACCTGCTTCATTTAAATTGCTTCGATTATATATCCATTTACTGTCACCTTCGCCAATGGTCCCTTATATAATCCTTTAATCCAATTAATATATTTTTCTGGTAGGTTGAACCTCTGTAGTACTTTGAATAAATAATTCCATTCTACCCTGTCAGAGGCTTTCTCTGCATCTAAAGCAAATGTCACTCTTGGCATCTTCTTTCCTTTTACTGAATGGATTAAATTAATGAACTTACAGATATTGTCTGTTATTCGTCTTTTCTTAATAAATCCAGTTTGATCTAGTTTTACCATTTTTGGTACATAGTCGGCCAATCTGTTTGCTAATAGTTTTGCTATTATCTTATAGTCTGAGTTAAGTAGAGATAATTGGTCTATATGCTGGTGTTAGTGGATCTTTCCCCGTCTTTGGTATTACTGTAATTATTGCTGTTTTGCATGAATCTGGGATGTTTTGTGTTTCTTCATTCTGGTTCATTACTTCCAGGAGAGGAGGAATTAAGTCTTTAAATGTTTTATAGAATTCTGTTGGGGGTCCGTCCTCTCCAGGCATTTTATTGATCGGTACCTTTTTTAATATATCCTGTATTTCCTCTATTTCAAATGGTTTTATCAGTTTGTTTTGCTCCTCTTCATGCATTTCCAGTAGTTCAATTTTAGCTAGAAACTCGTCTGTTTTGTCTTCTTTCCCTTCATTCTTAGTTCTGTATAATTGCTCGTAGAATTCCTTGAAGTTTTCATTGATCTCTGATTGGTTATATGTAATTTGTTTGTCCTTTTTTCTTGATGCCAATACTGTTCTTTTAGCTTGTTCTGTTTTAAGCTACCTAGCTAGTATTTTGTGCTTTTTTTCTCCTAGTTCATAATACTTCTGCTTTGTCTTCACTATGTTGTTCTCCACCTTATACGTTTGTAGTGTTTCGTATTTTATTTTTTTGTCCGACAATTCTCTTCTTTTTGTTGTATCTTCCCTTGTTGCTAGTTCTTTTTCTGTACTTACTATTTCCCTTTCCAGCTGTTCTATTTCCCAATTGTAGTCCTTTTTCATCTTAGTTACATAACTTATTATCTGCCCTCTGATGAAGGCTTTCATTGTATCCCATAATGTAAATTTATCTTTCACTGATTCCGTATTTATTTCAAAGTGCATTTTAATTTGGCGCTCAATGAATTCTCTAAAATCCTGTCTTTTAAGTAGCATGGAGTTTAATCTCCATCTATATGTTCTTGGTGGGATGTCCTCCAGCTCTATTGCTAATAACAGGGGTGAGTGATCCGATAACAATCTAGCTTTATATTCCGTTTTCCTAACTCTCCCTTGGATATGGGCTGACAACAGGAACAGGTCAATCCTTGAGTATGTTTTATGTCTACTCGAATAATATGAGTATTCCTTCTCCTTTGGGTGTTGTCTCCTCCATATATCCAAAAGTTGCATTTCCTGCATAGATTTAACCATAAGTTTGGCTACTTTGTTCTTTCTGCTAGTCTTTTGTCCAGTTTTATCCATCTTTGAATCCAAATTAAGGTTAAAGTCCCCTCCTATCAATATATTCCCCTGCGTATCTACAATATTCAAAAATATATCTTGCATAAACTCTTGATCCTCTTCATTAGGTGCATATATATTGAGCAAATTCCAAAATTCTGAATATATCTGAGAGTTTATCCTTGCATACCTCCCTGCTAGATCTATTATTTCCTCCTCTATTTTGATTCATATATTTATATTAATTAATATAGCTACACCTCTTGCTTTTGAATTATATGATGCTGCCGTTACGTGCCCACCCAATCTCTCCTTAATTTCTTGTGTTCCACTTCAGTTAGATGCATTTCCTGCACAAATGCTATATCAATTTTTTCTTATTTCAGTAAATTTAATAGTGACTTTATTTTGATTTGGTTATGTATTCCGTTAATATTTATAGTCATATAGTTCAACATATTTCATCCTTTGTTTACATCTCATTTCTGCTTCCTACCGGCCACTACTCCATCATGTGACTCCTCCCAAATGATTCATTGTTGAAACAAAATACAAACTTGACAATCGTTCTTTATTGTGTAAATGAAGTAATTGGAGCAAGAGCGTGCTGAATGGAGGAAGAGAAGAGATCTCACTCCAAATGACTTTTTTTTGCAGGACAAACTTAACCTGAGTTGCATTCACAATGCCACTGTTGCAGAATTGATGAGAGGAATCCGGACTCAGGTGAATGGGCTAATCACTGGCTTACAACCTCGCGAAATCAGTGCAATGTCTCTTGGTCTTGCACACAGGTCTGTATGAGTTTTTCTGTGTCAAAGTAAATGTTTCCTCATCTCCTTTGTGGTAATGATCCAATGAATGTTCTTCAGTGTCAGTGTTGTGTGTAGCTAGTTTGTGGTTGCATTTGCATGCAAAATACTGAATAATTATGTAAGGGGTGGATTCTGCTGCATCTATAACTTGTGGATTATAATTATCTGGGACTGTATAACATGCAAGGGGCACAGTGTTCTGAAGCTGTGTGTAATGTGTATTTGAAATGTGCAACCTGCAATTGGTGCAGTTGTAAATGTCAGTCTGTTGTTTTATTCTAGTCTGTCCCGTTACAAGCTGAAGTTCAGTCCTGACAAGGTGGATACCATGATTGTGCAAGCAATCTGTAAGTTGAAGAAACTTTCTTACTCATATATTAGTGACTTATTGTATTGGTTACAAAATTTCAACAACTGATGGGAGTCCCATTTAATCAAGGAAAGGTTTTTATTTTCACACTGCACGCAAAGCTCTCTTCAATTCTGAGTTTTTTTTAGCAACACATTTAAGGAAGGAATAATTTGTGAGGGTTTTAGTTCCTAGTTTATTTGTGGAAGCATTAGATATTTTTGTAAGATCAAGGAGCGCAGTATATTTCGGTGTAAAGGTTGACCCCCCCCCCCTTAGTTTTCCAGCCTTATTTTAATGGTTTTATCATTTGTTGAGGGTACAAGTCGATCCCTAAAAATCCTGTTTACTGAGCTATTGGTGTTCGTTGGCATATAGGTTGTCGTGTCCCCCCCCCAAAAAAAATTGGAATGACTGAGCTATTGGGCATTGGCTAAGAGTGGTTGTTACAGAAGCTCCAGTAAAACAATGAAAGCATGAAGTGAGCTTCAAGTTAAAAGTAATAGAGATGGTCAAGAAAACCAACAACTGCAGCTATAAGAAAATGTGAAGTATATAAGAGTCACGTGATGGAGTAGTGGCCGGTAGGAGAATACCAGCCCTCTCCAGAAAAGAAGAAATAAAGTGCAGAAAACACAAAGTTCAAGAAACACAAAACATAACAAATAAAAGATAAAGTTGTAGAGAAAAAAAAGAAAATGGCACCCAAGAAGGAAAAAGTAAAATCAATGGGAAGAAAAGACACCGGAAGAGAAAGAAGAAGTCCTTACCCCCATGAAGAAACAGGGAGTCATTGTGGAGAAGAGAGCCCAGCCCGTTCACCAAGGTTGATGACGACCCCGCAGAGTTGCGACTCCCCTCCCCCCCCCCCCCAACCGCTGGATTGCAAAAATGGCTCTTTGAGCCAAACCTTGCGCATGCGCAGTGCGCTCACTAAGGAAAAGGAGAACACCGACGGGAGGGGGGGCCAGCTGAGGAGCGGGCAAACACAACACGCCCGACATCAGGGCTCTAAGCTGGAAGAAGAGGAAAGCGACAGGAAAGGGAGTGAAAGGAAAGAAGAGCAGCAGCAGGAGGCCCAACAGAAGAGTAGCCCAGAAGAAGAGGACCAACAGCAAGACGGCCAGCAAAGTGAGACAAGCAACTCGTCAGGAAAATCAGAAGAGACACAGATACAAGGAAGAGAAGAAGACACAAACACAGGTGCAGACACAGAAGAGGAAGAAGACGACCAAGATCTGCACAGAGAAATAGAAGGTAAGACAGATGGACAGAATATAGATAGTTTTTTTTCAAGAACAAATGAGAGCATTAAAAGAATGGTTGACATTAGAATTTAATGAAGTGAAAAGTACAGAAGAAAAAGGAATAGATTAGAGCTGGTCATGACAGAAATAGGGAAAAGATTAGAAAATGTGGAAGAACGAGAAACGGCTGTAGAAATGGAAGTAAACGATTTAAGAGGAAAATTGGAAGGAAGTGAAAGAGTTACAAGAGTTGTTAGCTCAGACAATTGATATGTTGGAAAATTATAGTAGGTGAAACAACGTAAAAATAGTGGGCCTTAAGGAAGATGAAGAAGGCACAGATATGAAGGAATTTATAAAAGAATGGATCCCAAAGGTCCTGGGAATGACAGAAATATAGGAAGGAATGGAAATAGAAAGAGCACACAGAACACTAGCTCCAAAACCACAGACACATCAAAAACCAAGATCCGTTTTAGTAAAATTTTTGAGATATACGACAAGAGAAAATATACTGGAGCAGGCAAGGAATAAAATGAGAGAAGACAAAAAACCATTGGAATATAAGGTCAAAAAATATTTTTGTATCCAGACATAAGTTTTGAACTCTTAAAGGAGAAGAAGGAGTTTAATACATAACATAAAAAACATAACAATTACAGCACGGAAACAGGCCATTAGGCCCTTCTAGTCCGCACCGAACCAAACACCCCTTTCTAATCCCACCTCCCTGCACAATGCCCATAACCCTCCATCTTCCTCTCATCCATATACCTGTCCAACCTTTTCTTAAATAATACAATTGACTCTGCCGCCACTATTTCTCCCGGAAGATCATTCCACACAGCTACCACTCTCTGAGTAAAGAAGTTCCCCCTCATGTTACCTCTAAACCTCTGCCCCTTAATTCTTAACTCATGTCCTCTTGTTTTAAACTTTCCTCCTCTTAACGGAAATAGTCTATCCACATCCATTCTGTCTATCCCTTTCATAATCTTAAATACTTCTATCAAATCCCCTCTCAACCTTCTACGCTCCAAAGAATAAAGACCCAATCTGTCCAATCTCTCCCCATACTCCAGATGCTTAAACCCAGGCAACATTCTGGTAAACCTTCTCTGCACTCTCTCCACTCTGTTTATATCCTTCCTATAATTATGCGACCAGAACTGCACACAGAACTCCAAATTAGGCCGCACCAACGTCTTATACAATCTCAACATCACCTCCCAACTCCTATATTCCATGCAATGATTGATAAAGGCCAGCATACTAAAAGCCTTCTTCACCACCCTATTCACGTGAGTTTCTACCTTCAGGGAACGATGTACCGTCACTCCTAAATCTTTCTGCTCTTCTGTATTCCTCAATGCTCTCCCATTTACCACATATGTCCTATTCTGATTCTTCTTACCAAAATGAAGCACCTCACACTTATCAGCATTAAATTCCATCTGCCATTTTTCAGCCCACTTTTCTAAGCAGCCCAAATCCCTCTGCACTCCTTGAAAACCTTCTTCATTATCCACTATTCCACCTATCTTAGTATCGTCTGCATATTTACTAATCCAATTCACCACCCCATCATCTAGATCATTAATGTATATAACGAACAACAATGGGCCCAATACAGATCCTTGAGGCACACCACTGGTCACCGGCCTCCAACCTGACAGACAATTATCCACTACCACTCTCTGGCCTCTCCCCTTCAGCCAATGTTCAATCCATTTGACTATCTCAAAATTTATACCCAAAGACTGCACCTTCCTAACCAACCTTCCATGTGGTACCTTATCGAAGGCCTTACTGAAGTCCATATAGACAACATCTACTGCGCTACCCTCATCCACATTCCTAGTCACCTCTTCAAAAAATTCAATCAGATTGGTCAAACATGACCTTCCTCCCACAAATCCATGTTGAGTGCTCCTGATCAGAATCAATCCTATGGAAAAAAGAAAATTTGATATATATGAGTTGGTAAGAGATTGGAGAAAGAAAAGAGACATAAGAAAAATACCAAAAAGGCAATGTTGAATGAGAAGAGGAATCACTTGTTAGCCTGAGTTGGAAAACCACATTGCAAAATGGGTTCGTGAACAGAGGCAAGGTTGCTATGTGATCCTATGAAATAAAATAGAACATTTGCACTGAAGTGGGCAAAGTCACGCCCAGAACACGGTAAAGATTTTGAAGCTCCAGAGGCTGGTGCAACTGTTTCATGAACAGCAAAAATCTGGTATTACAACAAAAAACAAAAACTGCACAGGAGCTGCCAAAAGATCTTGATCATCAAGCTGTAAATTTTCATCAGTTTATTATGTGGAACTGGTAGAAACACTAGTTTACATGAAGCCCCCATGAATTTTGACGTGATAGGCCCTTGAAAAGTAAAAGTGTGAAAATTGCAAACCAGAAGTACAGGCCATGAAGGGATCAGGTTTACCGTGGTGTTAACATGCATGGCTGATGGGACAAAGACCCCTGGTATCCTTCAAGTGCAAAATAAAACCGAAAATGAAATTCCCTGAATATATTTTTGTACATTTTCATGAAAAAGGGTGGATGGATGAAAGTGGTATAAAACTATGGATAGACAATCTGTGGAACAGGCTGTTGACACAAGGAACGGAGTTTGCTGGTCTGAGATATGTTTCATAGCCACTTAACTGAGAACACTAAAAATAGATTAGCACTACATAATACTTACATAGCAGTAATCCTGGGTGGTTTGACATCTCTATCAATGTCTGCGTGAACAAGCCAGTCAAAGATCATGTGTGTCAAGAATGGAATACATGGATGTCAAGTGCAGAAAAGTCACTTACAAAAGGCAAGGCAATGCGTGCTGTATCATTTGATGTGCTGTGCGACTTTATGCTCAAAGCATGGGATAAAGTAGAGACTCTAAAATCGTTTTTAAAAAAAAAATGCAGTATCTCTTGTGCAATTGATGGTACAGATGATTTATTGTGGGACACTCATCAGATACACATTGGGACCTGCATGATGTTTGCCATGATCTTTGCCTCAGACAATAGTGATTTTGAAGGATTCTAAATGTTTTTTTTTCAATAAAATTTTCAACGAAAATTTGTTGTTGAGTTTTTGTTTTTCAAGGTTTAACTTGTATGCCGAATTGGCATCCAGTGGTTTTTTGAGTTGAATTTAAGGTCTCAAAAGTGTATCTGGTATATAGGTCCACCCCCATTTTTTTGAGATTTTTGAGGGTTTCAAGGCTTATATGCCAAAAATATGGTAATTAGTTTTGCATTGGGTGAACTCAACGTTGCTTCAACTCAAGTTTAGAAATAAATATTTGTAAAGTTCAACATCTGCAGAATAATGAGTAAAATTTAAGATTTCAGTTCAGATGTGGAGAAAAATGGGCAAGGACCACTCAGTGGCAATATTCTGTAAAATAACCTGAAACTATGGATTAAAATTTCCATTCTGGTTATGTTTTGTTGGACTTCTGTGAGAAAGCTGTGAAACTGTCTGCTTTCATTTTTGACCATGTTTTAAGTTTTACATTCTATGACCTTGTTCTAGTGTTTCTAGAATAAATAGGATATTGTTCTTGAACTATTCCTGGGAGTGATGTATCAATTATTGATGTACAAATTATACCTCTGTTTTCTAGAGGAAAATGCTTGCAGAGAAATGAAGTCTTGTAAGGACAATGTTGTGAATAAATGACAAGGAACCTGAAGATTTTTTTGTCTCTCACTAAACTGTAGCTTTACTGGATGATTTGGACAAGGAGCTTAATAATTACGTCATGCGCTGCAGGGAATGGTATGGCTGGCATTTCCCCGAACTTGGAAAAGCTGTCACTGATAACTTGGCATACTGCAAGTGTGTTCAGAAATTGGGTGAGTTTTTTAATGTAACACACTCCTGTCAAAACTTTCAATGACCAAGCTGTGAGTTGGTTTTCTAATTGGAGATGGGAATTTGGGATTCAATCCTGCATTCTGCTGCCTAGCAGTATATGATACAGTTGTACTCTGGCTTTCAAAAATCTTGCCAAGAGCTGGCATACAAATGGTGAATTGGCACTAAAATGCAGCGCAATGTTCTAAAATATTGGGAGCAAAATGTTTTGGTTTTCAATGCTACCATTGACCTGATCTATCTCCCAAGCAATGTTATCGAACCAGCAGCGTTGCTGCAATGAGCAGCCATGATGGGCAATGTAGTACGGTGCAATCTTGCTTCAGCTATACAAGTACTCCTCTATTTACGATGGGACTGCATTCTGACAAGCCCATTGTAAGTTGAAAAAGTATACAGATATATCTTGTATAACACTGACAACGCTTATCTGTCCCCATACTGATCCCACTCCCCTGCTCTCTCCCCATAGCCCTTTATCATTTGCAACACTGATCCCACTGCCCCACTCTCTCCCAACAGAGCTGAAAGAGTCCCCACACTGATCCTGCTGCCTTGCTCTCTCCCGACAGTGCTGTATCAGTCCCTGCAGGTTTTCCAACTGAACTAAAAGAAGTGATTGACCAAGGAGGCTAGAAAGAATTATCAATGTTTATTTGAAAAATCAACAATTCTTGTGATTACCTTACTTTTATGTATTACATGAAAGTAAATAACAACATTCACACTGTTGTACCTTCGTAACTTTGAAAAATCGTAAGTCAGACCGTCATAAGTAGGGCAGCACCTGTACACCTGGTTGCCATTTGGACTAAATACTGTCTGCTTTGGTGCTGCAGGATTCACCAAAATTAACGGGAGGGGCCATGAATCAAATCTGATATTTGCCATTTCAAGCATTGGACTTTTTTTTTGAAGGTAGCTTTTTGAATATTTCCAGTACTTTGTATATTGCTCAACAGGTAACAGAACAAATACTGCCACCACGGATCTTTCAGACATTTTACCCGAGGAGGTGGAAAGTGTAGTGAAGGTTGCAGCTGAAATATCCATGGGAACAGAGGTGTCTGATGAAGACATTGAGCACATTATACACCTTTGTGATCAGGTTGGTGTAAAACTAGTTACTTCTCTTTTTATTTTTGTCAAGTCTGAAGTGATTTTTAACTTGAGAGAATAAAACTTTGATTCAAAGTTGCAAGGTGATCTAATCTTTCACCATGGGCTAAAGGAAACTATGACAGAATCTTATCTGAATTCAGATAAGTGGTGTGACCATCACGTGAAGTGATGGTAAGAATGTTTCCTCTAGTTAATGTCTGTCTAGCACTGGTAGCAGTGATGATGATGACTTTGTCACTCTTCCTGATTAAATGCTGAGGGGTTTTTAGTCACTACCTCATCTGAGACTCTCAGTGCTAGATTATTTGAGTGCTGTAAAGTGAACCCATGCCACACCATGGCTTAACACCATCCAAAGTAAAGCAACGTGCTTAATTGGCATAGCACTGCACTAACATTGTCCTCGTTGTAATTCGCTTCCAATAGGATCCTCATTGCTGCATGGTAGAACAGATTTCATTGCACACAACTTCCAGAATTGTTTACCAGTTGTACTTTTCCTGCCCTCAAGGTTGTGCAGATCTCGGAGTACCGTGCCCAGCTTGATGACTACCTGAGAAATAGAATGATGGCTATAGCCCCCAACTTGACAGTGATGGTTGGGGAACTGGTTGGAGCCAGATTAATAGCACATGCTGGTAAGTACTTGCCACAGATGTTTAAATGTTAGGGAATTTTTAGGGGTTCTGCTTGCAAATTAAGGTCCACCTCTGCGATACCTGGAATGCGAGGAAAAAATTCCTCTGATGAGCTGGCCTCTAAGGAGGTATTGAACTAGGATTTCCTCGATCCTCTGGTCGGATATTGATGTGACATACCTATGAGGAGTTAGTTTTAAACTTGTTCTCAATTCTTACCTACTTATCACACCTGTAGCAAAACAGTGACATTCCTTGTCCTGTAGTAAGTTCTCAAATTGAGTAAACACTTGGCTGCAGGCTCTGTTGGATAATCCAGCCCAGGGCACAAGGTAATGAAAATCTGTTTCATCAACAAATGTGCTCTCCTGTAAACATTACCACTGCCACTCCTTCTCTATCACTGTTGGTTAAATTTCAATGCAACCAGTCGAAGATGTGATTGCTGTTGGATGTGCGAGATGTACTGAGTTGTCTTTGGAGCCAATAAAAGGAAAAAGCTCATGAAGCAGCTATTGTCGAGTGACAAATATGTGAGTGGGACTTTGAGGCTTCGGTAAGTGACTTAACTTGAGTGGGTGGGATGGCAGTGGAATGCTTCTCCTGCTGGATGGGAGGAATCGGGGATCCCTGTGATCTTGATGCAGTCTACATTTGTGGGACGTGTACCCAGCTGCAGTTCCTGACAGGCAGGGTCAAGGAATTAGAGCTGCAATTGGATGCACTGATATTCTGGATCAGACTTGAACTGAGGTGTTCACAACTAAGGAGCAATTGACAAATGGATGGAACTGCGCACGCCCCACCCCGCCAAAGGAGAGGCAAGGGGAGCAGAAAGTACACGGTTCCCCTGTGGCCAATCTCTTCACTAACTGGATACTATTATTGGAAGGAGGAAATAGCAGCATCAGTTGGGTCAGTGGCATTATAACTGGTTCAAAGCTCAGAAGCTAATGGTACAGGAAAGCAGAGTGATAGTGATGGGTGAGTTGATCATGAGGGGAACAGACAGAAAGTTCTGTGGCAGTGGAAGAGCTACTGGGATCGTGATACCTCCCAAGAACCATGGTCAAGAATGTCATCTCGCTTTTGGAGAACCATCTTGGGTTATTGTACAAACGATTCAGGTAGAATCAGAAATGGATCCTGCAGTTAGGTCAGAGGTTGAGAAGCAGGACCTCGAGGGATGTGCCATGTGCAGTGAGCTCAGAAATGGGAAGACAGGCCAGATGAATTTGTGGCTGAGGAGCTGGTACAGTGGGCAGAAATTTGGGCTTTTAAATAATTGGGATCTCTTCAACTGGGACAGGTTGCACTTAAACCAGAGGTACCAGCATCCTGGCAGGCAGCTTTGCCAGTGCTATCTGGGTAGGTTTAAATGAGATTGTCCAGGGGGAGGGCGGGTGGAATCCTTTGCAGAGTGGGCAGATGAGAGGTTAAAGTTGGTATGAAGAGCAATTGTTGCAGGGGGTGGGGTTTAGCCGGCAGGAGAATGTGAGTGAGCAAGGATTGTTTGTTTAAATTACCCCTATTTTAATGGAAAAGGCTTGTTAAGTAAGGCAAATTAACTTGGGACATGGGTAAACACATGAAACTACAATAGGGCAAGACTAGCACTCAACATTCCAGGATCCAGCTGTTTCAGGAATGACAGGTGGAGGTAAAAGAGGAAAGGGTGTTTTGTTGGTGGTTAACGACAATAGGATAATATCACACTAACGGTCAGAGGTGAAGTGACAGGTGGGTCGGCTAGTGAGGCAATATGGATGGATTTGAGGAACAAGAAAGGCATGATTGACTTGTTTGGAGTTTAATATAGGCCCCCAATTAGCTGATGGGCATTAGAGGAGCAAATATGCTGGAGGTTGCCACCTGTAGGTCATTGTAGGTTATCTTAACTTTCCAGGTATTGACTGGGAAAGTCATGGTATGAAAGGTTTAGATGGGGTGGAATTTGTCAAATGCGTTCAGGAAAGTTTCTTCCAGCAATTGATCTAGTTTGGGAAGGGCAAAGTGGATGAAGTGTTTGTAGATGAGTGTTTGGTGACTGATCATAGTTCTGTCAGGTTTAATATAGCTATATAGAGACACAGGTTAAGTGTAGAATTTGCGTAAGGCTATCTTTAAAAGTACAAGTCAAGAATTTTCTCCAGTTGATTGGACCAGATTATTTGAAGGAAGAGGAATGTTAAGAAAATTGTATGTTTGAATGTATTGACCAGGATGTGCATATTCTTGTTTAAGTGAATGGTCAGACATTCAAGCATAGGAAAGCTTGGATGAAGAGGGAAATTCAGGCTCTGCTCCAGAGCGTGAAGCAGCTATAAGTAGTTGGGAATAAGTGTACACCTGGTAGAGTTTCAGGAACTAAGCTAAAAAAAGGAAATCAGGAAGACAAAAATGGGACAGGTGATTGCTCTGGCAGATATATTCCCCGGAGTTTTTTTGTGTATGTAAAGGGTCAAAAATGTGACCCATCTCCCCCCCCCCCCCCAATCCTCCTTTAGGAATCATATGGGTGACTCTGAAGCCACAGGAGGTGGCAAGGTATGAAGACTGGAGAACTTGGGGCAGTCAATGGTAGTGCCTTGAGAACCATGTAATAGATGAGGTGGTGCTGAAATTCCTGATTTGTGTGAAGGTAGAAAATCTCCTGGTCCTTATCGGGTACATCCAAAGGCACTGGGAAGCTAGGGATTCCCTGGCTGAGATTTGTGAGTTGTTATGAAGTATAGGTGGTGTATGAAGGGTAGAACATGTTTCAGACTGGGGGCCTGTGACTGATATGACACAGGTTATGGTCTTGGACCCTTGGTGTCATTAAAGTGGTATTGTAGATAGGGGAAGTGGTTGCAAAAAAGAATTCCAGCTGGAATTTGATTGGTTGGGCAGGTTGATGGATTTCAATACAGAGAAAAGTGAGGTGTTGAATTTTGGCAAGTCTAACATGGGTAGGACCTACACAGTGAATGGTGGGGATTTGGGGAATGCTGTAGAGCAGAGGGATCTGAAAGTACAGATACATAGTACCCTGAAAACAGCATCACAGGTAGATAGGTGGCCAAAAAGGCTTTTATCAGTCAGAGCATTGAGTGTTGTTGGGAGGTCATGCTGCAATTGCTCAAGATGTTAGTGAGGCCCCATTTGGAGAATTGTATTTTGGACACCGTGCCACAGGAAAGATGTCATCAAGTTGGAGAGGGTAAGAGAAGATTTATGAGGATGTTGCCAGGACTTAGGCCTGAGCTATAGGGAGAGGTTGAGCTGGCTGGGGCTTTATTTCTTGGAACACTGGAAGATGAGTGCAGGGTGATCCCATGGAGGTGTACAAATTGATGAGAGGAATAGATTGGCTTAACTTGCAGTTCTTTGCCCAGTGTATGGTATACAAGGACCAAAGAACATTGGTTGAAGATGAAGAGGGGAGAGATTTAATAGGAAATGGAAAGATAACGTTTTTACATGGGGTGGAGGGTCTATGGAACTAGCTGCCAGAAAGGTAATTGAGGCAGGCACTATTGCTATTTTTAAGAAACATTTTTATGGATAGAATGGTTTTGGAGAGATATGGGCTGGATGCAGGCAAGTGAGACTGAGCTAAAAGGATTCTTGTTATGGGTGTATTTTCTACCTCATTTTCTTAGCATGGTTATTAGGTCAAATATTTTGTTCATAAGATATCAAAGATAATTCTTCACCTATACACTGTAGAGGTGTGGAGTATTTAATCTCACTGTGCTCTTTTCTCCTTTTCATAGGTTCTTTGTTGAACCTAGCGAAACATCCTGCGTCCACTGTACAGATTCTGGGTGCAGAAAAGGCATTGTTCAGAGCATTGAAGACCAAGAAAGACACCCCAAAATATGGTATTATTTACCATGCATCATTAGTGGGGCAGACCACTCCAAAGTACAAGGGCAAGGTAAGTACAGAAACATGCACTGCAAAAGTTGAGAATGTTTTGATTTATTTGTTAATTTTTCTCATTAAAGTGAAAGCTCTTGGCAACTTAATTCTATTTTCTTATCCAAAATCAACATCTGATCTTCTGGAATCAGGTGCTGGAACTTCTTTGTTGTGAATCCTTTTAACAGCATCATTTTAAACCAAGAAAATGAGTATCAAATTGGCTTGAAATTAGAACTGCTAATTCTTTTCCTTGGACATTGACCTTTCTGATAACGCCGACAAAATCAACATGTATTACCTGTCTCCTTGTGGTACTTGTGAGTCTTTCATTGATACATTGCATTCTTTGGAGCCATGGAAATCTCCAGATATTGACAAAAAAGGATCATTAAATGCCTAATTCTGAGTACTGTCATGCTTGGAAATTTGGTTACCTCAGTGCAAAAATGTGCTATAAGGGAGCTCAGTTGGATGCTGTTAAGGTTTTTACGTATAATAATAACAATTATAGCATCTGCTGCAGCAGCGTCACCACACAAGGTGAGTGTAAAACAGACTAACTTTACTGGTTTGAATTCCCCGAGTGTGCGTGCTGGCCTGCCCTCTTCCAGTGACGTACCCTCCAACTTCAGGACATGACGTCATTGCGTCGCGGTGTCACTCTCCGGCCAGTTGGCCATTATGTGGAAGTGGTGCTGTGCGCAGGCTCCCCATCTTGGACTGGCTGCATGTTGCGTTGATTCGGCCCGTTTATTCACGCAGTCACTCAGCCCGCTACACCAACCACCTCCACCCACCCCCCCAGAATTGCCACCTCTAAGCAGTCTGGCTTGGTCCCTGGGCGGTCTACCTCTGTGCTCTGACAGGTCAGAGTACAAGTGCGTGACTTTGAGGTGGTTGACTGTGAATCTGTCTTGTCGACTGCCACTGTCCAATGTGAACACCACGCTGTCCCTCTGCAGCACCTTGAAGGGGCCCTCGTACAGGCACTGTAGCGGGGTCCTTTGCTGTCCTCTACAAAAATGTAGTATGTGGACTGCAGATCCACTCGAATGTGGCTGGGTGGTGAGCTCTGTCTGGACGGTGGCGGGGGGTTGTCCACCCGCTTGCTCTCTCAGCTTGTGGTCAGGGGATTTGAAATGTAGGGCCCCTAGGATGGTAAGCAGTGCGCCGTATACCATCTCTGTGGTCGATGATGGTAGGTCCTCCTTTGGTGCCATCCGGATCCTGAACAGTACCCATAGGAACGCGACCATCCAGTTCATTTGGGCTTTCAACGCAGCATTCGGGTGGCGGTGGAACTGTTTGACCAGTCTGTTTGCTGGGTTATGGTAGGCCTTCATACAGTGGACTTGGCTGCTGCAGAATTTTGCCAGGTTAGACCAGAGAGGTCAACTGCCCTCCTTGGTCTGATGTGATGTGGGTTGGGATTCCGAAACGCGTGACCCAGGTGGTGAGGAAAGCCCAGGTGTACGTCTGTGTCACACGCAGCCATGGGTGTGGCCTCTCGCCAGCGGGTGAACCTGTCAATGATCGTGAACAGATGCATTATACCCTGGCTTACTGGGAGGGGGCTGACAGTGTCAACATGGACATGTTTGAACCTGCATTGCACCGGCTCGAAGTTTGTAGTGGGTTTTGGTGTGCCGCAACTTGGCGTGCTGGCACTGTCAGCAGGTTCAAGCCCATAGAGTAACGTCTCAGCGGAGCCCATGCCACACGAACTTGTCTGAGAGCAAGCGGACCATGGATCTTGTAGGAGGGTGCGATTAAACCATATATCTGGTCGAAAACGTGCCGCCACCAGGTCGCGGGTAGGATCGGCCTTGGGGATCTGGTGGAGATGTCACACAGCAGGGTCGGTTCTCCTGGTGTGGGACAGAAGTATCTGACCTTCAGGCTGGTGATGGCGTCCAGTACGCCTGAACGTCAGCTTACTCTCTCTGGTTCTTGGCGAGCTGGGCAACATCAAGCCCTCCTGAGGTTGCGGTAATCATGGGCCGAGACAGCGTGTTGGCAACTACGTTGGCCTTGATGGTGACATGACAGATATCCATGGTGAATTCTGATACGTAGGAAAGGTGTTGTTGTTGTTGTCTTGCTGACCATGGGTCCAAGACCTTGCTGAGTGCATAGGTCAATGGTTTGTGTAGGCAGTGAACACTCTCCCCTCGAGCATGTAGCGGAAGTGCCCTATCGCCAGGTACATGGCCAGCAGTTCGCGGTCAAATGCGCTGTATTTGAGCTCTGCTGTTCGGAGGTGCTTATTGAAGAAGGCGAGGGGGTGCCAGTGTTCGTCAACCCATTGCTCTAGCACCGCGCCCACCACTCTGTCTGAAGCGTTCTTGTGAGGGCCGGGAAGAGGTGACATCCGGGTGTGCCAGTGCTGTGGCCTTCACCAGTGCTGCCTTGGTGGCATGGAAAACCTCTGTGGTCTCTGGCATCCATTACAGTGTCTTGTTGCCGGGTTTGACAAGGTCAAACAGGCTGCATAAGGGTGGCTGCTCCCGGGAGGAAGCGATGGTAGAATTTGACCATCCCCAGGAACTCCTGTAATCCTTTGGTCGTGTTCGACTGGGGAAATTCTGAATGGCCTCCATCTTGTCAGGTAGTTGCATGCCACCCTCTGGTGTGATGCAGTGCCCCAGGAAGTCTATTGTTTGCAGGCCGAACTGGCACTTGACTGTGTCAAACAGGTGGGTGAGGTGCGTCCTGTGGATGCTGGCGTCAGGGCTGGCAATGAGGATGTCGTCTAGATAAATGAAAATGAAGTCGAGATCCCTGCCGACCACGTCCATTAGCCGCTCGAATGTCTAGGCCATGTTTTTGAGTCCAAAAGGCATTCTTAAGAATTCAGAGGCCGAAAGGTGTGATGATGTCCGTCTTCTGGACATTGCCGGGGTGTACCAGGACTTGGTGGTACCCCTTCACGAGGTCCACCTTGGAGAATACCCTGCAGCCCTGGAATTTCATGGTGAAATCCTGGACATGTGGGATGGGGTACCCATCCTGGACTGTTGCCTCATTTAGATGTTAGTTGTTGCCGCACAGATGCCACCAGCCGGAGCTCTTCTGCACCATGTGGATTGGGGAGGTCCAAGGGCTGTGTCTTGGGTAAACTTGTACCTCTCATTTTGATCGTTTTAGATTGGTCGCAGTCTTTGAGCTACCGAAAGAAAATAGACACACACTGAGAGCAGTTCAGTTTATACAAGTCTTTATTACTAAATCTAAAGCTGAATTCACACTACAATATGCAAGCCCTTCCCAATTATACTTGCCTACTATAAGTGTTCAGTCGTCGCCTCGCTTTGGCAGTTGGGTCCAGGGCATGGGTTCCCAGTGGCAGGAAAGAGCTGGCATAGGGTGAGGGGGAAAGACTGGAACATTGTTGTGTTTACTAACAGGCATCTTGTCATGTCCACCAGCAGTTCGTGAGCCCGGAGGAAATGCTCTCCGAGTAGCACCTGTTCCACAGCCGCGATGGTGCACTCCCACTGAAAAACAGTGTCTGCAACGTGGATGGTGACCAAGCATGCTCTGGACCAAGACAAGTACACTTCCCTACTGGCCAAATACTTGGTTCTATTGACACTGAGCTTCCATGACTCCAACCTGCCACATGGCGTGGAGCATCAGACACTCCCGGCCCCCCCAGTGCACGCATGAGGCCAACACCTACCATCAGACAAGTTTCAACAAGCCAAAGCTGAGTTTGCCACTAACAGCCTGTAATGGAAGATTTAAATCGTGTTTCTTACTTTTGCAGCCAAGGCTGAGAACCTGCATGATGCATATGAATCAGTAGACATTATCCAACTTCCACCATGAGGCCCAGAGATGTAGTTGTCTTTTGTTGGTCGCAGACTGTCAGGAGACCTTGAAGATAATTAAATCTTTTGTTCAAAGAGATAAGATCTGAAGTAAACAACTTTTGGATAATATAAGCCATGGTCCCACTGCTGAAGTTTGAGACTCTCCAAGAGGTGGCAACATCTCTCAGCAAGTTGTTTCTCGCCTCAAAGTACATGTGTGGGATGAGGCTGATCTCCACTCCTGTTGTCGAAGAGGAAATCCCTCTTGGTCCTCTGGTCTCTGAGGTAGAGTAGGGCTTTCTGTGTGCCAAACACCAAGGCCACTAGCAGTGGCTAGCCTGCCCGTTTCCTATTACCGTGTTGGTTTTGGTGGTGGAGTATGAGCATTGGGGGTGGGGGGTGCATTGCCGGGCATTTTTGCCCCATCAGTGATGGTAGAAACAGTACTCACTGCTCTGCGCGCCCTTTGCATTGCCGCTGTGCCTCAGCTATCTCGTAGACTGGTTGCGTGGAGGGAGCTCTGCTGTGGCGTGCAGAACAGCCTGTCTGCCTCCTTGGCTACGAGGTGTGGGGCACTGAAATCCATGCCTGAAACTGCCGAGGATATGTGCACTGGTAGTTTCGAGAGGAATAAGGCGTCGAACAAGAAACAGTCTGTGTGCCCGTCTGCCAGGGCCACTGTATCGTGCATTAGATCGGAGGGGTTTCTGTCGCCCAGGCCCTGCAGGTTGAGGGTTCTAATGGCATGCCCATGCCGGCTGAGCTCTCTGATGTCCAGGAGGAAACGTCAGATCTGCTTGTACTTGCGCTCCATTGGTGGGTTTTCTATGAAGACGTTTACTTTGGCAGTATCCAGGGCACTGAAGAAGTGCCAGAACTTGGTGTGCTCTGAAATAATTCCCCTGATGTGGAACTGACTCAGCCAGCTGTAGCCAATTCCTGGGCTGGCCCGCCCAGAAAGGCGGGAGATGTATGCCTACTGCTTGTCAGACGGTCATTCTGTGTGTGGGAGCCTGGCGGCTGGTCAGACTGTCGGTCTGTGTGTTGGAGCCCGGTGACTAGTCAGACGGTCTGTATGTAGGATCCGGCAGCGGGTGATATGGTCGGTCCACGTGTGGGTGCCCAGCGGCTGGTCAGACGTTCTGTCTGTGTGTGTGGGAGCCCGGCGGCTATCAGACTGTCGGTCTGTGTGTGGGAGCCTGGTGGCTATCAGACGGTCGGTCTGTGATGGATTTAGCTGATTGCTGCATTTTCTTGTGATTGATGCTGGTTCCAAAACTTTGGAACCTTCAGGGTCACCACTGTAGCGTTTGCTGTGGCAGCGCTACCTAATAAAGAGACGTCCACACAAGTGTAAAACAAAGACTGACTTTACTGGTTTGAATTCCTTGAGTTTCCACACTGGCCCACCCACTCCTGGTGATGTACCCTCTGATTTCTGGAAGTGACATCATCGCGTCATGATGTCACTCTGGCTGGTTAGCCACGGAAGCGGAGGGCTCCTTAGCCTGCATGTGGCACTAGCTGCGGGCTCCCTCTTGGCAGTTGAGGGGAGCCCGCACCATCTTGGACCGGCCATGTTGTGGTGATACGGCCTGTTTATTCGCAGGTTGCACGGCCCATTATGCTATGTAATGTGGAGGTTGCATGTGACTTGTTCTCTATTGGTAAATGTGGAGACATCATAGATGTCATTGCTGACATTGGATTTGCCTCTTCAACAGGTCTCCAGGATGTTGGCAGCCAAGACAACCTTGGCAATCCGTTATGATGCTCTGGGTGAAGACACAAATTCAGAAATGAGTGTTGAGAACAGAGCCAAGCTGGAGGTCAGGTTACGGCACTTAGAAGACAAAGGGGTAAGTAAAAAAGGGTAACTCCAAGGAGAAGACCAGGTCAGTGAGACCTGGCGCAGTGGGCATTTTAGTCAGGATATGAACTTCTAGTTTGAGATTCATGATATTTGAGTTATCTTGTCATTAAAACGGTTTCTGTTTTTTTGATTTTCATATAAATGAAGAGACAAAGTGGTTCCGGAAAGGCTCTCGCAAAAAGTGACAAATATCAGCATAAGAGGTATGTATTTAAAATTTTTTTCTATTAATAAAGTTCTACTCCACAAAAATACCAATGAGGCAGTGAATGAGAACACAAAATATGTTCAAAAGATGTGCCATGACTGTTCAGGGTGACACAAGTAAAATCCTGTAGCCCACAAGATCTTCAGGTCCAACACCAGCCAACAAAGACTAGAGTGTTAGTTGATGAGAGATCACTGTAATGGATAATTGCAGGCAAGGAAGATGAACTTGCCTTTACAAAAATTGGGTTGAGAGAAGAGCAGGACCTTCCAGGATTCAGATGTGACCGAGAGGAACAAAATTTGAGATAAGAGTGGGCCCTTTGGTTCACTTAATGCCTGCTGACCAGATTGTCCATCTAAACTAGTCCCATTTGACCCCCTGCCTTTCTTGTCCATCGACGTATCTTTTAAATGTCACAATGGTACCCACCTCTACGGCTTCCTCTGACGGATTATTCTTTCGACACCGTGTGGGGGGGGGGGGGTGCGTGTCTGTGTGAAGGAGTTGCTTCTCAATGTCCCCTTTAAATCTCTTCCCCAACCCCCAATTTTAAATGAGCTCCCTCACTTTGAACTCCCCTCCCTTGGGTGGGGGGGGGGGAGGAGAACGAAGACCAACCATTCACCTTCTCTCTGCCCCCCCTTCTGATTTTCTAAACCGCTCCTCAGTCTCCCAACACACCTATAAAAAATGCTCCACCCTCTCCTTGTAACTCCAGCTATCCAGACCCAGGAACATTCTCGTAAATCATTTCAGCTGAATGATGTCCTTCCCATTGCTGAGCAACCAAAACTGTGCACAATACTCAATGTGGCCTCATCGATATCTTGCACAACTCCTGTGCTCGTGTAAGTGCGTCAAACACCATCACCAGCCTGTCTACCTGTGTTGCCTCCTTCAGGGAGCTATGTACTTAGTTTCTCCAGCATTGTGTTTTTACTTCAACCACGCTGTCTGCAGACTTTTTGTTTTTCCTTCTATGTAATTCAAATACTGAGAAGCACAGCTTTAAGCTGAGATGGAGAATGTATAAATGAGATTTGAGGTTTTTTTTATATACACCGCGCCTGGAACATGCTGTCTGGGCAAGTGGTGGCAGCAGATATGATGGTGAGATTTAAGAGGTGTTTGGATAGACACATGAAAAGGCAGGAACTGGCCAGAAATAGACTGTGCATTTAAATTGACATAGTGGTTGGCTTGGGCATTGCATCTTAAGGGCCTATTTCTGTGCTGTTCATAAGTTTGGGAATCACAGATGGGAAGTTGTGAGCTCCTTGGGAATTGGGGCATGAAGAGTTCTTGCATACATTTCCTCTTGCCCTTACAGGTGAGGATGGTGAGTTGTGGTTTCTTTTGGTTTAGTGCACATTTTAACTTTGTTCCTTGCCATTATCTTTGTCGATACGATTACAGTAAGGGGGTTTGTCTCAGTCAATTGAAAAATGTTTTGGATTCCAAATGAGCAAAGATATGGGTTAGATTCTACTTCCAACACTGAAGAAATGGCTCATGCCTGATCATTTAGAACATGGCCAACACTGCATGGTTGTTGGTGCTGTTCGATTGGACCCTTTCAGAAGGACAAATGTGTAGAATTCTTAGAACATCAAACATCGTGCCTCACAGCAGCAGACCCCTCGGCCCACTTGTCTGCCAAGCACGATGCTCAACCAGTGCTAAAACATTTGATTATACCCTTATTTGCACTGTTTCTGTGCAGTGAGGTGAAAACATATGATCCATCTGCGGATTCCTTGCTACCTTTGGTCCCGAAGATTGAGGAATTGGATGATGAAGCCCAAGGAGAAATAAAATCCAAGAAAAAGAGAGTGCTTTCAGAGTCGCACGATAGAGGTTGGTTTCCAGATAACACTGAACTTTTAACTATTGACTTTTACTGGTGGTTCTGATGCAAGTCTCCGGTTTGAACAATAGGTTTTGACATTGGCATATTAGTCGTCATTCCATTACTGCAGAAGGTTATAGTTTTCTCTTTCCTCCCTGATCCAATTAATCCTTGAAAAGTTGCCAGGTTAGATCTTACAATTGAGGAACTATGTGCAGTCATTATGACATAAGAACAGAGGAAATAGGAGTGGGGAGGGGGGGGGTGGTGGGGTCATTCATCCTGTTGAGCCAGCTCCACCACTGAATAAGATTATGGCTGATCTGACTGTGAATTTGACTCCACCTTTCGGCCTTATCCCCATAACTGTTAGCCATCTTTTGCAAAGCAGAATAATTATCTGTCCAATTGACGCAGCCTCCCTGGGCAGAGCATTCCACAAATTCACCATCTCTAGGAAAAGCAGATCCTCTTCATCTCGGTCGGTCCCAAGCTGGTGCAGCATCGCTAGTTCCCTGGACAGTTGCAGCAGACCCTCCTTGCTCTTGAATTCAATCTCCTTGGCAATGAAGGCCAACAATAAAAGGTTAGGGGGGGGGGAGGGATTCAATTTCTTTGAATATATAGGTTGGCACATTGAGGGCTGAAGGGTGTGTTCTGTGCGAAAGTGTTCTATGTTTGAACATTCCATTTGCCTGTTGCACCTACAATCTCTTGATTCATGCTCAAGACCATGTCCCTCTGCACAACAGCATACTGTAATATTTCACCATTTAAATAATAACTGACCTCACGCTTACTCCATCTACTGGAACCTCACCCACTCACCTAAACCAACCAACATCTACATATTCTCGGCATCCTCTGCAGTGTTTGCTTTTCCAATTAATTCTGAAATCGGAAATCTTGGGTATGCTTCACTCACTCTCCCAAATTGTCAAATGTACATGAACAATTGTGGCCTAGCACCGACTCCCGCAGCACTCTGCTCACACTGATTGGCAACTGAAGAAACACCCGTTTATTGCAATCCTCTGCCTTCTGTCGGTTATCCAATTCTCTATCCATCCTAATTGTTATCCCCTACTCTGTTCATCCTTGTCTTTTAGATTAGTATTTTTATGGAGCACCTCATCAAACACACTTTGGGAATCCCACAAACCCAACATCCATCTGTGTTCCCCTCTATCAACTTTTCTGGTTAAACAAGACCTGTGCTGCATCTCTGATTCCATCGAGATGACACGCTATTTCTTAAGGATGGGTTGATGGATTTGAGTGTTTCCCTGAGAACAGACACTGAGCTAACTGGCCTTCATTTACCTTCCTTTTGTCTCCTTTTTTTGTTGAATGAGGTGACATTTGCTGTCTTTAAACTCTGGTTGTGTCCGGACCTACCCAGAATTTTGGTAAATTATTGCTAATGTCTCTACTATAACTTTACCATTTCTTTCAGTACAAAGGGATGCATCCATTTGGACCAGGGGACTTTTGCTCAGCATTGTCTCTCTAGTAATGTTGATTGTATTGAGGCCTCGCTTCCCATCGCATCTAGAACATCTGTCTTTGACGTGTTACTGCTGTGAAGACCAACACAAAATAGTTTCGGTTGTTACCATATTAGCCAATATTAACTTCTCCTTCTCATCATCCAAGGAACCTACATTCACTCTAACCATCCTTATCCTTTATAATCCTGAAAACTTATTAATATCTGTGCTTTAAGTTTACTTTCACTACCTACCTTCCCTTTCTTTGCATGCATGCTGGTTGTTGCTTTTTAATGTTTTCCAAATCTTCCAGTTTCCCACCACTCTTGGCTGCTTCATATGGATGAGCTTTCAATTTGATGCCTTCAGTTGTTTCCTAGGTTATACAAGGCTGGCTCTCCCCACCCTTACTGTCTTTGCTGAGCAGGCTAAAAAATATTTGAAAGTCTTCCACTGTTCCTTAACTCTCACCATGTGACCTGTGTTCTCGGTCTACTCAGGACAACTCCCTCACCCCTTGTTTTGTCATAATGCGCTCTTTTATCCATTGGAATGAGAAATAGTCATACTTTGATCCTTCTTTCCAATGAAGAGATCATTAATTTTGTGTCTCTCATTGCACAATCCCTTGTTGGTTCAGTAACCTGATGCTTCAGAAAGCTATCACAGACACATTCTATGAAGTCCTCTTCAGAACTGTCTCAACCAACTTGATTTGGTCATTTTATGTGCATGTTTAAGTCCCCATGGCAACTGCTGTTCCATTCTTGCAATGCCTTGGATATTTCTTGGCTTATTGCATGTGCCTCAGCAAGGTTACTTTTGGTCTTATCTGCTCTTCTGATTCTGGATGTGAGTGTGGAGTTGGTCTTTTTTGTTCTAAAACTGACTCCCTGCTGATGGTTTGGACATCAACATTCCTCCCTGACATTCACACAATCTCATTTCCTACCAGGTTAATTGTAGTCAACTGAAGCATTGCTAATGTGTTTCAGTAAATTGCTTTTGATTATTTTTTTAACTGGTAGATGAGGGTGAACAGCCTCCAAAGAAAAAGAAGAAGAAAGAAAAGAATCAAGAAGTAACAATAATGCAAGAAGTAACAATAAAGCAAGAGGAGGAACCATCTACTTCTTTTGTCACAGAGGTATGAACTTTGGGGCACATCTGCCAGAAGTATTAAAATTACTGCTTCTGCCACAAAAGTTGATGCCTGATATTCCCATCACTTCTGCATTTGGCATTTGGTTCATAAATGACTGTGACCAGTTACAATCTTGGGTGCTCTTCGGACTGAAGATGATGCTGCCGCCGCCGTCACAGGCTCAGGGGATGCAGGGCCACTGCCTTCTTTGCAGGCTCCTGCTGTCTTGCCTGATAGTCCTCAATATAGGTTTAATCACCTATAGAAATGTGACTGGCAGCTGTTCTGTTTTCTGCAGAATCCTCTAGTTCTCACAGTATAAACGAGTAGGTAACTTACTAAGAGTAGTAGGAGACATGAACTTCAGGCCCTGAATTTGTATTTTGTTAGTTGGTGGTGGCCTTGGTGTAATTGATCAGAGAAGTGGTAATGGTTTATGGTTCTGATCTTTGTTTGAAAACCCTCCTTGAAACAACATACTGAATGTGCATCAGGGACGGTCCAGGGTGATGGGTGGAGTGTGAGAAAAAGTCTTTAGATAGTGAGCTTTTTGGAGGAGATATTTTGTTCTTTCCACTGACTTATGCATGTCTGGGACATCTGTTTCATCTCTTGTGGTGAAACATGGTAAAGGCAAAGGTTTTGATTTTCCTCTCATTTACAGACCCCAGAGAAGAAGAAGAAGAAGAAAAAGAAGAAAGTGATGGATGAATGACATTCAGATCATGAGATTTTTGCTTTTTTTGGCTCCAACAAAATCTGAAGATGTTAGTTATTTAAATAAGAATTTTTATGACTGCTGTGAAAAAGCATTTTCTATTGAAAGTCCCTGTTGATTTTCTTTTCTGTCAAACCTTGCAAAATCATTGATCATTTATAACCAGTTTTAATTTTCAATAATGCTTTAGCTCCTCCCATAGCATGTTTTTTGTAAAATATAAAATGTAATTGAAAACAGGCTGTTAAAGTGTTGTCTTAAATAGCTTTCATTTGGAGCAGGGTATGCTTGGTACTAATTGCACATCCATCATTGGTCAGATATGTTTACAACCTGGAATACTTTTAAACAGCTGATCAAACTACTGGTAAAGCTGTTGTCTTGTGGAAACTCAACTGTTTCACCAAAGAATTATTGTAGGCTACTTGTCTTCTGTGGCATTTCAGTGAGGCAGAGGCTTGGTATTTGTACTCCTTCCTGAAGTTTATTTTGGTCAAATAATTGCAGAGTACCTGGTTCAGAGGAAGACAGGGAGAATGAGGAAGGATGGTTGATTTAAATTATGTCTATATTAATGCAAGAAGCTTGTTGGCTAAGTCAGATGACCTTGGGGCATGGTAGCCATTACGGAAACTTAGTTAAGAGAGAGACAGGGCAGGCAGTTCAATGTTCCAGGGTTCAAGTGCTTCAGGAAAGACGGGTGTGGGTAAAAGGGGAGGGGTGTTGTGTTATTGGTTAACAAGAATGTCATGGCAAAGGTCAGAGGTGACATTACAAGTGGGTCAGCTAATGAGGTAATATGGGTAGAGCTGAGGAACAGGAAAAGCATGATCACCTTGCTGGGAATGTACTACAGTTAATGGGAATTTGAGCAAAAATGCCAGGAGATTCCAGTTGTAGGTCAAATAAGGTTGTCATGGTAGAGGTTAACTTTCCAAATATTGACTAGGAATTTAAATGGGGTAGAATTGGTCAAACACATACAGGAAAGTTTCCTCCAGAGATATGGAGGGGGCAATGCTTGATCTCGACTTGGAAAAGTCAAGTTGATGGGGTGTTTGTGGATGAGCTTTTGGGGACCAGCAACTATTCTATTAAGTTCAGTTGTGGAGAGAAACAGGGGGAGATCATGGGTTGAAAATTCTGAAATGGGGCAAGGTTAACTTGAAGGAATGTAAAAAGGACAAACAAATTACATATAACTCAATGGAGATCAACGAAAACTTCAGGGAATTCTACAAACAATTATATCAAACTGAAAACGGAGGGAAAGAAGACAAAATAGATGAATTTCTAACTAAAATTGAACTATTGAAATTGCAAACAGAGGAGCAAAATAAATTAATAAAACCATTTGAAATAGAAGAAATACAGGAGATATTAAAAAAAACTACCAAACAATAAAACACTGGGAGAGGATGGACTCCCAATAGAATTCTATAAAACATTCAAAGACTTATTAATTCCTCTTCTCCTGGAAGTAATGAACCAGATTGAAAAAACACAAAACATATCAGATTCATGCAAAACAGCAATAATTACAGTAATACCAAAGATGGGGAAAGATCCACTAACACCAGCATCGTATAGACCAATATCTCTACTTAACTCAGACTATAAGATAATAGCAAAACTATTAGCAAACAGATTGGCCGAATGTGTACCAAAAATAGTAAAACTGGACCAAACTGGATTTATTAAAAAAAGATGAACAACGGACAATATCTGTAAATTCATTAACTTAATCCATGCAAAACAAAACTCCAACAGTAGTGGTTGCTTTAGACGCAGAGAAAGCCTTTGACAGAGTATGGAATTATTTATTCAAAGTACTACAAAAATTCAACCTACCAGAGAAATATATTAATTGGATTAAAGCATTATATAAGGCACCATTGGTGAAAGTGACAGTAAATGGGTATATATCAAACCAATTTAAATTAAGCAGATCAACAAGGCGGGGATGTCCACTATCTCCCTCACTGTTCGCGGGAACCACTAGCAGAACTGATAAGAACAAAAAATAAAATATGAGGGATAAAAATAAAGGAGAATATAAAATCAGTCTATTTGCAGATGACATTATAATATACTTAACGGAACCAGAACTATCAATAAAAGAATTACATTAAGAAATTGAAGGAATATGGAGAAGTATCGGGGTACAAGATCAATGCAAATAAAAGTGAAGCAATGCCAATGAATAATGCGGATTTCACAAAGTTTAAGGAAGAATCACCATTTAGATGGCAAACACAAGCAATTTGATACCTAGGTATACAACTAAATAATAATCTCGGCCATCTATATAAACTAAATTATCAGCCATTAATGAAAAAATTACAAGACGACTTACAGCACTGGAAAGACTTACCTCTAACACTGATAGGAAGGATAAACTGTATTAAAATGAACATCTTCCCAAGGATACAATACCTATTTCAGTCATTACCAATTCACCTAACAGAGAAATTCTTCAAGGAGCTAAAGAAAATAATAAGGAAATTCTTATGGAAAGGGGGGAAACCGAGGATAGCACTAGATAAATTAACAGAATGGTACAAACAAGGAGGCTGACAACTACCAAACTTTAAAAATTATTATAGATCAGCACAATTAAGATACCTATCAGATTTTTATCAAACAAGGGAAAAACCAGATTAGAGCTAGATAAAATAAGGGAGAAGGTATCAGAACATATACTCTTAGGTGGAATGAAAAATTGGTGCAACGTAGGAATTCACCAGTATTACACGATCTGCTCAACATTTGGAAGAAGGTTCACGTAGAAAGGAATAAAATAAATTATCAACTACCAAAATTAATATTGACACTAAATCTACTAATCCCTTTCACAATAGATAACCTTTCCTTCAGAGAATAGGAGAGAAAAGGGATCAAAAGAATAGAAAATTGTTTTTTGGGAAACAAGTTATTATCTTTTGAATAAATGAAGGACAAATATAATAAACTCACGATACAAGGTTTGCATACCACCAACTGAAAACCTATTTAAATGACAAATTGGGAAGATAATTAAAAAATTTATAACAAACATGTATATCAAACTGCAAGAAAAGGAGAACGAGGAAACAAACTAAACCTAAACAAAAATGGGAACAAGATCTAAACATAAAGATAGAGAATGAAACATGGGAAAAGCTATGCTCCAGAACTATGAGAAATACAATAAACACGAGGTTACGCATGATACAATACAATTGGTTACACAGGCTATACACCACGCCCCAAAAGTTAAATAAATGGGACCCAACAGTATCAGACAGGTGTTTTCGCTGTAAAAAGGAAACAGGAACAACAATACATGCAATTTGGACATGTGAGAAAGTGGAAAAATTTTGGGAAGATCTAAACCAGATATTAAATAAAATCACAAAAAGCAATATACCAAAAAACCCAGAGATATTCCTCCTAAGTAATATAAGAAATAAAGAATTTGGACTCGATTTGGATGGAGCACAAAAAAGATTTATTATGATAGCCCTAGCTGTAGCAAAAAAATGTATTCTCAACCTGGAAATTAGAAGACAACTTGAGAATACAACAATGGTATATAGAAATGAATAAATGTATTCCATTAGAAAAAAATAACCTATAATTTAAGAAATAACATCACAATATTTGAACAAATATGGGAACCATAAATGAAATACAATAGAGAAATCCTACCATGAACCTCCACCACCTAAAATGACAGAAGGAGAAGACAACGAAATGAACTGACTCAGTATATAAAAGTAAAAGATAAAAATTTATTGTTTATTTTATTAAGTGACAACATTGTTTAACGGATTTAATGTATCTTATAGATTGAACTTTAAATAAATGGGAAGGGGGAGAGGGAGGAAGGGAAGAGAGGGGGGAAAGGGGAGAAAATGTCACTATATATTCAAGAGAAAAATGTATTTTGGTCAGTATGGTTTATTGTGTGAAATATAAAAAAAAATTTAAAAAAGTGTAGGTCCAGTAGGCAGGGGTGTCCATTGTCTCCAGCATTGTTCATACTTGTACTTGTTATTGAGCCAGTGGCAGCAACAATTTGGCGGGATCCAGACACAAAGGAGTTCACAGTGGGCCAGGTTGAACACAATATCAATCTTTTTACTGAGGGTCGTTGGCCAGGCTGAAGACCACATTGGAAGATTATGGGAAGGTCTCGGGGTATAAGGTAAATTTGGATAAAAGTGAAATTATGCCTTTGACAAATGAAGATTACAGCCAAATTCAAAGGGGGGGGGGGGGTCCAATTAAAATGGCCACAGGAACGCATCAAGTATTTGGGGGTTAAAATAGAAAAAGATTTACATGACATACAAACTTAATTATCTCCCTTTGCTCTGGAAGATTGAGGAGGACCTTGATAGATGGAGGACTCTGCCCATTACACTAGTGGGCAGAGTTAACTGTCAGAATGAAGGTGATGCCAAAACTCCAGTATCTTTTCAGTGTCTACCCATTTCATTGCCTCAGGGTTTCTTTAAGATGCTCGGCAAATGTGTCAGAAGGTTCCTGTGGAATGGTAGGGTGGCTAAAATCTCCATGGAAAAGTTGACGTGGAATCTCAGTTTTGGGGGGGAGGTAAAATTACCAGATTTCAAAAATTACTGGGCAACCTAGGCAAGGTTTATCACCTCACTCTTTGAGGGGAGAACCTCCTGGGCACAAATTGGACGAGATGTAATAGGTGAAAAGATGGTAGGAGAATTTATATGCAAATTGGACACCAAATAAATTTCAAAGAAAACGGATAACATAGTTGAAGAATATTCAACTATGGCAAAAAATGGGAAGTCACATGATGGAGTAGTGACTGGTAAGAAAATACCAGCCCTCTCCAGAAAAGTAAAAAAAAGTAAAGAAAAAGCAAAACCACAAACACAGAAACCACAACAAATTAAAAATAAAGGTGTAGAGAAAATGGTAGCAAAGAAAGAAAAACCAAAAACAACGGGAAGAAAAGAAGGAAAGATGTCGGAAGAGAAAGGTGAAGGCCTTACCTGTACGAGGAGGTCCGCTGTGGAGAGAGAAGCCCGCTCCCTGAGGTCAGTGGAAACCCCGAGCGCAGGACTACAAAGATGGCTCACGTAGCCAAACAGAAGTGCGCAACCGCGTATGCGCAATGCACACAACAAAAACAACACCGACAGGAGGGGGGACCAGCTGAGGAGTGGATCTCTGCAGCTTGAACAGACAAGAATAACCCAACAGCAAGGCTCCCAACAGGAAAACAGAAAATAACGGGAACAAGAAGGAAGAGAGTAAAAAAAGGAAATCAGAGAAACAGCAGATGACCAACCCAGAGGAAGACGACCAACACCAAGACACCTTTAATAAAAATAATAAAAACAAAAATACCCAACAAACTAAAATAAACAACCCAACAAGAAAATCTGAAGAGACAGAGGTAGAGGACACAGGTAGTGGACTCAGAAGAAGAGGAGGGAGAACATCAAGCTCTACACAGAGAAATGGAAGATGAAGATGAAGATTAAGAATATATGGAAGCATTAAAAGAATGGCTGACATGAGAATTTAGAAAAATAAAAAGAATAAAAGGTACAGAAGAAAAAGTGAATAGATTAGAGATGATCATGACAGAAATAGGGAAAAGAGTAGACAAGGTGGAAGAACGAGAAACAGCCATAGAAATGGAGGTAGATGACTTAAAAAGGAAATTGGAAGAATCTGATAAAAAAGTTAAAGAAACACAGGAGCTGTTAGCTCAGAAGATAGATATAATGGAAAACTATAATAGGAGAAACAATATAAAGATAGTGGGCCTTAAGGAAGATGAAGAAGGCAAAGATATGAAAGAATTTATAAAAGAATGGATCCCCAGGGTCCTAGGAATGCCAGAATTACAGGAAAGAATAGAAATAGAAAGGGCACACAGAGCATTTGCCCCTTAACCACAGCCACAACAAAAACCAAGATCCATTCTAGTAAAATTCCTGAGATATACGACAAGAGAAAATATATTGGAGAAGGCAATGAAAAAAATAAGAGAAGACAAAAAAACTGGAATACAAAGGTCAAAAATTTTTTTTCTACCCAGACATAGTTTTGAACTCCTGAAGAAGAGGAAGGAGTTTAACGCAGCAAAATCGACCCTATGGAAAAAAGGTTATAAATTTATGTTAAAATATCCAGCGGTGCTTAAAATAGTTATCCCGGGGAAGCAAAGCAAACTGTTCTCAGATCCGGAAAAAGCACTAGAATTTGCAGAATGCCTATAAAACAGACAGAGAGATGAAGAGATGTAACAAGAACAAAAATGACAACAAACTATATATAAAGAAGAAGAAAGTATAAGTAAGAACTAAGAAGGGAAAGAAAAGGAAGAAAGGAAGTAAGGAGGGAATTAAGAGAGTGAGCTTTGTTATATGTGAAGATTAAAATCTTTTCTGGGGGGCTGGGTGGGGAAAAATAACAGTCACTGCGAAATCAGTTGACACTTGCGAATGGGTTGGCAATCCAAATGGAGAGGGGAGATGTGGTTGCCCGACAAGGGACAAAGGGCAACTCAGAGAGGGGAGGGACTATTGGGGTTAAAGGAATTTTAGATATGGGAATAGTGGAAATATTTTATGTTTTAGAAGTGTTGTCTTACAATGTGTTAAAAAAAAACAGAAATGGATAAGAAGGGGTGGTGATGAGGAAATAAAAAAGGAAAGGTAAACAAAGTATGAAATGGCCATGTTGAACTATATATATCTTTAAATATTAACGGAATACATAACCAAATCAAAAGGAAGAAGCTGTTAAATTTTCTGAAGAAAGAAAAATTTGATATAGCATTCGTACAAGAAACACATCTAACTGAAGTGGAACACAAGAAATTAAAGAGAGATTGGATAGGACAATGTAACAGCAGCATCATATAATTCAAAAGCCAGAGAAGTAGCTATATTAATCAATAAAAATGTACCAATCAAAATAGAGGAGGAAATAATAGATCCAGCAGGGAGGTATGTAATGATAAAATGTCAGTTATATTCAGAATTTTGGAATTTACTCAATGTATACGCACCTAATAAAGAAGATCAAAAATTTATGCAAGATAACTTTTTGAAGATCGCAGATACGCAGGGGTATATACTAATAGGAGGGGATTCTAACCTTAATTTTGACTCAAAGATGGATAAAACGGGAAAAAAGACTAACAGAAAGATCAAAGTAACCAAATTTATAATTAAATCGATGCAGGAAATGCAACTTTTGGAGGAAACAACACCCAAAGGAAAAGGAATATTCATATTATTCGGGTAAACATAAAACATACTCAAGGATAGACCTATTCTTGTTATCAGCCCACATTCAAGGGAGAGTTAGGAAAACGGAATATAAAGCTAGATTGTTATCGGATCACTCACCCCTGTTATTGGCAATAGAGCTGGAGGACATCCCACCGAGAATGTATAGATGGAGATTAAACTCCATGCTACTTAAAAGACAGGATTTTAGATAATTAATTGAGCGACAAATTAAAATGTACTTTGAAATAAATATGGAATCAGTGAATGATAAGTTTATACTATGGGACGCAATGAAAGCATTCATCAGACGGCAGATAATAAGTTATGTAACTAAGATGAAGAAGGACTACAATCGGGAAATAGAACAGTTGGAAAGGGAAATAACAAATACAGAAAAAGAATTAGCAATAAAGGAAGATACAACTAAAAGAAGAGAATTGGCAGACAAAAAAATAAAATATGAAACACTACAAACATAAGGTGGAGAAGAACATAATGAAGACAAAACAGAAGTATTATGAGCTAGGAGAAAAAACGCACAAAATACCAGCGTGGCAGCTTAAGACAGAACAAACTAAAAGAACGGTATTGGCATCAAGGAAAAAGGACAAACAAATTACATATAACCCAATGGAGATCAACAAAAACTTCAGGGAATTCTACGAGCAACAATATCAAACTGAAAACGAAGGGAAAGAAGACAAAATAGATGAATTTCTAACTAAAATTGAACTATCGAAATTGCAAACAGAGGAGCAAAATAAATTAATAAAATCATTTGAAATAGAAGAAATACAGGAGATATTAAAAAAAACTACCGAACAATAAAATGCCAGGAGAGGATGGACTCCCTATAGAATTCTATAAAACATTTAAAGACTTATTAATTCCTCCTCTCCTGGAAGTAATGAACCAGATTGATAAAACACAAAACATGCCAGATTCATGCAAAACAGCAATAATTTCCTTCTCTTCTACTCTCCTATCTGCATAGAATTCTGGGAGGGAAAATCCTCTATCACTTTTTCCCCCACGGTATTTATAAAATGTACACGATTGCACTACCAACTTTCCCATGCTATATAAATTGTATATGATAGCACTACCAACTTTCCCACACTGTATAAATTTTGCATTCAAGCCACAACTAACTTTCCCAAGCTGTTTAAAAATTGTCCACTTTGCTAGCACTTTCCCATGGTCCCTTAGAAAGATTTGTATAGGTTGGCACAACAACAATGGGGCTGAAGGGCTTATACTGTGCTGTACATAAAGCTTAATTATGTTATGTTTAGGCATGTTTAATTATGTTGAAATATAAGATCATATAATACATTGATCAGGATTTAGGGCAGCTCCACCATTGCTCATTGCGTCAAGACGTCACCAGTAGAAGGTAGAACAGTTCTAACCCCTTTGCAAGTGTGAAAGTGTTCAGTGTCCCAGTTAGGAGTGGTCAAGTGTGAAAAGCCAAACCCCCATTCCTATCCCAGGACACAGAATAGCAAATTTAGTGGGGTGAAAAGGGCTTAAGAAAAATTTGCTTTGCTCTTCTCTTTCGTGCACCAATGTGGGCATTTGACTATACTGCCTATGTGTGTTACACTGGTCCTATATTACCATTTTCTTAATGATGAATTTCAAGGCTATGTTAACACATCAACTCTTCTTCATCATTCATGCTGTAATATTGGATCTCTGTTCGAACAAATCAAATATCACATTGGAATTGATGTAGTCTACAGAAAAGTTTATAAAATCATGAGGTATAGATAAAGTAAATATTCACAGTCAATTTCCCAGGGTAGATGTTTAAAGTGAGAGAGGAGAGATTTAAAAGGGGCAACTTTTTCACTCAAAACCAGTACCTGGAACAAACTACCAGGGGAAACGTTAGAAGCAGATACAATTACAAGTTGCAAAAAACATTTAGCATATTACACAGGACAATGAAGATTTTGCTTCCTGAACACTGGGTGTATTTTATGGATTTTGGGTTGCTGATCACAAATATCACCTTTACAATAACATGCCATTTTTTAAATATAACCAAAATTTTTGTAATTTCCTGTCATTTTTAAAAAATCATACTTCAAGCATACAAAATTGAAGTGCAACATGTCATTGAAAATTCAGTTTCTGCATTATGAATTCTTTAGTTACCTTCTACAAGTTTTTAAAAACTTCCCAATCTTCTACTCACTAATTTTCATTTCCTTGAATGCCTCTCTTTTGCTTTTACGTTGGCTTCGACTTTTCTTGTCAGCCACAGTTGTCACATTTTTCCATTTGAATACTTCCTCTTGTTTGGCTTCTATTTATCTAGCACCTTCCCCATTGCAGAAACTCCATCCATTGATGCTCTGCCATCTTCCCTACCCATGACCCCTTTGGCCAGTTCCTCTACCATGCCACTGTAATTCCCTTTACTCCATTGGAATATCAACACATCTGACTTTAGTTTCTCCTTGTTAAATCTCAAATTGATCTCACTCATATTGTGATCACTGCCGCTAATGGTTCCTTTTCTCTAAGCTCTCTAATCACCTCAGGTGCATTACACAACACCCAATCCAGTACAGTGGATCCCCTCATAGGCTTATCAACATGTTGCCCTGAACAGCCATCTCGTAGGATTTCTACACATTCTCTCTTTTGAGATTCAGCCCCAACTTAGCTTTCCTAATCCACTTACTTATTAAAATCCCCTGTGATGAACATAACATTGCCCTTCTGACATGCCTTTTCTATGTTGTAATTTATTGTCCACAACCCTGCTAGTTCTTGGAGGTCCATATATACTATGAACAGTGTCTTTCTACCCTTGCCATTTCTTAACCCACAATGATTCTCTATCTTCAGATCCTAAATCACCTCTTTCAAATGATTTAATGTTATTCCTTACCCACAGAGCCACGCCACTCCCTCTGCTTACCATCATTTTTTTTCTTTGCCTTGGGGGGGTAAAAGTCCACGTCAGCTGCAGGCTCGTTTGTGGCTGACAAGTCCGATGCGGGACAGGCAGACACGGTTGCAGCGGCTGCAGGGGAAAAATGGTTGGTTGGGGTTGGGTGTTGGGTTTTTCCTCCTTTGCCTTTTATCAGTGAGGTGGGCTCTGTGGTCTTCTTCAAAGGAGGTTGCTGCCCGCCAAACTGTGAGGCGCCAAGATGCACGGTTTGAGGCGATATCAGCCCACTGGCGGTGGTCAATGTGGCAGGCACCAAGAGATTTCTTCAGGCAGTCCTTGTACCTTTTCTTTGGTGCACCTCTGTCACGGTGGCCAGTGGAGAGCTCGCCATATAACACGATCTTGGGAAGGCGATGGTCCTCCATTCTGGAGACGTGACCCACCCAGCACAGCTGGATCTTCAGCAGCGTGGACTCGATGCTGTCAACCTCTGCCATCTCGAGTACTTCGACGTTAGGGATGAAAGCGCTCCAATGGATGTTGAGGATGGAGCGGAGACAACGCTGGTGGAAGCGTTCTAGGAGCCGTAGGTGATGCCGGTAGAGGACCCATGATTCGGAGCCGAACAGGAGTGTGGGTATGACAACGGCTCTGTATACGCTTATCTTTGTGAGGTTTTTCAGTTGGTTGTTTTTCCAGACTCTTTTGTGTAGTCTTCCAAAGGCGCTATTTGCCTTGGCGAGTCTGTTGTCTATCTCATTGTCGATCCTTGCATCTGATGAAATGGTGCAGCCGAGATAGGTAAACTGGTTGACCGTTTTGAGTTTTGTGTGCCTGATGGAGATGTGGGGGGGCTGGTAGTCATGGTGGGGAGCTGGCTGATGGAGGACCTCAGTTTTCTTCAGGCTGACTTCCAGGCCAAATACTTTGGCAGTTTCCGCAAAGCAGGACGTCAAGCGCTGAAGAGCTGGCTCTTCATATCCTTTCGATATACTGTGTATCCTTGGACATTCAGCTCCCAATGACATCCATCCTTTGGCCATGACTCTGTGATGGTCACAACATCATACCAGCCAATCTGTAGCTGTATTTCAAGGTCATCCACTTTATTTCTTATGCTGCGTACATTTAAGTACAAACCCTTTAGACCTTTTTGTTACATTTGACTCTGTGTCCCTGTGGCATTGCAACGCATTCCTATGGTGGCTACATTGCCCTATCTGCCTGTCCTTCCACACAACTCCCTACCAGTTGTCCCTACTTGTGTGCCAACAGCCTCATCCTCTGCCTCTTTGGTTCCCACCCTCTTCTGAATCTAGTTTACACCCCACCCCCAACAGCATAAGCAAACCTCTCTGTCAGGATATTGGTTCCTTTTGAATTCAGGTGCAACCTGTCCCTCTTGTACAGGTCACCCCTTCCCCAGTAAAGGGTCATGATTTCTAGCATGCTCTGACTTTAGCCCCTTACTGCACCTTTACAAGTCCCAATAGCAATACAGTTCAAAATATTTCAAGGTTTGAAAGAAAATATAACAGTAAACATGAGCAGGGAGGGGGAAGAATTTGGGAGAGGATTAGGCTAAATTGCAAGACTTTGGTGGTTGTTGGCTACACAGACATCATCATAAGTTGATTCATTGCACTTTCTTTTCTAGTTAAATTATTTCTTTCCCTTGGTTGACTGATATTTTGGTCTCCTTTTACTGTTTTCTGCTATGAAAACAGATTCAAACTCCTTATTAAATGTCACTGTCTAGTTTCAACTACATTGCTTTCTGTCAATACATTGAACTTGGCTCACTATTACCTGTGGTTATCACACCAAGCGGTTGAGAAAGGGAATAGTGTGTTCGCCTTCACATTAAGAGCATTAGCACAGGAACAAGGATGCCTTGCTACTTTTTCCAACAGCTTTGAGGCTCTTGAACCTCTTGGAGTACCTGAACCATAAAACTACACCAGGTCCAAGATTCAACATTCCAGTTATTGTCATGTACACAAAATACCCAAAATCTTTCCCTTGTTTACCCAACAAAGGCAAATTGCCTCCAAGTATTCCAGCACCATTATTTAAACAAGAAGGAGAAGCAATGGCAAGTTCTTTCAGAGACCTCGAGTGGCCATGGATCTCATCTCTTCCTCTGATGTTGCATCCTCTGGCACCCCCATAACTTCAATAGTGGCAAGCCAAGTGTTCACCAGTGAAGCCCAGCTTGAGGCCCCCTGTCCAGATAGCACCTTCTTGACCCCTGGTTCTGAATCCCTTTCAGGAGATCTGCTCACCACTGCACCTACTTGAATTCCAGCAACCTGTACCCTGGTGTGAGGCCTCCAGCCACCACAGCAGATGAATTCCATACAGCAACCCAATGGGACCATCAGAAGACTCCTCCACACAGCTTGGCCTGAGCTGACCTGGTCAACTGCTCTGATTTTTTGTCTTTGAGAGTTCCTCCTTCAAGGTGAGCAGCAGGGGTAGGTGTATTCAAAAGTTCAAAGCTCAAATTTGCTGTCAGAGTACATGCAGGACATCACAAACAATCCTTAGATTCTTTTTCCTGTGGGCCAGGAGGAATTTCTACTGTTTGGTAACTGTAAACTCTACTCAAGATAGATATACAAAAGAGAGACATGTAAACAAAGGATAAACACTGAAAAAATATTCAGTAATAAGTAATGTGCAAAATAAGAGTCCTTAATTGAGCATTGATTGAGTTTATTGTTTAGGAGTCTGATGGTGGAGGGGTAGCAACTCTTCCTGAACACAATGGTACAGGTCTTGTGACACCTACAGTGCCCTCCATAATGTTTGGGTCAAAGATATGTTTTCCTTTACTTACCTCTGTGCTCCACAGTTTTAAATTTGTAATAAAACAATTCATGTGATTAAAGTGCATATTTCAGATTTTATTAAAAGATATTTGTATATATTTTGATTTCACCTCTTAGAAATTACAGCACTTTTTGTACATAGTCCCCTCATTTCAGGGCACCATAATATTTGGAACATAGCAACAGTGTATCAGGTGACTGGCTTAGCCATTGAAGAATTTTCCAGTGTTTAGCTTTGAAAATCTCCCTTGTTGCTTTTGCAGTAAGTTTGGGATAACAACATAAATAAGAATAGGTGTAGGCCAACCAGCCCATCAAACATGCTCTGCCATTAAATGAGATAATGGCTGATCTGATGATAGGCTGATTTCCACCTGTCTTTTCCCCCTATACCTTATGTAAAAATCTATACAGCCTTGTCTTAAATATATTTACTGAGGTAGCCTTCTTGGGCAGTGAATTCTACAGATTCACCACCCTCTGGAAAAAGCAGTTCCTTCTCATCTCTCCCAAATCGATGACCCTGAATCTTGAGGCTATGTCCCCTAGTTCTCGTCCCCCACATCAATGGAAACAACTTACCCATCTCTATCTTATCTATACTCTTTAACAATTTTATATGTTTTTATAAGATCCCCTCTCATTCTAAAGTACAGTCCCAGGTGACTCAATCTCTCCTCTTAGGCTAATCCCCTCATCTTACTATAACATCCCAACTCCTATTACTCAATACTTTGATTTATGAAGGCCAATATGCCAAAAGCCCTCTCTGCAACCCTATCTACCTGTGATGCCACTTTCAGGGAATTATGTATCTGTATTCCCAGATCCCTCTATTCTACCACACTCCTCAGTGCCCTACCATTCACTGTGTTGTCCTTTCTTGGTTTGGCCTTTCAAAATGCAACACTTCACACTTGTCTGCATTAAGTTCCATCTGCCCAATTTTCCATCTGGTCCAGATCCCTCTGCATTGTCCAAAACACCTCCAACCTTATTGTCATCTGCAAACCTGTTGATCCAATCTACCACATGGATTGATACTTGGAAGTATGACGTGGTAGCAATTAGTGAAACATGGTTACAGGAGGGATTGAAATAGTGAAACTTTTGGAACGTAAGGGTTCAATCAGGCAGACGCAGCATGGTTTTAGAAAGGGAAGATCTTGTTTGACAAACTTGTTAGGATTCTTTGAGGATATAATGGGTGCGGTGGATAGAGGGGAACAGGTTGATGTTGTATATTTGGATTTCCAGAAAGTGTTTGATAAGGTGCCGCACAAGAGACTTATCAGTAAGTTACAGGAAAGTGGAGTCCGGGGAAGTATATTGGCCTGGATTTAAAATTGGTTGTCTGACAGGAGGCAGAGAGTTGGGATAAGTGGGAGTTTTTCAGGTTGGCAGAGAGTGGTAAGTGGGGTGCCGCAGGGGTCAGTGTTAGGCCCACAACTGTTCATCATTTACATTGATGACTTGGAGGAGGGGACAAAATGTGGTGTAGCCAAGTTTGCGGATGACACCAAATTGAGTGGAAGAGCAAATTGTAATGAGGATGTGGAGAGTCTGCAGAGGGATATAGTTAAGCTGAATGAGTGGGCAAAGGTCTGGCAGATGGAGTACAATGTTAGTAAGTGTGAGGTTATCCACTTTGACAAGAAAAATAAAAGAGCTGAATATTATTTAAAGGGTGAAAAACTACAGCATGCTGTTGTGCAGAGGGACTTGGGAGTGCTTGTGCATGAATCGCAAAAAGTTAGGTTGCAGGTGCACCAGGTTATTAAGAAGGCTAGAGGAATTGAATTCAGGATTAGGGAGGTAATGTTGCAACTGTATAAGGTACTGGTGAGACCGCACCTGGAGTACTGTGTCCAGTTCTGGTCTCCATATTTGAGGAAGGATATACTGGTTTTGGAGACGGTCCAGAGGAGGTTTACTAGGTTGATCCCTGGGATGAAGGGGTTGACTTATGATGAAAGATTAAATCGTCTAGGATTGTATTCGCTCAAGTTCAGAAGAATGAGAGGAGATCTTATAGAAACATATAGGATTATGAAGGGAATGGATAGGATAGATGTAGGAAGATTTTTTGAGCTGGCCAGGGAAACTAAAACGAGAGGACACAGTCTCAAGATTTGGGGGAGTAGATTTAGGACAGAGATAAAGAAAAATAGTTTTTCCCAGAGAGTAGTAAATGTTTAGAATTCTCTAACAAGGGAAGTGGTTGAGGCTGCTTCATTAAACATATTTAAAATTCGGTTAGATTAATTTTTACATGATAGAGGAATTAGGGGATATGGGGAGAAGGCAGATAGGTGGAGCTAGGTCATAAATTAGATCAGCCATGATCGTATTGAATGGCTGACCAGGCTTGATGGGTCATTTTTGGCCTACTCCTGTTCCTACTTCCTATGTTCCTATGTTTCCTATGTGACTGGCAGCTAAATATTCCTGCATTTAGTTGCTTTAAATGTGATAGAACAAGGTGGGGGGGGGGGGGGGCAAGAGGGGGTGGGGGTGCACTACTTGTTAGAGAAAATATTACAGCAGTGCTTAGGTGCGATAGAATAGAAGGCTCGTCCAGGGTGGCTATTTAGGTGGAATTGAAGAATGGGAAAGGGGAAGTTACAATTATAGAATGGGGAACATGAATTAGAGGAACAAATTAGTAGGGAGATAGCAGATATTTGTAATAAGCACAGGGTAGTGATTGTGGGGATTTAAATTTTCTGAATATTGATTGGGAAACCCATTCCGTAAAGGGCTGGATGGGTTGGAGTTTGTAAAATGTGTGCAGGATAGCTTTTTACATCAACTAGATGTACCTGAGGTACCAACTAGAGAGGGAACTGTGCTGGATTTACTGTTGGGGAATGAGATGGGTCAGGTGACAGAGGTATGTCTGGGGGAGCACTTCGGGTCCAGTGATCATAGTGCCATTAGCTTCAAGGTAATTATGGAAAAGGATAGGTCTGGGCCCAGAGTTGAGGTTTCTGAGTGGGGAAAAGCTAGGTTTGAGGAAATGCAAAAGGATTTACAAGGGGTGGATTGGGACAATTTGTTTTCTGGGAAGGATGTAATAGAGAAATAGAGGGTCTTTTAAAGGAGAGGTTTTAAGAGTCCAAAATCTTTATATACCTGTTAGGTTGAAAGGTAAGGTCAAAAGTTTGAGGGAGCCATGGTTCTCAAGAGATATTGGAAACTTGGTTCAAAAAAAGAGGGAGTACTACAATAAAAAAGTATATGGATGAGAGGGGGATGGAGGGATATGGGCAGAGTGCTGGTAAGTGGGATTAGAGGAGGGTACTTGGATCAGTGCGGACTAGAAGGGCCAAATTGGCCTGTTTCCGTGCTGTAATTGTTATATGGTTATATCATCCAGATTGACATAGATGTCAAACAACAATGGGCCCAGCACCAATCCCTGAGGCACACCACTGGTACAGGCATTTAGTCTGAGAAGCGATCATCCATATCTACTCTCTGGCTTCTCCCATCCAGCCATTGTCGAATCCAAATCACTACCACCATGAGTACCTAGCATATGAACCTTCTTGTCCCACCTCCATTTGGGACCTTGTCAAAGTTGATGTAGACAACATCCACAGCCTTTCCTTTGTCAACTTTCCTGATAACTTTCTCAAAAACATGAAGTTTGGTTAAACACAATCTACCACACACAAAGCCATGTTGACTATCCCTAATTAGTTTCTGGCTATCCAAATAAACACCTTCCAATAATTTACCTATTATGGACATCAGGCTCACTGACCTATAATTTCCAGAGTTACCTTTGGAACCTTTTTTTAAACAATGGAACAATATGAGCTACTCTCTAATCCTCTGGCACCACAGCTATGGCTAATGACATTTTAAATATTTCTGCCAGAATCCCTCTAATTTCTTTTCTAGCCTCCCTCAAGGCCTGAAGGAATATCTTGTCATGCCCTGGGGATATATCCATCCTTATTTGCTTTAAGACAGCAAACACTTTTTCCTCTTTAATCAGTATAGGTTCCATGACCTCACTGCTTGTATTCCTTAATTCCCACGACTATGTGCCCATTTCCTGAATGAATACTGATGAAAAAAAAATTAAGATCTCCCTCATCTCTTGGCTCCATACAAAGACCACTAATCTTCAAGGGAACAAATTTTGTCCCTTACTATCCTTTTGGCCTTAATATACCTTGAGAAACCCTTAAGATTTTCTTTCACATTGTCTGCCAAAGCAACCTCATGTCTTCTTTTAGCCTTCCTGATTTCTTTCTTGACATTTCACTTGCATTTTTTATACACCTCAAGTACTTCATTTGCTCCATGTTGCCTATACTTGCTATACACCGCTCTCTCTCTCTTTCAAACCAGATCCCCTATATCCCTTGAAAGTTCCCTATGCCTGTGAACCTGGCCTTTAATCCTGACAGGAACATACAAACTTTTTGTACTCTCAAAATTTCACTTTTGAAGGTCCCCCACTTAGGTCACACATCCTTACTGCAAAACAATTTATCCCAATCCATACATTCTAGATCCTTTCTCATTTCTCAAAATATAGCCTTTCTCTAATTTAGAATCTCAACCCAAGGCCCAGACTAATCCTTCTACCGAATTAACTTGAAACTAATGGCATTATGATCACTGGACCCAAAATATTCCCCTACACATACTTCTATTACCTGTCCTGTCTCATTCCCTAAAAGGAAATCGAGTATTGCATTCTCTCTAGTTGGTACCTCTATTTATGGATTTAGAAAAATTTCCTGAACACATTTGATAAACTTCAAGCCATCCAGCCCTTTTACAGTATGGGAGTCTTAGTCGATATGTGGAAAGTTAAAATCCCCTACTATCACAACCTTATGTTACCTGCAAATGTCTGCTAACTCTCTGCAGATTTGCTCCTCCAATTCTTATTAACCATTGAGTGGTCTATAATTCAATCCCTCAAGTGTGGTCATACCTTTCCCATCCTCAGCTCCTGCCATAGACCCTCAGTAGATGAGCCTGAGCACAGCTGTGATATCTTCCCTGACGAGCAATGCCACTCCTCCCCTTTCATTCCCCCCCCCCCATTCTATCACATCTAAAACAACAGAAGCCCAGAACATTGAGCTGCCAGTCCTGCCCCTTCTGCAACCAAGTTTCACTAATGGCCACAAGGTCATAATTCCACATGCCAATCCATGTTCTAAGCGCATCTGCCTTTCCTACAATATTCCTTGCATTGAATTAGATACACTTTAGAAAATTTCCACCACATATAACCTGTTGACTTTTAACAGTGCATGCAATTTTCACATCTTTTCCCTCCTCCACTCCTCTTTTAGTACTAGCACTCTAGTTCCCATCCCCTTGCAAATCTAGTTTAAACCCACCAGAGCAGCACTAGCAAACCTTTCTGCAAGGATATTAGTCCCTTTCCAGTTCAGATGCAGTTTGTCCCATCAGTACAGGTCCCACCTTGCCTGGAAGAGAGCCCAATGATCGAGAAACCTGAAGCTCTCCCTCCTACACCATGTCTTTAACCATATGTTGAGGTGCATTATCCTCCTATTTCTAACCTCACTAGCATGTGGCAATCCTGAGATCACACCCTGGAGGTCCTGTCCTTCAACACAGCACCTAACTCCCTGAATTCTCCTTGCAGGGCCTCCTCACCCTTCCTATCCACATCATTGGTCCTTACCTAGACCACGACATCTGGCAGCTCACCCTCCTTACTGAGAATGCTGTGAACTCAATCTGAGGTATCTGGCACCAGAGAGGCAGCATACCATCCGGAATACTCGATCTCTTCCACAGAACCTCTTATCTGTCCCCCAACTATGGAATCCCCTATCACTACAGCTTTCCTCTTCTCCTCCCTTCTCATCTTACACAGGACTAGACTCTGTGCCAGAGACTTGATCACTGTGGCTTGTCCCTGGTAGATTCCCCCACCTAACTATCCAAAATCGTATACTTGTTATTGAGGGGTGCCCTTCACTGCCTGCCTGTTCCCTTTCCCTCTCCTGTCACCCATCTACTCTCTTCTTGCCTGTAGGTGGATGATGTTTACCTGGAAATCCAGATAAACTACATCCACCTGCTACCCTCTATCTACTGGCTTATTATATCCTCAAAGAATTATAGTAAATTCATCAAAATGGACCTTCCTTTGCTGAATCCCTGCTGCATCTGCCTGATGGATCCATTTCACTCCAGATGCCTCATTATTTCTTCTTTAATGTTAGCTTCAAGCATTTTCCCAACTACAGATGTTAAACTAACTGGACCTTAGTTTCCTGCTTTTTGCCTACATCCATTTTTGAATAGTGGCATGACATTTGCCATCTTCCAATCTACCAGGATCTGCCAAGAGTCCAGATAGTTTTAGTCTTCTTTGGCTTGGCTTCGCGGACGAAGATTTATGGAGGGGGTAAAAAGTCCACGTCAGCTGCAGGCTCGTTTGTGGCTGACCAGTCCGATGCGGGACAGGCAGACACGATTGCAGCGGTTGCAAGGGAAAATTGGTTGGTTGGGGTTGGGTGTTGGGTTTTTCCTCCTTTGCCTTTTGTCAGTGAGGTGGGCTCTGCGGTCTTCTTCAAAGGAGGCTGCTGCCCGCCAAACTGTGAGGCGCCAAGATGCACGGTTTGAGGCGTTATCAGCCCACTGGCGGTGGTCAATGTGGCAGGCACCAAGAGATTTCTTTAGGCAGTCCTTGTACCTTTTCTTTGGTGCACCTCTGTCACGGTGGCCAGTGGAGAGCTCGCCATATAATACGATCTTGGGAAGGCGATGGTCCTCCATTCTGGAGACGTGACCCATCCAGCGCAGCTGGATCTTCAGCAGCGTGGACTCGATGCTGTCGACCTCTGCCATCTCGAGTACCTCGACGTTAGGGGTGTGAGCGCTCCAATGGATGTTGAGGATGGAGCGGAGACAACGCTGGTGGAAGCGTTCTAGGAGCCGTAGGTGGTGCCGGTAGAGGACCCATGATTCGGAGCCGAACAGGAGTGTGGGTATGACAACGGCTCTGTATACGCTTATCTTTGTGAGGTTTTTCAGTTGGTTGTTTTTCCAGACTCTTTTGTGTAGTCTTCCAAAGGCGCTATTTGCCTTGGCGAGTCTGTTGTCTATCTCATTGTCGATCCTTGCATCTGATGAAATGGTGCAGCCGAGATAGGTAAACTGGTTGACCGTTTTGAGTTTTGTGTGCCCGATGGAGATGTGGGGGGGCTGGTAGTCATGGTGGGGAGCTGGCTGATGGAGGACCTCAGTTTTCTTCAGGCTGACTTCCAGGCCAAACATTTTGGCAGTTTCCGCAAAGCAGGACGTCAAGCGCTGAAGAGCTGGCTCTGAATGGGCAACTAAAGCGGCATCATCTGCAAAGAGTAGTTCACGGACAAGTTTCTCTTGTGTCTTGGTGTGAGCTTGCAGGCGCCTCAGATTGAAGAGACTGCCATCCGTGCGGTACACCAAGACACAAGAGATAGTTTTAGTAAATGATCACCAAATCCCTGACGATAAATTCTGCTATTTCTTTCAGTACCCTAGGATGCATTTCATCAGGACCAGGGGATTTATCTATATTTGGACCCTCAAGCTTTCTAAGTACTACTTCTATAGTGATAGCTATTACATCTAGGTCCTCATCTCCCATCATATCCATTTTTGTTCAATGTGTCCTCCACCATGAAAACTTACACAAAATTGTCATTCAAAGCCTCAGTCTCTTCCTCATTTTCCAATATCAGTTCCCCCTTTTCAACCTCAAGGGATCAATCTTCACTTTAGCCACCCTTTTGTGCTTTGTATAATTATAATTTATATTTTGTCATTGTCATGCTATAGGATGAAGTGCCATCCAATGAGTTTGGAGGCATTTGCTTGAACTTGAGTTTCTGGATAACTGGGACCTTTTTTGGGGGAGATGTGACCTGTACAGTAAATCCCAGGGGGACCAGAATCCTGGCAGAGGTATTTGCTAGGGCTACTCAGGATCCTTTAAACTAGAATGGTTGGGGGGAGGGAACAAAATAGTACAGAGCAGTAAGGAGAAGGTTAGAATGCAAACAATGAAAGTTTGTAGTAAGTATTTGAATATGGATGGGCAGGTGATAGAGAAGGGAAATGCTCTGGGAGAAGATGAAGGGCAATTGGCAGGAAAAGTAAATAATGTTGTTCTTAAAGATGAGGGAAAACAGGGATTAAAAAATGGGAAATCCCTGAAATTCATATATTTTAATGCCAGGAGTATTGTAAAAAAGGTGGATGAGCTGAAGGTGTGGATTGATACTTGGAAGTATGATGTGGTAGCGATTAGTGAGACATGGTTGCAGGAGGGATGTGATTGGCAACTGAATATCCCTGGGTTTCGTTGTTTTAGGTGTGATAGAGTCGGAGGGGCAAGAGGAGGTGGGGTTGCATTGCTTGTCAGGGAAAATATTACAGCGGTGCCTAGGAAGGATAGATTAGAGGGCACATCCACGGAGGCTATTTGGGTGGAACTGAGGAGTAGGAAAGGAGAGGTTACACTTGTAGGGGTGTATTATAGACCACCCGGAGGGGACCGAGACCTAGAGGAGCAAATCTGTAGGGAGATAGTAGATATTTGTGATAAGCACAGGGTTGTAATTATGGGAGATTTTAATTTTCCACATATAGATTGGGAAACACATTCTGTGAAAGGAATGGATGGGTTAGAGTTTGTGAAATGTGTGCAAGATAGTTTTTTACAACATGTAGAGGTGCCGACCAGAGAAGGAGCAGTGTTAGATCTACTGTTGGCAAATGGGATGGGTCAAGTGACGGAGGTAAGTGTTGGCGAGCACTTCGGGTCCAGTGATCATAATGCCATCAGCTTCAATGTCATTATGGAAAGAGAGAAATCAGGGCCAAGGATTGAGGTTTTTGAATGGGGAAAAGCTAGATTTGAGGAGATGCGAAAGGACTTGCAGGGTGTGCATTGGGACAATTTGTTTTATGGGCAGGATGTAGTAGAGAGATGGAAGTCTTTTAAAGATCAGATTTTGAGAGTGCAAAAGCTTTATGTTCCTGTTAGGTTAAAAGGAGGGGCAAAAGGTTTGAGAGAGCCGTGGTTTTCAAGGAATATTGGAAACTTGGTTCGAAGAAAAAGGGAGGCGTACATTAGATATAAGAAGCATGGAGTTAAGGAGATGTTTGAAAGATACATTGAATGTAAGAGGAATCTTAAGAGAGGAATTAGGAAAGCTAAAAGAAGGTACGAGAAAACTATGGCAAGCAGGGTGAAAACTAATCCAAAAGAGTTCTACAAATATGTTAATGGTAAGAGGAAAGCTAGAGACAAAATTGGTCCCTTAGAAAATCAGAGTGGAAAACTGTGTGTGGAACCTAGAGAAATGGGGGAGATATTGAACAGTTTCTTTTCTTCGGTATTCACTAAGGAGAAGGATATTGGGAGATGTGGGATAAAAAAAAGCAAATTGGGTAAATATGGGGAATATAGAGATTACAAAAGGTGTAGTTTTAAGGCTTTTGAAGAATATAAAGGTGGATAAGTCTCCGGGACCAGACGGGATCTTCCCCAGGACATTGAAAGAAGTGAAGGAGGAAATAGCAGAGGCTCTGGCGGTAATTTTTCAAATGTCATTAGATATGGGGATAGTGCCGGAGGATTGGCGCATTGCGCATGTGGTTCCGTTATTTAAAAAGGGTTCAAGGAGGAAGCCTGGCAACTATCGGCCTGTAAGTTTGACGTCTGTGGTAGGTAAATTAATGGAGAAAATTCTTAGAGATAGTACTTATAAACATCTGGATAGACAGGGTCTGATCAGGAGCACTCAACATGGATTTGTGGGAGGAAGGTCATGTTTGACCAATTTGATTGAATTTTTTGAAGAGGTGACTAGGAATGTGGATGAGGGTAGCGCAGTGGATGTTGTCTATATGGACTTCAGTAAGGCCTTCGATAAGGTACCACATGGAAGGTTAGTTAGGAAGGTGCAGTCTTTAGGTATAAATTTTAAGATAGTCAAATGGATTGAACATTGGCTGAAAGGGAGAGGTCAGAGAGTGGTAGTGGATAATTGTCTGTCAGGTTGGAGGCCGGTGACCAGTGGTGTGCCTCAAGGATCTGTATTGGGCCCATTGTTGTTCGTTATATACATTAATGATCTAGATGATGGGGTGGTGAATTGGATTAGTAAATATGCAGACGATACTAAGATAGGTGGAATAGTGGATAATGAAGAAGGTTTTCAAGGATGCAGAGGGATTTGGGCTGCTTAGAAAAGTGGGCTGAAAAATGGCAGATGGAATTTAATGCTGATAAGTGTGAGGTGCTTCATTTTGGTAAGAAGAATTAGAATAGGACATATGTGGTAAATGGGAGAGCATTGAGGAATACAGAAGAGCAGAAAGATTTAGGAGTAACGGTACATCGTTCCCTGAAGGTAGAAACTCACGTGAATAGGGTGGTGAAGGAGGCTTTTAGTATGCTGGCCTTTATCAATCATTGCATGGAATATAGGAGTTGGGAGGTGATGTTGAGATTGTATAAGATGTTGGTGCGGCCTAATTTGGAGTTCTGTGTGCAGTTCTGGTCGCCTAATTCTCTCTTTGGCTTGGCTTCGCGGACGAAGATTTATGGAGGGGGTAAAAAGTCCACGTCAGCTGCAGGCTCGTTTGTGGCTGACAAGTCCGATGCGGGACAGGCAGACACGATTGCAGCGGTTGCAAGGGAAAATTTGTTGGTTGGGGTTGGGTGTTGGGTTTTTCCTCCTTTGCCTTTTGTCAGTGAGGTGGGCTCTGCGGTCTTCTTCAAAGGAGGTTGCTGCCCGCCAAACTGTGAGGCGCCAAGATGCACGGTTTGAGGCGTTATCAGCCCACTGGCGGTGGTCAATGTGGCAGGCACCAAGAGATTTCTTTAGGCAGTCCTTGTACCTTTTCTTTGGTGCACCTCTGTCACGGTGGCCAGTGGAGAGCTCGCCATATAATACGATCTTGGGAAGGCGATGGTCCTCCATTCTGGAGACGTGACCCATCCAGCGCAGCTGGATCTTCATAAGCGTGGACTCGATGCTGTCGACCTCTGCCATCTCGAGTACTTCGACGTTAGGGGTGTAAGCGCTCCAATGGATGTTGAGGATGGAGCGGAGACAACGCTGGTGGATGCGTTCTAGGAGCCGTAGGTGGTGCCGGTAGAGGACCCATGATTCGGAGCCGAACAGGAGTGTGGGTATGACAACGGCTCTGTATACGCTTATCTTTGTGAGGTTTTTCAGTTGGTTGTTTTTCCAGACTCTTTTGTGTAGTCTTCCAAAGGCGCTATTTGCCTTGGCGAGTCTGTTGTCTATCTCATTGTCGATCCTTGCATCTGATGAAATGGTGCAGCCGAGATAGGTAAACTGGTTGACCGTTTTGAGTTTTGTGTGCCCGATGGAGATGTGGGGGGGCTGGTAGTCATGGTGGGGAGCTGGCTGATGGAGGACCTCAGTTTTCTTCAGGCTGACTTCCAGGCCAAACATTTTGGCAGTTTCCGCAAAGCAGGACGTCAAGCGCTGAAGAGCTGGCTCTGAATGGGCAACTAAAGCGGCATCACCTGCAAAGAGTAGTTCACGGACAAGTTTCTCTTGTGTCTTGGTGTGAGCTTGCAGGCGCCTCAGATTGAAGAGACTGCCATCCGTGCGGTACCGGATGTAAACAGCGTCTTCATTGTTGGGGTCTTTCATGGCTTGGTTCAGCATCATGCTGAAGAAGATTGAAAAGAGGGTTGGTGCCAGAACACAGCTTTGCTTCACGCCATTGTTAATGGAGAAGGGTTCAGAGAGCTCATTGCTGTATCTGACCCGACCTTGTTGGTTTTCGTGCAGTTGGATAATCATGTTGAGGAACTTTGGGGGACATCCGATGCGCTCTAGTATTTGCCAAAGCCCTTTCCTGCTCACGGTGTCGAAGGCTTTGGTGAGGTCAACAAAGGTGATGTAGAGTCCTTTGTTTTGTTCTCTGCACTTTTCTTGGAGCTGTCTGAGGGCAAAGACCATGTCAGTGGTTCCTCTGTTTGCGCGAAAGCCGCACTGTGATTCTGGGAGAATATTCTCGGCGACACTAGGTATTATTCTATTTAGTAGAATCCTAGCGAAGATTTTGCCTGCAATGGAGAGCAACGTGATTCCCCTGTAGTTTGAGCAGTCTGATTTCTCGCCTTTGTTTTTGTACAGGGTGATGATGGTGGCATCACGAAGATCCTGAGGCAGTTTACCTTGGTCCCAACAAAGCTTGAAAAACTCATGCAGTTTGGCATGCAGAGTTTTGCCGCCAGCCTTCCAGACTTCTGGGGGGATTCCATCCATACCTGCTGCTTTGCCACTTTTCAGTTGTTCGATTGCCTTATATGTCTCATCCAGGGTGGGAACCTCATCCAGCTCTAGCCTTAGGGGCTGTTGAGGGAGCTGGAGCAGGGCGGAATCTTGGACTGAGCGGTTGGCACTGAAAAGAGATTGGAAGTGTTCTGACCATCGGTTGAGGATGGAGATCTTGTCGCTGAGGAGGACTTTGCCGTCTGAGCTGCACAGCGGGCTTTGGACTTGGGGTGAGGGGCCGTACACAGCCTTTAGAGCCTCGTAGAAACCCCTGAAGTCGCCAATGTCCGCGCTGACCTGGGTTCGTTTGGCGAGGCTAGTCCACCACTCATTTTGGATCTCCCGGAGTTTGCGCTGAAGATGGCTGCATGCGCAGATAAGTGACCATAATTTTCTAAAGATTCTTGAATTGCTGGTAAAGAAATAATAAAACATCATCTGCAAATAAATTAATCTTATATTCCTCATTCAAAACTCTCATACCCTTAACATTTTCATTTTGATGTATTAACTGTGCCAAAGGTTCAATAACTATAGCAAATAAAGCAGGTGACAATGGACATCCTTGTCTAGTAGACCTTGTTAAATCAAAAGATTCTGAGATCTGTCCATTAGTAGCAACTCTAGCCTTCGGACTATTATATAAAGCCTTTATCAATCCAATAAACGATGAACCAAAACAAAATTTCTCAAGTACTTTCAATAAAAACTTCCATTCCACTCTATCAAAAGCCTTTTCTGCATCTAATGAAACCACTATTGGATAATTCATTTGAGATTTAAATTTATTTATCAAAGTAATTAGTCGCAAAATATTATCAGACGCATATCTGTTTTTTATAAATCCTGTTTGATCTTTATGTATTATTTTAGGTAAATATTGAACCAATCTATTAGCCTTAACTTTAGCTACAATTTTATAATCTGTGTTTAACAATGATATTGGTCGATAAGAAGAAACCTGTAAAGGATCTTTATTTTTTTTGGTATAACCGTAATTATTGCATTAGAACAAGATTCAAGTAATTGAAAAGTTTTATAAATTTGCTGTATTACGTTCTTATAAATAGAAGATATATCAACATAAAAAGTTTTATAAAATTCTATAGAAAACCCATCTTCACCGGGTGCCTTTCCATTTGGCATATCTCTTATGGCCATTTCAATTTCATTTTCTGTAAAAGATTTATCCAACTCTTGTCTATCTTCTTGATTCAGCTGTGGCAAATTAATATTTTTCAAAAAAGAATCTATTGCATCTTCACTTACATCTTTACACTCAGACGTATATAATTTTTTATAAAAATTGCAAAATTCCTCATTAATTTCTTTTTGTCTAAAAGTAATACCCAATTTTTTTCTAATTGCTGGTATAATCCTGGATAATTGTTCTTTTTTTAACTGCCATGATAAAACTTTATGAGTTTTCTCGCCCCATTCATAAAACTTATGTTTAGTTTGATTTATTAAGCATTCAAATCGATATGTTTGTAATTCATTATACTTTAATTTTAAATTAATTAACTGGTTCTTTTGCACTTCAGTAGCATTTTTTTGAAATTCTTTTTCACTAACAGCTATCTTTTTTCTCTGAATCTTCAATCTCTCTAATTCTCTCTTTCTTTACTTTGGATGCATAACTAATAATTTGACCTCTTAAAAAAGCTTTCATTGCGTCCCATAAAACAAAATGACTGGAAACAGAGTTAACATTATTACTAATAAAATCCTCAATTTGTTTTTTTAAATAACTAATAAATTCTGGTTTTTGTAGTAACAAAGTTTTAGGGCTTTTGAAGAATATAAAGGTGGATAAGTCTCCGGGACCAGACGGGATCTTCCCCAGGACATTGAGAGAAGTGAAGGAGGAAATAGCAGAGGCTCTGGTGGTAATTTTCCAAATGTCATTAGATATGGGGATAGTGCCGGAGGATTGGCGCATTGCGCATGTGGTTCCGTTATTTAAAAAGGGTTCAAGGAGGAAGCCTGGCAACTATCGGCCTGTAAGTTTGACGTCTGTGGTAGGTAAATTAATGGAGAAAATTCTTAGAGATAGTACTTATAAACATCTGGATAGACAGGGTCTGATCAGGAGCACTCAACATGGATTTGTGGGAGGAAGGTCATGTTTGACCAATCTGATTGAATTTTTTGAAGAGGTGACTAGGAATGTGGATGAGGGTAGCGCAGTGGATGTTGTCTATATGGACTTCAGTAAGGCCTTCGATAAGGTACCACATGGAAGGTTAGTTAGGAAGGTGCAGTCTTTAGGTATAAATTTTGAGATAGTCAAATGGATTGAACATTGGCTGAAAGGGAGAGGCCAGAGAGTGGTAGTGGATAATTGTCTGTCAGGTTGGAGGCCGGTGACCAGTGGTGTGCCTCAAGGATTTGTATTGGGCCCATTGTTGTTCGTTATATACATTAATGATCTAGATGATGGGGTGGTAAATTGGATTAGTAAATATGCAGACGATACTAAGATAGGTGGAATAGTGGATAATGAAGAAGGTTTTCAAGGATTGCAGAGGGATTTGGGCTGCTTAGAAAAGTGGGCTGAAAAATGGCAGATGGAATTTAATGCTGATAAGTGTGAGGTGCTTCATTTTGGTAAGAAGAATCAGAACAGGACATACGTGGTAAATGGGAGAGCATTGATGAATACAGAAGAGCAGAAAGATTTAGGAGTAACGGTACATCGTTCCCCGAAGGTAGAAACTCACGTGAATAGGGTGGTGAAGAAGGCTTTTAGTATGCTGGCCTTTATCAATCATTGCATGGAATATAGGAGTTGGGAGGTGATGTTGAGATTGTATAAGACGTTGGTGCGGCCTAATTTGGAGTTCTGTGTGCAGTTCTGGTCGCCTAATTATAGGAAGGATATAAACAGAGTGGAGAGAGTGCAGAGAAGGTTTACCAGAATGTTACCTGGGTTTAAGCATCTAGAGTATAGGGAGAGATTGGACAGATTAGGTCTTTATTCTTTGGAGCGTAGAAGGTTGAGAGGGGATTTGATAGAAGTATTTAAGATTATGAAAGGGATAGACAGAATGGATGTGGATAGACTATTTCCGTTAAGAGGAGGAAAGTTTAAAACAAGAGGACATGAGTTAAGAATTAAGGGGCAGAGGTTTAGAGGTAACATGAGGGGGAACTTCTTTACTCAGAGAGTGGTAGCTGTGTGGAATGATCTTCCGGGAGAAATAGTGGCGGCGGAGTCAATTGTATTATTTAAGAAAAGGTTGGACAGGTATATGGATGAGAATAAGATGGAGGGTTATGGGCATTGTGCAGGGAGGTGGGACTAGAGAGGGGTGTTTGGTTCAATGCGGACTAGAAGGGCCTAATGGCCTGTTTCCGTGCTGTAATTGTTATGTTATGTTGTTATGTTATGTTAAATCTCCATCTTGGAGTCCTCTGAACATCTTGTGAACTCTGATATTCTAATAATAATAATGAATGATCTGAGACCAACCTTGCCTTATAATCCACAGATATAACCTTATCCTGCAAATGTGTTGAGATTAAAAAATAATCAATTCTTGAAAAGGAATTATGACGTGAAGAATAAAAAGAAAAATATTTCTCTGTGGGATTAAGTCTTCGCCAGATGTCAACTAAATTAAAATCTTTCATCATATTAGTCACTTGTACTGCCATCTTAGATTTCTTAATTACTCTTGGATACTTGTCCAATAAAGGCTCCAATACCACATTTAAATCTCCCCCAATCATCACATTAGAATTTGCTTGTCCAAGTAATAAAGACACATCTACAACAAAAGCTGTATCCTTAACATTTGGAGCATAAACATCAAGCAGAGTCCAAGACTCATTAAGAATTGTACAATTCAGTTTTAATAATCTTTCTCCATTTTTCTCTTCATTCTGTAACTGAAATGGTAAATTTTTATGCACCAGAATTGCCACTCCTTTCGCCTTTGAATTAAATGAAGAATAGAAAACTTGTCCAACCCATTCATGTTTGTTTCAAATGTTCCTTATCTGTTAAATGAGTTTCCTGCAAAAAAGCCACATCAACTTTTAATTTTTTTAAGTAAGCAAGTACTTTCTTACGCTTAATAGGTTTATTTAAACCCTGAACATTAAGAGAGGCAAACTTAAGTTTAGACATTACTTACAATAACACAAAGAAAAAGAGAAGGAGAAAAAAAAGAAAAAAAAGGGAAAAAAAATGAAAAACACCCCCTCCCCTTATCCCCTCCTAAAACTACAAAAAGAGAAAAGAAAAAAAATTAAAGATAATAATAAAAAAAAACCTTCACTCCTTAATCCAAAATTTAATGAAAAAAAAACAGGTAGGAGGTTGCAAACACCTCCTCCTGTGTCAACCACTCAATGCGGTACCTCACACAAGGTATTGGGTGTGAGATAACTCACACGTAGCTGATGACTTCTGGAAAATGATGCCCGCCCAGCTCCCTCTCCCAACTCCCATTTCACATTAAACTATCATCATTATCTAAAATCTTCCCAGAAAATTTAAAAAAAAATCAGCTTTATCACTCTGACCACCATTGTTTCCATTTCTTCTTGGAATTCGGTTCCCATCTTGCGTCTTCACTCTCCTTGGAGACCGTGGGGTGGACTACGTCTTTCCTGAAATTGCGTAATTGATAACAATTGAGCAAAGTCCATAGCTTCCTTAGGGTTATCGAAAAATTTTGGTTGATAGCCATCTTGAAAAATCTTCAATAATGCAGGGTATCTAAATGTTGCTTTATATCCTTTTTTCCACAACACTTCTTTCACAGGATTAAATTCACGTCGTTGAGACATAACTTCTTGACTCAAATCCGGATAAAAAAAAAACACGATTGTTCTGAACCATCAAGGGAGATCTTCTTTGTTGTGCATTTCTTATAGCCACACGCAAAATTGTCTCTCTATCATAATAATTTAAACAACAAACCAGAACAGGTCTTGGATTTTGTCCTGGAAAAGGCTTTCTTCTCAAAGCTCTATGGGCACGTTCCAATATTAAGCCTTCCGGGAACTTATCTTGTCCTAACACTTGTGGAATCCATTCAGTGAAAAATTTTCTTGGATCTGATCCTTCCATATCTTCTGGCAAACCAACAATTGTTATATTATTCTGTCTAGATTGATTCTCCAAATAATCAACTTTTTTCGCTAAATTTTTATTCTGAATTTGTAAAGTTTCAATTGTTTTATTTACATCTTGTATTTGATCTCGTACCTCGACTATGCCTTGGTCACAAACATCAAGTCTTTCGTTCGTTTCAAGCTTAAAAGCTCCATAATCAACCATCTGTTGGGTATTAATGTCCACCAAGGTATTAAGCTTAGTATTAACTTGAACTAAAGCCTTACCTATTTCTTTTATTGTAGAGGATAATTTAGATTCAAGATTCTTAATAAGCATATCTACTGGAATAGATTCAGGTACAGTAGGATCCTGCTGTTTCTGTGTAGCCAAAGGGTCTTCTATTCCTTCTCTTGGTTTAACTGCTTTTCTTACAGTATGACTGCGTGTGGAAACCCCTGCCACAGCCTCCTCAGCAGTATCTGGAGGATGATGGCCAGGGTTATCCTTAACCCATATTATGTCAAATGCCTTCATTACATCGATATCTGTTAAAGTCTTCATTACTGGTGGTGCATTTCGCAGCGCCACCGCTACATCAATCGGTGAACATCTTTTCAGAGTCGGGTCTTCAGCTGGCAGCATCCCAGCTGTTCTAGCTGTCAAAGATTCACTGACAGCGCTCACAGCGGGCGTTAATTCACGCGCACGTGCCTGGCTAGCCCTTTGTTCCAAGGGCTGCCAGGCGCCATCTTTAAAGAGCTCTACCGATAGAGAGCGGAGCTCCATTGCCGAATCTTGTACCTCTCTTCCTGGATCCATTCCATGCTGAGTCCTGGCTTCTTGTATACAGGTAGGCTCAGATAACCTCAGGAAATGCAGTTTCTTAACGATCTGTTGCCATTTTTTTTTACTTCTTTTCAGCAGTTGTACCATTAGAAACTGATTCAACACCTCTAACTATTTCTAGGCTTTTAAAAAGTTTTAATGGGCACTTATAGACAAAACAATAACAAAGAGTCAGGAGAGGACTGGAAGGCACGTCTGTTCCTTACGCCATCTTGCCACGCCCCCCCATACTGGTGTTCCTACTGTAGTTTATGCATGGACCCAGTCCAGAATATTCATTATGAAAGTTTAAAAATGGCTAGAGTCCAAAGGATTATTCATATGTGAATTGTTTGATTCCAAAACTGTGGAGCACAGAGACAAATAAAGGAAAAAAAAAGTCTTTGTCTCAACCATTATGGAGGGCACTGTATACCTCTTTCCTGATTGTGAGAAGTGCCTTCGCGTTCACAAAATATGCTTGAGACAAAAGTTGAGAACAAAGAACATTTATTTACATTTACAACATTGCAAGGTTGGGTACTCTCCCCTTACCTCGGGAAAGTACCCCGAGGGAGGGAAGCCTCTTTGTTTTTATACAATTTTTATTTCACCTCCCCTTACATTTGTCTTACGTTTGTCCTTGGATTGGTTTGGCACTTTTCCCTATTCGTCTGACTCTTGACTGACTCCAACTTTCTCTTATCCCGTGCTCACACCTCCTTTCCCCACCCCCTATTAAACAAGCTCTTTGTGTGTACGTGCATATTTCTATGTATGCTTAAATTCCTCTGTTATCTTGTTTACTTTGTTCTGCTTTTTCATGCGCCATTTTACACAAAGAACATTTAAGCTTTTTCCTTGCTGTTTTTCTTTCTACCTTCTATAACTGTTTCAGAACTCCTACCATTAAAATAATAATGTTTCTAAACTCCTACATGATGGCAGCTTCGTTCAGCAACTGTTAATATTTATCTTTCTTTTTATATTTGGTATTGTTTTCTCTTGTCTAGTAACTTAATGTATACTTTGGTAGTTTTTCATGCTCTGGTGTAGCTGCAGCAAGCAAACATTTCAGCGCATCTGTATATTATACTTATAACAATAAACTCTCATTCAATCATTCAAATATGAAAGTTCTTTTTAATCACACCTGGAGTACTTGAGAACAATTTTAGTCTCCTTACCTAAGAAAAAATATACTTATCATAAAGGAAATACAGTGAAGACAAGACTGATTCCAGGAATGATGAGATTGCCAAATGGCAAGAGATTGACCCATTGAGGTTAATGATAGTGAGTTTATTTATATGCATTGAACAGTGTACAGATGCACAGAAATTCTTACTTGCTGCAGCCGAATAGGTACTTTGTTTTAACAGAACTACAACATTGAATTAAATTTAAAAATATCATCATTACAAACGATAGATGGATCTTAAAAGTTCAAAGTTACACAGAGCAGTTTTGTATTCACTTGAGTTTAGAAGAATGCTAAGGATCTGAATGATACTAAAAAAAAATTCTGAAGAAGGTGATTTGACCTAAGGTGTTAACTCTTGTTCATCTTTCCATAGATGCTATCTCACCAGTATTTTCTATCTCTATCTCAATCCAAATTCTGACAGGGCCAGGCAGACTAAATGTCGGAAGATTTCTCCCCTGTCTGAATTGAAAAATTACATCTTCAGTTCACAGGTCAAGTTATCCAAGACAAAAATGCAAAGAAATTCCTTCATTCAGCGACTAATGAATCTGCAGAATTCAGTACGCAGGCTGTAGAGACCAATTCACTAAATATATCTGAGGAAGAGATTGATACATTTCTAGATGCAAATACCATCCAAGGTTATGGGAGAGGTAGAAACATGATATTAAGGTACTGTAGATGATCAGTCATCATTGTATTGAATTGTAGAGAAGGGTCAAATGGCTAAATAATTCATGTGGCCCATGAGATATTCTTCCCTTCCCCTACTCTGCACCAATGATCCCATTGTTTTTTTAAATTTCTCTTCCCTTCAACAACAATATGTGTATATTAATTCTGAAGCTGTTTCTTCTTGCATTCCCTTTAAATCTGTACAGCTTAGAATATATTACCTCTTCCTTATAAAATAAATTTTCACATTCTCTGCAATGACTCTCATCTACCATATGTCTATCCGCCTATGGCAGGGGTGGCCAAACTATGGCCCCCGGGCCAACTGCAGAACATTGCCCATTTTTAAGTGGACCAAGGTGAATTTTAAAAACAAAATGGAATATAACCCTGTTATATTCCATTTTATTTGTACCTTGTGTAATGAGCCCAGAGGACCCTAAAACCCAGTAGCAATAGAAATTCATCAAGGCAAATGGTTACTTAAACAAAAGTTGCTTTTAATTATCTTTAAACGTGAAAACAGGATCAAACTTATTACTATTAACTTAACCCCCTTCTAAACGTTTATGTAATGTATGTGTAAGTTCAGAAAAGTTCTTTGATTCACAGTCCAATCTCACTTCTTACTCCTCCAAGTTCACCAGTATCAGGCAATTCTTACACTGTGAACAGAATTTAATATTTATGAATTTCACCAGGTTTTAGTGCTTGAAAGATAAATGGTTACCACTCAGGAAGGTTCTTGTTGGCTTTCAGAGAGAGATTTGTTGCTTGTTGGACACAAACTGATTCCTTCCGATCAGCTACTTCAGGGTTTTCCAGGTGATAACATCTTTCTTTCAGGTTCCTTTCTGTTTCCCTTATTTCAAGTGAAACATTATACAGCCAGCCATCTCCTCTTCTCTAGACCACAAGGGCTTTGACCAGGCTGAACTAAGAACTCACAACCCATCTTCAAAATGGGGTTTTTCCACAAGCTTGCCAGCTTGTCATGTTCCAGTCCCAGCTGCTGCTGCTGAACTGTAGAACTGAATTCTCTCTCTCTGAAAAAGCACATGACCCTCTTAGAACAGCAAATTGCACTCAGACAGACTGTGGCACCAGACCTGATCTTCTGAGTTCATTCATCTGTTGCTTTCCAAAACAATAATCAATTACTCCACAGCATGTCTACTTGTGAAGTCTCTATAGGCATTCTTCAAAGTTTTTGCAAAGGCACTCAGAGCCTGGACTGTCTGGCTTGAGCAGAGCTCTGGCATTTTAAATGAGATCTGTGTTAAGTGCTTGTTTGTGACCTACACTCAAAAACCTGCTACAATTTATCTCCTTTAAAACATATCTATTTCTTTGGCTTGGCTTCGCGGACGAACATTTATGGAGGGGGTAAATGTCCACGTCAGCTGCAGGCTCGTTTGTGGCTGACAAGTCCGATGCGGGTCAGGCAGACACGGTTGCAGCGGTTGCAGGGGAAAATTGGTTGGTTGGGGTTGGGTGTTGGGTTTTTCCTCCTTTGTCTTTTGTCAGTGAGGTGGGCTCTGCGGTCTTCTTCAAAGGAGGTTGCTGCCTGCCGAACTGTGAGGCGCCAAGATGCACGGTTTGAGGTGATATCAGCCCACTGGCGGTGGTCAATGTGGCAGGCACCAAGAGATTTCTTTAGGCAGTCCTTGTACCTCTTCTTTGGTCCACCTCTGTCACGGTGGCCAGTGGAGAGCTCGCCATATAACATGATCTTGGGAAGGCGATGGTCCTCCATTCTGGAGATGTGACCCACCCAGCGCAGCTGGATCATCAGCAGCGTGGACTCGATGCTGTCGGCCTCTGCCATCTCGAGTTCTTCGATGTTAGGGATGAAGTCGCTCCAATGGACGTTGAGGATGGAGCAGAGACAACACTGGTGGAAGCGTTCTAGGAGCCGTAGGTGATGCCGGTAGAGGACCCATGATTCGGAGCCGAACAGGAGTGTGGGTATGACAACGGCTCTGTATACGCTAATCTTTGTGAGGTTTTTCAGTTGGTTGTTTTTCCAGACTCTTTTGTGTAGTCTTCCAAAGGCGCTATTTGCCTTGGCGAGTCTGTTGTCTATCTCGTTGTCGATCCTTGCATCTGATGAAATGGTGCAGCCGAGATAGGTAAACTGGTTGACCGTTTTGTGTTTTGTGTGCCCGATGGAGATATGGGGGGGCTGGTAGTCATGGTGGGGAGCTGGCTGATGGAGGACCTCAGTTTTCTTCAGGCTGACTTCCAGGCCAAACATTTTGGCAGTTTCCGCAAAACAGGATGTCAAGCGCTGAAGAGCTGGCTCTGAATGGGCAACTAAAGCGGCATCATCTGCAAAGAGTAGTTCACGGACAAGTTTCTCTTGTGTCTTGGTGTGAGCTTGCAGGCGCCTCAGATTGAAGAGACTGCCATCCGTGCAGTACCGGATGTAAACAGCGTCTTCATTGTTTAGGTCTTTCATGGCTTGGTTCAGCATCATGCTGAAGAAGATTGAAAACATATCTATATACAATATAAAAATAACATAATCTGTCACACTTGCACTTCTTAGTTTCAACACTAGATGTCGCTGCCATTTTGAACAACTACTTGACTGACCATTGAAATGTTACTCATGGAAGAAAATGTTTTTCGCTTAAAAAAAAGGTTGACCTCAATTTAAAAAAAAAACATTTACCTCAGTTGATTAAACATAGCGGATCCAAAAAGATGGAAAATAGCAAGGTAGTGTCAAAAATTTCAGACAGTGGGAAAATTAATCCTTTTTCACAGGAGTCAAGAGGGAGTGCGTTTGTTTGATTTGCAAGGAATCTGTTAACTTTAATAGCCTATCTTTAACAGCCTATCTACAGAATTACACATTGCATCATATTCATTAAAGTGGCCACTTGGGCCCATTTCACTGAGAGTTGAAGAGGAATATTGGAGATGGCCTTGTCCCTTAATCTTTCCTTCAAAGTACCTTGAAGAAGGGCTCAGGCACAAAATATTAGTTATTTATATTTACCTCCTATGGACACTGAGAGCCCTCTGAGTTCCTCCAACATTTCTGTGTTTTTACCAAAAATCTGCTGGCTTTTCTCAGGGAAAAAGGCAGTGCTCTACAATCACAAAATGCTGCAGTTGGTGCTGAGGCTGTGTGGTCGTCATCATAGAGATTTAGATGCAGAGCCGATCACAGCTGAACTTCACCTACAAGGGATCAGCCTTTCATCGACTTGGATGCAGCCACAGCAGGAATATTGTGTAGAAGTAGAAGACTCAGAAACCAACTTGGAAACCAGTGATTACAATGAAACAGAGTTGTAATTATCAGTGTGGAATTTATAATTTTAGGTTCATTCTACAGTCACCTGTTTCTTGTTATTACATTTTTGGCATAATAAATTCCAGGCTAGCACATGTAATGAATTGAGCAGGAAGGGTGGCTTTTGAAGCAATGAACTCAACATAGTAATTTAGTTGATGCGTGCATCACCTCCTGACTTTATGAAATGTACACTTATGAGCTTGACCGTGTTGTGTAAATTTTGTTATTGTTTCTAAATTGGTGTCATTTTGGAATTTTTTTTGTACAGTGCTTATGCAGAACAATTAACATTAGTGAAGATGTGCCTTTCATAAGTACAGAAATTGAAGGAGTTGTGCCTTTTATAAATGGAAGAAAATCAATTTAGATGAAAAGTTGTATTTACCAGGAACACTTCAGCATCAACTGAATACAGTGTCCTCCATAATGTTTGGGATAAAGACACATTTTTCCTTTATTAACCCCTGTGCTCCACAGTTTTAAATCTGTAATCAAACAATTCACATGTGATTAAAGTGCTCATCTTAGATTTTATTCTAGGTTATTTGTATATATTTTGGTTTGACCATGTGGAAATTATAACACTTTTTATACATAGCCCCCATTTCAGGACATAGCAATGGTATGCATATTAGTCATGTTTAGTACTTTGTTGCATATCCCTTGCATCAATTACTGCTTGAAATCTGTGATTCATAGATATTACTGGAGTATCTTCTCCAGTGATGCTCTGCCAGGTCTCTACTGCAGCCATCTTCAGCTCATGCTTATTTCAGGAGCGTGTCCCTTTAAGTTTTCTCTTCAGCATATGGAAGGCATGCTCAGTTGGATTTGGATCAGGTGACTGACTTGGCAATACAAGAATTTTCCAGTTTTTAGCTTTGAAAAATTCCTTTGTTGCTTTAACAGTATGTTTGCAATCATTATCAGGCTGTAGGATGAAGTGCCATCCAATGAGTTTGGAGGAATTTGCATGAACTTGAGCAAATAAGATTTTTCTATACACCTCAGCATTCATTTTGCTACTGCCAACAGGAGTTACATCAACAATAAAGATTAGTGCACCAGTACCTGTGGCAGCCATACATCTCCAGGCCATAACACCCCTATCACCATGTTTCAGTTCCTTTCTGTTTCCACACTTTGCTCTTGCCATCACTCTGATACAGGTTAAATTTGTTCTCCTCTATCCACCAGACCTTTGACCAGAATTCTGCAGGCTCTTTTACATTCTTTTTGGCAAACTGTAATCTGGCCATCCTTTCTGTGGCTAATTGGTGGTTTGCATCTTGCAGTGTAGCCTCTGTATTTCTGTTCATGATGTTTTCTGCAGTCAGAAGTCATTGACACATCCATACCTGCCTCCTGAAGACTGTTTCTGATCTGTTGAACATATGTTTGGGGATTTTTCTTCATTATGATGAGAATTTTCTGTCTTCAGCAGTGGAGATCTTCCTTGGATTACTAGTCCCTTTGCAATTACTGAGCTCACCAGTTCGCATTTTCTTCTTAATGATGTTTTAAACAGTTGATTTTAGTAATCATAAGGTTTGAGCAATGTCTCTTACTGTTTTGTTCTTGTTTTTCAGCCTTACAATGGCTTCTTTGACTTTCATTGATACAACTCTGGTCCTCATGTTGAAAAATGGCAACTACAGACTCCAAAGGTGATCAAAAGCTTAGAAGCAAGCCTAACTCTCTTATTCCTGCACCAATGAAACAATTAAACATACCTGAATACTCATAAATATCTGTGAAGCCAAATGTCCCAAACATTATGGTGACCTAAAATGGGGAACTATATATAAAAAGTGCTGTAATTTCTACATGGTAAAACCAAAATGTATACAAATTACCTTGAATAAAATCTGGAATGTGCCCTTTAATTATGTGAATTGTTTGATTACAAATTTAAAACTGGAGCACAGGGGCAAATAAAGGAAAACAGTGTTTTTGTCCCAAAAATTATGGATGGCGCTTGTATATCTACAATCAGATGACAATGAACTTGAGCTTGAACTTGATTGTCCCTCTGCCAGTGCTTCTGTATTATTTTTATTCTTGGTATCTAAACTTGTCTAAATGAGTCAGGATTTGCAATGACATGAACTTTCCCGATGTTGAAAGGAGCTACATGAACACACAAATGCAAGATTTATTTTTGTGATCTATGAAATGTAGTTTCACCAGTTTACTTTGCTGTGCAGATTAAGAACTCAAAATTCATTATTGTATTATGCAAATACATTGCATGTTATAGGCCATCTGGATCCTTTGGTTTTGTAATGCCTAACAAGATAGTGCACTCATGGATACGAGGCGTAAATGATGGGGTTGACAAATGTTTGAGGTGCTGATTGAGCTCATGAATCAAGTAGGCTGCATTGCCCTAGGTGATGTGAAATTTCTTGGAGCTGTCATCTGCCAGGTAAGTGGAAAGTATTCTTGGCACTATTAGAGCTGGAATTATCAGGGCAAATGGAATGATACTGGAGCAACATTCATTCAGAGGAATGAGGAATAATTTATGAAGCTGTGGAAAATATTTCATGATCCTTGGGTAGTCACAAGTTGAAGCATTTTCATTAGAACATCCTGCATCTGAGGCCAAAGGAATTGTAAGTTAAGACCAAGTAAGTTTGTTTTGAATAGTGGTTTCCAGGATATTGATGGAGAGGAATTTGGTGTTGATAATGCTGTGGCATAACAAGTCAATAGATTTACACTCTTTGATGAATATTGACAAGCCCAGGATGCCATCCCACTTCTCACTTCCTATGCTTCTTCCCACTTGTCATCTCAAGTTTGACTATTGTCCAGGTCTTTCTGTATCAAGCACAAGCTCTATTAATCTCTCAGCCATGTTAACTATGATCAGGCACATTTTGTTGTGAAAAGTGATTAGAATCCCTACACCACACCCAGAGAGAATCTCCTGACTTAAATCTTCTTGTCCTGTTGTGACACACCTCATGGACAAGGTTGTCAGGGACTCAAAATGAGACAAAAACAAGATATTTCTGGAGTGCACCTTCAAGTATAATGTTTCAGAAGACAATTCGTGTCTTCATTTTAAAAAAAATTAAATTTAGACATACAGCATGGAAACAGGTCACTTTGGCCCATGAGCCAGTGCACCCAATTTACCTACGATACCCAATATGATTTGAATGGTGGTCGGAAACTAGAGCTTCCGGAGAAAACCTATGCAGACACGGGCAGAATGTACAAACTCCTTACCAATAGCATGGGATTTGAACTCCAATCTCGATCATTGGTGGGGTAACAGCATTGCGCTAACCATTTATACTACAGATGATTAGTTGCATCTTATTGTGGCACAATTCAGCCATGATTGTTTGATCTAGAGACAGGAACCAGGTAAGCTTTGTAAAAAGTGACATTTTGTCCATAACTGCTGTGTAATTTTAATTAAGTTGTTGCTTTTGCATATTGAGAATACATTAACTGCTGCAGAAGCTAAATAATTATCAGCAGGAGTGCCTTTATAATGGTGTGGTGTTATTGACTGCTCTCTTGCCCAATGAGTGTCTAAGTGTAGAAGCACCTTAAGGTTATGAATTATTTTAAGAGATTTTAAAACAATTATTTAATATATTTATCTCCATTTTTGTTCACAATCAAATAATTCATCTTTTTTCTTTCTATGCCTTGTTTGACATTACAAGCAAATGAATACTGGAATGAGAACAGATAAATAACCTCTATCCATCCTATCTTTTGCATGTCATTATTAAACTTTTGTCTACCTCACCTTATCTGAAACCCAGATACTTTTTATGTGATTACCCAGGTAGGGCAATAAACCAGATTAGTTTAAAATCATGCATTTATAGAATTCCTACTCAATTATAATTACCCTTGAGAAAATGTTAGTGATCAACCGTTGCAGCCCAACTGATACAGGGTAACTCTGTTTCTACTGAATAGGGATTTCCAGGATTTTGATCCTGTGATACTGAAGGAAATATGATATATTGATGTGGTGGAACACTGTTAATACTGTCTATATGTGTATGGACCACCCCTTGCTGATTGTACCATGGCTCCTGTGTCTTGATTCCCCCTAATAAAGACAGCCATGTCATAACCCCTCACCAAAAACAAGCTCGGGTCTTGGATTAGCAAAATGAGACATGCCTTCTGTTTATGGTAATTAAAGCCTATTCAGTCAGGTAAATTCTAGTCTTTGGGGTTTTTTTTTTGTATATTTTATTTATTAAATATAAAGTCTACATACATGTCAGAAAATACAGATATACAAATTTTTTTCCACCTTTACCCCCTCCCCCCTACAAATTACCCCAAATAAAATATAGTGGAGTAAACATATATATGGTCGTTTATTTATTCATTGCTGTTGTGGGTGTCCTCTCTTCCCAAAAAAAAAGCTCTTCTTACATTACTAAACCCATATATTTCATATACGGGTCAACATTTATATAAATTAAATTATTTGCCTTAATTGAGTAAAATTAAATATGATTTGAATAGATGGGAAGATTTACCAAAAATTTTGATAGGATGTGTTAATTGTATAAAGATAAATATTTTTCCACGAATACAATATCTATTCCAATCAATTCCTTGCAAACTTCTGAATTTTTAAAAAAGTATTTAAATGCTTTAGTATGACTGTTTTTGTGGAAGGGTAAATTGGCAACAGTGTCATTACAGAAATTGACTTGGAGGTATGCCTTAGAGGGACTACAATTTCCACATTTTCAAAACTAGTACGAAGCATTCCAGTTAAAATTTATCAACAGGATGTTTGATGTAGAGCATCCTTTGGTCTGGGCTAAAATGTAGACCAATTGATTTGTTAATGGAATCCTTGTCTTTTACAAAATTATTACTTACCAGTGTTGAAACATTTAATGGAGATTTGCTATAATAGGAATCAGATTCTTGAAACTAAAGGTAAAATTTCTGCTAAGACTCCACTGTATCAAAATAGATTATTTTCTTTTTTGATGAATAATCAAAGTTTGAAGTCATGGGAACAGCAAGGTATTAAATTGGTACAATATTGTTATGAAGTTGGATCTTTTCTTTCATTTAATGGACAGGGAAAAATTCGAAATTAGGTCAAATATATTATTTGCATATTATCAAGTTCGTACTTTATTACTAGACAATTTTGGACAAGAATTAAAGTTACCTAAACCAACGAATTTTGAAGCCTTAATTGCAGAGGGAGATAAGAAAGGATTTATTTCAGAAATGTATGCTTTGTAACAGCGTAAAATGAGGAAGCAAGATTTGTATAAATCAAGAATGAAATGGGAGGAAGATTTATCGATTCCAATATCTCAGGAAGAATGGATGATTATGATTGAAGACAGAATGTCTAAATTGATAAATGCAAGATATAGATTGGTTCATTATAACTTTCTTCACCAGTTGTATTTAACTCTTGAGAAGTTAAAGAAATATGGTTTTAGTTCTTCAGATTTATGATTTCGATATAGTAAAGAGACTGGTTCTTTCTTACACTCAGTCTGGCTTTGTGAAAAGGTGAAACCTTTTTGGTGTAAAATTTTGGAATGTTTGTTTAAGTTTAAGTTGTAACTTGATCCGGTTATTTTTATTGCACAACAATGATTTTGGGATTAAAATTGAGAAATGTCTTTGGAGTTAATGATAGTGCATCAATTGATAACACAGATAGTGTCTTAATTTGCAGTAGAATTTTTTTGTGTTTTTGGAGCTACCCTTATCAAGGACAGTGGCAATTGTTGCCTTGTTGATGGTGGAAAGGTGCCCACATTTTGTACTTGGCTGATGCATTTGAGTTTCTGGTCAACTTTGATCCCATTTCCTTGATGTCAAATGCTGCCTTGAAATTCTATACATGTATAGTCCAAGATAGAAATTAAAGATGAAGCCAAATTCAAAATGATTATTGGTCTCATTGATGACCCTTTCCATCAATTTGTTGATGATTCAGAATACACTGAGGAGGTGGTAGTTAAATGTATTGGATTTTTGAACAGAACATATCTTGGCAACTTTTGACATTAATCGAGATGACTAGCCTGGCAACAGGCACAGCTAGTTCTGGAATGCTAGTATTCCACACAGTAGCTGGATATTTGTCAGGTCCTACAGCCTTTGTGATATTGAGTGTTTTCAACTGTTTCCTTTGTATATTTGACCTGGTATTGGGAAATTATCCAGGTCAGGTGTCAAATTTTTCAGTGGGTGAACATTTCTGAAAAAGTGATCACACCTATCTCTTCTTTCCATAATCCTGGAGAAGGACAAGAAAGGAAATTGGGAAAAATTTAATTGTAATATGAGAATATATGATGCTATTAGGCAGGAGCTTGGAAGCATGAATTGGGTCTACATGTACTCGGGGGAAAAGTAGGCATTAATGTAAGACATGTTCAGAGAATGTTTGCATGGTGCTCTGCACAATTATATTTCATTGAAATATTGAAAGGATGGCAAGGTGAAAAAAGGATGGTGCACGGGGATGTAGAAAATCTAGTTAAGAAGAAAAGCATATGTGAGATTTAAGAAGATAAGAACTGTTAGAACTTTAGAAAATTACAAGATTGCCAGGAAAGAGCTTAAGAAAGTTTAGGAGAGCTAGAAGGATCCATGAGAAGGCCTTGGCAAGCAGAATTAAGGAAAACCCCAAGGCATTCTCCAAGTATGTGAAGAACAAGTGTGAATTATGTGAGGGTAGGGCCCATCAGAGGTGATAGATGAAACATTTGCATGGAGTCAGAGGAGGTTGTGGAGGTCCTTAATGAATGCTTTACTTCAGTATTCACCAGAAAATAGGACCTTGGCCATTGGGAGGATGACATAAAGTGGACTGAAACGCTTGAGTATGCTGACATTAATAAAGAGAAGGTATTGGACCTATTGTGGGAAGCAAGAGAGGAGATTGCTGAGCCACTCGTGATGCTCTTTGCATCATTACTGGGGACAGAAAAGTAATGAAGGATTGGAGGGTTGCAAATATGTTCCACTGTTCAAGAAGGGGAATAGAGATAACCGAGGAAATTATAGAGCAAAGAATCTTCAGTGACAATCAAGCTATTGGAAAAGATCCTGAGAGGCAGGATTTATTAGCATTCAGAGAGCCATAATTTGATTAGGGATAGTCAGCATAGCTTCGTCAGGGGAAGATCGTGTATCAGGAGCTTGATTGATTTCTTTGAGGATGTAACCAAGACCATTGATGAAGGTAGAGTGGTGGATGTAGTGTATATGGTTTTCAGTAAGGTATATGATGGATCCCCATGCAAGGCTCAGAAAGTAAGGAGGCAATGGGGTCTTGTTTTGTAGATACAGAATTGGCTCACCTAGAGAAGGCATAGGGTGGCTGTAGATGGTTTGTATTCTGTTTGGAGGTTGGTGACCAGGGATCTGTTCTGGGAACCCTCCTCTTGTGATTTTTATAAATGACCTGGATGAGGGTGGAAGGGTGGGTTAGTAAGTTTGTGGATAACATGAAAGTTGTTACTGCTGTGGATACTCTGGATGGTTGGCAGAGGTTACAAAGGGTCATTGATAGAATGCATAGCTGGGCTGAGAAATGGCAGATGGAGTTCAAACCAGAAAAGTGTAAAGTGGTTTATTTTGGTTCATCAAATTTTAAAACTGAATACAATGTTAATGGTAGAACTCTGAGCAGTGTGGAAAGATCTTGGCATAACTGTCCATAGGAAACTCAAAACTGCTGCACAGGTTGATAGAGTTGAAGCCATCATTGACCATGGGATCGAGTTTAAGAGCTGTGAGGTAATGTTACAGCTCTGTAAGGCATTGGTTAGACCCCACTTGAAATATTGTGTTCAATTCTGGTCACCTCATTGCAGGAAAGATGTGGATGCAATGGAAAGGGTGCAGAGATTTACAAGGATATTTTCTGGATTGGAGAGCACGATTTATGATAATAGGTTGAGTGAAGTTGGCCTTTTCTCCTTGGACAATGGAGGATGAGGGGTTACCTGATAGAAGTGTACAAGATAATGAGAGGCATTGATTATATGGATGGCCAGAGGCATTTTCCAGGGCTGAAATGGCTAACATGAGGGGGCATAGTTTTAAGGTGTTTGTGAGTAAGTACAGGGGTGCTGCAAGAGGTAAGTTTTTCACACACAGAGTGGTAGATACATGGATTGTGCTACTGCCAACAGTGGTGGAGGCAAGTACAATAGGATATTTTGAGACTTTTAGATGGAACTGAGAAAAATGGAGGGTTATGCAGTAGTGACATTCTAGTCCATTGCTGGTACAACTCTGTGGACTGACAAATGTCAGTATGGCTGTGCTATAGATTTCTATGCTTCATGATCTATTTCCAGGAGTAAATTAAACTGTCTGATGATTGGCTTCTGTTAAAATGGAGTCCATTGGAGGAACCTGTGGTTGAAAGTAATTTTAAATGTTTGTCTTGCTTTTGATACTCACCTTCTGGGCTCTGTCATCATTGAAAGTTGGGATTATAATGCTTAGTGGGCCTTCTATATTGCTCTGTTGTTGGGCATATAAACAGGATAGAGCTTCATTTGTGACAAAGTTGAGAGCAAAGGCTAATACAACCATGTATCAGAATCAAATCAGATTGAGCATGTAGTTATTAAAGGTATGTATATGTCCATTAAATTATTCTGCTTTCCCTTTAAAAATTACAATACCAAACTAATCCATTAACCATATACGTATAAAATTATCCAAGTAACAAATTATTTCCAGACATATACAAACAACTATAAATTTAGCTACCTAATGGCTAATGCTCTCAATGGCAGCAAAACAACACAATCTACACCTAAAATAGTCCAGACATTAACTACTTTTTTCATTCTTTGGTGGATTTTGATGATCAAGGATTATCTGCCTCTGTTTCAGTTCTAACGTGATTGATGAAACTATTGTGGGACCTGTCAACTATTCCACAGGTGGGGCAGAGGGTGTTATTCTGTGTGCTCGGCTTCAAGATTCTTAGGGCTATCCTGAAAGTTCCTTCTCCGCTTTGAGCTGTTCCAAGAATTCCCAGGAGGCAGACAACAAATTGCTGGAGGAATTCAGCAGTTCAGACATCATCTATGGGGAGAAAGAAACTCATCCTACACCAGCCACACTCTTTTCACCCCTTCTCATTGGGAAGAAAACTCATAATATTACCCAGCAAATTTAAGGACAGCTTCTTTCCTCCCATTATTAAACTCTTAAATGTACCTCACTCTAGTAAAATAATTTTGTCTTTGTTCTGTACCAACTGATCTGTCTGTAACTCTGCACTTTGTACTGTGTTTTTACTGTTATGTATGCTTGACTTGCAAAATTGCTGACAATTCAAACTTCTTTAGTGCACATTCACATTTGTGTCAATAAATTTGAACTTAAACATTGAAGATTAAGTGAAATTTGTCATTAATGGGATTGTAGCTAACCGCTGCAAAGAAACAAACACACACACGCACACACACACACGCACACATGCACACACGCACACACGCACACATTAACTGAGTCAGTCATATGAATAACGATAGCAGGCGGGATCATCCATGGATGTGAATGCCCTTTTCCCCAGCTTGTTTCTGCTGAGTTAGCTGGGCAGCTTGACCAATGCCATTTTTGTCTTGGGAGTCGCTTTAGTGATCTCTGTCCGTGATGGCTGCTGCGCGATATGCCGGCCCAATCTCCGCAATTGCAGGTTGCCACAGAACTATATAAGGGAGTGACAGTGGCCTGATAGGAACACTGTGGGCAGAAATATTGTAGGATGGGTGTTGGGAGTGGTTAACAGGTGATCAAACACTAAATTGGAAAGAAGGATGTATGTTAAGGACATAGGTGCATGAGGAGAGAAAAAGGAACCAAGGGAGAGATGGTTCCTTGAAATTGGAGAATTTTTTTTGTTGGCTTGTAGACCATTCCGGCAGAATGCAAGGTACTGTCTTCAAATTTGTGTTTTATCTAACCTTGACTACAGAGGAGGCTGAGGTCAAACTGGTTGGTGTGAGAATTAGGGGAAGGCAGAGGGGGGTGGGAAAATTAAAATGGCTGGCAACCAGGAGGCCCAGCTAATACATAAAGGCAGAACTTGGTAAAACAATTGCCTAATCTGCGCTTGATCTCACCGATGTAGAGGAAGTGATGTTAAGAGCACCCAATGAAGTAGGCAATGTTGGGAGGAGGTGCATGTGAAACTCTGCCTTGCCTGGAATATAGGTCCCAAGATGGAGGTGTAGGGGAGAGGTGCAGAGATGGGTGTTAAACCTCCTATAGTTGCAGTTGAAAATACCTAGTAGGGGAATAGAGAAATAATTGGATAGGGATAGCACAGAGCAAAAATAAAGAAAGAAGGGAAGATATGGGTAGTGGTGGGATCAAGTTGTAGGCGACAAAAGTGTAAGATGGATGTGCTAGGAGCAGAATTTGGTGGTGGAAGGTGAGGACCAATAGAATTCTGATTTAGTTCCTTCCAGGGTGAGAGCAGAAGTGCAGGAAATAGAGGAGACATAGCTGAAGAGTTTATCATTTACAGTAGGGGAGAAGGCAATTTTCCTGAAGAAGGAGAATATTTTGGATGTCCTGGAGTAGAAAGCTTCATCTCAAAAACAGATGCAGTGAAGACAGAAGGCTGAGAGAAAGGTATAGTCTCATTATAAGAGACAGGGTGAGAGGAGGTGTAGTCCAGGTAACTGTGGGAGTCAGTGAGTTTATAATAAATATCAGTCAACAGTTTGTCTCCTGAGATGGAAAAAGAGAAATCCAAAAGGAGAGAGAGATGTCAGAATTTGAAGGCAAAGTGGATTACTGACAAAGTTGATGAGTTCTGTATGGGTACAGGAGGCAGCATCAGTGCAATGTAGTGGAGAACAAATTGGGGAGTAGTGCCAAAGTACTTTAGAACAAAGATTGCTGCATGTAGCCAACAATAAAAAAATAGGCGTGGCTAGGAGCTTTGTGATGACCATGGCTACACCTTTGATTTAGGGGAAGTGAGAGGAATCATATGAAAAGTTGTAAGGGGTAAGAATAAGTTCAGAATACTCAGAGGGGAACTGATTGAATTTATGTTGCAAGGATTGGAATATCATTAAGTATTAAGTAGCACCTGAACATTCTGGATGAGGAGATTGAAAAGTCAAAGGTTCAATTCTGACTTTGCAGCTCTCTGTGCAGAATTTGTATATTCTTCTACACACAAAAGATGTTCATTTTAGTTAATCCATGCAAATATTATTGACCTTCAGCTGTCTTGTGGATTTTCCTCGAAGCTAGTAGGTTGTATCCAAACCTACAATAAAAATAACCCCAGAAAGATGATCCCAGCTGGGATTCTCCTCCAGCCAACTCATAGGTACCTAAATTATTCCTCAAATGTGAAATAAAAGCCTGACAAATAGTCTCACATTTCAGCCAATATCCATGTAGTGTGCGTCGAAAGAACCAAAGACTTGTTGATCCAAACCAAGGCTTTTATTAACTAAAAGACTGGAGCATATGACAAGTTGGTCGACCAGTCCAGAATGACCTGGTCTGGCTAGGAGCAATCCTTTAAGACCTGCCAGTAGGTGTGGCTACACTCTCAGCCAATCACTACCATCTGTACATATGTACATTGGTGATAGAATCTGTACTATCACAATCCAGGAATATATTATTATCATAATCTTTACATATGTTCTTATTATCTTATTGTCCAAATAGAACCATCAGAGATGGGAGGATAAGGAAAGATGGGAGGATAAGGAAAGATGGGAGGATAAGATGGGAGGACAAAGAAAGGAGTGGCTCTGGTAACTGGACAATCTTTGAAATACCCTTGCTTAAGATCAAATGCAGGCAATTAATCCTCCAATTGATTATTACTGACTGCTTTCTTTCATTGGACGAATCAGTGGTCTTATATGTTGTAAACCACATAGAGGAAGCACTGAGTGACAGGAGCTTAGAATGTATTCTGGATGAGGAAGTTCAATATTGATCACCAAGAATAAATCAGTTGCACCACCATTGATCAAACTGGCTGAGTTCTGGAGCAGGCAAACAGGGTCTTCACCAGACAGTGAGTGAACATCTTCAATTTCACCTTCACCAATCTCTGTGTAGTGGCATTGGTAGGAATGACCATTTTATCCTTGTGGGAACAAATCCTTTATGCTATCCTTAAACTAAACTGGTTAGATTCAGAAGAGGTCTGGTTTGTCACATCCGGACATTCATCAATGGGGCTTTAGAATTTCATTTCTACATAGAACATTACTGCACAGAATAGGCCCTTTAGCCCACAATGTTATGTCAACCTTCATAAATTTACTCCATGATCTAACCCTTCCCTACTTACACACATACAATCCTTTATTTTTCCTACAAAAATCATTTTCTTTAAATCATGGCCTTGCACATTCCTCATTCCAAACACAACTAACCAGATAAACAATATGCCACTCTGGCAAAACTACATCACAGGACTACAACAGCAAGAAAAACTACATTAATTAAAAAGTCAAGTGACCCTGTAATTGATGGATCACATTACAGTTCTGTCATCTGGCCATGAATGGTGATGGTGTATTTGAGGAGTCACGTGATGGAGTAGTGGCCGGACGGTGAACTCCAGCCCTCTCCAGAAAAGTCGGGAAAAACAAAGGAAAACACAAAGGCACAGAAATAAAAGTTACAGAAAAGTGAGTATAAAGGTGGAAAGAAGATGGCGACAAAAAAAGAAAAATCGAAAGCAACGGTAAGAAGAGAGGAAGAGAAGACAAAGGAGGAAAAAGGTGAAGGCCTTACCTGTCCGAAGAGGCCCGCTGCGGAGAGAGAAACCCGCTCCCTCAGGTCGGTAAATAATGGACTACAAAAATGGCTCGCTGAGCCGAGTAAAAGTGCGCAACCGTGCATGATCCTCAAGATCCCCCATGATCCAGGCCATGTCCTCTTTGCTCTGCTACCATCAACAAAAACCCTGAAGATGAGTGCTCAGCAGCACAAAGTCAATTTCTTCCCCACTGCCATCAATCTCCCTAAAATGGCATTGGTCAAGCTGCCCTGCTAACTCAGCAGAAACAGGCTGGGGAAGAAGGGCATTCATATGCATGGATGTTCCCGCCCGTTATTGCTATTCATATGGATGACTCAGTCAATCAGATCAGCAAAAAACGGTGGGAAATTGAACAGTATAAAAGCAGCCTTTCCAGCCCTAATAAAGGAGTGAGCTTAACCTGCCACACTGTGCGTGTGTGTGTGTGTGTGTGTGTGTGTGTGTGTGTGTGTGTGTGTGTGTGTGTTCTTTGTAGTGGTCAGCTACAATTGGTGACTCCAAAGGTTTAGAAGGAATCTAAACCTAGCGATGGAGAACGAAGCATCAGTCAGCGTAGTCGGCCTGAAGCTCCCGACCTCTTGGACAGTTCGACCCGGCGTGTGGTTCAACCAGGCGGAGGATCAGTTCCAGATCCAGAGCATCACAACAAAGACCACCCAGTACTACAATGTGATCAGCGCCCTGGATCTACAGACTTCATCCACAGACCACCATCAGAAGGCACTTACACTTCAAAGAGCTATTAACCCAGACGTTTGTACTCTCGCAGTGAGAGTAAGGAGCATGTTTGCTCCACCTGGATGGGCTTGGAGACAGATCCCCATTGGCACTCATCAATGAGATGTTGCCCCTCCTGGGAGATGACCAGCCCGACATCATGTTCGAGCAGGCGTTCCTGGAACAGATACCTGAAGACATCCAACCGCTCCTGGCAGATGCATATTTCACCGACCCCCGGAAAGTCGCAGCATGGGCAGACATTCTGTGGAAACAGAAACAGAAGAGCTTGGCTACCATGGGGCTCATAAAGAAGTCCCGCAATCAGACCAGAGCAGTCCCAAGCAAAGGAACAGCAGATGAGAGGCAGGAGCGAGTCCAGCGACAGATGATGCTTCTACCACTGGAGATGGGGCACCAAGGCTCGCTGATGCCAGTCCCCCTACGTTCCAGGGAAATGACAGCTGGCCACCAAGAGAGCCTCCTATATGTCTGGAACCGCCTGTCCGGTAAACGCTTCCTGGTGGATACAGGAGCAGAGGTCAGGATGATACCTGCATCAGGGTTGGACACTAGGTGCAGGCTAGAGGGACTCACGTTGAGGGCTGCTAACAACAGCAGTATACTGTAATGGAGGATTTAGACCAGCTTATGCAAGAAGGAATGCAGTTGCATCAGAAGACATAATCTAAATTCCACCATGAGGCCCAGGATGCATATTTAGTAGACACATCTAAATTCAACCATGGGGCCCAGAATGCAGTTGAATAGGAAGACATTATCTAAATTTACACTATGGAGCCCAGGGATGCATATGAATCAGTAGACATTATCCAACTTCCACCATGAGGCCAAGAGATGCAGTTGTCTTTTGTTGGTTGGAAATTGTCAGGAGACCTTGAAGATAATTAAATCATTTGTTCAAAGAGATAAGATCTGAAGTAAACAACTTTTGGGTAATATAAGCCATGGTCCCACTGCTGAAGTTTGAGACTCTCCAAGAGGTGGCAACATCTCTCAGCAAGAAGAAGAACTTCAAGAGTCCAGCTAACGTCTGGGTTGAGGGAGGTGGAGAAGCTGCTACCGGCGCCCCGACAACCTACTACAAGTGTGCAGTCGTTGCCTCGTTTTGGCAGTTGGGACCAGTCCAGGCGTTGATAAGTATAATTGGGAAGGGCTTGCATATGGTAGTGTGAATTCAGCTTTAGATTTAGCAATAAAGCCTTGTGTAAACTGAACTGCTCTTGGTGTGTGTGTCTATTTTCTTTCAGTAGCTCAAACACTGTGACCAATCTAAAATGAACAAAATGAGAGGTATAAGTTTACCCAAGACATATATGTACCTACGGCATTCATAGGGCCAAGCTGCAGTTCGGGGGCAGTCACTTCTCGTGGGAGTTCACGCTGCCGCAGTTGAACAACCACTCCTCGGAGCAGATTTCCTGCGAGCCCACAGCCTCCTAGGGGACCTTAAGGGTAGGCGACTTGTCCACTCCGAAACCTATCAGACCATCGCACTGAGGGGTGCTAATTTTCGGCAATGCACCTGGACTCGGTCCACAGCTCGGAGGATGAGTTCTCCAAGGTGCTAGCGGGATTCCTGGCAATCCTTTCCCCTCAGTTCACAGCGGAGATGCTTCAACACGGCATCAGACATCACATCCTGACCAAGGGCCCACCTCTCCACACAAGGGTGAGACGACTTCCTCCGGAGAAGCTCTGACTGGCCAAGGAGGAGTTCCGCGAGCTCGAGGAGTTAGGTACGGTTTCATGGTCAGATAGCCTACGGGCCTCGCCCCTGCACATGGTGCCTAAAGCAACTGGGGGCCTGAGACCATGTTGCAACTATCGCCAGCTTAACGAGGCCACCACCCCGGACCATTAGCCTGTGTCACACATCCAGGATTTTGTGGCAAACCTGCACAGAGCAACAATATTTTCAAAAGCGGACCTCGTGTGAGGATATCACCAGATCGCAGTGCATCCTGATGACATCCCTAAGATGGCCATCATCACTCCATTTGGGCTGTTCGAGTTCCTGAGGATGCCATTCGGGCTCAAAAATGCAGCACAGACATTCCAGCGACTGCTGGACACAGTGGGCCGAGACCTGGATGGCACTTTTGTTTACCTTGACGATATCCTCGTGGCAAGTAGAACCTGACAGGAACACCTTCAGCACCTCCGAAATCTCTGTAGTCACTTGTAGGAGTTCGGCCTCACCAGCAACCTGGCCAAATGCCAGTTTGGCCTGAAACACCATCGACTTCCTGGGCCACAGGATTACAAAGGCCAGGGCCACATCACTGCCCGACAACGTAGAAGCCATCTGCAGTTTCCCGAAGCCCAGTACAACCAAAGGTCTGCAGGAGTTTGTGGGGATGATAAACTTTTATCGCAGGTTTATCCCAGCAGCTGCCCGAGTGATGCACCCTCTGTTCATCCTGATGTCCGGCAAGGAGAAGGGCCTTGAACAAGTAGTGGAAGACATCCAGCTTCTACTAGCCGACGAGGACTTCTTGGACCCCCGGAAGGTCGCAGTCCGCGCCGACGTGATGTGGTGAACTAAACGAGAGAATGAGGCTACCATGAACCAGGTTGTCTGCCCTGGACCCAGCCAACCATAACCCGTCCCCAGACAGAGGACTGAGGAGCACCAATCCACTTGATGTTTCTACCACCAACGCTGGGGAGCCCAAACATGCAAGTGCCGCCAACTCTGCTCATATTAGAAAATGACCAGGCCAGCCGTCAGTGATGGCTGCGACGGCTGGCCACATGAACAGCCTCTTACACATGGTAGACAAGACCAACGGATGGTGTTTCCTGGTGGACACCGGAGCAGAGTTGAGTGTGCTGCCCCCGACCGGCCTAGAATCCTGCACAAGAGCATGAGGCCCCACCCTGCGGGCAGCGAACGGCACCAACATAAAGACTTTCAGCACACGGACCATCCAGGTACACCTCGGACGAGACAAATACCACTGGAAGTTCCTACTGGCCACCATGAGAACTGCGCTGTTAGGAGCCGACTTCCTCAGGGTGCACAGCCTGCTGGTCGACCTGAAGGACAAGAGGCTCGTGCATACCCGTACCTTCCAGACCCTCCAACTTGAGCCATCCAGCGTGTACAGCCCTGGGATAGCGACCGTCTGCATGCCCAGGAAAGAGTACTCCACATCCTAGATGAGCTCCCTGCCATTTTACAGCCACAGTTCACCGCCACCATGTCTCAGCAAGGTGCCCACCATCACATCGCCACACAGAGCCCTCCACTCCACACCAAGGCCAGATAACTGCTGCCAGAGAAGCTGCAGCTAGTGAAAGAGGAGTTCACCCGCCTCCAGGAGCTTGGCATAGTTCACAGGTCAGACAGCCCCTGGGCTTCTCCCCTGCACATGGTCCCAAAGGCCTCCGGGGATTGGCGCTCATGTGGGGACTACAGCTGGCTCAACAACGCAATCACGCCTGACCGATAAACCATCCACCACATTCAGGACTTCACGGCCAACTTACATGGTCGACTTGGTGAGGGGCTACCATCAGATCCCCGTACACCAGGATGACATTGGCAAAACTGCCATCATCACCCTGTTCGGCCTTTTTTAATTCCTTCGGATGCCCTTTGGCCTGAAGAATTCAGCCCAAACCTTCCAGCGGCTCATGGATGCAGTGGGTAGAGACTTGGACTTCGTGTTCATCTATCTCGATGACATCCTCCTTGCCAGTCGAGATCACAATGAGCACAAGTCCCATCTCTGCACACTCTTCACCCGCCTGGCTGAATTCGGCCTCACCGTCATCGTGGCCAAATGTCAGTTCGGGAAGGAGTCACTACAGTTCCTGGGTCATACTATCACCGCGGATGGGGCAGCACCGTCACAAGACAAGGTCAAGACCATACAACAGTTCCCCAGGCCAGACACCCTCAAGGGCCTTCACCGGAATGGTTAACTTTTACCACTGCTTCATCCTGGGGACCACATGCATAATGCGCCCACTGTTTGCCCTGATCTCAACCAAACAAAAGACACTCAGTTGGTCAAAAGAGGGCGAAATAGCCTTCACACAGACCAAGGCCACCCTCACTAGTGCTACCCTACTAGCCCACCAACAGCCAGACACTCAGACAGCACTCTCATTGGTCATATCGGGGACATCCTCGAGCAAGAAGTCAACGGGCAATGGCGCCCGCTGGCATTCTTCAGCTGGTACCTCCTACCACCCGAGCTGAAGTAAAGTGCATTCGACAGGGAGCTCCTGGCCTTTTACCTCTCGATCAGACACTTACACTGCTTCCTGGAGGGCAGACCGTTCACCGCATTTCACAGACCACATGCCTTCAGGGCCTTGCCATAGCTAAGGATCTCTGGTTGGCGCACCAGTAGTGACACCTTTCCTACATCTCAGAATTCACCACCGACATCCAACACCGGGCGGGTAAGGACAATGTCGTTGCTGACGCACTCTCCAGACCTATCATCCACAACTTGTCCCCCGTCCTGAACTATGCCCAATTAGATCAGGCCCAGAGGGAGGACGAAGAGACGCAGGCCTTACAAACCGCCATCACCGGCCTGTGCCTCAGCAACCTGAAGTTTCCGGGCAGCCATGACACGGTCCTGTACGATGTCTCGCCGTGACTGGTAGGACCCCCTGCAGTAGAGGCAGGAGGTGTTATTGACGATTCACGACCTGGCCCACCCCTCAGTCAAGACATTGGTTGTGCATGGTGGTGGAACGTTTCATCTGGCATGGACTGAAAAAACAAGTGACCCAGATGCTGAGGAATTGCATGCATTGCCAAGCCTCCAAAGTCCAGTGCCATGTCAGAGCCCCGATACAGCATTTCGACCCGCCAGCCAGGAGGTTTGACCATATCTACATTGAAATAGAGGGCCCCCTACCATTGTCCAGGGACACCTGCTATCTTCTGACTGCGGTCAACTGGACAATGAGGTGGCCAGAAGCCATCCCCGTCAGGAACACTTCCACCGAGTCCTGCACCAGAGTCTTGCTCGCTAACTGGGTCACCCGGTTCGGTGTCCCAGCTAACATGACCAGCGACAGGGGCACCTAGTTCACCTCCACCTTCTGGGAACAACTGGCCAACCGCTTGGGAATCAATCTCCACCACACCACGACATATCATCCCCAAGCGAATGGACTTGTAGACCGCTTCCACCGGCACCTCAAGGCGGCTCTCATGGCGTGGCTAAAAGGACCCAACTGGAGAGACGAGCTGCCATGGGTCCTGCTTGGCATTCGAATGGCTCTGAAAGAGGACCTCCAAGCTTCATCTGCGGAACTTGTCTACGGTGCACTGCTGTCACTACCAGGGGAGTTTCTTGGAGTGGGCGCAGAATCCAGAGGTGAGATCCCGACCCTGCTTGCGGATCTCCACAACAGACTCGCATCGATGGCACCCCCACCACCAACCCACCACGGCAAACACCTGGCGAATGTCCCCAAAGAGCTGGCCTCAATGGAGTTCGTGTTCATCCGGCATGGCCCGGATACGAGGGCCCATACAAAGTCCTCCACCGATTGGGAAAGGCTTTCACTCTGGACATTGGGGGCAGGGAGGAGCTATTCATGGTCAACCAACTGAAACTGGCGCATGCAGATGGCCCAACCTAAACAGAGGGGTCGGCCACCCAAGTAGCGGGATGTGTAAGCTGGTTCTGGGGGAGGTTGTGTGGCAGTGCACATCTCTGTGAGCGAACCGGCCCTGCTTGTACCGCCGCTCTGGCAGGTCAGCGGCAGAAGATGGCACCGTTGGGACTTGCTCTTGCCTTGTGACTTAGCCTCAGCTCGTGCCCCGGGCAACATGATGACGTCACCGCTGCGCGGGGCGGAACTCCCATTGGCCTTAAAGGGGCGCATGCGAAATTCAAATAAACAGTTTAACTGAAACCCCCATCAAGTTCAGTGGTGTGTTTCTGTGTTATAGCAACTATTACACAATATTATTTATACCCCTCATAGGAACATGGAATAACAGCAGGCTTTTTAGGTGCTTAAAATTTAGATAGTTTTGCTCCATGTTTTTTACTATCCTGATTGGACAAAACCTGCTACTCACATGTTTTAATTGTCCCAGAAACCACAATCCTTTGTGTGAAAAGGCATCTCCTGCTTTAAAATTTTAATGGCTTAGGGGCAATTTTAAGAACATATCTTGATTTCCTCATTATGTATCATAATTTCTTTACCTCACCTCAAAATTTTTAACATGTCACAGACTGATGATCGCCTTTGATTCTTCAATACTGGGGGAACTGAAGTCAAATTATGCAAAACAGTTGCATAATTCAACCTGTAAATCTAGTTTTGGGGAATTTGCATTGTACCCTCTTATTTTTCTTGAAATGCATTGCCAGAATTGAAAGCAATATTATACTCCAGTGGGAGTCTGAACAAAGCTCTTTACAAATAACATCCAACTCTTTTTTACTCTGATATCTGAGGGATGGAGATGAATATTCCATTGATATGTTTATTCTTTTTATTCCAGCCAGTCTGTCAACTTTACTTGACTTGATATTAAGAGATTTTGTATGATTTTACGCTGAGAAGTTAATGATTTCTGCAAAACGCGCACACACACACACACACACACACACACACACACCCCCCCCCCCCCCCAGTTAAATTGGTGTTACTACTTGAATTACTAGTTAAGTGTGAGGTATAAACAATGGGACAGATTTATAATTTGGCACCTCTTTAATTTTAGCCATGACTTAATAGATAGGGCTCTTTCTTCCCAGTCAGAAGATATTGTTTTTAGTTTAGCAGCTTGAGGATAACATCTAGGACAAGTCTTTAGCGTACACCCAGAAAATTCACTATCAGAGACGGGAATGTTAAATCGATACTTCATCTGGATGGACATAGTAATAATGTAGAACATAGGCAGTGGTAGGAAGCGATTTCAACTTTCCCTGCATTAACTGTGATCATTTTAGTGTGAAAAGTCTCAAGAGGGTGGAATTGTTAAAGTCCATCTAAGAGAGCATTTTAAGCCAGATGTAGACTGGAGACAGTTATTTGTGAGTGAATTTAGATCTAAAAAGCAGAAGAATTTTAAAAACAAAATAGTGAGAATTCAGGACCAAAATGTTCCTGTAAGGGAGAAAGGTAAAGAAGACAAATAAAAAGAAACTTGGATGTCAAAAGATATTGAAGAGTTGATTAAGAAAAAAGGAAAAAATTTTTGGCAGGTATTGAGTACACAGGCACTTCAGGAGTATTGAATGTGCAGTTAGACACTTAAAAAAAAACAATCAAGAGAACAAAGGACCACAAAATATCACTGGCAAACAAGTTTAAGGAAAGTTACAAGATATTTTTAAAAGTATATTATGAGCAATAGTTTATAACCAAAGAAAGAGCAGGACCCATTAAGGATCAGAGGAGCAGAGGACATACATAAAATCTTAAATGAATCCTTCGCATCTGTACTCCTTAAGGAGAAAGACATTCTTGTTTCAGATTTCAGAGAAGGGGATGGGGAATATTCTTGAGTTAACATTTAAAAAGGAGGATGTATAGGATGCTTTAGTAGACAAAAAGATGAATAAATCTCTAGGGTCTGATGAGATGTTATCGAGGCTGCTTCTGAATGGGAAGGGAGATTTGGGACTCTAACAGAGGTATTTTAAATCTTTGCGGCCACAGATGTGATGCCAGATTATTGCAGGACAGCAAATGTGGCACCTTTATTCAACATCCAGATAATTAGAGGTCAGCGGGTCTTATGTCAATGGCAGGGAAGTTATTGAGATCAATTCTGAGGGAGAGAATTAATCTCCATCTAGAGATTAGCCTGGTTTTGATTGGGTATTTTTTTTGTTAAGAAATAACAAGTTATATTGATGACTGCAGTAGATATGGTTTACAAGGACCTGCACTCTTTAACAAGTCCAAATGTTAGATCCATGTGAACCAATCAAGTTGGCAAGCTGGATCCAAAGTCACTTTGGTTTCAGAAGACAGAGTATACACAAAAATGCATAGAAACCAAAGGGCAGTCGATGTTTCAGACCTGAACCCTTCTTTAGGTGTACAGAAAATCAGGCAGACACATGAATAATAAAGTGTGTGGAGAGAGGGGAAGGGGGAGGAGCACAGGCTAGCAGTTCATGAATGCCAAAAAACAGACAAATGCCCTCCAGGTGACAAAGGGCAATGGTGGAAGCTTATTCTTTGTAATCAAAAACATGTCCCAGTAATCTACTACAGGAATCAAGCTTGGACCATTGATTCTTGTAACATACATTAACAATTTGAGTTGTGATGTAATATTTGTAGATGTATTTGGGGTCCTTTGGGCTCGTAACATTTTCTAGGGGCTCGTCCAGTCGAATGAACTCGAGTTTTGTGGGTTATGTCAATTTTTTTTTTCCCAAGCTAATTTAAAGCTTGAGTGTGAAAAACAGCAGCAATGGATGTCGATAAATTTTTGTCACAACCATCACCTGCAGAGCTGAAAAGCAAGAGAAAGGAGGAACTGATTTTTATTTCTAAGGCATTAAAACTGAATGAAGTTAAACATTGAATGAGGAAAATATAAATACAGAGGATTATAGTGAAATATTATATAGGTGAGGGTAAATTTGTTCAGAAATGCTTAGAAGATTTTCCAGAAGATAGATCTGCTGAGTTGCAATTGGAATTGGAGAAATTGAGGGTGCAAGAGGAAAGAGAGAAATGTAATTTTGAGTTGCAGAGACAACAGTATGAGGTAGACCAAGCTAAAGGCAAAGAGAAGAAGCTGAAAGGGAAAGAGGCTGAAAAACAAAGAAGAGGCTGAAAGGCAAAGAGAAGAGGGGGAAAAAGCAGAGAAAAGGCTGAAAAACAGAGGAAATATCAGATAGAGGAAGCTGAAAAACAGGAAATATGACAGAGTTAGCTGAAAGACAGAGAAAATATGACTTGGTAAAGATTGAAAGGGAAAGACAGTTTCAATTAGAGAGGTTTAAAATTGAGAGGGAGGAAAGTAAGAGAGCTGAGGTGGTAACTCCTGGGGAGAGGGTTTTGGCCAGTAGAGAGGTCAAACTAGTGCCTCCTTTTGATGAGGGAGATATAGATACCTATTTTAAGCTTTTTGATAAGGTTGCTGAGAGCTCAAAATGGCCAAAAGAAAAGTGGTCTTTAATGCTCCAAAAGTGTATTGAAGGGAAAAGCACAAATTGCATCCTCTAGCTTGACTGCACAGCAAGTGGCAAATTATGATACTGTTAAACAAGCAGTATTGAAAGCTTTTGAGTTGGTTCCAGAAGCATATAGGCAAAAATTTAGGAGTTTGAGAAAAACATGGACTCAATCTTATATGGATTTTGCTTTGAAGAAATCTGTATGGTTTGACCGTTGGTGCACCTCAAAAGGAATAAATAATAATTTTGACAGATTGAGAGAATTGATGTTAATTGAGAAAATTAAAAGGCATGCCCCAAAGGAGATTAAATTATACCTGGATGAGAGAGATGTGGGTACGTGGCATCAAACAGCTAGATTAGGGGGAGGAGTCACGCGATGGAGTAGTGGCCGGACGGTGAACTCCAGCCCTCTCCAGAAAAGTTGGGAAAAACAAGAGAAAACACAAAGGCACAGAAATAAAAGTTACAGAAAAGTGAGTATAAAGGTGGAAAGAAGATGGCGACAAAAAAAGAAAAGTCGAAAGCAACGGTAAGAAGAGAGGAAGAGAAGACAAAGGAGGAAAAAGGTGAAGGCCTTACCTGTCCGAAGAGGCCCGCTGCGGAGAGAGAAACCCGCTCCCTCAGGTCGGTAAATAATGGACTACAAAAATGGCTCGCAGAGCCGAACAAAAGTGCGCAAACGCGCATGCGCGAAGTTTCGCGCATGCGCGATGCGAATGAAAAAAAACACACCGACGGGAGGGGGGACCAGCTGGGGAGTCGATCTCCACAGCCGGCAACGACAGCTGCAGAACACCTGCAGCAAGAAGAGACCACAGAAGACAATAGAAACAAGATAGAAGAGGAGGAAAGGGCAACAAAGAAACAACAGATGGTCAACTCAGAGGAAGAAGAAGAGGAAGAGTATGGTGAAATAGAAGAAGAAAAGAGAGGCAAGGTAAAGGATATACTTGCTCTTATTAGAGGATACATGGAATCATTTAAAGAATGGCAAACACAGGAATTTAAGGATTTAAGAAAAAGAATAAACAACACAGAGGAGAAAATAATTAAAATGGAGATGACCTTAACAGAAATGGGAAAAAAAATGGACAAGATGGAAGAGCGGGCAGTAGCAGCAGAAATGGAGGTAGAAGACTTAAAAAAGAAATTGGAGAAATCTAATAAAAAAACTAAAGAGACACAAGAACTACTAGCTCAAAAAATAGATACAATGGAAAACCATAACAGAAGAAATAACATAAAGATAGTGGGCCTTAAGGAAGATGAAGAAGGCAAGAATATGAGGGAGTTTATAAAAGAGTGGATCCCTAAGACCCTAGGATGTCCAGAACTACAGCATGAAATGGAAATAGAAAGGGCACATAGAGTATTGGCCTCTAAACCACAACCACAACAAAAACCAAGATCTATTGTAGTAAAATTCCTAAGATATACTACAAGAGAAAAGGTACTGGAGAAGACAATGGAAAAAGTAAGAGAGGGCAACAAACCACTGGAGTATAAAGGGCAAAAAATCTTCATTTATCCAGATATAAGTTTTGAACTCCTAAAGAAGAGAAAAGAGTTCAATACAGCAAAGGCGATTTTATGGAAGAAAGGGTATAAATTTATACTAAAGCATCCAGCGGTATTGAAAATATTTATTCCAGGACAGCAAAACAGACTATTCTCGGATCCAGAAGAAGCACGAAAATTTGCAGAACAATTACAAAAATAGACTGAGGGAGGAAGACGGGTAATGAGAGTTAAAATGATCACGACTGATATGTATGTGGGTAAAGACAAAAATAGACTGAGGGAAGAAGACGGGTAATGAGAGTAAAAATGATCACGATTGATATGTATGCAGGTAAAGAGGTATAAGAGTGAATAGAGACAATGAGCATACATGAATGTATCTGTACTTAGAGGAAAATATAGATAGTATAGACAAGAATTAATAAGGGAAGGTAATGGAATAGAGAGAATAAGGAGGGAATTAAAAGAGGGACCTTTGTGACATATGAAAAGTGAAATCTTTTCTGGGGGAGGCGGGGTGGGGGGAAATAGCGGTCACTGCACAATCAGTTGACGCTTGCGAGTGGATTCGCAAATCCAAATGGAGAGGGGAGATGTGGTTGTCCGACAAGGGATAAAGGACAACTCAGGAGGTGAAGGGGAGATTGGGGATAAATAAGATAGAAATAGGAGAATAAGGAAAATGTTAGATGTTGTAGGAATGTTGTCTTATGAAGAGTTGAAAATAAGAAAACAGAAATGGAAAAGGAGGAAAGGTAATGATGGAAAAACGGAAAGAGAAGATAAACAAAATATAAAAGGGCTACGCTGAACTATATGTCTTTAAATATTAATGGAATACATAACCAAATTAAAAGGAAGAAACTACCAAATTTAAATGAATAAATGTATTCCATTAGAAAAAAAAAATAACATATTGGTTAAGAAATAATATTGAAATATTCGAACAAGTATAGGAGCCTTACATTAAATACAATAGCGAAAACCTACCGGGGACAAACATTACCTAAGTTGATAGAAGGAGAAGGAAAGAAAAGAATGGACTCAGTAGAATTTCTGGTGTAATTTTGTTGAATGACAACATTGTCTGACTGGATTAATGCAACCTAGATTGTATACCTAAAATGGATGAGAGGGGGGGGTGGGGGGGTGGTTTGGGAGGAAAGGGGGGGGGGGGAGAAAAAGTCACTGTATATGTGTGAAAAGAAATAGTGTATATCATGGCTAATGTGATTTATGGTGTGAAAAATAAAAAAATTTAAAAAAAAAAAAAAAAAAAAAAACAGCTAGATTAGCAGACAAATTTGCACTGATTCACAAAGGTACATCTCAGAATGGTAGGCATTTTCAGAAAGTTAATGTGGAACAGATTAATAAGTCTGTTCAGAGGATTAATATGGAGCAGGTTAGTAAGCCTAAAATTATGTCTGGAGAGAGTGTTAAGAGAAAAGATGAAATGAAGGTTGGCAAGGACAGAACTTCTGGATTTGTATGTCATTTTTGTAAGAAACCTGGTCATGTTATTGCGAATTGTCTAGTATTAAAAAACAAAAGAGAAAAGAAGGTTTTACCAGAAGCATGTATTCAAACAGTTGAATTTAGGCAGATCAGATGTTCTAAACCTGATAAGGGTGTCATGGGTGTTTTCAAACCTTTTGTTTCAGAGGGTTTTGTTTCATGAAAGGAGGGAGAATCACAGATTCCAGTTAAAATACTTAGGGATACTGGTGCTGCACAATCCTTGTTGGTACAAGGAATTTTATCTCTGGATCAAAGGACTGACACAGGGGAGACAACTTTGATTAAAGGTGTTGGAGGTGAGTTGAAATCTCTTCACAATATAGTGCTAAATTCAGAGTTAGTTAGAAAACCTGTTGTGGTAGGAGTAATTTCTTTTTTTTTTTAAATTAATTTTTTTATTTTTCACACCATAAATCACATTAGCCATGATATACACTATTTCTTTTTCACACATATACAGTGACTTTTTCTCCCCCCCCCTTTCCTCCCAAGCCACCCCCCCTTTCCTCCCAAGCCACCCCCCCTTTCCTCCCAAGCCACCCCCCCACCTCCCCCCTCATCCATTTTAGGTATACAATCTAGGTTGCATTAAGCCAGTCAGACAATGTTGTCATTCAACAAAATTACACCAGAAATTCTACTGAGTCCATTCTTTTCTTTCCTTCTCCTTCCATCAACTTAGGTAATGTTTGTCCCCGGTAGGTTTTTGCTATTGTATTTAATGTAAGGCTCCTATACTTGTTCGAATATTTCAATATTATTTCTTAACCAATATGTTATTTTTTCTAATGGAATACATTTATTCATTTAAATTTGGTAGTTTCTTCCTTTTAATTTGGTTATGTATTCCATTAATATTTAAAGACATATAGTTCAGCGTAGCCCTTTTATATTTTGTTTATCTTCTCTTTCCGTTTTTCCATCATTACCTTTCCTCCTTTTCCATTTCTTATTTTCAACTCTTTATAAGACAACATTCCTACAACATCCAACATTTTCCTTATTCTCCTATTTCTATCTTATTTATCCCCAATCTCCCCTTCACCTCCTGAGTTGTCCTTTATCCCTTGTCGGACAACCACATCTCCCCTCTCCATTTGGATTTGCGAATCCACTTGCAAGCGTCAACTGATTTTGCAGTGACCGCTATTTCCCCCCACCCCGCCTCCCCCAGAAAAGATTTCACTTTTCATATGTCACAAAGGTCACTCTTTTAATTCCCTCCTTATTCTCTCTATTCCATTACCTTCCCTTATTAATTCTTGTCTATACTATCTATATTTTCCTCTAAGTACAGATACATTCACGTATGCACATTGTCTCTATTCACTCTTATACCTCTTTACCCGCATACATATCAATCGTGATCATTTTTACTCTCATTACCCGTCTTCATCCCTCAGTCTATTTTTGTCTTTACCCACATACATATCAATCGTGATCATTTTTACTCTCATTACCCGTCTTCCTCCCTCAGTCTATTTTTGTAATTGTTCTGCAAATTTTCGTGCTTCTTCTGGATCCGAGAATAGTCTGTTTTGTTGTCCTGGAATAAATATTTTAAATACCGCTGGATGCTTTAGTATAAATTTATACCCTTTCTTCCATAAAATCGCCTTTGCTGTATTGAACTCTTTTCTCTTCTTTAGGAGTTCAAAACTTATATCTGGATAAATGAAGATTTTTTGCCCTTTATACTCCAGTGGTTTGTTGCCCTCTCTTACTTTTTCCATTGTCTTCTCCAGTACCTTTTCTCTTGTAGTATATCTTAGGAATTTTACTACAATAGATCTTGGTTTTTGTTGTGGTTGTGGTTTAGAGGCCAATACTCTATGTGCCCTTTCTATTTCCAATTCTTGCTGTAGTTCTGGACATCCTAGGGTCTTAGGGATCCACTCTTTTATAAACTCCCTCATATTCTTGCCTTCTTCATCTTCCTTAAGGCCCACTATCTTTATGTTATTTCTTCTGTTATGGTTTTCCATTGTATCTATTTTTTGAGCTAGTAGTTCTTGTGTCTCTTTAGTTTTTTTATTAGATTCCTCCAATTTCTTTTTTAAGTCTTCTACCTCCATTTCTGCTGCTACTGCCCGCTCTTCCATCTTGTCCATTTTCTTTCCCATTTCTGTTAAGGTCATCTCCATTTTATTTATTTTCTCTTCTGTGTTGTTTATTCTTTTTCTTAAATCCTTAAATTCCTGTGTTTGCCATTCTTTAAATGACTCCATGTATCCTTTAATAAGAGCAAGTATATCCTTTACCTTGCCTTTCTTTTCTTCTTCTATTTCACCATACTCTTCCTCTTCTTCTTCCTCTGGGTTGGCCATCTGTTGTTTCTTTGTTGCCCTTTCCTCCTCTTCTTTCTTGTTTCTATTGTCTTCTGTGGTCTCTTCTTGCTGCAGGTGTTCTGCAGCTGTCGTTGCCGGCTGTGGAGATCGACTCCCCAGCTGGTCCCCCCTCCCGTCGGTGTGTTTTTTTTCATTCGCATCGCGCATGCGCGATTCCTCGCGCATGCACGGTTGCGCACTTTTACTCGGCTCAGCGAGCCATTTTTGTAGTCCATTATTTACCGACCTGAGGGAGCGGGTTTCTCTCTCCGCAGCGGGCCTCTTCGGACAGGTAAGGCCTTCACCTTTTTCCTCCTTTGTCTTCTCTTCCTCTCTTCTTACCGTTGCTTTTGACTTTTCTTTTTTTGTCGCCATCTTCTTTCCACCTTTATACTCACTTTTCTGTAACTTTTATTTCTGTGCCTTTGTGTTTTCTCTTGTTTTTCCCGACTTTTCTAGAGAGGGCTGGAGTTCACCGTCCGGCCACTACTCCATCACGTGACTCCTCCAATACCTGGTAGGAGTAATTTCAAAGTTACTCTTGCAGGGGGTCTCATTTTTATTAGGGAATGATTTGGCAGAGGATAAAGTTGGGTCAGTTTTAAGATTAACAAGTAAGCCTAGGAAGGATGAGGTGGTATATCCTGTGTGTGCAGTAACAAGGTCAGTGACTAAGAAATTATTGAGAGATGAAGAAGATCCAGTTGACAGAGATTTGCCAAGTGCTTGGTTTTGAAAGAACTGGGTAATTGTGAGAGTAAGGATTTCTCTTTGTCAAGGAAAGAGTTAATTTGGCTGCAGAGAGCAGATACAACTCCTGTTGATTTAACAAACAAGGCAGTAACTGAACAGAAGATTAAAGAAATGGCTTGTGGTGATTACTTGAAAGGTGAATTGTTGAAATCTTATTATGAGGATAATGGTAGTGGAGAACAATCTGTATCAGAGGTTTTAGCTGTTGACAGGGTTGAGGAAGTAATGGATCATAGGATTATGGAAACAAATCTTGTGAGGGTAACCTTAAAAAAACCATGGTTCCTGTGCACCTGTCTAACTCAGCAACTTTGGAAAATTTGGAGCAAAAGTTAGGTCATCTTAAGTCACAAGAACAGATGCAGTTGAAGGAATTAATTTTAAAATACACAATCTGTTTCCTGATGTTCCAAAAAGGAAATCAGTAATGTACCATGATGTGGATGTCGGAGAAGCAAGTCCCGTTAAACAACACCCATACAGAATAAACATTCAGAAGAGTAAAATCATGGATCAGGAGGTGGAATATATGTTGAGAAATGATATTATTAGATCTTCAAACTCAGATCGGAGTTCTCCTTGTATTCTGGTACCAAAACCAGATGGAACTGTTAGGTTTTGTACAGACTACACGAAGGTTATTCAGTAACTAAAACAGATGCTTATCCTATTCAGAGAATAGATGACTGTATTGATAAAATTGGAAAAGCTAAATTTCTTACTAAGTTGAGTTTGTTGAAGAGTGACTGGTGTGTGCCTTTAACTGAGAGAGGAAGGAATATTTCAGCTTTTGTTACTCCATCCAGTTTATATGAGTATAATGTGTTACCTTTTGGCATGAAAAATGCCCCTGCAACATTTCAAAGGATGATTAATTCAAGGGTTGACACATACAGATGCTTATATTGATGACTTGGTCACAAAAGGTGACACATGGGAAGAACATTTGAATGAATTGGACAAATTGTTTGCAAGATTATCCAAAGCAAACTTAACTGCTAACTGAGCAAAGAGTGAATTTGCAAATGCCACTGTGACATACTTGAGTCATGTAGTTGGTCATGGCAAAGTTGCACCTATTCAAGCAAAATTGAATGCAATTTCTGAGTTTCCTATTCCCAATGCCAAGAAAGCAGTGAGAAGGTTTTTAGGAATGCCAGGATATTACAAAAAGTTTTGCAGAAATTTTGCTGAGGTTGCTCTTCCTTTAACCAACCTTTTGAAGAAAGGGGAGAATTTTGTGTGGACTAAAGAGCATTAGACAGCTTTAGAAAATTTAAAGGCTATGTTATGCCATTATCCTGTGTTAAAATCTCCCGATTTTGATAAACTTTTTTTTAACTGTAGCAGTGGATGCGAGTGAGGGAGCAGCAGGTTCAGTTTTAATGCAAAAAACATAATGAAATTGACCGTCCAGTTGCTACTTTTCAAAAAAATTAAATGTTCATCGAAGAAACTATTCCACTTTTGAAAAAGAACTGTTGTCTATCGGGTTTGCTCTGCAGAATTTTTATGTATATCTCAGTAACTCTCAGGAACCAATTGTGATATTTACTGAACACAATCCTCGGGTGTTTTTGAATAAAATGAAGAACAAGAACAGAAGATCGTTAAACTGGAGTTTGATATTACAAGAATATAATCTGCAGATTATTCATATCAGAGGTTCAAATAATATTATAGCAGATTGTTTGTCAAGATGTTAAAATTGATCATGTATAAAATGCTCTCAACATTGTTACTTTATTATAACATGTTATGTATATTGTGAATTGTTATATATTTAGTGATTTTAAAGACAGTTTAGTTATTACTGAATTTTAACTCAAGAGTTAAAATTCCTTTAAAGGAGGGGAGGTGTGATGTAATATTTGTAGATGTACTTCAGGTCCTTTGGGCTCATGACAGAGTATAGATGCAGGAGGTATGATTGGTAAGTTTACAGATGACACAAAAATTGGTGGTGTTGTTGGTATTAAGGAGGATAATCTTGGATAATAGAATATTAATCAATTATTATGTTGGAAGTAACAATGGCAAATGGAACCCAAATCCCTAGAAGTGCAAAATTATTTTGGAAGGTCTAAAATGGGTAGGACATATGCCATGAAAGGTCAGCCATATTGGGGAACAGAAGAACATTAGTGTATATGTCCAAATATACCTAAAAATGGAAGCACAAGTAGTGAAGAATGGGATGCTGACCTTCATTAACTGGGGAATAGAGTGCAAAAACAAAGAGGTCCTAGTAGACTACAAACTGAACAATTATTTCATTCACTTTCCCATTTTACTTAATTCTCCATTCCTGAAGTTATTGGAGTTCAAGGGGCAAATGCCCATCTGTATCTTGCTCGATTCCATAAACTACTTGGGCACCAAGCAAAATCGACAATGTATTAGACTTTATTTTCAGCTATTTCAGGAGGCAAAGAAATTGAATTTGACATACTTCAACCTGCTGCTTCACATCTTCTTCTGGATGGCTACAGCTGAAAGGACATTATTGACCCAGGAGGGAATCATTCTCATTGGAGAGGGTTCAAATGATCCTCTCAATTTTTTAGCCTATTCAGTTTATGCAATGTGAATTATTCAGACACCATCAGGGTAGAAAAGAATACCATGATTTTAAGGGAAACATGCATTTTACAACCAACAGATGGTAGAGTTGAAAAAAAACCCGAATATGCATAGCTGACTATTATAATTTTACATAATTTAAGGCTTCATTGCAGTAATTTATTAAAACTAAGGAATTAAATTTTAGCAAGTGTATAATGTCAAGTTCAATGTAAAATTGTAAACCTGAAGTAAGCAACTTTGATTTTAGAGTAACTAAGTAACATTACAGAGTTGAATTCAGGTATTTACTTGCTATAGTTTAAAAATTATCTTATTAACATCAGCCATGGTTCACTGGATGATTAATGTCCACATTCAAATATTGTAAATAAAAATCTCACTGCCGATGTTAAACAGATAATCTGACACTTCAACACAGTATTAAAGGAATGCTGCACTGAAGGAAATGTTCTCTTTCAAGTTAGACATTAAATTAAGCCTGTCCTTTCAGGTGGAACCTATGACACTCTATTAACAAAAGATAGATGTTTTCATTCTTGTGACCTGCTCAATGTTTAAATCTCACCTAATAACATTGGAATAGATGAGCATTGTTACATGCTGTTTGAGTGATTGTTTTCACAGAAGTTGAATCACAGGTGAAAGATATTTTCAGCATGTGATTAAATATTGACATTAATCCAGAATAAATGAATTTTCAACCATTTCTTGTCAAATCATACCAATCATGACATTTCTAATGTCAGCTGTAAACTTTGAAGTCATTTTGCAATGTCTTTTTCCAGCATTGTTGATATGAAAGAGTTATGAGTTACACAACGCAAAAAACAGGTCCTTTGCCTCATATCATCTAAGGCCAACATCTATATTACTTGCCTGCATTAATTCTATATACTTGTAGCCGTGCTCATTCAAGAACCTGTCCTAGTGCTTTCTAAATGTTTATATTGCTTCTGCCTCTACCACTTGATCTGGAAGCTTATTCTAAATACCAATTCCTCTTTCTGTGATACCCCTCAGATTCCCTGTAAATCACGTTACATGACTGTTTTCTAATTTAGGCACCCTACCATGTAAAGCAGATTCTATCGTGACACCAGGAAAAATAGACATGGCGTATCCAATCTCTTTTTATAAATAAAGTTTTCCAATCCAGGCAACATTCTTGTGAAACTTTCTTGCATTCTTTCTAACTTAACTTCCTGTAATATGATGTCCATAACTGGCACACAATACTCAAGTGCAGTGTAACCACCCTGTCTACATGTTGCACTTCCAATAACTATGCACTTCCCAGAATGTCTCAGTTCAACAACATTCCAAATGCCCTTGCTATTCACTATGAATGTACACCTGGTTTAACATCCCAAAATACATCAATTCAGAATTGTTTGAGTTAAATTACATCAGCAATTCCTTTGTCCACTTTCCCAATGTTCCTTATCCTGTTGTAACCTTAACCTGCCTTTTCCATTGTGCACAATACAGGAAATGCTTAGGTTATGACAGGTTCCATTGGTGAGATCTATTCGTAACCTGAACTGTTCATAAATCAGAAATGAACAAAAATATTGTGTGGGAGAGGATTTTGGAAACAGCTGTGACAGGAAAATGATCAGACATGGAAAGAGCAATTTGGTGAGTGAGTACGCTCAGCGCTCCCAGTTCTGTGTAGCTTGACCCAGCCCCCAATTGTTGTGGCTTGAATGGGTTGTGTTGAGGAGCGAAGCCATGTGTAAATGGCCTATTTCCAACCAGAAGAAGATGCCTGCTGCTCCATAACAATTGGAAAATCCATCCCCATTCATCTCACTGGTCTCCCCAATATTCATTTGTAGGTATGGGGTGTCCAAAAGTCAGGAATTCACCTGTACCGTCTGTTGCAACCTTCCAGTCTAGCTTGCACATAGGGCCTTTCAAAGGCCTTGCTAAAATCCACAGAGATAATATTCCCTTAAATCTTCTTGCTCTCCTCTTCAAAATAAAATCTCAAGCAAGTTCATGAGACATGATTCCTAATACCATACTGACTACCCTGAATCAGTCCTTGCTCTTCCAAATGTAAATAAACCTGTTTCTCAAAATTCTTTTCCACAATGCTCCCATCAAGGTTCATTTGCCTGTTATTCCTGCTGTCTTTCTTAGGAACCCATGGATGCAGAAAATGACTGAGGCCCATCAATTACAAAAATATCAGGTCTACAATCCATTGTGTTCTGCATTCAATGTCACTCAAAGGACAAACCAAACTAAAAACATGAGGTCACAGTTTGATTAAAAACTATTATCTTTTGAGTTTTTGACAGACAATCTCCCCATTATTTAATTTAATCCTTGCCTCTGTGATTATATTGAGGGCAGGCAGTACAACCTGCCAGCAAAATTGTCTAAGGCATGATCAACATCCTTGGGGAAAACAAGAAAATAAGAGCAACTTTGATATTTCTAATGAATTAGTCTCAAAAATCCTTGGGAAAAGAAAATACTCTGCAAAAAGAAATCGAACCACTATTTTAAATTGATTCCTTACTTTATAACTCTGTTCCCTCATTTGAGACTCTCCCATTTATTTTGCACCCTCAGGATCTTGCATGTCTCAGTAAGTTCATTCATCTGAATTCCTAAGAATATAGACCCAATCTGCCTCGCTTGATAGAACAACCTTCTAATTCCAAGAATTAGCCTGGTGAATCTCTTTTGAACTGCCTCCCATGCTTCTATATCCTTTTTAATTAAGGGCACCAAAACTGTGCCGCTTGTGCACCATCATGCGAAACAATTGGAACAGAACCTCCCTATTTCCTACTATTCCATTTTCCCTCAATGAACTCCATTTGCCAAGTTAGTTGATCACTTTCCCAAGCACAAGGCACCAAGCCTAAAATCCTGTAGGTTCCATTAAGTACATCCAAATACTTTTTAAATGTACTAAGAGTTTTGTCCCTTCCCTTCAGGTAGAGTGTTTCAGACCCCTTTTGAGTGTGATGATTGCTTTAATTCAACACTCCATGCTTTTTGATACTTCTGCTAAAGATAATAGGTTCCTGTGATAGTACAGATTCTATCACCAATGTGTATATGTACATATGTACAGATGGTAGTGTAGGATGACTGTGATTGGCTGAGAGTGTAGCCACACCTACTGGCAGGTCTTAAAGGATTGCTCCTAGCCAGACCAGGTCATTCTGGACTGGTCGACCTACTTGTGATATGCTCCAGTCTTTTAGTTAATAAAATTGTAATGCGCATCGAAAGAACCAAAGACGTTGATCCAAACCAAGGCTTCACCGCAATGACGTTCACCCTAATGTCCGACCAGGCCCCAGCCCCGACCTCAACGCCCGCAGCCACCGCCAACCAGGGACCCGCTGCTGCCGCCGACCAGGGACCCACTGTTGCTGCTGACCGGGGACACGTCAATGCTGCCGCCCGGGGACACGCCAACCCGGTACCTGCCGACGCTGCTGACTGGAGTCCTGACGCTGACCGTCCCCCACTGACTGCCCCCCTGCTGACAGCCCTACCACCGACGGCAAGCAGCGACCCCCAACACTTACCTTTGGCTTCAGGCAGCAACACCACCTCCCCGACACAGTTTTTTTCAGGACCCACTGTTTGCGTGAAGTCATCACGCACACGTTGCGTGACGTCATCGCGCAGGTCTCCACTGTTTACATTACAAGTCTCTGCATCAATAACCCTTGACCAGGACTTCCCCTAGCCCCTCACAAAAGCAATGGAACTGATTAAAGTGCATGGACACTATACCATTTGCTTATTTGACTCTGGGTCAACTGACAGTTTTATTCGCCTAGACCTGGCCCACCGTTGCGGACTAGCTATTCTCCCCACTACACAGAGAATTTCATTGGCGACCAGATCGCACTCGACTGGGGTAAAGGGGTACTGCGTGGCGACCCTGAAAGTCCAGGGCATCACGTTCACAGACTTCAAACTATTAGTCCTTCCTCAATTGTGCGCCCCTGATCTGCTGGGACTGGATTTTCAGTGCCAATTTCAAACCATTTCCCTGCACTTTGGGGGGCCTCACGCTCCGCTCTCTGTCTGTAACCACTCCACCCTGGGAACCTCCTGCCAGCAGCAGCCCGAGCCACCCGCCCCCGCTCCCCGGGGCCTCACCTGTAGTCTCTCTACCCTATGAGTTGCTCCGCCAGCACTTTTCGCAAACCTCACCCCTGGCTGGAAGCCTGTGGCCACCAAAAGCTGGTAATATAGTTCTGAACACAGGAAATTTATCACAAATGAGGTGCGCAGACTGCTAGATGAGGGCATTATCGAACCTAACTCGAGTCCATGGAGGGCCCAGGTAGTAGTTGTTACAAATAGGGAGAAGACACGGATGGTGGTTGACTACAGCCAGACAATCAACTGCTTCACGCTCCTGGATGCGTACCCCCTTCCACGGATCACGGATGTGGTGAATCAGATCACCCAATACCGGTATTTTCCACCATTGACTTACGTTCGGCCTAACATCAGCTCCCAATCTGCCGAGAAGACGATCTTTCACGGCCTTCGAGGCGAATGGGCGGCTGTATCAATTCCTCAGGGTACCCTTTGGGGTCACAAATGGTGACGCGGTCTTCCAGCAGGAAATGGACCGGATGGTGGACCAGAACGGGCTGACTGCTACTTTCCCGTATCTGGACAATGTCACCATCTGCGGCTATGACATGAAGGATCAGGATGCCAACCTTGAGAAATTATTTCAGACTGCAACTTGGCTGCACTTGACCTACAATTTCGACAAGTATGTCTTCCGGACCACTCGGCTAGCAATTCTGGGCTGTGTGGTGGAGAACGGGGTGGTCATGCCGGAACCTGACTGCATGCATCCCTTCATGAACTTGTCCCCCCCCCCACCACACCCAGAACGCTGCCTGGGTTTTTTCTCTTACTATGCCCAATGGGTTCCACACTATGCCGACAAGGCACGGCCACTCATCAAGATCACCTCCTTCCCCCTGTCAACCAAAGCCATAGTGGCCTTCGACTGCATCAAATCGGACATCGCTGCTGCAACGCTGCACGCCATCGATGAGTCCATTCTGTTCCAAGTTGAAAGTGATGCGTCTGATTTTGCACTGGCTGCCACTTTGAACCAGGCTGGCCGGCCAGAAGTCTTCTTTCCAGAACCCTCCAAGGTCCTGAGAGCTGACACTCCTCTGTCGAGAAGGAGGCCCAGGCCATAGTCGAGACAGTACATCGTTGGAGACACTACCTCATTGGCAGGCGCTTTACGCTGCTGACTGACCAAGGCGTGGTCTCCTTCATGTTCAGCAATACCCAGCGTGGTAAGATCAAGAATGACAAAATCGCCAGGTGGAGAATCGAGCTCTCTACCTTTAATTATGACATACTGTATCGGCCAGGTAAACTCAACGACCCGCCAGATGTGCGATCCAGAGGGACTTGCGCCAACATGCAACTGGACAGGCTACAGAAACTCCACGAGGGGCTCTGTCATCCAGGGGTCACTAGGTTCGTGCACTTTGTCAAATCTCGCAACCTGCCTTACACGGTCGAGGAGATTCGCTCCATGACCCGGGCCTGCCCAGTGTGTGCTGAGTGCAAGCCCCACTTCTTCCGTCCGGAGAACACCCACATATATTTAAATCAAACTTAAATGCATATAATTAGCAAACGGAGTCTCAGCGTAGACTTCAAGGGGCCCCTACCGTTGACCAACCGTAGTACCTACATCCTTACGGCCATCAACGAGTACTCCCGCTTCCCGTTCGTTGTGCCCTGCTTGGACATGACTGCCTCCTCAGTTATAGAGGCCCTGCACAGCATCTTTGCCATCCACAGTGACAGGGGGGTCCTCGTTTATGAGCACAGAGCTGCGGCAGTACCTTCTGTAGCATGGTATTGCTTCAAGCAGGACCACCAGCTATAACCCACACGGTAATGGGCAAGTCGAAAGAGAGAATGCCACTGTCTGGAAAGCGGTTACATTTGCCCTCCGGTCCAAAGGATTCCCCACCTCTTATATAAAGCGATTAGAGAATTCTTATGGAAGGGAAAATTTCCGAGAGTAGCAATGAGAAAATTGATGTGGGATTTTCAATTTGGAGGTTTAAGATTACTGAATTTTCAGCATTATTATGAAGCAGCTCAATTCAAATTTCTTAGTGCATTAATGAATATGGACGACCCACCTAGTTGGGTAAAGATAGAAATGGCGGTTATTTTAGAAATATTTCCTCATGAGTTTTTGTTTCGATGGAATAAAAATTTATTACAAACTTATGATGTACCAATATTGAAACATTTATTTAATTTATGGACAAGTAAACTTAAAAAATTGGGACTTAAAAATATATATTCTGGAAGATTGCCATTATATAATAATCAACTTGTTCCTTTTACGGTCTCCAATGCCACTTTGAAACAATGGGAAAAGAAGGGAATAAAAAATTTATCTGATTGTTTTTCTGAGGGTTGTTTTTGTTCCTTTGACGAATTACAAAGGAAATATGGTATTAGTGCAAATTCTATATTTGTATATTATCAATTAAGATCTTTTGTAAAACATTTCTGTGGTCGACATATGATTTTATTGCCTGAATCTAGTTTTGAAGAATATGTACTTTCAATACCAAAAAAGGGATATATATCTGATTTGTATTGTATTTTACAAGAAATTGATAGTAAAAAAGACTGGGATAAAGATAAGTTGAAATGGGAAAAAGATTTAGGACATAAAATAGCTGAAGAAGCTTGGATGGAAATTTGTCAGAATAGTATTTGGAAATTAATTAATGCTAGACTAGCGATGATTAATTATATTTTATTCATCAGCTATATTTAACGCCAGAGAAATTTAAAAAATTTGGTCTTAGTAAGTTGGATTCTTGTTTTCGATGTGATCAGACGGCCAATACTTTTTTGCATACTGTTTGGCTTTGTGATCGATTGCAACAGTTTTGGAAAGGTATTCAATCTATTTTTAACAATTTATATAATATTCATCTTGTATTAGATCCCTATATATTTTTATTAGGGAACATGCAATCATTAATTGATTTAGGTTTAGAGGATTATCAGATTTCATTTATCTATTTAGCTTTAGTCGTGGCTAAGAAATGTATAGCACTTACTTGGAAAGATAGAAATATACTAACTTTAGATAAGTGGTATTTGGAAATGAAATTTTGTTTGACTATGGAAAGGATATCTTTTCAATTCAGGATAAGATGTCTTTTTATAAGTTAAAGTGGACTCCGTTTACTAATTATATGCATTTAAGTTTGATTTAAATATATGTTAAGCGTGATATTTTAGTATTGACAATTTTTTTTTGTTGTTAGAATATTTTTTAGGTTAAGTTTTATCTGCTTTTTTGTAAGTGGGTATTTTTTTCCATATATAATATTGTTAATTTTATTAACTCTTCACTCTTTATTTGGGGGGGGAGGGTTGGACTAATTTTAAGTTAGACTATTAGTATTGTGTTACAATTAACGGGGGGGGGGGTTTGTGTAGTTTTCTGATGTAATATTGTAATCATACTATTTTATTTTTTTAAAATTTTTCTTTAAATGTAATTCTTTATTGTATTCATGTTATAAAATTTTAAATAAAGTCTTCAAAGGATTCCCCACCTCTCGCTGGCAGGATGTGCTCACTAGTGCCCTACACGCCATCCGCTCCCTCCTATGCACCGCGACCAATGCCACCCCCCATGAAAGGATGTTCTCTTTCATGAGGAAATCTGAGTCAGGTACGACCATACCAGCATGGTTCACGGTTCCCGGTTCAGTCCTTTTACGACGCCACGTCCAGTATTCTAAAAATGACCCCTTGGTTGACCAAGTGACTCTGCTCCATGTGAACCCGCATTATGCTTACGTTGAGTACCCAGACGGATGGGAGGACCCAGTCTCGGTAAGGGACCTAGCCCAAGCAGGATCAGATGCAGCAGTGCCTTTAACCCAACTTCCCCCTATTCCTTCTCCCCCAGGTCATGTGCTTGAAGAGAGGGACCAGCAACACCCCACCAGCTCAAGCCAGACTGTCGACAACGGCGTTGGGGAAGTGAGCGAAGCAGTAGCCTACAGGCCTGCCGGCGACACGACTCCGGTGACCCCAATCCCGGCACCATGGTGGTCACGCCAGATGGTCAGACCCCCTGACCGATACAGCCCCTAACATCCATTCACCCTGGGGTCGGTTCTCAAAGTAGGGGTGAATGTGATAGTACAGGTTCTATCACCAATGTGTATCTGTCGACAGCATCGAGTCCATGCTGCTGAAGATCCAGCTGCGCTGGGTGGGTCACGTCTCCAGAATGGAGGACCATTGCCTTCCCAAGATCGTGTTATATGGCGAGCTCTCCACTGGCCACCGTGACAGTGGTGCACCAAAGAAAAGGTACAAGGACTGCCTAAAGAAATCTCTTGGTGCCTGCCACATTGACCTCCGCCAGTGGGCTGATATCGCCTCAAACCGTGCATCTTGGCGCCTTACAGTTTGGCGGGCAGCAACCTCCTTTGAAGAAGACCACAGAGCCCACCTCACTGACAAAAGGCAAAGGAGGAAAAACCCAACACCCAACCCCAACCAACCAATTTTCCCCTGCAACCGCTGCAACCGTGTCTGCCTGTCCCGCATCGGACTTGTCAGCCACAAACGAGCCTGCAGCTGACGTGGACATTTACCCCCTCCATAAATCTTCGTCCGCGAAGCCAAGCCAAAGAACAGATGGTAGTGTAGGATGACTGTGATTGGCTGAGAGTGTAGCCACACCTACTGGCAGGTCTTAAAGGATTGCTCCTAGCCAGACCAGGTCATTCTGGACTGGTCGACCTACTTGTCATATGCTCCAGTCTTTTAGTTAATAAAAGCCTTGGTTTGGATCAACAAGTGTTTGTTCTTTCGACGCGCATTACAGTCCCTCTGATTACCTTGGCCTCTGATGACTTAATGCATTATTTTCCAAATTAATTCTCCCCTAGTAGCTTTCATTTCAAAGGAAATAATTCCAGTTGATCTGATCTTTCATGGAATGCTAAATTTCCAGTTCTGGCAACATCCTTATGAAATTCTTTTGCACTTTCCCAACTGCAGTCACACCTTTCATGTAATGTATGATGAATGCAGTGTTCTAGTTGTGGTCCAGTTAGCATTGTATGCAGTTCTCAGAAGTCTCCTGTTCTTGTATTCTATGACTTTGCTAACAAAAGAAACATCCTATATGGTTTTTTTAACCACTATCCTTCTGACTCAGCATCAAATATCATTCAGAGATGAGGCTAAATTTACAATTCAAAACAGTGAACAAATATAGCACCTGCTACAGAAGCTTTGTTAATAGTCTTCAGCCTCTCACAGGAGTCTTTCTGTCAGTGCAGTGTCAAGACCATGATGAGTACAATATGTAGAGGTAAACATTTTTGAAGAGGATCAATAGGAAATCAAAGTTGCATCTCCTGCATCAACACAATTTCATACCAGTCATGGAAATGAGGTTAGCCTGATGATCTTTGTGTAAAAAACAACAAAATTCCTTAATGTTTAAAATCATTTTTAAGAAGCAGTTGAAATCCTTCCTGACTTACCAGCATGTGGACTTCCAATTCTTAAGTGTTGCATTTTGGAAGATCTTAAATGTTGCATTTTGGAAGATCAAACTTTAAAAAAAATTTTTAAAAATTTTCCACACTATGAACCATATTAACCAAAATACACACAAACATTTCCCTCTTGAATATACACAGTGTCATTTTCTCTCCTTTTCCCTCTCCCTTCCCTCCCTCCTTCCCACCCCCTCCCTACCCACTAAACGTTCAACATATAGATTACAATAAACCCATTAAACAATGTCATCACACAATGAAAATAAATAAGAAAATTGTATCATCTAGTTTTACACACTAGGTCAGTTCATTTCGTCTTCTTCTCATTCTATCATTTTAGGGGGTGGAGGTCCGCGGTAGGCCCTCTCTGTTGTGTTCCATGTATGGTTCCCAAATTTGTTCAAATACTGTGACTTTATTTTTTAAATTATATGTTTTTTTTCCAATGGAATACATTTATTCATTTCTATGTACCATTGCTGTACTCTCAGGCTCTCTTCTGATTTCCAGGTTGACATTATACATTTTTTTGCTACAGCTAAGGCTATCATAATAAACCTTTTTTGTGCTTCATCCAATTTGATGCCTAGTTCTTTACTTCTTATATTACTTAGAAGAAAGATCTCTGGATTTTTTTGTAATTTTTTTTGTGATTTTATTTAATACCTGATTTAGATCTTCCCAAAACTTTTCCACTTTCTCAGATGCCCAAATTGCATGTACTGCTGTACCCTTTTCCTTCTTACAGCTAAAACATCTATCTGATACTGTTGGGTCCAATTTATTTAAATTTTTGGGCGTGGTATATAGTCTGTGTAACCAATTATATTGTTTCATGCGTAACCTCGTGTTTATTGTATTTCTCATAGTTCCGGAGCATATCTTTTTCCATTTTTCATTTTTTATCTTTATGTTTAGATCTTGTTCCCACTTTTGTTTGGGTTTACAGCTTATTTCATCGTTATCTTTCTCTTGCAGCTTGATGTACATGTATGTTATAAATCTTTTAATTATCATTGTCTCTGTAATCACATATTCAAAGCTGCTTCCTTCTGGTAACCTCAGCCTGCTTCCCAATTTGTCCTTTAAGTAGGTTTTCAGTTGGTGGTATACAAACATTGAACCGTGAGTTATACCATATTTGTACTTCATTTGTTCAAAAGATAATAAATTATTTCCCAAAAAACAATTTTCTATTCTTTTGATCCCTTTTCTCTCCCATTCTCTAAAGGAGAGGTTATCTATTGTGAAAGGGATTAGTTGATTTTGCGTCAATAATAATTTTGGTAGTTGGTAATTTGTTTTTTTTCCTTTCTACGTGAATCTTCTTCCAAATGTTGAGCAGATGGTGCAGTACTAGTGAACTTCTATGTTGCACCAGTTTTTCATCCCACTTATAAAGTATATGTTCTGGTACCTTCTCCCTTATTTTATCTAGCTCTAACGTGGTCCAATCTGGTTTTTTCCTTGTTTGATAAAAATCTGATAGACATCTTAATTGTGCTGCTCTATAATAATTCTTAAAGTTTGGTAGCTGTCAGCCCCCTTGTTTGTACCATTCTGTTAATTTATATAGCGCTATCCCCCCCTTTCCATAAGAATTTCCTTAATATTTCTTTAGCTCATTGAAGAATTTCTCTGTTAAGGGAATTGGTAACGATTGAAATAGGTATTGTATCCTTGGGAAGATACTCATTTTAATGCAATTTACCCTTCCTATCAGTGTTAGTGGTAAATCTTTCCAATGTTCTAAGTCATCTTGTAATTTTTTCATTAATAGCTGATAATTTAGTTTGTATAGATGGCCTAGATTATTATCTAGTCTAATACCTAGGTATCGGATTGTTTGTGTTTGCCATTTAAATGGTGATTCTTTCTTAAACTTTGTGAAATCTGCATTATTCATTGGCATTCCTTCACTTTTAATTGCGTTGATCTTGTACCCCGATATTTCTCCATATTCCTTCAATTTCTTATGTAATTTCTTTATTGATATTTCTGGTTCTGCTAATGGATTCAAATGACTATGATGTCATCTGCAAATAGACTGATTTTATATTCCTTCTCTTTTATTTTTATCCCTTTTATTTTATTTTTGTTCTTATCAGTTCTGCCAAGGGTTCTATTACTAAAGTGAACAGTGAGGGAGATAGTGGACATCCCTGCCTAGTTGACCTGCTTAATTTAAATTGGTTCGATATATATCCATTACTGTCACCTTTGCCAATGGTCCCTTATATAATGCTTTAATCCAATTAATATATTTCTCTGGTAGGTTGAACCTCTGTAGTACTTTGAATAAATGATTCCATTCTACCCTGTCAAAGGCTTTCTCTGGGTCTAAAGCAACCGCCACTATTGGCGTCTTATTTCCTTGTACTACATGGATTAAGTTAAAAAACTTACAGATATTGTCCATTGTTCGTCTTTTCTTAATAAATCCAGTTTGATCTCGTTTCACTATTTTTGGTACACAGTCAGCCAATCTGTTTGCTAATAGTTTTGCTATTATCTTATAATCTGAGTTAAGTAGAGATATTGGCCCATACGATGCTGGTGTTAGTGGATCTTTCCCCGTCTTTGGTATTACTGTAATTATTGCTGTTATACATGAATCTGGCATGTTTTGTGTTTCTTCAATCTAGTTCATTCGTTCCAGGAGAGGAGGAATTAATAAGTCTTTAAATGTTTTATAGAATTCTATTGGGAGTCCGTCCTCTCCAGGCATTTTATTGTTCGGTAGCTTTTTTAATATATCCTGTATTTCCTCTATTTCGAATGGTTTTATCAATTTGTTTTGCTCCTCTTCTTGCAATTTCAGTAGTTCAATTTTAGCTAGAAACTCATCTATTTTGTCTTCTTTCCCTTCGTTCTCAGTTCGGTATAATTGCTCGTAGAATTCCTTGAGGTTTTCATTGATCTTTGTTGGGTTATATGTAATTTGTTCGTGCTTTTTCCTTGAAGCCAATACTGTTCTTTTAGCTTGTTCTGTTTTAAGCTGCCAAGCTAGTATTTTGTGCGTTTTTTCTCCTAGCTCATAATACTGCTTTATCTTCATTATGTTCTTCTCCACCTTATACATTTGTAGTGTTTCATATTTTATTTTTTTGTCCGCCAATTCTCTTCTTTTTGTTGTATCTTCCCTTGTTGTTCTTTTTCTGTACTTACTATTTCCCTTTCCAGCTGTTCTATTTCCCAATTGTAGTCCTTCTTCATCTTAGTTACATAACTTATTATCTGCCCTCTGATGAAGGCTTTCATTGCATCCAATAATATAAATTTATCTTTCACTGGTTCCATATTTATTTCAAAGTACATTTTAATTTGGCACAATAAATTCCCTAAAATCCTGTCTTTTAAGTAGCATGGAGTTTAATCTCCATCTATATGTTCTTGGTGGGATGTCGTCAAGCTCTATTCCTAATAACAAGGGTGAATGATCTGATAACAATCTAGCTTTATATTCCATTTTCCTAACTCTCCCTTGGATATGCGCTGACAACAGGAACAGGTCAATCCTTGAGTATGTTTTATGTCTACTCGAATAATATGAGTATTCCTTCTCCTTTAGGTGTTGTCTCTTCCATATATCCAAAAGTTGCATTGATTTAACCTTAAATTTGGCTACTTTGTTCTTTCTGCTGGTCTTTTGTCCAGTTTTATCCATCTTTGAATCCAAATGAAGGTTAAAGTCCCCTCCTATCAATATATTCCCTTGCGTATCTACAATCTTCAAAAAAATATCTTTCATATTCTTTTGATCCTCTTCATTAGGTGCATATATATTGACCAAATTCCAGAGTTCTGAATATATCTGACATTTTAACATTACGTATCTCCCTGCTGGATCTATTATTTCCTCCTCTATTTTGGTACATTTTTATTGATTAATATAGCTACACCTCTGGCTTTTGAGTTATTTGATGCTGCCGTTATGTGCCCTACCCAGTCTCTCCTTAATTTCTTGTGTTCCACTTCAGTTAGATGCATTTCCTGCATGAATGCTATATCTATTTTTTTCTTTTTTCAGTAAATTTAATAGCCTCTTCCTTTTGATTTGGTTATGTATTCCGTTAATATTTATAGTCATATATTTCAACATGGCTATTTCATTCTTTGTTTATATCTCATTTCCGCTTCCTCATCACCACCTTTCCACTTTTCCCCATTTCCATTTCTCAGTTTTCTTTTTTTGAACGCACTGTATGACAACACTTCTAAAACATAAAATATTTCAACCATTCCCACATCTAAATTTCCCTTAACCCCAAGTGTCCCCCCCCTCTCTAAGTTGCCCCTTGTCCCTTACTGGGCAAATACAACTCCCCTCTCCATTCGGACTGCGAACCTGTTCGCAAGTGTCAACTGATTTCGCAGTGACTGTTATTCTCTCCCACCCAATCCCCTCCAGAAAAGACTTTTATCTTCACATTACAACAAAGCTCCCCTTCTTTTCTTCTCTTTTTCTTTTTATTTATTTATTTATTATTTTTTGTAAACCCCCTCCTCTTTTCCCCCCTTCTCCCTTACTTCCCTTTTCTTCCCTCCTTTAGTTCTTACTTATACATTATTTTTACTTCTTTATATGTAGTTTGTCATTGTTCTTTGTTCTTGTTACATCTCCATCTCTCGTTCTGTCTTGCAGGCATTCTGCAAATTCTCGTGCTTGCTCGGGATCCAAGAACAGTCTGTTTTGCTACTCCGGGATAACTATTTTAAGCACCACTGGATATCTTAACATAAATTTATAGCCTTTCTTCTATAGGATCGATTTTGCTGTGTTAAACTCCTTCCTCTTCTTCAGGAGCTCAGAACTTATGACTGGGTAGAAACATTTTTTTTAACCTTTGTATTCCAGTGGTTTTTTTTTTGTCTTCTCTCATTTTATTCATTGCCTTCTCCAATATATTTTCTCATGTCGTGTATCTCAGGAATTTTACTAAAATGGATCTTGGTTTATGTTGTGAATGTGGTTTTGGGGCTAATGTTCTGTGTGCCCTTTCTATTTCCATTCTTTCCTGTATTTCTGGCATTCCCAGGACCTTTGGGATCCATTCTTTTATAAATTCTTTCATATCTTTGCCTTCTTCATCTTCCTTAAGGCCCACTATCTTTATATTGTTTCGCCTACTATAGTTTTGCATTATATCCATCTTCTGAGCTAACAACTTTTGTGTTTCTTTAACTTTTTTGTCACTTCCTTCCAATTTTCTTTTTAAGTCGTTCACTTCCATTTCTACCGCCATTACATGTTATTCCACATTTTCTAATCTTTTCCCTACATCTGTTATGACCAGCTCTATCCTACTCACTTTTTCTGGAAGATCAAACTTGAAGGCAGAGTACATGGTGAATGGTAGGATTCTTAACAGTGTGGAAGAACAGAGGGACTTTGGGGTCTAAATTCATAAATTTCTCATAGTTGTCATGCAGGTTGATAAGTAGAAGGCTTGTGGTATGCTGTCCTTCATTAGTCGGGGGATTGAGTACAAGAGACTTGAGGTAATCACTAGGAATATTGTGTTCAATTCTGGTTGCTTCATTGCAGGAAGGATGTGGAAGCTATGGAGACGGTAAGAGAAGATATATAAGGATATTGCCTGGATTGGAGAACGTGTTTTATGAGGCAAGATCAACAAAGCTAGGGCTTTTCTCTTTGGAGTGAGGAAGGATGAGATACAACTTAACAGAGGTCTACATGTTTATGAGAGACATAGATAGGGTAGAAAGCCAGCAGCTTTTCCCCGGTGCTCAAGTAGCAAACACCAGAGGACATCTGTACAAGGTGAGGGGTGGAAGGTTTAGGTGAGATGTCAAGAGTAAGTTTTTTTACACATAGAGTAGTAGGTGCCTGGAATACATTGTCAAGGGTGGTGGTGGAGGCTGGTATAATAGGGACATTTAAAAGATACTTAGGCACATGGATGCATGAAAAATAGAGGGTTATGGGTGTGAGGTAGGGAAGATTTAGTTTGTTGAGTAGGTTTATATAGGTCACGCAACATTGCGGGCTAAAGGGCCTACACTCTGCTGTAATGTTCTACATTCTTGCCTTAGACAGATTGATACCAATTATGATGGTGAGCCTTGTGTAACTCTGAGGTCTTGCTCTTCAAACATTATTTTCATCAGATAAATTGTGTGCTGATGTACTAAACGTGTTAGTGAATTTTAGTGATGTCTGACTTTGCTCATGAATATATAGAATATAATGAGATATAGAGGTGACACATGTTTTATAATTTTATTGTGAACTCTAATTTTAGGAATGGCATTGTCCATTGGGGCATTTAGGAAGGGGTCCTTTGGGCTACAGATGTTTATCATAAAGTGCATTCTTTTGGCATGGTTAGTGTAGTATTTAGCACAATGCTGTTACAGCACCAGCGATTGGGACTGCAGTTTGAATTCCTGCAAGGAGTTTGTATGTTCTCCCTGTGTCTGCATGGGTTTCCTCCAGGGCTCTGCTTTCTTCCCACTGCTCAAAATGTACGGGGGTGGGGGGGGGGGGCATGGTGTGATGGTGTAGGTGGGAGATGTGAAGGAGATCCCTCTCCTGACAGAATTCATTAAAACTCATTTTTTAGAAATTTCTATATAAAGCAACAGTTTTAAATCTTTTTATAAAAATATTATAATTGTAGCTATGAAGAAATCTAAAGCACAGACAACGAAAAACATGACTGTTACTGAAGAAATGGGGCCTACCTTAGAAGTGGATTCTGGAGACTTGTTGCTTTTTCATCCAAGATCAAGTCGGCAAGTCCTGGCAAAATTCCAGGTGACTCCAGTGCCACCTCCCCGGGGAACCAAGGAAGATGGCACTGGAGTCGGAAAATGACTTGCTCAGCTGCTGGAGCCACAAGACCAAGCGTGCATGTGTGGATTTCCATGTGCGCATGTAACACAAGCTGCGGATCAGGTTGAATCTTCGCAGCCCAGCATTCCTGGACTGTTGAGGGGGAAGCTGAAATCCCGCAGGCAGGTTCAACAGACCCCGATTTCGACAGAGGATAAGGAGAAAGATATCAGGACTGAAGATACTTTACAAGCAATGGAGGGGGAAGAGACACTGATACAACAGGGAAGGCCCTTACCTCAGCATGTTGTCCAGGAAGGTCAAGTTGGAATTTCAACAGTTACTTATTACGTAGATCCATCAGGTCAATTGGATACATTGTCAAAACAAATTCAAATATTGTCAACTCAAAGGAATCAAGGATTTATGTCAATTAATGATCAATTTGAATCACAATTTAATTGTGTGAAGGATGAAATGATTACTATTAAGAGCAATGCTTCAAGTTGTGCTAAAACGGTGGATAAAATTCAAATTCAAATTTAAAAATTTGAAGAACAATTTCATGATTGTCATGGAGAAGTAGAACAATGTAAGGATATGGTTGGTAAATTAGAAGATTTGTTATACTGTTTGGGAAGTTCAGAGAAAAGAATTGCTGCAAAAAATTGATGTTCTGGAAAATCAAAGCCATAGAAATAACATAAAAATTGTGGGTTTGCCTAAAGATTTTGAAGGTTCTGATCCGGTACAGTTTTTTTCAGATTAATTAAGATTAATTTGTTTGCTGATGATGTTTTGATTTATTTAATTATATAAGAGATTTAAACAATATGCAGAAATATCAGGTTATAAAATTAACTGAGATAAAAGTGGCATTGGTTGATGGAAAAAATGTAAGAATGTAAGAAAATTACATTCAATGTAAGAAAATTAAACATTTATATATTAGATTTGATAATTATTTAGATAATTTATACGTTATTTACCCCTATTTCATAAAATTAAGGAAGACTTAAGTAGATGGAAAGATTTACCTATAACATTAATAGGTTGAGTGAATTGTATTAAGATGAATATATTTTCCCAGAATTCAGTATCTTTTTCAATCTATTCCTTGTAAAATTCCTCAGAAATTTTTTGAAAATTGGAATTTTATCATTAGGAAATTTTTATGGAAAGGTAAAATGGTAAGAGTATATTTACAATAGTTAACTTGGAAGTATGAATTGAGAGGCTTACAACTCCTGAATTTTCAAAATTATTACAAAGCAGCACAATTGAGGTTTTTTAATAGAATTTTTGATTTAAATAACCCATCAATATGGGCTAATATAGAGTTAAATAAGAATGGTGAGAAATTAATGGCACAATTTTACAAGTGGAATACCAAGTTATTAATTTTTAATAATAATCCACCTATTTTGACATTTAGTTGAACTATGGAATAAGATAAATGATGAGATAGGTACACAGGGTAAGATTTTTCCTTTTACCCTTAATAACCATTTTTTGAAAATATGGAATCAGAAAGGAATTAAAACAGTATAAGATTGCTATGAAGCTGATGACTTTATTTATTTTCAAAGAATGAAAGAAAAATATAATGTTCCAAATAATATCTTTTTTGTTATTATCAAGTTAAGGCTTTACTATTGGATAATTTTGGACATACTTTAAGATTACCAAGGCAATCAAATATTGAAATTTTACTTACAGAAGGTAGTACAAATAAATGTATTTCAGAAATATATAAATTATTTCAAAAAGTGCCTAAGATATTTATAAATCAAGATTAAAGTGGAAAAAAGATTTGGAAATAACAATAGATCAAGATAATTGCAGAACTATTTGTAAGAATAGTATGACTAAGATTGTTAATGTGAGATATACATTAGTTGTATTTAACACCTCAGAAATTAAAGAAATATAATTTAATTCCTTCAGATTTATGTTTTAGATGTTGCAAAGAAGTAAGTTTTTTTTAAACATTTGACTTGGTTATATGTGAGGTGCCAGTTGATGAAGTAGACAAAGACAAATGTGGTCAAACAATAATCATCGTTTTTATTGGCAGAAACTTATGGTACAATAATGAAAGACAATAGGTCCAGATACAGTTATTCCCAAGGGGAGTGTTCTTAACAGTAGAGATAATGCACAGCCAATGTTAGTACAGAAAGGCTCACCAGTGGGGAGACAGGCAGCTTGGCAGACATTCACCACAATGTGATAGTGTTAAATTACTTTGGACATGACAAGGAATTTCTGGAGAAAGTTTTAGAAGTTCAATTACCAATGGACCCAACATTATTTTTATTAGGCAATATTAAAATGCTTAGTTTAACATTGAGATTGACTATGTATCATATTACATATTTAAGATTAGCAATGGCTGGTGTGAGAAAATGTATAGCTATTACTTGGAAAAATTAGATTGATTTGGGATTGCAGAGCTGGCATATGGAAATAAAATCTTGTATTCCTTTGGAAAAAAATGTATAATTTACATGACAATTATCTTTTTTTTTTCAGAAAATATGGAGCCCTTATTTGGAAAAAATGGGTTTAAAAATTTGAATCTCTTCTAGCTCATTGTGGAGGTGTTGCCCTGATCCATGGCAGTTGATTGTATTTGTGATTGTTCAAATCTCCTTTCTTTTTATTTCTAGGGTTATTGGGGGGTAGTGGGAGGATTGTTTTTTACTTTTATAATGATATATAATATTTATTATCAATTTTGTTTTTGTGGTTTGCTAAATTTTAAATAAAATACTTAAAAAAATATATGGGGGTGTTGTAGGTTAATTGAGGTGTAATTGAACGACAAAGGTTCGTGGGCCGAAATGGCCCATTACTGTGCTGCATGTCTAAATTTAAACATTAAATGAACGAGTTAATTTAGCTTGGCCTCCAAATGTACAAATGTTATTTGCAAACAGTTGCTCAGCAACTGAAGTTGGAATGACTTTGGATCTAAGCTGGAGCAATTTATATTGTAATATTTTCCACTCATTCTGTAGATAAACTATACTCTGACAGGAAGCTTATTAGAGAAGAGTTGTTGAAAAAGATTGTGAAAGGTGTTAGTGCAATTACATAGCCTTGCATGACATGAGTCTGCATTGAAGTTGCTTTATGAAACTATTGGTTAAAATCATGGCTTGCTCGCTGACACACAGCTGATACAGATGGAGATGAATTTCAAAAGGCAACTAAATTTAAAAAAGATTCTTCACAGTCCCTCAATTAACAAAATTTCAATTTGGAGGACAAAAAGGCCACATTACTGCTATTCCCATCTTGGAGTTATCTAGTGGTGAAGATCATGTCTATAGAGAACAGGCATCTCACTGCAGCTACTGCATTTAGATTTGTTGCCTTTTTAAAAGATGGTCACAATTCTGGTATATTTGAGGTACCCATAGCATGTCTCGAGATATTGGAGATAGGATTGTGAATTTGTGATTTGGAGTTCCTATCCACTAAGTTTCACAACTTAAGCAAAGATGCATTTTTTTTCCTTATTTCTCATTATTTTGGACATATGGTCTCTTCAATTTTTGTTTTGAGGTGTTTACAAATTATACTCCATAATTTTCTGAGAGATGGAATCCAGGACTTTTGTGTTAAAGTTAGATTTGTGGTTGAGGAGTTTATGAAATTTATGATGCATCGAAAGCCTCTTTATTTCAACTCGACTCACAATAGGTTCTTGGGTGTTTAGGCTATGGATGGTTCTGAAGAATCCAGACATGTTATGGTTATCAACAAAACTGCTAGAGCTCCTGTGTTCTTTCCACCTGTTTTTTACTTTAAGAGTTTTCAGTTGAAGTTCAGCCTTCAGGGCCCAGTGGAGCTGTTTCTTTTCAATGGACATGGTGGAATTTACAATTTAAAAATGCCCAATATTTGTGTAATTACATGTTTGATTTCCTGGTCATTAAAGCCAATCCAGCTATCAGGTTTTCTGGCATTCATACACTCATAGACACATATATAAGTAGGCTTGGGCACAGATGTCCTTATTTACTTCCTCCTCTTTACCCACTTTGACTCTGGACACTTCATCCTCTATCTTTCCAATTTATCACATTACCTGTGCCAATAAACAAATGAATTGAATTCTTGAATCACATTTCCTTCAGTGTCACCCTCTCTTCTATTCTACCTTCACTCAATTCCCTTATGCCCAACCACCTCCTCACCATTATGTATTGGCTTGATGCAAGGATATAAGCAAAATTAAAAATAAATTTAATATCTGGCATCTACAAGCACAATATTTTGATTGGGTGCCTGTCTACATTTTTTCATACCTCGATGAAGGGCCCAAGCTTGAAATGTTGGTTATGTACCTTTATCTTTGCTACTAAAGTACACTGTTTGACCTGCAGAGTTTTTCCTGATCTAAATACAAATCTATATGCTTTTGTATGACAAATGACAACATAAGCCTAGTTAAACTGATCAATACAATGGTAACTATGTAGGTGTACCTTTTATTTGCATACACACAAATTCTCAGTCCAACTCGGGCCCATTCCAAACCTCTTAACAAAGTTGTCCCACAACAACCTTTTGTAGCCGTGAATAAGAACTCAATAAATTGGAAAAAAATTTCCACTCTTATTGATCTATGCCAATTTTAGTCTTGAAACATTATGATAGTCATTGGGCTCCTAACATTGAAGAATGAAGTGACAAAAAGCAAATCTGTTCTGGGATTGTGCCTCCTGGGGATTCACTGGATTGAAATATTTAATAATTAAAATTGTATTAGGCTTCAAAGTCCTAAAGAGTAGCAACATTAATTCTACTTGTTGCCTGGGCACTAATTTGAATGGTATAAAATTATATTCCAGGCAGAGTCATTGCCTTCATAGGCAGATTGATTAAGTGTTGTACGTGGACGAAATGTGGCCTCCCTATCTGTCTGGAATGTGTGTACTGTGGGTAGCTGCATGTCCTCCCTGTCTGAACTTATTCATAACTCACATCACCTGTCACATCACTCTGGCCACCCATTCGTGCACACCTTGCTGTTGGCTAATTTAAATTACCTTGGGACATTACTGGCTAGGCACCCAGATCAGAACTGTATAAAAATTTGATGCATAGCATATTTCTTTCTCTCTGCATTGTGGTCCAAACCCCTGACATCGTTCCATGCCATGTTGCTACTGCAGACATCACTGAAAGTGTCACAGTGAAAAGGTCACCATGTCCAGTGAAAAGGTGTGCACTATAAATCAGCATCCATGTTGATATAAGTATCTCGTGACTATGCAATTATGCTGTCATTAACCTCATTGTTTTATGCCAATGATTTGTTGCATAATTAGTACCCAAGGAATGTCCACTATAACCATATATGGTAAAATGTAAGCTCTGTACAGCTATGTCTGAACCATCTTGGAATGTGACTTGACCACTGCTTGGTCCATGTGCTATGTGAATAAACCACTTGAGTTTTAGATTTCACTATCAAGTCATGTGTGGCTTTTCCCTGTTCTTTTGACTTTGTACGCTAACTACTAAAACTTCAAACTATACTCATAGTTTATCCAGTACACAAAATGCACTACACTAAAGCTGAGCCATAGTATTGAGATAGATCAATACTTGCAAAGAGCCACACCCACATTGGGAAGGGAATCAGGTGTGTGTAGGAGACCCCGTTTGTAGTGTGTGTACTCAAGTGTGTGAGCATGTTGAGCATAGGTTCATTATTGTTGGAGTCCAACCTAGGTTTGAGGTGAACATCTATATTATTGCTTAAGTGGAATAGTAATCGAGTACCATTTAACGTTTTCCCATTTGTCTCCCATCTGTTAATTAAAGCTACATGTGATTGTAACACCTGTGTCCAGACTCGTCCCTCTGTGACCCACCAAATCTGATACTCTTCCAAACACAACAGTAGGTTGGCAATTCCCAATATCTTTCTTGATTTGAGAGTTGGCACAAGAAATTAAAGCATTCTTTGGAACCAAAATCATTAACAGTTCCAGTCCATTTCAAAATGAATTGACAATATTATTCATATCTTCAGTTAATGACAGAGGTCTCTTAAAACATACCTTTTGTTTCCTATGTTTCAGGAACATCAGAGAGAGTGTGGCACATGGAGATCGAACCGGCACACGTGGTAGTAAACAGCAGCATAACACACTGTAACACATCCTTTAACACAGCGAACTGGTGCGGTTGGAAGCTGGAGCAGTACAAGACCAGCAGCCCTAAAATGGTGCTGGCCAAGCTGCCCAGCTAACAGATCAATAACAGGCTGGTGAAGAAGGGTATACACATGCAAGAATGTTCCTGCCTGCTATTGTTATTCATGCAGCTGATGTCAGCCAATCAAACAAACAGCGGGAACTCCAACTGTATAAAAAGAGCCTTCCCAGCCTCAATAAATCTCAGAGCTTAACCTCCCACGCTGCGAGTTGTGTGTTTCTTTGTAGCAATCGGCTACAATTGGTGACCCCGATGGCTTACTTGGCATCTAAACCCAGTGATAGATAGTGAAGCTCCTGACCTTCGGGACAGTTAGATCCGGCGTGTGGTTCGACCAGGCCGAGGCTCAGTTCCAGATTTGGGGTATCACATCTGAGTCCACGTGGTCAGTGCCCTGGATCCAGAGACTGCAGACAGAGTGGCCAACTTCATCCACAGGCCACCATCAGAAGGCACTTACCTTCAAAGAGCTATTAACCGAGACCTTCGGTCTCTCGTGGCGAGAGAGAGGGGCACGACAGCTCCACCTGGATGGGCTAGGGGGAAGATCCCTATCAGCGATCATGAATGAGATGCTGGCCCTCCTGGGAGACCACGAGTCTTGCATCATATTTGAGCAAGCTTTCTTGGAGCAGCTGCCCAAGGACATCCGTGCTCCTGGCTGACGTGGATTTCAGCGACCTCCAGAAAGTCGAAACATGGGCAGATATTCTGTGGAAGCAAAAGCAGAAGTGCTCAGCTACCATGGGGCTCATCACAAAGTCTCGCAACCATACCAAGGCAGGACCTGGAAGGGAGCAGCAGAGAAGAGTTCAAGGAGAGATGGGACTTCTAATGCTAAAGATGGGGCTCCGAGGCTCACCGATGTCAGTCGCCCTGTGAGTTCCAGAGAAATGACAAGGCCAGCCATCGCTGATGGCCACAGCAGCTGGCCTTTGAGAGAGCCTCCTGTACGAATGGGATTGCCTTTCCAGTAGATGATTCTTGATGGATACAGAAGTGAAGGTCAGCATGATGCCTCCAACACTAGATGCAGGCAAGCAGGCCCCGCATTGAGGGCTGCCAACAACAGCAGCATACGTAGGACCAAGCTGCAGTTCATAGGCAGTCACTTCTCGTGGGAATTCACGCTGGCCAGAGTGGAACAGCCACTCTTCGGAGCGGACTTCCTGCAGGCCAACAACCTCCTAGAAGACCTCAAGGGCAAGAGACTTGTGCACACAGAGATGTTCCAAACCTTCGCACTGAGGGGCGCTGGGCTCATAGCACAGCTCAGACAATGAGTTCTCCAAGGTGCTGGCCTAGTCCCTGGTAATCCTTTCCCCTCAGTTAATGGTGGAGGTGCCCTGACATGGTATCAGGCATCACATTTTTACCAAGGGTCCACCTCTCTATGCAAGAGTGAGACGACTTCCCCCGGAGAAGCTTCAACTGGCCAAGAAGGAGTTCCACAAGCTTGAGGAATTAGGCATCGTTCAGCGGTAGGACAGTCCATGGGCTTCTCCCCTGCACTTGGTGCCTAAAGCATCTGGGGGCTGGAGACCATGTGGCAACTACTGCTGGCTTAACAAGGCCACCACTCCAGATTGTTACCCCGTGCCGCATATCCAGGACTTTGTGGCAAACCTGCACAGAGCGACAATCTTCTCCAAAGTGGATGGTGCGAGGGTATCACCAAATTGCGGTACACCCTGATGATATCCACAAGACAGCCATCATCACTCCGTTTGGACTGTTCGAGTTCCTAAAGATGCCATTCAGGCTCAAGAATGTGGCACAGATCTTCCAGCAACTGATGGATGCAATGAGCCAAGACCTGGATGGCACCTTCTTAGATGATATCCTGGTGGTGAGCAGAATCCGGCAGGGACATCTACAACACCTCTGAAGCCTTTACAGTCAACTATGTAAGTTTGGCCTTACTATCAAGCTGGCTAACTGCCAGTTCGGGCTGAACACAATTGACTTCCTGGGCCACAGGATTATCAAATGCGGGACTCCACCACTACTCAGCAAGGTGGAGGCTATCTACAATTTACCGAGGCCCAGTATAACCAAAGAACTGCAGGAGTTGGTGGGGATGGTCAACTTTTATCACAGATACATCCCCGCAGCGGCTTGAACCAAGCGCCTACTCTTCACCCGGATGACCAGCAAGGCGAAGGACTTGACCTGGGATGATGACTCCGCATGAGCGTTCATGGAAGCAAAGGAAGCCTTGGCTAATGTCCACCCCAGGTCAGACGCACCCACAGCCCTCATGGTTAATGCCTCAGGAATGGTGGAGTTCCGGAGCAGCAGATAGAAGGAAGTTGGCGTCCACTAGCTTTCTTCAGCAAACATCTGCGGCCCCCTGAGCTAAAGTACAGTGCTTTTGACAGAGAGCCACTGGCACTGTACTTAGCCATCCACCACTTCCGGTACTTCCTAGAGGGAAGGGCTTTCATGGACCACAAGCCACTGATGTTCGCCCTGGCCAAAATCTCCGACCCCTGGTCAGCCCACCACCAGAGACACTGATCTTGCGCCTCGGAGTACACCACTGGCGCAAGGCACATCTTGGGGGAAAAAACAATGTGGTCACGGACGCCTTGTCGAGACAGAGCATCCACTCTCTGGCTATCTCGTTGTCCTGCACAGGCGGCAGCAGCAGGACAACGAGATACCTCAGTACAGGACCACTGTCACAGGGCTGAAGCTTCAGGATATCCCAGTCGGCACAGGTAACACTACCCTCCTGCGCGACGTGGCCACCGGGCAGGTTCGACTTATTGTCCCAATGCCATGGAGGTGACAAGTTTTCGACTCCATCCATGGGTTGGCACATCCATCAATCAGGTCCACGGTCTGGTTGGTGGCCAGCAATTACTCATGGCGTGGGTTGTGGAAACAAGTCAGCAGGTGGGCCAAGATGTGCATGCAGTGCCAAACAGCCAAGGTACAGCGGCACACTAAGGTCCCCCCCACAGCCTCTCGAGCCAACGGAACGAAGGTTTGACCGCATTCACCCTTACCAGTCTCACAGGGTTTCCACTACCTGTTCATGGTGGTCAACCGTTTCACCTAGTGTCCAGAAGTAATCCCCCTGGCCAACACATCCACCAGGTCCTGTGCCAAGGCACTTATCTTGTCCTGGGTTGTAAAGTTTGGGCTACCATGCCACATAACCTCTGACAGAGGCACACAATTTACCTCTAGCCTGTGGATCGATGTTGCCAACCTGTGGGGCGCTCAGCTACACCACACGACAGCATTCCACCCGCAGTCTAATGGGCACCTCAATGCCACCCTTATGACCAGACTCAAGGACTCCAACTGGGTGGACGAAGGGCACTACTAGGAATTTGTACATCCCAGAAGGAAGACTTCCTCTCATCCTCCGCCGAGTTCATCCATGGAACTCCACTCATGGTCCCTGGGGATTTTGTCCTACCGGCCAGAAGGGTACAACCACTTTCCTGGACAGGCTGCAAGAAAAGAAATCGGTAACTTGGCTCCAGTCCCACCCTCCAGACACGGGCAAGCCAAGTTCAACATCCCTAAAGACTCCAAGTCTGTGAGTATGTGTTTGTGTGCAGAGGGCTACACCATCCACCGCTATAGAAACCCTATGAAAGCCCCTTCCAAGTCATCTGGAACTATAGGGCCACCTTCGAATTGGACATCAGTGGCAAACCAGAGGTCTTCACCGCAGACAGGCTCAAGCTGGCATACACAGATCTGACACAACCTGTGGTCGCCAGCACCTCGACGCAGAGACAAACCACCAAAGACATTGGGGTCTGCATCCAAGGACACTATGAGCCAGTTCTAGGTGGGGGTTCATATGGCAGGCCACCACCACGGAGATTGAACCGGCACATCGCGTCGCACACGCAGTAGTAAACTGCAGCATAATACACTGTAACACATCCCTTAACACAGTGAACCAGCACGGTTGAAAGCTGGAGCAGTACAAGACCAGCAGCCCTAAAATGGCTCTGACCAAGCTGCCCAGCTAATCAATAGCAGGCTGGAGAAGAAGGGTATTCACATGGAAGAATGTTCCCGCCCACTATTGTTATTCATGCACTGATGTCACCCAATCAAATGGCAGGAACTCCAACCCTATAATAGGAGTCATTCCAGCCCCAGTAAATCTCAGAGCTTAACCTCCCATTCTGCAAGTGTGTGTGTTACTTTGTAGTAGTTGGCTATAAGAGATTATTTTACTGAATCAATCTGTGGACACCATTGCCATAAAATATTAGTCATTCAAAGAATATTGATGTTTGTTAAATGGATGATCTCTCAGCTTAACCATACTTTGGATGGATTTCTGCACGTGGAATCTCAAAATAAATTGGATGAGAATGTAGGTGGTATGATTAATAAGTTTGCAGTGGAGTTGTAAATAAAAGGTGTCTAAGGATACTAAGAGATAGGGATCATTTGGAAAGTTTGGGGGAATGAAATGTGAAGTAATGCCCTTTGTCAAGTCATTTTGGTAGAAAATGTGGAGCAAATGGCAGTGATCTTAGGAGTATTGATGTGTAGAGTGGTGCAACTCCACAGTACCTTGAAAATGGTGACACCGGAGTAGCATTTGATATTACTTGCCCTCATGGGATGGGATGCCATATCGTGGCTGAAAAAAAATATGGGTTAGGTTGCATTTGAGGTATTGTATACAGTTCTGGTCACCACATCACAGCAATTATATGGTAATGGTAGAGTGTAGAAGTGGTGTACCAGGATGCTGCTTGGAATGGAGGCTTGTAGTTTAGAAGGAGAAATGGAATAGGCTTGGTTATTCATGTGGAATGAATAAAAGGAGTGACCTTATAGGAGTTTTAAAAATAATTATGAATAGGATAGATGGTTGGAATTGTTTACTCTGGGCAAGAAAATCTAGAACTAGAGGATGCAGAATTTATGAAAATAAATCCAATGATATTCAGAATCATGGAGGCTTAGAGCTGTTCAGCACAGAAATGGGACCATCAACCCAGACATGTAAGCTAGACTTATTTGCCTGTACTAGGCCCATCACTTAATCTCCTTTCCCATCCAAGTCCACATGCCTTTTAAACCTTACAATTGTTTATGCCTCTTTCCTCTAGCAGCTTATTCCATAAAATCACCACTCTCTGTGTGGAGAAACCTGTTCTTCAGGTTCCCTTTAAATTCTTCCCCTCTAACCTTAAATTTGTGATTTGTAATTTTAGACTCCCCTATCCCAGGAAAAAGACATTATCTATGCCCTTCATTATTTAATACACCCCCCCCCCCCCCCCCCCCGCCTATAAGGTCACCCCTCAGCTTCCTATGTTCCAGTGAGATTAAACCCAGCACAAGCAATCTCTTTTTTAGTAAACCACTTCATATCAGGGAACAATCTGGTAAATCTCTTCTGCACTCTTTTTAGTGCTATCACATTTTTTCTTTTGTGTAGCAGCCAGAACATGATACTCCAAGTACAGACTGAGAAAACTGCAAAATATCCCAACTCTTAAACTCAATGGTTGGACCAATTTAGCAAAATAAATGCCTTCTTTACTACTTACCCACCCATGTCATAATTTTCAGTGAACTATGAACTTGCACCCCAAGGTACCCATGTACATCAACACTCCTGAGGTTCCTGCCAATTGCAGTAGCCTTTGACACCCCAAAATACATTATCTCACACTATCTGGATTAAATTCCATCTGCCCAATTTTTCAACTGATTAATGTCCCTCCGCATCCTTTTACAACCTTCTTTGTTATCTGCTAGTCTGCCAATTTTTGTGTCATCATGTGGCTTTAAATTTAAAACATAGCTTTTTTTTTGTTGGTTACTTTCTTCTATCAAGTCCATGCAGGTTTCAGAGCACTCCCATATTTTTCCCCACGCTTATTTGTAACCCATTTTCTCACAAATTGCCATTAAATTCCCATCAAATCTCCTAATACACCTGCTTCCCTCTATACCAAGTCAATTTACCACTGCAGATTAAACTATTAGAAAGTTTTTGTGATGTGAAGTATCTAGGAAAAATCCATTCAGTCATGGAGAAAATGCATAAATCGCCAACTGTACCCAAAGGCAGTATCAAATCCAAGTTGCTGAAGTAGTGTAGCAATAACACCAACCTAGACATGGACATATTCAGCAGATAATTTAAATGATTTAAAGTATTTGGCACAGATCAATGATTCAAGCAATTTAAATATATTCCAGACATGTGAAGAGATGAACTCATAACCCTTGTACTTATCTACCTAAACTGGTTTCAAGTTAACCAACAGCTTGATTTAAAAAAAATTCCCACCCTTGTTTTTAAATGGTTCCTTTCTTTTTTATCTCTACCTCTTGAATTTTCATAATTCCAATAACTAGGGAGAGAAGATGCCATAATCATAACTATTTTGAAGAAAGGAGACAAATTGGATTGTGATAAATGCAGAGGAGTTACCCTTACTCTCTACTGGAGAGCAAGGTCATCAGAAGGGTCCTCTTCAATTGCTTACTCCCAGCGGCTTAAGAGGTATTCCCAAACTGCTATTTAGATTTAGTCCATCGAAAATACAAAGAAATAATCTCCATTATGTGACACTGCCTATAAAATTGCACGAAAATGCTATTCTAGGATTTTTTTACGTTACAAATTATTTTTACCTCGTCATTGGAGATGGACTGTCCACATTTTAAAAACGCATTTGTGATAAAGCAACATCACTGTTGAAATTTACCATCAGTTCACCAGCTTCGGTCATCTGAGGAAAAAAAAGTATTGGAAGATCAAGACTAAGTTAATGATATACTGGGCAGAAGAGATCACCTACTCAATTGCACCTAATGGAGTTGTGGAACAAAAGAAGTTTCACTGTATCTATGAGTCATACAGTCTGACAGCATGGAACAGCATTTCAGCCCAATTCATTCATGCCAACCAAGTTGGCATTCTGGGCTAGTGCCATTTGCCTGCATTTGGACTATCCATCTATCTGCCAAATGTCTTCAGAATGTTGTAATTCTTCCTGCTTCTATAGTTTTCCCTAAATGAAAAAACTTCAGGTTCTTCTTAAATATCGAGCGAAACACAAAAATCTGCAGATGCTGTTATTTTAGTAAAAGCATAGAAATGCTGGAGAAACTCAGTAGGTCTCACAGCATCCATATGAAGTAAAGATGTATTACTGACATTTTGTGCCTGAGAAGGTGCCTGTATTAAAAGACTGGTGAAAAGGGAAGAATGGCAGGGTGAGGCATACAGACCAACAGACAAAAGGTGTTAATTAGATATGATGAGGGGACAGGAGAAAGGAAAAATGAGAATTGATGAAAGAAGGGAAAAGAGAGAGAGCGACAGAGCTAGAGGAAAGGAAATATAGGGAAAGATGGGGTGGGGGCCTAACAGAAACTAGAGAAGTCGATGTTAAAGCCATCCAGTTGGTGGGTGCCCAGACAGAATATGAGGTGTTGTACCTCCAATTTGCAGGTGATCTCAATCTGGCAGTGCAAGAGATCATGGACAGACATGTCAGCAAGAGAATGGGGCAGGGATTTGAAATGGGTAGCCACTTAAATATGTTCCTTTCCTAAACCTGTGTCCTAGAAAAAAGACTGTGCATTCACTTTATCTAGGTCCCTCATGATTTTGTAAATTTCCATTAGGTCATCCTTCAGCTTTCTAAACTTCATGGAATAAAAACCAAGCCTATCCAGTCTCTCCCTCAGCTAAGCCCTTCAGTCTGGGGGGGAGGGGGTCGTGGCAAGATGGCGTAAAGGCAAGACGTGTATTCCACCTTCTCCCAGCCGGAACACTAAACGCCTGACTTTAAGTTGTTTAAAATTAGTTAAAAATAATATTTTTAATGTTTTAAACAATAGTAAATTATTATGGGAACTAATGTAAAAAAAATCTAAGGCTCAACTTCAAAAGAAATTGCCATTTAAAAGTACGGAAGAATTGAGGCCAATCTTAACAGTGGAATCCTCGGAGTAGATTTTGGCAATTCCTAAGGCCCAGAGGACCCCAGCCCAGCCGATTTTGACACTGGCGCCGAATTTGCTCCCGCAAGATGGCGCCAGCACCTGCCGATCTGTGCGCACAAGAAGCCATGCGCGCAGATGACAGGGAGACCCGTGGCCCCGCGATCTTGCCGGGCGACCTGGGGACACGCGGAGTAGCATCGGAAGACACTCCGACGCACCCCATGGCTTTGCCCGGCTTGCGTGGAGCGTCGCGGGTCTGGGAGCTCCTTGATAAGGTGTGGGCTGCGTCGGGTGTCCAGACCCGCAGCCGCACTGCCAAGCCATCCACACCGACAGAAGAAGAGGAATTACTTACCTTTGCAGAATACATCCAGCAGAGGGGACCAGCAACCCATGAAGGTAAACCTCAAAAAGTGGAATCGGAACCGGTAATGGATTCAGTATTTACAGTTCTGGAAGGGATTGCCTATCAGATGGGTAATATGTCAAAACAAATATCAGATCAAATGAATCATGGATTTATGGAGGTGAAAATGAAGATGCATACTTTATGGAAAGATGTCAAATATGAAGCAAGATATGAATGTAGTCAAAAGTGACATTAAGAGATGTATAAAATCTGTTGATACTGTACAAGAAAATTTTAAACTAAGCCCTTCAGTCCTAGCACCATCTGGATGAATTTCCTCTTGACCCCTTCCCACCAATTGGTAACCTTCCTGGAATTAATCTCTCCAATGCCTTGTACTGAATATCATGAGGTCCCAATCTTTTAACTCAATACCTCTCCCTTTGTAGGCAAGGATGCCAAATGCTTTCTTCATGACGTTGTCCATCTGAGTCATCTCTTTCATGCAATTATGCATTTGTACCCAGAGATCTCTTTATTCTATTACACTCTACTGTTTACTGTGTAAGTTCTTCCCTGATTTGACTTACTAAAAAAACATATCACATTAATCAGAGTTAGATTCTATTTGCCACTCCTTGACCTAACCTTCCAACTGATCTAGATCTTATCCTTTGTCATCTTAAGCATTCTTCCTCACTGTCCACTTCAGGACCATTTTGGTGTTGCCTGCAAATTTGCTATTCACGTTAACGAGATTGCTCTATAAATTATATAGATAGCAATCAACAGTGGGCTCAACATTGAATTCCAGTCAGAAAACCAACCAACAACTACTATCTGACTTCTTCCACTAATCTAGTTTTGAATCCAATTGGACAGCTCACCTTCAATCACAAATGATCTAACCTTCCATACAAGTCTTTATTAAAAAGCATATATAAAGTCCATCATACAATAGCCACCATTTTGCCCTCCTCAGTTGTCTTGTACACATCTTCAAAACATTCTGTCAGATTTGTGAGATATATCTCACATGCACAAATCTATGCCTATCCAATTTTAATTAGTTCCTGCCTTTCCAAATGCTTGTAGCTCCTCTCTCTTAGACTTCCTTCTAGAAACTTTCGCACTACTGATGTCTGGTTCACTGACCTCTAATTCCCTTGCTTCTCTTTGCTGCACTCTTTAAATAATGATACTACATTAGCCATCCTACAGACTTCCAGCACTTCACCCGAGGCCAAATTCTATTAATACTTTTTATGATAGAGAACATTGTTATTAAATCATCTCTTAAATTTCTCTGCTGAGATCAATGTTGCCATCTCTAATCTTTTCATTTAAGCTGTCTTGCATCTCCAGGCCATTCTACCAACTACCCTAAGCCTCATAATAATTATAGTTTCAGAACTGGACATAAATTACTAGTTAGTTAGATCTAATATTATGTTGTATAATTTTGTCTCTTTTGTACTCTATACTTGCTTATAAAGCCAGGATCACTGCATCATTGTTTAAAAATTGTTTCCTTCATATCACTTGCCATTTTAAAAGATTTATTTATTTTAATCCTCATGTCTGCTTTCCTGCACATATAAGACAAATAATAATTATATTCCTGCACAGGTATCTCCCTTAGTTTTATTTATTATTATTATGGATATTGCAGGAAATATCAGTATTAATTTTCTACTCCTAACTGCCAACGATTGATGTGATTGAATGAGGTGATAGGAGGTGAGGAACTCGGGACAATAGCTATCACCAAAGAGATTGTGCTGGGCAATTGGTGGGCCTAAAGGAAGATAAATCTGTTGGTCCTGATGGAATGGATCACAGAATACTGAAAGAAATAGCAGAAATTATAGCAGATACATTTGTGGTAATTTACCAAATTTCTCTGGACTCTGGGCAGATTCCACTGGGTAGGAAGAGCAAATGCAATAAATAATGTAATGCTATTGCTTGCAAAAAAAAAGTAACAATAGCCAGTTAGCTTAATGTCTATAGTCGTGAAAATACTTGAAGCTATCATTAAGTAAGAAATAGTAAAAAATCTGGAAAGAAATTGTTCCATCAGGTGGATACAGCATGAATTAAGGAAGGACAGATCATGTTTAACATCTTCTAATTTCTTTAAGCATACAATGAGCACAGTGGAAAGGGGGAGAACAGGTAGATGTGATATACTTGGATTTCCAGAAGGTGCTCCATCAAGTGCTGCACAAAAGACCTCCTTATAAGACTCTTTTGCACAGAGTATTAGGATGAAAAGAGAATTGGTTAACTAATAAAAGGCAGAAATTTGAGATAAATGGGGTTTCTCTGATAGATATTCAATGCTTATTGCTGCAGGGGTAGGTGCTGGTCCTACAACTGTTCACAACAGCCATAAATGATATGGAGGTGGGGATGAACTATAGTGTATCTAAGTTTGCTGATAACACTAAGTTGAGTGGAAAAGCAAATTGTGGAGGACCTAGAAAGATTGCAGAAAAATATGGATAAATTAAATGAGTGGGCAAGAGTGTGGAAGATGGAGTATGGCATTGGTAAATGTGAGGTTATCCACTTGGGAGGGAAAAAGAGTAAATCATACTATTATTTAAATGGTAAAAAATTGCTGTTGCTCAGGGAGATCTGGGAGTGCTTGTACAAGAATTACAAAAAGTTAGTTTGCACATGTAGCAGGTAATCAAGAAAACAAGCAGGATGTTGGCCTTCATTTCTAGAGGGATGCCATTTAAAGTCAGGGAGGGTCTGCTGCTGCAAAAATACAGGGTAATTATGAGGCTCCTCCTGGAGTACTGGGCACAATCTGGTTTAAGTTAATATAAGGGTATCCTGGCTTTGAAGGCAGTATAGAGGAGGTTCATCAGATTCGGAAAGGAAGGGGTTAGCTAATGAGAAGAGATTGTGTAGCCTGGGACTACATTCAATGGAGTTTGAAAAGATGAGGGAGGAAGTTATAGAAACATATAGTCAGGTTTATTGTCATCTGATTGTACTAAATGAAATAGCGTTCTCCAGTCCTCGGTGCAAAACATGCAGACATACAACCAGACATAACACACATACAGACAAACAATATATATGCAGGACAAGTATTCAGATATACAAATATATGAATAAATATTGGCTCATGTATATGAGAGTTTCAGATGGTTAGTGTGAGCAGCTCCTTTGTTTTTTTTCAGCATTTTCACTGTCCTTGGGAAGAAGCTGTTCCTCAACCTGGTGGTGCTGGTTTTGATCCTCCTGCATCTCTTTCCTAATGGAAGAAGCTGAAAGATGTTGTGTGCAGGGTGGAAGGGGCCCTCAATGATTTTGTGCAACCTCTTCAGACACAGATCCCGATAGATCAATGGTGGGGGGGTAATGGGAAACTCCAGTGATCCTCTCTACCACTCTTATGGTCCTGTGGATTGACATGCAATCCATTTGTCGGCAGCAACCAATCTGTGATGCAGCTGGAAGGAAGCTCTTGATAGAGCTCCTATGGATGTTGACATAATGGTGGCTGGTAGTTTTGCCTGGTTCAGTCTTCTCAGGAAGTATAGTTGCTGTTGCATCTTCCTGACAAGTAAGGAGATGTTGAGTGACCATGATAGATCACTAGTTAAGTGAACTCCAATGAACTTGGTACTCTCCACTATAGAGTGGTTGATGTGTAGTGAAGGGTAATCATTCTGGTTCTCCTGAAGTCCACGATTCAAAACTTTGTTTTGACTTAATTGAGACTCAGGTTGTTACTCTCACACTATTTCATGAGATTTTCTACCTCTTTTCTGTAGAGCAACTCATCGTTGTTGCTGATGAGGCCAATAACTGTTTCATCATCTGCAAACTTGATGACACTGTTGGAGCTGGATCTGGTGATGAATTTATGGGTCAGTAGTATGAACAGGAGTGGGCTGAGCACATAGTGCTCAGCATGACAGTGTTTGACATTCTGTTACTGAACCAGACAAACTGTGATCTTTCCGTTAGGAAGTCCAGAATTCAGTTACTGAGAAGGGTGCTGAGTCCAAGCATGGACAGTTTCTCCATCAGCGCTGAGGAATGATTGTATTAAATGCCCAGCTGAATTCAATGAACAGGAGCCTGACATATGACGTGTCATTCTCCAGGTGGGTCAGGACAGAGTGAAAGGTCAAGCTATCAGAATCAGAATTTATTGTCATGACATTCAGTGTTTTGCAGCAGCATCATATGCAAATGTGGACCTTCTGTGAATACCCTCACTTTGCATGGGAGAGTTCAGCCCTGGCTGATCTTGGTTCCATCCTATCCCTTGTCCTGAAGGCAGTATCACGAGCTCTGAGAAGGGTCCGGGCCTCTGCATCCAACCATGGTTTCTGGTTAGCCCTGGCTGTGAAGAGACTTAAGATAGAGATGAGGAGGAACTGATTCTCTCAGAGAGAAGTAAATCTGTGGAATTCTCTGCTAGACATTTAACAGACAGATTTAAAACACAGACAGATAGTCTTTTGAGTAATGGGAAAATTAAAGGATATGGAGAACAGGAAGGTAAGTGGACCAGAGTCCATAGCCAGATCAGTCATGATCCTTCTGAATTGTGGAGCAGGTTTGATGGGTCTGATGGCCCTCACTTGATCCCATTATGATTTTATGTTCTCTGTTCAATTTATTAATTTCTCCAGGTCCTTATAATTACCGTATTCTTCCCACTGTTTACTACTAATTCTTCTTTTTCTTTTTTCTTTGGCTTGGCTTCGCGGACGAAGATTTATGGAGGGGGTAAAAAGTCCACGTCAGCTGCAGGCTCGTTTGTGGCTGACAAGTCCGATGCGGGACAGGCAGACACGATTGCAGTGGTTGCAGGGGAAAATTGGTGGGTTGGGGTTGGGTGTTGGGTTTTTCCTCCTTTGCCTTTTGTCAGTGAGGTAGGCTCTGCGGTCTTCTTCAAAGGAGGTTGCTGCCCGCCAAACTGTGAGGCGCCAAGATGCACGGTTTGAGGCGATATCAGCCCACTGGCGGTGGTCAATGTGGCAGGCACCAAGAGATTTCTTTAGGCAGTCCTTGTACCTTTTCTTTGGTGCACCTCTGTCACGGTGGCCAGTGGAGAGCTCGCCATATAACACGATCTTGGGAAGGCGATGGTCCTCCATTCTGGAGACGTGACCCATCCAGCGCAGCTGGATCTTCAGCAGCGTGGACTCGATGCTGTCGACCTCTGCCATCTCGAGTACTTCGACGTTAGGGATGTAAGCGCTCCAATGGATGTTGAGGATGGAGCGGAGACAACTATACTTATAGTATATCATGTTTAGAAGCAAACCCAAAAACTGAATTCCTATGATGCTGTCTAGGAATCTACAGGCACCATGTCTTCCTTTTAATTTTGAGTTGACTGTCTTCTTTTTCCTTTCTCAGTATGAAGGTACTGACTTAGGGGTTACATTTCCCTTCCATCATCTCACACATGTGGCCAATCCCATGAAGGGGTCCCAGAAACAAAGCATGTTATTTTACTCTAGGGGCAGAAACATTATCACTAGACTTATCACATTCCCACCCACCATGTAGATTTCTGCAGTGCACAGACAGTAATCAGGAGAGGCAAAATTTTGTGTTAGTTAGCATCAATATAACATCACCACTACTAACCATAGAGAACCTAGAGTATTAGTAGGAGATGTTTTATTGAAGGCAGAGTGTAACATTCAGAACCATGGAATTGAAGGGTCATAAGTAACATGGATAGAAAACCGGTTTTAAGGAAAAATGCTGAGAGTAGTGGTAAATGATTTGGACGTAGTCCCATGGATCACTATGGTAACTACTGCACTTTTGACCTGTATAGGGTAAATTTCTAAATTTTCAGATGTCACAAAGCTTGGTAAAGAGTGAAAATTTGCAGATTTTTCAAAGTGTCATAAACAATGAAGTGGATAGAAAACATGGATAAATTGACTGAATGTGTGTAAAAGTGTCAAATTAAATTAAATAATAGAAAAGTGTGAAAGTGAAATGATGGCATTAAGAATAGGAAAGAAAATGAAGAAAGAAAATTGCATAGATTTGACAGATATGCAGAACATTCTTAAAATATAAGACTATACAGAAAGAGTAGGTAGCAAAGCATATCACATCCTGCAATTCATAATGGGGTTAGTACAAAAGTAAGGCATTAAACCGATACAACACATCGTTCTGGGCATACACTACCCAATAATTCACCATACAGGAAGGAAATGAAAATCCTTGAGGAGATGCAGAAAATTCTTACAGGTATGATTCCAAGGATAAAAGATTGCAACTAGAATATAAGAAATAGGAGCAGGAATAGGCCATCCAGTCCATCAAGCCTGCTCCATCATTCAATAAAATCATAGCTGATCTGATGATTGACTCAACTCCACCTACCTGCCTTTTCCCCATATCCCTTAATTCCTTTTTTATGTAAAAATCTATCGAACTGAACCTTAAATATATGTTTAATGAAGTAGCCTCAATCGCTTCCCTGGATAGAGATTTCCACAGGTTCACTACTCTCTGGGAAAAAGTTTTTCCTCATCTCTGTCTTAAATCTACTCCCCTGAATCTTGAGGCTGTGTCCCCTAGTTCTGGTCTCACCTGCTAATAAAAACAATTTTCCTGCCTCTTTCTTACTTACCCCTTTCATAATTTTATATGTTTCTATAAGATCTTACATTCTTCTGAATTCGAGTGAGTATAATCCTAGACAATTTAGTCTCTCCTCATAGGGTAACTCCTTCATCTCCAGACAACCTGGTGAACCTCCTCTGGACTGCCTCCAAGTAAGGAGACTAGAATTGCACACAGTACTCCAGGTGCGGCCTCACCAGTACATTGTACCGTTGCAGCATGACCTCCCTGCTCTTGAATTCAATTCCTCCAGCGATGGCCAACATTCCATTGGCCTTCTTAATAACCTGTTGTACCTGCAACCAAACTTTTTGTGATTAATGCACAAGCCCTCCCAAGTCCTTTTGCACCATTTAAATAATAATCTGCTCTTTTATTTTTCTTACCAAACTGGATGTCTTCACATTGTACTCCATCTGCCAGACCTTTGCCCACTCACCCAACTTAACTATATCCTTCTGTACAACATCCTCCGTACAATTTGCCTTTCCACTCAATTTAGGATCATCCACAAACTTGGCTACACTACACTCTGTCCACTTTTCCAAATCATCCATGTTAAAGGTGAACAACCGCAGGCCAAGTATTGACCCCTGCAGCAACCCACTTACCGCTGTCTGCCAATCAGAAAAACACCCAATTATCCTGACTCTCTACCTTCAGTCAGTTAACCAATCCTCAATCCATACTAATATACTTTCTCCAACTCCATTCATCTGTCTTCTTTGGCTTGGCTTCACGGACGAAGATTTATGGAGGGGTAATGTCCATGTCAGCTGCAGGCTCGTTTGTGGTTGACAAGTCCGATGCGGGTCAGGCAGACACGGTTGCAAGGGAAAATTGGTTGGTTGGGGTTGGGTGTTGGGTTTTTCCTCCTTTGTCTTTTGTCAGTGAGGTGGGCTCTGCGGTCTTCTTCAAAGGAGGTTGCTGCCCGCCGAACTGTGAGGCGCCAAGATGCACGGTTTGAGGCGATATCAGCCCACTGGCAGTGGTCAATGTGGCAGGTACCAAGAGATTTCTTTAGGCAGTTCTTGTACCTCTTCTTTGGTGCACCTCTGCTGATTCATCTGTATCTTATTAATAAATCTCTTGTGTGGCACCTTATCAAACGCCTTCTGGAAATTCAAATATACGACATCAACCTGTTCCCCTCTATCTACCACACCCATTATACCCTCAAAGAACTCCAGAAAATTTGTCAACAAGACCTGCCCTTTCTGAATCTATGCTGAGTCTGCCTGATGGAACCCCTTTGTTCTAAATGTCTCACTATTTCATCCTTAATGATAGCTTCAAGCATTTTCCCGACTACAGATGTTAAGCTAAAGTTAAACTATAAAGGTTAGACTGACGAAACTATGCATAATCTTCTTGGAACAAAAAAGTTAGAGATTAGATAAAACTGTACAAGATCTTGACTGATTTCGGTAGGATAAATATAAGGATTTTGTTCTTATTAGTAGTTTCAGTGACACAGAATGACTATTTTTGACCAAAAAATACAAGATGCCTATGAGGAATTTTCATATAAACAAGCAGTGGTTAGGATCTAGAGTTCACAGTCTTGATATATGGTGGTATTGTAGTGGCTGATACACACGCAGAAAAACACCACAGGACACGGTGGAGGTTTCAGTTGAACTGATTTATTTGAATTCCACGCATGGTCCTTTAAGGTCAACAGGAGTTCCGCCCCACGTGGCAGTGACCTAATCCCGTTCCCTGGGGCGTGAGCTTTGGCCTCAGCCACGAGGTAATCGGCAAGCCCTGACTGCGCCATCTTTGTGCAGCTGCCCCATCAGCGCGACGATACAAGTGGGGCTGGTTCGCTACAAGAGACGTGCCAGTACCAAAATTAATCAGTCCTTTTCAAAAGGAAAATCAAAGAAACAACAGATGCTGGAAATGTAAAATGAAACAGAAAATGCTGTAAGTGCTCAGCAGGTCAGGCCACAGCTATTGGAAAAGAAACAGAGTTAATGTTTCAGGATAAAGACACTTGTTGAATTGAATTGTTTGTTAGTGTATTTCAAGTAATAATTTCATTTCACCTGTATATCGTACTTATTTCTCTTCCACAAATGCTCTTTGACCGGAAACATCAACTCTATTACTTTTCTCACAGGTGCAGATTGACCAGTTCTGTATTTCCAGCATTTTGATTTCCTTTCAAAATGGAATTGGATACACACTTTGCAGGGCTATGGGGAACATGTGCGAGAATGAACCTGACATGATTATTCTGCAAGGAGCTGATTGAGATTTGAGGGGATGAATAGCCTTCTTCTATGCCAAAGCAATAATATTTAAGTTCCTATGTGAATCTGCAACTATTCAGAGTCAAAATTGACTTCCTTCTGTGGTTAAAGAGCTTTTGCAACATTTGGTAGTAAGAAAGATTTTGCTTTTGTGACTCTGATTGAAAAAGACTGTTTCCTCTACTAAATGGTGAGAGTGAAAGGTTTAAGAGGTGCTTCTGAATTGCTGTATGAGCCAGATATAGAGAATAAAAAGTCAATTCTAGAAAAGGTAAAAGAGGACCTCAGACATTACAACAGGGAACTGGCTATTTGGCCCAATTCATCCATGCTGACCAAGTAGGCATCTGGGCTAGTCTTGTAGCATGCTGACGATGAGGATGATTCTGGAGGAGGAGTTGTCACTAAACCTTACTGATTCTGGCCAGCAGAACAGGAAGTTGTTCTAAGACTAAAGTAACAGAGTTTGGGGATGAATTAATTTGGCACTATTGTATTGAAGTTGTAGCTGTGGTCAATGAAGAGAAGACTGACATAGGTGTTCTCGTCCAGATGTTCCAGGGCTGAGTGTATTAATACTAATAATGAGTTTTAATACTAATAATGAGTAATGAGCATGTTGTCAAATGTACATATGCACTGAAATTCTTTCTTCCTGCAGATGACAGCTGCTTATAATAAAAAGCTATTAAACTTAATTTAATTAAAAAGACAATATATTATAAGATGTATAGATAATATTCACAGTAATCCTAGTGCAAAAAAAAGTAACTTGCAATAGTGCAGACAGTCGTTTTGTAGTGTTAGAGCAGTCCATGAATAGTGTAACAAGGGGATGCTCAAAAGTCTGATAGCTGTGGGAAATTGTTCTTGAACCTAGAGGTGCTGGTTTTCAGACTTTTGTAGGACCACGGAGATGGCAACTGCTGTGAACTTGTTAAGGCAGTAGGCATATTGAATGGGTTGACACTGTCTGTGAGGCTGGCATGTTGGATGTCAGAATCATTGGCCTGCCACTACGTTCTTCGGCACCATGTCGATAGTGGTCTTCCTCAAGCAGTTGGGTATTTCTGCCTGTAGCAGGGAGATGTTGAGTTGCCTGTGAATACTTCCACAAGCTTCTCTGGCAGGATTGAAAGACACATCCAGGATTCCATATGAGCCATTTGTTTTCTGCGAGTTCACTCTACAAGGGTGAGCTGACATCTGCGGCAGGTGTGCCTGAGGTTGAAGTGGTGCATGCTGCTGGCTCACTGGCTTCCTGATCAAAATATATTATAAGATGTATAGAATCCATTGAGCATAGCGATGGATATGTTGCTTGCTATTCTGTCTGGTTTCACTTTATAGCCCGTGAGGGCATGCATGCACAGTCACAAGTGTTTGGTGTCAGTGAACTTCAAGAAGTTCAAATTTGGTTTGGAACTGCCTCTTGGCATCTGATAGTCTTGTGGAGGTCATAACTGCATTCCTTGTATAGGAATGGGTCACCTGACTTGAATACTTCAGTCCTGTAGTAGGACTTCACACCATGAGTTCCTGAGGACCTCACAGTTCAGCTATGACTTCCAGTTAGGGAACATGTAGATTGTTCTCTTTGACTTGCATTCCTCAACACCCTTCCTGATGAAGTCAATGATGGTGATGGTCTATTTGTGAGGTTGATTGCTGAGTCCCTGAATATGGACCAGCCAACTGACTCAAAGCAGTCACATAGGATCTGTTTTCTTCCTCTGCCCAAAGACTATGTGAAGATATCTATTAAGATGGGCAAGTGAACTTCAGCAAAGTGACAAAGGCAATAGTGAAGTGGAGTGGGAGAAGCCCTCAGAGATGGGACTTCAGTGAAATGAGGCAAATGATGATAAGGGAAGGGGGACATTAATGAAAGGGGGCAATGGATCCTCTTGAAGAAGGCATTTGGTGAAGATATCAGTGAAAACAGGAAGAGTGGGGGAAGAATAGGATCTCATTGCAGGATGAAGGTCTTCAACCAAAGGACAAGAATATTGAATGAACCAAGATGAGTGCAGTGAAGGAAGTAGATTGAATTAGTTACAGGGTGAAGAGAACCCCAATGTTGGCAGAAGACACCAATGATGCAGATGAATAAGATTTCAGCGAAAGATGGAATGTATAATTGAAATTAGGGAGGCAACTTCAGTGAAATGATGGAAGGGAAGTTGCTAAAGAAGAGTCTCAGTAAAAGGAAGCAAGGGGAGATTTGTTGTGGAACAAATGTACTGCTGTGAGGAAGAGAGTACAGTAAAAGGAACAGATCTCTGAGGAAAAAAAACTGATTAGGAAGGTCCTAGAGCAGTGGTTCTCAACCTTTTTCTTTCCACTCACATTTCTTTGGCTTGGTTTCGCGGACGAAGATTTATGGAGGGGGTAAAAGTCCACGTCAGCTGCAGGCTCGTTTGTGGCTGACAAGTCCGATGCGGGACAGGCAGACACGGTTGCAGCGGCTGCAGGGGAAAATTGGTTGGTTGGGGTTGGGTGTTGGGTTTTTCCTCCTTTGCCTTTTGTCAGTGAGGTGGGCTCTGCGGTCTTCTTCAAAGGAGGTTGCTGCCCGCCAAACTGTGAGGAACCAAGATGCACGGTTTGAGGCGTTATCAGCCCACTGGCGGTGGTCAATGTGGCAGGCACCAAGAGATTTCTTTAGGCAGTCCTTGTACCTTTTCTTTGGTGCACCTCTGTCACGGTGGCCAGTGGAGAGCTCACCATATAACACGATCTTGGGAAGGCGATGGTCCTCAATTCTGGAGACGTGACCCATCCAGCGCAGCTGGATCTTCAGCAGCGTGGACTCGATGCTGTCGACCTCTGCCATCTCGAGTACTTCGACGTTAGGGATGTAAGCGCTCCAATGGATGTTGAGGATGGAGCGGAGACAACGCTGGTGGAAGCGTTCTAGGAGCCGTAGGTGGTGCCGGTAGAGGACCCATGATTCGGAGCCGAACAGGAGTGTGGGTATGACAACGGCTCTGTATACGCTTATCTTTGTGAGGTTTTTCAGTTGGTTGTTTTTCCAGACTTTTTTGTGTAGTCTTCCAAAGGCGCTATTTGCCTTGGCGAGTCTGTTGTCTATCTCATTGTCGATCCTTGCATCTGATGAAATGGTGCAGCCGAGATAGGTAAACTGGTTGACCGTTTTGAGTTTTGTGTGCCCGATGGAGATGTGGGGGGGCTGGTAATCATGGTGGGGAGCTGGCTGATGGAGGACCTCAGTTTTCTTCAGGCTGACTTCCAGGCCAAACATTTTGGCAGTTTCCGCAAAGCAGGACGTCAAGCGCTGAAGAGCTGGCTCTGAATGGGCAACTAAAGCGGCATTGTCTGCAAAGAGTAGTTCACGGACAAGTTTCTCTTGTGTCTTGGTGTGAGCTTGCAGGCGCCTCAGATTGAAGAGACTGCCATCCGTGCGGTACCGGATGTAAACAGCGTCTTCATTGCTGGGGTCTTTCATGGCTTGGTTCAGCATCATGCTGAAGAAGATTGAAAAGAGGGTTGGTGCGAGAACACAGCCTTGATTCAAGCCATTGTTAATGGAGAAGGGTTCAGAGAGCTCATTGCTGTATCTGACCCGACCTTGTTGGTTTTTGTGCAGTTGGATAATCATGTTGAGGAACTTTGGGGGACATCCGATGCGCTCTAGTATTTGCCAAAGCCCTTTCCTGCTCACGGTGTCGAAGGCTTTGGTGAGGTCAACAAAGGTGATGTAGAGTCCTTTGTTTTGTTCTCTGCACTTTTCTTGGAGCTGTCTGAGGGCAAAGACCATGTCAGTAGTTCCTGTTTGCGCGAAAGCCGCACTGTGATTCTGGGAGAATATTCTCGGCGACACTAGGTATTATTCTATTTAGTAGAATCCTAGCGAAGATTTTGCCTGCAATGGAGAGCAACGTGATTCCCCTGTAGTTTGAGCAGTCTGATTTCTTTCCTTTGTTTTTGTACAGGGTGATGATGGTTGCATCACGAAGATCCTGAGGCAGTTTTCCTTGGTCCCAACAAAGCTTGAAAAACTCATGCAGTTTGGCATGCAGAGTTTTGCCGCCAGCCTTCCAGACCTCTGGGGGGGGGATTCCATCCATACCTGCTGCTTTGCCACTTTTCAGTTGTTCGATTGCCTTATATGTCTCATCCAGGGTGAGAACCTCATCCAGCTCTAGCCTTAGGGGCTGTTGAGGGAGCTGGAGCAGGGCGGAATCTTGGACTGAGCGGTTGGCACTGAAAAGAGATTGGAAGTGTTCTGACCATCGGTTGTACCACTTTAAGTATTCCCTGTGCCATTGATGCTCTGTGATTAGCAAGGAATTGCTTAAGGTGGCGTGGAAAGAAAAAGTTTGAAAACCACGGTTTAAATCATTACCTAATTGACTTGTTCTGTGCACGGTTTCAGAACTCCAAAGGAAATTGACAATTTTTCCTCAAGCAAAACATTCCAGTAACAATTGGGTCCGGAGCAGTGATTCTCTACCTTCCCTTCCCACCCTGAAGCAAACCCTTATTAATCGCAGAGCAGGGAGGGCACAGGGATGACTTAAAGTGGGATGTGGGTGGGAAGAACCACAGTCCTGGTGGCTGCAGTCCAGATTGTTGGGGAGAGAGAGAAAAGAGTGATTGAAAGAGACCCTTGGTGGAATGACCATTCATTGAAGGAGAAAAGATCTTGGTTGGAGAGCAAATAGAAAAGAGAGGTTAGAAATGTAAAAATACAGGAGTTGACCTATTCCCACTGAGGGTTAATTTTTGGAATGGCGGAGCCCGTCCTACAGAGGGGGCTCGAAATCAGACAGCTTCTGGCTGGGTGTCTCCCTCCACCCGGTGAGCCAGGCGGGCGTTTCCCGGCTTCTTCTCTGTGCTTGTCTGGTTCCGGATCTCGCTCCACGTTCATGGTCAGCGGCTCTCCACCATCTTCATTCTCCAAGATTCCGCGGGGGCGGAGAGCGTATTTTTAAAAAAAATTATTTTGGACTCCAGTTGGCCCCCACCCCCCCAAGACGTCTGCAGTAGCCTGACTCCGTCGGCATTGGGAGGCGGTCTGGGAGTTTGGAGAACGGCGGCGGTGTCCTGAGGAGGGGGCGACGCGGTCGTGAGGGAGGCCCCGGCCACCCCCAGCAGCAGAGCAGAGGGCTGGGAGGCAAGAGCAGACCCGCGGCCGTCCGGAGGATCCCGAATGGAGAATTAAAGTGGAGGGGGTGGGGGGGGGGGGAAGAGAAAGAAAGCAAGGCACGATTTAAATGGAAGGAGAACGCGTCGGCTCAAGCCCGGTACGGGGAATGAGAGGGGAAATTCCGCTTCGTCGAGGGGAAAAAAGGAGAATTTAAGAGGATTTCATTCACTCACCCCCCCCCTCCCCTCCCCTCCCCGGGTCGGAGCCGAATTCAACTTTGAGGAAGACCCAAAGGCGAATGGAGAGCCTCGCTTCATTGTCCTGACCTTGCTCTCCCTCCCGCAGGAGAAAATAGTTTCCAGGAGGATTTTCCCCACCCTCCTGCTTTGGAAATCCACCGCCCCCGCCCACTAAAGAGGAAAACGAACGCCGGTGCACCCGTCAAAAGGGGAGCTGCCTACCATCCGGGCCCGACTGGCCCGTGGCGCGAGGAGCCGCTCCCTGCCGACCGTTGGGCGCGCGAGGCAAGTGGAGGCACGGGGAGCCCCGACTCGGCGGGCCCGCGGCGCCGCGCGCTTGCCGCTCCCCCCGGCGTGTTCCCTCCATTGCGGCGGCGGCCCATCGTCGGTGGGAAGGATGAGCGCGAGGTCTCCGGCGGCCGGTGCGGTGCTGCCCAGCTGTCAGTAACGAAGGGAGGGGAGGATCGCACTGACTGCCCGAAGCCGCCTTGATTATTCGTGCACATTCACCCTCGCTGGACATGGCTGCTTCCTTCTGCCTTCTCTTCGTTGGGATGCAGGCTGCCTTGTTGAGCGCCGGGGGCGGTAAGTGACGGCTTCCCTCTTCCCGGCTTCAGGGATGGCGGCATCGGATTTAAAGAGACTGCAGCAACCTCCCGTGTGCAGGGCAGGAGCCAAGGCCGAGGGAGAGGGGGTGAGGGCCCGAACTGGAGAGGGAAGGTGTGAAATAAGAAAGAATATTGGGTGGAGAGTGCGAGAAGGGGAGTATGGCCGTGGTTGGCACCGAATCATAAAAACTGGACGTGAATAGAACAGGAAACAATACAGCCCAGGAATAGATGTCTGGGCCGAAAATTAAACAACCCCCCGGCTTGCATATGGGTTCTCTTCCTCCATTCCCTTCCTATTCTTTTAGTGGCATTTTAAATGATCCCTGGCAGCCAGGTCCAGACATTGACCGATGTGGGGATAGGGGGAGCTTGCCTGGCGCATCTCATTTAACCTCCCTTCAGCTTAAACAGATTATCCATGCCTTTTGTAATTTTATTTTTTTTATCTTATCCCAAAGTACAACACTCGAAATTTGCGGCTTAAACTCCATTTGCCACTTGGGCTCAATATTTTAAAATTATTGACTTAAGATTGGTTCTTGTGGATAAATTCAAATGTATGTTTTCTAAAACTGACATCAAACTGGTAAAATGTTTATTCTAGAACACTGGTGGGTTGGAATAAGATTTGATTTGGATTTAGTTCCCATGAGTACCTGCATTCACCTCACACTGCGTCTGTTGTGCAACTACCCACTATAAACCTGAATCAAGAGAAGAAATGTGGTTAACTGAGTGTGCCCCAAGGCTGTATTTGTATTTCAAAACAGCTAAACTCCTGCTTGTTTTCCTCTAGTACTTGTGAATAATAGTTGTGGTCTTGATTTTGGCTTGGTGGTGGGGGAGGGGGAGAGAGAGAAATTTGATTGTATTATAGCTTTATGATGACACTGAAGCAAGTTCTCACATTTGTAATTATTAGATATTGGAATACTGTGAATGCAGATGTATGACGGAATATTTGAGAATAGGTATTCTGTGACGATGCTTCCCTCGTAATCCTGATTGTTTGGAAACAAAACACCCAGACTTTACACGTGAAGGAACATCTGCAGTTGAGTGAAATAGGAAACGTGGGTTCTGATTACTATTGACATTCTAAAATTGTATGATTTAATTTGGAATTAAAAATAAAACTTGCGTGGATGGCAAAGCTGCTCACAGTGTGGCTTTGGAGCATTCACTGAGCATACTTTAGTTTTGATGGTAATGCATTCCAAACCAAACTCTCAAGCAACAGTTGTACCCTGCAATTGGTGATCATTCCAAAATAAAGCAACTTCCAATCTGCTATGCCTTGATGTTTGATAATAACCTTTTTCTGATTTAAAAAAAACTGCTCCGTCACACTCATGTCCATTGTCATGAAGTGATTTGAGAGGCTCATCAAGCTCCTGCTGCCCCCATCACTAGACTCCCCCCCCCCCCCCCCCCCCTGCAGTTTGCATACAGACCCAACTGCTCTATGAATGATTCCATCGCCACCACCCTCCACCTAGCCCTTGCCCACCAGGAAAGCAAGGACTCGTATGTTCGAATGATGTTTATTGACTTTAGCTTTGCATTCAACACATCATACACAGTACCTGATAGGAAGTTGAGCCTGCTGGGTCTAAACAGCTCGCTCTGCGATTGGATTCTCGACCCTTTTGGGGAAACCTCAGGCAGTCCAGATTGGTAACACCATCTCCAAGTCCATCACACTGAGCACAGGGGTCTCCCAGGGCCATGCGCTTAGTCCACTGCTGTTCACTCTGCTGACCCATGACTGTGCAGCTGGAACCTAATCATCAAGTTTGCCGACGACACGACCGTGGTGGGCCTGATTAGTAAGAATGATAAGACCATGTACAGTCACTTACAGCTGGTGTAGAGCCAACAACCTGTATCTAAACGTTTAAAAAATAAACAAGAGATGGTTGTCAACTTCAAGAGGGCCCGAGGGACCCCACTCTGCTGACCATTGACGGCTCTACCATTAAAATCGTCAAGAGTATCAAGTTCCTTGGAGTACACTTGGCAGAGAATCTCACCTGGTCCCTTAACACCAGCTCTATAGTCAAGAAAGCCCAGCAGTGCTTCCCTCTTCCTGTGAAGGCTGAGGAAAGTTAATCTCCCACCCTCCATCCACACTCCATTCTACAGAGGAGGTATTGAGAGCATCCTGTCTGGTTTGGAAGCTGTACCTCCTCAGACCACAAGACCTTGCAGAGGATAGTGAAGTCAGTGGAAAAGATCATGAAGGACTTCTACAATACTTGATGCAGGTGAAACACAATAAATATTGTGAAGGACTCCACACACCATTCGTGTAAATTGTTTTCCCTTCTGCTATCTGGTAGGAGATACTGCAACACTCAGGCCCTCATGCCCAGATTGGGCAACAGTTTTTTTCCCCCCAAGCCATCGGACTCCTGAATTCCCAGAACATATGTGGATAGGGTACTGTGGACTTTCACTGTATACATCTTAATATTTTAATATGTTCAACTTCTATTCCAACTTGTATTTATGTAAATATGCTCTGTGGTTCTGAAGAAACACTATCGTCTTTACTATGAGAGCATGGTATGAATGTTAAATAAAAGTGACTTGACTAGAAATATTGTGGACAATGGATTTGCATCCAATTGTCATTTAGTTTTAGTGTATTGAGTGTATCTTCAGCTATGTACATTGACAGAAACAACAGTGAATGAGAGGAAAAGAATGAAAGTTGGTAGATAGATGCAGGATGAGGAAATCCTGAAGTAAAGATGACAAGTATATGGTACAGTGGATTAATTCAATATTTGCGAAGAGGCAGATTTAATGGAGATTTATATTTTAGTTTGATTGATGTGTATTTAAGGAAACCAGTGGATGTCTGCACTTCAGAGCATTTCTGAATGTCATAAACATATGTGACTACAAAAAAAGTTGTTAAATGAAGAAAGATCTTGCTGGTTTGGGACTAATTTAATATATTACCTTGGAGAGGAGAGCAATTGTTTTGAGGTTGGAACAAGAGTTGTGAAACACACTCGAGAGGGCTGAGCTGTGTTAAAAGGAGGGTGAAATTAACAATTACTGTTTATAATTCAGATAGAGAATGGGACAAGGAAGGAATTAAAAAGAACTGGGAACTGAAGTGAGTTTCAACAGAAAACAGTTTGAATATTTTATGTATACTCTCAAGAAACTTGCAAAAAAAAGGGGATAGGCCACCTGGCTTCCTACTAGATTATGGCTACTCTGTCTCAGGCTCAAAGGATGGTTTTCCCCCAGATCCCTTTATCATTCAATCCCTAGATCTTTCAAAATGCATGTACCTCCACTTTAAATACTTCTAATGACCTATCTTCCATAATTCTTGAGCAAATAATTCTAGACATTCTCCATTCTCTGGGAAAAGGAATTATGTATACCTTAGTTTTAAATGACTAACTGCTTATTTTAAACTCATTCAAGATTCTCCTTGTAGTGAAAACATCTCATCATATCCTTGTCGTTCCTCCTAAGGATCTTGTGTTTCAATAAGACTTTCTGTTATTCCACTAAACACCAAATATAAACCCAACCTGTTTAATCTCTCTTTATAGGATAATCCTCTAGCTAGGAATTAGTCTGATGAATCTCTTTTGTACTGCTTCCAATCCTTTAGGTGCAGCGTCAGCAGTTATGTTTATAATTGTAACAAAATTTATGTATTTCTAAATCAACACATTTGCAATAATGGCCATTAGGCCACTTGTTTTCTGTGCTCTCTGCATTTGTCTGATTCCCATATTGAAATTCATTTACTTGAATTTCTTGATCCCTTTAGGCTTGCAGTTTCATTTTTCATTTGGAAAGGTAATATTAAGCAAATTTTCAGGTTGGCAAGAATACTTTAATGATTGGTATTGACCCTCATTGGTGTATAGTCTATAATGATGTACAAACAGGCTATGATACACAGTTGTGTGGAAATACGAAGTGAGGTTGCAAAGGAATATATTTTGAGGGTGGGTGAGAAGTAAAAATTAGGGGTGTTGTATAGGGAAATGGGAAGTTGATTAGAAGAACTGAAAAGAATAATGCAAAAGGAGGTAAACTAGTAAATGTTGCTGTGCAGAGGAATCTAGTTTTTCTGGCCCATTAAAATGCAGAATAAAAATGTTGGAAGATGCATTGTCCATTGACTTTTATTGCATTGGCATTGGAGAAATTACATCTTATGCAACTGCATAGGGGTTTGGTGAGTTCATAGCTGAATTATTGTTTATGGGTTTGGTCTCTATACTATGGTGGTAGGATCACAGTATTAGATTTACTGGATCTTGGGATAAAAGATTGTTCTTGAGAGATTCAGTCTCAATGTCTTGTACTTTTAAGTTTAGAACAATGAAAGGTGATCTCAGTGAAATGTAACATTGAGAGAAATAAGACTAGAAGCTGAAAGGCAAGTTTTTCCATCTAGAGAGTTCAGAGATTGGAGGCAAAAGCCCTTTTTCCACTGGCATCCCAGTTAATTGGCCGTGTATTGTCCCGGTATAGGAAGCCGTTTGTGCTGTTTCCACTGGCCCACCTTTAACTGGAACAGTGAGTACTTTTCCACTGAACACAACTCATCCCTGGGGATCGGAGAGTCTACCTTCAACTGGAAACGGGTGATTTTCTGATGTCCTTTCTCCACTGGTTTAATTCGTACGCTGGCGTCAACTGACACTGGGGATATGAGTAGGGGTAGAGGCTGTCCAATCCCCACCATGAAATGACATCATTTGATGCTGGTATGCTGACTGTTTTCTTTTTCCATTAATTCCTGGGACAATGTGCCAGTGTAAAAGGGGGTAAAGTTTCAGGATGAATGATGACCCTATGGGTACAGAACCGAGATGAAGAGAAATTATTTATTTGAGGATATTTCATTTCTGAGGAAATGTATACGTGCCTGCATTTTGTTCATGCCTTGATTAAAGGCTTCGGCCTGAAATATTGGTTGTGTTTCTTTATTTTTGCTATTTAAAGATTGCTACATGACTTGAGAGTTTCTTGAGCATTCTTGCATAAAATAAAATTATCCTTTCTTCCCTTTGGCTTGGCTTCGCGGACGAAGATTTATGGAGGGGGTAAAAAGTCCACGTCAGCTGCAGGCTCGTTTGTGGCTGACAAGTCCGATGCGGGACAGGCAGACACGATTGCAGCGGTTGCAGGGGAAAATTGGTTGGTTGGGGTTGGGTGTTGGGTTTTTCCTCCTTTGCCTTTTGTCAGTGAGGTAGGCTCTGCGGTCTTCTTCAAAGGAGGTTGCTGCCCGCCAAACTGTGAGGCGCCAAGATGCACGGTTTGAGGCGTTATCAGCCCACTGGCGGTGGTCAATATGGCAGGCACCAAGAGATTTCTTTAGGCAGTCCTTGTACCTTTTCTTTGGTGCACGTCTGTCACGGTGGCCAGTGGAGAGCTCGCCATATAACACGATCTTGGGAAGGCGATGGTCCTCCATTCTGGAGACGTGACCCATCCAGCGCAGCTGGATCTTCAGCAGCGTGGACTCGATGCTGTCGACCTCTGCCATCTCGAGTACTTCGACGTTAGGGATGTAAGCGCTCCAATGGATGTTGAGGATGGAGCGGAGACAACGCTGGTGGAAGCGTTCTAGGAGCCGTAGGTGGTGCCGGTAGAGGACCCATGATTCGGAGCCGAACAGGAGTGTGGGTATGACAACGGCTCTGTATACGCTTATCTTTGTGAGGTTTTTCAGTTGGTTGTTTTTCCAGACTCTTTTGTGTAGTCTTCCAAAGGCGCTATTTGCCTTGGCGAGTCTGTTGTCTATCTCATTGTCGATCCTTGCATCTGATGAAATGGTGCAGCCGAGATAGGTAAACTGGTTGACCGTTTTGAGTTTTGTGTGCCCGATGGAGATGTGGGGGGGCTGGTAATCATGGTGGGGAGCTGGCTGATGGAGGACCTCAGTTTTCTTCAGGCTGACTTCCAGGCCAAACATTTTGGCAGTTTCCGCAAAGCAGGACGTCAAGCGCTGAAGAGCTGGCTCTGAATGGGCAACTAAAGCGGCATCATCTGCAAAGAGTAGTTCACGGACAAGTTTCTCTTGTGTCTTGGTGTGAGCTTGCAGGCGCCTCAGATTGAAGAGACTGCCATCCGTGCGGTACCGGATGTAAACAGCGTCTTCATTGTTGGGGTCTTTCTATCCTTTAGGTTCCTATTAAATCTCTCACCCTTCAGCTTAAACCTATAGCTTGTTTCTGATTTCCTCTACTTTGGCCAAAGGTCTCTGATCTATTCCTTTCATTTTGTACACCTCTATGAGATCATCCCTCATTGTCCAGAATGAAGCCCTAGTCTGCTCAACCACTCCCTATAGCTCAGGCCCCAGAATCTTGGCCTGTACCCTCTCCATTTTGACAACGTCTTTCTTTTTCTTTTTTGTTTAAATTTTTTATTTTTCACACCATAAATCACATTAGCCATGATACACACTTTTTCTTTTTCACACACTTACAGTGACTTTTTTCTCCCCCCCTCCCTCCTCCCAAGCCACCCCCCCCTCCCTCCTCCCAAGCCACACCCCCACCCCCCCCTCCCATCCATTTTAGGTATACAATCTAGGTTACATTAAACCAGTCAGACAATGTTGTCATTCAACAAAAATACACCAGAAATTCTACTGAGTCCATTCTTTTCTTTCCTTCTCCTTCCATCAACTTAGGTAATGATTGTCCCCGGTAGGTTTTCGCTATTGTATTTAATGTAAGGCTCCCATATTTGTTCGAATATTTCAATATTATTTCTTAAACTTTATGTAATTTTTTCTAATGGAATACATTTATTCATTTCTATATACCATTGTTGTATTTTCAGATTATCTTCCAATTTCCAGGTTGACATAATTTCTTGAGGCACAGTGATCACAACTGAGTCCAATACTCCACATGGTGCTTCACCAATGTCTTGTACAACTGCAACCAGAAAATTCACTTATCTGGCATCTGCCAATCTTTATTGGTGCCGGATACCAGGGGTTTTACTGTACTATGTACATGTATTCTTACATTTCTCTGCTCTACAATATACCCCAAATCCCTCCTATTCACTGAGTAGATCCTACTCATGGTTGACTTTCCAAAATGCAACACCTCGATTTCTCTGTTTTAAATTCCATCAACCATTCCTCTGCCCACCTGTCCAACCAATCAAAATTCTGCTACAATTTTTAGCAATAATCTTTTCTTTCAACAATACCAGACACTTTAGTGTCATCTGCAAACTTGCTAATCATGCCATGTATGTTTTCATCTGAATGATTGATATAGATATTGAACTGCAATGGGCACGGCCTTGAATCCTGAGGCATATTACTAATCACAGACCTCCAGTCTGGGGAAAAAAAATGCTCCACCATCACCCTCTGTTTTCTTCCATGAAGCCAATTTTCTATCATTCTACTCTCTCTTATTGGATCCCATATGATCTAATCTTCTAGCCAGCCTACCATGATGAACCTTATCAAATGCATTGCTAAATCCATGTATCCATGTACAATCAACTTGTCTTTTTTCATTCTTTCAAATCCTTGGTTCCTTTCTTCTTCAACCTTGCGTTCTTTTTCATGATTTCCATTTTCTGATCATTTTTGTTTTCCATTTAAGTTGCATGTGGAATGATGTGGCCTTTGTTCCTTTCTTGAATGCTCAACCCCCATTACATCATTACTCACAAATAATGTTAACACAATATAATTTGTAATAATTAATGTGGCAAAGTATTAATAACACATAGTTTGGAGGAAGGAAAAATAATTGGGCATGGTATTGGGCTTTTGCCTGGCTACTAGCTTGGGTTTGCTTGCCTACTTGTTTTTTAGTTCGTAAATGTTCCAGGAAAGTAAGGAAATACATGGTAATGACCTTTTTGCTCATGTAGAACTAATTTTGAGAAGCTGCTTGTTTGAAAAATATCTCTTAATGAACCTGGAAATGTAATAAATTCCAAAATGCTACTTGTGTATATTAAAGAAATTGTTCAACTTTTTCACTTCAAGGGTATCCATATCTCAAATAGGGAATCTGCAGAAGTGGGTATGATTTTGACGTTCAAAGACATTTGGACAGGTGCATGAGTAAGAACTGTTTATGTGAGGAGAGAGTTGATCGAGGTATATAAAATTGAGGTATAGAGGAAATGTGAGCAGGTTTTGTCCACTGAGGTTGATGAGACCAGGACTGGAGAACATGGGTGAAATGTTCTGTAATGTAATGGCTCTCTAGGGAGATGGGCCAAATGCAGGCAAATAGATGTGTATGGGCATCTTAATCACGATGGGCTGTTGGGCTAAATGGCCTATTCTAGTGCTGAAAAACTATGAATTTGCTCAGTTCTAAGGTAATATTTCAATTGCTTTAATAATGCCCATCTGTTTGTAGTCCATGTAAAGCGTATTACAACATTCTATCTGTGGAAATTTAGTTGGAAGCATTCCAGTCCAAGCTGCAAGTGCCAACAATAATCATTGTCACTGTCATGGCTGCACTAGACTGCCCTGCTGAAAGTTTATGGTTTTGGCCAAGAGTTGTGATGATGGAATGTCAAAGGTGACAGTCTGATAATCAATGATTCACAAATCCACTAAAAATATTCTACAAATGAATATAATTGGCTTTAATTTTCTCATTGTTCACTTAAAACATTGCTTCTTTTGTTGGATACAATGAGTCTTGAGGGACTGGGATTCTACGTGCTGAATATAATATCTGAATTGGAGATGCGAGCTGAGCTTGGATGAACTGCATCAGAAGACTGCTAATCAAAGCTGTATGGGGGTTGTTGCTTTGCCTCACACTAGCTTTTCAGCAGGAAACCTTGGCTAATGTTTATCTTTCTAGTCCAGAAACTGTGCTAAATATGAACCTGGCTGACCTGACTGTTAATTTGGTACTGATTAAGATTTGCATGTGGAATTTTAAAATTTTGTTTTGGTCTGTCTTTAACAGTAAATCATTAGTGAGATGGTTGTAAAGGAGTGTCCAAAATTTTTGTTTCCATTCCTTTTGCTCATTTCAAAATTAATGATATTTCAATAGTGACTGTGGGATGACCTTATGGAAGCAGCTGCATTGCTGGATTTGCATTTGTACTCTGAGAGTAAACTAAACCATTAAAAGTGAAGAGTTCAGGTTGTAAGGACTCTGCCTGTTCTGCTCAGTCAGTTCCTGCAATAGGATGATGCTGACTTATCAGTCAGTAGCCTTGTGGCCTTTTCATAATTTTCAAATTGGTGTTTGTGTGGTTCAGGTTGATTGCCCTCTGGACTGGGAAAGAAGTATTTTTTAAAAAATGTTTCACTAGTGACATGCAGTAATACAGCACCCTTGACTGAATCAGACAGATGTTGGTACAAGTCTCTGTCTAGAGATTGAGTCATGTACAGCACAGAAGTGGATTCTATGGCCCACCACATCAATGCTAACCATTAAGTACTTGTTTATTCCAAATCAATTTACCAGCACTTGGTCTGCAGCCTCTGTCTTGATGATTCAAATGGTTGACTAGATTTTTAAATGTGTGATAGAGTACCTTCTGTCATTACTGCCTTGGTAATACATTGCAGATTTTAATACTCTCTGGGAGGGTGTAAAAAGACACCTTAGATCTGAGCTAAACCTTTTGCCCATACACTTCAGGTCAGAGGTTAGGGAACACTGCATTTTTAAAGGGTATAATTTTTTTTGCACCTTCTCTCTCAGATCCAGAAAACTTTGAAGAAGATGGGTGTTATTGGTAGTGTTCAAAACAAATTATTTATCCTTGACCTGACATTCATAAAGCCGAATATCTGGTCACTTGCATTATGTAGAAGCTTATTGTGTTCATTGGTCACTACAGTGGCCTCCATAATGTTTGAGACAAACACACTTTTTTCCTTTACTTGCCTCTACTCCACAATTTTAAATTTGTAATCAAACAATTCACATGTGACTAGAGGGCACATTCCAGATTTTATTCCAGGTTATTTGTATAGATTTTGGTTTGACCATGTAAAAATTACTGCACTTTTTATACATAGGTCCCTCATTTCAGGGCACCATAATGTTTGGGACATCTGGTTTCACAGGTGTTTAAGAGTACTTGGGTATGTTTAATTGCTTCATTGGTGCAGGTATAGAATAGCTAGGGTTGATTCTAAGCATTTGATCACATTTGGAGTCTATAGTTCCCATTTTTCTATGACCAGAGTTTTGCTAATGAAAGTCAAAGAAACAATTGAGGCTGAAAAACAAGAATAAAGCAGAAAGGGTCAACACCAAACATTAGGATTATTTACTAAGTTTGGAATATCATTAAGAAGGAAAAGTATACTGGTTAGTTCAGTAATCGTAAAGGGACTGATATTCCAAGGAAGACTCCACTGCTGATGACAGAAGAATTCTCATCATAATAAAGAAAAATCCCCAAACAGCTGTCCCACAGATCAGAAACATTCTTCAGGAAGGAGGAGTGGATGTGTCGATGACTACTGTCTGCAGAAGACTTCATGAACAGAAATATAGGGGCTACGCTGCAAGATACCAACCACGGCAAAGGTGGTATGCTTTGGATCTTGGGCAGTTCCTTTGTCTCCAAACTTTGCTCTTGCCATCACTCTGATGCAGGTTAATTTTGGCTTCATCTGTCCACAAGACCTTTTTCCAGAATTCTGCAGGCTCTTTTAAATACTTCTTGGCAAACTGTAATCTGGCCATCCTTTCTGTGGCTAACTAGTGGTTTGCATCTTGCAGTGTAGCCTCTGTATTTCTGCTCATGATGTCTTGTGTACTTCACATGTATAGTTTGTGTGTGATTTGTTTTTGAATACTTTATTTATCATTTTTTAAAACCAGAAAACATTGAAATACATTTGAATATGATTCATATAGAGAATACATGTGGAATCTATAACAACCCCCCCCCCCCAACCCCCTTCCCACCCTACTACCCCTCCCTCCACCCCCTCACCCTCCCTGTAAACCCAAATCCCAAAGATACGAAAAAAAGAGATCCAAATCATCAATCACATAACTAAATGCCATGGTCTAGAGCAATACTACCACACTGCGTCATAGAAAGTTCAAAATGGGGAAAACAAATTTATGATCAATCACAAATGCATATTTGCTCAATTCTCCCTTCTGTTATCCCACCTTGCTTATTCAGGTGCTTTGACTCTAGGAGGAGGAAAGGTCTGCTCCCTTGACTTTAGTTCTGGCTAATCATTGCAATGCTAAATGTATTGCTTCTGTATGAAGATTTTTATTTATGAAGACTTTTTTTGTTAGCATATATTAAACCATCAAGCCTCAATTTTTCCACCATATTTTGTAAACCAAAAGTGAACCAAGTATCTCATTGCAACTTCAGGACTTGTTTGAATGATGAAACATTGGTTTAATAATTATAAAACATTTATAGATAACTGATGATTTTTGGTTAATATTGTCATGAGATTAGGGCCCGAAGCTGTGCTTACATAATGCAAGGGAAAGGTGGGAGTCAGACCTGGGTACAACAGTCCATGAGTGGTGCTGGTCAGACCTGTGTTGGGACAGCATGACAGCAGTCATTAATGCCATGTACATGTTGGTGCAATATAATTTCTTGCATCAATCATATCACACATCCCAAAAATTACTTAAATCCAAACCAAAAATTTCAGAAATGTGCTGTAGGTGTGGCTTGGAGATTGGAACCTTTATCCATTCAATCTGGCTGTATACAAAGGTGAGATCCTTCTAAGAGAACATGGGGGACCATTCTGAAAAAAATGATCCGGAATTGTACCTTCTGGGAAATGTTACGGATGTGTGTTTTAAACTGTCCAAGTACCAAATTCAGTTTGTGATGGTCACTTTGGTGGTAGCCAGGAAATGTATATCAGTCACATTGAACTCCGATTCCCAACTAAATATTACACAATGGAATACAGAAATGCAGAGTTGTTTTCCCTGGAGAAAATTGTGTACAATTTAAGGAGGAAGTCTGACACATTCGTTAAGTATGGCAACTTTATCTGCAACACATTGGTGTGCAGATATAATTATACCCCTTCTGATTAAAAGGAAGGCAATAATCTGTGCCAGATATAAATGAGGTGGGTCATGGAGCAGATGACTTGCTCTTATATTTTGCTCTTTTTTTAAAATTTCAGGTTACTTTGGGCTTAAATTCCTTTAAGGGTCTGTGATTATACTGATAATTTTTGTGTTTGTTTAATTTATATAAACTTTTTCTTATTAGGATATGGGGGAGAGGGTTAGGGGAAAAATAGAAAAAAAAAATAATATTGTCAAGATTTAATAACAAAATATGTTATTGTCGGCTAATGGTCTTGTTATTTAGCACTTACATTTTCTCTAAAATTAGTCTTGTAACACTTTTATACCCATGTGATATAGGGACAGATCTCTAATCACCAGTACACATCATGGCAGAAGGAAAACTGACCACGGTGTCTACAGATTTTCATGGTTTCCTTTTTTTTTACACACATTATGGCAGACTTAAACCTACCGATATTGTATCCAAGAATGATACCATGGCAGATCAATACAATAACCTGGTGTTATACAGTGACAGATCTATGCTCATGATCTGTACCATAGAATTAAAATGACAAGCATGTACCCCCCAGTATTTGACTCTCATGCATTACTGCAGTTGATCTATTTGATATATTTTTAGTTTTTCCAAAAGGAAACAGCTTCAAGTAACTTTATCAGGCTTGTGTCTCAGTCCATATGGAGGAAGGAATTTGTATTTGGTATCTTTTACATTTTCAGATTGCTTCAGCATTTTACTGTCAATTATTTAGTTGGTGTGGGAAAATGTTCCCAAATTATGATTGGTAGTGCAGTAAAAAAAACCCTATTCAGCACCAATGGGGATTGCGGATGCCAGACATGCAAATTTTCCAATCGCCTGAGATTTGCTCTTACCATGCCTAACTACTCAAAACTTAAAAATTTCACCGTAAAAATCAGTCATCCTCTATGCTGGGTCTAAAATCCAAACCTTGACTGAGAAGTCTCAACACTGCTTCCATCTTCCTGCCTGCCTGCTCTGATGCAATCTTGCAAATGCCCTGTTAGTTATCAAACAGGTCTCGGCATTCCCCTATGGGGTCCATCTGCCCAGTCCCACTGTTATCAGCTATGTACAGGCTTTAAGCGGCCTGTTACAGGAGCTGAAGGTGGTTTATTTAAAAATGTACAAATAAAATAAAAGCTTTTACATGGTATTTTGTTATTAAAATGTTGTGATTTGCTTATAACTGCATCCACTGGTCAACTGTATGTAGGAAAACATGAAAGTCTGCAGACACCTTGGTTGAAGTAAAAACACAATACGTAAAACTCAGTAGGTCAAACAGTATACTTTGTATAGCAAAGATAAAGATATATAACCAATGTTTTGGGCTTGAGCCCTTCATCAAGGTATTGAAAAATGTTGATAGGCATCTGAACAAAAAGGTAAGGGGGGAGTGGGGGGAGGAGCATGGTTTCAAAGGCAAGAGGTAATAGATGAAGGGGGGAGGCAAGCAGGTGGAAGAGAGATTACAAGGTGAATAGAGAGGGAAGGGGGTGGAGAGCTGAGGGAAAGAAGACAGAGGGAAGGGAGGGAGAATGGAGAGTAGGTTAGCAGAAACCGGAGAAGTCTATGTTGATGTCACCTGGCTGGAGATTGCCGAGACGGAAAATCACGTGTTCTTCTTTCAATTTATGGGTAGTCTTGTTTGGATAGTACATGAAGTCATGGACAGTCATGTGAGCATAAGTGCATTGTTTTTGATGATTTGAGCAAGTTAAACTCATTAATTTTCTGCAGAAAGCTTGAAGGTCACCCTTTTGAGAACCATTGTTGCTATTACTTTGTCAGTCTGGCTCCTATTGTATTTATCTTACCTTTTAGACTTCCAACATCTGGAATTTAAAAAAAAAATCACCCTACAGTTTGTTCATACATAACTGTCATGTACAACTTGTATCCAACTGTTGATGGATGTTTGTAGCTCAAGTTGACATCAACATCATTTCCACAATCAAAAAAATATTACAATGTCAGTAACAATGCTGCTAGGTAATATTGACCAATTTATGAATATAATTTTGTTGGGGGGAGGGCCAAAAAATGGTCTCACACTTTTTTCTTGTGTTTTGGCATTATAATGGATGAAAGAAAGAATACTTGGATTTGTTCTGTTGTTGGAAAGTTTCAAGATGTGAAGGTATGTCTGAACAAATATAGTTTGTGTTGTTTATTACAAGAGGAGATTACTGCATCCCACAAATATGTTGGTTTACACATAACTGCTGTGGAATAATGGCTGGGAGTCAAAGGAGTGTTCAGTATCTTTCTTTAATTTGGGGATGGATGGAACTGTTTAATTCCATTCCCACCAACATAGGATGGGTGACTTTTGAATTGTCACTAAACAGCATAATTTAAACATGTAAGAAAATATGTAGCGGTGGAGTGGGGAGGGGTGTAAATATTCACAATCTATAACCTGGACTATTATTGTTTAAATTCTGAATGAAAGTACATCTCTGAAGAGAATGACAATTGGTGATGGATAACTTCTCTAAATTGGAAAGTGGCATATGAATGAATTTATTATGTGTGAAGGTTAGAAGCAAATCTAAAGTGGTATTGAGCTTGGTTATGCAGCAGCCAGAGTACTGCATTTAGTTCTGTGGAGTGCACTTCAAAAGCATATACTGAATTGATCGGACAGGCTAAAAGGCAGTGATACTGAAGATAAAAGGTTAAAATATAAAATTTCGCAAACTCGTTTTTATTCCCTTGATTATAGTAAGAATGAGATGATTTTAATTTAAGTATTCAAGATAATTAAAGGATTTGATAGGGTGGTTGCAGAGAAACTATTTTATCTTGTTGAGGGAGTCCAAGACAAGGAGCCTTAACCTAAAATTAGAGATGGGTTTTCTGGGTGGGCTTATGTTTCCTTTAGATGAAGAAATCTTGAAGAAACTATTCAATGAGAGAAAGGTGTTGAGCCTGGAGGGTGTGATGTGATCTATTTGAAAACTGCAGAGCCAAGTCTATTCCAACATTCAAATAGAAAGTGGCTGAATGATTAACATTTGAGGTCAGCTATTTTCTATTTCAATGGTAGAACAAGCTCAAGTCATTGATTAACATTCTTATGCTTGCATTCCATCCTCTATTCTTAAAAGGATACTGTGGCGGTGTGAGCAGTGGAAGAAACACAGCCACTATGTTGAGGGTCGTTAACGACAGTTTTTATTCAAATTCAGCACGCCAAGGGTATTAGCTTGGCAATTAAAAATGGAACAAGTATCGAGAACTATTATGCTGTTAAAAAGAATTCAATAGTTACTTATAAACCTCAGGTAATTAATGACCAATTTTATTCATTTTATCAGAAATTGTATACTTCTGATGGAAAACAGGATGATGGTTCTACTTATTCCTTCTTATCTAAGTTAAACTTACCGGTTTTGAGGGAGGAAGAGGTAAAGGAATTTTAAGCTCCGTTTACAAATTTTGAGATTAAAGAAGCTATACAAGAGATATCAAATGGAAAGTTGCCAGATGACGGATTTTCAGTGGAATTTTATAAAGTGTTTTATGAAGATTTAGCTTCTATATTTAGGGATGTGTTGCAACAAATAACTGAAGATCAGTCACTACCAGAATCTTGTTCTAGTACGATAATTACAGTGATTCCAAAGAAAGATAGAGACCCGATGAATGTAGCTTTGTATAGACCAATTTCTTTATTAAATGTGAATTATAAAATAGTGGCTAAAGTATTGGCGAATAGACTTGCTAAATAAATATTTTCCTCAGTTGGTACATATAGATCAAATAGGTTTTATTAAGAATAGAAGTGCGTCTGATAATATTTTTAGATTGATAATGTTGATCAATGCATCGCTACAGCATCCTAACCAACCAATGGTGGTTGCGCTTGATGTGGAAAAAGCTTTTGATAGGGTTTAATGGAATTTTCTATTCAAGGTGTTAGAGAAGTTTAATTTTAGACCTTTTTTTATTGGTTAGGTTAAGGCATCGTATAAAAATCCAGTTGCTAGGGTGGTGACAAATGGTCAAACATCCCTGCCATTTAAACTATCGCGATCAACCTGTCAAGTTTGTCCATTATCACCAGCCTTGTTTCATTGGTCATTGAACCATTAGCTCAGACAATTTGACAGAATGATAAGGTTAAAGGGATAAGAATTGCAGATGATGAATATAAGATTAATTTATTTGCTGATGATGTATTGGTTTATTTGACACATCCAGAACAGTCTTTGAAATATTTACAATAATGTTTGGTTCAATTTGGGGAGTCA